>NC_060077.1:0-1300833 GCF_922984935.1 Meles meles | reverse complement strand
ATCTTAAGGGGCAGCTGATGGAATCAGGCAGTCATGGGAAAGAGCCTAAGCCCATGGTCCCAGGACAGTTGCCACTGACACCCATTCCAGACCACCCATGCCAGAAATAATCTGGCAGTGTCTCCAGTCAATGGTCCCTGGGCCCATGCCTTTACACTACGTGCACCACCACTCAGACTGGGGGCACTCCCACCCACACCTGAGAGATCCCGGTTTGGGTACCAGCTGGTGGTCTCTAGGACCACATCCATCTGAGACCTGTGCAGTCATGGGGTCTGAGTGTACCCAGCCCACACCTGAGGGAACCTGGTGCAGACACCAGTCAGGATCCCTTGGCCTGCAGCCTTTTGGGACTTGTGTGGCCGCTGGGTGTCAGTGCACCTGGCATGGGTCTGGACTCCAGACAGAAGTCCCAGCAATGGCAGTCACCAGAATCAGGCTCCCTGGACCAAAATCATTCAAGGTTTTAGTGACACAGGGGGGCAGAGACAAGTGGGGGCCTCGGGCAACCACTGAGACAGTGGCTGGGAGTATGCATTGCCTGTGGGAGTTTGCAGTGTTCAGTGGAGTTTGCAAAGGGTAGTCTGTGTGTTCTGGACCAAGCTGAGGGGAGCCGACTGAGGCTTCTGTCCGAGGCAGATCTCTGGGTGCAGACAGTTTACTTTCCACTGAACCTCAGGAAAAAAAAAAAAAACACAAAAAGCCACCAAAGAACAAAAACTTGCAGAGAACAAAAGCCTGAAAAACTGTTTTGCACAGAGCCATGCCCCTTGATAGGTGCAGGATGAATCAGCACAAGCAAGACTGACTGAAAAAACTATGTGGCAGGGACTTCCTCCAGAAGACAAGCTAAAAGAACAAGAGGACAACCACCACAAGATCCCCACAAATCTGTAAAATCACAACATCAGGGGAAAACAATACATTGAGCTCCTGGTATTGCCCTGAAACCTGTTAATTTCATATATAGAACTTTTTTTAATTCATTCTCAAGATTCTCATTCTTTTAATTTCTTCAAACTACTTACCATTACAACTAGAGATTTAATAGAACATATTCCATGATAACTTTTTTTAATTAATTTATTTTTTTCAGTGTAACAGTATTCATTGTTTTTTCACAACACCCAGTGTTCCCTGCAATACGTGCCCTCCCTATTACCCACCACCTGGTTCCCCCAACCTCCCACCCCCACCACTTCAAAACCCTCAGGTTGTTTTTCAGAGTCCATAGTCTATTATGGTTCACCTCCCCTTCCAATTTCCCTCAACTTCCTTCTCCTCTCCATCTCCCAATGTCCTCCATGTCATTTTTTATGCTCCACAAATAAATGAAGCCATATGATACTTGACTCTCTCTGCTTGACTTATTTCACTCAGCATAATCACTTCCAGTCCCGTCCATGTTGCTACAAAAGTTGGGTATTCATCTTTTTTTTTTAATAAACATATAATGTATTTTTATCCCCAGGGGTACAGGTCTGTGAATCACCAGGTTTACACACTTCACAGCACTCACGATAGCACATACCATCCCCAAAGTCCATAGCCCCCTCCCCCTCTCCTAACCCCACCTCCCCCCAGCAACCCCCAGTTTGTTTTGTGAGATTAAGAGTCATTTATGGTTTGTCTACCTCCCAATCCCATCTTGTTTCATTTATTCCTCTCCTATGATAACTTTTTAACTAGAACTTTTTTCATACATATACCTGTGTTTCGTTTTTCTTTTCTTTTTCATTTAAATATACATATAGATATAAGCTTCACAGTAATCCTATTTCCCTATTCAACACTACCCCTATACATAAACCAGTTTTAATTTCCTTATATCTCTGGAAAGTTTAGTCCTTTAAAAAAGATAACAAGATACAACCAAGAAGAGCTGAAATGACCTTCACTCACATCGAGGGTTTATAACCACCCTCCCATCTTATTCTTCTGTCAGTGTTTCTGTGTATTTGTTTTTATTCTGGTACTATATAAATATTATTCTTGGAGTTCATTTCTGCTGAGTTTTTCTTTTTTTTCTTGTCTTTTACTTTTGTCGGTCTGTTTGTTCATTTTTGCTATATACCTTATAGATCTTACTTTGGGGGCTCATTTTGGCTGGGTTTTCTATTTTTTTTTTCCTTTTCTCTCTCTCTTTTGTTTTTCTTTCTTTTTCGAGGTGACTTGCAATTGCTCCAAAATTTTCCAGGGCACTCCTTACCTGGATCATGGTCGATATATTCAGCTATACATCCCCTCAACCACGTCTTACAAAAATGACTAAGAGGAGGAAACCCCAACAGAGTTAAAATTCAGAGACCATGGCCAATGCCACAGAACTACTAGATATGGATATAAGCAGTATGTCAGAAAGGGAATTTGGGATAACAATAATCCAGGCAATGGCTAGGCTAGAGAAGGCCCTTAGTGACAACATAGAAACTCTAAAGAGGGAAGTGAGAGCTGATCTTGCAGAAGTGAAAAATGCTATCAATCTGATGCAATCTCATCCAAATACTCTAAAAGCCAGGGTACCTGAGGCAGAAGATAAAATTAGTGATCTAGAAGACAAAGAATGATAGAGAAGAAGGATCAGGAGGGGGCCTGGAACAAACGCTTAGAAGCCATGAAAACAGAATTAGGGAAATACATGATACCATGATTGCATCATGCCATGCCAATAATTCCTACATCAGAATTACTGGGATTCCTGAGGGGTGGAGAAAGAGATAAGACTAGAAGATATAGTTGAACAAATTTTGGATGAAAATTTCCCCAATCTGAGTATTGGAGTAAGTGTTCACGTCCTAGAGGCAAAAAGGACAATCTTAGGATCAATGAGTCTAGAAACAACTTGAGACACTTAATTGTGAAAATCATGAATCATAATATCAGACAATAGGTCTTCAGGGCAGCTGTGGAAAATAGATTTCTTGCTTACAGAGGAAGGACCATCAGAATAACTTCAGGCTGGTCCTTAGAAACCTGGAATGCCAGAAAGGGCTGACAAGATATAGTCAGAGCACTAAAGGAGAAGAACATGCAGCCAAGAATACTTTATCCAGCAAGGAAGACATTCAAAATGGATAGAGAGATAAAGAGCTTCCAAGATGGGCAAGAAGGTCCCTCCCCAAGAGGGACCATCAAGAAATATTAAGGGGAGTTCTGCAAAAGAAGAAATGACCCAAGAGTGACATAGAACCGAAATTTACATAGGCAATCTATAGAAACAAGGATTTCAGGGGCAGCATTACATCAATAAAAATGTATCTTTCAATAATCACTCACAATGTGAATGGCCTAAATGCTCCCATAAAGCAGTACAAGGTTGCAGACTTGATAAAACAATAGGACCCAGCCATATGCTTTCTACAAGAGACACGTTTTGAGCCTAAAGATACATCAAGACTGAAAGTGAAGGGATGGAGAGCCATCTTTCTTGCCAACAGACCTCAAAAGAAAGCTGGGGTAGCAAATCCCATACCATGTAAATTAGATATCAGATATACAGCAAAAGACTGTAATTAGAGATACAGAAGGACAGTACATTATTCTTAAAGGTTCTATCCACCAAGAAGATCTAATAATTGTAAATATTTGTGTCCTATAAATGAGAGCACCCAACTACATAACCCAAAAGTTAAAATTTAAAAAGAGTTATATTGATAAGAATACATTAATTGCAGGGTATATTAACAAGCCAATCTCAGCAATAGGCAGATAATCTGAAGCAGAAAATCAACAAAGAAACAAGAGCTTTCAATGACACAGTGGTTGAGATCATAGATATATACAGAACATTCCACCCTAAAACAAAAGAATACTCATTCTTCTCAAGTGCACCTGAAACTTTTTTCACAGTAGACCACATACCGCATCGCAAATCAAGGCTCAACTGACACCAAAAGACATTATATTCCCTCATATTCTCACACCACAGTGCTTTGAAACTGGAACTCAACCACAAGAAAAATTTTTGGAAGGAATTAAAACTCTTGGAAGCTAAAGACCATCATGCTCAAGAATGTTTGGATCAACCAGGAAGTCAAGGAAGAACTTAAGCAATTCATAGAACTTAATGAGAATGAAGACACATAAGTTCAAAACTTATGGGATATGGCAAAGGTTGTCCTATGGGGGAAATGCATAACCATCCAAGTCACACTCAAAAAAATTGAAAATTCCCAAATACACCAACTCTCTTTATACCTTATTGAACTGGAAAATCAACAACAAATTAAGCCAATCCCACATACATGAAGGGAAATAATCAAGATTAAAGCAGAGATCAATGCATCAGAAATTAGAGATACAATGAACACATCCACACAACTAGAAGCTGACTCTTTGAAAGAAAGAGTAAGATCAATAAGCCACTGGCCAAACTAATCCAAAAGAAAAGAGAGAGCACCCAAATTAATAAAGATATGAATGAAAGGGGAGAAATTGCTTTTAACATCCAGGAAATAGAAACAATTATCAGAAATTGTTATCAACAGTTATATGTCATCAACTTAAGCAACCTAGAAGAAATGGAGGCATTCCTGAAAACCTATAAACTTCTAAGATTGAATCAGGAATAAATTGACAACCTGAACAGAACAGTATCTAGTGAGGAGATTGAAGCAGTAATCAAAACCTCCCCAAAAACAAGCGCCCAGAACCTGACAGGTTCCCGGGGGAATTCCACCAAACATTCAAAGAATAAATAATGCATATTCTTCTGAACCTGTTTCAAAATTTAGAAACCTAAGGAAAACTTACAGACACTTTCTATGAACCCAGCATTACCCTGATTTCCAAACCATGAAAAGACCCTACAAAAAGGAGAATTTTAGAACAATATACCTGATGAATACAGAGGCCAAGATTCTCAACAAGATCCTAGCTAATAGGATTCAACAGCACATTAGAAAGATTAATCACCATGACCAGGTGGGATTTATCCCTGGGATGCAAGGTGGTTCAAAATTCACAAATCAATCAGTGTGATTGAACACATCAATAGAAGAGGTGAACCACATGGTCCCCTTAGATGATGCAGAAAATGCACTTGACAAAATACAGCATTGGTTCCTGATTAAAACCCTTCAAATGATACTGATAGAGGGAACATTCCTCAACTTCATAAAATCTATCTATGAAGAGCCAACAGGTAATTTCATTCTCTCTGGGGAAAAGCTGACAGCGTTCCCTTGGAGATCAGGAACATGACAAGGATGCCCACTCTCACCACTCTTGTTCAACATAGTACTAGAAGTCCTAGCGACAGCAATCAGACAACAAAAAGAAATAAAAGGTATTAAAATTGGCAAAGAAGTCAAACTATCTCTCTTCACAGACGACATGATACTTTATATGGAAAAGCAAAAGACTTCACCCTCAAACTACTAGAACTCATACAACAATTCAGTAATGTGGCAGCTTACAAAATTAGTGCACACAAATCAGATGCTTTCTTATACACGAATAATGAAAATATAGAAATGGAAATTAGAGAATCAATTTCCTGTACTAAAGCACCAAGAACCATATGATACCTTGCAATAATCCTAACCAAAGTGGTAATGGGTCTGTACTTGAGCAACTACAGAACACTCCTGAAATAAATTGAAAAAGACACAAAAATATGGAAAAGTATTTCTTGTTCATGGATCAGAAGAATAGAAATTGTTAAAAAGCCCATACTGCCAGGAGTGAGACAAGATGACAGAGAAGTAGTGCTGTTTCGACTGGTCCCCTAAAGTAAGCTGACTATGTACTAAAGAACTCTGATCACAGATGAAACCAGCCTGAGATTAGAATTGTACACATTTGGGTCTCTACAGGGGCAGAAGATGCCAGTGGACAGGTAAAGCAGAGTGGAAACGTTGGACTGATATTGGAAGATAAACAAAAGAGGGAGGGAGCCAGCAGAAGCAACCCCTTGGAATGTAATATCCCAATACAAGAGTGCCCTGTGATTGGGGACCAGCATTAACTTGGAGTCTGGTTGATAACACTCAAAAAGAGCAAAATATCTCAAGGGGAAATTGGTAGAATTGGGCGGTTAGGGACAGGGGCTTAAGCCTACAGTCCCAGAAAGGCCACCTCTAATGCTGAGACAGAGAAAGTGCAGCAAAGAAGTCAGGCATTAGTCCCTGAGCTGCCAACATTCATGAGAGCCTCTGGGTGGCAGGGCACATGAGAGATTCTACGTGGATACCAGTCAGTGCTCTCTAGAACCACAGACTTTTGCACTCTGCACGCGTGCTGCACTAACACGGTCTGAGTTGCGCTCCACACCCTCCCCTGTGAAAGGTCCACGCAGGCACTAGCCAGTGCTCTATAGGACCAGTGAGAGTCTGAACACTCACAGACTGGGCCAGTGTGAAAATCTCATTGTGCTATCTATGGTTGGGACCTCTCTGGCAGTCTGGACCTGCCCAGATAGCCACAGTGGAAGCAGCTGCTGGAAGCCAGTTCTCTGGAGTAGTACTTCTCGAGGTTTTGGTAACACTGGGCTACAAGCGGGAGCTCCTGGAACCCCTGAGACTGACTGGGGAAGTGCTCTGCCAGAGGCAGAGGGGGAATTTATGTGCTATGGAGCAACCAGGAGCAGACTGAGATTTCTCTCTGAGATAGAGGTCTGGGTGCAGTTTGCTTCCCTCTAAACCTCCAAAAACCACCAAAAGCCACAATGGAAGGAAAAACAAAACAAATACACAAAAATCCTCCAGAGAACAAAAGCCTGACAAACGGGTTTCCTCAGAGCCTAGCACCTTGATAGGGGGCAGGAGGACTCAACAATAGTAAGACTGCCTGAGAAACCACAGGGTAGATACCCCCCAAAGAGCTAGCCATAAAACAAACAAACAACAACAAAACAACAATAACAAAACACAAGTGGACAACCACCACTACCAAATAGATACAACTTTTATTTTTAATTCGTTCACACAATTCTCGTTCTTTTCAATTTTTTAAATGATTTTAACCTATTTACCATCACAATGAGATGTTCAATACAACAAATTCCATAATAACCTTTTCACTTGAACTTTTTTGATACATATACCGGTGTTTTTCTTTTGCTTTTCTATTTCTTTTAATATTAATATAGAGATAAGCTTCAAGGTAATCCTATTTCCCCAGTCAATACTACCCCTGTATATAAAGTAGTTTTAATCCCCCTTTATCTCAGGAAAGTTGAGTCCTTTCACAAAGATGTCAAGATACACCCAGGAAGAATCAAAATAAACTTCCTCACCCACACTGAGTATTTATAAACACCCTCCCATCTTTTTCATCTGTCAGTGTTTCTGTGTATTTTGTTTTTTTCTAGTAGTATATAAATCTTATACTTGGGTTTCATTTTGGCTGGGTTCTTTTTTTTATATTTTTTTTCTCTTGTCATTTACTTTTGTTGGTCTTTTTGTTTGTCTGTTTTTGTTTATATACCTTATAAATCTTACCTTTGGGGCTCATTGGGGCTGGGAGTTCTCTTCTTTTATTTTTTTTCTTTCTTTCTCTATCTCTCTATATCTCTCTAGGTCATTATTTTCCTTTTTCTTTCTTTTTGGTGGGACTCCCATATGGCTCAGAAGCATTCCAAGGTGTACCTTGCCTGCACCATAGTTGATACATCCATCTACACATCCCCTCATGGATCTATCACTAAAATGACTAGGAGGAGAAATGCCTGATAAAGGAGAAATTGAGAGACAGTGCCCTCTCTATCAGAACTATTGGATATGGATAAAACAGTATGTCAGAAAGGGAATTCAGGCTAACAATTATCCAGGCAAATGCTAGGTTGGAGAAAACCATTAATGACAAAATGGAATTGATTAGGGCAGAAGTGAAAGCCACCTGGGAAGATGTTAACAATGCTATCAATGAATACCAATCTAATCTAAATTCTCTAGCAGTTAGGTTACCTGTGACAGAAGATAGAATGAGTGATCTAGAGGACAAAATGATAGAGATAAAGTATCAGGAGGAGGTCTGGAACAAATTGCCTAGAAGCCATGAAAACAGAATTAGGGAAATAAATGATGCCAGGAGACATTCCAATGTCAGAATTATTGTAATCCCTAAGGGGAAGGAGAAAGAAGAAGACTGGAGGATATAGTTGAAGAAATTCTCCATGAAAATTTTCCTAATCTGATGAATGGAACCAGGGATCATGTGCTAGAGATAGAAAGGTTCCCCCAAGATTGTTGAATCTAGAAAGGCCTCAGGACATCTGTTTGTGAAACTGATGAATCATACTTTTAGACAGAAGCTCTTGGAAGCAGCTATGGGGAAGAGATTCCATACTTACAGAGGAAGGCCCATCAGAATAACATCAGACTTGTCCACAGAAAACTGGCAAGTCAGAAAGCGCTGGCAAGATGTATTCAGGGCACTAAATGAAAAGAACATGGAGCAAAAAATACTTTATCCAGCAAGACTGACATTCAAAATGGTTAGAGAGATAAAAAGCTTCCAAGACTGACAAGGTTTAAGAGTATGTGACCACCAAGCTCACACTAAAAGACATATTAAGGGGGATTCTATAAAAGAAGACAGAACACAAGAGTGTCATTGAATAGAGATTCATGGAGACAATATACAAAAACAAGGACTTCACTAGAAACATGATGTCAGTAAAAATGTATCTCTACAAAATCAATCTCAACATGAATGGCCTAAATGTGCCCATCAAACAGTGTAGGATTGAAGATTGGATAAAACAACAGGATCCATCCATATGTTGTCTAGAAGAGACCCATTTTGAACCTACGCACACAACCAGACTGAAACTGAAAGGATAGAGAAGAACTTTTCATGCCAATGGGCCCCCATATAAGGCTAGGGTAGCAATTCTCATATCAGATAAAATAGATTTTATACTAAAGACTATAGTCAAAGGTACAGAAGGACACTACATCATTCTTTAAGTGACTATCCACCAAGAAGATCTAACAATTTTAAATATTTATGCCCCCAATATAGGAGCTGCCAATTACATAAGAAAACTGTTAATCAAGATAAAGAATCATATTGATATGAATACATTAATAGTAAGAGATCTTAACACGCCTCTGTCAGTAATAGACAGATCATGCAAGCAGAAAATCAATAAAGAAACAAGAGCATTGAATGACACATTGGACCAGATGGGCCTCATAGATATATAGAGAACTTAAACCCTAAAACAACAGAATATTCATTCTTCTCGAGTGCACATGGAACATTCCCTAGAATAGACCACATGCTGGGTCACAAATCAGGACTCAATGGATATGAAAAGATTGAGATTATTCCCTGCATATTCACAGATCATAATGGTTTGAAACTGGAACTCACCAACAAAAAAAAAGTGAGGTAGGAATTCAAACATCTGGAAGCTACAGACCACTTTGCTTAAGAATGTTAGGATCAAAAAGGAAATAAAAGAAGAACTTAAACGATTCATGGAAACTAATCAGAATGAAGACACATTTGTTCCAATACCTATGGTAAACAGCAAAGGTGATCCTAATCCTAATGCATAGCCATCCAAGCCTCCGTCAAGGGGGAAAAAAAAAACCTGAAAAATCCAGAATACATCAGCTGTCTTTACACATTAAAAAACTGGAGAATCAACAAAAAATTAAGCCAACCCTACACACAAGAATGGAAATAATCAGGATAAGAGCAGAGATCAATGAGATAAAAACTAGAAATACAGTAGAACACATCAAAGAAACTAGAAGGTGTTTTTTTGAAAGAATCAATAATATCGAAAAAGATTGGCAAAACTAATCCAAAAGAAAAGAGAGAAAGCCCAAATTAATAAAATTATGAATGAAAAGGGAGAAATTACAACTAACACCAAGGAAATAGAAACAATCATCAGAAATTATTATCAACAAATTTATGCCAATAAGTTAAGCAAACTAGATGAAATGGATGCATTCCTGGAAAACTATAAACTTCCAAAATTGAACCAGGAATAAACTGACATCCTGAATAGACCACTATCTAGAAATGAGATTGAAGCAGTGATCAGAAACCTCCCAAAAAACAAGAGCCCAGGACCTGACAGATTCCCTGGGGAATTCTACAAAACTATCAAGGAAGAAATAACACCTATTCTCCTGAAGCTGTTTCAAAAAATTGAAGCAGAAGGGAAACTTCCAGACTCTTTTTATGAAGCCAGCATTACCCTTGTCCCCAAACCAGGCAAAGACCCCTCCAAAAACGATAATTTCAGACCAATATCCATGATGAATATGGATGCTAAGATTCTCAGCAAGATTCTAGCAAATAGGATCCAACAGTAAATTAAAAATTGATCCACCATGACCAGGTGGGATTCATCCCTGGGTTGCAAGGATGGTTCAACATTCGCTAATCAATCAATGTAAAAAACAATTCAATAAGAGAAGAGAGAAGAACCACATGGTCCTCTCAAGTGATGCAGAAAAAGCATTTGACAAAATCCAACATCCATCCTGATTAAAAATCTTCAAAGTATAGGAATAAAGGGAACATTCTGCCACTTCATAAAATCTATCTGTGAAAAACCCACAGCAAATATCATCCTCAATAGGAAAAAGCTCACAGTTGATATCAGGAACACGACAAGGATGACCACTCACACCACTCTTGTTCAACATAGAAGTCCTAACAACAGCAATCAGACACCAAAGAGAAATAAAAGGTATCCAAATTGGCAATAAAGAAGTAAAACTCTCTTCAAGATGACATGATTCTTTATATGGAAAACCCCAAAGACTCCAAACTACTAGAACTTATTCAGCAATTCAGTAATGTGGCAGGATCCAAAGTCAATGTACAGAAATCAGTTGCTTTCTTATACACTAACAATGAAAATACAGAAATGGAAATTAAAGAATTGATTCCATTGACTATAGCACCAAGAACCATAAGATACCTGGGAATAAACCTAACCAAAGAGGTAAAAGATCTGTACCTGAGAACTACAGAACACTCATGAAAGAAACTGAAGACACAAAAAGATGGAAGACCATTCCACGCTCATGGATTGGAAGAATAAACATATTTTAAATGTCTATACTGCTGAGAGCAATCTATATTTTCAATGCCATTCTGATCAAAATTCCATTGGAATTTTTCAAAGAGCTGGAACAAACAATCCTAAAGTTTTTATGGAATCAGAAGAGACTCCGAATTGCTTAAGAAATGCTGAATAAATGCCTGAATCTAAGCTTTACTACAAAGCTATGATCACCAAGAGAGCATGGTACTGGCACAAAAACAGACACATAGACCAATGGAACAGAGTAGAGAGCACAGTTATGGATGCTCACCTTTATGGTCAAATAATCTTTGAGAAAGTAGGAAAAAATACACAGTGAAAAAGCGACAATCTCTTCAATTAATGGTGCTGGAAAAATTGGACAACTATGTGTCAAAGAATGTAACTCGAATTTTCTCTTACACCATACACAGTGATAAACTCAAAATGGAGGAAAGACCTCAACGTGAGACAGGAATCCATCAGAATCCTAGAGGAGAACATAGGAAGTAACCTTTTTGACATTGGCCCCAGCAACTGCTTTCAAGACATGTCTCTAAAGGCAAAGGAAACAAAAGTGAAAATGAACTTTTGGGACTTCATCAAGATCAAAAGCTTCTGCTCAGCAAAGGAAACAGTCAAGAAACAAAGAGTAAACCCATGGAATGGAGAAGATATTCACAAATGACACTACAGACAAAGGCTTATATACAAGATCTGTAAAGAACTCCTCAAACTCAAGAAGCACAAAACAGATAATCACGTCAATAAATGGGCAGAAGATATGAACAGACACTTCTGCAAAGAAGACATACAAATGGCTATCAGACACATGAAAAAATGTTCATCATCACAAGCCATCAAGGAGATTTAAATCAAAACCACAGGAGATACGAACTCACACTAGTTAGAATGTCCAAAATTAACAAGACAGTAAAAAACGTGTGTTGTAGAGGATGTGGAGAAAGGGTAACCCTCATACAGTGTTGGTGGGAATGCAAGTTGGTGCAGCCACTTTGGAAAACAGAGTGGATATTCCTTAAGAAATTAAAAATAGAGCTTTCTTATGACCCTACAATTGCATTACTGGGTATTAACCCCCATGATACAGATGTAGTTAAAAGAAGGACCGCTCTCAGTCAAGATGGCGGAGAAGTAGCAGCCTGAGACTACATCAGGTAGCAGGAGATCAGCTCGATAGCTTATCTAAACATTGCAAACACCTACAAATCCAACGGGAGAGCGAAGAGAAGAACAGCAACTCTAGAAACAGAAAATCAACCACTTTCTGAAAGGTAGGACTGGCGGAGAAGTGAATCTAAAACGACGGGAATATAGACCGCGGGGGGAGCGGCCGGCTCCCGGCAAGCGGCGGAGCAACGGAGCACAAAATCAGGACTTTTAAAAGTCTGTTCCACTGAGGGACATTGCTCCAGAGGCTAAATCAGGGTGAAGCCCACGCGGGGTCAGCGTGGGCCCAGGCCCTGCAGGGTCACAGAAGGATCGGGGGTGTCAGAGTGTTGGAGAGCTCGCAGGTATTAGAACAGAGAAGCCGGTTTCAGAGACAGAGCCGAGGACTGAACTCTCAGCTTGGGGTTACCTTGAACTGGTCGCAGGCTGGGTGAGCTCGGAGCGTGGCTAGAGGCTGGGGATACGGGAGTGATTGGGTGCTGTCCTCTGGGGGTGCACTGAGGAGTGGGGCCCCAGGCTCTCGGCTCCTCTGGGCCGGAGACTGGGAGGCCGCCATTTTCATTCCCGTCCTCCGGAACTCTACGGAAAGCATTCAGGGAACAGAAGCTCCCAAAATGGAACCCGAGCTGATTACTTAGTCCGGCCGCCCGTAAGGGCGGTGCAATCCCGCCTCGGGCAAAGACACTTGAGAGTCACTACAACAAGCCCCTCCCCCAGAAGATCAACAAAATATCCAGCCAGGACGAAGTTCATCTATCAAGGAGAAAGCAGGTTCAATTCCTAAGACAGCAGAGCAATTCCAGAGGAGGAGAAAGCAAAGCACGGAACTCATGGCTTTCTCCCCATGATTCTTTAGTCTTGCAGCTACTTCAATTTTTTTTTCTTTTTTCAATTTTTTTTTTCTTTTTTGCTTTTTCTTCTTCTGCTAAATTTTTTAAAACTTTTACCCTTTTCTCTTTTAAAGTTTTTTGACTAGTTCATCTAAATATATATATTTTTTCTTTCTTTTTTATATTTTTTATTTGTTTTATTTTTTAAATTTTTTCTTTTTTTTCCTTTTTTTTTTCTTTTTTTTTCAAAACCTGTTTTTATCCCCATTCTCCCTCCCACAATAAGGGGTCTCTTCTGATTTGGTTACAGCGCATTTTTCTGGGGTCTTTGCCACCCTTTTAGTAGTTTATTTGCTCCTTCATATCCTCTTATCTGGACAAAATGACAAGGCGGAAAAAATCACCACAAACAAAAGAACAAGAGACAGTACCAAAGGCTAGGGACCTAATCAACACAGACATGGGTAATATGTCAGATCAAGAGTTCAGAATGACGATTCTGAACATTCTAGCCGGGCTCGAAAAAGGCATGGAAGATATTAGAGAAATCCTCTCTGGAGATATTAAAGCCCTTTCTGGAGAAATTAAAGAACTAAAATCTAACCAAGTTGAAATCAAAAAAGCTATTAATGAGGTGCAATCAAAAATGGAGGCTCTCACTGCTAGGATCAATGAGGCAGAAGAAAGAATTAGTGATATAGAAGACCAAATGACAGAGAATAAGGAAGCCGAGCAAAAGAGGGACAAACAGCTACTGGACCATGAGGGGAAAATTCGAGAGATAAGTGACACCATAAGACAAAACAACGTTAGAATAATTGGGATTCCAGAAGAAGAAGAAACAGAGAGGGGAGCAGAAGGTCTATTGGAGAGAAACATTGGAGAGAATTTCCCTAATATGGCAAAGGGAACAAGCATCAAAATCCAGGAGATGCAGAGAACCCCCCTCAAAGTCAACAAGAATAGGTCCACACCCCGTCACCTAATAGTAAAATTTACAAGTCTTAGGACAAAGAGAAAATCCTGAAAGCAGCCCGAGAAAAGAAGTCTGTAACATACAATCGTAAAAATATTAGATTGGCGGCAGACTTATCCGCAGAGACCTGGCAGGCCAGAAAGAGCTGGCATGATATATTCAAAGCACTCAACGAGAAAAACATGCAGCCAAGAATACTCTATCCAGCTAGGCTATCATTGAAAATAGAAGGAGAGATCAAAAGCTTCCAGGACAAACAAAAACTGAAAGAATTTGCAAACACCAAACCAGCTCTACAGGAAATATTGAAAGGGGTTCTCTAAGCAAAGAGAGAGCCTAAAAGTAGTAGATCAGAAAGGTACAGAGACAATATACAGTAACAGTCACCTTACAGGCTAATAATGGCACTAAATTCATATCTCTCAATAGTTACCCTGAATGTTAATGGGCTAAATGCCCCAATCAAAAGACACAGGGTATCAGAATGGATAAAAAAAGAAAACCCATCTATATGTTGCCTACAAGAAACTCATTTTAGACGCGAAGACACCTCCAGATTTAAAGTGAGGGGGTAGAAAACAATTTACCATGCTAATGGGCATCAGAAGAAAGCTGGGGTGGCAATCTTTATATCAGATCAATTAGATTTCAAGCCAAAGACTATAATAAGACATGAGGAAGGACACTATATCCTACTCAAAGGGTCTGTCCAACAAGAAGATCTAACAATTTTAAATATCTATGCCCCTAACGTGGGAGCAGCCAACTATATCAACCAATTAATAACAAAATCAAAGAAACACATCAATAATAATACAATAATAGTAGGGGACTTGAACACTCCCCTCACTGAAATGGACAGATCATCCAAGCCAAAGATCAACAAGGAAATAAAGGCCTTAAATGACACACTGGACCATATGGACATCACAGATCTATTCAGAACATTTCATCCCAAAGTAACAGAATACACATTCTTCTCTAGTGCACATAGAACCTTCTCCAGAATAGATCACATCCTGGGTCACAAATCATGTCTCAACCGGTATCAAAAGATTGGGATCATTCCATGCATATTTTCAGACCACAATGCTCTGAAGCTAGAACTCAATCACAAGAGGAAAGCTGGAAAGAGCCCAAATACATGGAGACTAAACAGCATCCTTCTAAAGAATGAATGGGTCAACCAGGAAATTAAAGAAGAATTGAAAAAATTCATGGAAACAAATGATAATGAAAACAAAACAGTTCAAAAATCTGTGGGACACAGCAAAGGCAGTCCTGAGAGGAAAATATATAGTGGTACAAGCCTTTCTCAAGAAACAAGAAAGGTCTCAAGTACACAACCTAACCCTACGCGTAAAGGAGCTGGAGAAAGAACAAGAAAGAAACCCTAAACCCAGCAGGAGAAGAGAAATCATAAAGATCAGAGCAGAAATCTATGAAATAGACAACAAAAAAAAAACAATAGAAAAAATCAATGAAACTAGGAGCTGGTTCTTTGAAAGAATCAATAAGATTGATAAACCCCCAGCCAGACTCATCAAAAAGAAAAGAGAAAGGACCCAAATAAATAAAATCATGAATGAAAGAGGAGAGATCACAACTAACACCAAAGAAATACAGACAATTATAAGAACATACTATGAGCAACTCTACGCCAACAAATTGGACAATCTGGAAGAAATGGATGCATTCCTAGAGACATACAAACTACCACAACTGAACCAGGAAGAAATAGAAAACCTGAACAGGCCCATAACCAGTAAGGAGATTGAAACAGTCATCAAAAATCTCCAAACAAACAAAAGCCCAGGGCCAGACGGCTTCCCAGGGGAATTCTACCAAACATTTAAAGAAGAACTCATTCCTATTCTCCTGAAACTGTTCCAAAAAATAGAAATGGAAGGAAAACTTCCAAACTCATTTTATGAGGCCAGCATCACCTTGATCCCAAAACCAGACAAGGATCCCACCAAAAAAGAGAACTGCAGACCAATATCCTTGATGAACACAGACGCAAAAATTCTCGCCAAAATACTAGCCAATAGGATTCAACAGTACATTAAAAGGATTATTCACCACGATCAAGTGGGAATTATTCCAGGGCTGCAGGGTTGGTTCAACATCCGCAAATCAATCAATGTGATAGAACACATTAATAAAAGAAAGAACAAGAACCATATGATACTCTCAATAGATGCTGAAAAAGCATTTGACAAAGTACAGCATCCCTTCCTGATCAAAACTCTTCAAAGTGTGGGGATTGAGAGCACATACCTCAATATTATCAAAGCCATCTATGAAAAACCCACCACAAATATCATTCTCAATGGAGAAAAACTGAAAGCTTTTCTGTTAAGGTCAGGAACACGGCAGGGATGTCCATTATCACCACTGCTATTCAACATAGTACTAGAAGTCCTAGCCTCAGCAATCAGACAACAAAAAGAAATTAAAGGCATCCAAATTGGTAAAGAAGAAGTCAAACTATCACTCTTCGTAGATGATATGATACTATATGTGGAAAACCCAAAAGACTCCACTCCAAAACTGCTAGAACTTGTCTTGGAATTCAGTGAAGTGTCAGGATATAAAATCAATGCACAGAAATCAGTTGCATTTCTGTACACCAACAACAAGACTGAAGAAAGAGAAATTAAGGAGTCAATCCCATTCACAATTGTACCCAAAACTATAAGATACCTAGGAATAAACCTAACCATAGAGACTAAGAATCTATACACAGAAAATTATAAAGTACTCATGAAAGAAATTGAGGAAGACACAAAAAAATGGAAAAATGTTCCATGCTCCTGGATTGGAAGAATAAATATTGTGAAAATGTCTATGCTACCTAAAGCAATCTACACATTTAATGCAATCCCTATCAAAATACCATCCATTTTTTTCAAAGAAATGGAACAAATAATCCTCAAATTTATATGGAACCAGAAAAGACCTCGAATAGCTAAAGGAATATTGAAAAAGAAAGCCAAAGTTGGTGGCATCACAATTCCGGACTTCAAGCTCTATTACAAAGCTGTCATCATCAAGACAGCATGGTACTGGCACTAAAACAGACACATAGATCAGTGGAACAGAATAGAGAGCCCAGAAATCGACCCTCAACTCTATGGTCAACTAATCTTCGACAAAGCAGGAAAGAATGTCCAAAGGGGGGCTCCTGGGTGGCTCAGTGGGTTAAGCTGCTGCCTTCAGCTCAGGTCATGATCTCAGGGTCCTGGGATCGAGTCCCACATCGGGCTCTCTGCTCGGGAGGTAGCCTGCTTCCCTCTCTCTCTCTCTCTGCCTGCCTCTCTCCCTACTTGTGATCTCTCTCTCTCGCTGTCAAATAAATAAATAAAATATTTAAAAAAAAAAGAAAGAAAGAATGTCCAATGGAAAAAAGACAGCCTCTTCAATAAATGGTGCTGGGAAAATTGGACAGCCACATGCAGAAAAATGAAATTGGACCACTTCCTTACACCACACACGAATATAGACTCCAAATGGATGAAGGACCTCAATGTGAGAAAGGAATCCATCAAAATCCTTGAGGAGAATGCAGGCAGCAAACTCTTCGACCTCATCCGTAGTAACATCTTCCTAGGAACAACGGCAAAGGCAAGGGAAGCAAGGGCAAAAATGAGCTATTGGGATTTCATCAAGATCAAAAGCTTTTGCACAGCAAAGGAAACAGTTAACAAAACCAAAAGACAACTGACAGAATGGGAGAAGATATTTGCAAACGACATATCAGATAAAGGGCTCGTATCCAAAATCTATAAGGAACTTAGCAAACTCAACACCCAAAGAACAAACAATCCAATCAAGAAATGGGCAGAGGACATGAACAGACATTTCTGCAAAGAAGACATCCAGATGGCCAACAGACACATGAAAAAGTGCTCCACGTCACTCGGCATCAGGGAAATACAAATCAAAACCACAATGAGAGGGGGGAGGAGTCAAGATGGCGGAGAAGTAGCAGCCTGAGACTACATCAGGTAGCAGGAGATCAGCTCGATAGCTTATCTAAACATTGCAAACACCTACAAATCCAACGGGAGAGCGAAGAGAAGAAGAACAGCAACTCTAGAAACAGAAAATCAACCACTTTCTGAAAGGTAGGACTGGCGGAGAAGTGAATCTAAAACGACGGGAAGATAGACCGCGGGGGGAGGGGCCGGCTCCCGGCAAGCGGCGGAGGAACGGAGCACAAAATCAGGACTTTTAAAAGTCTGTTCCACTGAGGGACATTGCTCCAGGGGCTAAACCGGGGTGAAGCCCACGCGGGGCCAGCGTGGCCCCAGACCCCGCAGGGTCACAGAAGGATCGGGGGTGTCAGAGTGTCGGAGAGCTCGCAGCTATTAGAACGGAGAAGCCGGCTGCCAAGACAGAGCCGAGGACTGAACTCTCAGCTCGGGGTTACCTTGAACTGGTCGCGGGCTGGGTGAGCTCCGAGCGCGGCTAGAGGCTGGGGATACGGGAGTGATTGGGTGCTGTCCTCTGGGGGCGCACTGAGGAGTGGGGCCCCAGGCTCTCGGCTCCTCCGGGCCGGAGACTGGGAGGCCGCCATTTTCATTCCCGTCCTCCGGAACTCTACGGAAAGCGTTCAGGGAACAGAAGCTCCCAAAAGCGAACCCGAGCCGATTACTTAGTCCGGCCGCCGGTAAGGGCGGTGCAATCCCGCCTCGGGCAAAGACACTTGAGAGTCACTACAACAGGCCCCTCCCCCAGAAGATCAACAAAATATCCAGCCAGAACGAATTTCATCTATCAAGGAGAAAGCAGATTCAATTCCTAAGACAGCAGAGCAATTCCAGAGGAGGAGAAAGCAAAGCACGGAACTCATGGCTTTCTCCCCATGATTCGTTAGTCTTGCGGCTACTTCAATTTTTTTTTCTTTTTTCAATTTTTTTTTCTTTTTTCAATTTTTTTTTCTTTTTTCTTTTTTCTTCTTCTGCTAAATTTTTTAAAACTTTTACCCTTTTCTTTTTTAACATTTTTTGACTAGTTCATCTAAATATATATATTTTTTCTTTCTTTTTTGTATTTTTTTATTTGTTTTATTTTTTAAATTTTTTTCTTTCTTTTTTTTTTTCCTTTTTCTTTTCTTTTTTTTTCAGAAGCTGTTTTATCCCCTTTCTCCCCCCCACAATTTGGGGTCTCTTCTGATTTGGTTACAGCGCATTTTTCCGGGGTCTTTGCCACCCTTTTAGTAGTTTATTTGCTCCTTCATATCCTCTTATCTGGACAAAATGACAAGGCGGAAAAAATCACCACAAACAAAAGAACAAGAGACAGTACCGAAGGCTAGGGACCTAATCAACACAGACATGGGTAATATGTCAGATCAAGAGTTCAGAATGACGATTCTGAACATTCTAGCCGGGCTCGAAAAAGGCATGGAAGATATTAGAGAAATCCTCTCTGGAGATATTAAAGCCCTTTCTGGAGAAATTAAAGAACTAAAATCTAACCAAGTTGAAATCAAAAAAGCTATTAATGAGGTGCAATCAAAAATGGAGGCTCTCACTGCTAGGATCAATGAGGCAGAAGAAAGAATTAGTGATATAGAAGACCAAATGACAGAGAATAAGGAAGCCGAGCAAAAGAGGGACAAACAGCTACTGGACCATGAGGGGAGAATTCGAGAGATAAGTGACACCATAAGACGAAACAACATTAGAATAATTGGGATTCCAGAAGAAGAAGAAACAGAGAGGGGAGCAGAAGGTCTATTGGAGAGAATCATTGGAGAGAATTTCCCTAATATGGCAAAGGGAACAAGCATCAAAATCCAGGAGATGCAGAGAACCCCCCTCAAAGTCAACAAGAATAGGTCCACACCCCGTCACCTAATAGTAAAATTTACAAGTCTTAGTGACAAAGAGAAAATCCTGAAAGCAGCCCGAGAAAAGAAGTCTGTAACATACAATGGTAAAAATATTAGATTGGCGGCAGACTTATCCACAGAGACCTGGCAGGCCAGAAAGAGCTGGCATGATATATTCAGAGCACTCAACGAGAAAAACATGCAGCCAAGAATACTCTATCCAGCTAGGCTATCATTGAAAATAGAAGGAGAGATCAAAAGCTTCCAGGACAAACAAAAACTGAAAGAATTTGCAAACACCAAACCAGCTCTACAGGAAATATTGAAAGGGGTCCTCTAAGCAAAGAGAGAGCCTAAAAGTAGTAGATCAGAAAGGTACAGAGACAATATACAGTAACAGTCACCTTACAGGCTACTAATGGCACTAAATTCATATCTCTCAATAGTTACCCTGAATGTTAATGGGCTAAATGCCCCAATCAAAAGACACAGGGTATCAGAATGGATAAAAAAACAAAACCCATCAGTATGTTGCCTACAAGAAACTCATTTTAGACGCGAAGACACCTCCAGATTTAAAGTGAGGGGGTGGAAAACAATTTACCATGCTAATGGGCATCAGAAGAAAGCTGGAGTGGCAATCCTTATATCAGATCAATTAGATTTTAAGCCAAAGACTATAATAAGAGATGAGGAAGGACACTATATCCTACTCAAAGGGTCTGTCCAACAAGAAGATCTAACCATTTTAAATATCTATGCCCCTAACGTGGGAGCAGCCAACTATATCAACCAATTAATAACAAAATCAAAGAAACACATCAATAATAATACAATAATAGTAGGGGACTTGAACACTCCCCTCACTGAAATGGACAGATCATCCAAGCAAAAGATCAACAAGGAAATAAAGGCCTTAAATGACACACTGGACCAGATGGACATCACAGATATATTCAGAACATTTCATCCCAAAGCAACAGAATACACATTCTTCTCTAGTGCACATGGAACCTTCTCCAGAATAGATCACATCCTGGGTCACAAATCAGGTCTCAACCGGTATCAAAAGATTAGGATCATTCCCTGCATATTTTCAGACCACAATGCTCTGAAGCTAGAACTCAATCACAAGAGGAAAGCTGGAAAGAACCCAAATACATGGAGACTAAACAGCATCCTTCTAAAGAATGAATGGGTTAACCAGGAAATTAAAGAAGAATTGAAAAAATTCATGGAAACAAATGATAATGAAAACACAACAGTTCAAAATCTGTGGGACACAGCAAAGGCAGTCCTGAGAGGAAAATATATAGCGGTACAAGCCTTTCTCAAGAAACAAGAAAGGTCTCAAGTACACAACCTAACCCTACACGTAAAGGAGCTGGAGAAAGAACAAGAAAGAAACCCTAAACCCAGCAGGAGAAGAGAAATCATAAAGATCAGAGCAGAAATCAATGAAATAGAAACCAAAAAAACAATAGAAAAAATCAATGAAACTAGGAGCTGGTTCTTTGAAAGAATCAATAAGATTGATAAACCCCTGGCCAGACTCATCAAAAAGGAAAGAGAAAGGACCCAAATCAATAAAATCATGAATGAAAGAGGAGAGATCACAACTAACACCAAAGAAATACAGACAATTATAAGAACATACTATGAGCAACTTTACGCCAACAAATTGGACAATCTGGAAGAAATGGATGCATTCCTAGAGACATATAAACTACCACAACTGAACCAGGAAGAAATAGAAAACCTGAACAGGCCCATAACCAGTAAGGAGATTGAAACAGTCATCAAAAATCTCCAAACAAACAAAAGCCCAGGGCCAGACGGCTTCCCAGGGGAATTCTACCAAACATTTAAAGAAGAACTCATTCCTATTCTCCTGAAACTGTTCCAAAAAATAGAAATGGAAGGAAAACTTCCAAACTCATTTTATGAGGCCAGCATCACCTTGATCCCAAAACCAGACAAGGACCCCACCAAAAAAGAGAACTACAGACCAATATCCTTGATGAACACAGACGCAAAAATTCTCGCCAAAATACTAGCCAATAGGATTCAACAGTACATTAAAAGGATTATTCACCACGATCAAGTGGGATTTATTCCAGGGCTGCAGGGTTGGTTCAACATCCGCAAATCAATCAATGTGATAGAACACATTAATAAAAGAAAGAACAAGAACCATATGATACTCTCAATAGATGCTGAAAAAGCATTTGACAAAGTACAGCATCCCTTCCTGATCAAAACTCTTCAAAGTGTAGGGATAGAGGGCACATACCTCAATATTATCAAAGCCATCTATGAAAAACCCACCGCAAATATCATTCTCAATGGAGAAAAACTGAAAGCTTTTCCGTTAAGGTCAGGAACACGGCAGGGATGTCCATTATCACCACTGCTATTCAACATAGTACTAGAAGTCCTAGCCTCAGCAATCAGACAACAAAAAGAAATTAAAGGCATCCAAATTGGTAAAGAAGAAGTCAAACTATCACTCTTCGCAGATGATATGATACTATATGTGGAAAACCCAAAAGACTCCACTCCAAAACTGCTAGAACTTGTTCAGGAATTCAGTAAAGTGTCAGGTTATAAAATCAATGCACAGAAATCAGTTGCATTTCTGTACACCAACAACAAGACTGAAGAAAGAGAAATTAAGGAGTCAATCCCATTTACAATTGTACCCAAAACTATAAGATACCTAGGAATAAACCTAACCAAAGAGACTAAGAATCTATACACAGAAAATTATAAAGTACTCATGAAAGAAATTGAGGAAGACACAAAAAAATGGAAAAATGTTCCATGCTCCTGGATTGGAAGAATAAATATTGTGAAAATGTCTATGCTACCTAAAGCAATCTACACATTTAATGCAATCCCTATCAAAATACCATCCATTTTTTTCAAAGAAATGGAACAAATAATCCTAAAATTTATATGGAACCAGAAAAGACCTCGAATAGCCAAAGGAATATTGAAGAACAAAGCCAAAGTTGGTGGCATTACAATTCCGGACTTCAAGCTCTATTACAAAGCTGTCATCATCAAGACAGCATGGTACTGGCACAAAAACAGACACATAGATCAGTGGAACAGAATAGAGAGCCCAGAAATCGACCCTCAACTCTATGGTCAACTAATCTTCGACAAAGCAGGAAAGAATGTCCAATGGAAAAAAGACAGCCTCTTCAATAAATGGTGCTGGGAAAATTGGACAGCCACATGCAGAAAAATGAAATTGGACCACTTCCTTACACCACACACAAAAATAGACTCCAAATGGTTGAAGGACCTCAATGTGAGAAAGGAATCCATCAAAATCCTTGAGGAGAATGCAGGCAGCAACCTCTTCGACCTCAGCCGTAGCAACATCTTCCTAGGAACAACGGCAAAGGCAAGGGAAGCAAGGGCAAAAATGAACTGTTGGGATTTCATCAAGATCAAAAGCTTTTGCACAGCAAAGGAAACAGTTAACAAAACCAGAAGACAACTGACAGAATGGGAGAAGATATTTGCAAACGACATATCAGATAAAGGGCTAGTATCCAAAATCTATAAGGAACTTAGCAAACTCAACACCCAAAGAACAAACAATCCAATCAAGAAATGGGCAGAGGACATGAACAGACATTTCTGCAAAGAAGACATCCAGATGGCCAACAGACACATGAAAAAGTGCTCCACGTCACTCGGCATCAGGGAAATACAAATCAAAACCACAATGAGATATCACCTCACACCAGTCAGAATGGCTAAAATGAACAAGTCAGGAAATGACAGATGCTGGAGAGGATGTGGAGAAAGGGGAACCCTCCTCCACTGTTGGTGGGAATGCAAGCTGGTGCAACCACTCTGGAAAACAGCATGGAGGTTCCTCAAAATGTTGAAAATAGAACTACCCTATGACCCAGCAATTGCACTACTGGGTATTTACCCTAAAGATACAAACATAGTGATCCGAAGGGGCACGTGTACCCGAATGTTTATAGCAGCAATGTCTACAATAGCCAGACTATGGAAAGAACCTAGATGTCCATCAACAGATGAATGGATCAAGAAGATGTGGTATATATACACAATGGAATACTATGCAGCCATCAAAAGAAATGAAATCTTACCATTTGCGACGATGTGGATGGAACTAGAGCGTATCATGCTTAGTGAAATAAGTCAATCGGAGAAAGACAACTATCATATGATCTCCCTGATATGAGGACATGGAGAAGCAACATGGGGGGGTAGGAGATAGGAGAAGAATAAATGAAACAAGATGGGATTGGGAGGGAGACAAACCATAAATGACTCTTAATCTCACAAAACAAACTGGGGGTTGCTGCGGGGAGGTGGGATTGGGGGAGGGGGAGCGGGCTATGGACATTGGGGAGGGGAAGCGAACCATAAGAGACTATGGACTCTGAAAAACAACCTGAGGGTTTTGAAGGGTCAGGGGTGGGAGGTTGGGGCAACCTGAGGGTTTTGAAGGGTCAGGGGTGGGAGGTTGGGGGAACAGGTGGTGGGTAATGGAGAGGGCACGTTTTGCATGGAGCACTGGGTGTTGTGCAAAAAGAATGAATACTGTTACGCTGAAAAAATAAATAAAATGAGAAAAAAAAAAAAAAAAAAAACCACAATGAGATATCACCTCACACCAGTCAGAATGGCTAAAATGAACAAGTCAGGAAGTGACAGATGCTGGAGAGGATGTGGAGAAAGGGGAACCCTCCTCCACTGTTGGTGGGAATGCAAGCTGGTGCAACCACTCTGGAAAACAGCATGGAGGTTCCTCAAAATGTTGAAAATAGAACTACCCTATGACCCAGCAATTGCACTACTGGGTATTTACCCTAAAGATACAAACATAGTGATCCGAAGGGGCACGTGTACCGAATGTTTATAGCAGCAATGTCTACAATAGCCAAACTATGGAAAGAACCTAGATGTCCATCAACAGATGAATGGATCAAGAAGATGTGGTATATATACACAATGGAATACTATGCAGCCATGAAAAGAAATGAAATCATGCCATTTGCGACGACATGAATGGAACTAGAGCGTATCATGCTTAGTGAAATAAGTCAATCGGAGAAAGACAACTATCATATGATCTCCCTGATATGAGGACATAGTGAAGCAACATGGGGTGGTTGGGGCATAGGAGAAGAATAAATGAAACAAGATGGGATTGGGAGGGAGACAAACCATAAATGACTCTTAATCTCACAAAACAAACTGGGGGTTGCTGGGGGGAGGTGGGATTGGGAGAGGGGGATGGGGCTATGGACATTGGGGAGGGTAAGTGCTATCGTGAGTGCTGTGAAGTGTGTAAACCTGGCGATTCACAGACCTGTACCCCTGGGGATAAAAATACATTATATGTTTATTAAAAAAAAAAATTTGGAAGGGGAGGCGAACCATAAGAGACTATGGACTCTGAAAAACAACCTGAGGGTTTTGAAGGGTCAGGGGTGGGAGGTTGGGGGAACAGGTGGTGGGTAATGTGGAGGGCACGTTTTGCATGGAGCACTGGGTGTTGTGCAAAAAGAATGAATACTGTTATGCTGATAAAATAAATAAAATGGAAAAAAAACAGGCAAGAAAAAAAAAAAAAGAAGGACCATCTGCACCCCAATGTTCTTAGCATCAATGGCCACATCCGCCAAACTGTGGAAAGAACCAAGATGCCCTTCAATGGATGAATGGATAAGGAAAATGTGGTCCATATACTCTATGGAGTATTGTGCCTCAATCTGAAAGGGAATACCCAAATTTTATGTCAACATGAACGGGACTGGAGGAAATTATGTTTATAAGGAAATTATGCTTATAATGCTTATAATGATTCAATAAGAGAGAGTCAATTATCATATGGTTTCATTCACTTGTGGAACATAAGAAAGAATGCGGAGGACATGGGGAGATGGAGATAAGAAGTGAGCTGGGGGATATTTTACAGGGAGATGAACCATGGGAGACTGTGGACTCTGAAAAACAACCTGAGGATTTTACAGGGAAGGGAGTGTAGTGTTTCCTGAGCCTGGTGGTGGGTATTAAGGGAGCATGGATTGCATGTAGCACTGGGTGTGGTGCATAAACAATGAATTCTGAAACTCTGAAAAGAAAAAAAAATAAGAAAGAAAAAAGAATAAGATAAGAAAGTGGTTATAAACCCTCATTGTGGGCAAGAAACCTTATTTTGGTTCTTCATGGGTATATCTTGTTTTCTTTGTTAAAGGGCTCAACTTTCTAAAGATACTGGAAAATTAAAATTGGTTTATATATAGGGGTATTATTGAATAGGGAAAAAGGATTACCTTGAAACTTTTATGTATATCTATATATAGATATAAAAGAAAAAAATAATAAAACAAATATATATGTATGGAAAAAGTCCAACTTAAAAATTATTATTCAATATGTTATATTAAACATCTAGTTGTAATGGTAAGTAGGTTTAAAAAAGAAAATAATGAGAATCATGTGAAATAATTTTAAAAAATTTGTAGCTTCTGAAATATATAAGTTTTGGGTCTATACTGGGAGCATAAGATATTCTTTTCCCCTGATATTGGGGTTTTACACTTTAATGGGGACCCAGTGATTATTGCCCTCTTGTTCTTATGGCTTGTGTTCTGGGAGAGGGCCTGGGTGCATTGTTTTTCAGTCAGTCCTGCTTGGTTGCCATGCCTCCTATCAAAGAGCTGGACTCTGTGGAAACTGGGTTCTTAGGCTTTTGTTCTCTGGAGGTTTTTGTTCTTTTTCACCTTTTGAGGCTTTTCAGAGAGTCATAGCAAAGAAAGAATCTATCTGTACCCAAACTCCACGTCAGAGAGAGGCCTCCATCTGCTCCCTTCTGGGTGGTCCAGAAAACACAGACTCCTCCTCTGCAAACTCTGCTGAACATCAAAACCTCCCACAGGCATTGTGCACCCCCAGCCACCATCTCAGTGGTCGCCTGAGGTCCCTGCTTGTCTCTACACCCCCACAGAACTAAAAACATGAGTGATATTTGTCCAGGTGAACCCAATCCTGGTGGCTACATTGCTGGGACCACTGTCTAGAGTCCACAGTCAAACCGGTGCACTCAGACTAGTCATAGCACAGGTTGAAGAAGGTTGTGGGCCCACAAGCTCTGGCAGGAACCTGAGCCAGGCTCTCAGGTACAGGCAGGGGTGCACACAGCCCCAGTGGTGCTGGAAGCACAGAAAGCCAAACATTCAGGGACAACTGGAGCCCCTCAGCTGAGCTCTCTCAGACATGGATGGCATCAGCTGTGACTGCCCTGGGACAGTGAATTTGTGTCCGTGCCTGTTGGTGCCTGATTTCTCCAACTGCCCCTTAAGACCCTTTTTTCTTTTTGAGTGCTTTTAACTAGACTCCATGTAATGCTGGTCCTCAACCACAGGGCACGCTCATATTGGGGTATTACTTTCCAATGAGTCACATCCCGTGACTCCCTCCCCCTTCTGTTTATTCTCCAGTATCAGTCTGTGCACTTCCACTCCACTGTACCTCTCCACTGATAATCTCCTGCCACCATGATATCCAGAAGCATATAATCTTACATCTCAGGCTGATTTCATGGGTGTTCTGAGTGTTCTGGTAGATACTTAGCTCAACTCAGGGGACCAGTTGAAACAGGGTCTCCTACTTCTCCACCATCTTGCCCTTCTTTCCTCTCATGAGAAATAGACAGAGATCTCATGTTATTTGGACAGAGATCTCATGAGATTTCCCTGAGATCTCATGATATTTGGAAGGAGTTCGCATGCGATTTTGGTAAAATTCTCGTGAGAAGTGCCTGAGTTCTCACAAGTTTTGTACTGAGATCTCTCATGATTTGGACAGACATCTCATGAGATTTGGAAGAAAATATCATGATATTTTGGTAGAAATCAGATATGATGTGCCTAAGATGTCACAAGATGTGGACATCAAACTGACCGGTAGGTGCCCAAGCCTCGTTGGGGGCCACCGCCTCCTTGCCCTGGGGTCCCTCCTGGAGGCTCCCTACCTCACCTTCACTGTACCACAGGCCTCTTCCTGGGAGAAAGTCCGCTCCTGAAGAGTCTGCTCCTGACGAGGCCGCTCATGATGAGGCCGCTGCCAAGGCTGCTCCCCAGGATGAGGCCGCTGCAGATGAGGCTGATAACCGACAGTCTAGTGACAGCGCCACTGCGTGGGCTGTGCTGCTGCTTGGGGTGAGGCCGCAACAGGTGAGGCCGCTCTCCGGGATGAGGCTCCCAGCAATGCCACTCCCGACGCTCCTGATGATGAAAAGGGCATTGTCACTGTCGATACTCCCACTCCTACCACTACCCTAATGCCTCCCAATGGCTCCCCTAATGGATACTTTAATGGCTCCTGCTACCCCCTACTCGAACAACTCCTGCTACCCCCCCAGCCTCGAGGACGACCCTTGATTGAGGCAGTTGAGCCTGGCCGCGACACAGGTGGCCAATGGGATTGCAACTCAACTCAGTAAATATATGAATGCCCCACTGATTGGACATCTCCATCTAGCTGGCCTGGCCTGCCCTGACATATGGTGCCTCTGGAGCCACAGCACAGCCACAGCTCTGCCTGCCCACCTGAAGGATACTAAGCCCGTCACATTTGCCCAAACCCACCAGATTAGGAGACTACTGCAATGCCACTGAGCCCACCCCAAATTCGTTTTCCACTTGGCAAAAAAGGCACATTTGGACACATGCCACACACCTACCTCCAGTCAGACACCCAGGCCAATGGCCCTGAGTCAGAAGATGGAAACTGACATACCCCTAGGAACTCAACAGAAACCTAGCTTAGGTTTGCAGCCATCTGCCGCCAGAGACAAACTCCAGAATACCTACATATGGTCCAACACTTGATCCCTGAGCCACAAAACAGAACACCTCTCATCCAGAAGGCAACCTGGATCTTGGGAGCTGCGTCCAACCCTCAGGGGAGGAGATACCTGCATGGCGCCAGAGCCCCCGCCACATTCTAAGGTCTCCCTGGACACAAGCCAGCATTGTGAACCATCAGAATGAGGCTCCCTGTCACCACAGCACCCTGGACATTTTGCCCCAGAACCACCAGATCAAAATGGCCTTGTTCCTGGGTTGGAATAGTATGCGGAACTGGGCTTTCCAGGCATCCATGCTGTGACGTCTGCTACGAAGTCTTTCCATATGGGGAACCCGGGTTCCATCAAAACTGACTCCCTTGTCCCGCAGAAGGAAATCTTGCTGATCAGAGCAGCTCACAAGCCCCAGCCTGGGACGACCTCCATGGCCTCATAAGGTCACCCCTCCATTCGTTGGCCATCATGGACACAAGCTCCTGTGTGATCGACCATCTGACACATGCCCTGACTCAGGTGCTGGAGCCATGCTCATACACTGCACATTGGAAATGCCATGTGCTAGGCAGTGAACAGAACAGGCGCTTGTGCATTCAGAATTCTGTCCTCAGCCTCCTGGCCATGCAGTCTTCCAGATTGTTCATTCCAGAACCACAATGCAGTCTTCTGCCTGCCCTCCAGAAAGAACAAGGGACTTAGGGGTCTGCCAGAATCCCCACGTGATGATCAACTGCTTGGAACTCGAAAGCACCCCAGTGTCCTAGGCAGCCCTGTGCACTAATGCTCTGTCTGACGCAGCTTAATCCCCGAATTCCCAACAGCCCCCCAGGTAGTGGGCCCCATATCCTGCATGTGGGACATGCCAAGGCCAGGGACTGTCATCTCTACCCAACCTGGGTATTCAGGCGGCTGTGTCCAGACCATAGCTCAAATCCCGGCCTATGGGGTAACCTCAAGCATCAATGAGCACTCCTCCTACCCCACAAAGGGAAATGCTTGCTGTGCAGATGGGGGTCTAACTCTCAGAGTGGGAGCTAGCTGCATGTCCCATGAGATCACGCCCACCCAGGAGGGCTGCCCTGGCCACAAACAGGAACTGTAACCCTTAGCCTGAGCCCGCTTTCAAAACAGACCCCTCGATATCTGGGCCAGGAGCCCGCATATCGGGCCTGACATGCCCCCAGGCCCCAATCCTTACCCTCGGCCGGGTTCTCTGGGCACCCGGATCCAGAAGCTGACTCTGGAATTCCAGCTATGGCGGGACCCCTGAGACAGAAAACTGCACTCTTCCCTTCCCCCAAAAAGACAACAAAACCTTGGACACCAGGCAGAATACTCACAGAGGCAGAATCTCTCATGACCACAGAATCTCTCCGTGGCCAACCCAGACACACAACCCAAATAGAAAAGCCTGTGCTCCTGCCTCCATGTCACCCTAATTTCTGATCCCAAGGCACTGCCATCATGGTCTGCAGAAAGGGCCTGCCATCACCTCGCCCCTCATTCTAACCCGAGTTTGTGTTTGCAGACTTTTGTCCCCAACGCCCTGGCCAGCAGGCCCTCCAGGATGAGGCATCTGGAGCCTCTGTGCAGGACTCTGCCTACCCTCCCATAGGAAACTCTGCCTGTCACAGTTGCACAAACCCTCCAGATTGGGAGACACCTGCAATGCCCCTGAGCCCATCCAATTTCGTTGGCTGCTCTGGACAGAAATGAACAGTCTGACAAATGCCAGACACCTACATCCAGGCAGACACCCAGGTCAATGGCCCTGAGTCAGAAGATGCAATCTGACATGCCCCTAGGACCTCAATGGATCCCTAACTGAGATTTGCAGGCATCTGTCCCCAGAGGCACGTTCTGGAATACCTACATATGGTCCAACCCTTGGTCCCTGAGCCACAAAACAGAGCACCTCCTTTCCCTAGAAGGCCACCTGGCTCCTGGGGGCTGCATCCTGCCCTCACGGGAGGATAATCCTGCATGGCGCCTGAGCCCTGCCACATTCTGTGATCTCCCTGGACACAAGCCAGGATTTTGACCCTAGAGCATGAGGCTCCCTGTCAACTCAGCCCCCGGGCACGTTCCTCAGAGCCACCAGATCGAAACTGTCTTGGTGCTGGGTTCAATGAATAAGCTGAGCTTGGCTTTCCAGAAATCTATGCGGTGAGCTCTGCTACAAAGTCTTTCCATATGGAGGACCCTGGAGCCATTAATACGGACTCCCCCTGTCCCACAGAAGGAAAGCTTGTTGTTTGGAGCAGCTCAAAAGCCCCAGCCTGGGAAAACCTCCATGGCCTCATGAGGCCACCCCTCCATTCATCTGGCATCATGGACACAAACTCCAGCATTAGTGAGGATCCGACACTCGTCCTGACTCAGGTGCTGGAGATCTTGCATCAGAGACTGTACATTGGAACTGTCATGTGCTTGGCACTGAACTGAACTGGCGCTTCTGCGTTCAGACTTCCATCCTAACCCGTTTGGCCTGAAAGCCCAACAGAATTCTGTAGCCACAACGCATCCTACTGCCTGCCCTTCAGAAAGAAGGAGGGCCCTATGGGTCTGCCGAGAATCCCCATGTGAGTATCAAACTGCACAGCCCCAGTCGGAACCACAATATCCAGGCGGCACTGTGTACTAATGCTCTGTGTGACACAGCCTGAGCCCCGACCTGCAGTCAGCCCCCCAGGTAGTGGGCAGCATCACCTACAGGTGGGACTGGCCATAGCCCCAGGCTGTCATCTCTACCCAACCTGGGTGTTCAAGCATCTGTGCCCCGACCATAGCTCAAATCCTGCCTATAGGGGAACTTCAAACAGAAAAGAGCACTCCTCCATCCCCAAGGCCAGAAAAGCTTGCTGTGGGCATGGGGGTCCAAACCTCAGTGTGGGAGCCAGCTTCATGACCTATGAGACCAGGCCCACCCAGGAGTGCCGCCCTGGGCACATACAGGCATTCTGACCATCAGCCTGAGTCGACTTGCAAAAAAGGCCTCTCGCTAGCTGGACCAGGAGCCCGCATATTGGGCCTGCCCTGCCCCTAAGCCCAATGCTCACCCTTGGTCAGGTTCTCCAGGCACCCGGATCCAGAAACCCACTCTGGAATCCCTGTTATGGAGGGACGCCTGAGATGGAAAACATCTCTCTTCCCTTCATCCAGAGAGACAACGAAACCTTGGGAACCATGCAAAATCCCCTCAGAGGCAGTATCTCCCATGGACCCATGAGGCCATGCCTCCATCCCATGGCCTAGCGAGACACACAGTCCAGAAAGAAAAGCCTGCACTCCTGCCTCCATGTTGCCCTAATTTCTGATCCTGAGGCCCTGCCCTCATGGTCTGCAGATTGGGCCTGCCATCACCTCCCCCCTCACCCTAACCCCAGTTTGTATTTGCAGACTTTTGTCCCTAAAGCCCTGGCCAACAGGCCCTCCAGGATTGGGCCTCTAGCCACAGGACAGGATTCTGCCTGCCCTCCCAAATGAAACTCAGCCAGTCAGATTTCCACAAACCCTCCAGACTGGGAGACACCTGCAAGGCCTCTGAGCCCACCCAATTTCCTTGGTCACTCTGGACAGAAATGCACAGTCTGACACATGCCAAACACCTACCTCCAGGCAGACACCCAAGTCAATGGTCCTGAGTCAGAAGATGGAAAATGGCATGCCCCTAGGACCTCAACGGAGCCCTAGCTGAGGTTTGAAGGCATCTGTTCCTAGAGGAAGGTGTTGGAATGTAAGGGTCCATGATCAATGTTATGAGACTACACAAAGCGAAAATCAAGCAAAACTTTATTTCATGCCAAGCATCGAAAATCAAACCGACAGTTCAGGGCCATTTCTTACATCGAGCGATGACAATGAGGACCCCGCTCCTGATGAAAAAGAAGCATGGATGATGAGGACAACACTGACGACACAGACTCTCCTCTCTATGACGCCACTCTGACAAGGCCACTCCCCAGATGAGGCCACTGTGGACAAGGCTACACGCTGGACGAAGTCCACACCCGACGATAAAGAGACCACTCCAGACCAGGCTACTCTCTGATGAGGCTGCATGCCAATGATGCGGCTCCCAGGAATGGCGCCACTCTGGCGAGACTGCGCCTTGGGGCAGCGAGGCCAATCTCTATGGGGCAACGGTGAGGTGGGTCACGGGCTGCACTGCTGCTTGGGGAGGCGAGTCCGTTCATGGTTGCGCTGCTGCTCAGGGCAGGGCAGCTCCCAGCAATGTCGCTCTTGATGCTCCTGATGATCCTGAATCTTTGACGCTCCCGATGACCCCGATGCTATCACTCCTATGAGTACCCTAACAGCTCCCAACGTCTACTCTAATGGATACTCTACCTCCTCCTACTACTCGAAGGGCTATTCTAACTCCTCCCACTTCTATAATGGCTAATCTAACTCCTCCTAATTTTCTAACGGCTATTCTAACTCCTCCTACATCTCTAATGGTTATTATAACTCCTCCTACTTCTCTAATGACGATTCTAAATCCTCCTACTTCCACACCCCACAGCCTCACAGACTAACCTTTATAGAGGTGGTTGAGCCCGGCCCACACACAGGTGGCCAATGAGATTTCAACTCACCACAGTTAATATATGCCCACCCCACTGATTGGATACTGCTATCTGGCCTGTCCCGCCCCTTTATCCTGGGTTTACAAGTAAGTTCCTCTGGCTAACCAGGCCCCTACATTACCCCTTTTCTTAGGAAATTAGTCTAATCCTTGACTTTTCAGCCAGTTCTATGTTCTCCTGTTGTAAAGGGGTTATATTGAGCATGTAACACTAACTTTTTTTCGCTCCAATTTTCTTTGGTACAAATGACATTAGGGAGTTTATAATACAGGGACCAAAAAGTAACAGCAGTGCACAGTCGGCTGATGAGTTACCCATTAAACGCTTTGTATAACCTTTTCCATTTTTTTCCTAATTCCGTTCATCTAATTTCCCACCTATACTTTACATGAACAGGTAACAATAGGAGCAACAATAAACTCACAGTTTTTTTTAGTTTTAGAATTAGTCCATGGTCAGCAGGGTCTGTCAACTGCAGCTTCCATCTCTGGGGGGCGTCCTCGTCCTTGGCTCATTTGACGTGACCCGCATGAATTCTGCCTCTAATGCTCTCTATTTTTAAAGTAAATGGTCCCTTCCAGCGAGGCTCCAATTCCCCCTTCATAGCGATGTATCCAAACCAACTCCTCTAGGTTGGTAAGGATGTGGTTCCACCACCGTCTCCGTCCAAGAGTGGGCAGTCCGGATCCCTGAGTGGACTTTTTTTTAGCACAGACTGTAATGCCTGCAGTGACTGGAGTACAGAGTGGTCAGATATTTCTGCTAGGACAACCTCTTGTAATTGAGGACAGAGAAGGGGGTAAACCAGACATTATTTCAAATAGGTTCACCTTGCTTAAATAGGGTGTACATCGTGCCCTGAGGAGGGAGAAAGAAAGGAGATCCACCCATCCACCGCCAGTCTCCAGAATTAGTTTTGCCAAGGTCTCTTTAAGAGTCTGGTTCATTCTCTCTCCTTGCCTGGAACTCTGGAGCTGGTAAGCACAATGTAGTTTCCAATTAGTGCCCACGGCCTTGGCCAATGCCTGTGAGACTGAACTCACAAATGCAGGGGGGCGCCTGGGTGGCTCAGTGGTTTAAGCCGCTGCCTTCGGCTCGGGTCATGATCTCAGGGTCCTGGGATCGAGCCCCGCATCGGGCTCTCTGCTTGGCGGGGAGCCTGCTTCCCTCTCACTCTCTCTGCCTGCCTCTCTGCCTACTTGTGATCTCTCTCTGTCAAATAAATGAATAAAATCTTTAAAAAAAAAAAAAAAACAAATGCAGGGCCACTGTCTGACCTGATTGCAAGAGGCAGCCCAAACCTAGGAATTATTTGTTCTAGTAGCTTTTTGGCTACCACTCCTGCCATCTCATGTTTGTCAGGAAAAGCATCTACCCAGCCTGAAAATATATCTACAAAAACAAACATGTACTTGTGCCCATATTTTCCAGGTTTCATTTCTGTAAAATCTATTTCTCAATAAATTCCTTGTTCCTTACTTGTTTCTCTTTTCCCTCTTCCCATTTTAGTTCTTCCCACATTAACTGCCTGGCATTGAGCACATCTATCAACTACATCCTAAATCATACATCCTAATTTAGAAAACTGGAACTGCTTTCCTATAAGCCCCTTGAGTTTTTGTATCCCCAAATGAGTACTCTGATGTATCTGGTCTACTAACTTTTTTTTTAAGATTTTATTTATTTATTTGACAGAGAGAGATCACAAGTAGGCAGAGAGGCAGGCAGAGAGAGTGAGAGGGAAGCAGGCTCCCTGCTGAGCAGAGAGCCCGATGCAGGACTCGATCCCAGGACCCTGAGATCATGACCTGAGCCGAAGGCAGTGGCCCAAACCACTGAGCCAGAGAGGGGGAAGCAGACTCCCTGCTGAGCAGAGAGGCCTATGCGGGGCTCGATCCCAGGACCCTGAGACCATGACCTGAGCCGAAGGCAGAGGCTTAACCCACTGAGCCACCCAGGCGCCCCTGGTCTACTAACTTTTTGACTAGTCTTTGAGGAAGAATTGTTTTCCTGCTTCAGTCTTATCCCTATCCCCTTCATAGTCCAATTTAATCCATTTCTGTAAATACTTTAAATCTTCTTCTGAATTGTTCAGTTTTTCAGGTAGGGCTGGAGCCGGGAGTGTAACCAGATCTTGCACTGTTTCTCAGACTGCTTGCTTTGCGGCTTGATCAGCTAATAGGTTTCCTTTCGAAATCAGAGCAGTCCCCATTTGGTGTCCCAGGCAATGCATAAGAGCCACCTCTTTTGGGCCCAAAATAGCCTGGAGGAGAGCCAATATTTCTCCTCTGATTTTAATTCCTTTTCCTTCTGCTGTTAATAGACCCCTTTCTTTATAAAGAGCCCCATGAATATGGAAAGTTACAAAGGCATACCTGCTGCCCCTATAGATATTGGCGGTTTTACCTTTGGTCATCTGCAGTGCCTTAGTGAGTGCAATCAATTCGGCTTTTTGTGCAAAACTTCCATGTGGCAGGGCTTGGTCATCTGCAGTGCCTTAGTGAATGCAATCAATTCGGCTTTTTGTGCAAAACTTCCATGTGGCAGGGCTTCTGTCCAGAGATTCTGCTCAGGAGAAACTACCGCAGCCCCCGCATACCTCTATCCATTGAACATGTGGCAACTCCCATCTGTGAACAGAGTCATCTCGGCATCTGGGAGGGGAATGTCTCTGAGATCGGACCTTATTCCTGCAACTTGGGATCGGACCTCCCCCAGTCGTGTGAGTGGCCAGCCAGCTCCTCTAGCAAAAGCATGGCTGGATTTAGCACTGCAAGGAACTGGAAGGTCACTCTTGCTTTGTTGAGGAGGAGGACCTGATACCTGGTCACTCAGGTTATTGTCATCCATCGATCTGGGGGAGTCCAGAGAAGGCCCTCAATAGCATGGGTGGTGGTCTAGATGATATTTTGACCCAAATTCAATTTACTTGCATCCTTGACCAGTAGAACCATGGCAGCAATTATGCAGATGCAAGAGGGGAATCCAGCCACTACTGTATCTAGTTTCTTGCTAAGGTAGGCTACTGGCCTTTGTCAAGGACCCAGATTCTGAGTCAAAACTCCTTTGGCCACCCCTGCATTTTTTATCCACATACAAGTGGAAGGGCTTGGTAACATCTGGGATGGACAATGCACTCAGTACAGCTGTTTGTAATTCCCGAAATGCTCCTTCTGCCTCAGCTGTCCACTCTATCATTGTGAGCCCCCCCTTTTGCTAATTAGTAGGGAGGTTGGGCAATCTCCTCAAACTGCAGTATCCACAACCTAAAGAATCCCACCGTCGTAGAAACTCCCTGACTTATCGGGACGTGGTGGAGCGGTGGTATCTGGTGATCACCTGTTTTCTGGACCAGTGAATGCACTCCCTCCTGGAGATCAAAGCTTAGATATGTGGCATTGCTCTGAAGAGCTGTGCTTTCTTTGCTGACACCTGATACCCTTTTTCCTTCAGAGTCTGTTAGAGAGCTCTCATCCCCCGCATACATGACTTATCGTCCTCAGCGGCTACTAGAAAGTCATCAACATACTGTAGCAGAGTGACTACTGGGTTGGAGGTTCTGTACTCAAGCAAATCCTCGTGTAGTGCCTTGTCAAAAAATAACAGTGGGTGAATTATTGAATCCTTGGGGAAGTCTTGTACAGGTGAGATTGCCTTGGAATCCTTCCTGTGGGTTGGACCACTCAAAAGCAAAAAGGGGTTGTGATTTCCTTGCTAAAGATATGCAGAAAAATGCATCCTTGAGATTTAAGATGGTATACACAGTTCTTCTGGGGCCAAGGAGGGAGAGTAGGGTATAGGGGTTAGGCACCGTCGGGTGGATATCTTCAACCTGTTTTTATAACTTCCCACAAGTCCTAACGGGTCAATACTCCCCAGTCTTGGCCTTTTTGACAGGCAGAAATGGTGTGTTTCATGGAAATTTGCAAAGAACTAGGATAGTGTCTCCTCAGAGGTGGTTAATGTGCTTTCTGATCCCTTCCTTTGCTTCCTGGGGAAGAGGGTGCTGCCGAACTTGAACAGATGTAGCCATCACCTTTAATTGTACCACCACTGGAGTTTGTCCCTTGGCCAAGCCAGGGGGCTTCCCTTCTGACCAGACGTCAAGAAACTCGACCTGTAGGATTTGGAGAAGCCTCCCCAACTTTGGCTCCTCTGGTTTTGAGACTGGCTCATAAAGGAGGTACACATCTACTGCTGCCATAAGCACCTGTACAGTGGGTTGTCTCAAGGTTATAGTCATGTCTCTTTCTGAGAACTGAATGCCAGCTTGTAACTTGTGTAGGAAATCTCTTCCCATCGAGTTATATGGGGCATTATGGAGGAGAAAAATCGATGTTTCACTACTCCCGAGGCCAAATTTAAAGTCCTTTCTGTTGTCCATTTATGTCTCTCTGTGACATTTGCTCCTTGTACCCAAACTTCCTCTCCAGATAGTTTTCCCATAGGTTTAAGTAATGATGAAAATTGGGCTCCCATGTCCACCAAAAAAAATCAATTAATTTCCCCTCCACTTCAATTTTTACTCTGGTGGCCAGCATTGCCATCATCCTTTTGGGGCCCTCCCTGACCCAGTGTCCTTTTTCCTTACACTAAGCACACTGATCTGAATCTAAGTTTTCCCACCTGGCTTGTCTGTGCTTAGGCTTTTCCTTCCATTTACTATCCCCTACATATCTCATGTAATGCCAAACCTTAACCAGCTATTTGTTTGTTTTTCATCCTCCTGTGCATCCCTGTTGTTAAACACTTTTTCTGCTATTCCCAATAACTCAATCAGATTATTCAAATCCTTCAATTTCCTGATGTTTCCTCTTTATATCCGGGGCTAAGTGACTGGCAAAGCAAGACTCACTCTCCCCTGATTTGCGGGTGCCTCAGGGTCAATTGGGCTATACATTTTATAAGCTTCAATAAGCCTTTCAAGGAAAGATCCTGGAGACTCATTCTTACCTTTAGTCACCGTACTAATTCTGGTTTCGTGCGAGTGCAACTTTTACTCTGGAAATTCAGTTCTAGGATTTCAACATATCATCGAACCGTATTTGTTCTGAAAGTCTCCCATATGAATTTCCTTTAAAGTGGAATTCATCTTATAACAGAATTAAAACAATTACAAATGACAAAAAAACAGAATAGATATGGTTAAATATCAAATAATGACCCTTATCAAAACATTAAAACTTTAGGAAATGTATAGAACCTCTGGAGTAGTTACAGCATTTACCCAAATGTAACCCAAGGTTTATCACTGATTTATCAGTACTTCCTGAGTAACTTAGCATATCAGGGAAAAGCCTTATGAGTCAAAGTGATCTCATTTACAATTCTGGGTGGGCAAAGAAAACCAGTTACATTTTCTTAGAAACATCCCAATCTCTAGTGAAGACTAAATATTAATCAATTGTGAACTGTTGCTATAGCAGTTAAGCATAAAACATGTTTACCAACAGATTTCAAAAGCACAAACCTAGTTCCAGCAACCAGCGCCCTAGCACTCCATCCCATTTGTCATCCAAGCAAAACTTCAAAGCTTCAGGTTACCAAAGAATCTGAAAGCTACTTTAACAATTACCCACTAAAACCCGGAGACAGACAATTAACCATCAGTTCAGTCATCTCTTTGCTAACAGATTTCATGTTCCACCTGGGCCCATTCCACTTCAGATGCCATGCTTTCTCGCCAGCAAGGGGGAGGGGCTAGGCAGTCCATGTCCAGCCAGAGAAGGCAAGGAATTCTCTGAAACAAAGGGAGTTTGGCAGCTGTTTGGGAATATTCCTTAAAGTCTCTGTGCCAAGTTAGACTAAACCAAGCTGGCTCCAGTTATAGCCCTTAACACACGAAATGAGTGTGGAAGAAGCGCCACATCTATTATAAGGAGCAGAGAGATGAAAGTCGGAGTCCCCTTACTCTGCCTGATCCATTCTCCCAAACACAACAAACAACACAGCAGACAACAAAAAGAGAAGACAAAGACAACTGCAAGCCTAGAGGTACTGCCACTGGTGGGGATTTTCTAGGGGGACTCAAACACCTTGGTCGCCAAGGGGGAATCGAACCCCCGATTACACCCTCGGGGGCTTGAACCCCCGATGACCGCCTAGAGGGACATGAATCCCCTGACTGCCTAGGGTGACTCAAACCCCGTGGTGACTTCCTAGGGTTACTCAAACCCACTGGTGACCATCTAGGTGGACTCAAAACCCCCCAACCACCAAGGGGGACTCGAACCCCATGCATGTCAATCTACCAGCGGAGGGATTGGGCGTCCCTGCATCCATTCCAGCCCTGGGGAGCATGGCTGCATCCAGCTTGTCCCCAGTGGGCCATACACTGGAGCTCCAACCAGACAGACAGACAAGATTCCAACACCTCCGGAGGCTTTCCCATAAATTCCGATGCTGGCTCAGTTCCCATTGTTTGATCCTGTGTGAGCCCCCAATGATAGGGTCCATGACAAAGGAATGAAACTGACATAAAGTGAAAATCAAGCAAAGCTTTATTTCATGCCAAGCTTCGAAAATCAAACTGACCGATCGGGGCCATTTCTTTCGTAGAGGCGACGAGGACGAGGATGCTGCTCCCTCTGACAAAGAGGCGAGGATGATGAGGACGACAACCCTGATGAACAGAATCTGCTCCCTATGAAGCCACTACAAAAGGGCCGCTCCCCATATGAGGCTGCTGTGGATGAGGCCGCTGTGGATAAGGCCGCACCAGACCAGGGCGCTCCCCAGATGAGTCTGCTCTGGACAAGGTCACACGCTGGACGAAGGCCACAACCGATGATGAAGAGGCCACTCCGGACCAGGCCGCACTCTGACAAGGCAGCACGCCGACAAGGCCGGTCCTGGGAATGACGCCCCTTTGGCGAGGCTGCAGCTCGGGGCAGTGAAGCCGGTCACGGCGGGGCTGTGGCAAGATGGGTCTTGGGCTGTGCTGCTGCTTGGGGAGGCGTGGCCCCTCATGGAGGTGCTCCTGCTTCAGGCGGTGCTGCTCCCAGCAATGCCGTTCCCAATGCTCCCAATGATCCTGAAGCTCCGACGCTCCCGACGACCCCAAAACTATCACTCCTAGGACTACCCTAATGGCTCCCAATGGCTACTGTAACGGCTACTCTAACTCCTCCTAATACTCTAATGCCTATTCTAACTCCTACATCTATAACGGCTATTCTAAATCTTCCTACTTCTCTAATGGCTATTCTAACTCCTCCTGCTTCTCTAACAGCTATTCTAACTCCTTCTACTTCTTTAACGACTATTCTAACTCCTCCTCCGCCCCCCACCCCCCCGCCAGCCTCACTGACTAACCTTTATAGAGGTGGTTGAGCCCGGCCCACACACAGGTGGCCAATGAGATTTCAACTCACCATAGTTATATATGCGCACCCCACTGATTGGATACAGCAATCTGGCCTGGCCTGCCCCGATATCCGGGGTTTAGAAGCAAGTTCCTCTGGCTATCAATGCCCCTGCATTAGTACCTACATATGTTCAACGCTAGGTCCCTGATCCAAAAATCAGAGAACCTCCTATCCACAGAAGGCAAGATGGCTCTTGGAAGCTGCGTCCAACCCTCAGGGGAGGAGAATCCTGCATGGCGCCTGAGCTCCCGCCACATTCTAAGGTTTCCCAGGATGCAAGCCACTAGGGTGACCCATCAGCATGAGTCTCCCTGTCAAATCATCCCTCGGTCATTTGTCCCAGAGCCACCAGATCTAAACTGCCTTGTTCCTGGGATGAAAGGATGAGCTGAGCTGGGCTCTCCAGACATCTGTGCGGTGTGCTCTGCTACCATGTGTTTCCATATGGGGGACCATGGAGCCTCCAAACGAACTTCCGAAATCCCACAGAAGGAAAGCTTGCTGTTTGGAGCAGCTCACAAGCCCCAGCCTGGGAAAACCTTCATGGCCTCATGAGGTCATCTTTCCATTCATCTAGCATCATAGACACAAACTGCAGTGTGAGCGACCATCTGAAACTCGCCCTGACTCAGGTGCTGGAGATCGAGTCAGACGCTGCACATTGGAAATGCCGTGTGCTCGGCACTTAACGGAACCGGTGCTTGTGCTTTCAGACTTCCGTCCTCATCCGTCTGCCCCACAAGCACTCCATATTGGGAATTCTATAGCCATAAAACAGTCTTCTGCCAGCTCTCCAGAAATATAAGGCCCCTATGGGTCTTCCCAGAATCCCCATATGAGGATCAAACAGCACAGCCATTGACAGAACCCCAATATTTAGGAAGCACTGTGCACTAATGCTCTGTCTGACACAGCCTGAGGCCCGACCACCTTCCCAACCCAGGTAGTGGGTGCCATCTCCTGCAGAAGGGACCGGCCAGGGCCCTAGGCTTCCATGTCTAACTAACCTGGGTGTTCAGGGGTCAGTGTCCAGACCATAACGGAAATCCTGGCCTATGGGGAAATCTTCAGACACAAAGGAGCACTCCTCCTTCCCCATGGCTGGAAAAGCTTGCCGTGGGGATAGGGGTCATACCCTCAGAATGGGAGCCAGCTGCATGGCCAATGAGACCACTTACATCCAGCAGGTCCGCCCTGGGCACAAACAGGCACTGTGACCATCAGCCTGGGCCTGCTTTCAAAAAGTCCTCTCGCTAGCTGGACCAGGAGCCCGAATATCGGCGTGCCATGCCCCTAGGCCCAAATCCTCACCCTCAGTCGGGTTCTCCAGGCGCCCAAACCCAGAAGCTGACTCTGGAATCCCTGCTATGGCAGAACCCTGAGACGGAAAACATCTCTCTTCCCTTCATCCAGAAAGACACCAAAACCTTGGGAGCCATGCAAATTCTGCATAGAGGCAGAATCTCCCATGGCCTCTTGAGAACACCCCTCCATTCGTCAGCCATCATGGACACAAACTCCAGTGTGAGTGACCATCTGATACTTGCCCTGACTCAGGTGCTGGAGATCTCAATTCAGACGCTGCTTATTGGAACTGCCATGCGCTCGGCACTGAACTGAACCGGCACTGGTGCATTCAGAATTCTGTCATCAACCTCTAGCCCTCATGCCTGCCAGACTTGGAATTCTGGAGCCACAATGCAGACTTCGACCTGCCTTCCAAAATGAAGAAGGGCCCATTGAGTCTGACCAGACTCCCCACGTGAGGATCAACCTGCACGGCCCTCGACGGCACACCAATGTCCTCGGCTGCACTGTGCACTGATACCCTATCTGACTCTGCCTGAGCCACGACCTCAAGTCAGCCCCAAAGGTAGCTGACCCCCTATCCTGCAGGGGGGAGTGGACATGGCCTGAGGTTGTCATCTCTAACCTACCTGGGTATTCAGGCATCTGTGCCCAGATGTTAGCTCAAATCCCAGCCTATGGGGGAACCTCCAGCACAAAAGAGCACTCCTGATTCCCTAAGTCAGACAAAGCTTGCTGGGGGGGGGGTGTCAAACCCTCAGAGTGGGAGTCAGCTGCATGACCCATGAGACCACGCTCACCCATGAGGGCTTCCCTGAATACAAAAAGGCATTGTGACCTTAATCCTGAGACAATTTCAAACAAGCCCCCCCTGGCTAGCTTTACCAGGATCCCGCCTAGTGGGTCTGACATGCCCCTAGTCCCAAATCTTTACCCTCGTTCCGGTTCCCCAGGCTCCAGGACCTAGAAGCGGACACTGGATTCCCTGCTATGGCTGTACTCCTGAGACAGAAAACATCACTCTTCACTTCCCCATGAAAAACACCAAAACCTTGGGAGCCAGGCAGAATAACCACAGAGGAAAAATCTCCAATGGTCCATTGAGGCCATCCCTCCATTCCTTGACCAACCGACACACAACCCAGACAGAGAAGCCTGCGCTCGTGCCTCCCCATCCCCCTAATTTCATCCTGAGACACTGCCCTCACGGTGTGCAGATCCTGCCTCCCATCACCTCGCCCCTCACCCAAACCCAAGTTTGTGTTGCAGACCTTAGTCCCCAAGGCACTGGCCAACAGGCCCTCCAGTATTGGGCCTCTGGAACCACAGCACAGGACTCTGCCTACACTCATGAAGGAAACTCTGACCGTCACAGTAGCACAAACCCTCCAGATTGGCAGACAACTGAAGCCTGAGCCCACTCAATTTCGTTGGGCGCTCTGAACAGAAATGCACCATCTGACACATGCCAGACACCAACCTCCAGGCAGACACCCAGGTCAATAGCCCTGAGTCAGAAGATGGAAACTGACATGCCACTAGGACCTCAATGGAATCTCAGCTGAAGTTTGCAGGCATCTTTCCCCAGAGGCAGGTTCTGGAATACCAACATATCATCCAACGCTTTGTCCCTGAGCCACAAAACAGAACACCTCCTGTCCCCAGAAGGCAACCTGGCTCTTGGGATTTCTGAGCACCCCTCAGAGGAGGAGAATCTTGCATGGCGCTGGAGCCCCTGCCACATTCTAAGGTCTCCATGGACACAAGCCAGCATATGACCCATCAGCATGAGGCTCTCTGTCAACTCAGCCCCCTACACAATTCGCCCAAGATCTACCAGATCGAAAACGCCTTGTTCCTGGGCTGAAAGGATAAGCTGAGCTGGGCTTTCCAGACATCTATGCGGTGAGCTCTACTACCAAGTCTTTCCATATGGGGGACTCTGGAATCATCAAAACCAACGCTTCCTGTCCAGCAGAAGGAAAGCTTGCTGTTGGAGAAACTCAGAAGCCCCAGCCTGGGAAAATCTCCATGGTCTCATGAGGGCACCCCTCCATTCATTGGGCAACATGGACACAAACTCCAGCGTGAGAAACCATACAACACTCGCCCTGACACAGGTGTTGAGATCTGGAATCAGACGCTCCACACTGGAACTGCATGTGCTCGACACTGAACTGAACGAGCGCGTGTGCATTCCGACTTCCATCCTCACCCTCCTAGCCCACAAGCTGTCCATACTGGGAATTCTGGAGCCACAACGCAGCCTTCTGTCTGCCCTCCAGAAAGAAGGGTCCTATGGTTCTCCCTAGAATCCCCACATGAGGATCACCCTGCACGGCCCTAGACGGAACCACAAGATCCAGGACGCACTGTACACTAATGCTCTGTCTGACACAGTATGAGCTCCGACCTCCAGCAAGCCCCCCATGTAGTGGGCGAAATCCCCAGCAGGTGGGACCGCCCATGGCCCAAGGCTGTGATCTCTACCCAACCTGTGTGCTCAGGCATCTATGCCCAGACCATAGCTCCAATCCTGGACTATGGGGTAACCTCAAACTCAAAGAGCACTCCTCCTTCCCCAAGCCAAAAAAGGTTGCTGTGGGGACTGGGGTCAAACCCTCAGACTTGGAGCTAGCTGCATGGCCCATGAGACCACGCCCACAGAGGAGGTCCCCGCTGGGCATAAACTGCCTTGTCACCATAACGTGAGCCTGCTTTCAAACAAGCCCCCTTGCTAGCTGGACCAGTAGCGTGCATATAGGTCCTGCCATGCCCCTAGGCCCAAATCCTCACCCTCAGTCAGTTTCTCCAGGTGCCCGGACCCAGGAGCAGACTCAGGAATCCCTGCTATGGCGGGACACCTCAGACAGAAACAGCTATCTTCCCTTGATCCAGAAAACAGCAAAACCTTGGGAGCCATGCAAAATCCCCACAGAGGCAGAATATCCCATGGACTCATGAGGCCAACCCACCAACCTTGGCCAACGGAGACACAACCAAGACAGAAAAGCCTGACCTCTGCCTCCCCATCGCCCTAATTTCAGATCCAAAGACACTGCCATCACAGTCTGCAGATGGGGCCTGCCATCACATCGCCCCTCACCAAAACCCGAGTTTGTGTTTGCAGACTTTTTTCCCCAACGCCCTGACCAACAGGCCCTCCAGGATGGGGCCTCTGTACCCAGAGTAGAGTACTCTGCCTGCCCTCCTGAAGGGAACTCTTCCCATCACAGTTGCACAAACCCTCCAGATTGGGAGACACCTGCAAGGTCACTGAGCCCACCCAATTTTGTTGGCTCCTTTGGACAGAAATGCACATTCTGACACATGCCAGACACCTAACTCCAGGCAGACACTCAGGTCAATGTCCCTGAGTCAGAAGATGGAAACTGACATGCCCCTAGGACCACAACAGATTACTAGGTACGTTTCACAGGCATCTTGCCCCAGAGGCAGGTTATGGAATTCCTACATATGGTCCAACACTTGTTCCCTGAGCCACAAAACAGAACACCTGCTGTTCTCAGAAATCAACCTGGCTCCTGGGAACTGGCCAACCCTCAGGGGAGGAGAATCCTGCATGGCACATAAGCCCTCACCACATTCTATGGTCTCCCTGGAAACAAACCAGTATTGTGACCCATCAGCATGAGGCTCCCTTTCAACTAGCCCCCATTGACCAGAGCCACCAGATTGAAACTGCCGTGTTACTGGGCTGAAAGTATAAAGCTGAGCTGGGCTTTGCAGATATCTATGCGGTGAGCTCTGCTCACCTCCATATGGGGGACCCTGGAGCTATCAAAAGGAACTCCCCTGTCCCATAGAAGGAAAGCTTGCTGTTCAGAGCAGCTCAGAAGCCCCAGCCTGGGAAAACCTCCAGGGCCTCATGAGGCCACCCCTCCATTCATTTGGCATCATGGACACAAACTCCAGCGTGAGAAACCATAAACACTCGTCCTAACTCTGGTGCTGGAGATCTCGAGTCAGATGCTGCATATGGGAATGACATATGCTCGACACTGAACTAAACGAGCGCTAGTGCATTCAGACTTCCATCCTCACCCTCCTGGCTCGCAAGCCCTTCAGACTGGGAACTCTGGAGGCACAAGGCAGCCTTCTGCCTGCCCTCCAAAAGAAGAGGGGACATAAGGGTCTGGCCAGAATCACCACGTCAGGATCACTCTGCACGGCCCTAGACGGAAACCCAATATCCAGGCCACAATGTGCACTAATGCTCAGTCTGACACGGCCTAAGGTCCGACCTCCATTCAGTCCCCCAGTTAACGGCCGCCATCCCCTGCAGTTGGGACCGGCCATGGCCCAAAACTCTCATCTCTACCCAGCCTGGGTGTTCAGGCTTCTGTGCCCAGATGATAACTCAAATCCCGACCTATGCGGGAACCTCAAGCACAAAAAGCACTCCCTCTTCCCCAGGGCTGGAAAACCTTGCTGTGGGGATGGGGGTCAAACCCATGAAGCCAGCTGCATGGATCATGAGACCTCGCCCACCCAGGAGGTCTACCCTGGGAACAAACAGGAATTTTCACAATAACCTCAGCCTGCTTTCAAACAAGCCCCCTCGCTAGCTGGACCAGTAGCCCGCATATCCATCCTGCCATGCCCCTGGGGCCATGTCCTCACCCTTGGTCGTATTCTCCAGGCGACAGGACCCAGAATCAGACTCTGGAATCCCTGCTATGGCAGACCCCTGAGACAGAAAACAGCTCTCTTCCCTTCATCCAGAAAGGCACCAAAACCTTGGGAGCGTGCAAAACCCCACAAAGGCAGAATCTCCCATGGACCCATGAGGCCACCCCACAATTCCATGGAAACGGAAACACAGAACCCAGACAAAAAAGCATGGGGTCCCACCTCCCCACCGCCCTAATTTTAGATCAGAGGCACTGACCTCACGGTCTACAGATCCGGTCTGCCAACACCACACCCCTCCCCCTAACCCGAGTTTGTGTTTAGAGACTTTTGTCTCCACAGACCTGGCCCACGTGCCCTCCATGATGTGGCCCCCAGAGCCACAGCGCAGGACTCTGCCTGCCCTCCTGAAGGAAACTCTGCCTGTCACAGTTGCACAAATCCTCCAGATTAGGAGACATCTGCAATGCCCCTTAGCCCACCCAATTCCGTTGGCAGCTCTGGACAGAAATGTGCATTCTGACACATGCCAGACACCTACCTCCAGGCAGACAACCTGGTCAATGGCGCTGAATCAGAAGATGGAAATGACATGCCCCTAGGACATCAACGGAACCCTAGCTGAGGTTTGCAGGCATCTGTCCCCAGAGACAGGTTCTGGAATACCTACATATCAACTAACGCTTGGTCCCTGAGCCACAAATGAGAACACCTCCTGTCCACAGAGGACAGCATGGCTCTTGTGAGATACGTCCAGCATTCAGGGGAGGAGAATCTTGCATGGCGCCTGAGTCCCCACCACGTTCTAAGGTCTCCCTGGACACAAACCAACATTGTTACCCTTCAGCATGAGGCTCCCTGTAACTCCGTCCCTGTGGGATATTGCCCCAGAGTCACCACGTCGAAACTGCCTTGTTCCTGGGCTGAAAGGATAAGCTGAGCTGGGCTTTCAAGACATCTATGCGGTGAGCTCTGCAACCATATCTTTCCATATGGGGCAATCAAAACAGACTCCCCCTGTCCTGCAGTAGGAAAGCTTGCTGTTCGGAGCAGCTCACAACCGCAGTCTATAAAAACATCCATAGCCTCCTGAGGCCACACCTCCATTCATCAGGCATCAGGGACACAAACTCCAGTGTGAGCGACCATCTGACACTCTCCCTGACTCGGGTGCTGGAGATCTCGAGTTAGACGCTCCACATTGGGACTGCCATTTGCTCGCACTGAACTGAACTGGCACCTGTGCATTCAGATTTCCGTCCACAACCTTCTGGTCGGCAAGCCCTCCAGATTGGGAATTCTGCAGCCCAAACGGAGACTTCTCCCTGTCCTCCAAAAAGAAGAAGGGCCCTAGGGGTCTACCCAGAATCCCCACATGAAGATCAACCTGCACAGACCTCGATGGCACCCCAATATCCTAGGCCGCCCTGTGCACTAATGCACTGTCTGACACAGCCTGAGCCCTGACGTCACAACAGCCCACCAGGTAGTGGGCTCCATATCCTATAGGTGGGACCTGCCATGGCCAGAGACTGTCATCTCTACCCAACCTGGGTATTCAGGTGTCTGTGTCCAGATCATAGCTCAAATTCTGGCCTATGGGGGAACATCAAGCATAAAAGAGCACTCCTCCATCCCCACGACAGGAAAATCTTGCTGTGGGGATGGGGGTCTAACCCTCAGAGTGGGAGCCAGCTACACAGCCCATGAGACCATGCACACCCAGGAGGGAGGCCTGGACACAAACAGGCATTGTGACCATCAGCCTAAGCCCGCTTTCAAACCAACCCCCTTGCTAGCTAAAGCAGGAGCTCACAAATCGGGCCTGACATGCCCCTAGGCCCAAATCCTCACACTCGGTCAGGATCTCCAGGTGCCCGAATGCAGAAGCCGACTCTGGAATCCCTGCTAATGCACTCTTCCATTCCCTGCGAAAGACACCAAACACTTGGGATCCAGGCAGAATCCTCACAGAGCCAGAAGCTACCATGGCCCCATGAGGCTACCGCTATATTCTGCGGCCAACCGAGACCCACAAACCAGACAGAAAAACCTGTGCTTCTGCCTCCTCGTCGCCCTCATTTCATATCCTGTGGCACTGTCCTCACGGTCTGCTGGTCGGGCCTGCCATCCCCTTGCCCCTTAACCTATCCCGAGTGTGTGCATGCAGATTTTGTCACCAAAGCCCTGGCCTCCAGAATGGGGCCATGTAGCCACAGCAAAGGACTCTGCCTGTGACCTGAAAGAAACTATGCCCATCACATTTTCACAAAGCCTCCAGATTAGTGGAAACCTGCAATGCCCCAGATCCCACCCCACATTCATTGGCCGCCTTGGAAAAAAGTCGCATTCGGACACATGCCAGATACCTACCTCCAGGCAGACACCCACGTCAATGGCCCTGAGTCAGAAGATGGAACTCTGACTTACCCCAGGACCTCAATGAAACCCTAGGTTAGGCTTGCAGGTATCTGTATCCAGAGGCAAGCTCTGGAATGCCTACATATATTCTAACACTTGATCCCAGAGACAAAAAACTGAAAACCTGTCCCCAGAAGGCAATCGGGCTGTTGGGAGGTGCGTCCAACCCTCAGGGGAGGAGAATCCTGCATGGCGCCTGAGCCCCCGCCACATTCTAAAGTCTCCCTGGACAAAAGCCAGCATTGTGACCCATCAGAATGAGGCTCCCTGTCAACTCAGCCCCCTGGGCACTTTGCCCCAGAGCCACCTGATCAAAACGGCCTTGTTCCTGGACCAGAAGGCTAAGCCGAGCTGCGATTTCCAGACATGATTGCAGTGACTTTTGCTACAACTTCTTTCCATATGGGGGACTCTGGTGACATCAAAACAGACTCCTCCTGTCCCGCAGAAGGAAAGCTTGCTGTTTGGAGCAGCTCAAAAACCCCAGGCAGGGAAAAACTCCATGGCCTCATGAGGCCAGCCCTCCATTCATCGGCCATTGTGTACACAAACTCCAGCATGAGCGACCATCTGACACGTGACCTGACTCAGGTGCTAGAGACCTTGTGTCAGAAGCTGCACATTGGAAATGCCATGTGCTCGGCACTGAACTGAACCGGCGCTTGGCCGTTCAGTATTCCGTCCTCACCCTCCTGGGCAACAAGACCTCCTGATTGTTAAATCTGGAGCCACAACGCAGTCATCTGCCTGCTGTCCGGAAAGAAGAAGGGCCTTAGGGGTCTGCCCAGAATGCTCACATAAGCATCAACCTGCACGGACCTTGGTGGCACCCCAATATACTAGGCCCCCCTGTGCACTAATGCTCTGTCTGACAGAGCCTGAGCCCCGTCTTTCCATCAGCGCCACAGGTAGCGGACCCCGTATCCTGCAGGTGGGACCTGCTTTGGCCAGAGACTGTCATCTCTACCCAACCTGGGTATTCAGGCATCTGTGCCCAGACCATAGCTCAAATACGGCCATGGGGCGAACCTCAAGCATAAAAGAGAACTACTCCTTCCCCACGACGGGAATAGCTTGCTGTGGGGATGGCGCTCTAACCCTCAGATTGGGAGCCAGCTGCATGGCCCCTGAGACCACGCCCACACCGGAGGGCTGCCCTGGCCACAAACATGCATTGTGACACTAAGTCTGAGCCCGCTTTCAAATCAGCCCGCTTTATAGCTAGACCAGAAGTCCGCAAATTGAGCCTGACATGCCCATAGGCCCAAATCCTGACCCTTGGTCCGGTTCTCCAGGCGCCTAACACAGAAGCTGACTCTGGAATCCCTGCTATGGCGGGACCCCTGAGATGGAAAACAATACTCTTCCCTTCCCCCAGAAAGACAACAAAATCTTGGGATCCTGGCAGAAACCTCTAAGAGGCAGAAGCTACCATGGCCCCATGAGGCTACTGCTACATTCCATGGCCAACCGAAACACACAATTCAGACAGAAAAGCCTGCGTTCCTACCTCCATATCAAACTAATTTCATATCCGTGGCAGTGCCCTCACGGTCCGCAGATCGGGCCTGCCATCACTTCGCCCAGAATCCTATCCCTAGTTTGTGTTTGCAGAATTTTGTCTTCAAAGCCCTGGCTGACAGGCCCTCCAGGATGGGGCCTCTGGAGCCACAGCAAAGGACTCTGCCTGCCCACCCAAAGGAAACTCTGCCTGTCACCTTTGCACAAACCCTCCAGATTGAGAGACAACTGCAATGCCTCTGAGCCCATCCCAAATTCGTTGGCTGCCTTGGGAAAAAGGCGCATTTCAACACATGCCAGACACCTACCTCCAGGCAGACAACCAGGTCAATGGGCCTGAGTCAGAAGATGAACCTGACATTCTCCTAGGACCTCAACAAAAGCCTAGCTTAGGTTTGCAGGCATCTGCCTCCAGAGGAAAACTCTGGAATACCTACATATGGTCTAACACTTGATACGTGAGCCACAAAACACAACACCTCCTGTCCCCAGAAGGCAACCTGGCTGTTGGTTGCTGTGTCCAACCCTCAGGGGAGGAGAATCTTGCATGGCGCCTGAGCCCCCACCATATTCTAAGGTCTCCCTGGACACAAGCAAGCCTTGTGACCCATCAGAATGAGGCTTCCTGTCACCTCAGCCCCATGGGAACTTTGCCTCTGAGACACCAGTTCAAAACGACCTTCTTCCTGGGCTGGAAGTGTAAGTGGACCTGGGCTTTCCAGGCATCCATACGGTGACTTCTGCTATGATGTCTATCCATATGGGGGATCTGGTGCCATCCAAATGGACTCCCCCTTTTCCACAGAAGGAAAGCTTGCTGTTTGGAGCAGCTCACATGCCCCAGCCTGGGAAGACCTCCATGGCCTCATGAGTCCACCCATCCACTCGTCAGCCATCATGGACACAAAATCCAGGTGCTGGAGATCTCGAGTCAGAAGTTGCACATTGGAAATGCCATGTGCTCGGCACTGAACGGAACCGGCACCTGTACGTTCAGAATTCCGTCCTCACCCTCCTGACCCACCAGGCCTCCAGATTGTTCTTTTGGGAGCCACAACACAGTCTTCTGCCTTCCCTTCAGAAAGAAGAAGGGCCCTAGGGGTCTTCCAAGAATTCCCACGTGAGTATCAACCTGCAGTAACCTCGACGGCACCCCAAAGTCCTAGGTCTCACTGAGCACTAACACTGTGTCTGACACAGACTTAGTCCGATTTCCCATCAGCACCCCAGGTAGCAGGCTGCATATCCAGAAGGTGGGTTGTGACAAGGACACAGATTGCCATCTCTTTGTAACCTGGGCATTCAGGGGTTTCTGCCCAGACCATAGCTCATATCCTGGCCTCTGGGGAACGTCAAGCATCAAATAGGCCTCCTCCTTCCCACGACGGGAAATACTTGCTGTGGGGATGGGGGTCTAACCCTCAGAGTGGGAGCCAGCTGCAAGGCCCATGAGACCACACCCACACAGGAGCGCTTTCCTGGCCACAAAAAGGCATTGTGACTCTCGGCCTAAGCCCGGTTTCAAACCAGCTCCCTCGCTAGTTAGACCAGGAACCCGCATATCGGGCCTGACTTGGCCCTAGGCCCAAATCCCCACCCTCAGTCCAGTTTTCCAGGCGCCAAGTCCCACAAGCCAACTCTGGAATCCCTGCTATGCCGGGACCCCTGAGACGGAAACCAGCACTCTTCTCTTTCCCCCAAAAGACACCAAACCCTTGCGAGCCAGGCAGAATCCTCACAGGCATAATCTCCCATGGCCCCATGAGGATACCGCTCCATTCCATGGCCAACTGAGACACACAACCCAGACAGAAAAGCTGGCTCCCTCCTCCCCATCCAACTACTTTCAGATCCCATGGACATGCCCTCATGGTCCACAGATCCGGCCTGCCATCACCTTGACCCTAACCCTTTCCTGAGTATGTGTTTGCAGACTTTTGTCCCCAAAGCTCTGGCTGACAGGCCTTTCAGGATGGGGTCTCTGGAACCAGAGCACAGGACTCTGCCTGCCGGCCCAAAGGAAACTCTGCACAACACAGTTGCATAAACCCTCCAGATTGGGCACCTGCAATGCCACTGATACCACCCAATTTCATTGGCTGCCTTGGACAAAATGCGCATTTGGACACATGCCTGACACTGACCTCCAGATAGACACCCAGGTCAATGGCCCTGAGTCAGAAGATGGAACCTGACATACCCCTAGGACCTCAACGGAACCCTAGCTTAGTTTTGCAGGCATCTATGTCCAGAGGCAAACTCTGAAATACCTATATATGGTCCAACACTTCATCCCTGAGCCACAAAACAGAGTACCTCCTGTCCCCAGAAGGCATATTGGCTGTTGGAGCTCCGTCCAATCCTCAGGGGAGGAGAAATCCTGCATGGCTCCTGAACCCCCGCCACATTCTAAGTTCTCCCTGGACACAAGCCAGCATTGTGACACAACAGAATGAGGGTCCCCATCACCACAGCCCTATGGGCACTTTGTCTCAGAGCCACCATATGGGGGATCTGGTGCCGTCCAAATGGACTTCTCCTGTCCCACAGAAGGAAAGCTTGCTCGTCGGAGCAGCTCACAAGCCCCAGCTTTTGAAAACTTCCATAGATTTATGAGGCCACCCCTCCATTCGTCGGCCATCATGGACAAAAACTCCAGCGTGAATGACCGTCTGACACGTGACCTGACTCAGGTGCTGGAGATCTTGAGTCACACGCTGCACATTGGAAATGCCATGTGCTCAGCACTGAATGGATCCAGCACTTGTGCGTTCAGAATTCCGTCCTCAACCTTCTGGCCCCACAAGCCCTCTGGATTGTGAATTCTGGAGCCACAATGAAGTCTTCAGCCTTCCCTCCAGAAAGAAGGCATATAGTGGTCTGACCAGAATCCCCACGTGAGGATCAACCTGCAAGGACCTCGAAGGAACCCTAATTTCTTAGGCCGCCCTGTGCACTAATGCTCTGTCTGACACATCCTGAACCCCGACCTCCCATCAGCCCCCCAGATAGCAGGCCCCATATCCTGCATGTTAGGGTCCGTGATCAAAGGAGCGAGACTGACACAAAGCGAAAATCAAGCAAAGCTTTATTTCATGCAATTATAGAAAATCAAGCTGACCGGTCGGGGCCATCTCTTAGGAAGATGCGACCATGAAGAGGATGCCGCTCCTGATGACCAAGAAGCAATGACGACGAGGACGACAACCCTGATGACACAGTCTCTGCTCACCATGACGCCACTCCAACAAGGCCATTGCCCAGATGAGGCCGCTCTGGACGAGGCCACATGCTGGACAAAGTCTGCTCCTGATGATGAGGAGGACACTCTGGACCAGGCCAATCGCTGTCGAGGCTGCTCGCTGAAGAGGATGCTCCCTGGAATGACGCCACTCTGGCTAGGACCCTCGGGCGAGGCCATTCTGGCAAGGCTGAAGCTCATGGCAGAGAGGCTAGTTGAGGTGGAACTGCCATGAGGCAGGTTGCGGGAGGCGAGGCCACTCACAGCCGTGCTGCAGCTTGCAGTGATGCCGCTTCCTGCAATGCTGCTCCCAACATTCCTAATGATCCTGAAGCTCCGACGCTCCCAAAGACCCTGACGCTATCTCTCCTATGACTACCCTAATGGCTCCCAAAGGCTACCCTAAGGGCTACTCTAAAGGCTATTCTAACTGTTATTCTAACTCCTCCTTCTTCTCAAACAGCTATTCTAACTCCTCCTACTTTTCCAACGGCTATTCTACTCCTCCTATTTCTCCCCCCTCCAGCCTCACAGACTAACTTTTATACAGGTGCTTGAACCTGGCACACACAGGTGGCCAATGAGATTTCAACTCACCACAGTAAATGTACGCGCACCACACTGATTGGATATGGCCATCTGGCCTGGCCCGCCCCTAAATTCGGGGTTTACAAGTAAGTTCCTCTGGCTAACCAGGCCCCTACACTGTAGGAGGGACCTGCCATGGCCAGAGACTGTCATCTCTACCCAACCTGGGTATTCAGGCGTCTGTGCCCAGACCATAGCTCAAATCCCGAGCTATGGGGGAACCACAAGCATCAAATAGCTCTCCTCCTTCCCCATGATGGGAAAAGCTTACTGTGGGAATGGGGGTCTAAGCCTCAGAATGGGAGCAAGCTGCAAGGCCCATGAGACCACGCCCACCCAGGAGGGCTTCTCTGGCCATAACAGGCATTGTGACTCAAAGCCTGAGCATGTTGTCCAACCAACCCCCTCCCCTCCCTAGCTAGAACAGGAGCCCGCATATCGTGCCTCACATGCCCCTAGGCCCAAAACCTTACCCTTGGTCAGATTTTCCATGCGCCCAGACCCAGAAGCCGACTCTGGAATCCCTGCTATGGTGGAACCCCTCAGATGGATACCAGCACTCTTCCATTCCCCCCGAAAGACACCAAACCTTTGGGAGCCAGGCAGAGTCCTCACAGAATAAGAATCTCCCATGTCCCCATGAGGCTACCACTACACTCCGTGGCCAACCGAGACACACAACGCACACAGAAAAGCCTGTGCTTCTGCCTCCCATGGCCCTAATTTCAGATCCCGTGACACTGCCCTCACGGTCCGCAGATCGGGCCTGCAATCACCTCACACCAAACCCTATCCCAATTTTATGCTGGCAGATTTTGACCCAAAAGCCCTGGCCGACAGGCCCTCCAGGATGGTGCTTCTGGAACCACAGCAGAGGACTCTGCCTTCGCATTCGAAGGAAACACTGCCTATCACAGTTGCACAAAACCACCAGATTGGGAGAAACCTGCAATGCCCCTGAGCCAACCCCAAATTGGTTGGCCGCCTTGGAAAAAAGGTGCATTCGGACACATGCCAGATACCGACCTCCAGGTAAACACCCAGGTTAATGGCCCTGAGTCAGAAGAGGGAACCGGACATGCTCCTAGGATGTCAATGGAACCCTAGCTTAGGCTTGCAGGCATCTGGCTCCAGAATTAAACTATGGAATACCTACATATGGTCTAACACTTGATCCCTGAGCCACAAAACAGAACACCTCTTCTCCCCAGAAGGAAACCTGGCTGTTGGGAGCTGCGTCCAGCCCTCAGGGGAGCAGAATTCTACATGGCACCTGAGCCCCCACCACATTCTAAGGTCTCCCTGGACACAAGCCAACATTGTGACCCATCAGAATGAGGCTCCCTGTCACCTCAGCCCCATGGGCACTTTGCCCCAGAGCCACCAGATCAATACGGCCTTGTTCCTGGGCTGGAAGGGTAAGCGGAGCTGGGCTTTCCAAGCATCCATATGGTGACTTCTGCTACAACACCTTTCCATATGGGGGACGCTGATGCCATCAAAATGGACTCCCTCTGTCCCGCAGAAAGAAAGCTTGCTGTTCGGAGCAGCTCACAAGCCCCAGCGTGGGAAGACCTCCATGGCCTCATGAGGCTACCCCTCCACTCGTCAGCCATCATGAACACAAACTCCATCGTGAGTCACAATCTGACACATGCCCTGACTCAGGTGCTGGAGATATCTAGTCAGACGCTGCACATTGTAAATGCCATGTGCTTGGCACTGTACGGAACCGGAACCTCTTCATTCAGAATTCCGTCCTCACCCTCCTGGCCTGCCAGCCCTCCAGACTGTTCATTCAAGAGCCACCATGCCGTCTTTTGCCTGCTCACCAGAAAGAAGAAGGCCCCTAGTTGTCTGCCCATAATTCCCACGTGAGGATCAACCTGAGGAACCTTGCTGGCACTTCAATGCCCTAGGCCACCCTGTGCACTAATGCTCTGTCTGACACAGCCTGAGCTCCAACCTCCCATCAGCCCCCCCCGCCCCCCGGTAATGGGCCCCATATCCAGCAGGTGGGTCGTGCCAAGGCCAGACATTGTCATATCTATGCAACCTGGGTATTCAGGCGTCTGTGGCCAGACCATAGCTCAAATCCTGGCCTATGGGGAACATAAAGCATCAAGGAGCCCTCCTCTTTCCCCATGAGGTGGAAAAGCTTGCTGTGGGGAAGGGTTTCTAACCCTCAGAGTGGGAGCCACCTGCACGGCCCATGAGACTATAACCAACCAGGATCATTTCACTGGCCACAAACAGGCATTGTGCTCTCTGCTTGAGCCCACTTTCAAAACAGCCCCTTTGCAAGTTGGACCAGGGACCCATTTATCGGTCCTGACATGCCCCTAGGACCAAATCCTCACCCTCTGTATGGTTCTCCAGGCGCCCGTTCCCAAAAGCCAACTCTGGAATCCCTGCTATGCCCGGACCCCTGAGACAGAAAGCGGCACTCTTCCCTTTCCCCCGAAAGACATCAAACCCTTGGGAGCCAGGAAGAATCCTCACAGGGGCAGAATATCCCGTGGCCCCATGAGGATACCGCTACATACCGTGGCCAACCCAGACACACAACCCAGACAGAAAAGCCTGTGCTCCGCCTAAACATTGCCCTCATTTCAGAACCCGTGGCACTGCCCTCATGGTCTGCAGATCGGACCTGCCATCACCTCGCTGCTAGCCCTATACCAAGGTTGTGTTTGCAGACTTTTGTCCCCAAAGCCCTGGTCGACAGGCCCACCAGGATGTTGCCTTTGGAGCTGCAGTGTAAGACTCTGCCTGCCCACCGGAAGGAAAGTCTGCCCATCACATTTGCACAAACCCTCCAGATTGGGAGACACCTGCAATGCCCCTGAGCCCACCCCAAATTAGTTGGCCAAATTGGAATAAAGGCGACTTGGGACAGAGGTCAGACACCAACCTCCAGGCAGACAACCAGGTCAATGGCCCTGAGTCAGAAGATGGAACCTGACATACCCCTAGGACCTCAACGGAACCCTAAGTTAGTTTTGCAGGCATCTATGTCCAGAGGCAAACTCTGAAATACGTATATATGATCCAACACTTCATCCCTGAGCCACAAAACAGAAGACATCCTGTCCCCAGAAGGCAACCTGGCTGTTGGAGCTGAATCCAACCCTCAGGGGAGCAGAATCTTGCAGGGCACCTGAGCCCCCGTCACATTCTAAGTTCTCCCTGGACACAAGCCAGCATTGTGACCCATCAGAATGAAGCTCCCTGTCACCTCAGACCCCCTGGACGCCTAAGTGGATCTGGGCTTTCCAGGCATCCATGCGGTGACTTCTGCTACAACGTCTTTCCATATGAGGAACCTTACTACTATCCAAAAGGACTCCCCATGTTACGCAGAAGGAAAGCTTGCTGTTTGGGGCAGCTCATAAGCCCCAGCCTGGGAAGAACTCCATGTCCTCACGAGGCCAACCCTCTATTCATTGGCCATCATGGACACAAACGCCAGCATGAGCGACCATCTGACACATGCCCTGACTCAGGTGCAGGAGATCTCGAGTCAGACTGCATTTTGGAAATGCCATGTACTCGGCACTGAACGGACAGGCACTTGTGCTTCCAGAATTCCGTCCTCATCCTTTTGGCCCACAAGGCTTCCAGATTGTTCATTTCGGAGCCACAATGCAGTCTTCTTCCTGTCCCCCAGAAAGAAGAAGGGCCCTAGGAGTCTGCCCAGAATCCTCATGTGAGGATAACCCTGCTGGATCCTCGAAGGCACCCCAATGTCCTAGGCCGCCCTGTGCACAAATGCTCTGTCTGACACAGCCTGAGGCCTGACCTTCCATCAGCCCTCAAGATACCGGGCCCCATATCCTGCAGGTGGGTCATGCAAAGGCAAGAGACTGTCATCTCTACCCAACCTGGGTATTCAGGGGTCTGTGCCCAGACCATAGCTCAAATCCCGGCCTAGGTAGGAACCTCAGGCAACAAAGAACACTCCTCCTTCCCCATGACGGGAAAAGCTTGCTGTTGGGATGGGGGTCTAACCATAAGAGTGGGATCAATCTGCATGGCCCATGAGACCACACCACCCAGGATGGCTGACCTGGCAACACACAGGCATTGGGACCCTCAGCTTGAGCCCGCTTTCAAACCAACCCCCTCAATAGCTGGATCTGGAGCTAACTTACCGGGCGTGACATGACCCTAGGCCCAAATCCTCATGCTCGGTCAGATTCTATAGGCAACCAGATTGTGAAGCTGACTCTGGATTCCCTGCTATGGTGGGACCCCTGAGATGGAAAACAGTACTCTTTCCTTCTCCCCGAAAGACACCAACCCGTTGGGAGCCGGACAGATTACTCACAGAGGCAGAATCTCCCATGGCCCCATGAGGCTACTGCTACATTCCGTGGCCAAATGAGACACACAACCCAGGCAGAAAAGCCTGCGCTACTGCATCCCCATCGCCCTCATTTCAGATCCCGTGGCACTGCCCTCACGGTCCCAAGATCGGGCCTGCCATCAGCTCACCGCTAGCCCTACACCAAGTTTGTGTTTGCAGACTTTTGTCCCCAAAGCCCTGTCTGACAGGCCCACCAGGATGTTGCCTCTGGAGCTGCAGCGCAGGACTCTGCCTTCCCACACAAAGGAAAATTTGCTGGTCATATTTACCTAAACCCTCCAGACTGGGAGACACCTGAAATGCCCCTGATCCCACCCAAATTCGTTGGCAGCCTTGGAACTAAGGTGCAGTCAGACACATGCCAGACACCTACCTCCAGGCGAGGTCAATGGCCCTGAGTCAGATGATGGAACCTGACATACCCCGAGGACCTCAGCAGAACCCAAGCTTAGGAATGTAGGCATCTCTCTCCAGAGGTAAACTCTGGAATACCTACATATGGTCCAACACTTGATCCCTGAGGCACAAAACAAAACAACTCCTGTAAACTGAAGGCAACCTGGCTCTTGAGAGCTTCGTCCGACCTTCGGGGGAGGGGAATCCTGCATGGCGCCCGAGTCTCCGCCACATTCTAAGGTCTCCCTGGACACAAGCCAGCATTGTGACCCATCAGAATGAGGCTCCCTGTCACATCAGCCCCCTGGGCACATTTTCGCACAGCTACCAGATCCAAATGGCCTTGTTCCTGGGCTGGAAGGCTCCGCAGAGATGGGCTTTCCAGTCATCGATTTGGTGACTTCTGCTACGATGTCTTTCCTGATGAGGGACCCTGGTGCCATCCAAACGGACTCCCCATGTCCCGCAGTAGGAACGCTTGAGATTCTGAGCAGCTCACAAGCCCTAGTCTGGGAAGACCTCCATAGCCTCATGAGGCCACCCCTCCACTTGTCAGCCATTGACACAAACTCCAGTGTGACCGACCATCTGACACGTGCCCTGACTCAGGTGTTGGAGATCTTGAGTCAGACGCTGCACATTGGAAATGCCATGTGCTTGGCACTGAACTGAACCGGCACTTGTGCGTCCAGAATTCTGTCCTCACCCTCCTGGCCCGCCAGCCCTCCTGATTGTTCATTCGGGAGCCACAACGCATTCTTCTGCTTGCCCTCCAGAAAGAACAAGGGCCCTAGGGGTCTGCTCAGAATCCCCACTTGAGAATCAAACAGCACGGACCTTGACGCACTCTCAATGTCTTAGCTGCCCTGTGCACTAATGCTCTGTCTGACACAGCCTAAGCCCCAACCTCCTATCAGCCCCCCAGGTAGTGGGCCCCATATCCTGCAGGTGGGAACTGTCAAGGGCAGACACTTCATCTCTACCCAACGTGGGTATTCAAGCGTCTGTGCCCAGACCATAGCTCAAATCCCGCAATATGGGGGAACCTCAAGCATCAAAGAGCACTCCTCCTTCCAAACGACAGGAAAAGCTTACTATGGGGATGGGGGGTCTAACCCTTGGAGTGAGAGCCCGCTGCATGTCCCATGACAGCACACCCACCCAGGAGGGCTTCCCTGGCCACAAACAGGCATTGTGAACCTCAGTCTGAGCCCGCTTTCAAACCAGCCCCCTTGCTAGTTGGACCAGGAGCATTCATATTGGGCATGACATGCTCCTTGGCCCAAATCTTCACCCTCCGTCAGGTTCTTCAGGCGCTGGGACCCAGATGCTGACTCTGGAATCCCTGCTATGGCTTGAACCCTAATACGGAAAACAGCACTGTTTTCTTCCCCACAAATGACACCAAACCCTTCGGAGCTGGGCAGAATTCTCACAGAGGCAGAATCTCCCATGGCCCCATGAGGCTACCGCTACATACATTGGCCAAATGAGACACACAACCCAGGCAGAAAAGCCTGTGCTCCCACCTCTCTGTCGCCCTCATTTCAGATCCTGCTGCACTGCCCTCACGGTCCGCAGATCGGGCCTGCTATCACCTCGCCGCTAGCCCTATCCCAAGATTGTGTTTGCAGAATTTTGTCCCCAAAGACCTGGTGGACAGGCCCACCAGTATGTTGCCTCTGGAGCCGCAGCACAGGACTCAGCCTGCCCATCCGAAGGAAACTCTGCCCGTCACATTTTAACAAACCCTCCAGATTGGGAGACAACTTCAATGCCGCTAAGCCCACCCCAAATTCGTTGGCGCCTTAGGAAAAAAAAGCACTCAGACACATGCGAGACACCTACCCCCAGGCAGACACCCAAGTCTATGGCCCTGAGTCAGAAGATGGAACCTGACATAACCCTAGGACCTCAATGGAACCCAATCTTAGGTTTGCAGGTAAATGCATCCAGAGGCAAACTCTGGATAACCTACATATGGTCCAACACTTGATCCCTAAGCCACAAAACAGAACACCTCCTGTCCTCAGAAGGCAACCTGGCTATTGGGAGCTGCGTCCAATCCTCAGGGTAGGAGAATCCTGCATGGCACCTGAGCCCCCATCACATTCTATGGTCTCCTAGGACAAAAGCCAACATTGTGACCTATCAAAATGAGGATCTCTGTCACCATAGCACCCTGGGCACTTTGCCACAGAGCCCCCAGATCAAAACAGCCTTGTTCCTTGGCTGGAAGGGTAAGCGGAGCTGGGCTTTCCAGCCATCCATGCAGGGAATTCTGCTATGACATCTTTCCATATGGGAGACTCAACATGTCCCTCAAAAGGAAAGCTTGCTGTTCGGAGCAGCTCCCAAGCCCCAGCATGGGAAGACCTCCAGGGCCTCATGAGTCCACCCCTCTACTCGTTGGCCATCGTGGGCCCAAACTCCAGGCTGAGCAATCATCTGACACGTGCCCTGGCTCAGGTGCTGGAGATCTGGAGTCAGACGCTGCACATTGGAAATGCCATGTGCTCGGCACTGAACTGAACCGGCAATTGTGCATTCAGAATTCCATCCTCAAACTCCTGGCCTACTAAATCTCCTGACTGTTCAATCGGGAGACACAACGCTGTCTTCTTCTTACCCTACAGAAAGAAGAAGGGCCCTAGGGTTCTATCCAGAATCCCCACCTGAGGTACAAACAGCAGGAGCCTCTAAGGCACCCTAAGTCCTATGCTGCCCTTTGCACTAATGCACTGTCTGACACAGCCTGAGCCCCGAACTCCCATCAGCCCCTCAGGTAGCGTTCCCCATATCCTACAAATGGGACGTCCCAAGGACAGAGATTGTCATCTCTACCCAACCTGGGTATTCAGGCATCTGTGCCCAGACCATAGCTCAAATCCCGGCCTATGGGGGAACCTCAGGCATCAAAGAGCACTCCACTTTCCCCTCAATGGGCAAAGCTTCCTGTGGCGATGGAGGTCTAACCCTCATAGTGGGAGGCAGCTGCATGGCCCATGAGAAAAAACCCACCCAGGCAGGCATTCCTGGCCACAACAGGCATTGTGACCCTCAGCCTGAGCCCGATTTCATAACAGCCCCCTCGCTAGCAGAACCATAAGCCCGCATATCAGGCCTGACAGGCCATCCACCCAAATCCTCACCATTGGTCACGTTCTCCAGGCGCCCAGACCAACAAGCCGACTCTGGAATCCCTGCTATGCCAGGACCCCTGAGACGGAAAACAGCATTCTTTTTTTTTTTTTTTTTTTTTTTTTTAAAGATTTTATTTATTTATTTGACAGAGAGAGACCACAAGCAGACAGAGAGGCAGGCAGAGAGAGAGAGAGGGAAGCAGGCTCGCTGCCGAGCAGAGAGCCCGACGTGGGACTCGATCCCAGGACCCCGAGATCATGACCCGAGCCGAAGGCAGCGGCTCAACCCACTGAGCCACCCAGGCGCGCTTCTCCGCGAAGTACACCAAACCCTTGGGATCCAGACAGAATCCTCACAGAGGCAGAATCCCCCATGGCCCCATGAGGCTACTGCTACATTCCGAGGCCAACTGAGACACACAACACAGACAGAAAATCCTGCACTCCTGCCTCCCCATTGCCCTCATTTCACATACCGCGGCACTACCCTCAAGGTCTGCAGATCAGGCCAGCCATCACTTCGCCCCTAACCCTATTCCGAGTTTGTGTTTGCAGACTTTTGTGCCCAAAGCCCTGGCCCACAGGCCCTCCATAATAGGGTCTCTGGTTCCACAGTGCAGATGTTTCCTGATTCTTTAGTTGCATATACCACCGAGTGCTCATCAACAGCATATATGCCACACCACCTCCATACCATGATCGAGTGCTCATCAACAGCATATATGCCACACCACCTCCGTACCATGATCCAGTTCCCTCATTCCTGGCACGTCTCATCCTTCTGTAACCCTCAGCTTGGCTCCCAGAGTCCTGAGTCTCTCCTGGTTTGTCTCTCTGTCTGACTTCTTCTCGTTCCATTTTCCCTTGTTTCTACTAATGTCCATGGTATTCCTCATGGGCCACATATGAGTGACACCATATGATATTTCCCTTGGACCCCTTCTGATTTCATTGAGAATAACCCAGCCCTGTGTCACCCATGTCAAGGTGAGTATCAGGGATTCATCCTGCTCCATGTCGGAGGTATCATCTGTGGACTGGATGCACCACACCTTCTTTATCCAGTAGCCAATTGAATGCCATCTCGGCTCCTTCCACAGTTCGGCTAGAGTGGGCATGGCAGGCCATCTATTTAGGCAGTTCCTTTTCCTCTGAATTAAGGGATTTGGTCATCATGGCTCTCACCAAGACATGAGCATGTAACGTTAACTGTTGATGACAGGTGTGCTGTCCAGGGTTCTTCTTTCAGGGAAAGCGATCATGCAGAATGTCACACTCCTTGAAAACTTTGTAAAGGTGTTTCAGGTAAACTCAGGTAGAAAGAGCCCTCCTCCTTCAGGAAAGGTGTTTCAGAATACTAGGAGATCAGGACACAGACACCACAATGCATCCATGCCCTAGCACGTTTCCTTGAAATGTGATGTTCCTTCCCTTATTCCTTCCCTTATCTTTCATGCTGACCTAGCACCAAGGGCAGACCCTTCTCCCTAGAACAAATTGGGAAAAGAACCTATGAAAGGATGCTCTCACCCATAGGATGTCAAACCTCCCAGAGATCACATGATACCCAAGAGGCCTCCATGTGGATTGAGATCTCCAGACATTGCAGTGGAAATAGGAACACCTGTCTCATCTGGAGAAATGTTGGCCGAAAGGATGGTACACCAATTGTCATGTTCTTTTCTCTTTTTATCGAAAGGTGAAGGGGGAAAGGAACTGCAGAGACCACCTGAGTTCATGAGTTGGCAATCAGGGCTCTTTTTTGGTCCTTCCCAGGGCTTCCTACCTAAAGCCATAGGACTCATAGCTCTTGAGAGCGGGATTGCTGCTTCAGTGAAGTCAGCTTCTGTGACGTCACAAAGTTTTGAGCTCCTAGCAACCACTCCTCCTCAAACCATGTGTAATCACTCCACATGGGTTTAGTAGTCAAGCGTCAGCTAGGAGGTGCCAAAGCCCTCCCAAACTGTTGGAGCCACCTGGGTATTTCACCAAGACACTTTGCAAAGTGAGTCGTTGTCGCATTCTCCATGGGCGAATTTATAGTCTTTGGCCGGGACTGTCACCTCCAGCCCACTGCACTCCTGAGAAGGGAAAGGATTCACAATTTCATCTTACCTCCAAAAGGTCAAGAAATGGTCAGGAGTACAACCAAGCCTCAGGCCAGGAACTCCACGCTCCGCACATGTGCATGGTCCTCCGACCCATTCAGGACCTCGTGACCAGGAAAAGGGGTACCTGAGGAAAGCTCCCAGTGAACACCCGCAACCATGTCAAAGAAATGTCTGTAGTCTTCAACAGTGAGGACACGAGTTCCTGTAGCATCTCCAGTAACCGTACCAAGAAGGCCTCCCTATCTTCCAAGCTGACCAAGCACCAAAGGTAGACCCTACACCCTAGAAACTCAGGCCCAGGATGGACTCATCGATTTGGAGCCAACAGGAGCAAGCACAGAGCCTGGTGGAGTAGACCCATTGCCCATGTGAAGCCATTGGAAAGGCTTCCGTGCCAGTTTCATGAAGACAACATGTATCTACAAAAGGATGCCTTGAAGAGGAGTCAACGGCATAAGATCCCTGAGCATTCCCGCAGGGTGGCACAGCTTCCTTCTGTGGAACTAAATCGAGATGTTGTAGCACAAGGCTGCCTTAAGCCTCCGATTTTCATTCCATAATGGTTTTCATGGGATAAACAAACAGTGCCTTTTGCGGACAATGGGCATGTTCTATTGGAGGCAGGTGAGGCAGAACAATGGGAGAACAGGGGCCATTGCAGCCGGACAGAGAGCAGATGCTCCATGCTGGTTGGAAGATGCAGGAAGACGAAGAAGAGGAGAACAAACAAGGAGCTCAGAGCCAAGGTCTGGCATTTAAGATGGTGGGAAGTGCTCTGGACCTGTTTGTGTTCCAAAGGCTCATAGGTCCAAATTGAATAAAGCATGCTCTGGCCCCCGTCAATGCTTATCTACTGTTTCTTGTTGTTGTTGCTGTTTTTCAACGATGTGCTTGCATGTACGGGACAGAGAGAAACAGCGAGAACAATCAGTGAGGGAACTGGAGAGGTAGAAGCAGACTTGCCTCTGAGTGGGGAACATGAGGTGGGAGACATTCCAATGAGCCTGGGATAAGGAGGCTCTTATCCTTCTGGGATAAGTAGCTGAAGGCCACTTCCAAACTGGATGGAGACACCCCTGGACACAATCTTTGTTTTCTTAACACCTCATTGTTCTAGACGAGAAGTCCTGCTCTGTTATTGTTTAGAATTGCAGGGCATAGGGTTTTGGCTTGGGCTGCTGTGGCTTGCTCTGTACAACGTGCTTCTAGAACTGGCAAGCTGTTCTCCTCGAAGTAAGGCACTTGGCTTTAGAAAAACTCTTCTCCCAAGCATATTTGGGCAAAGAGAATTCCTCCATTGCTAGCAGTGCAAGGGTTAATGACACTATGTCTTGTGTTGATCTGCTTCTGTGGATGGTGCTGGGAGTCCTCTGTGCCTCAGAATCTGGATCTCTGTTTCTGTCCCCAGATGAGGGACATTTGCAGCTCTGATTTCTCCAAGAAATGTTGGGCCCACTATTTTCTCTATCTTCTAGGTCTCCTACAATAAGCACCCATAGACATTCATCGCAGTTACGGGTTTCCCTATGTCCATCTTCATATTCCATCCTTCTTCCTTCTCTCTTTTGCTTCGCTTCTTTTTTTCCCAGTTCTTGTATTCCAGGTACCTCATTGGATCCTCAGGTTCTGCCAGCTTCTGAACATTCCATCCAGTCTGCTAACAAATCTTTTCATAAAGGCCTCTTCATTTTATTTAATTTTTTTTACCACCTTTATCTCCATGGTCTGAGACTCCCTGATTCCATCTATGATTTTCTGATCCAGAGCGAGTATCCTGGCTGCTGCTGAAATCCTTCACCTGGCATGTGACATGTACAGATTTCTCTTTGATTTCTTGGCCATGAGCAGTCCCTGTTCTTTTGCCTCAGCATCAATTGATTCGTCCATTGTTGCCTTAGTTCAGATCTCTGTATTCTTCTCTGTATTTGCAAAGTTCCTTCTGTTTTCTATCCTGAGAGTAATTTCTTTAGGGTGAAGATGTCATGGAGTGCCACTGGATGAACCTTGATGGAGTCTCCTTTATATGTGTCATGCCCACTGGGTTGGGGTGTGGCTGTCCACTCTCTTCTGGCCAGTCCTCTGCAGAGGCACTCGTTACCTGCCATTCGGAGTGCTTGGTGTCTGGACCGAATATGGTGAGGTTTAGCTTGGTTGGCTCTGGTGTGCCTATGAAAGGAGACTTTCAACCCACTCAACCTTACTAAGGGCTGCTGAATGCTGTGGTCAAGAGAGAGGATATGGGCAGGGCTTTCTTCTAGTCCCCAATGGAGGGTCTTTTCTCCTGCTACTAAGCAACGTGGCCTGAGGAAGGATGTCCTAACAGGTTTCCAGGGTTGGGACTACATGATTGCAGGTTAGGCAGTTAAAGTCCACACCATCCTGTCTGTGGCAACTAACTCAGGCTTTATGCTGACTGTTGTAGAACCCCAAGATTATTTTGCCCCCATCGAGGCATCTCCACGAACAGTGCCTGTCACGGATGCACAGCAAGAAACAATAATCAGGGGGAGGACTCAAGATGGCGGAGAAGTAGCAGCCTGAGACTACATCAGGTAGCAGGAGATCAGCTCGATAGCTTATCTAAACATTGCAAACACCTACAAATCCAACGGGAGAGTGAAGAGAAGAAGAACAGCAACTCTAGAAACAGAAAATCAACCACTTTCTGAAAGGTAGGACTGGCGTAGAAGTGAATCTAAAACGACGGGAAGATAGACCGTGGGGGGAGGGGCCGGCTCCCAGCAAGCGGCGGAGCAACGGAGCACAAAATCAGGACTTTTAAAAGTCTGTTCCACTGAGGGACATTGCTCCAGAGGCTAAACCAGGGTGAAGCCCACGTGGGGTCAGCGTGGCCCCAGGCCCTACAGGGTCACAGAAGGATCGGGGGTGTCAGAGTGTCGGAGAGCTCGCAGGTATTAGAACGGAGAAGCCGGCTGCAGAGACAGAGCCGAGGACGGAACTCTCAGCTCGGGGTTACCTTGAACTGGTCGCGGGCTGGGTGAGCTCGGAGCGCGGCTAGAGGCTGGGGATACGGGAGTGATTGGGTGCTGTCCTCTGGGGGCGCACTGAGGAGTGGAGCCCCAGGCTCTTGGCTCCTCCGGGCCGGAGACTGGGAGGCCGCCATTTTCATTCCCGTCCTCCGGAACTCTACGGAAAGCGTTCAGGGAACAGAAGCTCCCAAAAGCGAACCCGAGCCGATGACTTAGTCCGGCCGCCGGTAAGGGTGGTGCAATCCTGCCTCGGGCAAAGACACTTGAGAGTCACTACAGCAGGCCCCTCCCCCAGAAGGTCAACAAAATATCCAGCCAGGACGAAGTTCATCTATCAAGGAGAAAGCAGGTTCAATTCCTAAGACAGCAGAGCAATTCCAGAGGAGGAGAAAGCAAAGCACAGAACTCATGGCTTTCTCCCCATGATTCTTTAGTCTTGCGGCTACTTTAATTTTTTTTTCTTTTTTCAATTTTTTTTTCTTTTTTCAATTTTTTTCTTTTTTCTTTTTTCTTCTTCTGCTAAATTTTTTAAAACTTTTACCCTTTTCTTTTTTAACGTTTTTTGACTAGTTCATCTAAATATACATATTTTTTCATTCTTTTTTATATTTTTTTATTTGTTTTATTTTTTAAATTTTTTACTTTTTTTTTTCTTTCTTTTTCCAGAACCTGTTTTTATCCCCTTTCTCCCCCCCACAATTTGGGGTCTCTTCTGATTTGGTTACAGCGCATTTTTCTGGGGTCTTTGCAACCCTTTTAGTAGTTTATTTGCTCCTTCATACCCTCTTATCTGGACAAAATGACAAGGAGGAAAAAATCACCATAAACAAAAGAACAAGAGAAGGTACCGAAGGCTAGGGACCTAATCAACACAGACATGGGTAATATGTCAGATCAAGAGTTCAGAATGACGATTCTGAACATTCTAGCTGGGCTCGAAAAAGGCATGGAAGATATTAGAGAAAACCTCTCTGGAGATATTAAAGCCCTTTCTGGAGAAATTAAAGAACTAAAATCTAACCAAGTTGAAATCAAAAAAGCTATTAATGAGGTGCAATCAAAAATGGAGGCTCTCACTGCTAGGATCAATGAGGCAGAAGAAAGAATTAGTGATATAGAAGACCAAATGACAGAGAATAAGGAAGCCGAGCAAAAGAGGGACAATCAGCTACTGGACCATGAGGGGAGAATTCGAGAGATAAGTGACACCATAAGACGAAACAACATTAGAATAATTGGGATTCCAGAAGAAGAAACAGAGAGGGGAGCAGAAGGTCTATTGGAGAGAATCATTGGAGAGAATTTCCCTAATATGGCAAAGGGAACAAGCATCAAAATCCAGGAGATGCAGAGAACCCCCCTCAAAGTCAACAAGAATAGGTCCACACCCCGTCACCTAATAGGAAAATTGACAAGTCTTAGTGACAAAGAGAAAATCCTGAAAGCAGCCCGAGAAAAGAAGTCTGTAACATACAATGGTAAAAATATTAGATTGGCGGCAGGCTTATCCACAGAGACCTGGCAGGCCAAAAAGAGCTGCCATGATATATTCAGAGCACTCAACGAGAAAAACATGCAGCCAGGAATACTCTATCCAGCTAGGCTATCATTGAAAATAGAAGGAGAGATCAAAAGCTTCCAGGACAAACAAAAACTGAAAGAATTTGCAAACACCAAACCAGCTCTCCAGGAAATATTGAAAGGGGTCCTCTAAGCAAAGAGAGAGCCTAAAAGTAGTAGATCAGAAAGGTACAGAGACAATATACAGTAACAGTCACCTTACAGGCTACTAATGGCACTAAATTCATATCTCTCAATAGTTACCCTGAATGTTAATGGGCTAAATGCCCCAATCAAAAGACACAGGGTATCAGAATGGAAAAAAAAACAAAACCCATCAGTATGTTGCCTACAAGAAACTCATTTTAGACGCGAAGACACCTCCAGATTTAAAGTGAGGGGGTGGAAAACAATTTACCATGCTAATGGGCATCAGAAGAAAGCTGGGGTGGAAATCCTTATATCAGATCAATTAGATTTTAAGCCAAAGACTGTAATAAGAGATGAGGAAGGACACTATATCCTACTCAAAGGGTCTGTCCAACAAGAAGATCTAACAATTTTAAATATCTATGCCCCTAACGTGGGAGCAGCCAACTATATCAACCAATTAATAACAAAATCAAAGAAACACATCAATAGTAATACAATAATAGTAGGGGACTTGAACACTCCCCTCACTGAAATGGACAGATCATCCAAGCAAAAGATCAAAAAGGAAATAAAGGCCTTAAATGACACACTGGACCAGATGGACATCACAGATATATTCAGAACATTTCATCCCAAAGCAACAGAATACACATTCTTCTCTAGTGCACATGGAACCTTCTCCAGAATAGATCACATCCTGGGTCACAAATCATGTCTCAACCAGTATCAAAAGATTGGGATCATTCCATGCATATTTTCAGACCACAATGCTCTGAAGCTAGAACTCAATCACAAGAGGAAAGCTGGAAAGAACCCAAATACATGGAGACTAAACAGCATCCTTCTAAAGAATGAATGGGTTAACCAGGAAATTAAAGAAGAATTGAAAAAATTCATGGAAACAAATGATAATGAAAACACAACAGTTCAAAATCTGTGGGACACAGCAAAGGCAGTCCTGAGAGGAAAATATATAGCAGTACAAGCCTTTCTCAAGAAACAAGAAAGGTCTCAAATACACAACCTAACCATACACCTAAAGGAGGTGGAGAAAGAAAAAGAAAGAAACCCTAAACCCAGCAGGAGAAGAGACATCATAAGATCAGAGCAGAAATCAATGAAATAGAAACCAAAAAAAAAAAAAAACAACAGAAAAAATCAATGAAACTAGGAGCTGGTTCTTTGAAAGAATCAATAAGATTGATAAACCCCTGGCCAGACTCATCAAAAAGAAAAGAGAAAGGACCCAAATAAATAAAATCATGAATGAAAGAGGAGAGATCACAACTAACACCAAAGAAATACAGAGAATTATAAGAACATACTTTGAGCAACTCTACGCCAACAAATTGGACAATCTGGAGAAATGGATGCATTCCTAGAGACATATAAACTACCACAACTGAACCAGGAAGAAATAGAAAACCTGAACAGGCCCATAACCAGTAAGGAGATTGAAACAGTCATCAAAAATCTCCAAACAAACAAAAGCCCAGGGCCAGACGGCTTCCCAGGGGAATTCTACCAAACATTTAAAGAAGAACTCATTCCTATACTCTTGAAACTGTTCCAAAAAATAGAAACGGAAGGAAAACTTCCAAACTCATTTTATGAGGCCAGCATCACCTTGATCCCAAAACCAGACAAGGATCCCACCAAAAAAGAGAACTACAGACCAATATCCTTGATGAACACAGATGCAAAAATTCTCGCCAAAATACTAGCCAATAGGATTCAACAGTACATTAAAAGGATCATCCACCACGATCAATTGGGATTTATTCCAGGGCTGCAGGGTTGGTTCAACATCCGCAAATCAATCAATGTGATAGAACACATTAATAAAAGAAAGAACAAGAACCATATGATACTCTCAATAGATGCTGAAAAAGCATTTGACAAAGTACAGCATCCCTTCCTGATCAAAACTCTTCAAAGTGTGGGGATAGAGGGCACATACCTCAATATTATCAAAGCCATCTATGAAAAACCCACCGCAAATATCATTCTCAATGGAGAAAAACTGAAAGCTTTTCCGTTAAGGTCAGGAACACGGCAGGGATGTCCATTATCACCACTGCTATTCAACATAGTACTAGAAGTCCTAGCCTCAGCAATCAGACAACAAAAAGAAATTAAAGGCATCCAAATTGGTAAAGAAGAAGTCAAACTATCACTCTTCGCAGATGATATGATACTATATGTGGAAAACCCAAAAGACTCCACTCCAAAACTGCTAGAACTTGTCCAGGAATTCAGTAAAGTGTCAGGATATAAAATCAATGCACAGAAATCAGTTGTATTTCTGTACACCAACAACAAGACTGAAGAAAGAGAAATTAAGGAGTCAATCCCATTTACAATTGTACCCAAAACTATAAGATACCTAGGAATAAACCTAACCAAAGAGACTAAGAATCTATACACAGAAAATTATAAAGTACTCATGAAAGAAATTGAGGAAGACACAAAAAAATGGAAAAATGTTCCATGCTCCTGGATTGGAAGAATAAATATTGTGAAAATGTCTATGCTACCTAAAGCAATCTACACATTTAATGCAATCCCTATCAAAATACCATCCATTTTTTTCAAAGAAATGGAACAAATAATCCTAAAATTTATATGGAACCAGAAAAGACCTCGAACAGCCAAAGGAATATTGAAGAACAAAGCCAAAGTTGGTGGCATCACAATTCCGGACTTCTAGCTCTATTACAAAGCTGTCATCATCAAGACAGCATGGTACTGGCACAAAAACAGACACATAGATCAGTGGAATAGAATAGAGAGCCCAGAAATCGACCCTCAACTCTATGGTCAACTAATCTTCGACAAAGCAGGAAAGAATGTCCAATGGAACAAAGACAGCCTCTTCAATAAATGGTGCTGGGAAAATTGGACAGCCACATGCAGAAAAATGACATTGGACCACTTCCTTACACCACACACGAAAATAGACTCCAAATGGATGAAGGACCTCAATGTGAGAAAGGAATCCATCCAAATCCTTGAGGAGAATGCAGGCAGCAACCTCTTCGACCTCAGCCGCAGCAACATCTTCCTAGGAACAACGGCAAAGGCAAGGGAAGCAAGGGCAAAAATGAACTATTGGGATTTCATCAAGATCAAAAGCTTTTGCACAGCAAAGAAACAGTTCACAAAACCAAAAGACAACTGACAGAATGGGAGAAGATATTTGCAAACGACATATCAGATAAAGGGCTAGTATCCAAAATCTATAAGGAACTTAGCAAACTCAACACCCAAAGAACATACAATCCAATCAAGAAATGGGCAGAGGACATGAACAGACATTTCTGCAAAGAAGACATCCAGATGGCCAACAGACACATGAAAAAGTGCTCCACGTCACTCGGCATCAGGGAAATACAAATCAAAACCACAATGAGATATCACCTCACACCAGTCAGAATGGCTAAAATTAACAAGTCAGGAAATGAGAGATGCTGGCGAGGATGTGGAGAAAGGGGAACCCTCCTCCACTGTTGGTGGGAATGCAAGCTGGTCCAACCACTCTGGAAAACAGCATGGAGGTTCCTCAAAATGTTGAAAATAGAACTACCCTATGACCCAGCAATTGCACTACTGGGTATTTACCCTAAAGATACAAACATAGTGATCCGAAGGGGCACGTGTACCCGAATGTTTATAGCAGCAATGTCTACAATAGCCAGACTATGGAAAGAACCTAGATGTCCATCAACAGATGAATGGATAAAGAAGACGTGGTATATATACACAATGGAATACTATGCAGCCATCAAAAGAAATGAAATCATGCCATTTGCGATGACGTGGATGGAACTAGAGCGTATCATGCTTAGTGAAATAAGTCAATCGGAGAAAGACAACTATCATATGATCTCCCTGATATGAGGACATGGAGAAGAAACATGGGGGGGTAGGGGGATAGGAGAAGAGTAAATGAAACAAGATGGGATTGGGAGGGAGACAAACCATAAATGACTCTTAATCTCACAAAACAAACTGGGGGTTGCTGGGGGGAGGTGGCATTGGGAGAGGGGGAGCGGGCTATGGACATTGGGGAGGGGAGGCGAACCATAAGAGACTATGGACTCTGAAAAACAACCTGAGGGTTTTGATGGGTCAGGGGTGGGAGGTTGGGGCAACCTTAGGGTTTTGAAGGGTCAGGGGTGGGAGGTTGGGGGAACAGGTGGTGGGTAATGGGGAGGGCACGTTTTGCATGGAGCACTGGGTGTTGTGCAAAAAGAATGAATACTGTTACACTGAAAAAATAAATAAAATAAAAAAAAAGAACTTAGCAAACTCAACACCCAAAGAACAAACAATCCAATCAAGAAATGGGCAGAAGACATGAACAGACATTTCTGCAAAGAAGACATCCAGATGGTCAACCGACACATGAAAAAAGTGCTCCATATCCCTCGGCATCAGGGAATTACAAATCAAAACCACAATGAGATATCATCTCACACCAATCAGAATGGCTAAAATTAACAAGTCAGGAAATGACAGATGCTGGCGAGGATGCGGAGAAAGGGGACCCCTCCTACACTGTTGGTGGGAATACAAGCTGGTGCAACCACTCTGGAAAACAGCATGGAGGTTCCTCACAATGTTGAAAAAAGAACTACCCTATGACCCAGCAATTGCACTACTGGGTATTTACCCTAAAGTTACAAATGTAGTTGTCCGAGGGGCATGTGCACATGAATGTTTATAGCAGCAATGTCTACAATAGCCAAACTATGGAAAGAACCAAGATGTCCATCAACAGATGAATGGATAAGGATGTGGTGTACATACATGATGGAATACTATGCAGCCATCCAAAGAAATGAAATCTTGCCATTTGTGATGACTTGGATGGAACTAGAGGGTATCATACTTAGTGAAATAAGGCAATGGGAGAAAGACAACTATGGGAGATGTAACATGGGGGGTTAAGGGGGTAGGAGAAGAATAAATGAAACAAGATGGGATCGGGAGCGAGACAAACCATAAGTGACTCTTAATCTCACAAAACAAACTGAGGGTTGCTGGGGGGAGGGGTGTCGGGAGAGGGGGGTGGGCTTATGGACATTGGGGAAGGTGTGTGCTATGGTGAGTGCTGTGAAGTGTGTAAACATGGTGATTTACAGCTAGGGATAAAAATACATTATATGTTTATAAAAAATAATAAATAAATAAATATTATTTTTTTAAAAAAAGAGCATATATCCCACACCTCCTCAATACCATGATCCAGTAAACTCATTCTTGGCATGTCTCAACCTTCTGTAACCCTCAGCTTGGTTCTCAGAGTCCTGAGTCTCTCCTGGTTTGTTTCCCTATCTGACTTCTCTTTCAGTTTTCCCATGCTTTTAATCATGTCCATGGTTCTTGTCTTGGGCCACATATGAGTGACGCCATATGACATTTACCTTGGACTCCTTCCGATTTCATTGAAAATAACCCAGTCCTGTGTCACTCATGTCAAGGGGAATATCACGGCTTCAGCACAGGACTCTGCCTGCCCACCCAAAGAAAACACTTCCTGTCACATTTGCACAATCTCTCCAGATTAGGAGACACCTGCAATGCCCCTGAGACCACCCCAAATTCGTTGGCTGTCTTGGAAAATAGGCACACTCGGACACATGCCAGACACCTACGTTGAGGCAGACACCCAGGTCGTTGGCCCTGAATCAGATGATGGAACCTGACATACCCCTAGGACCCCAACGGAACCCTAGCTTTGGTATGCAGCCCTCTGCCTCCAGAGGCAAACTCTGGAATACCAACCTATGTTCAAACACTTGATCCCTCAGTCACAAAACAGAACACCTCCTGTCCCCAGAAGGCCACCTGGCTCTTTGGAGCTGTGTCCAAACCTCAGGGGAGGAGAATCCTGCATGGCACCTAAGCCCCCGCCACATTCTAAGGTCTTCCTGGACACAGTCCAGCATTGTGACCCATCAGAATGAGACTCCCTGTTACCTCAGGCCCCTGGGCACTTTGCACCAGAGCCACCAGATCGAAAAGACCTTGTTCTGGGCTGGAAGGCTTAGCAGAGCTGGGCTTTCCAGACAAACATGCAGTGACTTCTGCTACGATGTCTTTCCATACAGGGGACCTGGTACCATCCAAATGGACTCCCCCTGTCCCACAGAAGGAGAGCTTGCTGTTCGGAGCAGCTCACAATCCCCAGTCTGGGAAGACATCCATGGCCTCATGAGGCCACCACTGCACTGGTCAGTCATCACGGACAATAACTCCAGCATGAGTGACTATCTGACATGTGCCCTGACTCACATGCTGGAGATCTTGAGTCAGACGCTACACGTTGGAAATGCGATGTGCTCGGCATTGAACGGAACTGGCACTTGTGCATTCAGAATTCCGTCCTCACCCTCCTGGCCCACTAGCCTTCCAATTGTTCATTAGGGATCCACAACACAAATTCTGCCTCCCCGAGGCCCTAATATCTGATCCCGAGACACAGGCACCACGGTCGGCAGAAAGGGCCTCCCATCACCTCACCCCTAACCCTATTCCGAATTTGTGTTTGCAGACCTTGGTCCCCAAAGCCCTGGCCAACAGGACCTCCAGGATGTGGCCTCGGGAGCCAATGTGCAGGACTCTGAATGCCCAACCAAAGGATGCTCTGGCCGTCCACATTTTCACAAATGCTCCATATTGAGAGACACCTGCAATGCCCCTGTGCCCACCCCAAATTGTTTGGTGGCTTGGAAAAAACGTGCATTCGGACACAGGCCAGAAATATACCTCAAGGCAGATACCCAGGTCAATGACACTGTGTCAGAAATTCGAACCTGAAATAATCCAAGGACCTCAACAGAACCCTAGCTTAGGTTTGCAGGCATCTGTCTCCAGAGATAAACTCTGGAATACCTACATATGGTCCAACACTTGATTCTGGAGCTTCAAAATAGAACACGTCCTGTCCCCAGAAGCCATCCTTGCTCTAGGGAGATGCATCCAACCCTTAGGGGAGGAGAATCCTCCAATGCTCCTGAGACCCACCACATTCTAAGGTCTCCCTGGACACAAGCCAGCATTGTACCCATCAGAATGAGGCTCCCTGTCACCTCAACCCCCTTGGGCCTTCACCCCAGACCCACCAGAACAAAACAGCCTTGTTCCTGGGCTGGAATGGTAAGCGGAGCTGGCTTTCCAGGCATCCATGCAGTAATTTCAGCTACAATGTTTTTCCATACGGGGGACACTGGTGCCTTCCAAACGGAGTCCCCCAGTCCCGAAGAAGGAAAGCTTACTGTTTGGACCAGCTCACAAGCCCCAGACTTGGAAGACCTCCATGGGCTCATGCGGCCACACCTCCATTCCTCGGCCAACATGGACAGAAACTCCAGCGTGAGCGAACATCTGACACATGCCTTGACTCAGGTGTTGCAGATCTCGTGTCAGTCGCTCCACAGGGAATTCCATGTCCTCGACACTGAAAGGAACTGGCGCTTGTGTGTTCAGAATTCTGTCCTCAAACTCCTGGGCTGCAAGCCCTCCAGATTGTTCATTCCGGAGCCCCAACAAAGTCTTCTGTCTGCCCTCCAGAAAAAGAAGGGCCCTAGGAGTCTGCCCAGAATGTGAGGATCAGCCTGCAGGACCTGGACAGCACCCCAAAATCCAAGGCCGCCCTGTGCACTAATCCTCTGTCTGACACAGCCTGAGCCCTGACCTCCCATCAGACCCCCAGGTAGTGGGCCCCATATTCTGCAGGTGAGACCTGCTATGGCCAGAGACTGTCACCTCTACCCAACCTGGGTTTTCAGGCGTCTCTGCCCAGACCAGAGCTCAAATCCTGGCCTATGGGGGAACCTCAAGCATCACAGAGCGCTCCTCCTTCCCCACGATGGGAAAAGCTTGCTGTGGGGATGCGGGTCTAAACATAAGAGTGGGAGCCAGCTGCATGGCACATGAGACCACGCCCACACAGGAGGGCTTCCCTGGCCACAAAGAGGCATTGTGACCCTCAGCCTGAGCTCGGTTTCAAACCAGTCCCCTGCTAGCTTTACCAGGCGCCCGCATATTGAGTCTTACATGTCCCTAGGCCCAAATCCTCACCCTCAGTCGTGTTCTCCAGGCACCCGGACTGAGAAGCCAACTCTGGAATGCCTGTTTGGCAGGACCCCTGAGACGGGAAACAGCACTGTTTCCTTCCCTCACTCCAAATCCTTGGGAGCCGGGCAGAATCCTCACAAAGGTAGAATCTCCCATGTCCCCATGAGGATACCGCTACATTCCATGGCCAACCAAGACAAACAACCCAGACAGAAAAGCCTGCACTCACGTCTCCCCGTCGCCCTCATTTCAGTTCCCGCAGCACTGCCCTCAGGTCCACAGATCGGGCCGCCCATCACCTCACCCAGAACCCTATCCCGAGTTTGTGTTTGCAGACTTTTGTCCCCAAAGCCCTGCCTGACAGGCCCTCCAGGATGGAACCTCTGGAGCCCCAGCGCAGGACCCTAACTTCCCACCATAAGGAATCTCTGACCATCCACATTTACACAAACCCTCCAGATTGGGAGACACCTGCAATGCCTCTGAGCCCACCCCAAATTCGTTGGTCGCCTTGGAGAAAAGGCGCATTTGGACACATGCCAGACACTTACTTCCAGGCAGACTGCCAAGACCATGGCCCTGAGTCAGAAGATGTAACCTGAAATACCCCTAGGACTGAACAAAACCCTAGCATAGGTTTGCACGCATCTACCTCCAGAGGCAAACACATTGGAATGCCCTGGGCTCGACATTGAAAGCAACCAGCACTTGTGCATTCAGGATTCCATCCTCACTCTCCTGGCCCGCCAGACGTCCAGATTTTTCATTCAGGAGCCACAATGCAGGCTTCTGCCTGCCCCCAGAAATGAGAATGGCCCAAGGGGTCTTCCACAACCCCCATGTGAGGATCAACCTACACGGACATTTATGGCACCCCAATGCCTAGGCCGCCCTGTGCACTAATGCTGTCTGACACACCCTGAGCCCCAGCCTCCCATCAGCCCTCCAATTAGGAGGCGTCATATCCTGTATGTGGGATGTACCAAGGCGAGAGACTTTCACCTCTACCCAACCTGGGTTTTCAGGGATCTGTGCCCAGACCATAGCTTAAATCCCAGGCTATGGGGGAACCTCAAGAATCAAAGGGCACTACTCCTTCTCTATGAAGGGAAAAGCTTGCTGAGGGGATATGGGTCTAACCTCAGAGAGGGAGCCAGCTACATGGTCCATGAAAACACGGCAACACAGGAGGCCTGCCCTGGCCACAAACAGGCATTTTGACCCTCAGCTGAGCCTGCTTTCAAATCAACTCCCTTGCTAGCTGAATCAGGAGCCCGCATATCGGGCTTGAGATTCCCCTAGGCACCAATCTGCACCCTCATTCGTGCTCTCCAGGCACCCGGACCCAGAAGCCAACTCTGGAATCCCTGTTCTGGCAGAGTGCATGAGACAGAAAATAGTACTCTTCCCTTCCCCCCAAAAGACACCAAACCCTTGGGAGCTGGGCAGAATCTTCACAGACGCAGAATCTCCCATGGCCCCATGAGGCTACCGATATATTCCGTGACCAACCGAGAAACACAACTCACACAGAAATCCTGCGCTCCCGCCTCCCCGTGGCCCTCATTTCAGATCCCACGACACGGCCCTCACAGAAAGCAGATCGGTCCTACCATCACCTCACCCCTAACCCTATCCCGAGTTTGTGCTTGCAGACTTTTGTCCCTGAAGCCCTGGCCGAGAGGACCTCAATGATGGGGCCTCTGGTCCCACAGTGCAGGACTCTACTGGCCTACCCGAAGGAAGCTCTGCCTGTCACATTTTCACAAACTCTCCAGATTAGAGGAAACCGGCAATGCCCTTGAACCCACCCCAAATTCTTTGGCCACCTTGGAAAAAGGAGCATTCAGACACAGGCCAGACACCTACCTCCAGGCAGCCACCTAGATCAATTTCCCTGTGTCAGAAGATGGAACCTGACACAACCCCAGGACCTCAATGGAAACCTAGCTTAGATTTGCAGGCATCTGTCTCCAGAGTCAAACTCTGAAATACCTACATATGGTCCAAAACTTGATCGCTGAGCCACAAAACAGAACACCTCCTGTCCCCAGAAGACAACCTGGCTCTTGGGAGATGCCTCCAACCCTCAGGGGAGGAGAGAATCCTCCAATGCTCCTGAGACCCACCACATTCTCAGGTCTCCTTGGACACAAGCCAGCATTGTGACAAATCAGAATGAGGCTCCCTGTCACCTCAGTCCCCTGGGCACTTTTTCCCAGAGTCACCATGTCCAAACGCCCTTGTTCCTGGGCTGGAAGGGTAAGCAGAACTGCGCTTTTCAGGCATCCATGCGGTGACTTCTGCTATGATGTCTTTCCATCTGGTGGACGCTGGTGCCATCAAAACAGACTCCCACTACCCGCAGAAGGGAAGTGTGCTGTTGGGAGCAGCACACAAGCCCCAGCCTGGAAAGACTTCCATGGCCTCATGAGGTCACCCCTCCATTCGTTGGCCATCATGAACACAAACTCCAGCATGAGTGATCACCCAATATCATAGGCCGCCCTGTGCACTAATGCTCTGTCTGAGACAGCCTGAGATCCGATCTCCCATCAGCCCCCCAGGTATCGGGCCCCATATCCTGCAGTGGGACATGCCAAGGCCTGAGACTGTCATCTCTACCTAACCTGGGTATTCAGGCGTCTGTGCCCAGACCACAGCTCAAATCCCAGCCATTGGGGGAAACTCAAGCATCAAAACACACTCCTCCTTCCCCACAATGGGAAAAGCTTGTTGTGGGGATGGTGGTCTATCCTTCAGAGTGGGAGTCAGCTGCATTGAAAGTGAGTCCACGCCCACTCAGGAGGGCTTCCCTGGCCACAAACAGGCATTGTGACCCTCAGCCTGAGCCCGCTTTCAAAACAGCCCCCTTGCTGGCTGGACCAAGAGCCCACATATCGGGCCTGACATGCCCCTAGGCACAAATCCTCATCTAGACGCCAACTCTGGAATGCCTGCTATGGTGGGACTCATGAGACAGAAAAGAGAACTCTTCCCTTCCTCCCAAAAGAAACCAAACCCTCGGATCCAGGCAGAATCCTCACAGAGGCAGAATATCCCAAGGCCCCATGAGGCTACTGCTACATTCCGTGGCCAACCGAGACACAAAACTCAGACAGAAATGCCTGCAATCCCAACTCCCCTTTGAACTAATTTCAGATCCCCGGCACTGTCCTCATGGTATGTAGATCAGGCCTCCCATCATGTCGCCCAGAACCCTATCCCGAGTCTGTGTTTCCAGATTTCTGTCCCCAAAGTCCTGGCCGACAGGACCTCCAGGATGGTGTTAGGGTCCATAATCAAAGGAATGAGCCTGACACAAAGCAAAAATCAAGCAAAGCTTTATTTCATGCCATGCATCAGAAATCAAACTGACGGGTAGGTTCCCAAGCCTTGCTGGGGGCCACTGCCTCCTTGCCCTGGGGTCCCTCCTGGAGGCTCCCTGCCTCACCCTCATTGTACCAGAAGCTGCTCTCTGAGACAAGGCCACTCCTAACGAGGACGCCCAGAATGAGGACGTGCCATCAAGGCTGCTCCCCGGACGAAGCCACTTCTCCCGAGGCCACTCCTCGGACTCATGACAGCATGAGCAGAAGCGCAACGAGGCCACTCTGGATGAGGCCGCTCATGACGAGGCCACTGCCGACAAGGCGGATCCCTGGATGTGGCCGCTCTGGATGGGGCCACTCACCGGGACAAGGCCGCTCCTGACAAGACCGATCCCCAACCATCTAGTGACAGCGCCACTGCTTGTGCGGTGAGGCTGCTCACGGCAGTGCTGCTGCTCGGGCAGCGAGGCATCTGCAGATGTGGCCGCTCCCAAGGACGAGGCAACTGGTGATGAATCCAAGTCCTAATGTCTTCTACATTTACTGCTGTGGAGGTGGTCAAGATAAGAGTAAATGGTCCCTTCCAGCGAGGCTCCAAGTTCCCCACTTGATAGTGTCATATCAAACCAAGTCCCAGTTTTGGTTCCAACTCCATCTCCATCCCAGTGTGGGCAGTCCGGATCCCTGAGTGGGTTTTTTTTTTTTTTTTTTCAGACAGACTGTAATGCCTACAGTGACTGGAGTACAGACTGATCAGTCATTTCTGCTAGGGCAACCTCTTATATTCTAGGATGGCGTGCGGACTGCCAAACATTATTTCAAATGGATCACCATTCATTCATGCTTCTACGGTGTATATCGTGCCCTGAGGAAGGCAAAAGGAAGGAGATCCACCGATCCACCTCCAGTCTCCAGAATTAGTTTTGTCAAGGTCTCTTTAAGAGTCTGGTTCATTCTCTGTAACTTTCCCAGAACTCTGGGGCCAGTAAGCAAAATGTAGTTTCTAATTAGTGCCCATGACCTTGGCCAATGCCTGAGAGACTGAACTCACAAATGCAGGGCTATTGTCTGACCTGATTGTGAGAGGCAGCCCAAACCTAGGAATTATTTCTTCTAGTAGCTTTTTGGCTACCACTCCTGCCATCTCATGTTTGGTGGGAAAAGCCTCTACCCAGCCTGAAAAGGTATCTACAAAAACTAACATGTACTTGTGCCCATATTTTCCAGGTTTCATTTCTGTTAAATCTAGTTCCCAACCTGGAACTGCTTTCCTTTATGCTCCTTGAGTTTGCCTATCCCCAAATGAGTACCCTGATGTATCTGGTCTACTAACTTTTTGCCTAGTCTTCGAGAAAGAATTGTTTTTCCTGCTTCGGGCTTAGCCCAGTCCCCTTCATAGTCCAATTTAACCCATTTCTGTAAATACTTTAAAACTTCTGAATTGTTTGGTTTTTCTGGTAGGGCTGGGGCCGGGAGTGTAACCAGTTCTTGCACTGTTTCTTGGGCTGCTTGATCTGCTAATTGGTTTCCGTTTGAAATCAGATAATTCCCCTTTTGATGTCTGGGGCAATGCATAACAGCCACCTCATTGCGGTCCCAAATAGCCTGGAGGAGAGCCAATATTTCTCCTCTAATTTTAATTCCTTTTCCTTCTGCTGTTAATAGAAACTATTCTTTATAAATAGCCCCATGAATATGAAAGTTACAAAGGCATACATGCTGCCTAGATGATGGAGGTTTAACCTTTGGCCATCTGCAGTGACTTTGTGAGTGCAATCAATTCCGCCTTTGTGCCAAAGTTCCATGTGATAGCGCTGCTGTCCAGAGTTTCTGCTCAGGAGAAACCACCGCGGCCCCGGCATACCTCTTTCCATTGACCATGTAGCAACTCCCATCTGTGAACAGAGTCATCTCGGCATCCAGGAGGGGAATGTCTCTGATATCTGGCCTTATTCCTGCAACTTGGGTTAGGACCTCCCCACAGTCATGTGGGGGGTCAGCCAGCTCCTCTGGCATCAGCATGGCTGGATTTAGCACTGCAAGGAACCAGAAGGTAACTCTTGGTTCATTGAGGAGGAGGACCTGATAACTGGTCACTCAGGCGTTTGTCATCCATCGGTCTGGTAGAGTCCGCAGAAGGCCCTCAATTGCATGGGTCGTGGTCAAGATGAGATTTTGACCGAAATTCAATTTACTTGCATCCTTGACCAGGAGGGCCATGGCAACAATTATGCAGAGGCAAGAGGGAAATCCAGCCACTACTGGATCTAGTTTCATGCTAAGATATGCTAATGGCCTTTGCCAAGGCCCCAGATTCTGAGTCAAAACTCCTTTGGCCACCCCTGCATTTTTTATCCACATACAAGTGGAAGGGCTTGGTAACATCTGGGATGTCCAATGAACTCAGTACAGCTGTTTGTAATTCCTTAAATGCTCCTTTTTCCTCAGCTGTCCACTCTATCTTAGTGAGGCCCCCTTTTGCCAGTTGGTAGGGAGGTTGGGCAATCTCCGCAAACTGCAGTATCCACAGCCTACAGAAGCCCACCGTCCATGAAACTCCGTGACTTGTCGGGACGTGGTTGGGCGGGGGTATCGGGTGATCACCTGTTTTCTGGACTCAGTGAACGCACTCCCTCGTGGAGATCAAAGCTTATATATGTGGCATGGTTATAACAGAGCTGTGCTTTCTTTGCTGACACCCTACACCCTTTTTCCTGCAGAGTCTGTAAGAGAGATCTCTTCCCATGCAAACATGACTCATAATCCTCAGCGGCTACTAGCAAGTCATCAACATACTGTAGCCTAGTGAATACTGTGTTGGAAGTTCTCTACTCATGCAAATCCTCGTGTAGGTCCTCATCAAAAAATAATGGTTGGTGAATTATTTAATCCTTGGAGAAGTCTTGCACAGGTGAGTTGGCCTTGGAATACTTCATTCAGGTCGGACCACTCAAAAGCAAAAAGGGGTTGAAATTCCCTTGCTAAAGATATGCAGAAAAAGGCATCCTTGAGACCTAAGATGGTATACACAGTTTTGTGGGGTCCCAGGAGGGAGAGTAGGGTATAGGGGTTAGGCACCGTCGGGAGGATATCTTCAACCTGTTTATTAACTTCCCACAAGTCCTAACGGGTCAATATTCCCCAGTCTGGGCCTTTTGATGGGCAGCAACGTTGTGTTCCATGGAGATTTGCAAGGAACTAGAAGCACGTCTCCTTAGAGGTTGTTAATGTGCTTTTTGATCCCTTCCTTTTCTTCCTGGGGAAGGTGGTGCTACTGAATGTGAACAGCTGTAGCCATCGCCTTTAATTGTACCGCCACTGGAGTTTGTCCCTTGGCCAAGCCAGGGGGCTTTCCGTCTGCCCAGACCTCGGGAAACTCGACCTGTAGGATTTGGAGAAGCCTCCCCAACTTTGTCCCCTCTGGTTTTGAGACTGGCTCATAAAGGAGTTATTCATCTATTGCTGCCATAAGCACCTGTACAGTGGGTTGTCTCAAGGTTACATTCATGCTCCTTCGGAGAACTGAATGCCAGCTCGTAACTTGTGGAGGAGATCTCTTCCAATCAAATTATATGAGGCATTAGGGAGGAACAAAAATCGATGTTTCACTACTCCCAAGGCCAAATTTAAAGTCCTTTCTGTTGTCCATTTATGTCTCGCTGTGCCATTTGCTCCTTGTACCCAAACTTCCTCTCCAGATAGTTTTCCCATAGGTTTAAGTAATGATGAAAATTGGGCTCCCATGTCCACCAAAAAAATTAAGTAATTTCCACTCCACTTCAATTTTTACTCTGGTGGCCAGCATTGCCGTCTTCCTTTTGGGGCACTCCCTAGCCCAGTGTCCTTTTTCCTTACAGTAAGCACACTGATCTGAATCGAAGCCTTCCCACCTGCCTTCTCTGTGCTTAGGCTTTTCCTTCCATTTACTATCCCATACCTGTCTCATGTAATGCCAAAACCTTAACCAGCTTTTTGTCTGTTTTTCATCCTCCTGTGCATCCCTGTTTTTAAACACTTTTTCTGCTCTTCCCAATAGCTCAATCAGATTCTTCCTTTCAAATCCTTCAATTTCCTGTTGTTTCCTCCTTATATCCAGGGCTGACTGACTGGAAAAAGCAAGATTCACTGCCCCCTGATTTTCGGGTCCTCAAGGTCCATTGGGCTATACATTTTATAGGCTTCAATGAGCCTTTCTAGGAAAGCTCCTGGAGACTCATTCTTACCTTGAGTCACCATACTAATTCTGATTTTGTGCGAGTGCAACTTTTACTTCTGGAAATTCAGTTCCAGGATTTAAACATATCAAAGATCCACATTTGTTCTGAAAGTCTCCCATATGAATATCCTTTAAGGTGTAATTCATCTTACAAGAGAATTAAGACAATTACAAATGACAAAAAAAAAACTCAGAATAGACATGGTTAAATATCAAATGATGACCCTTATCAAAACATTAAAACTTTAGAAAATGTAAAGAACCTCTGGAGTAGTTACAGCATTTACCCAAATGTAACCCAAGGTTTATAATTGATTTAGCAGTACTTCCTGAGTAACTTACCATATCAGTGAAAAGCCCTATGAGTCAAAGAGATCTCAGTCAAAGAGACCCAATTCTGGGTGGGAAAAGAAAACCAGCTACATTTTCTTAGAAACATCTCAATCTTAAGTGACGACTAAATATTAACCAATTGTGAACTGTTGCAATAGCAGTTAAGCACAAAACATGTTTACCAACAGATTTCAAAAGCACAAATCTAGTTCCAGCAACCAGCGCCCTAGCACTTCATCCATTTGTTATCCAAGCAAAACTTTAAAGCTTTAGGTTACCAAAGACTCTGAAAGCTACTTTAACAATTACGCATTAAAACCCTGAGACAGACAATTAACCATCAGTTCAGTCATCTCTTTGCTAACAGATTTCATGTTCCACCTGGCCCTATTCCACTTCAGAAGCCATGCTTTCCCGCCAGCCAGGGGGACGGGCTAGGCAGTCCACATCTGGCCAGAGAAGGCAAGGAATTCCCCGAAACTAATGGAGTTTTGGAGGCTGCTTGTGAATATTCCTTAAAGTCTCTGTCCGAAGTTAGACTAAACCCAGCTGGCTCCAGTTATAGCCCTTAACACAGAAAATGAGTGAGGAAGAAGCCCCACAGCTATTATGAGGAACAGAGAGATGAAATTCAGAGTCCCCTTACTCTCTGCCTCTCCCATTCTGCCAAACACAACAAACAACACAGCAGAAAACAAAAGCACAAGAGAAATAAAACTGCAGGTCCAGTGGTCCTGCCACTGGTGGGGATTTTCTAGGGGGACTCAAATCCCCTGACCACCTATGGGGACTCTAACCCCCGATGACTGCTTTGGGGGACTCGAACCCCCAATGACTGCCTAGGGGGATGCGAAACCCCTGGCTGCGTAGGGGGAATCAAACCCCCTGGTCACTGCATAGAGGGACTCGAATCCCCTGGTGACCATCTAGAGGGACTCGAACCAGCCTGACCGCCAAGGTGGACTCGAACCGCATGTCGATCTACCAACAGAGAAATGGGGCATCCCCAAATCCACTTCAGCCTCGGAAGCATAGCTGTGTCCATCTTCTCTCCAGCGGCCATACCCAGGAGCTCCAACCAGAGAGACAAACAAGATCCCAACACCCCCGGAGGCTTTTCCCATAAATTCTGATGCTGGCTCAATTCTCATTGTTTGATCCTGGGCGAGCCCCCAGTGTAAGGGTCCATGATCAAAGGAATGAGACTGACACAAAGCTAAAATTAAGCAAAGCTTAATTTCAGGCCAAGCATTGAAAATGAAACTGACATGTCGGGGCCATTTCTTATGTAAAGGCGACGACCTTGAGGACGCTGCTACCAATGACAAAGAGGCGAGGATGACGAGGACGACAACCCTGATGATACAGACTCTGCTCCCCATGACTCCACTCCAACTAGACCCCTCCCCAGAGGAGGCGGCTCTGGACGAGGCCACACGCTGGACGAAGGCCGCAACTGATGATTAAGGGGTCACTCCAATGAGGCCGCATGCCGACTAGGCCACTCCCCTGAATGACGCCACTCTGGCGAGGCCACAGCTCTGGGCAGGGAACCAGGTCACGGCACAGCCACGGCGAGGCCGGTCGTGGGCGGCACTTCTGTTCGGGGAGGCAAGGCCGCTGGTGGCAGTCCCCTTCCCAGCAATACCGCTCCCAATGCTCCCGATGATCCTGAAGCTCCGATGCTCCCGACGAACCCAAAGCTATCACTCCTACAACTACCCTAAAAGCTCCCAATGGCTACTGTAATGGCTACTCTAACTCCTTCTACTACTCTGTCTATTCTAACTCCTTCTAATCTAATTCTAATGGCAATTCTAACTCCTCCTATTCTATAATGGCTATTCTAACTCCTCCTACTTATCCTCCCCGGCCCCAAACCCCACAGACTAAGCTTTAAGAAGTGGTTGAGAGGGGAGGAGTCAAGATGGAGGAGAAGTAGCAGCCTGAGACTACATCAGGTAGCAGGAGATCAGCTCGATAGCTTATCTAAACATTGCAAACACCTACAAATCCAACGGGAGAGTGAAGAGAAGAAGAACAGCAACTCTAGAAACAGAAAATCAACCACTTTCTGAAAGGTAGGACTGGCGGAGAAGTGAATCTAAAACGACGGGAAGATAGACCGCGGGGGGAGGGGCCGGCTCCCGGCAAGCGGCAGAGGAACGGAGCACAAAATCAGGACTTTTAAAAGTCTGTTCCACTGAGGGACATTGCTCCAGGGGCTAAACCGGGGTGAAGCCCACGCGGGGCCAGCGTGGGCCCAGGCCCCGCAGGGTCACAGAAGGATCGGGGGTGTCAGAGTGTCGGAGAGCTCGCAGGTATTAGAACGGAGAAGCCGGCTGGAGAGACAGAGCCGAGGACTAAACTCTCAGCTCGGGGTTACCTTGAACTGGTCGCGGGCTGGGTGAGCTCGGAGCGCGGCTAGAGGCTGGGGATACGGGAGTGATTGGGTGCTGTCCTCTGGGGGCGCACTGAGGAGTGGGGCCCCAGGCTCTCGGCTCCTCCGGGCCGGAGACTGGGAGGCCGCCATTTTCATTCCCGTCCTCCGGAACTCTACGGAAAGCGTTCAGGGAACAGAAGCTCCCAAAAGCGAACCCGAGCCGATTACTTAGTCCGGCCGCCGGTAAGGGCGGTGCAATCCCGCCTCGGGCAAAGACACTTGAGAGTCACTACAACAGGCCCCTCCCCCAGAAGATCAACAAAATATCCAGCCAGAACAAAGTTCATCTATCAAGGAGAAAGCAGATTCAATTCCTAAGACAGCAGAGCAATTCCAGAGGAGGAGAAAGCAAAGCACGGAACTCATGGCTTTCTCCCCATGATTCTTTAGTCTTGCGGCTACTTCAATTTTTTTTTCTTTTTTCAATTTTTTTTTCTTTTTTCTTTTTTCTTCTTCTGCTAAATTTTGTTAAACTTTTACCCTTTTCTTTTTTAACATTTTTTGACTAGTTCATCTAAATATTTATATTTTTCTTTCTTTTTTATATTTTTTATTTGTTTTATTTTTTAAATTTTTTTTTTTCTTTTTTTTTCAGAAGCTGTTTTTATCCCCTTTCTCCACCCCACATTTTGGGGTCTCTTCTGATTTGGTTACAGCGCATTTTTCCGGAGTCTTTGCCACCCTTTTAGTAGTTTATTTGCTCCTTCATATTCTCTTATCTGGACAAAATGACAAGGCGGAAAAAATCACCACAAACAAAAGAAAAAGAGACAGTACCGAAGGCTAGGGACCTAATCAACACAGACATGGGTAATATGTCAGATCAAGAGTTCAGAATGACGATTCTGAACATTCTAGCCGGGCTCGAAAAAGGCATGGAAGATATTAGAGAAACCCTCTCTGGAGATATTAAAGCCCTTTCTGGAGAAATTAAAGAACTAAAATCTAACCAAGTTGAAATCAAAAAAGCTATTAATGAGGTGCAATCAAAAATGGAGGCTCTCACTGCTAGGATCAATGAGGCAGAAGAAAGAATTAGTGATATAGAAGACCAAATGACAGAGAATAAGGAAGCCGAGCAAAAGAGGGACAAACAGCTACTGGACCATGAGGGGAGAATTCGAGAGATAAGTGACACCATAAGACGAAACAACATTAGAATAATTGGGATTCCAGAAGAAGAAGAAACAGAGAGGGGAGCAGAAGGTCTATTAGAGAGAATCATTGGAGAGAATTTCCCTAATATGGCAAAGGGAACAAGCATCAAAATCCAGGAGATGCAGAGAACCCCCCTCAAAGTCAACAAGAATAGGTCCACACCCCGTCACCTAATAGTAAAATTGACAAGTCTTAGTGACAAAGAGAAAATCCTGAAAGCAGCCCGAGAAAAGAAGTCTGTAACATACAATGGTAAAAATATTAGATTGGCGGCAGACTTATCCACAGAGACCTGGCAGGCCAGAAAGAGCTGGCATGATATACTCAGAGCACTCAACGAGAAAAACATGCATCCAAGAATACTCTATCCAGCTAGGCTATCCTTGAAAATAGAAGGAGAGATCAAAAGCTTCCAGGACAAACAAAAACTGAAAGAATTTGCAAACACCAAACCAGCTCTCCAGGAAATATTGAAAGGGGTCCTCTAAGCAAAGAGAGAGCCTAAAAGTAGTAGATCAGAAAGGTACAGAGACAATATACAGGAACAGTCACCTTACAGGCTAATAATGGCACTAAATTCATATCTCTCAATAGTTACCCTGAATGTTAATGGGCTAAATGCCCCAATCAAAAGACACAGGGTATCAGAATGGATAAAAAAACAAAACCCATCAGTATGTTGCCTACAAGAAACTCATTTTAGACGCGAAGACACCTCCAGATTCAAAGTGAGGGGGTGGAAAACAATTTACCATGCTAAAGGGCATCAGAAGAAAGCTGGGGTGGCAATCCTTCTATCAGATCAATTAGATTTTAAGCCAAAGACTATAATAAGAGATGAGGAAGGACACTATATCCTACTCAAAGGGTCTGTCCAACAAGAAGATCTAACAATTTTAAATATCTATGCCCCTAACGTGGGAGCAGCCAACTATATCAACCAATTAATAACAAAATCAAAGAAACACATCAATAATAATACAATAATAGTAGGGGACTTGAACACTCCCCTCATTGAAATGGACAGATCGTCCAAGCAAAAGATCAACAAGGAAATAAAGGCCTTAAATGACACACTGGACCAGATGGACATCACAGATCTATTCAGAACATTTCATCCCAAACCAACAGAATACACATTCTTCTCTAGTGCACATGGAACCTTCTCCAGAATAGATCACATTCTGGGTCACAAATCAGGTCTCAACCGGTATCAAAAGATTAGGATCATTCCCTGCATATTTTCAGACCACAATGCTCTGAAGCTAGAACTCAATCACAAGAGGAAAGCTGGAAAGAACCCAAATACATGGAGACTAAACAGCATCCTTCTAAAGAATGAATGGGTTAACCAGGAAATTAAAGAAGAATTGAAAAAATTCATGGAAACAAATGATAATGAAAAAACAACAGTTCAAAATCTGTGGGACACAGCAAAGGCAGTCCTGAGAGGAAAATATATAGCAGTACAAGCCTTTCTCAAGAAACAAGAAAGGTCTCAAGTACACAACCTAACCCTACACGTAAAGGAGCTGGAGAAAGAACAAGAAAGAAACCCTAAACCCAGCAGGAGAAGAGAAATCATAAAGATCAGAGCAGAAATCTATGAATAGAAACCAAAAAAAAACAATAGGAAAAATCAATGAAACTAGGAGCTGGTTCTTTGAAAGAATCAATAAGATTGATAAACCCCTGGCCAGACTCATCAAAAAGAAAAGACAAAGGACCCAAATCAATAAAATCATGAATGAAAGAGGAGAGATCACAACTAACACCAAAGAAATACAGACAATTATAAGAACATACTATGAGCAACTCTACGCCAACAAATTGGACAATCTGGAAGAAATGGATGCATTCCTAGAGACATATAAACTACCACAACTGAACCAGGAAGAAATAGAAAACCTGAACAGGCGCATAACCAGTAAGGAGATTGAAACAGTCATCAAAAATCTCCAAACAAACAAAAGCCCAGGGCCAGACGGCTTCCCAGGGGAATTCTACCAAACATTTAAAGAAGAACTAATTCCTATTCTCTTGAAACTGTTCCAAAAAATAGAAACGGAAGGAAAATTTCCAAACTCATTTTATGAGGCCAGCATCACCTTGATCCCAAAACCAGACAAGGATCCCACCAAAAAAGAGAACTACAGACCAATATCCTTGATGAACACAGATGCAAAAATTCTCGCCAAAATACTAGCCAATACGATTCAACAGTACATTAAAAGGATCATTCACCACGATCAAGTGGGATTTATTCCAGGGCTGCAGGGTTGGTTCAACATCCGCAAATCAATCAATGTGATAGAACACATTAATAAAAGAAAGAACAAGAACCATATGATACTCTCAATAGATGCTGAAAAAGCATTTGACAAAGTACAGCATCCCTTCCTGATCAAAACTCTTCAAAGTGTAGGGATAGAGGGCACATACCTCAATATTATCAAAGCCATCTATGAAAAACCCACCACAAATATCATTCTCAATGGAGAAAAACTGAAAGCTTTTCCGTTAAGGTCAGGAACACGGCAGGGATGTCCATTATCACCACTGCTATTCAACATAGTACTAGAAGTCCTAGCCTCAGCAATCAGACAACAAAAAGAAATTAAAGGCATCCAAATTGGTAAAGAAGAAGTCAAACTATCACTCTTCGCAGATGATATGATACTATATGTGGAAAACCCAAAAGACTCCACACCAAAACTGCTAGAACTTGTCCAGGAATTCAGTAACGTGTCAGGATATAAAATCAATGCACAGAAATCAGTTGCATTTCTGTACACCAACAACTGAAGAAAGAGAAATTAAGGAGTCAATCCCATTTACAATTGTACCCAAAACTATAAGATACCTAGGAATAAACCTAACCAAAGAGACTAAGAATCTATACACAGAAAATTATAAAGTACTCATGAAAGAATTTGAGGAAGACACAAAAAAATGGAAAAATGTTCCATGCTCCTGGATTGGAAGAATAAATATTGTGAAAATGTCTATGCTACCTAAAGCAATCTACACATTTAATGCAATCCCTATCAAAATACCATCCATTTTTTTCAAAGAAATGGAACAAATACTCCTAAAATTTATATGGAACCAGAAAAGACCTCGAATAGCCAAAGGAATATTGAAAAAGAAAGCCAAAGTTGGTGGCATCACAATTCCGGACTTCTAGCTCTATTACAAAGCTGTCATCATCAAGACAGCATGGTACTGGCACAAAAACAGACACATAGATCAGTGGAATAGAATAGAGAGCCCAGAAATCGACCCTCAACTCTATGGTCAACTAATCTTCGACAAAGCAGGAAAGAATGTCCAATGGAAAAAAGACAGCCTCTTCAATAAATGGTGCTGGGAAAATTGGACAGCCACATGCAGAAAAATGAAATTGGACCACTTCCTTACACCACACACGAATATAGACTCCAAATGGATGAAGGACCTCAATGTGAGAAAGGAATCCATCCAAATCCTTGAGGAGAATGCAGGCAGCAACCTCTTCGACCTCAGCCGTAGCAACATCTTCCTAGGAACAACGGAAAAGGCAAGGGAAGCAAGGGCAAAAATGAACTACTGGGATTTCATCAAGATCAAAAGCTTTTGCACAGCAAAGGAAAGAGTTAACAAAACCAAAAGACAACTGACAGAATGGGAGAAGATATTTGCAAACGACATATCAGATAAAGGGCTAGTATCCAAAATCTATAAGGAACTTAGCAAACTCAACACCCAAAGAACAAACAATCCAATCAAGAAATGGGCAGAGGACATGAACAGACATTTCTGCAAAGAAGACATCCAGATGGCCAACAGACACATGAAAAAGTGCTCCACGTCACTCGGCATCAGGGAAATACAAATCAAAACCACAATGAGATATCACCTCACACCAGTCAGAATGGCTAAAATTAACAAGTCAGGAAATGAGAGATGCTGGCGAGGATGTGGAGAAAGGGGAACCCTCCTCCACTGTTGGTGGGAATGCAAGCTGGTCCAACCACTCTGGAAAACAGCATGGAGGTTCCTCAAAATGTTGAAAATAGAACTACCCTATGACCCAGCAATTGCACTACTGGGTATTTACCCTAAAGATACAAACATAGTGATCCGAAGGGGCACGTGTACCCGAATGTTTATAGCAGCAATGTCTACAATAGCCAAACTATGGAAAGAACCTAGATGACCATCAACAGATGAATGGATAAAGAAGATGTGGTATATATACACAATGGAATACTATGCAGCCATCAAAAGAAATGAAATCATGCCATTTGCGACGACGTGGATGGAACTAGAGCGTATCATGCTTAGTGAAATAAGTCAATCGGAGAAAGACAACTATCATATGATCTCCCTGATATGAGGACATGGAGAAGCAACATGGGGGGTTAGGGGGATAGGAGAAGGATAAATGAAACAAGATGGGATTGGAAGGGAGACAAACCATAAATGACTCTTAATCTCACAAAACAAACTGGGGGTTGCTGGGGGGAGGTGGGATTGGGAGAGGGGGAGCGGGCTATGGACATTGGGGAGGGGAGTTGAACCATAAGAGACTATGTACTCTGAAAAACAACCTGAGGGTTTTGAAGGGTCAGGGGTGGGAGGTTGGGGCAACCTGAGGGTTTTTGAAGGGTCAGGGGTGGGAGGTTGGGGGAACAGGTGGTGGGTAATGGGGAGGGCACGTTTTGCATGGAGCACTGGGTGTTGTGCAAAAAGAATGAATACTGTTACACTGAAAAAATAAATAAAATGAAAAAAAAAAAAAAAGAAGTGGTTGAGCCCGGCCCACACACAGGTGACCAATGAGATTTCATTTCACCACATTTAATATATGCATTATATATTACTGATTGGATATATGTATTACTGATTGGATTACTGAGTGGATATATATCCACTGATTGGATAAGACAATCTGGCCAGGCACGACCCAATATCTGGGGTTTACAAGTAAGTTCCTCCGGCTAACCAGGCCCCTATATTAGTACCTACATATCTTCCAATGCTAGGTACCTGATCCAAAAAACAGAACACTTCCTGTCCCCAGAAGGCAACCTGGCTCTTGGGAGCTGCGTCCAAACCTCAGTGGAGGCGAATCCTGCATGGCACCTGAGTTCCCGCCACATTCTAAGGTATCCATGGATACAAGCCAGCATGGTGACCCATCAGCATGAGGATTCCTGTCAACTCTGCCACCTGGGCACTTGCCCAAGAGCCATCAGATCAAAACTGCCTTGATCCTGAGCTGAGAGGATAAGCTGAGCCGGGCTTTCCAGACATCTATGCGGTGAGCTCTGCTACCATGTCTTTCCATATGGGGGACCATAGAGCCATCAAAACAAACTCCCCCTGTCCTACAGACGAAAGGCTTGCTGTTTGGAGCAGCGGACAAACCCCAGCCTGGGAAAACCTACATGGCCTCATGATACCACCCTTCCATTCATCTAGCATCATGCACACAAACTCCAGTGTGAGCGATAATCTGACACTCGCCCTTACTCAGGTGCTAGAGATCTCGAGTCATACACTGCACATTGGAAATACCATGTGTTCTGCACTGAACAGAAACAGCGCTTGTGCATGCAGACTTCTGTCCTCACCCTCGTGGCCAAGAGGTCCTCCAGATTTGGAATTCTAGAGTCACAACGCAGTCTTCTGCTTGCCCTCCAAAAAGAGGAAGGATCCTATGGGCCAGCCCAGAATCCCCATGTGAGGATCTACCTGCACGTCCCTAGACGGAACCCCAATATCCAGACTTTTGTCCCCACAGCCCTGGTCAAAAGGTTCTCCAGGATGGCGCCTCTGAAGCCACAGGGTAGGACTCTGCCTGCCCACCCATAGGAAGCTCTGCCCGTCACACTGCACAAACCCTTCAGATTGGGAGACACCTGCAATGCCCCTGAGCCCACCCCAAATTCGTTGGCTTTCTTGGAAGAAAGGCTCATTTGGACACATGCCAGACACCTAAATCCAGTCAGACACTCAGACAATGGCCCTCAGTCAGAAGATGGAACAGGACATACCCCTAGGACCACAAGGTAACCCTAGATTAGGTTTCCTGGCATCTGTCTGCAGAGGCAATCTCTCGAATACCTACATATGGTCTAACACTTGTTCCCTGAGGAACAAAACAGAACACCTAATGTCCCCAGAAGGCAACCTGGCTCTTGGGAGATGCGTCCAACCCTCAGGGGAGGAGAATCCTGCATGGCTCCTGAGCCCCGCCACATTCTAAGGTCTCCCTGGACACAAGCCAGCATTATGACCCATCAGAATGAGGCTCCCTGTCACCTCAGACCCCTGGGCACTAGATCCCGGAACCACCAGACCAAAACGGACTGGTTCCTGGGCTGGAAGGCAAAGTGGAACTGCGCTTTCCATGCATCCATGTGGTGACTTATACTACGACGTCTTTCCCTATGGGGAACCCTGGTGCCATCAAAACGACCTCCCCCTGTCCCACAGAAGGAAAGCTTGCTGTTCGGTGCAGCTCACAAGCCCCAAACCAGGACGACCTCCATGGCCTCATGAGGCCTCCCCTCCATTCGTCGGCCATCATGGACAAAAACTCCAGGGTAGTGACCATCTGACATGTGCCCTGACTCACGTGAGGGAGATCTCAAGTCAGATGCTGCACATTTGAAATGTCATGTGCTTGGCACTGAACAGAACCGGTGCTTGTGAGTTCAGAATTTGGTCCTCACCCTCCTGGCCCTCCAGCCCTCCAGATTGTTCATTCGGGAGCTCCAAGGCAGGCATCTGCCTACCCTCCAGAAAGAATAAGGGCCCTAGGTGAGGATCAACTGGCACAGACCTCGACGGCACTCCAACATCCATGCCGCCCTGTGCACTAATGCTCTGTCTGACACAGTATGAGCCCCGACCTCCCATCAGGCTCCTAGATAGTGGGCACTATATACTGCACATGGGATATACCAAGGCCAGAGACTTTCATCTCTACCCAACTTGGGTTTTCAGGGGTCTGTGCTCAGACCATAGCGCAAATCCCAGGCTATGGGGAAACCTCAAGCATCAAAGAGCACTCCTCCTTCCCCACGATGGTAAAAGCTTGCTGTGGGGATGTGTTCTAACCCTCAGAGTGGGAGTCAGCTGCATGGCCCATTAGACCATGACCACCGTGGAGGGCCGCCCTGGCCACAAACAGGCATTGTGACCCTCAGCCTGAGCCCTCTTTCAAACCAGTCTCCTCGCTAGCTGGACCAGCAGCCCGCATATCGGGCCTGACATGCCCCTAGGTCCAAATCCTCACCCTCGGTCGGGTTCTCCAGGTGCCAGTACCCAGAAGCCGACTCTGGAATCCCTGCAATGGAGAGAACCCTGAGACAGAAACAACATTCTTCCCTCAACTTAAAGACACCAAACCCTTGGGAGCAGGGCAGAATCCTCACAGAAGCAGAATCTACCATGGCCCCATGAGGCTACCAATTCTTCCGTGACCAAATGAGACACTCTCCCTGCCTCAGGTGCTGGGGATCTCCAATTAGAAGCTGCATATTGTAACTGCCATGTGCTCGGCGATGAACTGAACAAGTGCTTGTTCGTTCACACTTACGTCCTCACCCGTCTCGCCCGCTAGCCCTCCAGATTGCGAATTCTGGAGCCACAAAATGCAGCCTTCTGACTGCCCTCTGGAAAGAAGAAGGGTCCTATGGTTCTGCCCAGAATCCCCAGGTGAGGATCAACCTGCACGGCCCTAGATAGAGCCCCAAAATCCAGGCTACACTGTGCACTAATGGTCTGTTTGACACAGCCTGAGCCCCGACCTCCAGTCAGCCCACCAGGTAGTGGGTGCCATCTCCTGCAAGTGGGATGGGCGATGGCCCCAGGCTGTCATCTCTACATAACCTGGGTATTCAGGCATCTGCACCCAGACGATAACTCAAATCCCAAACTATGGGGGAACCTCAAGCCCAAAAGAGCACTCCTCCTTCCCCACAGCCAGAAAAGCTTGTGTGGGTAAGGGGGTAAAACCCTCAGAGTGGGAGCTAGCTTCATAGCCCATGACACCAGGCCCACCCAGGAGGTCCACCCGGGCACAAACAGGCATTTTGACCATCATCCTGAGCCTACTTTCAAACAAGCCCCCTCACTAGCTGGACCAGGTGCACGCATATAGGGCCTGCCATGCCCCCAGGCCCAAATCCTCATGCTCGGTCAGGTTCTCCAGGCGCCCAGACCCAGAAGCCGACTGTGGAATCCCTGCTATGGTGGGACCCCTGAGATGGAAAACAGCACTCTTCCCATAATCCTGAAAGACTCAAAACCTTGGGATTCATGCAAATTCCACACAGACGGAGAACCTCCAATGGACCCATGAGGGCAACCCTCCATTCCATGGCCCAACCAGACACACAACCCAGACAGAAAAGCCTGCACTCCCGCCTCCCAGTCGCCATAATTTCTGATCCCGAGGCAGTGTGCTTATGGTCTAGAGATTGGGCCTGCCATCACCTCGCCCTCACTCTAACCCGAGTTTGTGTTTGCAGAGTTTTGTCCCCAAAGACCTGGCCAACAGGCCCTCTATGATTGGGCCTCAGGAGCCATGACACAGGATTCTGCCTGCCCTCCTGAAGGAAATTCTGCCCGTCACATTTGCACAAATCCTCCAGATTGTGAGACACCTGCAAGGCCCCTGTGCTCACCCAATTTCGTTGGCCACTCTGGACAGAAATGCAGTCTGACACATGCCAGACACCTACTTCCAGGCATACACCCAGGTCAATGGCCCTGAGTCAGAAGATTTAAAATGGCACGCCCCTAGGACCTCAACAGAACCCTAACTGAGATTTGCAGGCATCTGTCCCCAGAAGCAGGTTCTGGAATACCTACATATGGTCCAAAGCTTGGACCCTGAACCACAAAACAGAATACCTCCTGTCCCCAGAAGGCCTTCTGGCTCCTGGGCGCTGCATCTTCCCCTAACAGAAGGAGAATCCTGCATGGCTCCTGAGGCCTCAGCACATTCTAAGGTCTCCCTGGGCAAAAGCCAGCACTGTGACCCATCCACATGAGGGTCCCTGTCAACTCAGCCCCCTGGGCACTTGCCCCAGAGCCGCCAGAACAAAACTGCCTTGTTCATGGGCTGAAAGGATAAGCTGAGCTGGGCTTTCCATACAGGTATACGGTTAGTCCTGATAACATGTCTTCCCATATGAGGAACTCTGGAGCCATCAAAATGGACTTCCCCTGTGCTGCAGAAGGAAAGCTTGCTGTATGTAACAGCTCACACACTCCAGCCTGGGAAAACCTCCATGGCCTCATTAGGCCACTCCTCCATTCATCGGGCATCATGGTCACAAAATCCATCATGAGTGATGATGCTGACTCAGGTGCTGAAGATATCGAGTCAAACGCTGAACATTGGAACTTCCATGTGGTCGGCAGTGAACTGAACTGGCGCTTGTGCATTCAGATTCCCGACTCACTCACCTGACCCGCAAGCATCCAGATTGGGAACTCTGGATCCACAAGGCAGCCTTCTGCATGGCCTCCAGAAAGAAGGGCCCTATCAGTCTGCCCAGAATCCCCATGTTTGGATCAAGCTATGGCCCAAGACAGAACCCCAATATCCAGTCTGCACTGTACACTAACGCTCTCTCCAACACAGCCTGATCCCCAACCTCCAATCAGGCCAGAGGTAGCGGGGGCAATCTCTTGCAGGTGGGACCGACCATGGCCCGAGGCTCTCATCTCTACCAAACCTGGGTTTTCAGGCGTCGGTGACCAGACCACAGCTCCAATCCCGGCCTACTGGGAACCTCAAGAACAAATGACCACTCCTCCTGCCTCACACCGGGAAAACCTTGATGTGAGGATGGGGGTCAATCCCTCAGAATGGGAGACAGCTACATGACCCCGTCACCTACATTTAGATCCTGAGGCACTGCCCTCACAGTCTGCAGATCGGACCTGCCATCATCTCCCCCCTCAAACTAACCCGAGTTTGTGTATGCCGACTTTTTCCCCCAAAGCGCTGGCTGACAGGCTCTCCAGGAGGGGGCCTCTGGAGCCACAGTCCAGGACTCTGCCTGCCCTCCTGAAGGCGAATCTGCCCTTCACATTTGCACAAATCCTCCAATTTGGGAAACACCTGCAATGCACTTGAGCCCACCCCAAATTCGTTGGCCACCATGGATAAAAGACGCATGCATATATATGCAAAAAAGCAACCTCCAGGCAGAGAGCCAGGTCAAAGGCCCTCAGTCAGAAGATGGAACCTGACATGCCCCTAAGACCTCAACGGAACACTAGCTTAGGTTTGTAGGCATCTGACTCCAGAGAGAATGCATGGAATATCTACATAAGTTCTCACACATGATCCCTGAGCCACAAAACAAAACACCTCCTGTCCCCAGAAGGCAACCTGGGTCTTGGGAGCTGCATCCACCCTCAGGGGAGGAAAATCCTGCATGGCACATAGCCCCCGCCACATTCTAAGTTCTCCCTGGACAAAAGCCTGCAATGTGACCAATCAGAATGAGGCTACCTGTCACCTCAGTTCCCTGGGTACTTTATCCCAGAGCCACTAGATCAAAACGGCCTTATTCCTGGGCTGGAAGTGTAAGCAGAGCTAGGCTTTACAGGCAACCATGTGGTGACTTCTGCTATGACGTCTTTCCATATGGTGGATGCTGGTACCATCAAAACGGACTCCCCCTGTCCTGCAAAAGGAAAGCTTGCTTTTCAGAGTAGTTCAGAAGCCCCAGCCTGGGAAAACTCCATAGCCTCATGAGGCCACCCCTCCATTCGTCGGGCCATCATGGACACAAACTTCAGCATGAGCGACCATCTGACACATGTCCTGACTCAGGTGCTGGAGAAATCGAGTCAGACACCGCACATTGGAAATGCCATGCGCTCGACACTGAATGGAAACGGCATTGTGTGTTCAGAATTCCGTCCTCACCCTCCTGGACCGCCAGCCTTCCAGATTGTTCATTCAGCGGCCCAAAAGCCATCCTCTGCCTGCTCTCCAGAAAGAATAGGGGCCCTAGGGGTCTGCTCTGAATCCCCACGTGAAAATCAACCTGCAAGGACCTCGATGGTCCCTCAATGTCCTAGGACACCCTGTGCACTAATGCCCTGTCAGACTCAGACTGAACCCCGACCTCCCATCAACCCACAGGTAGCTGGCCCCATATCGTGCATGTGGGACGTGCCAAGGCCAGAGACTGTCATCTCTGTCCAACCTGGGTATTTATACGTCTGTGTCCAGACCATAGCTCAAATCCCGGCTTATAGGGGAACCTTAGAATCAAAGAGCACTCCTCCTTCCCCACGATGTGAAAAGCTTGCTGTAGGGATGGGGGTCTAACCCTCAGAGTGGGAGGCAGCTGCATGGCCCATGAGACCACGACCACACAGGAGGGCTGCCTTGGCCAAAAACAGGCATTGTGACCCTCAGCCTGAGCCTGCTTTCAAACCAGCACCCTCACTAGCTGGTAAACCAGCCCCCTCACTAGCTGGACCAGGAGCCCGCATATCTGGCCTGACATGCCCCGAGGCCCAAATCCTCACCCTCGGTCGGGACCTCCAGATGCCCGGACCCAGAAGCCGACTCTGGAATCCCTGCTATCACGGGTCTCCTGAAATGGAAAACAGCACTCTTCTCTTCCCCCGAAAGACACCAAACCCTTGGGAACCGGGCAGAATCATCACAGAGGCAAAATATCCAATGGACCCATGGACCAATGAGGATACCGCTATATTCCGTGGTCAACCGAGACACCCAACCCAGAGAGAAAAGTCTGCATTCCCGCCTCCCCAACATTCTCATTTGAGATCTTGTGGCACTTCCCTCATGTTCCGCAGATCGGTTCTGTTATCACCTCGCCCAGAAACTTATCCCGAGTTTGTGCTTGCAGACTTTTGTCCCCAAAGACCTGGCCGACAGGCCCTCCAGGATGGGGCCTCAGGAGCCACAGCGCAGGACTCTGTCTACCCACCCGAAGGAAACTCTGCCCGTAACATTTGCACAAATCCTCTAGATTGGGAGACACCTGCAATGTCCCTGAGCCCACCCCAAATTCCTTGGTCGACATGGAAAAATGCGCATTTGGACACATTCCAGACAGCTACCACCAGGCACACACCCAGGTCAATGTCCCTAAGTCAGAAGATGGAACCAGACATACCCATAGGACCTCAAGGGAACCCTACCTTAGTTTTACAGGCATCTACCTCCAGAGGCAAACTCTGGATTATGAACATATGGTCCAACACTTGATCCCTGAGCCACAAAACAGAACACTTCCTGTCCCCAGAAGGCAACATGGCTCTTGGGAACTTTGTCCAACCCCCAGGGGAGGGGAATCCTGTGTGGCACCTGAGCCCCCGCCACATTTAAAGGTCTCCCTGGACACAAGCCAGCCTTGTGAACCATCAGAATGAGGCTCCCTGTCACCTCAGCCCCTGGGCACTTTGCCCCCAAGCCAACAGATCAAAACAGCCTTGTTCCTGGGCTGGAAGTGTAAACGGAGCTGGGCTTTCCAGCCATCCATGAGGTGACTTCTGCTATGACATCTTTCCATAGGGTGGACCCTGATGCCATACAAACGGACTTGCCCTGTCCCACAGAAGGAAAGCTTCCTGTTCAGAGAAGCTCACAAGTCCCAGCCTGGGAAGACCTCATGGCCTCATGAGGCCACCCCTCCACTCTTTGGCCATCAGGGACACAAACTCCAGCGTGAGAGACCATGTGACAAGTGCCCTGAATCAGATGCTGGAGATCTCGAGTCAGAAGCCACACATTGCAAATTCCAGGTGCTCGGCACTGAACTGGACTGGGGTTGTGCATTCAGAATTCCGTCCTCACCTTCCTGAGCAGCAAGCCCTCCAGATTATTCATTCAGGAGCCCCAAAGGAGTCTTCTTCTTGCCCTCCAGAAAGAAGAAGGTCCTAGTGGTCTACCCAGAATCCCCACGTGTGGCGCAACCTGCACGGGCCTCGAAAACACCTCAATATCCTAGGCCGCCCTGTGCACTAATGCTCTGTGTACCAGAGCCTGAGCCCCCATCTCCAATCAGCCCCATAGGTAGCGGGCCCATTATCCTGCCAGTGGGACCTGACATGGCCAGAGACTCTCAACTCTACCTGACCTATGTATTCAGGCATCTGTGCCCAGACCACAGTTCAATCGTGGCCTATGGGGGAACCTCAAACATAAAAGATCACTTCTCTTTCCCCACGAAGGGAAAAGCTAGCTGTTGGGATGGGGGTCTAACACTCAGAGTGGGAGCCAGCTGCATGGCCCATGAGACCACTCCCACCCAGGAGGGCTAACCTGGCTACAAACAAGCATTGTGAGTCTCAGACTAAGACTGATTTCAAACCACCCCCCTGGCTAGCTGGACCAGGAGCCCCCATATCGGGCCTGACATGCCCCAAGGCCCCAGTCCTCACCCTCAGTCAGGTTCTCCAAATGCCCAGACCCAGAAGCCGACTCTGGATTCCCTGCTATGGTTGGACCGCTAAGGCAGAAAAAAGCACTCTTCCCTTCCACCCAAAAGATACCAAACCCTTGGGAGCCGGGCAGGATCCTCACAGAGGCAGAATCACCCATAGCCCCATTAGGCTAACACGACATTCTGTGGCCAAGAGAGACACACAACCCAGACAGAGAAGCCTGTGCTCCCGCCTCTCCATTGCCCTTATTTAAGATCATGCAGTGCTGCCCTCATGGCCTGCCCTCACCTGGCCCCTAACCCTATTACGGGTTTGTGTTTGCAGACTTTGTCCCCAAAGCCCTGGCCAACAGACCCTCCAGGATGGGGCCTCTGGAGACATAGCACAGGACTCTGTCTGCCCACTTGAAGGAAAATCTGCCCATCACATTTACATAAACCCTAAGATTGGGAGACACCTGCAATGCCCCTGAGCCCACTGCAAATTTGTGGCCGTCTTGGAAAAAAGGCTCATTCGGAAACATGACAGACACCTACCTCCAGGAAGACACCCAGGTCAATGACCCTGAGTCAGAAGATGGAACCTGCCCTACCCCTATGACCTCAACAGAACCCTAGCTTAGGTTTGCAGGCATTTGTCTCCAGAGGCAAACTCTAAAATACCAACATATGGTCCAGTACTTGATCCCTGAGCCACAAGTCAGAACACCTCTTGTCCCCAGAAGGCAACCTGGCTCTTGGGAGCTGCGTCCAACCCTCAGGGGAGGAGAATCCTGCATGGTGCCTGTGACCCAGCCACATTCTAAGGTCTCTCTGGACACAAGCCATTATTGTGACACTTCAGAATGAGGCTCCATGACAACTCAGCCCCAGGGGCATTTTGCCCCAGAGACACCAGATCAAAATGAACTTGTTCCTGGGCTGGAGGTCTAAGCGGAACTGGGCTTTCCAGGCATCCATGCAGTGACTTCTGCTATCACGTCTTTATATGAGGGACCTTGATTCCATCAAAACGGACTCCCCCTCTCCCACAGAAGGAAAGCTTGTTGTTCGGAGCAGCTCACAAGCCACATCCTGGGAAAACCTCCATGACCTCATGAGGCCACCCCTCAATTCGTCGGCCATCATGGACACAAACACCAGCGTAAGTGACCATTTGACACGTGCCCTGACTCAGGTGCTGGGGATATCGAGACAGACGCTGTGCATTGGAAATTCCATGTGCTCGGCACTGAACTGGCGCTTGTGCGGTCAGAATTCCGTCCTCACTCTCTTGGCACGCCAGCCTTCCAGATTGTTCATTAGAGATCCCAACGCAGTCTTCTGTCTGCCCTCCAGACAGACAAAGGGCCCTTGAGGTCTGCCCAGAATCCCCACGTGAGGATCACCCTGCTAGAACTTCGAAGGCACGCCAATGTCCTAGGCCGCCCTGTGCACTAATGCTGTCTGACACAGCCTGAGCCCCAACCTCCCATCTGCCCAACACATAGCGGGCCCCGTATCCTGCAGGTTGATGTTCCAAGGCCAGAGACTGTTATCTCTACCCAACCTGTGTATTCAGGGTTCTGTGCCCAGACCATACTCAAATTCTGACCTATGGCGGAATCTCAAGCATCAAAGAGCACTCCTTCTTCCCCTCATAGGGAAAGCCTTGCTGTGAGGATGCGTATCTAACCCTTAGAGTGGGAGACAGCTGCATGGCTCATCAGATAATCAGCCCACACAGGAGGGGTGCACTGGGCACAAACAGGCATTGGGACCCTAATCCTGAGCCCTCTTTCAAACCAGCCCCCTCGCTAGCTAGACTTGGAGCCCACTTATCAGGCGTGACATTACCCTAGGCACAAATCCTCATCCTCGGTCGGGTTCTCCAGGCACCAGGACCCAGAAGCTGACTCCGAATCCCTGCTATGGCGGGATCCGTGAGACAGAAAAACAGCACTGTGCCCTTCCCCACAAAAGACATCAAAGCTTTGGGAACCGGGCAGAATCCTCACAGAGGCAGAATCCCCCATGGGCCCATGATGCTACCACTACATTCTGTGGTCAACCAAGACAAAAAATCCAGACAGAAAAGCCTGCGCTCCTGCCTCCATGTCGCCCTCATTTCAGATCCTGCGGCACTAACCTCAAGGTCTGCAGATCAGGTCTGCTATCACTTTACCCCAAGCCTGTCCCAAGTTGGTGTTTGCAGACTTTTGTTCCCAAAGCCGACAGGCCCTCAAGGATGGGCCCTGTATAGCCACATCACTCTGCCCATCACATTTGCACAAACCCTCCAGATTGGGGGACACCTCCAATGGCACTGAGCCCACTCCAAATTCATTGGCCGCCTTGGAGAAAAGGCGCATCTGGACACATACCAGACACCTACCACCAGGCAGACACCCAGGTCAATGGCGCTGAGTCAGAAGATGGAACCTGACATACCCCTAGGACCTCAACAGAACCCGAGCTTAGTATTGCAGACATCTACCTCCAGAGGCAAACTCTGGAATACCTACATATTGTCCAACATTTGACACCTGAGCCACAAAACAGAACACATCCAGTCCCCAGAATGCAACCTGGCTCTTGGGATCTGAATCCACCCTCAGGGGAGGAGAATCCTGCATGGCGCCTGAGACCCTGCCACATTCTAAGGTCTCCCTGGACACAAGACAGCATTGTTTCCCATCAGAATGAGGCGCACTGTTACCTCAGGCCCCTGGTTTTGCCCAAGATCTACCAGATCAAAACGGCCTTGTTCCTGGGCTGGAAGTGTAAGCGGAGCTGGGTTTTCCAGGCATGCATGTGGTGACTTTTGCTATGAGGTCTTTCCATATGGGGGGCCCTGCTGCCACCCACATGGACTCCCGCTGTCCCGGAGATGGAAAGCTTGCTGTTCAGAGAAGCTCACAAGCCCCAGCCTGGGAAGACCTCCATGGTCTCATTATGCCACCCTTCCACTCGTCGGCTAACATGGACACAAACCCCAGCATGAACGACCATCTGACACGTGCCCTGTCTCGGGTGCTGGAGTTCTTGAGTCAGACGCTGCACATAGGAAATGCCATGTGCTCGGCACTGACCAGAACATGCACTTGTGTGTTCAAAATTCCGTCCTCACCCCCTTGGACCGCCACTTCCAGATTGCTCATTCGGGAGCCACAGCACAGTTCTGCCTGCCCTCCAGAAAGAAGAAGTGCTCTAGGTGTCTTCCCAGAATCCCCACGTGAGGATAACCCTGCTGGTACCTCAAAGGCACCACAATGTCCTAGGCCCCCCTTTTTCCTAATGCTCTGCATGACACAGCCTGAGCACCGACCTTCCATCAGCCCCAGAGGTAACAGGCTCCATATCCTGCAGGTGGGACGTGCCAAGGCCAGAGACTGTCATCTCTTCCCAGCCTGGTTATTCAGTGGTCTGTGCCCATACCATAGCTCAAATCCCAGCCTATAGGGGAAACTCAAGCATCAAAGGGCACTCCTCCTTCCCAGCGGTGGAAAAGCTTGCTGTGGTGATGATGCTCTAATCCTCAGAGTGGGAGCCAGCTGCATGGACCCTGAGACCACGCCCTCCCAGGAGGGCTTCCCTGGCCACAAACAGGCACTGTGACCCTCAGACTGAGCCCGCTATCAAACCAGCCCCCTCGCTAGTTGAACCAGGAGCCCGCATATCAGGCCTGATATGCCCCAAGGCCCAAATCCTCACCCTTGGTCGGGTTCTCCACGTGCCCGGATGCAGAAGCCAACTCTGGAATACCTGCTATGGTGGGACCCCAGAGACAGAAAACAGCACTTTTCCCTTCCTCCTGAAAGACACCAAAACCTTGGGAACAGGGCAGAAAGAATCCTCACAGAGGCAGAATCTCCCATGGCTCCATGAGGCTATGCTACATTCTGTGCCCAGCTGAGAACACACAACCCAGGTAGAAAAGCCCGCACTCCCGCCTCCCTGTCCCCCTAACTTCAGATCCGAAGGCACTGCCCTCACGGTCCATAGCTCGGGCCTACCATCACTTTGCCCCTAACCCTATCCTGAGTTTGGGTTTGCATACTTTTGTCCCAAAACCCTGGCTGACAGGGCCTCCAGGATGGGGCCTCTGGAGGCACAGTACAGGGCTTTGCCTGCCCACCCAAAGGAAACTCTGCCAGTCACTGTAGGGGTGGGCCAGGCCAGGTAGTTGGAGATGGCCAACCAGTGGGGCATGCATATATTTACTGAGGTGAGTTGCAATCCCATTGACCACCTGTGTGTGTGCCGGGCTCAACCACCTCTATAAAGGCTGGTCTGTTAGCCTACAGCGGGCGGTAGCAGGAAGAGTTAGATTAGCCGGTAGCAGGAGCTGTTAGAGTAGCCATTAGGGGAGCTATTGGGAGCTGTTATGGTAGTTGTAGGAGTGGCAGTGTTGGGGTTGTGGAGAGTGACAGCCTCCTTTTCGTCATCGGGGGTGTAGAGAGCATAGGGGGCGGGATTGCTGGGAGCCTCACTGCCCCAAGCAGTGGAGACGCCGCAAGTGTCCTCGCCGCCTGAGCATTGGCGCTATCACTAGACGGTTGGGGATTGGCATCATCAGGATCGTCCTCGTCCCTGGGAGAGGCCTCATCTACAGCGGCCTTGCCTCCCCGAGCAGCTAGCAGCGGCATTGCCCCGAGCGGCCTCGCCGCCCAAGCAGCGGCACTGTCACTAGATGGTCGGGGAGTGGCCTCATCAGCAGCAACCTCATCTGCAGTGGCCACGCTGCCCCGGGAAGTGGCGCCATCCCTTGCAGCCTCGCCGCCCAAGCAGCAATGCTGTCACTAGACTTTCGGGGAGCAGCCTCCTCAGGAGCGGCCTCGTTCTGGGGAGTGGCCCCATTCTGGGGAGCGGCTCCGTTCGGAGTGGCCTCGTCTGGGGAGAGGACTCATTGAGAGTGGCCTCATCATGAGCAGCCCTGACAGGAGCGGCCTGTGGTATTGTGAGGGTGAGGCAGGGATCCTCCAGGAGGGACCCCAGGGCAAGGAGGTGGTGGTCCCCAGCAAGGCTCAGGCATCTACCAGGCAGTTTGATTTCTAATGCATGGGGCTAGGCACCTACTGGTCAGTTTGGTTTCTAATGCATGGCGGGAAATAATGCTTTGCTTGATTTTCACTTTGTGTCAGTCTCATTCCTTTGATCACGCACCCTAACATTGGGGGCTTGTCCGGGATCAAACGATGAGAACTGATCCAGCATAGGAATTTCTGGAAAAAGCCCCTATTGAGATCTTGTCTGTCTGTCTGGTTGCAGAGCTCCAGGGTAAAACCCAACGGGGGGAAGCTGGAAGCGGCCATGCTCCCCAGGGCTGGAGTGGATGCGGGGACGCCCCAACCCTCTGCTTGTAGATCAACAGGAGGTTCAAGTCCCGCCTGGGTGTTCGGGGGGTTCGAGTCCCCCTAGACAGTCGGGGGTTCAAGTCCCCCTAGGCTTATGGGGGGGATCAAGTCCCCTAGGCAGTTGGGGGGTTCGAGTCCCCTAGGCAGTTGGGGGTTTCGAGTCCCCTAGGCATACGGGGGGTTTGAGTCCCCCTAGCCGCTCGGGGGATTCGAATTTCCCTAGACAGTCGGGGTGTTTGTGTCCCCTAGACATATGGGAGGTTCAAGTCCCCCTAGACAGTTGGGAGGTTCGAGTCCCCCTAGATGTACAAGGGGGTTCAAGTACCCCTAGACGGTCGGGGGCACCAAGAAAGTCCCCACCAGCAGCAGGCTCTGGATGGGGATCGCTGGGCTTGTGGTTGTCTCTGGCTAGTTTTTTTTTTATTGTCTGTTTTGTTGTTTGTTGTATTTGAAGAAATGGGACAAGCAGGGAGTAAGGGCCCTGTGACACCCCTAGGTCTTGTTCTCGAACATTTCAAGGATTTCCAAGGTAAAGCCACTCAGTCAGGTGACAAGGTTTACCCAGGAAAAATAAAAACACTCTGTCAATTAGGGTGGCCCACATTCTCCACAGGGTGGCCGCCGGAAGGAACATTTGCTTTGGCTCAGTTCTATTCTACCCTGAGTGAGGTCTTTGATCTACATCGAGACCAAATACCGTACATTGTGGCCAGGCGATATCTGATAGCAGAACCACCATCATGGCTCAAGTCCCACCTTCACCCTGCTAATGAAACCGTCTCTCTCCCTCTAAGGCAGGTCAGAGCACCAAAACCAGAACAGACAGATGAGGGGGAGCCAGGGAAGAAGACCATCCTACTTCCATCAGACGTGGAGGATGTGGAATTTCCCACCCTTCAACTGTTCCCTAAATCTGACTCTCGGACCCAAGATGTGTTTACCAGTGCATCTCATACACGTTCGGGTTCTACCTATGGGACTACCAAGCAGAGAGACCGCCCTGATCCTCCCCCTCTCCCCTCTCCCCCTCATCCTCCCTTTACCTCACCAGTACTGTCTGCACCAGTGCTGGCTCTCCGTGAAGTTGTTCTACCATATGGGAGAGGGCGGCCCCACCTAAGCTATATCCCTTTCTCCTCTTCTGACATCTATCACTGGAAGACCCCAAACAAATCCTTTTCTGTCTACCGGCAGGATTTAATTAGTCTCTTGGAGACTGTTTTTCTTACCCACCAACCTATCTGGGTGGATATTCAACAGCTCCTAATGGCTCTCTTTAATGCAGAAGAGAGGGATCGCATCATGCGAGAAACCCATAAGGTCATAAGCGAGAGACATGGCAGGGACCTCGATCCCCGCCGAATGGAAGACTACTGCCCAAGGGAACCCACTTACTGGGATCCAATGGCGACGAAGGTAAGGAGAGCTTATGTTTCTACCGCCAGGCTCTACTGGGAGGCCTCCGTGCAGCTGCAAGACCCATAAATTTTTCTAAAATTAGTATGGTGAATCAAGGTAAGAATGAGTCTTCAGGAGCTTTCATAGAAAGGCTAATTGAGGCCTATAAAATGTATAGCCCAATCGACCCTGAGGCACCTGAAAATCAGAGGGCAATGAATCTTGTGTTTGTTAGTCAGTCATCCGATATAAGGAGGAAACTTCAGAAAATCGAAGGCTTTGAAGGGAAGAATCTGACTGAGTTAGTGGCAATAGCAGAAAAGGTGTTTAACAACAGGGATGCACAAGAGGATGAAAAACAGACCAAAAAAAACTGGTTAAGGTTTTAGCATTACATGAGGCGGGGAGGTAACAGGTTGGGGATAGTAAATGGAAGGAAAGGCCAAAACACAGAGAAGGCAGGTAGGAAGACTTAGATTCAGATCAGTGTGCTTACTGTAAGGGAAAAGGACTTTGGGCCAGGGAGAGCCCCACAGGGGAGAAAGCAATGCTAGCCAAAAGAGACTGAAGGGGCCATGGTTCAGAGCCCCTCTGCGAACCTCAGGTAAAAATTGAAGTGGACGGTAAATCAGTTGATATTTTGTGGACACGGGAGCTCAATTTCATCATTACTTAAACCTATGGGAAAACTATCTGGAGAAGAAGTCTGGGGACAAGGAGCAATTGGCATAGAGAGATGTAAATGGAAAACAGAAGGACTTTAAATTTGGCCTCGGGAGTAGTGAAACATCGATTTTGGTACTCCCTAATGCCCCATATAACTTGATGGGAAGAGATCTCCTCCATAAGTTAAGAGCTGGCATTCAGTTCTCAGAAGTAGACATCACTGTAACCTTGAGACAACCCATTGTACAGGTGGTTATGGCAGCAGTTGATGAATACGTCCTTTACGAGGCAGTCTCAAATCAAGAGGAGACAAAGCGGAGGAGCCTTCTCCAAATCCTACAAGTCCAGTTTACTGAGGTCTGGGCAGAAGGGAAGCCCCCTGGCGTGGCCAAGGGACAAGCTCCAGTGGTGGTACAATTAAAGGTGACGGCTACCACTGATCGCATTTGTTAGTACCCCTTTCCCCGGAAAGCAAAGGAAAGGATCAGAAAACACATTAAATGCCTCCACGGAGGTGGGATCTTATTTCCTTGCAAATCTCCATGGTACACACCTTTGCTGCCCATCAAAAAGTTCGAGACTAGGGAGGACCGAACTGATCAGGACTTGCGGGAATTTAATAAATGGATTGAAGATATCCACCCAACAGTGCCTAAACCCTATAACCTACTCTCCCTCTTGGGCACCAAAAGAACTGTGTATACCGTCTTAGATCTCAAGGATGCATTTTTCTGCAAATCTTTAGCAAGGGAATCTCCACCCTTTTTTCCTTGAGTGGTCCGACCCACAGAAAGTGTTTCAAGGCCAACTCACCTGGACAAGACTTCCCCAAGAATTCAAGAATTCACCCACTATTTTTGACGAGGCCCTACATGAGGATTTGCGTGAGTACAGAACCTCAAACCCAGGAGTCACTCTAGTACAGTTCTCCCCCCTCCCACCCTCAGAGACTAACCTTTAGAGAGGTGGTTGAGCCCCGCCCACATACAGGAGGCCAAAGAGATTTCAACTCACCACAGTTAATATATGTTCACCCCACTGATTGGATATGGAAATCTAGCCTGGCCGCCCCTATATCTGGGATTTACAGTTCCATTGGCTAATCAGGCCCCTACGTTCACCCCCTTTCTTTGGAAATTAGTCAAATTCTTAACTTTTCAGCCAGTTCTATATTCTCCTGTTGTAAGGCGGTTTATTAACATGTAAGACTAACATTTTTATCGCTCCAATTTTCTTTGGTACAAACGACATTAGGCCGTTTATGATACAGGGGCCAAAAAGTAACTGTAATGCACAATTGGCTGATAAGATAGCCATTAAACTCTTTGTATAACCTTTTCCATTTTTTTCCTAATTCCGTTCATCTAATTTCCCACCTATACTTTACATGAACAGGTAACAATAGGAGGAACAATGAACTCACAGTTTTTTTAGTCTTAGCTTTAGTCCATGGTCAGTGGGGTCCTTCGGCTGCAGCTTCCATATCTGGGGGTGTCCTCGTCCTTGGCTCATTTGACGTGACCCACGTGAAGCTAGGCCCTGTTGCCTTCTACTTTTACTGCCATGGGGTGGTCAGGATAACAGTAAATTGTCCCTTCCAGCAAGATCCATGTTTCCCCTTGATAATGACATATAGAAACCAAGTCCCCGGGTTGGTAAGGATGTGTTTCCACCTCCGTCTCCATCCTAGTGTGGGCAGTCTGGATCCCTGAGTGGCCTTTTTAAAGACAGACTGTAATGCCTGCAGTGAATGGAGCACAGACTAATCAGTCATTTATGCTAAGTCAACCTCTTGTAGTCGAGGACAGAGAGGGGGGTAACCCAAACATTATTTCCAATGGGGTAACCTTGCTTAAATAGGGTGTACTTCGTGCCCTGAGAAGGGTGAAGGAAGGAGATCCAGCCATCCACAGCCAGTCTCCAGAATCAGTTTTGTCAAGGTCTCTTTAAGAGTCCGGTTCACTCTCTCTACTTGCCCAGAACTCTGGGGCCGGTAGGCACAATGTAGTTTCCAATTAGTGCCCACGGCCTTGGCCAGTGCCTGTGAGACTGAACTCACAAATGCAGGGCCATTGTCTGACCCGAATGCGAGAGGCAGCCCAAACCTAGGAATTATTTCTTCTAGTAGCTTTTTGGCTACCACTCCTGCCGTCTCATGTTTGGCAGCAAAAGCTTCTACCCAACCTGAAAACGTATCTACAAAAACTAACATGTACTTGTTTCCATATTTTCCAGGTTTCGTTTCTGTAAAATCTATTTCCCAATAAATTCCTGGTTCCTTACTTCTTTCTCTTTTCCCTCTTCCCATTTTTGTTCTTCCCACATTAACTGCCTAGCATTGAGCACACCTATCAACTACATCCTGAACCATAAGCCTTAATTTAGAAACCTGGAACTGCTTGACTATAAGTTCCTTGAGTTTGAGTATCCCCAAATGAGTACCCTGATGTATCTGGTCTACTAACTTTTTGCCTAGTCTTCGAGGAAGAATTATTTTTCCTGCTTCAGTCTTAGCCCAGTCCTCTTCATAGTACAATTTAACCCACTTCTGTAAATACGTTAAGTCTTCTTCTGAATAGTTCGTTTTTTCTGGTAGGGCTGAGCTGGGAGTGTAACCAGTTCTTGCACTGTTTCTTGGGCTGCTTGCTTTGTGGCTTGATCTGCTAATTGGTTTCCTTTTGAAATTAGATCAGTCCCCTTTTGGTGTCCTGGGAAATGCATAACGACCACCTCTTTTGGGTCCCAAATAGCCTGGAGGAGAGTCTATATTTCTCCTCTGTTTTTAATTCCTTTTCAATCTGCTGTTAATAGGCCCATTTCTTTATAAATCTCCCCATGTATATGAGAGCAGCAAAGGTGTACCTGCTGTCTGTATAGATGTTGGTGGTTTTCCCTTTGGCCATCTGCAGTGCCTTAGTGAGTGCAATCAGTTCCACATTTTGTGCCGAAGTTCCATGTGGCAGGGCTGCTGTCCAGAGTTTCTGCTCAGGAAAAACTACCTCAGCCCCTCCATACCTCTTTCGATTGATCATGTAGCTACTCCCATCTGTGAACAGAGTCATCTCGACATCCAAGACGGGAGTGTCTCTGATAGCCTTATACATGCAACTTGGGTTAGGACTTCCCTGCAATCCTTCCTTGGGGAAGTCTTGTCCAGGTGAGTTGGCCTTGAAACACTTTCTGTGGGTCGGACCACTCAAAAGCAAAAAGTGGTTGAGATTTTCTTGCTAAAGATATGCAGAAAAAATGCATCCTTGATATCTAAGATGGTATACACAGTTCTTTTGGGGCACAGGAGGGAGTGTAGTGTATTGGGGTTAGGAAGATACAGGTGGGTATCTTCAACCTGTTTATTAACTTCCAACAAGTCCTGCATGTGTCAGTACGCCCCAGTCTCGGCCGTTTTGAAGGGCAGCAAAGATGTGTTCCCTGTAGATTTGCAAGGAAGTAGGATTGCATCTCCTCGGAGGTATTCAATGTGCTTTCTGATCCCTTCCTTTGCTTCCCAGAAAGGGGGTGCTGCCAAATGTGAACAGCTATAGCCATCGGAGTTTGTCCCCTGTCCAAGCCAGGGTGTTTCCCTTGTGCCAAGACCTCGGGAAACTCGACCTGTAGGATTTGCAAAGTCTCCCGCCTTTTTCTCCACTGGTTTTGAGACTGACTCATAAAGGAGGTATTCAACTACTGCTGCCATAAGCACCTGTACAGTGGGTTGTCTCAAGGTTACAGTCATGTCTCCTCCGAGAACTGAATACCAGCTCGTAACTTGTGGAGGAGATATCTTCCCATCAAGTTATATGGGGCATTAGGTAGGAAAAAAATCGATGTTTCACTACTCCTGAGGCCAAATTTAAAGTCTTTTCTGTTGTCCATTTATGTCTCTCTGTGCCATTTGCTCCTTGTACTCAAACTTCCTCTCCAGATAATTTTCCCATAGGTTTAAGTAATGATGAAAATTGGGCTCCGTGTCCACCAAATAAATCAATTAATTTCCTCTCCACTTCAATTTTTACTCCGGTGGCCAGCATTGCCGTCTTCCTTTTGGAGCACTCCTTCGCCCAGTGTCCCTTATACTTACAATAAGCACACTGATCTAAATCTAAGTCTTCCCACCTGCCTTCTCTGTGCTTAGTTTTTTCCTTCCATTTACTATCCCCTAACTATCTCATGTAATGCCAAAACTTTAACCAGCTAATTGTCTGTTTTTCATCTTCCTGTACATCCCTGTTCTTAAATACTTTTTTCTGCTATTCTCAATAACTCAATCAGATTCTTCCTTTCAAGCCTTCAATTTCCTGTTGTTTCCTCCTTATATCCGTGGCTGACTGACTGGCAAAAGCAAGATTCACTGCCCCATGATTGTCAGGTGCCTCAGGGTCAATCAGGCTATAAATTTTATAGGTTTCAATGAGCCTTTCTAGGAAAGCTCCGGGAGACTCATTCTTACCTTGAGTCCCCATACTAATTCTCGTGTAGTGGGATTGCAACTTTTACTTCTGGAAATTCAGTTCTAGGATTTCAACATATCAAAGAACATTATTTGTTCTGAAAGTCTCCTATATGAATTTTCTTAAGGCATAATTCATCTTACAGGAGAATTAAAACAAATACAAATGACAAAAACTCAGAATAGATAATGTTAAATATCAAATGATGACCCTTATCAAAACATTAAAACTTTAGAAAATGTATAGAACCTCTGGAGTAGTTACAGCATTTACCCAAATGTAACCCAAGGTATATCATTGATTTAGCAGTACTTCCTGAGCAACTTAGCATATCAAGGAAAAGCCTTATGAGTCAAAGAGATCTCATTAACAATTCTGGGTGGGCAAAGAAACCCATTTACATTTTCTTAGAAACATCTCAATCTCAAGTGAAGACTAAATATTAACCAGTTGTGAACTGTTGCACTAGAAGTTAAGCACAAAATATGTTTACTAAAAGATTTCAAAAGCACAAACCTCGTTCCAGCAGCCATAGCACTTCATTCGTCATCCAAGCAAAACTTCGAAGCTTCAGTTTACCAAAGACTCCGAAAGCTATTTTAACAATTACCCATTAAAACCCTGAGACGGACAATTAACCATCAGTTCAGTCATCTCTTTGCTAACAGATTTCATGTTCCACCTGGGCCCATTCCACTTCAGATGCCATGCTTTCCCGCCAGCAAGGGGGAGAGGCTAGGCAGTCCACGTCGGGCCAGAGAAGGCAAGGAATTCTCTGAAACAAAGGGAGTTTCAGCAGCTGCTTTGGATTATTCCTTAAACTCTCTGTTCTAATTTAGACTAAACCCAGTTGGCTCCAGTTATAGCCCTTAAAAAATGAAATTAGTGAGGAAGAAGCCCCACATGTATTATGAGGAACAGAGAGACGAAAGTCAGAGTCCCCTTACTGTCTGCCTGTCCCATTCCCACAAACACAACAAATAACACAGCAGACAACAAAAACACAAGACAAAGACAACTGTAGACCTAGCAGTACTGTCACCGGTAGGGATTTTCTATTGGGACTCAAATCCCATGACCTCCTAAGGGGACTCAAACCCCTGAGGACCCCCTCGGGGCTCGAACTCCCAATGACTGCCTAGGGGGACGTGAATCCCCTGACTGCCTTGGGGGACTCAAATGCCCTGGTTATGGCCTAGGGAGACTCGAACCCCCCGACCATCTAGGGTAACTGGAATCCCCCGACCACCAAGGGGGACTTGAAACCCATGTCGATCTACCAGCAGAGGGATGGGTCTTCCCAGCATACACCACAGCCCTGGGGTGCATGGCTGGGTCCACTTCTCCCCGGTGGGCAATACCGTGCAGCTCCAACTAGATAGACGAACAAAATTCCAACACCTCTGGAGGCTTTTCCCATAAATTCTGATGCTGGCTCATTTCTCATTGTTTGATCCCTGGAGAGGTACCAATGTTAGTGTTCATGACAAAGGAATGAGACTGACACAAAGTGAAAACCAAGCAAAGCTTTATTTCACGCCATGTATCGAAACTGAAACTGACCGGTCAGACCCATTTCTTACCTAGAGGCGATGATGAAGAGGACGCTGCTCCCGATGACAAAGATGCGAGGATGACGAGGACAACAAAACTGACGAAGAGACTCTGCTCCCTATGAAGCAACTCCCACAGTTCTGCTCCCCAGCTGCGGCCACTGTGGACGAGATCGCTTCACACCAGGCCGCTCCCCAGACGAGGCTCCTCTGGACGAGGCCACACGCTGAACGAAGGCTGCAGCCGATGATGAAGATGCAGCTCTGGACCAGGCCACACTCCGACAAGGCAACACGCCGACCAGGCTGCTCCCCAGAATGACGCTGCTCTGGCTAGGCTGCAGCTCGGGGCAGTGAGGCTGGTCACGGAGGGTCTGTGGCAAGGTCAGTCGCCGGCAGCGCTGCTGCTCTTGTAGCCTAGGCTGTTCATGGCGGTGTTGCTGCTCGCGGTGGTGCCGCTCCCAGCAATGCCTCTTCCGATGCTCCCAATGATCCTGAAGCTTCGACGCTCCTGAGGACCCAGACGCTATCACTACTATGACTACCCTAATGGCTCCCCACGGCTACTCTAACTCCTCCTACTACTCTAATGGCTATTCTAACTCCTCCTACTTCTCTAACAGTTATTCTAACTCCCTCTACTTCTCTAACGGCTATTCTAACTCCTTGTACTGCTCCTGCCTCCCCGCCAGCCTTACAGACTAACCTTTATGGAGGTGGTTGGCCTGGCCCACACAGTTGGCCAATGAGATCAGCTTACCACAGTTAATATATGCACACCCCACTGCTTGGAAAGGGCATTCTGTCCTGGCCCGCCCCTATATCTGGGGTTTACAAGTAAGTTACTCTGGCTAACCAGCCCCCTACATTAGTACCTACATATGTTCCAATGCTAGGTGCCTGATCCAAAATTCAGAGCGCCTCCTATCCACAGAAGGCAAGCTGGATCTTGGAGGCTGCGTCCAACCCTCAGGGGAGGAGAATCCTTCATGGCGCCTGAGCTCCCACCACATTGTAAGGTCTCCCAGGACACAAGCCAGCATGGTGACCCATCAACATGAGTCTCCCTGTCAAATCAACCCCACGGCACCTATCCCAGATCCACAAGATCAAAAATGCCTTGTTCCAGGGATGACAGGATAAGCTGAGCTGGGCTTTCCAGACATCTATGAGGTGAGCTCTGCTACCATGTCTTTCCATATGGGGGACCATGGAGCCATCCAAATGAACTCCCCCTATCCCGCAGAAGGAAAGCTTGCTGTTCGGAGCAGCTCACAAACCCCAGCCTGGGAAAACCTTCATGACCTCATGAGGTCATTCTTCCATTCATCTAGCATCATAGACACAAACTGCAGTGTGAGCGACCATCCAAAACTCACCCTGACTCAAGTAATGGAGATCTTGGGTCAGACGCTGCACTTTGGAAATGCCTTGTGCTCCGCACTGAACAGAACTGGTGCTTGTGCTTTCAGACTTCCGTCCTCGCCCGTCTGGCCCGCAAGCAATCCAGATTTGGCATTCTAGAGCCAAAAAACAGCCTTCTGCCTGCCCTCCAGAAAGAACAAGAGGCCTAAGGGTCTGCCCAGATTCTCCATGTGAGGATCAAACTGCACGGCCATTGATGGAACCCCAATATCCAGGATGAACTGTGCACTAATGCTCTCTCTGACACAGCCTCAGCCCGACCTCCTCCCCAACCCTTGTAGTGGGTGCCATCTCCTGCAGATGGGACCGGCCACAGCCATAGGCTGTCATGTCTACCTAACCTGGGTGTTCAGGGATCAGTGCCCAGACCATAACTCAAATCCCGGCCTGTGGGGGAATCCTCAAGCACAAAAGAGCACTCCTCTTTCCCCATGGTTGGAAAAGTTTGCTGTGGGGATAGGGTTCATACCCTCAAATGAGAGCCAGCTGCATGGCCTATGAGACCACGCCCACCCTCCAGGTCCGCCATGGGCACAAACAGGCATTGTGACCATCAACCTGAGCCTGCTTTCAAACAAGTCCCCTCGCTAGCTTTACCAGGAGCCCGAATATCGGCCTGCCATGCCCCTAGGCCCAAATCCTCACCCTCGGTCGTGTTCTCCAGGGGCCTGAACTCAGAACCCAACTCTGGAATCCCTGCTATGGCGGGAACCCTGAGACGGAAAACAGCTCTCTTCCCTTCATCCAGAAAGACAGCAAAACTGGGAACCATGCAAATTCCGCACAGAGGCAGAATCTCCCATGGCCTCTTGAGGTCACCCCTCCATTTGACAGCCATCATGGACACAAATACCTGCATGAACGACCATCTGACACTTGCCCTGACTCAGGTGCTGGAGATCTCGATTCAGACACTGCATATTGGGACTGCCATGCGCTCGGCACTGAACTGAACCGGCACTGGTGCGTTCAGAATTCCGTCATCAACCTACTGCCCCGCATGCCCGCCAGATTGGGAATTCTGGAGCCACAATGCAGACTTCAACCTGCCTTCCAAAATGAAGAAGGGCCCATTGGGTCTGACCAGAATCCCCACGTCAGGATGAAACTTCACGGTCCTCGACGGCACACCAATATCCTCGGCTGCACTGTGCACTGATGCTCTATCTAACTCTGCCTGAGCCACAACCTCCAGTCAACCCCACAGGTAGCAGACCCCATATCCTGCAGGGGGTGTGGCCATGGCCCGAGGCTGTCATCTCTACCCTACCTGGTTGTTCAGGTAACTATGCCCAGAGCTTAGCTCAAATCATAGCCTACGGGTAACCTCAAGAACAAAAGAAAGCTCCTAATTCCCAAAGGCAAGAAAAGCTGGCTGGGGGGGTGGGTGTGAAACCCTCAGAGTGAGAAACAGCTGCATGACCCATGAGACCACGCTCACCCATCAGGACTGCCTGGTCACAAAAAGTCGTTGCGACCCTAATCCTGAGACGATTTCATACAAGTCCCCTTGGTAAGTTTTACCAAGAGCATGCCTAGCGGGCCTGACATGCCCCTAGTCCCAAATCATTACCCTTGTTTGGGTTCTCCATGCGCCTGGACCAAGAAAAGGATTCTGGATTCCCTGATATGTCTGTACTCCTGAGACAGAAAGCAGCACTCTTCACTTCCCCACAAAAGACACCAAAACCTTGGGATCCAGGCAGAATACCCACAGAGGCAGAATCTCCCATGGCCTCATGAGGCCATCCTTCCATTCTTGGCCTAATGAGACACACAACCCAGACAGAGAAGGCTGTGCTCATGCCTCCCCATTGCCCTAAATTCAGATCCCGAGGCACTGTCCTCACGTTCTGCAGATCCGGCATTCCATCACCTCGCCCCTCCCCCAAACCCGAGTTTGTGTTTGCAGACTTTTGTCCCCAAAGCCCTGGCTAACAGGTCCTCCAGGGTGGGGCCTCTGAAGCCAAGGCACAGGACTCCGCCTGCCCTCACGAAGGCAACTCTGCCCGTCACATTTGCACCAAACCTCCGGAATGGCAGACAACTGCAAGGCCCCTGAGCCCCCCCCAATTTCATTGGCCACTCTGGACAGAAACGCACAGTCTGACACATGCCAGACACCAACCTCCAGGGAAACTCCCAGGTCAATGGCACTGAGTCAGAAGATGGAACCTTAAGTCAGGTTCCTTACCCCAGGACTTCAATGAAACCCTTGCTTAGGTTTGCAGGTATCTGCCTACAGAGGCAAGCTCTGGAATACCTACATATGATCCAACACTTGATCGCAGAGACATAAAACAGAGCATCTCATGCCCCAGAAGGCAACCTGGCTCTTGGGAGCTGCGTCCAACCCTCAGGGGAGGATAATCCTGCAAGGGCCCTGAGCCCCAGCCACATTCTAAGGACTCCCTGGACACAAGCCAGCATTGTGACACAACATAATGAGGCTCCCTGTCAACTCAGCCCCCTGGGCACTTTGCCCCAGAGCACCCGATCAAAAGGGCCTTGTTCCTGGGCTGGAAGGCTAAGCCGAGCTCGGTTTTCCAGGCATGATTGTGGTGACTTCTGCTATGAAATCTTTCCCTATGGGGGACTCTATAGCTACCAAAGTCGACTTCACCTGTCCACCAGAAGGAAAGCTTGCTGTTCGAAGCAGCTCAAAATCCCCAGCCTGGGAAAAACTCCATGGCCTCATGAAGCCAGCCCTCCATTCATCGGTCATGAGAGACACAAACTCCAGTGTGAGCGACAATATGACATGTGCCCTGACTCAGGTGCTGGAGATCTTGTGTCAGAAGCTGCACATTGGAAATTCCATGGGCTCGGCTTTAAACTGAACCAGCGCTTGGGCATTCAGAATTCCGTCCTCACCCTCCTGAGCCGCAAGCCCCCAGGTTGTTAAATATGGAGACACAATGCAGTCCTCTGCCTGCCCTCTAGAAAGAAGAAGTGCCCTAGGGGTCTGCCCGGAATCCACATGTGAGGATCAACCTGCACGGACTTCAAAGGAACCCCAATATCCTAGGTCCCCCTGTGCACTAATTCTCTATCTGACAGAGTCTGAGCCCCGTCCTCCCATCTGTGCCTACCAGCCCCACAGTTCCGGGCAAGTAGAGAGAATGAAACGGACTCTTAAAGAGACCTTGACAAAACTAATTCTGGAGACTGGCGGTGGATGTGTGGATCTCCTTCCATTTTCCGTCCTCAGGGCAATATGTACACCGTATTTAAGCAAGGTGACCCCACTTGAAATAATTTTTGGAAGACCCCCCTTCTCTGTCCTCGACTACAAGAGGTTGCCCTAGCAGAAATGACTGATCAGTCTGTACTCCAGTCACTGCAGGCATTACAATCTGTTCTAAAAAAAAGCCCACTCAGCTATCGGACTGCCCACACTGGGACGGAGATGGAGGTCGAACCACATCCTTACCAACCCAGGAACTTGGTTTGGATACATGGCTATCAAGGGGGAAACTTGGAGCCTCGCTGGAAGGGACCATTTACTGTAAAAGTAGAGGGCATTAGGGCCTGAATTCATGTGGGTCACGTCTAATGAGCTGAGGAAAGGATGCCCCCAGAGATGGAAGCTGCAGTCGACAGATCCCGCTGACCATGGACAAAAGCTAAGACTAAAAAACTGTGAGTTTATTGTTGCCCCTATTGTTACGTGTTTATGTAAAGTATAGGTAGGAAATTAGATGAACAGAATTAGGAAAAAAATGGAAAAGGTTACACAAAGTGTTGAATGGCTAACTCATCAACCGACTATGCACTACTGTTACTTTTTTCCCCATGTATTATAAACTCCCTAATGTCATTTGTACCAAAGAAAATTGGAGTGATAGAAATGTTAGTCTTACATGCTCAATATAACCCCCTTACAACAGGAGAACATAGAACTGGCTGAAAAGTCAAGGATTTGACTAATTTCCAAAGAAAAGCAGAGAATGTAGGGGTCTGGTTAGCCAGAGGAACTTACTTGTCAACCCCGGATATTGGGGCGGGCCACGCCAGATAGCCATATCCAATCACTGTGTTGCGCATATATTAACTGTGGTGAGTTGAAATCTCATTTCCCACCTGTGTGTGGGCTGGGATGAACCACCTCTATAAAAGTTAGTCTGTGAGGCTGGGGTAGGGGGAGAGGTAGGAGGAATTAGAATAGCCGTTAGAGAATTAGGAGGAGTTAGAATAGCCAGTAGAGAAGTAGGAGGAGTTAGAATAGACATTAGAGAAGTCGGAAGAGTTAGAATAGCCGTTAGAGTAGTAAGAGGAGTTAGAGTAGCCGTTAGAGTAGCCATTGGGAGCCGTAAGTGTAGTCATACGAGTGATAGCATCAGGGTCATCAGTAGCGTCAGAACTCCACCATCATCACGAGCATCCGGAGCGGCATTGCTGGGAGCTTCACCGCCCCTAGAAGCAGAGCCACCACATATGACCTCGCCTCCCTGAGCAGCAGCACCGCCCGCGACCCGCTTCGATGAGGTCCCACCACAACCAGCCTCACTGTCCCGAGCTGTAGCCTCCCCAGAGCAGTGTCATTCCAGGGAGCAGCCTCATTGGCATGTGGCCTTGTTGGAGATCGGCCTGGTCTGGAGTGGCCTCTCAATATCGGGTACTGACTTCATCCAGCATGTAGCCTCATCCAGAGCGGCCTCATCCAGGGAGTGGCCTGGTCTGGAACGGCCTCGTCCAGAGCAGTCTTGTCCACAGCAGCCTCGTTTGGGAAGCGACCTTGTCGGATTGGCGTCATGGGGAGCAGAGTCTGTGTCGTCAGGGTTGTCGTCATCGGAATCCTCCCCTCTTTGTCATCAGAAGCGGTGTCCTCGTCATCGCTCTATGTAAGAAACGACCCTAACCTCTTGGTTTGATTTTCAATGCTTGGCATGAAATAAAGATTTGCTTGATTTTCGCTTTGTGTAGTCTTGTTCCTTTGATCATGAACCCTAACACTCCGAAACATTCCTCTGGGGACAGAAGCCTGCAAACCTTAGCTAGGGTTCTGTTGAAGTCCTAGGGTAATGTCAGTTTCCATCTTCTGACTCAGGGCCATTGAACTGGGTGTCTCTCTGGAGGTATGTGTCTGGCATGTATCAGACAGCACAATTCTGTCCAGAGTGGCCAACGAAATTGGGTGGGCTCAGGGTCCTTGCAGGTGTCTCCCAATATGGAGGGTTTGTGCAACTGTGACAGGCAGAGTTTCCTTTGGGAAGGCAGGCAGAACCCTCTGATGTGGTTCCAGAGGCCCCATCTTGGACGGCCTGTCGGCCAGAGTTTTGGGGACAAAATTCTGCAAACACAAACTCGGGATAGGGTTCTAGGCGAGGTGATGGCAGTCCCGATCTGCAGACTATGAGGGCAGTGGTGCTGGATCTGAAATCAGGGCAATGGGGAAGTGGGAGTGCAAGCTTTTCTGTCGGGGTTGTGTGTCTCAGTTGGCCACAGAATGTAGCGGTATCCTCATGGGGCTATGGGAGATTCTGCCTCTCTGAGGATTCTTCCCGATTCCCAAGGGTTTGGTGTCATTCGGGGGGAAGGTAAGAGTGCTGTTTTCATCTCAGGGTTCCCGCCATAGTTAGGATTCCAGAGTCGGCTTATGGATCCATGCGCCTGGAGAACCCGACTGAAGATGAGGATTGGGGCCTAGTGGCATGTCAGGCCCGATATGCGTGTACCTGTTCCAGCTAGAGAGGGGACTGGTTGGAAAGCGGGCTCAGACTGGGAGTCACAATGCCTCTTTGTGGCCAGGGCGGCCCTCCTGAGTGGGCGTTATCTCATGAGCCATATAGCTGGCTCCCACTCTGAGGGTTAGATCCCCATTCCCACAGCAGGCTTTTCCGTCGTAGGGAAGGAGGAGTGCTCTTTTATGCTTGAGGTTCCCCCATAGGCCAGGATTTGAGCTATGGTCTGGACACAGATGCCTGAATACTCGGGTTGGGTAGACATGAGGGTCTCTGAGCATGGCATGACCCACGTGCATGATAGGGGGCCGGCTGCCTCGGGGGCTGATGGGAGGTCGGGGCTCAGGCTGTGTCAGACAGAGCATTAGTGCACAGGGCGGGCTAGGACATTGGAGTGCTGTCGAGGACCGTGCAGGTTGATTCTCATGTGGGTATTCTGGGCAGACCTCTAGGGCCCTTCTTCTTTCTGGAGGGCAGGCAGAAGTATGCTTTGTGGCTCCCAAATGAACAATCTGGAGGGCTGGCCGGACAGGAGGTAAGGACGGAATTTTGAACGCACCAGTGCAGGTTCCGTTCACTGCCGACCACATGGCATTTCCAATGTGCAGCGTCTGTCTTGAGATCTCCACCACCTGAGTCTGTGCACGTGTCAAATGGTTGCTCATGCTGGTGTTTGTGTTGTCCAGGATGGCCATCGAGTGGAAGGGTGGCTCATGAGGCCATGGAGGTCTTCCCAGGCTGGGACTTTTGAGCTGCTCTCAACACCAATCTTTCCGTTGGTGGCACAGCGGGAGTCTTTTTGGATGGCACCAGGGTCCCGCATAGGAAAGACGTGGTAGCAGAAGTCACCGCATGGAAGCCTGGAAAGCCCAGCTCTGCTTACCCTTCCAGCCCATGTACAAGGCCGTTTGGATCTGGAGGCTCTGGGGCAAGGTGTTTAAGGTGCTGAGGTGACAGGGAGCCTCATTCTGATGGGTCACAATGCTGGATTGTGTCTAGGGAGATCTTAGAAGGTGGTGGGGGCTCAGGCGCCATGCAGGATTCTCTTCCCCTGAGGGTTGGACGCAGCTCCCAAAGAGCCAGGTTGCCTTCTGGGAACAGTAGGTGTTCTGTTTTGTGGTTCAGGGATCAAGTGTTGGACCATATGTAGATATTCCAGAGTTTGCTTCTGGAGGCAGATGTCTGCAAGGCTAAGCTAGGTTTTCCTTGAGGTCCTAGGGTATGTCAGGTTACATGACTCACTCAGGGCCATTGAACTGGGTGTCTGCCTGGAGGTAGGTGTCTGGCATGTATCCTGATTTGCCTTTTATCCAAGGAGTCCAACGAATTTGGGGTGGGTTCAGGGGCATTGTAGGTGTCTCCCAATCTGGAGGGTTTGTGCAAATGTCAGCAGAGTTTCCTTCGGGTGGGCCAGCAAAATCCTGCACTGTGAAACCAGAGGCCCCATCCTGGAGGCCCTGTCGGCCATGGCATCAGGGACAAAATTCTGCAACACAAACTCGGGATAGGGTTCTGGGCCAGGCGATGGCAAGCCCGATCTGCGTACCGTGAAGGCAGTGTGGGGGGATTTGAAATTAGTTCAATGGGGAGGCGGGAGCGTAGACTTTTCTGTCTGGGTTATGTGTCTTGGTTGCCCATGGAATATATCTGTAGCCTCATGGGGCCATGGAGGATTCTGCCTATGTGAGGATTCTGCCCGGCTCCCAAGGGTTTGATGTCTTTCAGGGGAAAGGGAACCGTGCTGTTTTCCGTCTCATGAGTCCTGCCATAGCAGGAATCGCAATCAGCTTCTGGGTCCAGCCGTTTGGGGAACCCAATGTAGGGTGAGGATTTGGGCCAAGGGGCATGTCACGCCTGATATGCAGGCTCCTGTTCCAGCGAGCGAGAGGGCTGGTTTGAATGTGGGCTCAGGCTGAGGCTCACAATGCCTGTTTGTGGCCAGGTCAGCCCACCTGAGTGGCATGGTCTCATGGGCCATGGAGGTGGATCCCACTCTGAGGGTTAGATCCCCATCCCCACAGCAAGCTTTTCCCATCATGGGGAAGGAGAAATGCTCTTTCATGCTTGATGTTCCCCCATAGGCCATGATTTGAGCTATGGTCTGGACATAGATTCCTGAATACTCAGGTTGGGACAGAGTACGTCCCAATTGCAGGATATGGGGCCCACTACCTGGGGGGATTATGGGAGTTCGGGGTTCAGGCTGTGTCAAACAGAGCATTAGTGCACAGGGCGGCCTAGGACATTGGGGTGCCATTGAGGTCCGTGCAGGTTGGTCGTCACGTGGGGATTCTGGACAGACCCCTAGGGCCCTTCTTCTTTCAGCAGGGCAGGCAGATGATTGCGTTGTGGCTCCCGAATGAACTATCTGGTAGGCTGGGGGTCAAGAGGGTGAGGACGACATTCTGAATGCACAAGTGCCGGTTCATGTCAGTGTCGAGCACATGGTATTTCCACTGTGCAGCATCTGACAGGAGATATTCAGCACCTGTCAGGGCACATGACTCACGCTGGAGTTTGTGACCATGATGGCCGAAGAGTGGAACGGTGTCCTTAAGAGGCCATGGAGGTCATCCCAGACTAGGCTTGGGAGCTTCTCCGAACAACAAGCTTTACTTCTGCAGAAGAGGGGGAGTCCGTTTGCATGGCACCAGGGTCCCCCATAAGGACAGACATCGTAGCAGAAGTCACTGCATGGATGCCTGGAAAGCCCAGCTCCTCTTAGCCTTCCAGCCCATATCAAGGGCCTTTGGATCTGGTGGCTCTGTGGCAAATGCCCATGGGACTAAGGTGACAGGGAGCCTCATTCTTATGGGTCACAATGCTGGCTTGTGTCCAGGGAGACTTTAAATGTGGCAGGGACTCTGGCGCCATGCAGGATTCTCCTCCCCTGAGGGTTGGACGCAGCTCCCAAGAGCCAGGTTGCCTTCTGGAGGCAGGAGGTGTTCTGTTTTGTGGCTCAGGGATCAAGTGTTGGACCATATATAGGTATTCTAGAGTTTGCCTCTGGAGGCAGATGCCTGCAAGGCTAATCTATGGTTCCACTGAGGTCTTAGGGGTATGTCATGTTTGATCTTCTGACTCAGCGACATTGACCTAGGTGTCTGGCATGTGTCTGGATGCGCCTTTTTTTCTAAAGCAGCCAACGAATTTGGGGTGGGCTCAGTGGCATTGCATGTGTCTGCCAATCAGGAGTGTTTGTGCTAATGTGATGGGCAGAATTTCCTTCAGGTGGGCAGGAAGAGACTGACACTGTGACTCCAGAGGCCCCATCCTGGAGGGCCTCTCTGCCAGGCCTTGGGAACAAAAGTCTGAAAACACAAACTCTGGATAGGGTTAGGGGTGAGATGATGGCAGTCCCGATCTGCAGACTGTGAAGGCATTGCCGTGGGATCTGAAATGAGGGCGATGGGGAGGCTGGAGGACAGGCTTTTCTGTCGAGGTTGTGTGTCTCAGTAGGCTACAGAATGTAGTGGTAGCCTCATGGGGCCCAGTTCCCAAGAGTTTGGTGTGTTTCAGGGGGAAGGAAAGAGTGCTGCTTTCCATCTCCGGGGTCCTATCTTCTGATTCAAGGCCATTGCCCTGGGTCTCTGCCTGGAGGTAGGTTTCTGGCCTGTGTCCGAATGCGCCTGTTTTCCAAGGCGGCCAAAAAATTTGAGGTGGGCTCTGGGGCATTGTAGGTTTCTCCCAATCAGCAGATTTTGTGCAAAAGTGACGGGCAGAGTTTCCTTTGGGTGGGCATTCAGAGTCAGGTGCTGTGCTTCCAGAGGCTCCATCCTCGAGGGCCTCTCGGCCAGGGCTTCGGGGACAAAAGTCTGCAAACACAAAGCCGGGTTTGGTTTCTGGGTGAGGTGATGGCAGGCCCAATCTAGGGACAGTGAGGGCAGTGCAGCGGGATCTAAAATGAGGGCGATGGGGAGGCCGGAGCGCAGGCTTTCTGTCTGGGTTGTGTGTCTCAGTTGGCCACAGAATGAAGTGGTGGCCTCACGAGGCCATGGCAGATTCTGCCTCTGTTACGATTCTGCCTGACTCCCAAGGTTTTGGTGTCTTTAAGGAGGAAGGGCAGAGTGCTGTTTTCTGTTTCAGTGTTCCCACTATAGCAGGGATTCCAGAGTTGGCTTCTGTGTCCGGGCGCCAGGAGAATGCGACCTGGTGTGAGGATTTGTGCCTAGGGGCATGTCAGTCCCAATATGCGAGTGCATGTTCCAGGTAGCGTGGGTGCTGGTTTGAAAGCTGGCAGAGACTGAGGATCACAATGCCTGTTTGTGTCCAGGGCAGCCCTCCTGGGTGGGCGTGGTCTCATGGGTTACTCTGAGGGTTAGATCCCATTCCCCACAGCAAGCTTTCCCATCATGGGGAAGGAGGAGTTCTCTTTTATGCTTGAGGTTCCCCCATAGGCAGGGATTTGAGCTATGGTCTGTGCAGAGATGTCTGACTACCCAGGTTTGGTTGAAATGACAGTCTCTGGCCATGGCAGGTCCCACCGGAAGGATATAGGGGCAGCTACCTGGAGCGCTGATGGGAGGTTGGGGCTCAGGCTGTGTCGGACAGAGCATTAGTGCACTAGGTGGCCGAGGACATTGGGGTGCCATCGAGGTCCGTGCAGGTTGATCCTCACATGGATATTCTCGGCAGACACCTAGGGCACTTCTTCTTACTTGAGGACAGGCAGAAGACTGCGTTGTGGCTCCAAAATGAACAATCTCGTGTTCTTGCTGTCGGGGAGGCTGAGGAAAAAATTCTGAATGCAGCAGCACCGGTTCAGTTCATTGAAGAGCACATGGCATTTCCACTGCACAGCGTCTGATCGAGATCTCCAGCATCTGAGTCAGGGCATGTATCAGATGTTCGCTCACGCTCGAGTTTGTGTCCGTGATGGCCAATGAATGGAGGGGTGGCCTCATGAGGCCATATATGTCTTCCCAGGCTGGGGCTTGGGAGCTTCTCCGAACAGCAAGCTTTCCTTCTGTGGGACAGGTGGAGTACGTTTTCATGGCACCAGGGTCTTCCATATGGAAAGACGTCGTAACAGAAGTCACCACATGGATGCCTGGAAAGCCTAGCTCCACTTAAGCTTACTGCCCAGGTACAAGACCGTTTGGATCTGGTTTCTCTGGAGCAAAGTGCCCAAAGGGCTGAGGTGACAGTGAGCCTCACTCTGATGGGTCACAATGCTGTCTTGTGTCCAGGGAGATCTTAGAATGTGGTGTGGGCTCAGATGCAATGCAGGAATCTCTGCCCTTGAGGTTTGGACAGAGCACCCAAGAGCCAGGTTGCATTCTGGGGCAGGAGGTGTTCTGTTTTGTGGCTATGTGATCAAGTGTTGGACCACATATAGGTATTCCAGTGTTTGCCTCTGGAGGCAGATGCCTGCAAGGCTAAGCTAGGGTTCTGTAGAGGTCCTAGGAGTATGTCAGGTTCCATCTTCTGACTCAGGGCCATAGACCTGGGTATCTGCTAGGTGGTAGGTGTCTGGTATGTGTCCGAATGTGCCTTTTTTTCCAAGGTGGCCAACGAATTTGGGGGTGGGCTCAGAGGCATTGTAGTTGTCTCCCAATCAGCAGGTTTTGTGCAAAAGTGATGGGCAGAGTTTCTTTGACTGGACATTCAGAGTCCTAGGATGGGCCGCCAGAGGCCCCATCCTGGAGGGCCTGTCAGACAGGGCTTCGGGGACAAAATTCTGCAAACACAAACTCGGGATAGTTTCTGGGTGAGGTGATGGCAGGCCTGATCTAGGGACTGTGAGGGTAGTGCCGAGGGATCTGAAATGAGGGCAATGGAGAGGCGGGAGTGCAGGCTTTTTTGTCTGGGTTGTGTGTCTCAGTTGGCCACAGAATGAAGTGGTAGCCTCACTGGGCCATGGGAGATTCTGCCTCTGTGTGGATTCTGCCCGGCTCCCAAGGATTTGGTGTCTTTCTGGGGGAAGGGAAGAGTGCTGTTTTCCGTCTCATGGGTACCGCCATAGCAGGGATTCCAGAGTTGGCTTCCGGGTGCAGGCACCTGGAGAGCCTGACCGAGGGTGAGGATTTGGGCCTAGGGGCATGTCAGGCCCGTTATGCGGGCTCCTGGTCCAGCTAGCGAGGGGGCCTTGTTTGAAAGCAGACTCAGGCTGAGGATCACAATGCCAGTTTGTGGCCAGGGAAGCCCTCTGGGTTGGGTGTGGTCTCATGGGCCATGCAGCTGGCTCCCACTCTGAGGATTATACCCCTATCCCCACAGCAAGTTTTTCCCATCATGAGGAAGGAGGAGTGCTCTTTGGTGCTTGCGGTTCCCCCATAGGCCAGGATTTGAGCTATGGTCTGGACACAGAACCCTGAATACCCAGGTTGGGTAGAGATTAGAGTCTCTGGCTTTGGCAAGTCCCACGTGCAGTATATGGGGCCCGCAACATGCATAGCTGATGGTAGATCAGCTCTCAGTCTGTGCCAGACAGAGCATTATTGCACAGGGCGGCCTAGGACATTGGGGTGCCTTTGAGATACGTGCAGGTTGATCCTCACGTGGGCATTCTGGGCAGACGTCCATGCTGGCTGAAGAATGGAGGTGTAGCCTCATGAGGCCATAGAGCATTTCTGGGCAGGAGCTTGTGGGATGCTTCGAACAGCAAGCTTTTCTTTTGCGGGACATGGGGAGTCCGTTTTGATGCCACCAGTGTCCCCCATATGGAAGGATGTCATAGCAGAAGTCAGCTTGTGCAAATGTGATAGGCAGAGCTTCCTTTGGGTGGGCAGCAAAGTCCTGCTCTGTGGCTCCAGAGGCCCCATCCTAGAGGGCCAGTTGGCCAAGGCTTTGGGGACAAAAGTCTGCAAACACAATCTCGGGATAGGGTTAGGGGCGAGGTGATTGCAGGGGCTATCTGCAGACAGTGAGAGCAGCGCCACGCGATCTTAAATGAGAGCTATGGGGACGTGGGAGTGCAGGCTTCTCTGTCTGGGTTGTGTGTCTCCGTTGGCCACAGAATGTAGTGGTAGCCTCATGGGGCCATGGGAGATTCTGCCTCTGTGAGAATTCTGACTGTTCCCAAGGGTTTGGTGGGGGGGCGGAGGAGTGCTCTTTTCCGTCTCAGGGGTCCCACCATAGCTAGGATTCCAGAGTCAGCTTCTGGGTCCAGGCATCTGGAGAACCCAACCGAGGGTGAGGACTGGGACCTAGGGTCATGTCACGCCCGATATGCGTACTCCTGGTGCAGCTAGCCAGGGGTGGTTTGAAAGCGTGCTCAGGCTGAAAGTCACAATGCCTGTTTGTGACCAGGGCGGCCCTCCTGGGTGTGTGTGGTCTTATGGGCCAGGCAGCTGGTCCCCACACTGAGCCTTAGACCCCCATCCCCACAGCAAGCTTTTCCCATCGTGGGAAAAGAGGAGTCCTCTTTTATGTTTGAGGTTCCCCCATAGGCCACTATTTGAGCTGTGGTCTGGGCACAGACGACTGAGTACCCAGGTCGGGTAGAGTTGACAGTCTCTGGCCATGTCAGGTCCCACCTGCAGGGCATTGGGCCCACTCCCTGCCGGGCTGATGGGAGGTCGGGGCTCAGGCTGGGTCAGACAGTGCACTAGTGGACAGGGAGGCATAGGATATTGAGGTGCCATTGAGGTTCGTGCAGGTTGATCCTCACGTGGGGGTGCTGGGCAGACCCCTAATGTAGGGGCCTGGTTGGGTGGAGGGCGCCCTTTTGTTGTTGGTTTGGATTGACCCTGTCCCTCCTGGAGGAACTTGCTTGCAGACCCCGGATGTAGGGGTGGGCCAGCTGGATGGAGACGTCCAATCAGTTGGGCACACACATATTTACTATGGTAAATTGGAATTCTATTCGCCACCCGTATTGCTGACCGAGCGTGACTGTGCAGCTTTCCCTGTGTGCTGCAGTCTAATTGGCCCCCTGTGAGTGGGCCGGGCTCTGCCATCTCTATGAAGGTCAGTCTGTGAGGTAGTGTGGGACCTTTTTTGTTGTTGTTTTTTGTTTGTTCTGTTTTGTTTTTTGTTTTTGTGTTTGCCGGTTTGTCAGGAGCAGCGTTTCTTGGTTCGTCAGGAGCAGCGTTTGTCAGTTTCTCTGGACCAGCTTTCGTCAGTTCGCTGGGCAGAGGCCTTGCCAGCCTGGCAGAGGCCTCGCCAGCCCGTCAGCAGCCTAGCCAGGCAGGGAGCATCCTTGCTAGCCCGGCAGCGGCCTCGCCAGCCCAGCAGTGGCCTCGCCAGCTGGGGAGCAGCACTGCCAGTGCATTATGATCGTTGCTGGGCAGCGGCCTCACCAGCTGGGGAATAGCCTCGCCAACTGGGGAGTGACCTCGCCAGCCGGGGAGTGGCCTTGCCAGCCGGGGAGCGCCACGCTGGCGAGCAACACTGCTGGAGCATCATCATCAGGAAGCGGCCTCGTGGGGGAGCGGTGCCACCAGGCGTGCCATCGTCGGTCTTGTTCCTAACAGTAGAAGACTGCTCTCCGCTCTCTCTTCACCTGGAAGCCATCCTTGTAGTCCTGCATCACCAGGGTGCTCCAGGGTGGCCTACTAACCCTCAGAGAGGAACCAGTACCCCTGAAGAGCATCTCTGTGACCTTGTCCATCCGTGAGTTTGTGGCTCGTGTGTCTGCTACCTTAAACTCTAAGAATGAGGAGGAAGTTCCTTTGGAGACCTTCTTTGTGTTCCCCATGGATGATGACTCAGCTGTCTACAGCTTTGAGGCCAAGTTGGATGCGGAGAAAATTAAAGCAGAATTAAAGGAGAAAACAAAGGCCCACAGCATCTATGAGAGTGCCATCAGCAACTGCCACCAAGGTTTCCTACTGGAGGAGGACAAATACTCCAAGGATGTCTTCTGTTACAGTGTAGGGAACCTTTACCCAGGGTCTAATGTAGCAATCACCCTGAAGTGTGGGCAGGAGCTCCCCTTGGAAACAGATAGAGCCCTGCACTACACGCTCCCAGCTGTCTTGAATCCTCGATACCATGGCTCTGAATCATTTGAGGAAAGTTGCCTTGATATGAAGACTCCTGTCGTTCCTTTGGAGGACCTGCCCTATACACTTAGCATGGTTGCCACCATCAGTTCCCAGCATGGCATTGAGAGGATCCAGTCCAAGTGCCCCTTCAGGCCTACCAAGTACCTTGGAGAAGATAAGACTTCTGCCCAGGTTTCCTTGGCTGATGGACACAAATTTGATCGAGATGTGGAACTCCTGATTTACTACAGTGAGATGAATACCCCCACTGTAGCTGTGGAGATGGGGCAACCTGGAGACAACTCAGATGGTTTCATGAAAGATCCATCTGCGATGGTGTATTTCTGCCAAAATATCCCAGAATCTCAGTCACCTGTCATCTGTGGAGAATTCATTTTCCTCATGGACTGCTCAGGAAGTATGCAGTCCCCCATAAGTAAACAGGATAACTATCAGGTACGCAGAGAGGCAGCCAAGAAACACTGATTTTGCTGCTGAAGAGTTTGCCTATGGGCTGTTACTTCAATATCTATGGATTCGAAAATTCCTATGAGGCATTCTCTCCGAATAGTGTGAAATCCACTCAGCAGACCATGGAGGAGGCACTGAGGAGAGTTAAGTTTATGCAGGCTAACCTGGGGGTCCCTGGGGTAGCAGCTGTTTGGTTGTGGGAATCATGGGGTAGCGGGAATCATCGGGTTGAGAGAATCGTCGGGTAGCGGGACTCGTGGAGTAGCGGGAATTGTTGGGTAGGGAAAATCGTCGGGTAAGAGAAGTAATTGGGGGTGCTGTCCTGGTTGTCGTCACCTCTTTGTAAGAGATGGCCCTGACTGGTTTGTTTGATTTTTGATGCATGGGGCGAAATAAACTTTGCTTGATCTTCACTTTGTGTCAGTCTCGTTCCTTTGATCATGGACCCTAATACCCTAGGGCCCTTCTTCTTTCTGGAGGGCAGGCAAAAGGTTGCGTTGTGGCTCCAGCATTCTCAATCTGGAGGGCTTGCAGACCAGGAGGGCAAGAACCGATATCAGATCACAGAAGCGCTGGTTCATGTCAGTGCCGAGCACATGGCCATTCCAATGTGTAGTGTCTGAATTGAGATCTCCAACACCTGAGTCAGGGCGTGTGTCAGATGGTCGCTCAACCTGGAGTTTGTGTCTATGAATGGCCAGCGAATAGAGAGGTGGCCTCATGAGTCCATGAAGGTTTTCCCAGGCTCGGGCTTGTGAGCTGCTCTGAACAGCAGGCTTTCCTTCTGCAGGACAGCGGGATTCCGTTTTGATGGCTCCAGGTTTCTCCCATATGGAAAGACAAGGTAACAGAGATCAATGCATATATGTCTGGAAAGCCCAGCTCAGCTTATCCTTTCAGCCCAGGAACAAAGCCGATTCGATGTGGTCACTCAGGGGCAAGGGCCCAGGGGCTGAGTTTACAGGGAACCTCATGCTATTGGGTCACAATGATTGCTTGTGTCCAGGGAGACTGTAGAATGTGGTGGGGTCTCAGGCGCCATGCAGGATTCTCCTCCCCTGAGGGCTGGACGCAGCTCCCAAGAGCCAGGTTGCCTTCTGGGGACAGGAGGTGTTCTGTCTTGTGGCTCAGGGTCCAAATGTTGGATCATATGTAGGAATTCCAGAACCAGCCTCTGGATGCAGATGCATGCAAGGCAACCTAGGGTTCCGTTGAGGTCCTAGGGTCATGTCATGTTCCATCTTCTGACTCAGGGCCAGTGACGTGGGTGACTGCCTGGAGGTAGGTGTCTGGCATGTGTCAGACTGCGCATTTCTGTCCAGAGCAGCCAACGAATTTGGGGTGGGCTCAGGGGCTCTGCTGGTGTCTCCCAGTCTAGAAGGTTTGTGCAACTATGATGGCCAGAATATCCTTCGAGATGACAGGCAGAGTCCTGTGCTTTGGCTCTATATGCCCCATTGGAGGGCCTGTCAGCCAGGGCTTGGGGACAAAAGTCTGGATACAAACTCCGGTTAGGGTGAGGGGGAAGGTGATGGCAGGCCCGAGCTGGAGACCATGAGGGCAGTGAATTGGGATCTGAAATTAGGGCGATGGGGAGACGGGAGCGCAAGCTTTTCAGTATGGGTTGTGTGTCTTGGTTGGTAATGGAATGGAGGGGTCTTATTTGTCCATGGGAGATTCTGCCTCTTGGGGATTTTGCACGGCTCCCAAGGTTTTGGTGAATTTCTGGATGAAGGGAAGAGAGCTGTTTCCCATCTCAGGGGCCCACCATAGTAGGGATTCCAGAGTCGGCTTCTGGGTCCGGGCGCCTGGACAACCCGACCGAGGGTGAGGATTTGGGTCTAGGGGCATGGCAGGCCCAAAATGCGGGCTCCTGGTCCAGCTACGAGGGGGCTTTTTTGAAAGCATGCTCAGGCTGATGGTCACAATGCCTGTTTGTGGCCAGGGCTACCCTCATGGGTGGTCGTGGTCTCCTGGCTATGGAGCTGGCTCCCACTCTGAGTGTTTGACCTCCATCCGCACAGCAAGCTTTTACTGCCGTGGGGAAGGGGAAGTGCTCTTTTGTGCTTGAGGATCCCCCATTGGCCGGAATTTGAGCTATGGTCTCGGCACAGAGGCCTGAACACCCAGGCTGGGTAGAGATGACACCCTCGGGCCTGTTCCCATCCCATTTGCAGGGCGTGGCGCCCACTATCTGGGGTGCTGATGGGAGGTCAGGGCTCAAGCTGTGTAAGACAAAGCATTAGTGCACAGTGCGGCCTGGATATTGGGGTTCCGTCTAGGACCGTGCAGGATGATGCTCACTTGGGGATCCGGGGAAGACCCACAGGGCCCTGCTTCTATCTGGAGGGCAGGTAGAAGGCTGTGCTGGGCCTCAGACTTCCCAATCTCGAGGGCTTCCTGTGAAACTGTGATGGGCATAATTTCCTTTGGATGGGCAGGCAGAGTCCTGTGCTGTGCTCAGAGTTTCCATCCTGGAGAGCCTGTCGGCCAGGGCTTCGGGAACAAAATTCTGCAAACACAAACTCGTGATAGGGTTAGGGGCGAGATGATGGCATGTCCGATCTGCGGACCATGAAGGCAGTTCCACGGATCTGAAATTATTCGGGAGGCGGGAGCGCAGGCTTTTCTGTCTGGGTTGTAGAGCAGACTGTTCCAGCAGACTGGAGCAGTAGCCTCATGGGGCCATGGGAGATTCTGCCCCTGCGAGGCTTCTGCCCGGCTCCCAAGGGTTTGGTGTCTTCCAGGGGAAAGGGAGGAGTGCTGTTTTCCATCTCAGGGGTCCCGCCATAGCATGGATTCCAGAGTTGGCTTCTGGGTCTGCGCACCTGGAGAACCAGACCAAGGGTGAGGATTTGGGCCTAGGGGAATGTCAGGCCCGATATGCGGGCTCCTGGTCCAGCTAGTGAGGGGGTTGGTTTGAAAGCAATCTCAGGCTCTGGGTCACAATGCCTGTTTGTGGCCAAGGCGCCCCTTCTGGTTGGACTTGGTCTCATGGATCTCAGGATCCTCACGAAGGGATTCTGGGCAGACCCATAGGGCCCTTCTTCTTTCTGGAGAGCAGGAAGAAGCCTGCGTTAGGCTCCGAATGAAAAATCTGGAGAACTTGTGGCCCAGGAGGGTGAGGGTGGAATTCTGAATGCACAAGTGCCGGTTCAGTTCAGTGCCGAGCATATGGCATTTCCTTTGTGCAGCATCTGACTCGAGATCTCCAGCCCCTGAGTCAGGGCACAAGTCAAATGGTCGCTCACGCTGCAGTTCGTGTCTATGATGGCCAATGAATGGAGGGGTGGCCTCATGAGAACATGGAGTTTTTCCAATGCTGGGGCTTGTGAGCTGCTCTGAATAGCAAGCTTTAGTTCTTCTGGACAGGGGGAGACCGTGAGGATGGCACTAGGATACTCCTTATGTAAAGATATTGTAGCAGTAGGCACCACCTGGATGCATGGAAAGTCCAGTTCCACTTACCCTTCCAGCCCAGGAACAAGGCCGTTTCGGTCTGCTGGCTCTGGATCAAATGCCCTAGGTTGCTGGGGTAACAGGGAGCCTCATTTTGATGAGTCACAATGCTAGTTTGTGTCCAGGAAGACCTTAGAATGTGGCGCCAGCTCAGGCGCCATGCAGGATTCTCCTCCCCTGTGGGTTAGACGCAGCTCCCAAGAGCCAGGTTGCCTTCTGGGGGCAGGAAGTGTTCTGTTTTGTGGCTCTGGGATCAATGTGGACCATATGTAGATATACCAGAGTTTGCCTCTGGAAGCAGATGCTGGCAAAACTAAGATAGGGTTCTGTTGAGGTACTAGGGTATGTCAGGTTCAATCTTCTCACTCAGGGCCATTGACCTGGCTGTCTGCCTGGAGATAGGTGTCTGGCCTGTGTCCGAATGCACATTTTTCCAAGGCAGCCAAGAATTTGTTGTGGGCTCAGGGGCATTGCAGTTGTCTCCCAGTCTGGAAGGTTTGTGCAAATGTGACAGGCAGAGCTTACTTCGGGTGGCCAGGCAGTGTCCTGCACTGTGGCTCCAGAGGCCCCATCCTGGAGGGCCTGTCACCCAAGGCGATGGGGACAAAAGTTTGCAAACACAAACTTGGGTTAGTTTTAGGAGCGAGGTGTTGGCAGGCCCGATCTGCAGACCATGAGGTCAGTGCCTTGGGATCTGATTAGGGCGATGGGAGGTGGAAATGCACGCTTTCATGTCTGGGTTGTATGTCTCAGTTGGACATGGAATGGAGGAGTGGCCTCACGGGGCCATGGGAGATTCTGCCTCTCTTGGGATTCTGCCCAGCTCCCAAGGGTTTGGTGTCTTTTGCGGGGAAAGGAAGAGTGATGCTTTCCGTGTCAGGGATCAGGCCATAGCAGGGATTCCAGAGTTGGCTTCTGAGTCCGGACACCTGGAGCACCAGACTGAGGGTGAGGATTTGTGTAATGGACATGGCAGGCCTGATATGCGGTCTCCTAATCCAGCTAGCAAGGGGGCTTGTTTACATGCGGGGTCAGTCTGAGGGTCACAATGCCTGTTTTTGCCCAGGCTGGCAATCCTGTGTGGGCCTGGTCTAAAGGCCAAGCAACTGACTCCCTCTCTGAGGGTTTGACCCCCATCCCTACAGCAAGCTTTTCCTGCTGCAGGGATGGTGTAGTGCTCTGTTGTGCTTGAGGTTTCCTCACTGGCTCTTATTTGAGCTAAGGTCTGAGCACAGATGCCTGAATACCCCGGTTGGGTAGATATGAAAGCCTCGGTCCATATCCGGTCGCACCTACAGGATATGGAGCACGCTACATGGGGGATGATATGAATTCGGGGCTCTGGCTGTGTCAGACAGAGCATTAGTGCTCAGGGAGTCCTAGAATATTAGTGTGCCATCAAGGGCCGAGCAGGTTGACCTCACGTGGGGATTCTGTGCAAACCCATAGGTTCCTTCTATCTCGATGGCAGGCAGAAGGCTGCGTTGTGTCTCCAGAATTCCCTATCTGGAGTGCTTGCGGGCCAGAAGGGAGAGGACGGAAGCCAGAATACACAAGCTCCGGTTCAGTTCAGTTCCAAGCACATGGCAGTTCCAGTGTTCAGCATCTGACTGAATATCTGCAGTAGCTGAGTCTCGGCGAGTGTAAGATGGTAGCTCACACTGGAGTTATTGTCCATCATGACTGAAGAATGGAGGGGTGGCCTCAGGAGGCCATGGAGGTTTTCCCAGGCTGGGGCTGATGAGCTGCTCCGAACAGCAACCTTTCCTTCTCTGGGAAAGGAGGACTACGTTCTGATGGCTCCTGGCTCCCCCATATGGAAAGACTTGGTAGCAGAGCTTACCACATAGATGCCTGGAAAGCCCAGCTCAGCTTACTCTAGCAGACCAGGAACAAGGCAGTTTAGATCTGCTGGCTCTGTTGTGATGAACCCTGGGGGCTGAATTGACAGGGAGCCTCATGCTGATGGGTCACCATGCTGGCTTGTGTCCAGGGAGACCTAAGAATGGCTCAGGTGCCATGCAGGATCTCCACTGAGGGTTGGACCAGCTCCCAAGAGGCAGTTTGTCTTCTGGGGAGAGGAGGTGTTCTGTTTTGTGGCTCAGAGACCAAGCGTTGAAACATACGAAGGTATTTCAGAACTTGCGTCTGGGGACAGATGCCTGCAAACCTCACCTAGGTTTCCATTGAGGTCCTAAGGGCATGTCAGGTTCCATCTTCTGACTCAGGGCCATTGACATGGGTGTCTGTCTGGGCGTAGGTGTCTGACATTTGTCAGACTGTGCATTTCTATCCAGAGCGGCCAATGAAATTGGTGGGCTCAGGGGCCTTACAGGTTTCTCCCAATCTGGAGGGTTTGTATAACTGTGATGAGCACAGTTTCCATCGGGATGTAAGGCAGGGTCTTGCACTTTGTCTCCAGAGGCCGCATCCTGGAGGGCCTGTCAGCCAGGACTGTGTACATAAGTTTGCAAACACAAACTAAGATTAGGGTGAGGGTCGAGGTAATGGCAGGCCCAATCTGCGGACTTTGAGGGCAGTGCCCCTGGATGTTAAATTAATTGGATGGGGAGGCAGGAGCACAGGCTTTTCTGTCTGGGTTGTGTGTCTCGATGGCCACGGAAATGAGGGGTGGCTTCATGGGGTCATGGGAGATTCTGCTGCTGTTGCAATACTGCCTGGCTCCCAAGGGTTTGGTGTCTTTCGGGAGGAAGGGTAGAGGCCTGTTTTTGTCTCAGGGGTCGCACCATATCAGGAATCCCAGAGTCGGCTTCTGGGTTCGTGCTTCCTGAGAATGAGACGGAGGGTGAGGATTTGTGCCAAGGGGCATGGCAGACCCACTAGGTGGGTTCTTGGTCCAGCTAGAGAGGGGGCTTGTTTGAAACCGGGCTCAGGCTGAGGCTCAAAATGCCTGTTTGTGGCCAGGGCCACCCTAATATGTGGGCGTGGTCTCATGGGTCATGCAGATGGCTCCCACACTGAGGGTTTGACCCCATCCCCACAGCAAGGTTTTCCTGCCTTGGGGAAGGAGGATTGTTCTTTTGTGATTGAGATTCCCCCATAGGCCGGGATTTGACTCATGGTCTCTGCACAGATGCCTGAATACCCAGGTTGGGTAGAGATGACAGTATCTGGCCATGGCACATGCAGGATATGGGACCCGCTCCCTTGGGGCTGAAGGGAGGTCATGGCTCAGGCTGCGTCAGACAGAGCATTAGTGCACAGGGCGGCCTAGGATATTGGTGTGCCGTCGAGGGCCATGCAGGTGGATCCTCTCATGGGGATTCTGGAAAAAGCCATAGAGCCCTTCTTCTTTCTGGAGGGCATGCAGAAGGCTGTGTTGTCTCTCCAGAATTCCCAGTCTGGAGGGCCTGCTGGCCATGAAGTTGAGGATGGAAGTCTGAACGCACAAGCGCTAGTTCAGTTCAATGACGTGCACATGGTAATTCCAATGTTCAGCATCTGACTCGAGATCTCTAGGACCCAAGTCAGGGCGAGTGTCGGATGGTCGCTCACGCTGGAGTTTGTGTCCATGTTGGCTGACGAATGGAGGGGAGGCCTCAAGGTTCCAGGGAGGTTTTCCCAGGCTGGGACTTGTGAACTGCTCCGAACAGCAAGCTTTCCTTCTGTGGGACAGGGGGAGTCCGTTTTGATGGATTCAGAGTCCCCCATATGGAAAAAACTTGGTAGCAGAGCTCACCGCATTGACGCCTGGAAATCCCAGCTCAGCTTACACTTGCAGCCCAGGAACAAGGCAGTTTCGATCTGGTGGTTCTGGGGCGAATTGCCCAGGGGGCTGTGTTGACAGGGAGCCTCAAGCTGATGGATCACAATGCTACCTTTGTCCCATGAGACATTAGTATATGGCGGATCTCCAGTGCCATGCAGAATTCTCCACTTCTGAGGGTTGTACACAACACCTTAGAGCCAGGTTGCCTTCTGGGGACAGGAAGTGTGTTGTTTTTTTGCATACGGGACCTAGCGTTGGAACATAGGTAGATACTCCAGAACATTCCTCTGGGGATATTTGCCTAAAAACCTAACCTAAGATTCCATTGAGATCCTAGGGGCATGTCTCTTTCCATCTTCTGAGTCAAGGCCATTGACCTGGATGTCTGCCTGGATGTAGGTGTCTGGCATGTGTCAGACTGTGCATTTCTGTCTAGAGCGGCCAATGAATTTGGGTGGGCTCAGGGTCCTTGCAGGTGTCTCCAATCTGGAGGGTTTGTGCAACTGTGATGGGCAAGTTTCCTTCAAGAGGGCAGGCAGAGTCCTGCACTGTGGCTTCAAAGGCTCCATCCTGGAAGGCCTGTGGGCCAGAGCTTTGTGGCAAAAGTCTGCAAACACAAACTCGGGTTAGTTTGACGGGCAAGGTGACGTCAGGCCCAACCTGCAGACAGTGAGGGCAGTGCCACATGATCTGAAATGAGGGCGACAGGGAGGTGGGAGTGCAGACTTTTCTGTCTGGTTTGTGTGTCTCGGTTGTCCATGGAATGCAGGGGTGTCCTCTTGGGTCCATGGGAGATTCGGCAGCTGGGGGGATTTTGCACAGCTCCCAAGGCTTTGGTGTCTTTCTGGATGAAGGGAAGAGAACTGTTTTCTTTCTCAGGGGTCCCACCATAGCACTGATTCCAGAGTCAGCTTCAGGTTCCAGGTGCCTGGAGAAACCGAACAAGGGTGAGGATTTGGACCTAGGGGCATGGCAGGTCCAATATGCGGGCTCCTAGTTCAGCTAGCCAGGGGACTTGTTTGAAAGAAGGCTCAGGCTGATGGTCACAATGCATGTTTGTGCCCAGGGCGTATCTCGTGGTTGTGCGTTGTCTCATGGGCCATGCAGCTGCCTCCCACTCTGAGGGTTAGACCCCCATCCCCACAGTAAGTTTGTCTGACTGTGGGGAAGAAGGAGTGCTCTTTTGTGCTTGAGGATCCCCCATAGGCTGGGATTTGAGCTATGGTCAGGGCATAGATGCATGAACACTCATGTTGGTTAGAGATGACAGCCTCTGACCATGGCCGGTCCCACCTGCAGGAGAAAGCTCCCGATACCTGGGGGACTGACTGGAAGTTGGCCTTTAGGCTGGGTCAGACAGAGCATTAGTGCACAGTGCAGCCTGGTTATTGGTGTTCTGTATACAGCAGTGCAGGTTGATCCTACATGGGAATTCTGGGCAGACCCATAGGGCACTTCTTCTTTCTGGAGGGCAGGGAGAAGGCTGAATTGTGGCTCCAGAATTCCCAATCTGGAGGGCTTGTGGGCCATTTGGGTGAGGACTGCATTCTGAATGCATGATCGCCGGTTCAGTTCAGTGTCAGATGTTCGCTCACGCTGGTGTTTGTGTCCATGATGGCCGACGAATGGAGGGGTGACCTCAAGAGGCCATGGAAATTTTCCCAGGCTGGGGCTTGTGAACAGTTCCAACCAGCAAGATTTCCTTCTGCGGGACAGGGGGAGTCCATTTTGATGGCTCCAGTGTCCCGCAAATGGAAACACTTGCTGGCAGAGCTCACCACATGGATGTCTGGAAAGCCGAGCACAGCTTACACTTGCAGCCCAATAACAAGGCAGTTTCAATCTGGAGGCTCTGGGGTGAAGTGCGTAGGACGCTGAGTTGACAGGGAGCCTCATGCTGATGGGTCACAAAGCTGGCTTGTGTCCAGGGAGACTTTAGAATGTCTTGGGGCTTCATTCGTCACACAGGATTCTCCTCCCCTGAGGCTTGCACCCAGGTCCCAAGAACCAGGTTGCCTTCTGGCAACAAGGGGTGTTCTATTTTGTGGCTCAGGGATCAAGTTCTTGACCATATATATGTATTCCAGAACTTGCCTCTGTTGAGATGACTATAATCTAAGCTAGGTTTCCATTGAAGTCCTAGGGTCATGTCTGGTTCCATCTTCTGAGTCAGGGCCATTGACCTGGATGTCTGCCTAGATTTAGGTGTCTTGCATGTGTCAGACTGCATGTTTTCGTCTGGAGCATCCAGCGAATTTGGTGTGGGCTCAGGGGCTTTGCAGGTGTCTCCCAATATGGAGGATTCGTTCAACTGTGTCAGGCAGAGTTTCCTTCAGGTGGGTAGGCAGAGTCCTGTGCTGTGGCTACAGAGTCTGCATTGTGAAGGGTGTGTCAGCCAGGGCTTTGGGGCAAAAGGCTGCAAACTCAAACTCGGGTTAGGTTTAGGGGCAAGGTGATGGTAGGCCTGATCTGCAGACCAAGAAGTCAGTGCCTCGAGATTTGGAATTAGGGTCATGGAGAAGCGGAATGCAGGCTTTTCTAACTGGGTTGTGTGACTCGGTTGGACACAGAATGGAGTGGTAGCCTCATGTGTCCATGGGAGATTCTGCCTCTCTTGGGAAATGAGGGGTGGCTTCATGGAGATTTTTGTGGAGTTTGCGTGCATGATGCTCGATGAATGGAAGTGTGACCTCATGAGGCCATGGAGGTTTGCCCAGGCTGCGGCTTCTGAGCTGCTCCGAACAGCAAGCTTTTCTTCTTCAGGACAGTTGGAGTCCGATTTGATGGCTCCATGGTCCCCCATATGGAAAGACATGTTAGCAGAGCTCACCCCATAAAGCAAGTGTAAGCTGTGCTCGGCTTTCCAGACATCCATGTGGTGAGTTCTGCCAACAAGTTTTCCGGAGAAAGCCCACCTCAGCTTATCCTCTCAGCCCAGGAACAAGGCAGTTTCAATCTGATGGCTCTTGGGCAAGTGCCCAGGGCGCAGAGTTGACAGGAAGCCTCATGCTGATGCTTCACCATGCTGGCTTGTGTCCAGGGGGACAATAGAATGTGGCGGGAGCTCAGGTGGCATCCAGGATTCTCCTCCACTCAGGGTTGGACGCATCTCCCAAGAGCCAGGTTGCCTTCTGGGGACAGGAGGTGTTCTGTTTTTTGGATCAGAGACCTAGCATTGGGACATATGTATGTACTAATGTAGGGGCCTGTTTAACCAGTGGAACTTATTTGCAAACCCTGGATATTGGGGCGTGCCTGGCCAGATTGCCTTATCCAATCAGTGGGCGTGCATTTATTAAATGGGGTGAGTTGAAATCTCTTTGGCCACCTGTGTGTGGGCCAGGCTCAACCACCTCTATAAAGGTTAGTCTTTGAGGCTGCTGGGGGGTCGGATAAGTAGGAGGAGTTAGAATAGCCGTTAGAGAATAGGAGTTAGAATAGCCATTAGAGGATTAGGAGGAGTTAGGATAGCCTTTAGAGAAGTAGGAGGAGTTAGAATAGCCGTTTGAGTAGTAGAAGGAGTTAGAGTAGTTATTAGAGTAGCCATTGGGAGCTGTTAGAGTAGTCGTAGGAGTGATAACATCGGTTGTCGGGAGCGTCGGAGTTTCAGGATCATTGGGAGCATTGGGAGCGGCATTGCTGGTAGCGGTACCACCATGAACGGCCTCACCTCCCCGAGCAGCAATGCACCCCGTGACCTGCCTTGCTGCAGCCTTGCCGCGACTTGCCTCACTGCTCAGTGCTGTGGCCTTGCCAGAGCGGCGTCATTCCCGAGAGCGGCCTCATCAGTGTGCGGCCTCATCGGAAAGTGTCCTGGTCTGGAGTGGCCTCTTCATCTTCAGTTGTGGTGTTCGTCCAGCATGTGGCCTCGTCCATAGCGGCCTCGTTTGGGAAGCAGCCTTGTCGGAGTGGCGTCATGGGGAGCAGAGTCTGTGTCATCAGGGTTGCCATCCTCGTCATCCTCGCCTCTTTGTCATCAGGAGTAGTGTCTTCATCATTGTTGCCACTACGTAAGAAATGGACCCAACTGGTTGTTTGATTTTCCATGCTTTTTGTGAAATAAAACTTTGCTTGATTATTGCTTTGTGTCAGTCTCCTTCCATTGATCAGGGACCCTAACACTGGGGACTTTCCCGGGATCAATCAACGAGAACTGATCCAGCATCGGAATTAATGGGAAAAGCCTCCGGAGCTGTTGGGATCTTGTGCATCTGTCTGGTTGGAGCTCCAGTATATGGCCCACCGGGGAGAAGCTGGATGCAGCTATGATCCCCAGGGCTGGAGTGGATGCGGGAATTCCCCACTCCTCTGTTTGTAGATCGTCATGGGGTTTGAGTCCCCCTTGACAGTCTAGGGGGTTTGAGTCCCCCTAGATGATCAGGGGGTTTGAGTCCCCCGAGATGGTCACCAGGGGATTCAAGTCGCCCTATGCGGTCACCAGGGGGTCTGAGTCCCCCTAGGCAGTCAGGGTGTTCGCATCCCCCTAAGTGGTCACCGGGCGTTCGAGTCCCCTGAGGTGGTCAGGGAGTTTGAGTTCCCCTAGAAAGTCCCCACGAGTGGCAGGACCGCTGGACCTGCCGTGTCTTTGTCTGGTCCTTTTGTTGTCTGCTGTGTTGTTTGTTGTGTTTGGGGGAATGGGACAGGCAGAGAGTAAGGGGAATCTGACTTTTGTCTCTCTCTACCTCATAATAGATGTGGGGCTTCTTCCTCACTCATTTCGTGTGTTAAGGGCTATAACCGGAGACAACTGGATTTAGTCTAACTTGGCACAGAGACGCTAAGGAATATTCCCAAGCAGCTGCCGAAACTCCTTTTGGGGGAATTCCTTGCCTCTCTGGCCCAACATGGACTGCCTAGCCCCTCCCCCTTGCTGGCGGGAAAGCATGGCATCTGAAGTGGAATGGGCCCAGGTGGAATATGAAATCTGTTAGCAAAGAGATGACTGAACTGATGATTAATTGTCTGTCTCAGGGTTTTAATGTGTACTTGTTAAAGTAGCTTTCAGAGTCTTTGGTAACCTGAAGCTTTGAAGTTTTGCTTGGATGACAAATGGGATGCTCGTGAGCTGGTTTCTGGAACTAGGTTTGTGCTTTTGAAATCTGTTGTAACCATGTTTTGTGCTTAACTGTTATTGCAAGAGTTCACAATTGGTTAGTATTTAGTCTTCACTTGAGATTGAGATGTTTCTAAGAAAATGTAAATGGTTTTCTTTGCCCACCCAGAATTTTAAATGAGATCTCTTTGACTCATGATTCTTTTCTCTGATATGCTAAGTTACTCAGGAAGTACTGCTAAATCAATGATAAACATTGGGATACATTTGGGTAAATGCTGTAACTACTCCAGAGGTTCTATACATTTTCTAAAGTTTTAATGTTTTGATAAGGGTCATCATTTGATATTTAACATTATCTATTCTGAGTTTTTTGTCATTTGTATTTGTTTTAATTCTCCTGTAAGATGAATTATGCCTTAAGAAAATTCATATAGAAGACTTTCAGAACAAATACGGTTCTTTGATATGTTGAAATCCTGGAACTGAACTTCCAGAAGTAAAAGTTGCACTCGCACTAAACCAAAATTAGTACGGTGACTCAAGGTAAGAATGAGTCTCCAGGAGCTTTCGTAGAAAGGCTCATTGAAGCCTATAAAATGCATAACCCGATCGACCCTGAGGCACCCGAAAACCAGGGGGCAGTGAATCTTGCTTTGCCAGTCAGTCAGCCCCGGACATAAGGAGGAAACTTCAGGATATTGAAGGATTAGAAGGGAAGAATCTGATTGAGCTCCTGGGAATAGCAGAAAAAGTGTTTAAGAACAGGGATGCACAGGAGGATGAAAAAGAGACAAAAAGCTGGTTAAGATTTCGGCATTACATGAGATAGGTAGAGGATAGTAAATGGAAGGAAAAGCCTTCCATTTCCAAAAGAAAAAGCACAGAGAAGGCAGGTGGGAAGACTGAGATTCAGATCAGTGCACTTACTGTAAGGAAAAAGGACACTGGGCCAGGAGTGCCCCAAAAGGAAGACGACAATGCTGACCACCAGAATAAAAATTGAAGTGGAGGGGAAATCCTTGATCCTTTTGGTGGACACGGGAGCCCAAATTTCATCATTACTTAAACCTATGGGAAAAATATCTGGAGAGGAAGTTTGGTAACAAGGAGCAAATGGCACAGCGAGACATAAATGGAGAACAGAAAGGACTTTAAATTTGGCCTCAGGAGTCGTGAAACATAGATTTTTGTCCTCCCTAACGCCCCATATAACTTGATGGGAAGAGATCTCCTCCACAAGTTACAAGCTGGCATTCAGTTCTCGGAAGGAGTCATGACTGTAACCTTGAGACAACCTAATGTACAGGTGCTTATGGCAGCAATAGATGAATACCTCCTTTACAAGCCAGTCTCAAAACCAGAGGGGACAAAGGTAGGGAGCCTTCTCCAAATCCTACAGGTTGAGTTTCCCGAGGTCTTGGCAGAAGGGAAGGCCCCTGGCATGGCCAGGGTACAACCTCCAGTTGTTGTACAATTAAAGGCGATGGCTACGGCTGTTCACATTCGGCAGCACCCCCTTCCCCAGGAAGCAGGGGAAGTGATCAGCAAGTACATTAACCACCTCTGAGGAGACGTGACCCTAGTTCCTTGCAAATCTCCATGGAACACACCTTTGCTGCCCGTCAAAAAGGCAGAGACTGTTCAAGATTGTTGGATGTTAATAAACAGGTTGAAGATATCCACCTGATGGTGCCTAACCCCTATACCCTACTCTCACTCCTGGGCCCCCAAAGAAATGTGTATACCATCTTACATCTCAAGGATGCCTTTTTCTGCATATCTTTAGCAAGGGCATCTCAACCCCTTTTTGCTTTTGAGTGGTCTGACCCAAAGGAAGTATTCCAAGGCCAGCTCACCTGTACAAGACTTCCCAAGTATTCAAAATTCACACACCATTATTTTTTGACGTGGTACTACACGAGGATTTGCATGAGTACAGAAACTCCAACCAAGTAGTCACTCTGCTACAGTATGTTGATGACTTGCTAGTAGTCGCTTAGGACTATGAGTCATGTTTGCGGGGACGAGAACTCTCTTACAGACTCTGCAGGAAAAAGGGTACCGGGTGTCAGCAAAGAAAGCACAGCACTGTCAGAGCCTTGCCACCTATCTATGCTTTGATCTCCACGAAGGAGTGCGTTCATTGAGTCCTGGAAACAGGTGATCACCCAATACCCCCTCCCCACGCCGTCCTGACAAGTCAGGGAGATTCTTGGACAGTTGGCTTCTGTAGGCTGTGGATACCGCAGTTTGCAGAGATTGTCCAACCTCCTTATGAACTGGCAAACGGCGGGCTCACTATGATAGAGTGGACAGCTAAGTCAGAAGGAGAATTTCAGGAATCAGAAACAGCTGTACTGAGTGCATTGGCCATCCCAGATGTTACCAAGCCCGTCTACTTGTATGTGGATAAAAAATACAGGGGTGGCCTAAGGAGTTTTGACTCAGAATCTGGGGCTTTGGCAAAGGAGAGTAGCCTATATTAGCATGAAACTAGATCCAGTAGTGGCTGGATTCCCCTCTTGCCTCTTCATAATTGCTGCCACAGCCCTCCTGGTCCGGGATGCAAGTATATTGAATTTGGGTCAAAATCTCATCTTGACCACCACTCATGCTATTGAGGGCCTTCTGCGGATTCCACCAGACAGATGGATGACAAACGCCTGAGTGACGGGGTATTAGGTCCTCCTCCTCAATGAATCAAGTGTGACCTTCTGGACCCTGGCAGTGCTAAACCCAGCCACGCTCCTGCCAGAGGAGCTTGCTGACCACCCACATGACTGCGGAGAGGTCCTAGCCCAAGTTGCAGGAATAAGGCCAGATCTCAGAGTCATTTCCCTCCTGGATGCCGAGATGACTCTGTTCACAGATGGAAATAGCTACGTGGTCAATGGAAAGAGGAATGCGTGGGCTTGGTGTTTTCTCCTGAGCATTGGCATGCCGTCGAGGTCCGTGCAGGTTGATCCTCACATGGGGATTCTCAGCAGCTCATAGGCCCCTACTTCTTTCAGGAGGGCAGGAAGAAGGCTGTATTGTGGCTCCAGAATTCCCAATCTGGAGGGCTTTCGGGCCAGGAGGGTGAGAACTGAAAACTGAACGCACAAGTGCTGGTTCAGTACAGTACTGATTACATGGCAGTTCCAATGTAAAGCTTCTGACTCGCGATCTCAAGCACCTGAGTCAGGGTGAGTGTCGGATGGTAACACACAGTGGAGTTTGTGTCCATGGTGCCTGAATAATGGAGGGGTGGCCTCATGAGGCCATGGAGATTTTCCCAGGTTGGGGCTTGTGAGCTGCTCCAAAGAGCAAGCTCTCCTTCTGCGGTACGTGGTGGCTCCATTTTGGTGGCTGCAGAGTCCCCCATATGGAAAGACATGGTAGCAGAGCTCACCAAATAGATTCTGGAAATCCCAGCTCAGCTTATCATTTTAGCTTAGGAACAAGGCATTTTGGATCTGGAGGCTCTAGGGCAATTGGCTAGGGGGCTGAGTTGACAGAGAGCCTCATGATGATGGGTCAAAATGCTGGCTTGTGTCCAGGGAGAGTTTAGAATGTGGCGGGGCCTCAGGCTCCATGCAGGATTCTCCTCCCCTGAGGACTGGTTGCAGCTCCAAGAGCCAGGTACCCTTCTGGGGACAGAAGGTGTTCTGTTATGTGGCTCTGTGATCAAGTGTTAGACCATATGTAGGTATTCCAGAAACTTCCTCTGGGGAAAGATGCCTGCAAACCTCAGCTACGGTTCTTTGATGTCCTAGGGGCATGTTAGTTTCCTTATTCTGACTCAGGACCATTGACCTGGGTGTCTGCCTGGAGTTAGGTGTCTGGCATGTGTCAGACTGTGCTTCTATGTCCAGAGCGGCCATAGGAATTGGGTGGGCTCAAGGGCCTTGCAGGTGTCTCCCAATCTGGAGACTTTGTGCAAATGTGACAGGCAGAGTATCCTTTGGGAGGGCCGGCAGAGTCCTGCGCTGTGGCTCCAGTGGACCCATCCTGGACAGCTTGTCGGCCAGGGCTTTGGGGACAAAAGTCGGCAAACACATAATCGGGTTAGGGTGAAGTGCGACGTGATGGCAGGCCTGATCTGCAGACCATGAGGGCAGTGCTTCGGGATCCGAAATTAGGGTGACGGGGAATGGGACGGCAGGCTTTTCTGTCTGGGTTGTGTGTCTCAGTTTGCATGGAATGGATGGGTGGCCTCATTGGTCCATGGGAGACACTGCCTCAGTGGGGATTTTTCATGGCACTCAAGGCTTTGGTGTCTTTATGGATAAGGGAAGAGAGCTCTTTTCCTTCTCAGGGCTCCCGCCATAGCAGGGATTCCAGAGTTGGCTTCTGGGTCTGGGCGACTGGAGAATACGACTGAGGGTGAGGATTTGGGACTAGGGCTATGGCAGGACTGATATGCGGGCTCATGGTCCACCTACCGAGGAGGATTCTTTGAGAGCAGGCTCAGGATGATGGTCACAATGCCTGTTTTATGGCCCAGGTCTGACCTCCTGGGTGGGCGTGGTCTCAAGGGCCATGAAGCTGGCTGCCACTCGGAGGGTTTGACCCCCATCTCCACAGCAAACATTTCTGGCAATGGGGAAGGAGGAGTGCTCTTTTGTGCTTGAGGTTCCCCAATAATAATATAGCGTGATTTCAGCTATATTTGGGACACAGATGCCTGAACACCCTGATTGGGTAGTGATGACAGCCTGTGGCCATGGCCGGTCCCACTTGCAGGTGATGGCGCCCACTGCCTGGGGCCTGACTGCAGGTTGAGGCTCAGGCTGTGTCACACAGAGCATTAGTGCACAATGTGGCCTGGATATTGTTCTTCTGACTAGTGTCGTACACGTTGATACTCACATGTGGATTCTCGGCAGACCCATAGGGCCCTCCTTCTTTCTGAAGGGCAGGCAGTAGATGCGTTGTGGTTCCAGAATTCCCAATCTGTTGGGCTTTCTGAATGCAGAATCGCCGGTTCAGTTCAGTGCCGAGCACATGGCATTTCCAATGTATGGCCTCTGACTCGAGATCTCCAGGAACTGAGGCAGGGTGAGTGTTGGATAGTTGCTCACGCTGCAGTTTGTGTCCATGATGCCAGATGAATGGAGGGGTGGCCTCATGAAGCCATGGAGGTTTTCCCAGGCTGGGACTTGTGAGCTGCTCCGAACACCAAGCTTTCCTTCTGTGGGATGGGGAGTCCATTTTAATGGCTCCAGGGTCCTCCATATGGAAAGAAGTGATAGCAGAGCTCACTGCATAGATTTCTGGAAAGCCAAGCTCAATTTATCCTTTCAACCCAGGAACAAGATAGTTTCGATCTGGTGGCTCTGGGGCAAGTGCCCAGGGGTATGAGTTGACAGGGAGCCTCATGCTATAGGGTCAAAATCCTGGCTTGTGTGCAGGGAGACCTTTGAATGTGGTGGGTACTCAGGCGCCATGCCAGATTCTCCTCCCTTGAGGGCAGGATGCAGCTCCCAGGAGCCTGGTTGCCTTCTGTGGACAAGAGGCATTCTGTTTTGTGGCTCAGGGACCAAGCGTTCAAGCATATGTAGGTATTCCAGCACCTGCCTCTGGGGATAGATGCCTGCGAATCTCAGTTAGGGTGCCATTGAGGTCCTAGGGGCATGTCAGTTTAAATCTTCTGACTCAGGGCCATTGACCTGGGTGTCTGACTAGAGGTAGGTGTCTGGCATGTGTCAGACTGTGCATTTCTGTCCGGAGTGGCCAATGAAATTGGGTGGTCTCAGGGGCCTTCCAGGTGTCTCCCAATCTGAAGGGTTTGTGCAAATGTGATGGACAGAGTTTCCTAAGGGAGGGCAGACAGAATCCTGCAGAGAGGCTCCATACGCCCCATTTTGGAGAGCCTGTCGGCCAGGGCTTTGGGGACAAAAGTCTGCAAACACAATCTCATGTTAGAGTGAGGCGCAAGGTCATGGCATGCCTGATCTGCAGACTGTGAGGGCAGTGCAACGGGATCTGAAATTAGGGTGACGGGGAGGCAGGAGTGCAGGCTTTCTGTCTGGGTTTTGTGTCTCTGTTGGGCATGCAATGGAGGGTTGGCCTCCTGTGGCCATGAGAGATTCTGCCTCTGTGAGGTTTCTGCCTGGAACCCAAGTGTTTGATGTCTTTTTGGGGGAAGGGAAGAGTGTGGTTTTCCGTCTCAGGGGTCCTGCCATAGCAGGAATTTCAGAGTCAGCTTCTGGTTCCAGTCTACCAGAGAACCCGACCGAGGGTGAAAATTTGGGCCTAGGGGCATGTCAGGCCCGTTATGCAGGATCCTGGTCCAGCTAGCGAGGGCGCTATTTTGAAAGCAGGCTGAGGCTCAGGCAGAGAATGCCTGTTTGTGCCCAGGGCAGCCCTCCTGGATGGGCGTGGTCTCATGGGCCATGCAGCTGGCTCCCACATTGAGGGTTAGAACCCCATCCCCACAGCAAGCTTTTCCCTTCCTGGGGAAAGAGGAGTGCTCATTGATGCTTGAGGTTCCCATCTAGCCCAGGATTTGAGCTATGGTCTGGACACAGACGCCTGAATACCCAGGTTGGGTAGAGGTGAGAGTCTCTGGCCTTGGCACATCCCACATGCAGGTTATGGGGCCTGCTACCTGGGGGGTTGTTGGGAGGTTAATGCTCAAGCTGTGTCAGACAGAGCATTAGTGCACAGGGCGACCTAGGACACTGGGGGGCTGTCGAGGTCCGTGCAATTGATCTTCACGTGGGGATTCTGGCAGAGTCCTAGGGCCCTTGTTCTTTCTGGAGGGCAGGCAGAAGACTGCGTTGGGGCTCCCGAATGAATAATCTGGAAGGCCGCAGGACCAGGAGGCTGAGGATGGAATTCTGAATGCAGAAGCGCCGGTTCCGTTCAGTGCGGAGCACCTTGCATTTCCAATGTGCAGCATCTGTCTCGAGATCTCCAGCACCTGAGTCAGGTCACTTGTCAGACGGTCGCTCAGGCTTGAGTTTGTGTCCATGATGCCTGCTTAATGGAGGGTGGCCTCATGAGGCCATGGAGGTTTCCCAGGCTAGGGCTTGTGAGCTGGTCCGAACAGCAAGATTTCCTTCTGTGGTACAGGGGGGCTATGTTTTGGTGGCTGCAGTGTCCCACATATGGAAAGACATGGTGGCAGAGCTCAACAAATAGATTCTGGAAATCCCAGCTCCGCTTATCATTTTAGCTCAGGAACAAGGCGTTTTGGATCTGGAGAATCTAGGGCAATTGGCCAGGGGACAGATTTGACAGGGAGCTTCATGCTACAGGGTCAAATGCTGGCTTTTGTCGAGGGAGAGTTTAGAATGTGTCGGGCGCTAACGCGTCATGCAGGATTCTCCTCCCCTGAGTGTTGGTCGCAGCTCCCAAGAACCAGGTAACCTTCTGGGGATAGGAGGTGTTCTGTTTTGTGGCTCAGGGATCAAGCGTTGGACCATATGTAGGTATTGCAGAACCTTCCTCTGGGGACAGATGCCTACAAACCTCAGTAGGGTTCTGTTGATATCCTGGGGGCATGTCAGTTTCCTTCTTCTGACTCAGGGCCATTGACCTGGGTGTCTGCCTGGAGTTAGGTGTCTGGTATGTGTCAGACTGTGCTTCTATGTCCAGAGCGGACATAGGAATTGGGTGGGCTCAGGGACCTTGCAGGTGTCTCCCAATCTGGAGGGTTTGGGCAAATGTGACAGGCAGAGTATCTTTCAGGAAGGCAGGCAGAGTCCTGCGCTGTGGCTCAAGACGCCCCATCTTGGAGGGCATGTTGGCCAGGGCTTTGCGGACAGAAGTCTGCAAACACATACTCGGGTTAGGGTGTGGGGTGACATGATGGCAGGCCCGATCTGTGGACGGTGAGGGAAGTGCCACACTATCTGAAATGAGGGGGAAGATGAGGCGGGAGTACAGGCTTTTCTGTCTGGGTTGTGTGTCGCAGCTGGCTACGGAATGTAGTGTAGCCTCATGGGGCCATGGGATATTCTGCCTCTGTGAGGATTCTTTCTGCCCGGCTCCAAAGGGATTGGTGTCTTTCGGGGGGAAGGTAAGAGTGCTGTTTTCCGTCTCAGGGGTCCCGACATAGCACAGATTCCAGAGTTGGATTCTGGGTCCGGACGCCTGGAGAATCTGACTGAGGGTGAGGATTTGGGCCTAGGGGCATGTCGCACCCGATATGCGGGCTCCTGGTCCACCTAGCAAGGGGGCTGTTTTGAAAGCGGACTGAGGCTAAGGGTCACAATGCCTGTTTGTTGCCAGGGCAGCCCTCCTTTGTGGGCATGGTCTCATTGGCCATGGAATTGGCTCCCACACTGAGGGTTAGATGCCCTTTCCCACAGCAACTTTTCCTGTCGTGGGGAAGGAGGAGTGCTCTTTGATGCTTGAGGTTCCCCCTTAGCCGAGATTTGAGCTATGGTCTGGGCACAGACGCCTGAATACCAAGGTTGGGTAGAGGTGACAGTCCCTCAACTTGGCGGGTCCCACTTGCAGGATATGGGGCCCGCTACCTGGGGGGCTGATGGGAGATTGGGGCTCAGGCTGTGTCAGACAGAGCATTAGTGCACAGGACGGCCTAGAATATTGGGGTGCCATTGAGGTCCGTGCAGGTTGAGCCTCACGTGGGGATCCTGTGCTTCTGTCTGTCCTTCAGAAGGAACCCTCTTCCTTCTGAAGGACAGACAGAAGACTGCGTTGTGACTCCTGAATGAACAGTCTGGAGGGCTGGCGGGCCAGGAGATTATGGATGAATTCTGAACGCACAAGTGCCGGTTCCGTTCACTGCTGAGCACATGGCATTTCCAATGTGCAGCATATGAGTCAAGGCCACAGCACCCGAGTCATAGTATGTGTCAGATGGTCGTTCATACTGGAGTTTTTGTCCATGATGGCCAATGAATGGAGGGGTGGCCTTATGAGCCCATGGAGGTCGTCCCAAGGTGGGGCTTGTGAGATGCTCTGAACAAAAATCTTTCCTTCTGCGGGACTGTGGGAGTCCGTTTGGATGGCACCCGGGTTCCCCGTATGGATAGACGTCGTAGCAGAAGTCACCCCATGTCTGCCTGGAAAGCCCAGTTCCGCTTACACTTCCAGCCCAGGAACAAGGCCATTTTGATCTGGTGGTTTGGGACAAAATGCCCAAGGGGCTGTGGTGACAGGGAGCCTCATTCTGATGGGAAACAATGCTGGCTTGTGTACAGGGAGACCTTAGAATGTTGCGGGGGCTCAGACGCCATGCTGGATTGTCCTCCCCTGAGGGTTGGATGCAGCTCGCAAGAGCCAGATGGCCTTCTGGGGACAGGAGGTGTTCTGTTTTGAGGGTCAGGGATGAAATGTTGGACCATATGCAGGTATTCCAGAGTTTTTCTCTGGAGGTAGATTGCTTCAATCCTAAGCTAGGGTTCCGTTGAGGTCCTATGAGTATGTCATGTTCAATCTTCTGACTCAGGGCCATTGACCTGGGTGTGTGCCTGGAGGTAGGTGTCTGGCTTGTGTCCGAATGCATTTTTTTCCAAGGCGGCCAATGAATTTGGGTGGGCTCAGGGGTACTGCAGGTTGCTCTCAATCTGGAGAGTTTGTGCAAATGTGACAGGCAGGGTTTCGTTCAGGTAGGCTGCACTGTGGCTCCAGTGGCCCCATCCTGGAGGGCCTGTTGGTCAGGGCTTTTGGGACAAAAGTCTGCAAACACACACTCGGTATAGGGTTCTGGGTGATGTGTTGTAGGCCAAATCTGACGACCTTGAGGGCAGTGCCAAAGGATCTGAAATAAGTTTGATGGGGAGGCGGGCGTGCAGGCTTTTATGTCTGGGTTGTGTGTCTTGGTTGGCCTCGGATGGAGTGGTAGCCTCATGGGGTCATGGGAGATTCTAGCTCTGTAGGATTCTGCCCGACTCCCAAGGGTTTGGTGTATTTCGGGGTAAGGGAAGAGTGCTGCTTACCGTCTCAGGGGTCCTGCCATAGCATGGATTCCAGAGTCAGTATCTAAGTCCGGGCCCCTGGAGAACCCTAATGAGGGTGAGGATTTGGGCCTAGGGGTATATCAGGCCCTCTATGTGGGCTCCTGGTCCAGGGAGCAAGGGGGCTGTTTTGAAAACGGGCTCAGCCTGAGGGTCACAATAACTGTTTGTGGCCAGGGCAGCCCTCCTGATTGGGCATGGTCCCATGGATCATGTGGCTGACTCCCACTCTGAGGGTTAGACCCTCATCCTCACAGCAAGCTTTTCCCGTCGTGTGGAAGAAGGAGTGCTCTTTGATGCTTGAGGTTCCCCATAGGCCGGGATTTGAGCTATGGTCTGGGCACAGACGCCTGAACACCCAGGTTGGGTAGAGATGACAGTCTCACACCTTGGCACGTCCCACCTACAGTATATAGGGCCCGCTACCTGAGAGGCTGATTGGAGGTCGGGGCTCAGGCTGTGTCAGACAGAGCATTAGTGCATACGGAGGCCTAGGACATTGGGGTGCCATCAAGGTCCGTTCAGTTTGATCCACACGTGGGGATTCTGGGCAGATTGCTAGGGCCCTACTTCTTTCTGGAGGGCAGGCAGAAGCCTGTGTTGGGGGTCCTGAATGAATAATCCGGAGGGCTTTGGGGGCAGGAGAGTGAGGGCAGAATTCTGAATGCACAAGCACCGGTTCTGTTCAGTGCCTATCACCTGGCATTTCCAATTTGCAGAATCTGGCCCGAGATCTCCAGCACCTGAGTCAGGATACATGTCAGATCATCGTTCATGCTGGAGTTTGTGTCCATGATGGCCGACGAATGGAGGGATGGCTTCATGAGGCCATGGAGGTTTTCTCAGGCTGGGCCATGTGAGCTGCTCTGAACAGCAAGCTTTCCTTCTGTGGGACAGCAGGAGTCCATTTTGATGGCACCATGGTCCCGCATATGGCAAGATGTCGTAGCATATGTCACCGCATGGATGCTTGTAAAGCCCAGCTCAGCTTCCCCTCCCAGCCCAGGAACTAGGCCGTTTGGAGCTAGTGGCTCTGGGGTAAAGTGCTCAGGGTGCTGTGGTGACAGGGAACCTCATTCTAATGGGTCACAATGCTGGCTTGTGTCCGTTGAGACCTTAGAATGTGGTGGGGGGCTCTGGCGCCTTGCAGGTTCTCCTTCCCTGAGGGTTGGATGGAGATCTCGAGAGCCAGCTTGCCTTCTGTGGGCAGGAGGTGTTTTGTTTTGAGTCTCAGGGATCAAGTGTTGGACCATATGTAGGTATTCCAGAGTTTGCCTCTGGAGGCAGATGGCTGCAAAATTAAGGTAGGGTTCTGTTGAGGTCCTAGGGGTATGTCAGGTTCCATCCTCTGACTCCAGGCCATTGACCTGGGAGTCTGCCTGCTGGTAGGTGTCTGGCATCGTTCCGAATGCACCTTCTTCCTAGGCGGCCAACGAATTTGTGTGGTCTCAGGGGCATTGCAGGTATCTCTCAAGCTGGAGGTTTTGTGCAAATGTGACAGGCAGAGTTTCCTTTGGGTGGGCAAGTAGAGTCCTGTGCTGTGGCTCCAGAGGCCACATCTGTCAGGGCATGCCAAGCCAGTTAGATGGAGACGGCCAATCAGTGGGGCATGCATATATTTACTGAGGGGAGTTGCAATCCCATTGACCAGCTGTGTGTGGGTCGGGATCAACCACCTCTATAAAGGCTGGTCCGTGAGGCTGTGGGTGGGTAGCAGGAGGCATTAGAGTAGGGGTTAGCAGGAGCCATTAAAGTATCCACTATGGGAGCCATTGGGAGCCATTGGGGTAGTGGTAGAGTGGTAGTGTCAGGGTTGTGGAGAGTGACAGTGCCCTTTCTGTAATCGGAAGCTTCGAGAGTGGCATTGATGGGAGTTTTGCTGGCCCTGTCAGGTGCAGCATTGCTGGGAGCCTCGTCCAGGGGAGTGGCCTCATCTGCAGTGATCTCATGGCCCCAAGCAGTGGCGTGGCTCAAGCCGCGGCGCTGTCACTAGACAGTCTGGGAGCGGCCTCATCTGCAGTGGCCTCGTCCCGGGGAGCGCCCCTGTCCAGAGCAGCCTCATTGCGAGCGGCCTCAATGCAAGTGGCATCATCGCCAGTGGCCTCGTCCTGGGGAAAGGCCTCATCTGCAGTCGCCTATCTGCCCCGAGAAGCAGCGCTGACGGGCACTGGCACTGTCACTAGACCATCGGGGAGCGGCCTCACCAGGAGCAGCCTTATCCTGGGGAGTGGCCCTGCTGGCAGAGGCCTCGTCGTGAGTGGCTTCATCTGGAGCGGCCTCGTTGGCAGCAGCACTGCTGCTCGCACTGTCACGAGTCCAGGGAGTGGCCTCGTCAGGAGCGGACTCGTCCCGGGAAGCAGCCTTATCTGGAGTGGCCTCGCTACCCTGAGCAGCAGCGCAGCTGTGAGCAGCCTCCACCTCCGAGCAGCGGTTCTGTCACTAGACCGTCAGGGAACGACCTCGTCAGGAGTGGCCTTATCCTGGGGATTGTCCCTATTGGCAGCGGCCTCATCATGAGCAGCCTTATCCAGTGTAGCCCTATTGGCGGCACCACCACTGCTCACACTGTCATGAATACGGGGAGGGGCCTCATGAGGAGCGGCCTTGTACGGGGAGTGGCCTTGTTTGCAGTGGACTCATCGTGAGCGGCCACATCAGGAGCGGCCTCGTCAGGAGCAGCCTTGTCCCAGGGAGCGGATTTTGGTACAGTGAGGGTGAGGCAAGGAGCCTCCAGGAGGGACCCCAGGGCAAGGAGGCGGAGGCCCCCAGCAAGGCTACGGCACCTACTGGTAAGTTTGATTTCTGATGCATGGCGCAAAATAAAGCTTTGCTTGATTTTTGCTCTCTGTCAGTCTTGTTCCTTTGATCACGGACCCAACATTGTGGGCTCGATCTGGGATCAAGCGACAAGAATAGAGCCACCATCGGAATTTCTGGAAAAGCCTCTATTGAGATCTTGTCTGTCTGTCTGTTTGCAGAGCTCCAGGGTACAGCCCAGCAGGGAGAAGCTGGATGCGGCCAAGTTAACCAGGGCAGGATTGGATGCGGGGACGCCCCATCCCTCTGCTGGTAGACCGACAATGGTCTCAAGTCCCCCTGGGCAGTTGGGCGGTTTGAGACCCCCTAGGTGTACATGGGGTTTGAGTCCCCCTGGGCGGTCGGGGGGTTTGAGTCCCCCTCGATGGTCGGGGGGCTCGGTTCCCCTAGGTAGTTGGGTGTTTCAAGTCCCCCTAGATGTACAGTGGGTTCGAGTCTCCCTAGGGGGTCTGGGTGTTTGAGTCCCCCTAGACGTAAGGGGGGTTCAAGTTCCCCTAGATGGTCAGGGGGTTCGAGTGCCCCTAGACAGTTGGGGGGTAAAGAAAGCCCCCAGCTGTGGCAGGTTCTGGGTAAGAATCCATAGGCCTGCAGTTCTCTTTGTCCAGATCTTTTGTTGTCTACTGTGTGGTTTGTTGTGTTTGCAGGGGACCAAGGAAGTCTCCACCAGCAGCAGGCTCTGGATGGGGATCGCTGGGCCTGTGGTTGTCTCTGCCTTGTTTTTTTTATTGTCTGTTGTGTTGTTTGCTGTATTTGGAGAAATGGGAGAAGCAGGGAGTAAGGGAACTGTGACACACCAGGACTTGTTCTCGAACATTTCAAGGATTTCCAAGGTAGAGCCACTCAATCAGGTGACAAGGTTTACCTGGGAATACTAAAAACACTCTGTGAATTAGAGTGGCCCACTTTCTATACAGGGTGGCCGCCGGAAGGAACATTTGCCTTGGCACAGATCTATTCTACCCTGAGTGAGGTCTTTGATCTACATCAAGACCAAATACCGTACATTGTGGCCTGGCGATATCTCACAGAAGAGCCACCCCCACCTTCACGCTGTTAATGAAACTATCTCTCTTCCTCTAAGGCAAGTCAGAGCACCAAAACCAGAACAGACAGATGAGGGGGAGCCAGGGAAGAAGACCGTCTTACCTCCTTTGGATGTGGAGGATGTGGAATTTCCGCCCCACTTTATCTGTCCCCTAAATCCGACTATTGGTCCCGAGATGCCTTTACCAGTCCATCTCATATGCGGTCGGGATCTACCTATGGGACCACCAAGCAGAGAGTCCGCGCTGATCCTTCCCCTTTCCTCTATCCCCCTCATCTTCCCTTTACTTCACGAGTACTATCTGTGCCAATGTTGCCTCTCTGTGACATTGCTCTACCGGATGGGAGAGGGCGCCCCCACCTAGGATATACCCCTTTCCCCTCTCCCGACATCTATAACTGGAAGAACCAACACAAATCCGTTTCTGTCCACCCACAGGACTTAGTCTCTTGGAGACTGTTTTTCTTACCCACCAACATACCTGGGTGGATATTCAACAGCTCCTAATGGCTCTCTTTAATGCAGAAGAGAGGGATTGCATCATGTGAGAAACCCATAAGGTGATAGCCGAGAGATTTGGCAGGGACCTCGATCCCCGCCGAATGGAAGACTACTGCCCAAGGGAACTCCCTGACTGGGATCCAAATTCCAGTGAAGTTAAGGAGAGCTTACATTTCTACCACCAGGCTCTACTGGGAGGCCTCCGTGCAACTGCAAGGAGACCCATAAATTTGTCCAATATTAGTATGGTGATTCAAGGTAAGGTTGAGTCTCCAGGAGCTTTCCTAGAAAGGGTAATTGAAGTCTATAAAATGTATATCCCAATCGACCCTGAGGCACCTGAAAATCAGAGGGCAATGAATCTTGCGTTTGTTAGTCAGTCAGCCCCAGATATAAGGAGGAAACTTCAGAAAATCAAAGGCTTTGAAGGGAAGAATCTGACTGAGTTAGTGGGAATAGCAGAAAAGGTGTTTAACAAGACGGATGTACAAGAGGATGAAAAAGAGACAAAAAAACTGGTTTAGGTTTTGGCATTACATGAGGTGGGGAGGAAATAGGTTGGGGATAGCAAATGGAAGGAAAACCCTAAGCACAGAGAAGGCAGGTTGAAAGACTTAGATTCAGATCAGTGTGTTGACTGTTAAGGTAAAAGTCATTGGGCCAGGGAGTGCCCCAAAAAGAAGACAGCAAGCTCACCACCAAAGACTGACAGGGCCATGGTGCGGAGCCCCTCTCCGCACCTTGGGTAAAAATTGAAGTGGAGGGGAAATTGCTTGATTTTTTGTTGGACACAGGAGCCCAATTTTCATCATTACTTAAACCTATGGGAAAACTATCTGTAGAAGAAGTGTGGGTACAAGGAGCAAATGGCCAGAGAGACATAAATGGACAATAGGAAGGACTTTAAATTTGGCCTCAGGAGTAGTGAAACATCAATTATTGGTCCTCCCTAATGCCCCATATAACTTGATGGGAAGAGATCTCCTTCATAAGTTAAGAGCTGGCATTCAGTTCTCAGATATAGACATGACTGTAACCTTGAGACAACCCACTGTACAGGTGCTTATGGCAGAAGTAGATGAATACCTCCTTTACAAGCCAGTCTCAAAACCAGTGGAGAGAAATGCGGGGAGCCTTCTCCAAATCCTACAGGTCGAGTTTCCTGAGGTCTGGGCAGAAGGGAAGTTCCCTGGCTTGGACATGGGAGAATCTCCAGTGGTGGTACAATTAAAGGTGACAGCTACGGCTATTTGCGTTCGGGAGTACCCCCTTCCCCGGGAAGCAAAGGAAGAGATCAGAAAACACATTAACAGCCTCCGAGGAGATGGGATCCTTGTTCCTTGCAAATCTCCATGGAACACACCTTTGCTACCCATCAAAAAGGCCGAGACTGGGGAGTACCGACCTGTTCAGGACATGTGGAAATTTAATAAATGGGTTGAAGATATCCACCCCACAGTGCCTAACCCCTATACCCTACTCTCCCTACTGGGCCCCAAAAGAACTGTGTATACCATCTTAGATCTCAAGGATGCATTTTTCTGCATATCTTTAGCTAGGAATCTCAGCCCCTTTTTGCTTTTGAGCTTTCCGATGCACAGAAAGTGGTTCAAGGCCAACTCACCTGGACAAGACTTCCCCAAGGATTCAATAATTCCCCCACCATTTTTGATGAGGCCCTACATGAGGATTTGCATGTGTACAGAACCTCCAACCTAGGAGTCACTCTGTTATAGTATGTTGATGACTTGCTGATATCTGCTGAGGAACATGAGTCATGCTTGCGAGGGGCAAGAGCTCTCTTATAGACTCTGCAGGAAAAACGGTATCAGGTGTCATCGAAGAAAGCACATCTCTATCAGAGCTATGCCACTTAATCAAGCTTTGATCTTCATAAGGGAGTGCGTTCACTGTCTGAGTCCAGGAAACAGGTGATCACACGATACCCCCGCCGCACCATGTCCCGACAAGTGAGGGAGTTTCTTGGGAGAGTGGGCTACTGTAGGCTGTGGATACCGTGGTTTGCAGAGATTGCCCAATCTCTCTATGAACTGGCAAAGTGGGGGGCTCATTATGATAGAGTTCGGCTGAGGCCGAAGTAGCATTTTGGGTATTACAAGCAGCCTTACTGCGTGCCCCCAAATTGGCCATCCCAGATGTTACCAAGCCCTTCCACTTGTATGTGGATGAAAAAGCAGGGGTGGTCAAAGGAGTTTTGACTCAGAATCTGGGGCCTTCTCAAAGGCCAGTAGCCTATCTTAGCAAGAAACTAGATCCAGTAGTGGCTGGATTCTCCTCTCGCCTCTGCATAATTGCTGCCTTGGCCCTCTTGGTCAAGGATGCAAGTAAATTGAATTTGGGACAAAATCTCATCTTGACCACCACCCATGCTACTGAGGGCCTTCTTCGGACTCCACCAGACTGATGGATGACAAACACCTGAGTGACGGGGTATCAGGCCCTCCTCCTCAATGAACCAAGAGTGACAGTCCGGCCCCTGGCAGCATTAAATCCAGCCACGCTGCTGCTAGCGGAACTGGCTGACCATCCACATTATTATAGGGGTGTCCTAACCCAAGTCTCAGGAATAAGGTCGGATCTCAGAGACATAACCCCCCGGATGCCGAGATTACTCTGTTCACAGATGGAAATAGCTACGTGGTCAATGGAAAGAGAATGTGGTGGCTCGGTGGTTTCTCCTGAGCAGAAACTCTGGACAGCCGCCCTGCCACATGGAACTTTGGCATAAAAAGCAGAACTGATTGCACTCACTAAGACACTGCACTTGGCCAAAGGTAAAACCGCCAACATCTCTATGGAAGCAGGTATGCCTTTGTTACTCTCCATATACATGGGGCTATTTATAAAGAAGGGGGCTTATTAACAGCAAAAGGAAAAGAAATTAAAATTAGAGGAGAAATATTGACTCTCCTTCAGGCTATTTGGGACCCAAAAGAATGGGCCGTTATGCATTGCCCGGGACACCAAAAGGGGACTGATCTGATTTCAAAAGGAAACCAATTAGCAGATCAAGCCACAAAGCAAGCAGCTCAAGAAACACTACAAGAACTAGTTACACTCCCAGCTTCAGCCCTACCAGAAAAACTGAATTATTCAGAAGAAGATTTAAAGTATTTAGAGAAATGGGTCAAATTGGACTATGAGGGAGACTGGGCTAGACTGAAGCAGGGAAACTAATTCTTCCTCAAAGACTAGGCAATAAGTTAGTAGACCAGATACATCATGGTACTCATTTGGGGACACGCAAACTCAAGGAGCTTATAGGCAAGCAGTTCCAGGTTTCTAAATTAGGGCGTATGGTTCAGGATATAGTTGATAGGTGTGCTCAATGCCAGACAGTTAATGTGGGAAGAACTTACATGGGTAAGGTTCGTTACCTAAAAGAGGTAAGGAACCAGGAATTTATTGGGAAATTGATTTTACAGAAATGAAACCTTGAAAATATGAGCACAAGTACATGCGAGTTTTTGGAGATACCTTTTCAGGCTGGTTAGAGGCTTTTCCCACCAAACATGAGACGGCAGGAGTGGTAGCCAAAAAGCTACTAGAAGAAATAATTCCTAGGTTTGGGCTGCCTCTCACATTCGGGTCAGACAATGGCCCTGCATTTGTGAGTTCAGTCTCACAGGCACTGGCCAAGGCCATGGCACTAATTGGAAACTGCGTTGTGCCTACTGGCCCCAGAGTTCTGGGCAAATAGAGAGAATGAACCGGACTCTTAAAGAGACCTTGATAAAACTAATTCTGGAGACTGGCGGTGGATGGGTGGATCTCCTTCCTTTCGCCCTCTTCAGGGCACAATGTACACCCTATTTAAGCGAGGTGACCCCAATTGAAATAATGTTTGGGAGACCCCCCCTCCCTGCCATCCTCGACTACAAGAGGTTGACCTAGCAAAAATGACTGAGCAGTCTGTACTCCAGTCACTGCAGGCATTACAGTCTGTCTTAAAAAAAGCCCACTCAGGGATCCGGACTGTCCCCAATGGGATGGAGACAGAGGTGGAAACACATCCTTACCAACCTGGGGATGCTGTTTGGATATGTCACTATCAAGGGGAAAATTGGAGCCTCGCTGGAAGGGACCATTTAATGTTATCCTGACCACCCCCATGGCAATAAATGTAGAAGACATCAGGGCCTGGATTCACGTGGGTCACTTCAAATGAGCCAAGGACGAGGACGCCCCCCAGAGATGGAATCTGCAGCCGACAGACCCTGCTGACCGTGGACTAAAGTGAAGATTAAAAAAAACTGAGTTTTTTGTTGCTCCTATTGTTACCTGTTTATGAAAAGTATAGGTGGGAAATTAGATGAGCAGAATTAGGAAAAAATGGAAAAGGTTATACAAAGCGTTCAATGGCTATCTCATCAGCTGACTGTACATTACGGTTATTTTTGGCCCTTGTATTATAAACGCCCTAATGTCATTTGTACCAAAGAAAATTGGAGCGATAAAAATGTTAGTCTTACATGTTAATAAACCATCTTACAACAGGAGAACATCGAACTGGCTGGAAAGTCAAGGATTTGACTAATTTCCAAAGAAAAGGGGGAAATATAGGGGCCTGATTAGCCAGAGGAAATGTAAACTCCGGATATAAGGGTGGGCCAGGCCAGATAGCCGTATCCCATCAGTGTGGTGTGCATATATTATCAGTGGTGAGTTGAAATCTCATTGACCACCTGTGTGCGGGCCGGGCTCAAACAGCTCTCTAAAGGTTAGTCTGTGAAGCTGGGAGGGGGGAGAACTAGGAGGAGTCAGAATAGCTCTTTGAGAAGTAGGAGGAATTAGAATAGCCGTTAGAGAAGTAGAACGTGTTAGAATAGCCCTTAGAGATGTAGGAGGAGTTAGAATAGCCGTTGGAGAAGTAGGTGGATTTAGAATAGCCATCCAAGAAGTAGAAGGAGTTCAAATAGCCGTTAGAGAAATAGGACGAGTTAGAATAGTCGTTAGAGAAGTAGGAGGAGTTAGGATAGCCGTTAGAATAGCACAATAGCCAATAGAGTGGCCATTGGGAGCCGTTAGGTATTCATAGGAGTCATAGCATTGGGGTCATGGGGAGCAGCGCTGCCCAGAGCTGTGGCCTCCCGCCAGCAGCCTCGCTGCCCTGAGCCGTGGCCTCGCTGGAGTGGCCTGGCTGGAGCGGCCTCACCAGAGTGGCATCGTTCTGGGGAGCAGCCTCTTTGGCATGCAGCCTCATCGTCGAGTGGCCTCCTCCAGAATGGCCTCTTCATCATCAGGAGCGGCCTTGTCCATAGCGGCCTCTTCATTGTTGGGAGCGGCCTCATCTGGTGTGTGGCCTCATCTGGGGAGCGGCCTCCTCTGGGGAGTGGCCTTGTCAGAGTGGCCTCATGGGGAGCAGAGTCTGTGTCGTCAGGATTGTTGTCCTCATCATCCTTGCCTCTTTTTCATCAGGAGCGGCGTCCTCCTTGTCATCATCCCCTCTATTTAAGAGATGGCCATGACTGGTTGGTTTGGTTTCTGATGCTTGGCATGAAATAAAGCTATTCTTGATTTTCATTTTGTGTCAGTTTCATTCCTTTGATCATGGACCCTAACAGCTGTTTTCCGTCTCTGGGGTCCCGCCACAATAGGGATTCCGAGTCGGCGTCTGGGACCATGTGCCTGGAGTACCCGACTGAGGGTGAGGATTTGGGCCTAGGGGCATGTTATGCCTGATATGCGGTCTCCTGGTCCAGCTAGCGATTGGGCTGGTCTGAAAGTGGGCTCTGGCTGAGCGTCACAATGCCTGTCTGTGGCCAGATCAGCCCTAATGGGTGAGCGTGGTCTCATGGTCCATGGAGCTGGCTCCCACTCTGAGGGTTAGACCCGCATCCCCACAGCATTCTTTTACCCTGGTGAGGAAGGAGGAGTACTCTTTGATGCTTGAGGTTCTGCCATAGGCCACCTGAATACCCAGGTTGGGTAGAGATGACAATCTCAAGCCATAGCAGGTCCCACCTGCAGAATATGTGGCCTGCTACCTGGGGGGCTGAAGGGAGGTCTGAGCTGAGGCTTTGTAAGACAGAGCATTACTGCATAGGGTGGCCTATGATATTGGGATGCCATTGAGGTCCGTCCAGGTTGATCCTCAAGGGGGGTTCTGGGAAAGACCCCTAGAGCCCTTCTTCTTCTGGAGGCCAGGCATAAGACTATTTTGTGGCTCCCGAATGAACAGTCTGGAGGGCTGTCAGGACCGGAGGGTGAGGACTGAATTCTGAATGCAAAAGTGCCAGTACTGTTCAGTGCCGAGCACATGGCATTTCCAATGTACAGCGTCGGACTCAAGATCTCCAGCACCTGAGTCAGGGCATGTGTCAGATGTAGCTCACGCTGGAGTTTGTGTCCATGATGGCCGACGAATGGAGAGGTGGCCTTATGAGGCCATGGAGGTCTTCTCAGGATGGGGCTTATGAGCTGCTCCGGACAGCAAGCTTTCCTTCTGCGGGACTGGGGGAGTCCGTTTGGATGGCACCAGGGTCCCCCATATGGAAAGGCGTCGTAGCAGAAGTCACCGCATTGATGCCTGGAAAGTCCATCTCCACTTACACTTCTCGCTGAGGAACAAGGCCATTTGATCTGGTGGCTCTGGGGCAAAGTGCCCATGGGGCTGAGGTGACAAGGAGCCTCATTCTGATGGGTCACAATGCTGGCTTGTGTCCAGGGAGACCTTAGAATGTGGCAGGGTCTCAGGTGCCATGCAGGATTCTCCTACCCTGAGGGTTGGACACAGCTCCCAAGAGTCTTTTTGATTTCTGGGGACAGGAGATGTTCTGTTTTGTCCTTCTGGGATCAAGTGTTGGACCCTATGTAGGTATTCCAGAGTTTGCCTCTGGAGACAGATGCCTGCAAATCTAAGCTAGGGTTCCGTTGAAGTTCTGGCGGTATGTCAGGTTCCATCTTCTGGCTCAGGGCCATTGACCTGGGTGTCTGCCTGGAGGTAGGTGTCTGGCATGTCTCCAAATGCACCTTTATTCCAAGGCGGCCAACAAATTTGGAGTGGGTTCAGGGGCATTGCATGTGTCTCCCTAACTGGAGGGTTTGTGCAAATGTGATGGGCAGAGCTTCCTCCGGGTGGGCAGGCAGAGTCCTTTGCTGTGGCTCCATCCTGTAGGGCCTGTTGGCTAGGGCTTAGGGGACAAAAGTCTGCAAACAGAAACTCAGGATAGGGTTCTGGACAAGGTGATAGCAGGCCCGATCTGGGGATCATGAGGGCAGTGCCGCGGTATCTGAAATTAGTGCGACGGGCAGTTCGGAGCACAGGCTTTTCTTTCTGGGTTGTTTGTCCCTGTTGTTGGCCACAGAATGTAGCGGTATCCTCATTGAGCCATGGGAGATTCTACCTCTGTGAGGATTCTTCCTGGCTCCCAAGGCTTTGGGGTCTTTCATGGGGAAGGAAGAGAGCTGTTTTCCATCTCAGGTGTCCCACCATATCAGGGATTCCAGAGTTGGTTTCTGGGTCCGGGTGCCGAAAGAACCTGACCGAGGGTGAGGATTGGGCCTAGGGGCATGTCACGCCCATTATGCGGGTGCCTGGTTCAGCTAGCGAGGGGGCAAGTTTGAAAGCGGACTCAGGCTGATGGTCACAATTCCTGTTTGTGTCCAGGGCAGCCCTTCTGGGTGGGCGTAGTCTCATGGACCATGCAGCTGGCCCCACAGCAAGCTTTTCCGTTGGGGGAAGAAGGTGTGCTCTTTGATGTTTGAGGTTCCCACATAGGCCGGGATTTGAGCTATGATTTGGGCACAGATCCATGAACACCCAGGTTGGGTAGAGGTATCAGTCTTTGACCTTGGCACATACCACCTGAAGGATATGGGGCCCGCTACCTGGTGTCTGATAGGTCGGAGCTCAGGCTGTGTCAGACAGAGTATTAGTGCACAGGGCGGCCTAGGACAGTGGGGTGCCATCGAGGTTCCTGTCGTTTGATGCTCACGTGGGGATTCTGGGCCATTCTTTGTTCGGGAGGGCAGACAGAAGACTGCGTTGTGGCTCCTGAATGAAAAATCTGGAGGGCTGGTGGGCCAGGAGGGTGATGACGGAATTCTGAATGCACCGGTGCCAGTTTCTTTCAGTGCCGAGCACATGGCACTTCCAAAGTGCAGCGTGTGACTGGAGAGCTCAGCACCTGAGTCAGGGACATGTCAGATGGTCGCTCATGCTGGAGTTTGTGTCCATGATACCCGACGAATGGAGTGGTCGCCTCATGAAGCCATGGATGTGTTCCTGGGCTGGGGCTTATGCGATGCTCCGAACAGCAAACTTTCCTTCTGGGGGACAGGGAGAGTCCGTTTTGATGGCACAAGTGTCCCCCACATGGAAACACATTGTAGCAGTGTTAGGGTCTGTGATCAAAGGAACGAGACTGACACAAAGCGAAAATCAAGCAAAGCTTTGTTTCATGACATGCATCAGAAATGAAACTGACTGGTAGGTGCCCAAGCCCCATGCTTTAGAAACCAAACTGACTGGTAGGTGAAAGAGCCCAGGGCATTAGAAACCAAACTGACCAGTAAGTGCCCGAGCCTTGCTTCGGGCCAACACCTCCCTGCCCTGGGGTCCCTCCTGGAGGTTCCCTGCCCCCCCCCCACTGTACCACAGGCTTCTCCACTGAGGCCTCTCCTGCCTAAGCCACTCCCGGCAATGCCACTGCAAATACCGCTCCTGTCAAAGCCACTCCCGGTGGCGCTGCTGGTGCTACAGCTCGAGGCGTCGAGGTCGCTCATGGAAGCACTGCTGCTGCTGCTACTCCCTCTCCCAGCGAGGATGATGAGGCTGCTCCCAGTGGCTCCCCTACTGGCTACCCTAACTCCTCCTCCTATCTCCCCCTGGAGCCTCATAGACCAGCATTTACAAAGGTGCTTAAGCCTGGCCCACACACAGGTGGCCAATGGGATTGCAATACACAGAGAAAACTAGACAGGCATGCTAGGTCTGCCACGCATGCACACACACACACACACACACACACACACACACACACACACACACCTGCTAGGTAACACAAAGGTGGCCAATTGAATTTCAATTTTCCCTAGTAGATATATGTGCTCCCCACTGATTGGATGTCTTCACCTGGCCTGACCCACCCTTGTACCTAGGCTTTGCAAGTAATTTCCTCTGGGAGGGGTGGGGTCAGTATAAGTTCACTACATAAATACAGAATGACTCCCTCTGGCCAACCAGGCCCTAACATTCCCCACTTTTCTTTGGATATTAGTCAAATCCTTGATTTTTCAGCCAGTTCTTTGTTCTCCTGTTGTAAGGGGGTTATATTGAGCATGTAATATTGGGGACAAAAGGTAACAGTAGTGCACAGTTGGCTGATGAGTTAGCCATTCAACACTTTGTATAACCTTTTCCATTTTTTCCTATTTCCGTTCATCTAATTTCCCACCTATACTTTTCATAAACATGTAACAATAGGAGCTAAGAAAAACTCAGTTTTTTTAGCCTTAGCTTTAGTCCATGGTCAGCAGAGTCTATTGGCTGCAACTTCCATTTCTGGGGGCGTCCTCATCCTCGGCTCGTTTAACATGACCTGCATGAATCCAGCCCCTAATGCCTTCTACTTCTACTGCCGTGGGGGTGGCCAAGATAACAGTAAATGGTCCCTTCCAGCGAGGATCCAAGTTTCCCTCTTGATAGTGATGTATCCAAACCAAGTCCCCGGCTTGGTTAGGATGTGGTTCCACCTCCGTCTCCATTCCAGGGGGGGCAGTGCGGATCCCTGAGTGGGCTTTTTTAAAGACAGACTGTACAGGAGTACAGATTGATCAGTCATATCTACTAGGGCAACCTCTTGTAGTCGAGGATGGGGGGGTCTCACAAACATTATTTCAAAAGGGGTCACCATACTTAAATAGGGTGTGCATCATGCCCTGAGAAGGGTGAAAGGAAGGAGATCCACCCATCCACCGCCAGTCTCCAGAATCAGTATCATCAAGGTCTCTTTAAGAGTCTGGTTCATTCTCTCTACTTGCCCAGAACTCTGAGGCCGGTAGGCATAATGTAGTTTCCACTTAGTGCCCACGGCCTTGGCCAATGCCTGTGAGACTGAACTCACAAATGCATGGCCATTATCTGACCCGATTGCGAGAGGCAGCCCAAACCTAGGAATTAATTCTTCTAGTAGCTCTTTGGCTACCACTTGTTCCATCTCATATTTGGCGGGAAAAGCCTCTAATCAGCCTGAAAAGGTATCTACAAAAACGAGCATGTACTTGTGCCCATATTTTCCAGATTTCATTTCTGTAAAATCTATTTCCCAATAAATTCCTGGTTCCTTACCTCTTTCTCTTTTCCCTCTTCCCATTTAATTCTTCCCATATTAACTGACTGGCATTGAGCACATCTATCAACTACATCCTGTACCATACACCCTAATTTAGAAACCTGGAGCTGCTTGCCTATAAGCTCCTTGAGTTTGCATATCCCCAAATGAGTACCCTGATGTATCTGGTCTACTAACTTTTTGCCTAGTATTTGAGGAAGAATTATTTTTCCTGCTTCAGTCTTAGCCCAGTCCCCTTCATAGTCCAATTTTTATGAAGATTTTTATTTATTTATTTGACAGAGAGAGAGATCACAAGTAGGCAGAGAGGCAGACAGAGAGAGAGAGTAGGAAGCAGGCTCCCTGCGGAGCAGAGAGCCCAATGCGGGGCTCGATCCCAGGACCCTGAGATTATGACCTGAGCCAAAGGCAGGGGCTTAATCCACTGAGCCACCCAGGCGCCCCTTCATAGTCCAAGTTATCACATTTCTGTAAATACTTTAAATCTTCTTCTGTATAATTCAGTTATTTTGTTAGGGCTGGAGCCGGGAGTGTTACCAGTTCTTGCACTGTTTCTCAGTCTGCTTGCTTTGTGGCTTGATCTGCTAATTGGTTTCCTTTTGAAATCAGATCAGTCCCCTTTTGGTTTCCAAGGCAATGCATACCGGCCACCTCTCTGGGTCTCAAATAGCCTGGAGGAGAGCCAATGTTTTTCCTCTGTTTTTAATTCCTTTTCCTTCTGCTGTTAATAGGCCCCTTTCTTTATAAATAGCCCCACGTATATGGAGAGTAGCAAAGGCATACCTTCTATCCATATAGATGTTGGCGGCTTTAACTTTGGCCATGTGCAATGCCTTAGTGAGTGCAATCAGTTCTGCCTTTTGTGCCGAAATCCATGGGGCAGATCTGCTGTCCAGAGTTTCTGCTCAGGAGAAACTACTGCAGCCCCCACATACCTCTTTCCATTGACCTTGTAGCAATTACCATCTGTGAACAGAGCCATCTCATCATCTGGGAGGGGAATGTCTCTGAGATATGGCCTTATTTCTGCAACTTGGGTTAGCACCTCCCCACAGTCATGTGGATTGTCAGCCAGCTCCTCTGGCAGCATCTATTCTGGCTGGAATTAGCACTGCCGGGGGCCAGAAGGTCACTCTTGGTTCACTGAGGAGGAGGGCCTGATACCCCGTCACTCGGGTATTTGTCATCCATCGGCCTGGTGGAGTCCAGAGAAGGCACTCGATGGCATGTGTGATGGTCAAAATGAGATTTTGACCCAGAGTCAATTCACTTGCATCCTTGGCAAGGAGAGCCATGACAGCAAATATGCAGAGGCAAGGGGGAAACCCAGCTGCTACTGAATCTAGTTTCTTGCTAAGATAGGCTACTGGCCTTTGCCATGGCCCCAGATTCAGAGTCAAAACTCCTTTGGCCACCCCCTGCTTTTTCATCCACATACAAGTAGAAAGGCTTGGTAACATCTGGGATGGCCAATTCAGGGGTATGCAGTAAGGCTGCTTGTAGTACCCAAAATGCTCCTTCAGCCTCAGCTGTCCACACTATCATAGTGATCCCCCCTTCTGCCAGTTCGTAGAGACGTCGGGAAATCTCTGCAAACCGCGGTATCCACAGCCTACAGTAGCCCACTGTCCCAAGAAACTCCCTCACATGTCGAGACGTGGTGGGGCGGGGGTATCGGGTGATCACCTGTTTCCTAGACTCAGACAGTGAACACACTCCCTCGTGAAGATCAAAGCTTAGATAAGTGGCATGGCTCTGATAGAGCTGTGCTTTCTTTGCTGACACCCAATACCCTTTTTCCTGAAGAGTTTTTAAAAGAGCTCTTGTACCCCACAAGCATGACTCATAGTTCTCAGCAGCGATCAGCAAGTCATTAACATAGTGTAACAGAGTGACTCCTGGGTTGGAGGATCTGTACTCATGAAATTCCTCATGTAGGGTCTCGTCAAAAATGGTGGGGGAATTCTTGAATCCTAGGGGAAGTCTTGTCCAGGTGAGTTGGCCTTGACACCCTTTTTGTGGGTGGGACCACTCAAAAGCAAAAAGGGGCTGAGGATCCTTTGCTAAAGATATGCAGAAAATGCATCCTTGAGGTATAAGATGGTATACACAGTTTTTTGGGGGCGCAGGAGGGAGATTAGGGTATAGGAGTTAGGTACTGTCGGGTGGATATCTTCAACCCATATATTAACTTTCTGCAAGTCCTGAACAGGTCGGTACTCCCAAGTCTTGGTCTTTTTGATGGGCAGCAAAGGTGTGTTCCATGGAGATTTGCAAGGAACTAGGATCCCATCTCCTCAGACGCAGTTAATGTGTTTTCTGTTCCCTTCCTTTGATTCATAGGGGGTACTGCCGAACATGAATAGCCATAGCCGTTGCCTTTAATTTTACCACCACTGGAGGTTGTTCCTTGGCCAATCCAGGGGGCTTCCCTTCTGCCCAGACCTCAGGAAACTCGACCTGTAGGATTTGGAGAAGGCTTCCCCTTTTGAGTCCTCTGGATTTGAGACTGGCTCGTAAAGGAGGTATTCATCTACTTCTGCCATAAGCACCTGTACAGTGGGTTGTCTCAAGATTACAGTCATGTCTCCTTCCGAGAACTGAATGCCATCTCTTAACTTATGGAGGAGATCTCATCCCATCAAGTTATATGGGACATTAGGGAGGACCAAAATTGGATGTTTAACTACTCCCAGGCCATATTTAAAGTCCTTTCTGTTGTCCTTTTATGTCTCTCTGTGCCATTTGCTCCTTGTACCCAGACTTCCTCTCTAGATAGTTTTCCCATAGGTTTAAGTACTGATGAAAATTGGGCTCCTGTGTCCACCAAAAAATCAACTGATTTCCCCTCCACTTCAATTTTTACCCGAGGTTCAGGGAGGGACTCCGAACCATGGCCCCTTCAGTCTCTGGTGACGACCATTGCTGTCTTCCTTTTGGGGTACTCCCTGGCCCAGTGTCCTTTTCCCTTAAAGTAAGTGCACTGATCTGGATCTAAGTCGTCCTGCCTGCCTTCTCTGTGCTGACGCTTTTCCTTCCATTTACTATCCCCAACCTGTTTCCTCCTCACCTCATGTAATGCCAAAACCTTAACCAGTTTTTTGGTCTGTTTTTCATCCTCTTGTGCATCCCTGTGGTTAAACACCTTTTCTGCTATTCCCACTAACTCAGTCAGATTCTTCCCTTCAAAGCCTTCAATTTTCTGAAGTTTCCTCCTTATATCTGGGGCTGACTGCCTAAAAAACGCACGATTCATTGCCCTCTGATTTTCGGGTGCCTCAGGGTCGATTGGGCTATACATTTTATAGGTTTCAATTAGCCTTTCTAGGAAAGTTTCTGGAGACTCATTCTTACCTTGAGTCACCATACTAATTTTAGATAAATTCATGGGTCTCCTTTCAGGTGCACGGAGGCCTCCCAGTAGAGCCTGGTGGTAGAAACGTAAGTTCTCCTTACCTTCATCAGAATTTGGATCCCTGTCAGGGGTTCCCTTGGGTAGTAGTCTTCCATTCGGTGGGGATCGAGGTCTCTGCCAAGTCTCTCGGCTATCACCTTATGGGTTTCTCGCATAATGTGATCCTTCCCTTCCATGCTTAAGAGAGCCATAAGTAGCTGTTGAATATCCAACCAGATAGGTTGGTGGGTAAGAAAAACAGTCTCCAAGAGACCAATTAAATCCTGAGGGTAGCCAGAAAAGGTTTTGTGTTGGGTCTTCCATTTATAGATGTAGAAGAGGATAAAGGGATATAGCTTAGGTGGGGGTGCCCTCTCCCATCCAGTAGAGCAACCTAACGTAGAGGCAGTATTGGCACAGACAGTACTGGTGAGGTAAAGTTAGGATGAGGGGGATAAAGGAAAGGGGAAGGATCAGGGCGGTCTCTCTCCTTGGTGGTCCCATAAGTAGACCCCGACCGCGTATGAGATGGACTGGTAAAGGCATCTCGAAACCAAGTGTCAGATTTAGAGGACAGATAAAGGGGGGAGGAATTCCACATCCTCCACATCTGATGGAGGCAGGACAGTCTTATTCACGGGTTCCCCTTCATTTTTCTGTTCTGGTGTTGGTGCTCTGTCCTGCCTTAGAGGAAGAGAGATGGTTTCATTAGCAGGGTGAAGGTGGGACTTGAGCCATGACGGTGGCTATTCTGTCAGATATCGCCAGGCCACAATGTATGGTATTTGGTCTTGATAGAGATCGAAGACCTCACTCAGGATAGAATAGATCTGAGCCAAGGCAAATGTTCCTTCCAGCGGCCACCCTGTGGAGAAAGTGGGCCACTCTATTTGACAGAGTGTTTTTAGTTTTTCCGGGTCAAACTTTTCACCTGACTGAGTGGCTTTACCTTGGAAATCCTTGAAATGTTTGAGAACAAGACCTTGGGGTGTCAGAGTTCCCCTACTCCCTGCTTGTCCTATTTCTCCAAATACAACAAATGACAAAACAGACAATAAAAACACAAGGCAGAGACAACCACAAGCCCAGCGATCCACATCCAGAACCTGCTGCTGGGGGCACTTACTGGGTCCCCTGCAAACACAACAAACCACACAACAAACAAAAAAATAACCAGGCAAAGATAACTACAGGCCCAACGATTCTTACCCAGAACCTGCCAATGGTAGGGGCTTTGCTTACCCCCAACAGTCTAGGGGGACTTGAAACCCCAAACAGTCCATGGGGACTCGAACTCCCCCATACTCCTAGGGGGACTCAAACCCCCCGAAGTCAAGGGGGACTTGAACCCCCTGTACGTCTAGGGGGACTCAAACCCCCCATACACCTAGGGGGACTCGAACCCCCTGACCGCCCAGGGGGGCTTGAATCCCCTGTTGATCTACCAGCAGAGGGATGGGGCATCCCCGCATCCACACCAGCCCTGTGGAGCATGGCCGCATCCAGCTTCTCCCCAGTGGGCTATACCATGGAGGTCTGCAACCAGACAGACAGACAAGATCTCAATAGAGGCTTTTTCCAGAAAATCCGATGCTGGCTCATCTCTCGCCGTTTGATCCCGGACGAGCCCCCAGTGTTAGGGTCCGTGATCAAAGGAATGAGACTGACACAAAGCGAAAATCAAGCAAAGCGTTATTTCCTGCCATGCATCAGAAATGAAACTGACCTGTAGGTGCCCTAGCCCCGTGCATTAGAAATCAAACTGGCCAGTAGGTGCCTGAGCCCCATGCATTAGAAACCATACTGACCGGTAGGTGCCTGAGCCCCATTCATTAGAAACCAAACTGAACGGTAGGTGCCCGAGCCCCTTCATTAGAAACCAAACTGACTGGTAGGTTCCCAAGCCCTGTACATTAGAACCCAAACTGACCGGTAGGTTCCCGAGCCTTGCTGCAGGCCACCACCTCCCTGCACTGGGGTCCCTCCTGGAGGCTGCCTGTCCCACCCTCACTGTACCACAGGCTGCTCCCGGCGAGGCCGCTCCTGTCAAACCATTCCTGGTGAGGCCGCTGCAAATGCCCCTCCTGTCAAAGCCACTCGCGGCATTCTGCTGCTGCTGCTCGAGGCATTGAGGCTGCTCCCGGTGTCACTGCTGTTGCTGCTGCTCCGGCTCCTGGCAGTGCTGATGAGGCTGCTCCCAATGGCTCCCCTACCAGCTACCCTGACTCCTCCTGCTATCTCCCCCTGCAGCCTCACAGACCAGCTTTTATAGAGGTGGTTGAACCCGGCCCACACCCAGTTGTCCAATGGGATTGCAATACACAGAGAAAACTGCACAGGCATGCTAGGTCTGCCACACACACCGGCTAGGTAACACAGAGGTGGCCAATTGAATTTCAATTCGCCCTAGTAGATATATGTGTTCCCCACTGATTGGATTTCTTCACCTGGCCTGACATGCCCTTGTACCTAGGCTTTGCAAGTAAGTTCCTCTGGGAGGGGTTGGTGTCAATCTAAGTTCACTACATAAACACAAAATCACTCCCTCTGGCCAACCAGGCCCTTACAGCAGAAGTCACGCATTGATGCCTGGAAAGCCCAGCTCCGTTTCTCCTTCCAGGCCAGGACCAAGGAAGTTTTGATCTGGTGGCTCTGGGGCAAAGTGACCAGGGGTCATAGGTGTCTGGGAGACTCATTCTGGTGGGTCACAAGGCTGTCTTGTGTCCAGGGAGACCTTAGAATGTGGCGGGGGCTCTGGCGCCATGCAGGATTCTCCTCCCCTGAGGGTTGGACCCAGCTCCCAAGAGCCAGGTTCCCTTCTGGGGACAGGAGGTGTTCTGTTTGTGGTTCAGGGATCAAGTGTTGGACCATTAGTAGGTATTCCAGAGTTTGCCTCTGGAGGCAGATATGTGCAAACCTATGCTAGGGTTCCGTTGAGGTCCTAGGGGTATTACATGTTCAATCTTCTGACTCAGGGCCATGGACTTGGGTGTCTGCCTGGAAGTAAGTGTCTGTCATGGGTCCGAATGCTTCTTTTTTCCAAGGCGGCCAATGAATTTGGGGTGGGCTCAGTGGCATGCAGGTGTCTCCCAATCTGGATGGCTTGTGCAAATGTAGACGGGCAGAGATTCCTTCGGGTTGGCAGTTAGAGTCCTTCGCTGTGGCTCCAGAGGCCCCATCTTAGAGGGCCTGTTGGCCAGGGCTTTGGGGACAAAAGTCTGCAAACACATACTCGGGATAGGATTAGGAGTGAGGTGATGGCAGGCCCGATCTGAAGACCTTGAGGGTATTGCCGTGGGATATGAAATGAGGGTGATGGGGAGGTGGGAGCACAGACATTTCATTTGGCTTGTGTGTCTCGGTTCGCCATGGAATGTAGCTATACCCTCATGGGGCCATGGGAGATTCCGGCTCTGAGAGGATTCTGCCCGGCTCCCAAAGGTTTGATGTCTTTCGTGGGGGGGGGGGAGGGAAAAGTGCTGTTTTCCGGGCAGGGGTCCCACCATAGCAGGGATAACAGAGTCGGCATCTAGGTCCAGGATCCTGCAAAACCCGACTGAGGTTGAGGATTTGGTCCTAGGGGCATGTCAGACCTGAATTGCAGACTCCTGGTCCAGCTAATGTGGGGGCTGGTTTGAAAGCGGGCTCAGGCTGATGGTCACAATGTCTGTGTGTGTCCAGGGCAGCCTTCCTGGTTGGCGTTGTCTCATGGGCAATGCCGCTGGCTCCCACTCTGAGGGATAGACCACCATCCCCACAGCAAGCTTTTCCATTCCTGGGGAAGGAGGACTGCTCTTTTATGCTTAAGGTTCCCCCATAGGCCTGAATTTGAGCTTTGGGCTAGACACAGACCCCTGAATACCCAGGTTGGGTCGAGATGACAGTCTCTTGCCATAGCAGGTCCCACTGCAGGATATGGGGCCCGCTACCTTGTGGGCTGATGGGAGGTCGGATTCAGGCTGTGTCAGACAGAGCATTAGTGCACAGGGCGGCCTAGGATATTGGGGTGCCATTGAAGTCCATGCACTTTGATCCTCATGTGCGGATAGTGGGCAGACCCCTAGGGCCCTTCTTCTTTCTGGAGGGCAAGCGGAAGAGGGAGTTGTGCATCCCGTGAACAATCTGGATGGCTGGTGGGCCAGAAGGTTGAGTACAGAATTCTGAAAGCACAATTGCCATTTCCGTTCAGTGCGAAGAACATGAAATTTCAAATCTGCAGTGTCTGACTCTAGATCTCTAGTATTTCAGTCAGGGCATGTGTCAGATTGTTGCTCATGCTGGAGTTTGTGTCCATGATAGCCAACGAATGGGGGGTTGGCCTCATGAGGCCATGGAGGTTGTCCCAGCCTGGCGCTTGTGAGCTGTTCCGAACAGCAAGCTTACTTTCTGCGGGACAGGGGAAGTCCATTTGGATAGCACCAGTGTCCTCCATATGGAAAGAAGCTATAGCAGAAGTCACCTCATGGATGCCTGGAAAGCCCAGCTGAACTTAGCCATCCAGCCAATGAACAAGGCCATTTTGATCTGGTGGCTCTGTGGCAAAGTGCCCAGGGGGCTGAGGTGACAGGGAGCCTCATTCTGATGGGTCACAATGTTGGCTTGTGCCAGGGAGACCTTAGAATGTGGCGGGGGCTCAGGTGCCATGCAGGATTCTCCTCCCCTGAGGGTTGGACGCAGCTCCCAAGAGGCAGGATGCCTTCTAGGGACAGGAGGTGTTCTGTTTCGTGGATCAGGGTTCAAGTGTTGGACCATATGTAGGTATTCCAGAGTTTTCCTCTGGAGGAGATGCCTGCAAACCTAAGGTAGAGTTCCGTTGAGGTCCTAGGGGTATGTCAAGTTCCATCATCTGACTCAGGGCATTGACCTGGGTGTCTGCCTGGAGGTAGGTGTCTGGCAGGTGTCTGAATGCACCTTTTTTCAAAGGCTGCCAACGAATTTATGGTGTTTCAGGGGCATTGCAGTTGTCTCCCAATCTGGAGGGTTTGTGCAAATGTGGACGGGCAAGACTTCCTTCAGGTGTTCAGGCAGAGTCCTGTGCTGTGGCTCCAGAGGACCCATCCTGGAAGGCCTGCCACCCAGGGATTTGGGGACAAAATTCTGAAAACAAAAACTCGGGATAGGGTTCTGGGCGAGCTGATGGCAGGCCCATCTACGGGCAGTGAGATCACTGCCATGGGATCTGAAATTAGAGCGATGGGGAGGCAGAAGCGCAGGCTTTTCTGTCTGGGTTGTGTGTCTCGGTGGTCACAGAATGTAGCGGTAGCCTCATGGGGCCATGCAATATTCTGCCTACTGTCTGAGGATTCTGCCCAGCTCCCAAGGGTTTAGCATCTTTTAGGGGGAAGGGAAGAGTGCTCTTTTCCTCTCGGGTTTCCCGGCATAGCTGGCATTCCAGAGTCTGCTTCTGGTCCAGGCGCCTGAAGAATCCGACTGAGGGTGAGGATTGGGACCTAGGGCATGTCAGGCCCTATATGCGTGCACCTGGTCCAGCTAGAAAGTGGGCTGTTTAGAAAGCGGGCTCAGACTGGGAGTCACAATACCCGTTTGTGGCCAGGGCGGCCCTCGTGGTTGGGTTTTGTCTCATGGGCCATGCAGCTGGCTCCCACTCTGAGGGTTAGACCCCAATCCTCACAGCAAGCTTTTCTATTGTAGGGAAGGAGGAGTGCTCTTTTATGCTTGAAGTTCCACATAGACCGGGATTTGAGCTATGGACTGGGCACAGACGCCTGAATACCCAGGATAGGTAGACATGACAGTCTCTGGACAAGGCATGTCCCACCTGCAGTATATGGGGCCTGCTACCTGGGGTGTTGATGGGAAGTCGGGACTGAGGCTCTGTCAGACAGAGCATTAGTGCACAGGGTGGCCTAGGACATTGGGGTGCCGTCGAAGTCCATGCAGTTTGATCCTCACGTGGGGATACAAGGTAGACCCCTAGGGCCCTTCTTCTTTCTGGAAGGCGGGCAGAAGACTGCATTGTGGCTCCCGAATGAACAATTTGGAAGGGTGGCAGACCAAGAACGTGAGGACGAAATTCTGAACAAACAAGAGCCCATTACGTTCAGTGCTGAGCACATGGCATTTTCAATGTGCAGTGTCTAACTCGAGATCTCTAGCACCTGAATCAGGGTACGTGTCGGATGGTCGCTCACATTGGAGTTTGTGTCCATGATGGCCCATGATTGGAGAGGTGGCCTCAAGAGGCCATAGAGGTCTGCCCAGACTGGGGCTTGTGAGCTGCTCCAAACAGTAAGCTTTACTTCTATGGTACAGGGGGAGTCGTTTTGATGGCACCTGGGTCCCCCATGTGCAAAGACACCATAGCAAAAGTCACCACATAGATATCTGGAGAGCTCAGCTCTGCTTACCCTTCCAGGCCAGGACAAGCCCCTTTAAATCTGGTGGCTCTGGGCAACATTCTCAGAGGTCTAGGTGACAAGGAGCTTCATTCTGATGGGTCACAATGCTGGCTTGTGTCTAGGGAGACCTTAGAATGTGGTGGGGGCTCAGGCGCCATGCAGGATTCTCCTCCCCTGCGGGTTGGACGCAGCTCCCAAGAGCAGGTTGCCTTCTGAGGACAGGAGGTGTTCTGTTTTGTGGCTCAGGGAACAAGTGTTGGACCATATGTAGGTATTCCAAAGTTTGCCTCTGGAGACAGATGCCCACAAACAACTGCTAAGGTTCTGTTGAGGTCCTAGGGATATTTCTGGTTCCATCTTCTGACTCAGGGCCATTGACCACCGTGTCTTCCAGGAGGTAGGTGTCTGGCCATTGTCCGGATGTGCCTTTTCTCCAAGGTGGCCAACGAATTTGGGGTGGGCTCAGGGGCATTGCAGTTGTCTCCCAATCTGGAGGGGTTTTGCATATGTGACAGGCAGAGTTTCCTTTGGGTGGGCAGGCAGAGTCCCACACTGCGGCTCCAGAGGCCCCATTCTGGAGGGCTTGTCAGCCAGGGAATTGGGTACAAAAGTCTGTAAGCACAACTCGGGATAGGAATAGGGGCGAGGTGATGGCAGGCCCGATTTGCCGACCGTGAGGGCAGTGCCACTGGATCTGAAATGAGTTGGACTGGGAAGCAGGAGCGCAGGCTTTTCTGTCTGAGTTTTGTGTCTTGGTTGGCCACGGAATGAAACGGTATTCTCATGGGGCCATAGGAGATTCTGCCTCTGTGAGGTTTCTTCATGGCTTTCAAGGGTTTGTTGTCTTTTTGGGGAAGGGAACAGTTCTGTGTTCCGTCTCAGGAGTCCCACCATAGCAGGGATTCGGAGTCGGCTTCTGGGCCTGGGCACTTGGAGGATCCGACCGAGGGTGAGGATTTGGCCTAAGGGATGTCATGCCCGATATGAAGGCTCCTGGACCAGCTAGCAAGGGGGTTGGTTTGAAAGCAGGTTCAGGCTGAGGGTCAGAATGCCTTTTTGTTGCCAGGGCAGCCCTCCTGGATGGGCGTCTTCCATGCAGATGGCCATGCAGATGGCTCCCACTCTGAGAGTTAGACCCCCATCCCCAAAGCAAGCTTTTAACATCGTGCTGTAGGAGGAATGCTCTTTGACGCTTGAGGTTCCCCAATCATCTGGGATTTGAGCTCTGGACTGGGCAGAGATGCCCGAATACCCAGGTTGAGTAGAGATGACAGTCTCTGGCCATGGCATTTCCAGCCTGCAGGATATGGGGCCCACTACCTGGGGGTTTGATGGGAAGTCGGGGCTCAGGCTCTGTCAGACAGAACATTAGTGCAGATGGCGGCCTACGATATTTTCGGGTCTTCGAGGTCTGTGCAGGTTGATGCTCACGTGGGGATTCTGGGCAGACCCCTAAGGCCGTTCTTCTCTCTGGAGGGCAGACAGAGGACTGCATTGGGGTTACCGAATGAACAATCTGGAGGGCTTGCAGCCCAGGAAGTCGAGGAAGGAATTCTGAACGCACAGAGCTTGTAGCTTTCAGTGCCGAAGACATGGCATTTCCATGTTCAGCATCTGACTAGAGATCTCCAGCACCTGAGTCAGGGCACAAGTCAGATGGTCGCCCACGCTGGAGTTTGTGTCAATGATGGCCGACGAATGGAGGACTGGCCTTATGAGGCCATGGAGGTCTTCCTGGGCTGGGGCTTTTGAGCTGCTCTGAATAGCAAACTATCCTCGTGCAGGACAGGGGGAGTCCATTTGATGGCACCTTTTGTGGCCAGGGCAGCCCTACTTGGTGGGCGTGGGTCATGGGCCATGCAGCTGGATCCCTCTCTGAGCATAAGACCTCCATCCCTACAGGAAGCTTTTCCCATCCTAGGGAAGAAGGAGTGCTCTTTTATGCTTGAGGTTCCCCCATAGGCTGAGATTTGAGCTATGGTCTGGATACAGATGCCTGAATACCCTGGTTGGGTAGAGATGATAGTATCTGGTCTTGGCGCATACCCAAGTGCAGGATACTGGGCCTGCTCTCTGGGGGGCTGATTGGAGGTCGGGGCTCAGGATGTGTCAGACAGAGCACTAGGTCATAGGGCTGTATAGGACATTGGGGTGCCGTCGAGTTCTGTGCAGTTTGATCCTCAGTTGGGGATTCTGTGCAGACACCTAGGGCCCTTCTTCTTTCTGGAGGGCAGGGATACAACTGCGTTGTGGCTCTTGAATGAACAATCTGGAGGTTTGGCGGGCCAGGAGGGTGAGGACAATATTCTGAACGCACAATACCTGGTTCTGTTCAGGGCCAAGCCCATGGCATTTCCAATGTGCAGCGTCTGGCTCGAGATCTCCAGCATATGAGTCAGGGCACATGGCAGATATTCGCTCATGCTGGAGTTTCTGTCCATGATGGGCAATGAATGGAGGAGTGGCCTCATGAGGCCTTGGAGACCTTCCTAGGCTGGGACTTGTGAGCTGCTCCGAACAGCACCCCCTTCTGCGGGACAGGGGCTGTCCATTTTGATGGCACCAGGGTCCACCAAATGGAAAGATGCTGTAACAGAAGTCACCGCATGGATTCCTGGAAAGCACAGCTATGCTTCGTCTTTCAGCCCAGGAACAAGGACGTTTGATCTGGTTGCTCTGGGGGAAAGTGCCCAGGGGGATGAAGTGACAGGGAGCCTCATTCTGATGGGTCACAATGCTGACCAGTCTCCAGGGAGACCTTAGAATGTGGCGGGGGTTCAGGCGCCATGCAGGATTCTCCTCCCCTGAGGGTTGGACGCAGCTCGAAAGAGCCAAGTTGCCTTCTGGGGAAAGGAGGTGTTCTGTTTTGTGGCTCAGGGTACAAGTGTTGGACCATATAGAGGTATTCCAGAGTTTGCCTCTGGAGACAGATGCCGGCAAACCAAAGCTAGGGTTCCGTTGAGGTCCTAGGGGTAAGTCAGGTTCCATCCTCTGGCTCAGGGCCATTAATCTGGCAGTCTTCCCGGAGGTAGGTGTCTGACATGTGTGCAAATGCATCTTTTTTCCAAGGTGGCCAGCGAATTTGGGGTGGGCTCAGGGGCAATGAAGGTGTCTCCCTATCTGGAGTGTTTCTGCAAATGTGACATGCAGAATTTCCTTTGGGTGGGCTGGCAGAGTCCTGCGCTGAAGCCCTGATACTCGTCTTGATATGAGTGACACAGGGCTGGGTTATTCTCAATGAAAACATAAGCATTCCAAGGGAAATATCATATGGTTTCACTCATAAGTGCCCCATGAGGCCTACCATGGACACGCATATAAACAGGGGAAAATGGAAAGAGAAGTCAGACAGGGAGACAAACCAGAAGAGACTTAGGACTCTGGGAACCAAGCTGAGGGTTACAGAGGGATGAGACATGCCAGAAATGAGAAAACTGGTTCATGGTATGGAGGTGGTGTGGCATATATGCTGTTGATGAGCACTCGGTGGTATATGCAACTAAAAAATCAGGGAACACAATCTCACAAAAGTATGAGCGATGAAAGGCTGGCTTTCCGAACAAAAGAAAAAGTACTGAAAAGAAAGAAAAACAGGCCATTTTCCATGTAGATGAAAAAAGATAGAGGCAAGAAATGAAGTATAGTTTTATTATCTTACTGATTAAAATGGTATGCAATTGGTTTCCTATGAGGTCCTTATCTGAATTGCTTCTTTGGACATTGCAAATTAGATTCTTCCTTATTCCTACATTTCGGGAATAGATGAGAAGAACTGGCATTGCCTTTCTTAAATGTCTCGGAGTTTTGACCAGCAAATTAGTTTGGCCTGTATTTTTGGGTGTTGGGAGGTGTTTGAGGAATGCTTCAAATCCTTTCGTCATTACCTGCGCCGTCAGATGTGGATGTTCATGACCTAGATTTGGTAGTGAGTATGTGTCTTGGAATTTATCCTTTTCTCTCAGTTATTGGATTTGCTGGCACACTTGTGTGTAGGGGACTTTTAGGTTAGGTTGTTTAGGAGAGTTTAGTCCTCAATGCTTTAATTAATTCTTGACAGGTAAGAAGTTAACATTTCCGATTTTGTCAGTTTCTGACGTTGATACTTTTTTTCCTTAACGTATTTTCTCTGAGGTTTGTTTCCATGAGTACTACTCCTAACTTGCTCCCTAAACTCTGTGGGACTCTTTTAAGTGTTTGTGTGGGGGGAGGTGGGAAGAAGGTTGTGTTTCACACAAAACATTTAGAATGATATTTTAAGAAATATGAAGCTACTATTCTTTGGGTCACAATTCACCTTCAAACATATTGAAACTCATGTTCCATCTCATTCGGCCACATTTCCTGCAATGAATGTCCCATTTAATCCTCTTTTAGAAACACAGACTCTCCCTAACCTGCCTTGGAACAAACATCCAATTTTGTGTGCCCATTAGAGTCTCATTCTATATCCCTTTTTCTTGCTCTTTCACATGTTCCTTTTCTTCCACGAGTGAGTGAAATCGTATGTTATTTGTCTTTCTGTGACTAACAGATGTGCTGTAGCCCAGTGCTCGCCCCCTTTCTGCCAATTGTGGCAAGTTTCAAGATTCCTTCTTGCTTATGTCTCGGTAAGAGTCTGTGCAGCATTGGGAGGACAGGGAGATTGCAGAAATATCTAGGAGCTCCAGGTTTGTCTTCAGCCCTCAGCACAACAGGAAGGAGACACATCACTGGAACCATGGCATCAATGAAACTGAAGCCTTGAAATCAAACTCAACGGCAAAAGAGAGAGGATTTGAAGAGACCATGGGAGAAGGGTGTAGACATGTCTTCGGGGAGAAGTGGATGGTTGTTGTTTCAGAGGGTAGGGAGCCATGGCCAAAGACAAAGTCCCAGGAGATAGGAGCACACTGCTAACCCACAAGTTGGATGCTGGCCCATAGATTTTGGCGTAGAAATGGAGACCCTCTGAATGGAACAAGTACTTGCAACCAAAGTGTCTTGAGGCTGGGGTATCTCATATTAGCATGCTTGACAGACATAGACTCCAGAGAACACTGTGTCTTCTGCAGAGCACACCAGGAAGAAACCGGTTGCAGACAGCCTGGAAACCATGATCAGAAACAATATTTGTTGACACAGTGGTATGATTATTATATCTTGCTGGGTTCCATGATAGGCACTGTTCATGTAGATGCCTCAATGGGGGAAAAAGAATCTTGGGGCTCTACCACCGTCAGCATAAAGCCAGAGCTAATGGCCACAGACAGGACGGTCTAGACAATAGATGCATAACCTGAAATCATGTAGTCCCAACCCTGGAAACCTGTTGGGACAACCTTCTTCAGGCCACGTTCTAGTACCAGGAGAACAGACCCTCCATTGGGGACTAGAAGAAAGCCCTGCCCACATTCTCTCTCTTGACCACAGTATTCAGCAGGCATTAGTAAGCATGAGTGGTTTGAACATCTCCTTTCATAAGCACACCAGAGCCGACCAAGCTAAACCTCACCATATGCGGGCCAGACACCAAACGTTCCAAACGGCCGGCAATGAGTGCCTATGCAGAGGACTGACCCAGAAAAGAGAGGACAGACACAACCCAACCCAGTGGGCAAGCCACATATGCTGGAAACTCCATCAAGTGTCAGCCAGTGGCACTCCATGTCATCTTCATCCTAAAGACTCTCCGGATAGAAAACAGAAGGCACTTTTCAAATACAGAGACGAATACAGAGACCTGAAGTAAGGCAACGATGGAAGAATCCATTGATGCTGAGGCAAAAGAACAGGAACTGGTGATGGCTAAGAAGTTGAAGTGAAACCTGTACATGTCACATTCCAGGTGGAGGATTTAAGCAGCAGCCAGGATACTCACTCTGGATCAAAAAACCTAGAAGGATTCAGGGAGTCTCAGTCCACAGAGATAAATGTGATAAAAAATTAAATAAAATGAAGAGGGCTTTATGAAAAGATTTGTTAGCAGGCTGGATTCAAAGATCAGGAAGCTGGCAGAATTAGAGGATCCAACGAGGTACCTGGAATACAAGTACTGGGAAAGAAAGAAGCAAAGCAAAGTAGAGAAGGAAGAATGATGGAACATGACAATGGACTTCAGGATATCCATGACTGCAATGAATATCTATGGGTGCTTATTGTAGGAGACCTAGAAGAGCAGTCTGTATCGTCTGGGTTGTCGTCCTCATCATCCTTGCCTCTTTTTCATTGGGAGCGGTGTCCTCATTGATTGGACTATACATTTTATAGGCTTCAAAAAGCCTTTCTAGGAAAGCTCCTGGAGACTCATTCTTACCTTGAGTCATCATACTAATTCTGGTTTAGTGCGAGTGCATCTTTTATTTCTGGAAATGCAGTTCCAGGATTTCAACATATCAAAGAACTGTATTTGTTCTGAAAGTCTCACATATGAATTTCCTTTAAGGCGTAATTCATCTTACAAGAGAATTAAAACAATTACAAATGACAAAAAGCTCAGAATAGATATAGTTAAATATCAAATCATGACCCTTATCAAAACATTAAAACTTGAGAAAATGTAAAGAACCTCTGGAGTAGTTACAGCATTTACCCAAATGTAACCCAAGGTTTATCATTGATTTAGAAGTACTTCCTGAGTAACTTAGCATATCAGGGAAAAGACTTATGAGTCAAAGAGATCTCATATACAATTCTGGGTGGGCAAAAAAATTCATATTTTCTTAGAAACATCTCAATCTCTAGTGAAGATTAATATTAACCAATTATGAACTGTTGCAATAGCAGTTAAACACAAGACATGTTTACCAACAGATTTCAAAGCACAAACCTAGTTCCAGCAACCAGCTCCCTAGTGCTTCATCCTATTTGTCATCCAAGCAAAACTTCAAAGCTTCAGGTTACCAAAGACTCTGAAAGCTACTTTAACAATTACCCATTAAAACCCTGAGACAGACAATTAACCATCAGTTCAGTCATCTCTTTCCTAAGACATTTCATGTTCCACCTGGGCCCATTCCACTTCAGATGCCATGCTTTCCCGCCAGGAAGTGGGAGTGGCTAGGCAGTCCAGAGAGGCAAGGAATTCCCTGAAACTAAGAGAGTTTCAGTGGCTCCTTGGGAATATTCCTTAAAGTCTCTGTCCCGACTTAAACTAACCCCAGTTGGCTCCAGTTATAGCCCTTAACACAGGAAATGAGCGAGGAAGAAGCCCCACATCTATTATGAGGAACAGAGAGATGAAAGTCAGAGTCCCCTTACTCTCTGCTTGCCCCATTCCTCCAAGCACAACAAACAACACAACAGACAACAAAAAGACAACTGCAGGCCCAGTGGTCCTGCCAGCGGTGGGGATTTCCTAGGGGCACTCAAAGGTCCTGACCACCTAGAGGGGCTCGAACTCCCAATGATCGCCTCGGGTTCTCGAACCCCTGACTGCCCAGGGTGACTCGAAACCCCTGGTGACCGCCTACACAGACTTGAACACCCTGACCATCTAGGGGGACTTGAACCCCACCCAGACCACCCAGGGGGACTCGAACCTCCTGGGATCTACCAACAGAGGAATGGGGAATCCCTGCATCCACTCCAGCCCTGGGGAGCATGGCTGCGTCCAGCTTCTCCCAGTGGGCTATACCCTGGAGCTCCACAACCACACAGACAAGATCTCAATAGAGGCTATTTCCAGATATTCCAATGCTGGCTCAGTTCTCCTCATTTGATCCCGGATGAGCCCCCAATGTTAGGAATGACAAAGAGGTGAGGATGACGAGGACGACAACCCTGACGACACAGACTCTGCTCTTCTAGGTCTCCTACAATGAGCACCCATAGACATTCATTGCAGTCACAGATTTCCCTAAGTCCATTGTTATGTTCCATCCCTCTTCCTTCTCTCCAATGCTTCAGTTCTTTCTTTCCCAGTACTTGTATTCCAGCTACCTCATTGGATCCACTGGTCCTGCCAACTTCCTGAACTTTGCATCCAGCCTGCTAACAAATCTTTTCATAAAGGCCTCTTCATTTTATATATTTTTTTTAAATCACCTTTATCTCTGTGGTCCGAGACTCCCTGAATCCTTCTAGGTTTTTTTATCCAAAGTGAGTATCCTGGCTGCTGCTTAAATCCTCCACCTGGCATGTGACATGTACAGGTTTCACTTCGATTTCTTGGCCATGACCAGTTCCTGTTCTTTTGCCTTTGCATAAATGGATTCTTCCATCATTGCCTTAGTTCAGGTCTCTGTATTCTTCTCTGTATTCAAAAAGTGCCTTCTGTTTTCTACCCTGAGATTAATTTCTTTAGGGTGAAGATGTCATGGAGTGCCACTGGCTGACCCTTGATGGAGTCTCCGGTATTTGTGGCATGCCCACTGGGTTGGTTGTCGATGTCCCCTCTCTTTTGGGCCAGTCCTCTGCATAGATACTCGTTGCCGGCCATTCAGAGTGTTTGTGTCTGGACCAAATATGGTGAAGTTAATCTTGGTCGGCACTGGTGTGGCTGTTAAAGGAGACTTTCAACCCCCTCAACCTTACTAAGGCCTGCTGAATGCTGTGGTCAAGAGAGATGATGTGGGTAGGGCTTTCTTCTAGTCCCCAATGGAGTGTCTGTTCTCCTGGTACTAAGCAACATGGCCTGAGGAAGTTAGTCCCAACAGGTTTCCAGGGTTGGGACTACATGAATGCAGGGTAGTTAGCTAATGTGCACACCATCCTGTCTGTGGCCACTAGCGCGGGCTTTATGCTGATGGTGGTAGAGCACCAAGATTCTTTTGCCCCCATTGAGGCATCTAAATGAACAGTGCCTCTCACGTATGCACAGTAAGAAACAATAATCATACCACAGTGTCAACAAGTATTGTTTCTGACCATGGTTTCCAGGCTGTCTGCACCGGGTTGCTTCCTGGTGTGCTCTGCAGGTGAAACACAGTGTTCTCTGGAGTCTATGTCTGTCAAGCATGCTGATCTGAGATACCCGGGCCTCAAGACACTTTGGTTGCAAGTACTCGTGCCATTCGGAACATCTCCATTTCTACGCCAACAGCTATGGTCAGCATCCAACTTGTGGGTTAGCAGTGTGCTCCTCTCTCCTGGGCCTATGTCGTTGGCCATAGCTCCCTGCCCTCTGAAGCACCAACCATCCACTTCTCCCCGAAGACCTTTCTACACTCTTCTCCATGGTCTCTGCAAATTCTTCTTTCTTTCGCCGTTTCAGAGTTTTGGAGTTTGTTTCAAGATTTCAGGTTCATTGATGCCATGCTTCCATTGATGTGGTCATCTTCCTTTTGTGCTGATGGCTGAAGACAATTCTGGAGCTCCCAGACATTTCTGCAATCTCCCTTTCCTCCCAATGCACCACAGACTCTTTCCCAGCCATAAGCAAGAAGGAATCTTGAAACTTGCCACATGTGGCAGAAAGGTGGAGAGCATTGCACTGCATCCCATCTGTCAGTAACAGAAAGACAAATAACATACAATTTCACCCACTCATGGAAGTAAAGGAACATGTGAAAAAGCAGAAAAAAAGGACACAAAATGAGACTCTAACCAGGCACACAATATTTGATGTTTGTTCCACGGCTGGTTAATGAGAGTTTGTGTTTCTAAAAGAGGATTAAATGGGACATCAGTGCAGGAAATGTGGCCAAACGACATGGAATATGAGTTTCAAATATGCTTGAAAGTGAATTGTGATCCAAAGAAGAGCAGTTTCATATCTCTTAAAATATCATTCTAAGCGTTTTGTGAAACACAAGCACCATCCCACCCAGTCACACACACACACTTAAAAGTGCCCCACAGAAGTTAGGAAGCAAGTGAGGCAAGGAAGTAGCACTCATGGAAACAAACCTCAGAGAAAATACCTTAAGGAAAAAAAGTATCAACGTTAGAAACCTACAAAACTGGAAAAGCTACCCTCTTACCTATCAAGAATTAATTAAAACATTCAGGACTAAACTCTCCTAAACAACCTATCCTAAAAGACGAATGCCCTCAAATTCAACACCTGAGAGAAAAGGATAAAATCTAAGACACATACTCTCTACCAAGACTAGGTCATGAATATACATATCTGACGTGTCAGGTAATGACGAAAGTGTTTGATGCATTCCACAAACACCTCCCAACACCCAAAAAGCCAGGTCCAAATCAATTTCCTGGTCCGCCCTCTGAGATATTTAATGGAGGCAATGTCAGTTCTTCTCATCTACTCCTGAAATGTAGGAAGAGGGAAGAATCTAACTAGCAATGTCCAACTACCCAATTCAGCTAAGGTCTTATAGGAAACCAATTGTATACCATTTTAATCAATAAGAATATAAAATTATACTTCATTTCTTTCCTCTTTCATTCTTCAACTACATGTGAAACACCCTGTTTTTCTTTCTTTGCAATACATTTTATTTCGTTCGGGAAACCAGCCTTTCATCCCTCATAGTATTGTGAGATAGTGTTCCCTGATTCCTTAGTTGCATATACCACCGAGTGCTCATCAACAGCATATATGCCACACCACCTCCATACCATTGACCAGTTCCCTTATTCCTAGCAAGTCTCACCTTTCTGTAACCCTCAGCTTGGTTCTCTGAGGCCTGAGTCTCTCCTGGATTGTCTCCCTGTCTGGCATCTTCTCTTTCCATTTTCCCTCACTTTTACTCATGTCCATGGTACTCCTCATGGGTCACATATGAGTGAACCCGTATTTCCCTTGGACTCCTTTTGATTTCATTGAGAATAACCCATCCCTGTGTCACTCATGTCAAAGCGACTATCGGGGCTTCATCCCGCTCAAAGTAGGAGGTATCAACCACACCTACTTTATCCAGTAGCCTATGGAAGTGCATCTTGGCTCCTTCCAATGTACTGCAAGAGTGGGCATGGCAGGCCATCAATTTAGTCAGTTCCTTTTCCTCTGAATTAAGAGAGTTGTTCAACATGTCTCTCCCCATGACCTCAGCATGTAAAATGAACAGATGATGACAAGGTGTGCTATCCATGGCTCTTGATTCAGGGGTAATGATCATGCAAAATGTCACTCTCCTTGAAGCCTTTGCAAAGGTGTTTGAGGTAAAGGTAGACAGGTAGACAGCGCCCTCATCCCTTAGGAATGGTATTTCAGAATACTAGGTGATAAGGAACCGGAGAGCACAATGCATTCATGCACTAGCACTTTTCCTTGAAATGTGACCTTCTTTCCCTTATTCCTTCCCTTATCTTCCAAGCTGACCTATCACCAAAGGCAGACCCTTCTCCCTAGAGCAAATTGGGAAATGAACCTAAGGAAGTTCGCTCCCACCCAGAGGATGTCAAACCTCCAAGAGAGCTCATGATAGCCAAGAGGCCTCCCTGTTGATTGAGATCTCTAGACATTGCAGTGGAAATAGGAACACCTTACTCTCTCTGGAGTAATGTTGGCTAAAAGAATGGTACACCGAATGTCATTTTCTTTTCTCTTTATATAGAAAGGTGAAGTGGGAAAGAAACAGCAAAGATCATCTGAGTTCATCAGCAGGCAATCAAGGCTCATTTTTGGTCCTTCCCAGGACTTCCTACCTAAAGCCATAGGACTCATAGCTCATGAAAGAGGGATTGCTGCTTCAGTGAAGTCAGCTTCTGTGACGTCACAAAGTTTTGAGCTCCTAGCAACCACTCCTCCCCCAACCATGTGTAATCACTCCACATGGCTTTAGTAGTCATGGGTCAGCCAGGAGGTGCCAAAGCCCTCCCAAACCGTTGGAGCCACCTGGGTATTTCACCACGACAGTTTGCGAAGCGAGTCGGTGTCACTTTCTCCATGGCCAAATTTATAGTCTTTGGTCGGGACTGTTACCACCAGCCCTCTGCACTCCTGAGAAAGGCAAGCATCCACAATACCATCTTACCCCCAAAAGGTCAAGAAATGGTCAGGAGTAAAACCAGGACGCAGGCCAGGAACTCCACGATCCATACATGTGCATGGTCCTCTGACCCAATCAGGACCCTTGTGACCAGGACAAGGCCCACCCGAGGAAAGCTCCCAGTGAACACCCGCAGCCATGCCAAAGACATACCTATAGTCTTCAACAGCGAGGACATGAGTTCCTCTAGCATTTCCAGTAACCGTACCAAGAAGGCCTCCTCATCTTCCAAGCTGACCAAGCACCAAAAGCAGACCCTACACCATAGAACCTTGGGCCCAGGACGGACTCTTCAGTTTGGAACCAACAGGAGCAAGCATGGAGCCTGGTGGAGGAGACCTATTGCCCATGTGAAGCCGTTGGAAAGGATTCCATGCCAGTTTCAGGAAGACAACATGTATCTACAAAAGGATGCCTTGAAGAGGATTGAATGGCCTAAGATTCCTGAGCATTCCCGCAGGGTGGTGCAGCTTCCTTCTGTGGAACTAAATAGAGATGTTGCAGCACAAGGTTGCCTTAAGCCACCAATTTTCATTCCACAATGGTTTTCATGGGATAAACAAACAGTGCATGTTGTGGATGATGGGCCTGTTCTAAAGGAGCCAGATGAGGAGGAACAATGGGAGAACAAGGGTCCATTGCAGCGGAACAGAGAGCTGATGCTCCATGCTGGTGGGGAGATGCAGGAAGATGAAGAAGAGGAGAACAAACAAGGGAGCTCAGAGTCAAGGTCTGGCATTGCAGGATGGTGGGAGGTGCTCTGGACCTGGCTGCATTCCATCGGGGCATAGGTACAAATTGAATAAAGCATCCTCTGGCCCCAGTCAATCCTTATCTACTGTTTCTCATTGTTATTGCTGTTTTTCAGTGATGTGCTTGTATGTATGGGACAGAGAGAGACTGTGAGAACATAATCAGTGAGGGAGCTGGAGAGGGAGAAGCAGACTTGCCTCTGAGTGGGGAACCTGAGGTGGGAGACATTCCAATGGGCCTGAGATAAGGAGCAGAGCTGAAGGCCGTTTCTGAACTGATGGAGACATCCCTGGACACAGTCTTTGTCTTGTAAACACCTCATTGTTCTAAACAATATCTCCTCCTCTGTTCTTGTTTAGAAATGCCGGGGATATGATTTTGGCTTGGGCTGGTGTGGCTTGCTCTATACAATGTGCTGCTAGAGCTGGCATAGCTGGTCATCTCGAAGTAAGGTTCTTGGCTTTAGAACCACTCTTCTCCCAAGCATATCTGGGAGAAGAGAACTCCTCCATTGCTAGCTTTGGAAGGGTGAATGACACTATGTCTTGTGTTGCTCTGCTTCCGTGGATGGTGCTGGGATTCCTCTGTGCCTCAGATTGTGGATCTCTGTGTCTGCATCCAGATGAGGGATGTTTGCAGCTCTGATGTCTCAAAGAAATGTTGGGCCCACTATTTTCTCTCTCTTCTAGTTCTCCTACAATATGCACCCATAGACATTCATTCCAGTCAAGGATTTCCCTAAGCCCATTGTCATGTTCCATCATTCTTCCTTCTCTCCATTGCTTCGCTTCATTTTTTCCCAGTACTTGTATTCCAGGTACCTCATTGGATCCTCTGTTCTGACATCTTCCTGAGCTTTGTTTCCAGCCTGGAACTGCTTGCCTATAAGCTCCTTGAGTTTGCGTGTCCCCAAATGTGTACCCTGATGTATCAGATCTACTAACTTTTGCCCAGTCTTCGGGCAAGAATTATTTTTCCTGCTTTAATCTTAGCCCAGTCCCCTTCAGAGTCCAATTTAACCCATTTAAGTAAATACTTTAAATCTTCTGAATAGTTCGGTTTTTCTGCTAGGCCTGGAGTGTAACCAGTTCTTGACTATTTCTCGGGCTGCTTGATTTGTAGCTAAATCTGCTAATTGGTTTCCTTTTGAAATCAGATCAGTCCCATTTTGGTGTCCTGGGCAATGCATAATGGCCACCACTTTTGGTTCCCAAATAGCCTGAAGGAGAGCCAATATTTCTCCTCTGTTTTTAATTCCTTTTCCTTCTGCTGTGGCTGTATCTTATAAATTCATATCCTATATTTCCACTTTTGTTCATTTGAAAATATCCTCCAATTTCATTTGAGACTTCCTCTTTAACTCATGGATTGATTACATGTCAGTTGTTTAATTATTAAGTATTTTTGGACTTGCTAAATATCTTTGTTATATTTTTTCTAATTTAATCCAATTCTGGTAAGAAAAATGCTTGGCATGAATTCAGTTCTTTTACATTTATGAAAGTTTAGTTTATCCAGAATATTGTTTATCATGGTCAATTTTCCAAATGCAACTAAAAAGAATACATACTCTGCTGTCAAACTACAGATGTCGTTTAGATGGCATTGAAGTCTTCTGTACCTTGATCTCTTGTCTGTTGATCTTGATCATGGGATCTGGCTGTTCAATAATCATTCTTTAGTCTTCCTCTTAGCAATAGAAACCTCACTTTTCCGGACGTGGTGGGGCCGCGGTATCAGCACCTGTTTCCTAGACTCAGACAGTGAACGCACTCCCTCGTCAAGATCAAAGCTAGATAAGTGGCATGGCTCTGACAGAGCTGTGCTTTCTTTGCTTACACCCCATACCTTTTTTCCTGCAGAGTCTGTTAGAGAGCTCTTGTCCCCAGCAAGCATGACTCATAGTCATCAGCAGCTACCAGCAGGTCATCAACATACTGTACCAGAGTGACTCCTGGTTTGGAGGTTCTGTACTCATGCAAATCCTCATGTAGGACCTCGTCAAAAATAGTGGGTGAACTCTTGAATCCTTGGGGAAGTCTTGCCCAGGTGAGTTGGCCTTGAAACACTTTCTGTGGGTCGGACCACTCAAGGAAAAAGGGGCTGAGATTCCCTTGCTAAAGATATGCAGAAAAATGCATCCTTGAGATCTAAGACGGTATACACAGTTCTTTTGGGGCCCAGGAGGGAGAGTAGGTTATAGGGGTTAGGCACTGTCAGTTGGATATCTTCAACCCTTTTTATTAACTTCCCGCAAGTCCTGATCAGGTCGGTCCTCCCCAGTCTCGACCTTTATGATGGGCAGCAAAGGCGTGTTCCATGGAGATTTGCAAGGAACTAGAATCCCATCTCCTCCAAGACAGTTAATATGTTTTCTGATCCCTTCCGTTGCTTCATGGTGAAGTGGGTACTGCCCAATGGGAAAAGAGGTAGCCGTCGCCTTTAATTTTACCACCACTGGAGGTTGTTCCTTGGCCAATCCAGGGGGCTTCCCTTCTGCCTAGACCTCAGTAAACTTGACTTGTAGGATTTGGAGAAGGCTCCCCCCCCTTTGTCTCTTCTGGATTTGAGACTGGCTTGTAAAGGAGGTATTCATCTACTGCTGCCATAAGCACCTGTACAGTGGGTGGTCTCAAAGTTACAGTCATGTCTCCTTCTGAGAACTGAATTCCAGCTCTTAACTTATGGAGGAGATCTCTTCCTATCAAGTTATATGGGGCATTAGGGAGGACCAAAAATCGTGTGCTTGGCACTGAACTGAGGCGGCGCTTGTGCATTCAGAATTCCGTCCTCACTCTCCTGGCCAGCATGCCCTCTAGATTGGGAGGTCTGGAGCTACATCGCAGCCTTCTGACTGCTCTTCAGATAGAAGAAGGGCTGTATGGATCTTCCCTGGATGCCCTTGTGAGGGTCAACATGCACGGCCCTAGACGGAACCCCAATATGCAGGCTGCACTGTGCACTAATTCTCTGACACTGCCTGAGCTCCGACACAAGTCAGAACCCAGGTAGCGGCTACCATCTACTGCCAGTGGGACAGGCCATGCCCGAGGCTGTCATCTCTACCCAATCTGGATTTCAGGCATCTGTGCCCCGACCATAGCTCCAATACTGGCTTATGGAGGATCCTCAAGCACAAAAGAGCACTTCTCCTTCTCCACGACACTAAAAGCTTGCTGTGGGGATGGAGGTCAAACACTCAGAGTGGGAGCCAGCTGCATGGCCCAGGAGACCACGCCCAACCAGGAGGGCCGCCCTGGGCACAAAGAGGCATTGTGACAATCAGCCTGAGCCTGCTTTCAAACAAGAACGCACACTAGATGGACCAAGAGCCCACAATAAGTCCTGCCATGCCCCTAGACCCAAATCCTCACAATTGTTCGGGTTTTCCAGGCACTGGACCCAGAAGCCACTCTGGAATCCCTGCAATGGCGGGACCCCTGAGAAGGAGAACAGCTCTCTTCACTTCATCCAGAAAGTCACCAAAACCTTGGAAGCTGTGCAAAATCCCCACAAAGGCAGAATCTCCCATGGACCCATGAGGCCACCACTCCATTCCGTGACCAACGGAGACACACAACACAGACAGAAGAGACTGCCCTCCCACCTCCCCGTCGCCCTCATTTAAGATCGTTTGGCACTGCCCTCATGGTCCGAAGATCATGCCATCACCTTGCCCCTCATTCTAACCCCAGTATATGTTTGCAGAATTTTTCCCCCATAGCCCTGGTGCACAGTCCCTCCAGGATGGGGCCACTAGAGCCACAACGCAGGACTCTGCCTGCCCTCCCAAAGGAATCTCTGCCCTTCACAGTTGCACCAACCCTCCAGATTGGGAGACAACTCCAAGGCACCTGAGCTCACCCAATTTTGATGGTCGCTCGGAACAGAAATGTGCAGTCTGACACATGCCAGACGCCTACCTCCAGGCAGACACCAACGTGGCCCTGAGTCCGATGATGGAAACTGACATGCCCCTAGGAGCTCAATGGAACCCTAGCTGAAGTTTGCAGGAATCTGTCCCCAGAGAAAAGTTCTGGAATACCTACATATGGTCCAACACTTGGTGCCTGAACCAAAATAGAGAACAACTCCTGTCCCCAGAAGTTAACCTGGCTCTTGGGAGCTGTGTCCAACCCTCAGGGGAGGAGAATACTTCATGGCACCTGAGCTTCCACCTCAATATAAGTTCTCCTGGACACAAGCCAAAATTATGACCTATCATCATGAGGTTTCCTGTCAACTCAATCCCCTGGACACTTGTACAGAATCAGAAGATTGAAAATGTCTTGTTCCTGGATTGAAAGGATAAGCTGAACTGGGCTTTCCAGAACTTTGTGGTGAGCTCTGCTACCTTCTTTCCATATGGGGAACCCAGGTGCCATCAAAATGGACTTCCCTTGTCCAGGAGAAGGAAGCTTGCTGTTCGGAGTGGATTACAGGCCCCAGACTGGGAAAACCTCCATGGCCTCATGAGGCCACCCCTCCATCATCGGGCATCATGGACAAAAACTGCAGCGTGAGCAACCATCCGACAATCGCCCTGACTCAGGTGCTGGAGATCTTGAGTCAGACGCTGCACATTGGAACTGCCATGTGTTCGGCACTGAACTGAAGCGGCGCTTATGCATTGAGACGTCCATCCTCACCCTCCTGGCCAGGAAGCCCTCGAGATTGGGAAGTCTGGATCCCCAACGCAGCCTTATTCCTGCCCTCCAGATAGGAGGGCCCTGTGGTTCTGCCCAGGATCCCCATGTGAGAATCATCCTGCACGGCCCTCGACGGTATGCCAATATCCAGGCCGCATTGTGCACTAATGCTCTGTCTGACACAGCCTGAGCCCCGACCTCCTGTCAGCCCACCAGTTAGTGGGCTCCATGCCCTGCAGATTGGACGGGAACAGACCTGAGAGTGGTATCTCTACCCAGACTGGTTGTTCAGGCAATTGTGCCTAGACCATAGCTCAATCCCGGCCAATGGGGGGTCCTCAAGCACAAAAGAGCACTTCTCCTTGCCACGGAAGTAAAAGCTTGCTGTGGTGATGGGGGTCAAACATGCAGAGTGGGAGCCAACTCCATAGACCAGGAGACCAAAACCACCCATGAGGGCAGCCCTGACCACAAACAGGCATTGTGGCCATCAGCCTGAACCGGCTTTCAATAAATCCCCCTCGCTAGCTAGAACATTAGCCCACATATCAGGCAGCCATGACCCTAGGCCCCAATCCTCACTCTCGGTCTTGTTCTCCAGGCGCCCAGACCCAGAAGCAGACTCTGGAATCCCTGCTATGGCGGGACCCCTGAGACAGAAAACAGCTCTCTTCCCTCCATCCAGAAATTCACCAAAACCTTGGGAGCTGTGCATAATCCCCACAGAGGCAGAACCTCCCATGGACAAATAAGGCCACCCCTCCATTCCATTACCAACCAAGACACACAACCCAGGAGAAATGCCTGCACTCCTGCCTCCTTGTTGTCCTGATTTCAGATCCCGAGGCACTGGCCTCATGGTCTGTAGATCGGGCCTGCCATCATCTCACCCCTCATTCTAACCCGAGTTTATGTTTGCAGATCTTTGTCCCCATAACCCTGGCGCACAGGTACTGCAGGATTGGGCCACTGGAGCCAGAGCGCAGGACTCTACCAGTCTTCCCGAAGGAATCTCTGCCCTTCACATTTGCACCAACTCTCCCTATTGTAAGACAATTGCAAGGCCCCTGAGTCCACCCAATTTTGTTGGCCACTCTGGACAGAAATGTGCAGTCTGACACATGGGAGATACCTACCTCCAGGCAGACACCCAGGTCAATGGCCCTGAGTCAGAAGATGGAAACTGACATAACCCTAGGACTTCAACGAAACCCTAGGTGAGGTTTGCAGGCACTGTCCCCAGAGGCAGGTTCTGGAATACCTACATATGGTCCAATGTTTGGTCCCTGAGCCACAAAACAGAACACCCTATTGTCCCCAGAAGACAACCTGGCTTTTGGTAGCTGTGTCCAGCTCAAGGGGAGGAGAATCCTTCATGGCACTTGAGCCCCCACCATATTCTAAGGCCACCCTGGACACAAGCAAGCATTGTGACCCAGCCTGAGCCCACTTTAAAACCAGCCCCCTTGCAAGCTGGACCAAGAGCGTACATATCGGGCCTGACATGCCCCTAGGCCGAAATACAAACCCTCGGTCGGGTTCTCCAGGGGACAGGACCCAGAAGCTGACTCTGGAATCCCTGCTATCGCAGGATGCCCGAGACGGAAAACAGCACTCTTCCCTTCCCCTGAAAGACACCAAACCCTTGGGAGACAGGCAGAATGCTCACAGAGGCAGAATCTACCATGGCCCCATGTGGCTACTACTCCATTCCGTGGCCAACCGAGACACACAACACAGACAGAAAAGCCTGCACTTCCGCATCCACATCGCCCTCATTTCAGATCCCGTGGCACTGTCCTCACGGTCCCTAGAATGGGCCTGCCATCACCTCGCCCAGAACCCTATATCGAGTTTGTGTTTGCAGACTTTTGTCCCCAAAGCCCAGGCCGACAAGACATCCAGGATGGGGCCTCTGGAGGCACAGCACATGACTCTGAATGCCCACCCAAGGAAACTCTACCCGTCACATTTGCACACACCCTGCAGATTTGGAGACACATGCAATGCCCCTGAACACACGCTCTTGTCCCCTGGAGAACCCAACCGAGGGTTAGGATTTGGGCCTATGGGCACGTCAGGCCCCAAATTCGTTGGCCGCCTTTGAAAAAATGCGCATTTGGACACATATGGTCTAACAATTGATCACTGAGCCAAAAACAGAACACCTCCCATCACCAGAAGGCAACCTGGCTCTTGGGAGTTGCATCCAACCCTCAGGGGAGGAGAATCCTGCATGGCGCCTGAAACCCTGCCACATTCTACGGTCTCCCTGGACACAAGCCACCATTGTGACCCATCAGAAAAAAGTGCCCTGTCACTCCAGCCTCCTCGGAACTTTTCCCTAGAGCCACCAGATCCAAACGGCCTTGTTCCTGGGCTGGAAGGGTAAGAGGAGCTGGGCTTTCCAGGTATCCATGGGCTGACTTCTGCAATGATTTCTTTCCATATGGGGACCTGGTGCCATCCAAACGGACTCCCCCTTTCCTGTGGAAGGAAAGCTTGCTGTTTGGAGCAGCTCACAAGCCACAGTCTGGGAATACCTCCATGGCCTCATGAGGCCACCCCTCCATTCGGCGTCCATCATGGACACAAACTCCAGTGTGCGTGACCATCTTACACGTGCCCTGACTCAGGTTCTGGAGATCTCGAGTCACATGCTGCACATTGGAAATGCCTTGTGCTCAGCACTGAACAGAACCAGTGCTTCTGCATTCAGAATTCTGTCCTCACACTCCTGGCACGCCAGCCCTCCAGATGGTTCATTTGGGAACCACAACACAGTCTTCTCCCTGCCCTCCTGAAAGAAGAAGGGCCCTAGGGGTCTTCCCACAATCCCCACGTGAGGATCAGCCTGCACAGACTCGATGGCACCCCAATATCCTAGGCTACCTTGTGCACTAATGTTCTGTCCAACACAGCCTCTGCCCCGACCTCCCCTCAGCCCCCCAGGTAGCGGGCCCCATATCCTGCCGGTGGGACCTGCCATGGCCAGAGAATGTCATCTCTACCCAACCAGGATATTGAGGCATCTGTGCCCAGACCATAGCTAAAATCCCAGCCTATGAGGGTACCTCAAGTATAAAACAGTACTCCTCATTCCCCAAGATGGGAAAAGCTTGCTGTGGGGATGGGGGTCTAACCCTCAGAGTGGGAGCCAGCTGCCTGGGCCATGAGTCCAAGTCCACCCAGTAGGGCTGCCCTGGCAACAAACAGGCATTGTGACCCTCAGCCTGAGCCCAATTTCAAACCAGTCCCCTCACTAGCCGGACCCGGAGCCCGCATATTGGGCCTGACATGACCCTAGGCCCCAATCCTCACTCTCGGTCTTGTTCTCCAGGTGCACAGACACAGAAGCCGACTCTGGAATCCCTGCTTTGCCGGGACCCCTGTGTTGGAAAACAGCACTCTTCCCTTTCCCCCAAATGACAACATAACCTTGGGAGCTGGTCAGAATACTCACAGAGGCAGAATCCCCCATGGTCCCATGAGGCTACCACTTCATTCCGTGGCCAACCGAGACACACAACCCAGACAGAAAAGCCTGCATTCCCGACTCCCCATCGCCCTCATTTCAGATCCCACTATACTGACCTCGTGGTCCGCAGATCGGGCATGCCATCACCTCGACCAGAACTCTATTCTGAGTTTGTGTTTGCAGAATTTTGTCACCAAAGCTCTGGCCGACAAACCCTCCAGGATAGGGCCACTGGAGTCAAAGAGCAGGACTCTTCCTGCCCACCAAAGGAAATTCTGCCCATCACACTTGCACAAACCCTCCAGATTGGGAAACACCTGCAATGCCCCTGAGCCCACCACAAAATCGTTGGCCACCTTGGATAAAAGGCACATGCGGACACATGACAGACGCCTACCTCTGGGCAGACACGCAGTTCACCTGCCCTGAATCAGAAGATGGAACCTGACATAACCCTAGGACCTCAATGGAACCCAAGCTTAGGTTTACAGGCATCTGTCACCAGAGGCAGGCTCTGGAATAACTATATATGATCCAACACTAGGTCTCTGAGCCACAAAACAGAACACCTCCTGTCCCCAAAAGTCAACGTAGCACTTGGGACCCGCGTCCAACCCTCAGGGGAGGAGAATGCTGCATGGTTCCTGAGCCCCCGACACATTCTAAAGTCTCCCTGGACACAAGGCAGCCTTGTAGTCCAGCAGAATGAGGCTCCCTCTCACCTCAGGCCCCTGGGCACTTTACTCCCGAGCTTCCAGAACCAAACGGCCTTGTTCCTGGGCTAGAAGTGTAAGCGGAGCTGGTCTTTCCAGGCATCCATGCGGTGACTTCTGCTACGACACCCTTCCGTATGGGGGACCCTGGTGTCATCCAAACAGACTCCCCCTGTCTCCCAGAACTAAAGGTTGATGTTCGGAGCAGCTCACTAGTCCCAGCTTGGGAGGACCTCCATGGCCTCATGAGACCACCCCTCCACTCGTCGGCCATCATGGACACAAATTCCAGCATGAGGTTCCATCTGACACGTGCACTGACTCAGGTGCTGGAGATCACGAGTCAGTAGCTGCACGTTGGAAATGCCATGTCCTCGGCAATGAAAGGAACCAGCACTTGTGTGTTCAGTATTCTGTCCTCACCCTCCTGTCCTGACAACCTTCCAGATTGTTCATTCCAGAGCCACAACGCAGCCTTCTGTCTGCCCTCGAGAAAGAAGAAGGGCCCTAGGGGTCTGCCCAGAATCCCCATGTGATGATCAACATGCACAGACCTAGGGGGCACCCCAATGACCTAGGCCGCCCTGTGCACTAATGCACTGTCTGACACAGGCTGAGTCCCAACCTCCCATCAGCCCCCCAGGTAGCAGTCCCCATATCTTGAAGGTGGGACATGCCAAGGCCACAGACTGTCATCTGTACCCAACCTGGGTATACAGGCATCTCTTCCCAGAATATAGCTCAAATCCTGGCCTATGGGGGAACATCAAGTATCAAAGAGCAGTCCTCCTTCCACATGACAGGAAAACTTGCTGTGGTCATGGGGGTCTAACCTCCGAGTGGGAGCCAGCTGCTTGGCCCATGAGACCATGCCCACCCAGGAGGGCTGCCCTGGCCACAAACAGGCATTGTGACCCTCAGGCTGAGCCCGCTTTCAAAACAACCCCCTCGCTAGTTGGACTAGGAGCTCCCATATCAGGACTGATATGCCCCTAGGCCCCAACCCTCACCCTCGGTCGCATTCTCCAGGCTCCAAACACAGAAGCTGACTCCAAATCTCTGCTATAGTGGGACACATGAGATGGAAAACAGCACTGTTGCCTCCCCCGAAAAGACACCAAACCCTTGGGAGATTCCAGGCAGAATCCTCACAGAGGCAAAATCTCCTATGGCCCCATGAGGCTCTCAGTATATTCCGTGGCCAACCGAGACACAACACAGACAGAAAATCCTGGGCTCCCGCCACCCCGTCCAACTCATTTCAGATCCTGGGGCAATGCCCCCATGGTCCACAGATCATGCTGGCCATCACCTCGCACAAAACCCTATCCAGAGATTGTGTTTGCAGACTTTTGTCCCCAAAGCCCTGGCCGAAAGGCCCTCCAGGGTGGTGTTCTGGAGCCACAGTGCAGGACTCTGCCCGCCCACCTGAAGGAAACTCTGCCTGTCACATTTGCACCAACCCTCCAGATTGGGAGACACCTGCAATGCTCCTGAGCCCACCCTAAATTCGTTGGCCGCCTTGGAAAAAGGCGCATCTGGACACATGCCAGACACCTACCTCCAGGGAGACACCCAGGTCATGGCCCTGAGTAAGAAGATGGAAACTGACTGACCCCTAGGACCAAAAAGGAACCTAGCTGAGCTTTGCAGGCATCTGCCTCCAGAGGCAAACTCTGGAATACCTACATATGGTCCAACACTTGATCCCTGACCCTCAAAGCAGAACACCTCCTGTCAGACAGAGGAGCCGGCACTCCAGCATCCCCGTCCCCCACATTTCAAAACCAGCGGCACTGCTCTCACAGTCTACAGACTGGGACTGTCATCACCTCGCCCCTAACCCTATCCCGATTTTGTGTTTGCAGAATTTTGTCCCCAAAGCCCTGACCAACAGGCCTTACAGAATGGGGCCTCTGGAGCCACAGCACAGGACTCTGCCTGCCCACCTGAAGGAAGCTCTGCCCGTCACATTTGCACAAACCCTCCAGATTGGGAGACACCTGTCATGCCCCTGAGCCCAACCCAAATTCGTTGGCCATCATGGAAAAAAGTCGCCTTCAGACACAGGCCAGACACCTACCTCAGGCAGACACCCAGGTCAATGGCCCTGAGTTAGAAGATGGAACCTGACGTACCCCTATGAACTCAACGGAAACCTAGCTTAGGTTTGCAAGAATCTGCCTCCAGAGGAAACCTCTGGAATGCCTACATATGGCCCAAAACTTGATTCCCTGAGTCAAAAAACAGAACACCTCCTGTCCCCAGATGTCAACATGGCTCTTGGGAGCTGGGTCCAACCCTCAGAGGAGAAGAATGCTGCATGGCGCCTGAGCCCCCGCCACATTCTAAGGTCTCCCTGGACACAAGCAAGCATTTTGAACCGTCAGAATGAGGCTCCCTGTCATCTCAGCCCCCTGGCCATTTTGCCCCAGACCACCAGATCAAAACAAACTTGTTCCTGGGCTGGAAGGGTCAGTGGAACTGGGCCTTCCAGGCATCCATGCGGTGACTTCTGCTATGACGTCTTTCCATATGGGGAAACCGGGTGCCATCAAACTGACTCCCCTGTCCCGCAGAAGGAAAGATTACTGTTCGGAGCAGTTCACAAGCACCAGCCTGGGAAGACCTCCATGGCCTCATGAGGCCACGCCTCCATATGTCAGCCATCATGGACACAAACTCCAGCGTGAGCAACCATCTGACACGTGCCCTGACTCACATGCTGGGGATCTCGAGTCAGACGCTGCACAATGGAAATGCCATGTGCTCGGCACTGAATGGAACTGGCACTTGTGCGTTCAGAATTCCGTCCTCACCCTCTGGCCGCCAGCAGTCCAGATTGTTCATTCAGGAGCTAAAAGACAGTCTTCTGTCTGCCCTCCAGAAAGATGAAGGGCCCTAGGAGTCTTCCCAGAATCCCCACGTGAGGATTAACCTGCACGGACCTCGACGGCACCCCAATGTCCTAAGCCGTGCTTTGCACTAATGATCTGTCTGACACGCCTGAGACCTGACCTCCCATCAGCCCCCCAGGTAGCGGGCCCCATATCCTGCCCATGGGACATGGCAAGGACAGAGACTGTCATCTCTACCCAACCTGGGTATTGAGGCATCTGTGCCAGACCATAGCATAATTCCAGTCATATGGGTTAACCTCAAGCATCAAAGAGCACTCCTCCTTCCCCACGATGTTAAAAGCTTGCTTGTGGGATGGGGTTCTAACCCTCAGAGTGGTAGCCATCGACAGGGCCATGAGACCACGCCCACCCAGGAGGGCTGCCCTGGCCACAAACCGGCATTGTGATCCTTAGCCTGAACCTGCTTTCAAACCAGCCCCCTCTCTAGCTGGACCAGGAGCCCGCATATCGGGCCTGACATGTCCCTAGGCCTAAATCCTCACCCTCGTCATGTTCTCTAGTCACCCGGACCCAGAAGAGGTCTCCGAATCCATGCTATGGCGGGACAACTGAGATGGAACACAGTACGTTCCCTTCCCCTGAAACACACCAAACCCTTGGGAGCCAGGCAGAAAATTCACAGAGGCAGAATCTCCCATGGCCCCATGAGGCTACCACTACATTCCGTGGCCAACCGAGACACACAATCCACGCAGAAAAGCCTGGGCTCCCACCTCCCTCCCAACTCATTTCAGATACCGTGGCACTGCCCTCACGGTCCAGAGATCGGGCCTGCCATCACCTCGCCCCTAAACCTATCCCGAGTTTGTGTTTACAGACTTTTGTCTCCAGAGCCCTGGCCGAGAGGCCCTCCATAATGGGGCCCTTGGATCCACAGCGCAGATGTCAGAATTATCATCTGTGGCCGGGATGGACCACACCTTCTTTATCCAGTAACCTACTGAAGGGCATCTCGGCTCCTTCCACAGTTCTGCTAGAGTGGGCATGGCAGTCCATTGATTTAGGCAGTTCCTTTTCCTCTGAATTAAGAGAGTTGGACAACATGGCTCTCCCCATGACCTCGGCATTTAACATTAACTGATGATGACAGGTGTCTGTCCAGGACTCTTCTTTCAGGGGTAACGATCATGCAGAATTCATTCTCCTTGAAGCCTTTGCAAATGTGTTCAGGTAAAGTCAGGTAGACAGAACCCTCATCCCTTAGGACTTGTTCTTCAGAATACTAGGAGATCAGAAAAAGGATAGCAAAATGCATCCATGCCCTAGCACGTTTCCTTGAAATGTGACTTTCCTTCGCTTATTTCTTCCCTTATTTTCCAAGCTGACACAGCACCAAAGCAGACCCTTCTCCCTAGAACAAATTGGGAAAAGAACGTACAAAAGGCTGCTCTCACCCATAGAATGTCAAACCTTCCAGAGATCTCATGATAACAATGAGGCCTCCCTGTTGATTGAGATCTCTAGACATTGCAGTGGAAATAGGAACACCTGGCTCTTTCTGGAGGAATGTTGGCCAAAAGGATGGTACACCGAATGTCATTTTTTCTCTTTGTATAGAAAGGTGAAGTGGGAAAGAAACAGCAAAGACCAACTGAGTAAATGAGCAGGTAATAAAGGCTGCTATTTGATCCTTCCCAGGCTTCCTACCTAAAGCCACATGACTCATAGCTTATGAGAGGTATTGCTGCTTCAGTGAAGTCAGCTTCTGTGACATCACAAAGTGTGGAGCTCCTAGCAACCACTCCTCCCCAAACCATGCGTAATCACTCCACATGGCCTTAGTAGTCATGGGTCAGACAGGAAGTGCCAAAGCCCTCCCAAACCGTTGGAGCCACCTGGGTATTTCACCATGACAGTTTGCAAAGGGAGTCAGTGTCTCCTTCTCCATGGCCGAATTTATCATCTTTGGTCGGGACTGTCACCACCAGCTCTCTGCACTCCTGAGAAAGGCAAGCATCCACGATTCCATATTACCCCCCGAAAGGTCAAGAAATGGTCAGGACTACAACCAAGACTCAGGCCAGGAACTCCACGCTCCGCACATATGTATGGTCCTCCGACCCAATCAGGACCCTGCGACCAGGAAAAGGGCCACCTGAGGAAAACTCTCAGTGAACACCCGCAACCATGCCAAAGACATGCATGTAGTCTTCAACAGCAAGGGCATAAGTTCCTCTAGCATCTCCAGTAACCATACCAAGAAGGCCTCTCCATCTTCCAAGCTGACCAAGCACCAAAGGCAGACCCTACACCATAGAACCTTAGGCCCAGAATGGACTCATCAGTTTGGAGCCAACAGGAGCAAGCATGAAGCCTGGTGGAGGAGATCCATTGCCCATGTGAAGCGAACGGAAAGGCTTCCATGCCAGAGTCTGGAAGACAACTTGTATCTACAAAAGGACACCTAGAATAGGATTCAATGGCCTAAGATCTCTGAGCATTCCCTCAGGGTGGTGCAGCTACTCTCTGTGGAACTAAATGGAGATGTTGCAGCACAAGACTGCCTTAAGCCTCCCATTTTCATTCCGCAATGGTTTTCATTGGATAAACAAACAGTGCCTGTTGCAGATGATGGGCATGTTCTAAAGGAGCCAGGTGAGGAGGAACAATGGGAGAACAAGGGGCCATTTCAGCGTGACAGAGAGCGGATGCTCCATGCTGGTGGGGAGATGCAGGAAGACGAAGAAGAGGAGAACAAACAAGGGAGCTCAGACCCAAGGTCTGGCATTGTAGGATGGTGGGAGGTGCTCTGGACCTGGCTGGGTTCCATAGGGGCATAGGTCCATATTTCATAAAGCATCTTCTGGCCCCAGTCAATCCTTATCTACTCTTTCTTGTTGTTGTTTTTCAATGATGTGCTTGCATGTATGGGACAGAGATAGACAGAAAGAACATAATCAGGTAGGGATCTGGAGAGGGAGAAGCAGACTTCCCTCTGAGTGGGGAACCTGACCTGGGAGATATTCCAATGAGCCTGGGATAAGGAACAGAGGTGAAGGTCGCTTCTGAACTGATGGAGACACCCCTGTACACAATCTTTGCCTACTTGACACCTCATTGTTTTAGAAAAGAACTCCTGCTCTGTCATTATGTAGAAATGCAGGGGATGGGGTTTTGGCTTGCGCTGCTGTGGCTTGCTCTATACAACGTGCTGCTAGAGCTGGCATAGCTCTTCGCCTCGAAGTAAGGCACTTGGCTTTAGAAACACTCTTCTCCCAAGCATATTTGGGCGAAGAGAATTCCTCCATTGCTAGCTTTGGAAGGGTGAATGACACTATGTCTTGTGCTGCTCTGCTTCTGTGGATGGTGCTGGGAGTCCTCTGTGCCTCAGAATCTGGATCTCTGTTTCTGCCCCAGATGAGGGATAACTTCAGCTCTGATTTCTCAAAGAAATATTGGGCCCACTATTTTCTCTCTCTTCCAGGTCTCCTACAGTAAGCACCCTTAGACATTCATTGTGGTCAAGGATTTCCCTAAGCCCATTTTCATGTTCCATCATTCAACCTTCTCTCCTTTGTGTCACTTCTTTTTTCCCAGTACTGGTCTTCCAGGTACCTCGTTGGATCCTCTGGGTCTGCCAGCTTCCTGACCTTTGCTTCCAGCCTGCTAACAAATCTTTTCATAAGGGCCTCTTCATTTTATTTATTTTTTGTTCAACTTTATCCCCGGGGTCCGAGATTCCTGATTACATGTATGGTTTTATGATCCAGTATGAGTATACTGGGTGCTGTTTATATCCTCCCCCTGGCATGTGACATATACAGCTTTCACTTTAATTGCGTGGCCATGACCATTTCCTGATCTCTTGCCTCAGCATCAATTGATTCTTCCATTGATGCCTTAGTTCAGGTCTCTGTTTTCTTCTCTGTATTTGAAAAGTGGCTTCTCTTTTCTACCCTGAGGGCAATTCCTTTATGATTAAGATTTCATGGAGCGCCACTGGCTGACACTTGATGGAGTCTCTGGTGTATGTGTCATGCCCACTGGGTTGGCTTGTGGCTGTCCACTCTCTTCTGGGCCAGTCCTCTGCAGAGGCACTCTGCCTGACGTTAAGTGTGTTTGGTGTCGGAGGGAGGAGTCAAGATGGTGGAGAAGTAGCAGGCTGAGACTACAACAGGTAGCAGGAGATCAGCTCGATAGATTATCTAAACATTGCAAATACCTACAAATCCAACAGGAGATCGAAGAGAAGAAGAACAGCAACTCTAGAAACAGAAAATCAACCACTTTCTGAAAGGTAGGACTGGCAGAGAAGTGAATCTAAAACGACGGGAAGATAGACCACGGGGGGAGGGGCCGGCTCCCGGCAAGCGGCGGAGCAACGGAGCACAAAATCAGGACTTTTAAAAGTCTGTTCCACTGAGGGACATTGCTCCAGAGGCTAAACCAGGGAGAAGCCCACGCGGGGTCAGCGTGGCCCCAGGTCCCGCAGGGTCACAGAAGGATCGGGGGTGTCGGAGTGTCGCAGAGCTTGCAGGTATTAGAACGGAGAAGCCGGCTGCAGAGACAGAGCCGAGGACTGAACTCTCAGCTCGGGGTTAACTTGAACTGGTCGCGGGCTGGGTGAGCTCGGAGCGCAGCTAGAGGCTGGGGATACGGGAGTGATTGGGTGCTGTCCTCTGGGGGCACACTGAGGAGTGGGGGCCCCAGTCTCTCGGATCCTCCGGGCCGGAGACTAGGAGGCCGCCATTTTCATTCCCATCCTCTGGAACTCTACGGAAAGCGTTCAGGGAACAGAAGCTCCCAAAAGCGAACCCGAGCCGATTAATTAGTCTGGCCGCCGGTAAGGGCGGTGTAATCCCGCCTCGGGCAAAAACACTTGAGAGTCACTACAACAGGCCCCTCCCCCAGAAGATCAACAAAATATCCAGCTAGGACGAAGTTCATCTATCAAGGAAAGTAGGTTCAATTCCTAAGACAGAAGTGCAATTCCAGAGGAGGAGAAAGTTTGCTCTCACGGAACTCATGGCTTTCTCACCATGATTCTTTAGTCTTGTGGCTACTTCAATTTTTTTTTTCAATTTTTTTTCTTTTTTCTGTTTTCTTCTTCTGCTAAATTTTTTAAAACTTTTACCCTTTTTCTTTTTTTAACGTTTTTTGACTAGCTTATCTAAATATATATATTTTTTCTTTCCTTTTTATATTTTTTCTTTATTTGTTTTATTTTTTAAATTTTTTTCTTTTTTTTCTGAACCTTTTTTTATCCCCTTTCTCTCCCCCACAATTTGGGGTCTCTTCTCGTTTGGTTACAGCACATTTTTCTGGAGTCCTTGCCACCCTTTTAGTATTTTATTTGATCCTTCATATCCTCTTATCTGGACAAAATGACAAGGAGGAAAAAATCACCGCAAACAAAAGAACAAGAGACAGTACTGAAGGCTAGGGACCTAATCAACACAGACATAGGTAATATGTCAGATCAAGAGTTCAGAATGACGATTCTGAACATTCTAGCCGGGCTCGAAAAAGGCATGGAAGATATTAGAGAAACCCTCTCTGGAGATATTAAAGCCCTTTCTGGAGAAATTAAAGAACTAAAATCTAACCAAGTTGAAATCAAAAAAGCTATTAATGAGGTGCAATCAAAAATGGAGGCTCTCACTGCTAGGATAAATGAGGCAGAAGAAAGAATTGGTGATATAGAAGACCAAATGACAGAGAATAAAGAGGCCGAACAAAAGAGGGACAAACAGCTACTGGACCATGAAGGGAGAATCTGAGAGATAAGTGACACCATAAGACGAAACAACATTAGAATAATTGGGATTCCAGAAGAAGAAGAAACAGAGAGGGGGGCAGAAGGTCTATTGGAGAGAATCATTGGAGAGAATTTCCCTAATATGGCAAAGGGAACAAGCATTAAAATCCAGGAGATGCAGAGAACCCCCCTCAAAGTCAACAAGAATAGGTCCACACCCCATCACCTAATAGTAAAATTGACAAGTCTTAGTGACAAAGAGAAAATCCTGAAAGCAGCCCGAGAAAAGAAGTCTGTAACATACAATGGTAAAAATATTATATTGGCATCAGACTTATCCACAGAGACCTGGCAGGCCAGGAAGAGCTGGCATGATATATTCAGAGCACTCAATGAGAAAAACATGCAGCCAAGAATACTCTATCCAGCTAGGCTATCATTGAAAATAGAAGGAGAGATCAAAAGCTTCCAGGACAAACAAAAACTGAAAGAATTTGCAAACACCAAACCAGCTCTCCAGGAAATATTGAAAGGGGTCCTCTAAGCAAAGAGAGAGCCTAAAAGTAGTAGATCAGAAAGGTACAGAGACAATATACAGTAACAGTCACCTTACAGACTAATAATGGCACTAAATTCATAAATTCTCTCAATAGTTACCCTGAATGTTAATGGGCTAAATGCCCCAATCAAAAGACACAGGGTATCAGAATGGATAAAAAAACAAAACCCATCAGTATGTTGCCTACAAGAAACTCATTTTAGACGCGAAGACACCTCCAGATTGAAAGTGAGGGGGTGGAAAACAATTTACCATGCTAATGGGCATCAGAAGAAAGCTGGGGTGGCAATCCTTATATCAGATCAATGAGATTTTAGCCAAAGACTATAATAAGAGATGAGGAAGGACACTATATCCTACTCAAAGGGTCTGTCCAACAAGAAGATCTAACAATTTTAAATATCTATGCCCCTAACGTGGGAGCAGCCAACTATATAAACCAATTAATTACAAAATTAAATAAACACATCAATAGGGGCGCCTGGGTGGCTCAGCGGGTTAAAGCCTCTGCCTTCGGCTCAGGTCATGATCCCAGGGTCCTGGGATCGAGCCCCGCATCGGGCTCTCTGCTTGACTGGGAGCCTGCTTCCTCCTCTCTCGCTCTCTGCCTGCCTCTCTGCCTACCTGTAATCTCTATCTGTCAAATAAATAAATCTTAAAAAAAAAAAAAGAAACACATCAATAATAATACAATAATAGTAGGGGACTTGAACACTCCCCTCACTGAAATGGACAGATCATCCAAGCAAAAGATCAAAAAGGAAATAAAGGCCTTAAATGACACACTGGACCAGATGGACATCACAGATATATTCAGAACATTTCATCCCAAAGCAACAGAATACACATTCTTCTCTAGTGCACATGGAACCTTCTCCAGAATAGATCACATCCTGGGTCACAAATCAGGTCTCAACCAGTATCAAAAGATTAGGATCATTCCCTGCATATTTTCAGACCACAATGCTCTGAAGCTAGAACTCAATCACAAGACGAAAGCTGGAAAGAACCCAAATACATGGAGACTAAACAGCATCCTTCTAAAGAATGAATGGGTCAACCAGGAAATTAAAGAAGAATTCAAAAAAATTCATGGAAACAAATGATAATGAAAACACAACAGTTCAAAATCTGTGGGACACAGCAAAGGCAGTCCTGAGACGAAAATATATAGCAGTACAAGCCTTTCTCAAGAAACAAGAAAGGTCTCAAGTACACAACCTAACCCTACACGTGAAGGAGCTGGAGAAATAACAAGAAAGATACCCTAAACCCAGCAGGAGAAGAGAAATCATAAAGATCAGAGCAGAAATCAATGAAATAGAAACCATAAAAACAATAGAAAAAATCAATGAAACTAGGAGCTGGTTCTTTGAAAGAATCAATAAGATTGATAAACCCCTGGCCAGACTCATCAAAAAGAAAAGAGAAAGGACCCAAATCAATAAAATCATGAATGAAAGAGGAGAGATCACAACTAACACCAAAGAAATACAGACAATTATAAGAACATACTATGAGCAACTCTACGCCAACAAATTGGACAATCAGGAAGAAATGGATGCATTCCTAGAGACATATAAACTACCACAACTGAACCAGGAAGAAATAGAAAACCTGAACAGGCCCATAACCAGTAAGGAGATTGAAACAGTCATCAAAAATCTCCAAACAAACAAAAGCCCAGGGCCAGACGGCTTGCCAGGGGAATTCTACCAAACATTTAAAGAAGAACTCATTCCTATTCTCCTGAAACTGTTCCAAAAAATAGAAATGGAAGGAAAACTTCCAAACTCATTTTATGAGGCCAGCATCACCTTGATCCCAAAACCAGACAAGGATCCCACCAAAAAAGAGAACTACACACCAATATCTTTGATGAACACAAACGCAAAAATTCTCGCCAAAATACTAGCCAATAGGATTCAACAGTACATTAAAAGGATTATTCACCACGATCAAGTGGGATTTATTCCAGGGCTGCAGGGTTGGTTCAACATCTGCAAATCAATCAATGTGATAGAACACATTAATAAAAGAAAGAACAAGAACCATATGATACTCTCAATAGATTCTGAAAAAGCATTTGACAAAGTACAGCATCCCTTCCTTATCAAAACTCTTCAAAGTGTAGGGATAGAGGGCACATGCCTCAATATTATCAAAGCCATCTATGAAAAACCCACCGCAAATATCATTCTCAATGGAGAAAAACTGAAAGCTTTTCCGCTAAGGTCAGGAACACGGCAGGGATGTCCATTATCACCACTGCTATTCAACATAGTACTAGAAGTCCTAGCCTCAGCAATCAGACAACAAAAAGAAATTAAAGGCATCCAAGTTGGTAAAGAAGAAGTCAAACTATCACTCTTCGCAGATGATATGATACTATATGTGGAAAACCCAAAAGACTCCACTCCAAAACTGCTAGAACTTGTACAGGAATTCAGTAAAGTGTCAGGATATAAAATCAATGCACAGAAATCAGTTGCATTTCTGTCCACCAACAACAAGACAGAAGAAAGAGAAATTGAGGAGTCAATCCCATTTACAATTGCACCCAAAACTATGAGATACCTAGGAATAAACCTAACCAAATAGGCTAAGAATCTATACACAGAAAATTATAAAGCACTCATGAAAGAAATTGAGGAAGACACAAAAAAATGGAAAAATGTTCTATGCTCCTGGATTGGAAGAATAATTATTGTGAAAATGTCCATGCTACCTAAAGCAATCTACACAATCTACACAATCCCTATCAAAACACCATCCATTTTTTTCAAAGAAATGGAACAAATACTCCTAAAATTTATATGGAACCAGAAAAGATCTCGAATAGCCAAAGGAATATTGAAAAAGAAAGCCAAAGTTGGTGGCATCACAATTCCGGACTTCAAGCTCTATTACAAAGCTGTCATCATCAAGACAGCATGGTACTGGCACAAAAACAGACACATAGATCCGTGGAACAGAATAGAGAGCCCAGAAATCGACCCTCAACTCTATGGTCAACTAATCTTCGACAAAGCAGGAAAGAATGTCCAATGGAAAAAAGACAGCCTCTTCAATAAATGGTGCTGGGAATATTGGACAGCCACATGCAGAAAAATGAAATTGGACCACTTCCTTACACCACACACAAAAATAGACTCCAAATGGATGAAGGACCTCAATGTGAGAAAGGAATCCATCAAAATCCTTGAGGAGAATGCAGGCAGCAACCTCTTCGACCTCAGCCGTAGCAACATCTTCCTGGGAAGAACGGCAAAGGCAAGGGAAGCAAGGGCAAAAATGAACTATTGGGATTTCCTCAAGATCAAAAGCTTTTGCACAGCAAAGGAAACATTTAACAAAACCAAAAGACAACTGACAGAATGGGAGAAGATATTTGCAAACGACATATCAGATAAAGGGCTAGTATCCAAAATCTATAAGGAACTTAGCAAACTCAACACCCAAAGAACAAACAATCCAATCAAGAAATGGGCAGAGAACATGAACAGACATTTCTGCAAAGAAGACATCCAGATGGCCAACAGACACATGAAAAAGTGCTCCACATCACTCGGCATCAGGGAAATACAAATCAAAACCACAATGAGATATCACCTCACACCAGTCAGAATGGCTAAAATTAACAAGTCAGGAAATGAGAGATGCTGGAGAGGATGTGGAGAAAGGGGAACCCTCCTCCACTGTTGGTGGGAATGCAAGCTGGTGCAACCACTCTGGAAAACAACATGGAGGTTCCTCAAAATGTTGAAAATAGAACTACCCTATGACCCAGTAATTGCACTACTGGGTATTTACCCTAAAGATACAAACGCAGTGATCCGAAGGGGCACGTGTATCTGAATGTTTATAGCAGCAATGTCTACAATAGCCAAACTATGGAAAGAACCTAGATGCCCATGAACAGATGAATGGATATAGAAGAGTTGGTATATATACACAATGGAATCCTATGCAGCCATCAAAAGAAATGAAATCTTGCCATTTGCGACGACGTGGATGGAACTAGAGCGTATCATGCTTAGTGAAATAATTCAATCGGAGAAAGACAACTATCATATGATCTCCCTGATATGAGGACATGGAGAAGCAACATGGGGGGTTAGGGGGATAGGAGAAGGATAAATGAAACAAGATGGGATTGGAAGGAAGACAAACCATAAATGACTCTTAATCTCACAAAACAAACTGGGGGATGCTGGGGGGAGGTGGGATTGGGAGAGTGGGATGGGGCTATGGACATTGGGGAGGGTATGTGCTATCGTGAGTGCTGTGAAGTGTGTAAACCTGGCGATTCACAGACCTGTACCCCTGGGGATAAAAATACACTATATGTTTATTAAAAAAAAAATTTGGAAGGGGAGGCGAACCATAAGAGACTATGGACTCTGAAAAACAACCTAGAGCGTTTTGAAGGGTCAGGGGTGGGAGGTTGGGGGAACAGGTGGTGGGTAATAGGGAGGGCACGTTTTGCATGGAGCACTGGGTGTTGTGCAAAAACAATGAATACTGTTAGGCTGAAAAAATAAATAAAATGGAGAAAAAAAGAGTGTTTGGTGTCTGTACTGAATATACTGAGTTTTAGTTTGGTGGGCTCTGGTGTGAATGTGAAAGGAGACTTTCAACCCACTCAACATTTTAAGGCCTGCTGAACGCTGTGCTCAGGAGAGAGGATGTGTGGAGGGATTTCTTCTCGTCCCCAATCGAGGGTCTGTTCTCCTGGTACTAAGCAATGTGGCCTTAGAAGGCAATCCCAACACATTTCCAGGGTTGAGACTACGTGATTGAAGATTAAACACCTAATATCCACACCGTCCTTTCTGTGGCCACTAGCTCGCGATTTATGCTGGTGAAGGTAGAGCCACAAGATTCTTTTGTCCCCATCGAGGCATCTCTACGAGCAATCCCTATCATGGATGCAAAGCAAGAAACAATAACTAAACCACTGTGTCAACAGTTATTGTTTCTGATCATGGTTTCCAGGCTGTCTACACCCGGTTGCTTGCTGGTGTGCTCTGCAGGAAAAACACAGTGTTCTCTGGCATCTGTTGGCCAAGTATGCTGATCTGAGATACCCGTACCTCAGGACCCTTTGGTTGAAACTACTCGTGCCTTTCAGAACTTGACCATTTCTCCACCAACAGCTATGTGTCAAAATCCACCTTGTGGGTTTCCAGTGTGCTCCTCTCTCCTGGGTCTTTTACTTTGGCCAAGGCTCCCTGCCCTCAGAAGCACCAACCGTCCACTTCTCCCTGAAGACATGTCTACACCCTTCTCCCATGGTCTCTGCAACTTCTTCTCTCTTTCGCTCTTTAGTTTGATTTCAAGACTTCAAGTTCATCGAGGCCATGGTTCCATTGATGTAGTCATATTCCTGTTGTGCTGATGGCTGAAGACAAGCCTGGAGCTCCCAGACATTTCTTCAATCTCCCTGTCCTCCCAATGCACCACAGACTCTTACCCAGTGATAAGCAAGAAGGAATCTTGAAACTTGCCACATGTGGCGGAAATGTGGCGAGAATTGGGCTGCAGCCCATCTATCAGTCACAGAAAGACAAATAACATATGATTTCACTCATTCATGGAAGTAAAGAAACATGTGAAAAAGCAGAAAAAAGGGACCCAAAATGAAACTCTGACCAGGCACACAAAATTTGATGTTTGTTCCATGGCAGGTTAGTGAGAGTCTGTGTTTCTAAAAGTGGATTAAATGGGACATTCATTGCAGGAAATGGAGCCGAATGATGTGGAATATGAGTTTCCGATATGTTTGAAGGTGAATTGTGATTCAAGGATGAGTGTCTTCACATCTCTTAACATATCATTCTAAGCATTTTATCAAACACACGCACCATCCCACGCAGTCACACACACACACACTTAATAGTGACCCACAGAATTTAGGAAGCAAGTGAAGCAAGGAAGTAGCACTCATGGAAACAAACCTCAGAGAAAACACCTTAAGGAAAAAAAGTATCAACATCAGAAACCGACAAAACTGGAAAAGTTAACTTCTTACCTATCAAGAATTAATTAAAGCATTCAGGATTAAACTCTCCTAAACAACCTAACCTAAAAGACCCAACACAGAAGTATGCCCTCAAATTCAATACCTGAGAGAAAAGGATAACTTCCAAGACACATACCCCCTACCAAGATTAGGTCATGAATATACACATCTGACGTGCCAGGTAATGACGAAAGTGTTGAGGCATTCCACAAACACCTCCCAACACCCAAAAAAGCCAGGTCCAAATCAATTTTCTGGTCTGCCCTCTGAGACATTTAATGGAGGCAATGTCAATCCTTCTCATAGACTCCTGAAATGTAGGAAAAGGGAAGAATCTAATTAGCAATGTCCAACTACCCAATTCAGATAAGGTCTTGTAGGAAACCAATTGTATACCTTTTTATTCAGTAAGAATATAAAACTATTTTTTTCCTCTTTCATTCTTCAACTACATGTGAAACAGCTTGTTTTTCTTTCTTTTCAATACTATTTCTTTTGTTCGGGAAGCCAGCCTTCATCCCTCATACTATTTTGAGGTAGTGTTCCCTGATTCTTTACTTGCATATACCACTGAGAGCTCATCAACAGCATATATGCTGCACCACCTCCATACCATTGACCAGTTCCCTCTTTCCTGGCATGTCTCACCTTTCTGTAACCCTCTGTTTGGTTCCTAGTGTCCTGATTCTATCCTGGTTGGTCTCCCAGTTTGACTTCTTCTCTTTCCGTTTTCCCTCGCTTTTACTCATGTCCATGATACTCCTCATGGGCCACATATGAGTGAAGCCATATGATATTTCCCTTGGACTGCTTCTGTTTTCATTGAGAATAATCCAGCCCTGTGTTATTAAGGTCAAAGCGAGTATCGGGGCTTCATCCTGCTTGACGTTGGAGGTATCATCTGTTGCCTGGATGGAACACACCTTCTTTATCTGGTAGCCTATTGAAGGGCATCTCTACACCTTTTTTTCCATGGTCTCTGTGACTTCTTCTCTCTTTCGCCATGGAGTATGATTTCAAGGCTTCAGGTTCATTGATGCTGGTTCCATTGATGTGGTCATCTTCCTGTTGTGCTGATGGCTGTGAACAAGCCTGGAGCTCCCAGACATTTCTCCAATGTCCCTGTCCTCCCAGTGCACCACAGAATCTTACCCAGCCAGAAGTAAGAAGGAATCCTGAAACTTGCCACATGTGGCAGAAAGCTGCTGAGCATTGGGCTGCAGCCCATCCATCAGTCACAGAAAGACAAATAACATACGATTTCACTCACTCGGGAAATTAAAGGAACATGTAAAAAAGCAAAAAAAAAAAAAAAAAAAAAAAAAGGGACACACAATGAGACTCTAACCAGGCACACAAAATTTGGTGTTTGTTCCACGGCAGGTTAGGGAGAGTCTGTGTTTCTAAAAGAGGATTAAATGGGACATTCATTGCAGGAAATGTGGCCGAACAAGATGGAACATGAGTTTCCAATAAGTTTGAAGGTGAATTGTGATCCAAAGAAGAGCGGCTTCACATCTCTTAAAATACCATTCTAAGCATTTTGTGAAACACACCCTCCCTCCCACCTCCCCCCCAACACACACACCTAAAAGAGTTTCACAGAATTTAGAGAGCCAGTGAGGAGTAGCACTCATGGAAACAAACCTCAAAGAAAATACCATAAAGGAAAAAAAGTATCAACGTCAGAAACCGACAAATGGAAAAGTTAACTTCTTACCTATGAAGAATTAATTAGGGAGCAAGTGAAGAGTAGCACTCTTGAAAACAAACCTCAGAGAAAACACCTTAAGGGAAAAAGGTATCAAAATCAGAAACCGACAAAAGTGGAAAAGTTAACTTCTTACGTGTCAAGAATTAATTAAAGCATTCAGGACTAAACTCTCCTAAACAACCTAACCTAAAAGTACCCTACACATGAGTATGCAGGCAAATCCAAGACCTGAGAGAAAAGGATAAATTCCAAGACACATACCCACTACCAAGACTAGGTCATGAGCATACACATCTGACGTCTCAGGTAATGATGAAAGTGTTTGAATCATTCCTCAAACACCTCCCAAAACCCAAAAAGCCAGGTCAATCCAATTTACTGGTCAACTCTCCGAGACATTTAATGAAGGCAATGCTGGTTCTTCTCATCAATTCCTGAAATGTAGGAAGAGGGAAGAATGTAATTTGCAATGTCCAAAGACCCAATTCAGATAAGGACCTCATAGGAATCCAATTGAATACCATTTTAATCAGTAAATTTCTTGCCTCTTTCTTTCTTCATTGACATGGGAAATGGCCTGTTTTTCTTTCTTTTCAATACTTTTTCTTTTGTTCAGGAAGCCAGCCTTTCATCCCTCCTACTTTTGTGAGATAGTGTTCCCTGATTCTTTACTTGAATATACCACTGAGTACTCATCAACTGCAGATATGCCACACCACCTCCATACTGTTAATCAGTTCCCTCATTCCTGGAACATCTCATACTTCTGTAACCCTCAGCTTGGTTCCCAGAGTCCTGAGTCTCTCCTGGTTTGTCTCCCTGTCTGACTTCTTCTCTTTCTGTTTTCCCTTGCTTTTATGCATGTCCATGGTATTCCTCATGGGCCACATATGAGTGAAGCCAAATGATATTTCAGTTGGACTGCTTCCGTTTTCATTGAGAATAACCCAGCTCTGTGTCACTCATGTCAGTTCGAGTATTGGGGCTTCATCCCGCTCGATGTCAGAGGAATAATCTGTTGCCTGGATGGACCACATCTTCTTTATCCAGTAGTCTACTGTAGGGCATCTCGGCTCCATCCACAGTTCTGCTAGAGTGGGCATGGCAGGCCATCAATTTAGGCAGTACATTTTCCTATAAATTAACTGTTTGGTCAACATGTCTATCCCCATGTCCTCGGCATGTAACGTTAACTGATGATGACAAGGATGCTGTCCAGGGTTCTTCTTTCAGGGGTAGCACAATGTCACTCTCCTTGAAGCCTTTGCAAAGGTGTTTAAGGTAAAGTCATGTAGACAGAGTCCTCATCCCTTAGGACTGGTGTTTCAGAATACTAGGAGATCAAGACTTGGAAAGCAAAATGCATCCATGCCCTAGCGCTTTTCCTTGAAATGTGACTCCTTCCCTTATTCATTCCCTTATCCTCCAATCTAGCCAAGCACCAAAGGCAGACCCTTCTCCCTAGAACAAATTGGGAAAAGAACCTACAAAAGACGCTCCCACCCATAGGATGTCAAAATTTCCAGAGAGCTCATGATACCAAAGAGGCCCCCCTGTTTATTGAGATCTCTAGACATTGCAGTGGAAATAGGAACACCTGGCTCTCTCTGGTGAAATGTTGGCTTAAAGGATAGTACACCAAATGTCATTTTCTTATCTCTTTGTATAGAAAGTTGAACTGGGAGAGAAACCGCAAGTAATACCTGTGTTCATGAGCAGGCAAATATTTTTTTGGTGCCTCCCAGGGCTTCCTACCTAAAGCCACAGGACTCATACCTCATGAGAGAGGGATTGCTGCTTCAGGGAGGTCAGCTTCTGTGACGTCACAAAGTTTTGAGCTCCTAGCAACCACTCCTTCCCAAATCATGTCTAATCACTCCACATGGCTTTAGTAGTCATGGTTCAGCCAGGAGGTGCCAAAGCCCTCCCAAACCATAGGAGCCACCTGGGTGTTTCACCAAGACAGTTTGCGAAGCATGTCGGTGTCACCTTCTCCCTGGCCGAATTTACAGTCTTTGGCCGGGACTGTCACCAACAGCCCTATGCACTCCTGAGAAGGGCAAGGATCCACAATTCCATCTTACCCCCGAAAGGTCAAGAAAAGGTCAGGAGTACAACGAAGCCTCAGGCCAGGATCTCCAAGCTCCGCACATGTGCATGGTCCTCCGACCCAATCAGGACACTTCTCACCAGGAAAACTGCCACCCAATAAATGTTCACAGTGTAAACTCGCAGCCATGCAAAAACAGGTCTGGGGTCTAAAACAGCGAGGACATGAGTTCCTCTAGAATCTCCAGTAACCGTACCAAGAAGGCCTCACCTTCTTCCAAGCTGACCAAGCACAAAATGCGGACCTACACTCTAGAACCTTAGGTCCAGGACTGACTCATCTGTTTGGAGCCAACAGGATCTAGAATGGAGCCTGGTGGAGGAGACCTATTGCCCATGTGAAGCCATCTGAAAGGCTTTCATGCCAGTTTCAGTAAGGTAATGTTTATCTACAAAAGGACGCATTGAACAGGACTCAAAGGCCTAAGATCCCTGAGCATTCCCACAGAGTGGTGCAGCTTCCCTCTGTGGAACTAAATGGAGATGTTGCAGCACAAGGCTGCCTTAAGCCTCCCATTTTCATTCCACAGTGTTTTTTATGGGATAAACAAACCGTGCCTGTTGAGGCTTATGGGCTTGTTCTAAAGGAGCCAGGTGAGGAGGAACAATGGGAGAACAAGGGGCCATTGCAGCGGGACAGAGAGCGGATGCTCCATGCTGGTGGGGAGATGCAGGAAGACGAAGAAGAGGAGAACAAACAAGGGAGCTCAGACCCAAGGTCTGGTATTATAGGATGGTGGGAGTTGCTCTGGACATTGCTGCGTTCCATAGGGGCACAGGTCCAGATTGAATAAAGATTCCTCTGGCCCCTGTCAATCCTTATCTACTGTTTCTTGTTGTTGTTGTTGTTGTTCAATGTGCTTGCATGTATGGGACAGAGAGAGACAGAGAGAACATTATCAGTGAGGGAGCTGGAGAGGGAGAAGCATACTTGCCACTGCGTGGGGAACCTGAGGTCTGAGACATTCCAATGAGCCTGAGATAAGGAGCAGACCTGAAGGCCACTTCTGAACTGATGGAGACACCCCTGAACACAATCTTTGTCTTCTTAACACCTCGTTGTTCTAGACAAGACCTTCTGCTCCATCATTGTTTAGTAATGCGTGGGATAGGGTTTTGGATTTGGCTGCTGTGGCTTGCTGTATACAATGTGCTGCTAGAGCTGGCATAGCTGGTCGCCTCAAAGTAAGGCACATGGCTTTAGAAACACTCTTCTCCCAAGCATATTTGGGTGAAGAGAATTCCTCCATTGCTACCTTTAGAAGGGTGAATGACACTATGTCTTGTGTTGCTCTGCTTCCGTGGATGGTGCTGGGAGTCCTCTGTGCCTCGGAATCTGGATCACTTTTTCTGCCCCCAGATGAGGGATGTTTTCAGCTCTGATTTCTGAAAGAAATGTTGGGCCCATTCTTTCCTCTGTCTTCTAGGTATCCTACATTAAGCACCCATAGACATGCACCGCAGTCAAAGATTTCGCTAAGTCCATTGTCATGTTCCATCATTCATCCTTCTCTCCTATGCTTCACTTCTTTTTTTCCCAGTACTCATCTTCCAGGTACCTCATTGCATCCTCTGGTTCTGCCAGGTTCCTGAACATTGAATCCAGTCTGCTAACAAATCTTTTCATAAGGGCCTCTTCATTTTTTTAAAATATTTTATTTATTTGACAGAGAGATATCACAACTAGGCAGAGAGGCAGGCAGAAAGAGAGGCTCCCCACGGAGCAGAGAGCCCGATGCGGGCCTCGATCCCAGGACCCTGGGATCATGACCCGAGCCGAAGGAAGAGGCCTCAACCCAGTGAGCCACCCAGGCTCCCCGTGACTCTTCATCTTTTCTTTTTTTTTTATCACCTTTATCTCTGTGGTCAGAGACTCCCTGATTCCTTCTATGTTTTTCAGATCCCGAGTGAGTATCCTGGCTGCTTTTTAAAACCTCCACCTGGCATTTTACCTATACAGGTTTCACTTCGATTTCTTGGCCATAACCATTTCTTATTCTTTTGCCTCAGCATCAATTGATTCTTCTCTCTTTGCCTTAGGTCAGGTCTCTGTATTCTTCTCTGTATTAGAAAGGGTGTTCTGTTTTCTACCCTGCGGGTAAGTTCTTTAGGATGAAGATCTCATGGAGTGTCACTGGCTGACCCTTGATGGAATCTCTGGTGTAGGTGTCATGCACCTACACAACCTAGGTTGTGTTGTGGCTGTCCACTCTCTTCAGTCCAGTCCTCTGCAGAGGCTATCATTGCCTGCCTTTCGGAGTGTTTGGTGTCTGGGCTGTATAAGGTGAGGTTTAGCTTGGCGAGCTCTGGTGTGCCTGTGAAAGGAGATTTTCAACATACTCAAACTTACTAAGGCCTGGTGAATGGTGGTCAGGAGAGAGAATATGGGGTGGGCTTTCTTATAGTCCCCAATGGAGGTTATTTCCTCCTGGTACTAAGCAACGTGGCCTGAGGAAGGCAGTCCCAACTGGTTTCCAGGGTTGGGAATATATGATTGCAGGTTACCAGCTAATGTCTGCACCATCCTGTCTGTGGCCACTATCTCTGGCTTTATGCTGATGGTGGTAGAGCCCCAAGATACTTTTGCCCCCATCGAGGCATCTCCACGAACAGTGCCTATCACGAATGCACAGCAAGAAAAAAAAATCATACCACTTTGTCAACAGGTATTGTTTCTGATCATGGTATCCAGGCTGTCTGCACCAGGTTGCTTTCTGGTGTCCAATTCTGGAGAAACACAGTGTTTTCTGGAGTCTATGTCTGCCGAGCATGCTGATCTGAGATACCTGGGCTTCAAGACCCTTTGGTTTCAAATACTCATGCCATTCATACCCTCTCCATTTTTCCGCCAACAGCTATAGGTCAACATCCAACTTGTGGGTCCCAGTGTGCCCTTCTCTCCTGGGCCTTTGTCTTTGGCCATGGCTCCCTGCCATCTGAAGCACCAACCGTCTACTTCTCCCCTAATACATGTCTACACCCTTCTCCCATTGTCTCTGCCATTTCATCTCTCCTTCGCCATGGAGTTTGATTTCAAGGCTTCAGCTTCATTGATGCCATGGTTCCATTGATGTGGTCATCTTCCTGTTGTGCTAGTGGCTGAAGACAAGCCTGGAGATGCCACACAATTCTGCAACCCCCCTGTCCTGCCAATGCACCACAAGCTCTTATCCAGCAATAAGCAAGAAGGAATCTTGAAACTTGCCACATGTGGCAGAAATGTGGAGAGCATTGGGCTGTGTCCCATCTGTCAGTCACAGAAAGACAAATAACATACGATTTCACTCACTCATGGAGGTCAAGGAACAGGTGAAAAAAACAAGAAATATGGGACACACAATGAGACTCTAAGCGGGCACAAAAAATTTGGAATTTATTCCAAGGCAGGTTAGTGAGAGTCTGTTTAAAAAAGAGGATTAATGGGGCAATCATTGCAGGAAGTGAGGCCGGACGAGATGGAACATGAGTTTACAATACGTTTGAGGTGAATTGAGATTCAAAGGTGAGTGTCTTTATAGCTCTTAAAATATCATTCTAAGCATTTTGTGAAACACTCCCACCGCACACACTTAAAAGAGTCCCACAGAAGTTAGGGAGCAAGTGAGGAGTAGCACTAATGGAAACAAACTTCAAGAAAATACCATAGAGGAAAAAAAGGATCAAAGTCAGAACCGACAAAACCGGGAAAGTTAACTTCTTCTCTATCAAGAAGAAATTAAAGAATTCAGGAATAAACTCTCCTAAACAACCTAACCTAAAAGACCCATACACACAAGTATGCCTGAAATCCAATCCAATTCCTGAGAGAAAATAATAAATTCCAAGACACATACCCACTACCAAGACTAGGTCATGAACATACACATCTGATGTCTCAGGTAATGACGAAAGTGTTTGAAGCATTCCTCATACACCTCCCAACACCCAAAAAGACAGGTTCAAACCAATTTCCTGGTCCACACTCCGAGACATTTAATGACGGCAATATCGGTTCTTCTCATCTATTCCCGAAATGTAGGAAGAGGGATGAATCTAATTTGTCCAAAGACCCAATTCAGATAAGGACTATTTGGAAACCAATTGCATACCATTATAAAACTATTCTTCATTTCTTTCCTCTTTCTTTCTTCATCTACATGGGAAATGGCCTGTTTTTCTTTCTTTTCAATACTTTTTCTTTTGTTCAGGAAGCCAGCCTTTCATCCCTCATACTTTTGTGAGGTAGTGTTCCCTGATTCTTTAGTTGCACATACAAAGGAGTGCTCATCAACTGCATATAAGTCACACCACCTCCATACCATTAACCAGTTTCCTCATTCCTAGAATGTCTCATCCTTCTGTAACCCTCAGCTTGGTTCCCAGAGTCCTGAGTGTCTCCTGGATTGTCTGCCTTCTGACTTCTCCCCTTTCTGTGTTCCTTTGCATCTACTAGTGTCCAGGTATACCTCCTGGGTCACATATGAGTGAGGCCATAAGATATTTCCCTTGAAGAGCTTCTGTTTTCATTGAGAATAAACCTGCCCTGTGTCACTCATGTCAAGGTTAGTGTCGGGGCTTCATCCCAGTCAATGTCGGTCTGTGGCCTGGATGGACCACACCTTCTTTGTCCAGTAGCCTATGGAAGGGCATGGTGGCTCCTTACACAGTTCTGCTAGAGTGGGCAAGACTGGCCACACCACCTCCATACCATTGACCAGTTACCTCATTCCTGGCTCGTCTCATCTTTTTGTAACCCTCACCTTGGTTCCCAGAGTTCTGAATCTCTCCTGGTTTGTCTCCCTGTCTGACTTCTTCCCTTTCCATTTTCCCTTGCTTCTACTAATGTCCATGGTATTACTCATGGGCCACATATGAGTGAAGCTTATGATATTTCCCTTGGACTGCCTCCGTTTTCATTGAGAATAACCCAGCCCTGTGTCATTCATGTCAAGGCGAGTATCGGGGCTTCATACCACTCAATATCGGAGATATCATCTGTGGCCTGGATGGACCACACATTCTTTATCCAGTAGCCTATTGAAGGACATCTCGGCTCCTTCCACAGTTCTATTAGAGTGGGCATGGCAGACCATCGATCTGGGCAGATCCTTTTCCTTTGAATTAAGGGATTTGGACATCATGGCTCTCCCCATGACCTCGGCATGTAACGTTAACTGATGATGACAGGCGTGCTGTCCAGGGTTCTTCTTTCAGGGGAAGTGATCATGCAGAATATCACTCTCCTTAAAGCCTTTGCAAATGTGTTTCAGGTAAAGTTAGATAGACAGAGCCCTCCTCCCTTAGGACTGGTGTTTCAGTATACTAGGAGACTAGAACACGGACAGCACAATGCATCGATGCCCTAGCACTTTTCCTTGAAAGCTGACTTTCCTTCCCTTACTCCTTCCCTTATCTTCCAGCTGATCAAGCAAAAAGCAGACCATTCTCCTGAGAACAAATTGGGAAAAGAAAATAAGAAAGGACGCTCTCACCCATAGGATGTCAAACCTCCCAGAGAGCTTATCATACCCATGAGGCCTCCCTGTTGATTGAGGTCTCTAGACATTGCAGTGGAAATTGGAACACCTGGCTCTCTCTGGAGAAATGTTGGCCGAAAGATGTTATATCAAATGTCATTTTCTTTTCACTTTGTATAGCAAGATGAAGTGGGAAAGAAACCAAAAAGACCACCTGAGTTCATGAGCAGGCCATCAGGACTCTTTTTTGTCCTTCCCGGGGCTTCCTACCTAAAGCCATAGGACTCATAGCTCCTGAGAGAGGGATTGCTGCTTCAGTGAAGTCACCTTCTGTGACGCCACAAAGTTTTGAGCTCCTAGCAACCACTCTTCCCCAAACCATGTCTAATCACTCCACATGGCTTTAGTAGTCATGGATTCAACCAGGATGTTCCAAAGCCCCCCCAAATCATTGCAGCCACCTGGTTATTTCACCAACACAGTTTGGGAAGTGAGTCGGTGTCACCTTCCCCAAAGCCAAATTTATAGTCTTTGGCTGGGACTGTCACCACCAGCCCTCTGCACTCCCGAGAAAGGCAAGGATCCACAATTCCATTTTGCCCATGAAAAGTCAAGAAAATGTCAGGACTACAACCAAACATCAGGCCAGAAATTCCATGCTCCAAACATGTGCATGGTATTTCGCCCCAATCAGGAAAAGGGCCACCCGAGGAAAGCTCACAGTGAACACCCACCACAATGCCAAAGACATGTCTTGAGTCTTTAACAGCGAGGACTCGAGTTCCTCTATCATCTCCAAAAACAGTGCCAAGAAGGCATCCCCTTCTTCCAAGCTGACTAAGCACCAATGGCAGACCCTACACCCTAGAACCTTAGGCCCAGGACGGACTCATTGGTTTGGAGTCAACAGGAGCAAGCACAGAGTATGGTGGAGGAGACCCATTGCCCATGTGAAGCCATCAGAAAAGTTTTCATGCCAGGTTCAGGAAGACTTCGTGTATCAACAAAGGACACACTGAAGAGGATTCAAAGGCCTAAGGTCCCTGAGCTATCCCACAGGGTGGTTCAGCTTCCCTCTTTGGAAGTAAATTGAGATGTTTCAGCACAAGCCTGCCTTAAGCCTCCCATTTTTAATCTGCAATGATTTTCATGGGATAAACAAACTGTGCCTGTTGCGGATGATGGACATGTTCTAAAGGAGCCAGGTGAGGAGCAACAATGGGGGAACAATGGGCCATTGTAGCGGGACCAAGAGCGGATGCTCCATGATGGTGGGGAGATACAGGAAGACAAAGAAGAGGAGTCAAACAAGGGAGCTCAGAGCCAAGGTCTGGCACTTTAGGATGGTGGGAGGTGCTCTGCACCTGGCTGCGTTCCATAGGGGCATTGGTCCAAGTTGAATAAAGCATCCTCTGGCCCCCGTCAATTCGTATCAACTGTTTCTTTTTGTTGTTGTTGTTTTTCAATGATGTGCTTGCATGTGTGGGATAGAGAGAGACAGAGAGATCATAATCAGTGAGGGAGCTGGAGAGGGAGAAGCAGACTTGCCTCTGCATGGGGAACCTGAGGTGGGAGTCATTCCAGTGAGCCTGGGTCAAGAGAGAGGATGTGGGCAGGGCCTTCTTCTTGTCCTCAGTGGAGGGTCTGTTCTCCTGGTACTAAGCAATGTGGCCTGAGGAAGGCATTCCCAAGAGTTTTCCAGGGTTGGGACTACGTGATTGCCTTTTAGGCAGCTAATGTCCTCACCGTCCTGTCTATGGCCACTAGCTTGGGCTTTATGCTGACAGTGGTAGAGCCCAGAGATTCTTTTGCCCCTATCGAGTGCCTATTACAGATGCACTGCAAGAAACAGGAAGAAACAATAATCATACCAGTGTTTCAACAGGTATTGTTTACGACCCTGGTTTCCAGGATGTCTGCACTCGATTGTTTGCTGGTGTCCTCTGCAGGAGAAATACAGTGTTCTCTGGAGTCTTTGTGGGCTAAGCATGCTGATCTGAAATGCCCAGGCCTCAAGACCCTTGGGTTGCAAGCCCTCGTGCCATTCAGACCCTCTCCATTTCTCTGCCAACAGTAATGTTCAACATCCTACTTTGGGTTCCCAGAGTGCTCCTCCCCCTGGCCTTTTTCTTTGGCCGTGGCTCCCTGCCCTCTGAAGCACCAACCGTCCACTTCTCCCCTAAGACATGTCAACACCCTTCTCCCATGCTCTCTGCGACTTCTTCTCTCTTTTGCTGTGGAGTTTGATATCTAGGCTTTAGGTTCATTGATGCCATGGTTCCATTGATGTGGTCATCTTCCTGTTGTGCTGATGGCTATGAACAAGCCTGGAGCTCCCAGACATTTCTGCAATCTCCCTGTCCTCCCAATGCTGCACAGACTCTTACCCAGCCATAAGCAAGAAGGAATCTTGAAACTTGCCACATGTGGCAGAAAGGTGGCGAGCATTGGGCTGCGGCCCATCTGTCAGGCACAGAAATATAAATAACATTTGATTTCACTCACTCGTGGAAGTAAAGGATCGTGTGAAAAAGCAAAAAAAAAAAATTAAAGAAAAGAAAAAAGGGACACACAATGAGACTCTAACCAGGCACACAAAACTAGGTGTTTGTTCCATGACAGTTTAGGGAGAGTCTGTGTTTCTAAAAGAGGATTAAATGGGATATTTATTGCAGGAAATGTGACCAAACGAGATGGCACATGAGTTTCAATATGTTTGAAGATGAATTGTGATCCAAAGAATAGCGGCTTCATATCTCTTAAGATACCATTCTAAGCATTGTGTGAAACACACTCACCCCCCAAACACACACTTAAAAGAGTCCCACAGAAATTTGGGATCAAGTGAGGAGTAACACTCATGGAAACAACCCTCATAGTAAATACCATAAAGTAAAAAATATCAAAGTCAGAGGAGGAGTCAAGATGGCGGAGAAGTAGCAGCCTGAGACTACATCAGGTAACAGGAGATCAGCTCGATAGCTTATCTAAACATAGCAAACACCTACAAATCCAACGGGAGAGCGAAGAGAAGAAGAACAGCAACTCTAGAAACAGAAAATCAACCACTTTCTGAAAGGTAGGACTGGCGGAGAAGTGAATCTAAAACGACGGGAAGATAGACCGCGGGGGGAGGGGCCGGATCCCGGCAAGCGGCGGAGGAACGGAGCACAAAATCAGGACTTTTAAAAGTCTGTTCCACTGAGGGACATTGCTCCAGGGGCTAAACCGGGGTGAAGCCCACGCGGGGCCAGCGTGGCCCCAGGCCCCGCAAGGTCACAGAAGGATCGGGGGTGTCAGAGTGTTGGAGAGCTCGCAGGTATTAGAACGGAGAAACCGGCTGCAAAGACAGAGCCGAGGACTGAACTCTCAGCTCGGGGTTACCTTGAACTGGTCGCGGGCTGGGTGAGCTCGGAGCGCGGCTAGAGGCTGGGGATACGGGAGTGATTGGGTGCTGTCCTCTGGGGGCGCACTGAGGAGTGGGGCCCCAGGCTCTCGGCTCCTCTGGGCCGGAGACTGGGAGGCCGCCATTTTCATTCCCGTCCTCCGGAACTCTACGGAAAGTGTTCAGGGAACAGAAGCTCCCAAAAGCGAACCCGAGCCGATTACTTAGTCCGGCCGCCGGTAAGGGCGGTGCAATCCCGCCTCGGGCAAAGACACTTGAGAGTCACTACAACAGGCCCCTCCCCCAGAAGATCAACAAAATATCCAGCCAGGACGAAGTTCATCTATCAAGGAGAAAGCAGATTCAATTCCTAAGACAGCAGAGCAATTCCAGAAGAGGAGAAAGCAAAGCACGGAACTCATGGCTTTCTCCCCATGATTCTTTAGTCTTGCGGCTACTTCAATTTTTTTTTCTTTTTTCAATTTTTTATTTTTTTTTCTTTTTTCAATTTTTTTTTCTTTTTTCTTTTTTCTTCTTCTGCTAAATTTTTTTAAAAACTTTTACCCTTTTCTTTTTTAACGTTTTTTGACTAGTTCATCTAAATATATATATATTTTTTCTTTCTTTTTTATATTTTTTATTTGTTTTATTTTTTAAATTTTTTTCTTTTTTTTTTTCTTTTTTTTTCAGAACCTGTTTTTTATCCCCTTCCCCCCACCCCCCCACAATTTGGGGTCTCTTCTGATTTGGTTACAGCGCATTTTTCCGGGGTCTTTGCCACACTATTAGTAGTTTACTTGCTCCTTCATATCCTCTTATCTGGACAAAATGACAAGGCGGAAAAAATCACCACAAACAAAAGAACAAGAGACAGTACCGAAGGCTAGGGACCTAATCAACACAGACATTGGTAATATGTCAGATCAAGAGTTCAGAATGACGATTCTGAACATTCTAGCCGGGCTCGAAAAAGGCATGGAAGATATTAGAGAAACCGTCTCTGGAGATATTAAAGCCCTTTCTGGAGAAATTAAAGAACTAAAGTCTAACCAAGTTGAAATCAAAAAAGCTATTAATGAGGTGCAATCAAAAATGGAGGCTCTCACTGCTAGGATCAATGAGGCAGAAGAAAGAATTAGTGATATAGAAGACCAAATGACAGAGAATAAGGAAGCCGAGCAAAAGAGGGACAAACAGCTACTGGACCATGAGGGGAGAATTCGAGAGATAAGGGACACCATAAGACGAAACAACATTAGAATAATTGGGATTCCAGAAGAAGAAGAAACAGAGAGGGGAGCAGAGGGTCTATTGGAGAGAATCATTGGAGAGAATTTCCCTAATATGGCAAAGGGAACAAGCATTAAAATCCAGGAGATGCAGAGAACCCCCCTCAAAGTCAACAAGAATAGGTCCACACCCCGTCACCTAATAGTAAAATTTACAAGTCTTAGTGACAAAGAGAAAATCCTGAAAGCAGCCCGAGAAAAGAAATCAGTAACATACAATGGTAAAAATATTAGATTGGCGGCAGACTTATCCACAGAGACCTGGCAGGCCAGAAAGAGCTGGCATGATATATTCAGAGCACTCAACGAGAAAAACATGCAGCCAAGAATACTCTATCCAGCTAGGCTATCATTGAAAATAGAAGGAGAGATCAAAAGCTTCCAGGACAAACAAAAACTGAAAGAATTTTCAAACACCAAACCAGCTCTACAGGAAATATTGAAAGGGGTCCTCTAAGCAAAGAGAGAGCCTAAAAGTAGTAGATCAGAAAGGTACAGAGACAATATACAGTAACAGTCACCTTACAGGCTAATAATGGCACTAAATTCATATCTCTCAATAGTTACCCTGAATGTTAATGGGCTAAATGCCCCAATCAAAAGACACAGGGTATCAGAATGGATAAAAAAACAAAACCCATCAGTATGTTGCCTCCAAGAAACTCATTTTAGACGCGAAGACACCTCCAGATTGAAAGTGAGGGGGTGGAAAACAATTTACCATGCTAATGGGCATCAGAAGAAAGCTGGGGTGGCAATCCTTATATCAGATCAATTAGATTTCAAGCCAAAGACTATAATAAGAGATGACGAAGGACACTATATCCTACTCAAAGGGTCTGTCCAACAAGAAGATCTAACCATTTTAAATATCTATGCCCCTAACGTGGGAGCAGCCAACTATATCAACCAATTAATAACAAAATCAAAGAAACACATCAATAATAATACAATAATAGTAGGGGACTTGAACACTCCCCTCACTGAAATGGACAGATCATCCAAGCAAAAGATCAACAAGGAAATAAAGGCCTTAAATGACACACTGGACCAGATGGACATCACAGATATATTCAGAACATTTCATCCCAAAGCAACAGAATACACATTCTTCTCTAGTGCACATGGAACCTTCTCCAGAATAGATCACATCCTGGGTCACAAATCAGGTCTCAACCGGTATCAAAAGATTAGGATTATTCCCTGCATATTTTCAGACCACAATGCTCTGAAGCTAGAACTCAATCACAAGAAGAAAGCTGGAAAGAACCCAAATACATGGAGACTAAACAGCATCCTTCTAAAGAATGAATGGGTCAACCAGGAAATTAAAGAAGAATTGAAAAAATTCATGGAAACAAATGATAATGAAAACACAACAGTTCAAAATCTGTGGGACACAGCAAAGGCAGTCCTGAGAGGAAAATATATAGCGGTACAAGCCTTTCTCAAGAAACAAGAAAGGTCTCAAGTACACAACCTAACCCTACGCGTAAAGGAGCTGGAGAAAGAACAAGAAAGAAACCCTAAACCCAGCAGGAGAAGAGAAATCATAAAGATCAGAGCAGAAATCAATGAAATAGAAACCAAAAAAACAATAGAAAAAATCAATGAAACTAGGAGCTGGTTCTTTGAAAGAATCAATAGGATTGATAAACCCCTGGCCAGACTCATCAAAAAGAAAAGAGAAAGGACCCAAATCAATAAAATCATGAATGAAAGAGGAGAGATCACAACTAACACCAAAGAAATACAGACAATTATAAGAACATACTATGAGCAACTCTACGCCAACAAATTGGCCAATCTGGAAGAAATGGATGCATTCCTAGAGACATATAAACTACCACAACTGAACCAGGAAGAAATAGAAAACCTGAACAGACCCATAACCAGTAAGGAGATTGAAACAGTCATCAAAAATCTCCAAACAAACAAAAGCCCAGGGCCAGACGGCTTCCCAGGGGAATTCTACCAAACATTTAAAGAAGAACTCATTCCTATTCTCCTGAAACTGTTCCAAAAAATAGAAATGGAAGGAAAACTTCCAAACTCATTCTATGAGGCCAGAATCACCTTGATCCCAAAACCAGACAAGGATCCCACCAAAAAAGAGAACTACAGACCAATATCCTTGATGAACACAGACGCAAAAATTCTCGCCAAAATACTAGCCAATAGGATTCAACAGTACATTAAAAGGAATATTCACCACGATCAAGTGGGATTTATTCCAGGGCTGCAGGGTTGGTTCAACATCCTCAAATCAATCAATGTGATAGAACACATTAATAAAAGAAAGAACAAGATCCATATGATACTCTCAATAGGTGCTGAAAAAGCATTTGACAAAGTACAGCATCCCTTCCTGATCAAAACTCTTCAAAGTGTAGGGATAGAGGGCACATACCTCAATATTATCAAAGCCATCTATGAAAAACCCACCGCAAATATCATTCTCAATGGAGAAAAACTGAAAGCTTTTCCATTAAGGTCAGGAACACGGCAGGGATGTCCATTATCACCACTGCTATTCAACATAGTATTAGAAGTCCTAGCCTCAGCAATCAGAGAACAAAAAGAAATTAAAGGCATCCAAATTGGTAAAGAAGAAGTCAAACTATCACTCTTCGCAGATGATATGATACTATATGTGGAAAACCCAAAAGACTCCACTCCAAAACTGCTAGAACTTGTACAGGAATTCAGTAAAGTGTCAGGATATAAAATCCATGCACAGAAATCAGTTGCATTTCTGTACACCAACAACAAGACTGAAGAAAGAGAAATTAAGGAGTCAATCCCATTCACAATTGTACCCAAAACTATAAGATACCTAGGAATAAACCTAACCAAAGAGACTAAGAATCTATACACAGAAAATTATAAAGTACTCATGAAAGAAATTGAGGAAGACACAAAAAAATGGAAAAATGTTCCATGCTCCTGGATTGGAAGAATAAATATTGTGAAAATGTCTATGCTACCTAAAGCAATCTACACATTTAATGCAATCCCTATCAAAATACCATCCATTTTTTTCAAAGAAATGGAACAAATGATCCTAAAATTTATATGGAACCAGAAAAGACCTCGAATAGCCAAAGGAATATTGAAGAACAAAGCCAAAGTGGGTGGCATCAGAATTCCGGACTTCAAGCTCTATTACAAAGCTGTCATCATCAAGACAGCATGGTACTGGCACAAAAACAGACACATAGATCAGTGGAACAGAATAGAGAGCCCAGAAATCGACCCTCAACTCTATGGTCAACTCATCTTCGACAAAGCAGGAAAGAATGTCCAATGGAAAAAAGACAGCCTCTTCAATAAATGGTGCTGGGAAAATTGGACAGCCACATGCAGAAAAATGAAATTGGACCACTTCCTTACAGCACACACGAAAATAGACTCCAAATGGATGAAGGACCTCAGTGTGAGAAAGGAATCCATCAAAATCCTTGAGGAGAACGCAGGCAGCAACCTCTTCGACCTCAGCCGCAGCAACATCTTCCTAGGAACAACGGCAAAGGCAAGGGAAGCAAGGGCAAAATGAACTATTGGGATTTCATCAAGATCAAAAGCTTTTGCACAGCAAAGGAAACAGTTCACAAAACCAAAAGACAGCTGACAGAATGGGAGAAGATATTTGCAAACGACATATCAGATAAAGGGCTAGTATCCAAAATCTATAAGGAACTTAGCAAACTCAACACCCAAAGAACAAACAATCCAATCAAGAAATGGGCAGAGGACATGAACAGACATTTCTGCAAAGAAGACATCCAGATGGCCAACAGACACATGAAAAAGTGCTCCACGTCACTCGGCATCAGGGAAATACAAATCAAAACCACAATGAGATATCACCTCACACCAGTCAGAATGGCTAAAATGAACAAGTCAGGAAATGACAGATGCTGGAGAGGATGTGGAGAAAGGGGAACCCTCCTCCACTGTTGGTGGGAATGCAAGCTGGTCCAACCACTCTGGAAAACAGCATGGAGGTTCCTCAAAATGTTGAAAATAGAACTACCCTATGACCCAGCAATTGCACTACTGGGTATTTACCCTAAAGATACAAACATAGTGATCCGAAGGGGCACGTGTACCCGAATGTTTATAGCAGCAATGTCTACAATAGCCAGACTATGGAAAGAACCTAGATGTCCATCAACAGATGAATGGATAAAGAAGACGTGGTATATATACACAATGGAATACTATGCAGCCATCAAAAGAAATGAAATCTTGCCATTTGCGACGACGTGGATGGAACTAGAGCGTATCATGCTTAGTGAAATAAGTCAATCGGAGAAAGACAACTATCATATGATCTCCCTGATATGAGGACATGGAGAAGCAACATGGGGGGGTAGGGGGATAGGAGAAGAATAAATGAAACAAGATGGGATTGGGAGGGAGACAAACCATAAATGACTCTTAATCTCACAAAACAAACTGGGGGTTGCTGGGGGGAGGTGGGATTGGGAGAGGGGGAGCGGGCTATGGACATTGGGGAGGGGAGGCGAACCATAAGAGACTATGGACTCTGAAAAACAACCTGAGGGTTTTGAAGGGTCGGGGGTGGGAGGTTGGGGGAACAGGTGGTGGGTGATGGGGAGGGCACGTTTTGCATGGAGCACTGGGTGTTGTGCAAAAAGAATGAATACTGTTACGCTGAAAAAATAAATAAAAAGGGAAAAAAAATATCAAAGTCAGAAACTGACAAAACTAGAAATGTTAACTTCTTATCTTTCAAGAATTAATTAAAGCATTCAGGACTAAACTCTCCTAAACAACCTAAACCTAAAAGACCCCTACTCACAAGTATGCCCACAAATCCAATACCTGAGAGAAAAGGATGAATTCCAAGACACATACCCACTACCAAGAGTAGGTCATGAACATACACATCTGACGTCTCGGGTAATGAGGAAAGTGTTTGAAGGATTCCTCAAACACCTCCTAACATCCAAAAAGCCAGTTGTAAATCAATTTCCTCATCCACACTCTGAGACATTTAATGAAGGCAATGTCGGTTCTTCTCATCTGTTCCCGAAATGTAGGAAGACAAAAATTCTAATTGTTAGGGTCCATGATCAATGGAACGAGACTGGCACAAAGCAAAAATCAAGCAAAACTTTATTTCTCGCCATGCATCAGAAATCAAACTGACCAGTAGGTGCCAAAGCCTTGCTGGGGGCCACCACCTCCTTGCCCTGGGGTTCTTCCTGGAGGCTTCCTGCTTCACCTTCTCTATTCCACAGGCTGCTCCCCAGGATGAGGCTGCTCCCAATGAGGCCACTCCGGACAGGGCCGCTCTGGATGAGGCCACTCTCCAGGACAATGCCGTTCTTGACAAGGCCGTTCCAGATGAGGCCGCTCCCAACGAGGCTGCTCTGGATGAGACCCCTCCCCCAGACAAGGCCGCTCTGGATGAGGCTGCTCACAGCAAGGCCACTGCCAACGAGGCCGCTCCAGACGGGGCCGCTGCTCGGGACAGTGAGGCTCCCAGCAATGCTGCTCCAGACACTCCTGATGATGAAGAGGCCGCTGTCACTCTCGACGACCCCACACTATCACTCCTACCACTACCCTAACAGCTCCCAATGACTACTCTAACAGCTACTCTAATGGCTATTCAAACTCCTCCTGCTACCACCCCACCCCCGCAGCCTCATAGACCAGCCTTTATAGAGGTGGTTGAGCCCGGCACACACACAGGTGACCAATGAGATTGCAACTCACCTCAGTAAATATATGCATGCCCCACTGATTAGATGTCTCCATCTACCTGGCCTGGCCATCCCTTATATCTGGAGTTGACAGTTCCTCTGGCTAATCAGGACCCTACACTAATTTTCAATGTCCAAAGACCCAATTCAGATAAGGACCTTATAAGGAAACCAATTGCATACCATTTTAATCAGTAAGATAATAAAGCTATATTTCATTTCTTTCCTCTTTCTTTCTTCATCTACAGGTGAAACGGTTTGTTTTTCTTTCTTTTCAATACGTTTTCTTGTGTTCAAGAAGCCAGCCTTTCATCCCGCATACATTTGTGAGATAGAGTTCCCTGATTCTAGTTGCATAAACCACCGAGTGCTCATCAATAGCATATAAGGCACACCACCTCCATACCATTAACCAGTTCCCTCATTCCTGGCATGTCTCATCCTTCTGTAACCCTCAGCTTGGTTTCCAGAGTACTGAGTCTCTCATGATTTGTCTCTCTGTCTGACTTCTTCTCTTTCCATTTTCCCTTGCATCTACTGATGTCTATGTTATTCCTCATGGGCCACATATGAGTGAAGCCATATGATATTTCCCTTGGACTGCTTCGGTTTCATTGGAAAAACCCATCCCTGTGTCACTCATGTCAAGGCAAGTTTTGTGTCTTCATTCCGCTCGATGTCGGGGGTATAATCTGTTGCCAGGATGTACCACACCTTCTTTATCCAGTAGCCTATTGAAGGGCATCTCAGCTCCTTCTACAGTTCTGCTAGAGTGGGCATGGCAGGCCATCGACTTAGGCAGTTATTTTTCCTCTGAATTAAGAGAGTTGGTCAACATGGCTCTCCCCATGACCTTGGCATGTAACATTAACTGATGATTACAAGGTTGCTGTCCAGGGATCTTCTTTCTAGGGTAGCAATCATGCGGAATGTCACTCTCCCTGAAGCCTTTGCAAAGGTGTTTCATGTATCGTCACATAGATACAGCCCTCATTCCTTAGGACTGGTGTTTCAGAATACTAGGAGATCAGGACACGGACAGCACAATGCATCCATGCTCTAGCACTTTTCCTTGAAATGTGACTTTCCTTCCGTTTTCCTTCCCTTATCTTCCAAGCTGACTAAGCACCAAATGTAGATCATTCTCCCAAGATAAAATTGGGAAAAGAACCTAAGAAAGGACATATCACCCATAGGATGTCAAACCTCCAGAGAGCTCATGACACCCAAGAGGCCTCCCGTTTGATTGAGATCTCTAGACCTTCCAGTGGTAATAGGAACACCTTTCTCTCTCTGGAGAAATGTTGCCCAAAAGGATGGTATACCGAATGACATTTTCATTTCTCTTTGTATAGCAAGGTGAAGTGGGAGAGAAACCGATAAAACCACGTGAATTCATGAGCAGGCAATCAGCACTCTTTCTTGGTCCTTCCCAGGGATTCCTACCTAAAGCCATAGGACTCATAGCTCATGAGAGAGGGATTGCTGATTCAGTGAAGTGAGCTTCTGTGACGTCACAAAGATAGGAGCTCCTAGCAACCACTCCTCCCCAAACCATGTCTAATCACTCCACATGGCTTTAGTAGTCATGGGTCAGCCAGGATGTTCCAAAGCCCTCCCAAACCGTTGGAACCGCCTGGGTATTTCACCAAGGCAGTTGTCAAAGCGAGTCGGTGTCACCTTTTCCAGGGCCGAATGTATAGTCTTTGACCGGGACTGTCACCACCAGCCCTCTGCACTCCCGAGAAGGGCAAGGATCCACAATTCCATCTTATCCCTGAAATGTCAAGAAATGGTCAGGACTACAACCAAGCCTCAGGCGAGGAACTCCATGCTCCACACATGTGCATGGTTCTCTGAACCAATCAGGAATCTTCTGACCAGGAAAAGGGCCACCCGACAAACGTTCACAGTAAACACCGGCAACCATGCCAAAGACATGTCTGGAGTCTTCAAAGTGAGAAAAGAAGTTCCTCTAGCACCTCCAGAAACCATGCCAAGTAGGTTTCCCCATCAGCCATTCTGACCAAGCACCAAAGGCAGACCCTACACCCTAAAACGTTAGGCCCAGGATGGACTCATCAGTTTGGAGCCAACAGGAGCCAGCACGGAGCATGTTGGAGGAGAACCATTGCCCTTGTGAAGCCAGCGGAAAGGCTTTTGTGCCAGTTTCCGGAAGGCAATGTGTATCTACAAAAGGACACAGTGAAGAGGATTCACCGGCCTGAGATCCCTGAGCATTCCCGCAGGGTGGTGCAGCTTCCCTCTGTGGAACTAAATGGAGATGTTGCAGCACAAGCCTGCCTTAACCCTCCCATTTTCATCCGCAGTGGTTTTCACGGGAAAATCATACAGTGCCTGCTATGGATGACGGGCATGTTCTAAAGGATCCAGGTGAGGAGGAACAATGGGAAAACAATGGGCGATTCCAATGGGACAGAGAGTGGATGCTCCATGTTGGTGGGGAGATGCAGGAAGACGAAGAAGAGGAGAACAAACAAGGGAGCTCAGAGCCAAAGTCTGGCATTGTAGGATGGTGGGAGGTGCTCTGGACCTGGCTGCGTTAGGGACATAGGTCCAAATTGAATAAACCATCCTCTGGCCCCAGTCAATCCTTATCTACTGTTTCTTTGGTTGTTGTTTTTTCTCAAGGATGTGCTTGCATGTATGTGACAGAGAGACACAGAGAGTTCTTAATCAGTGAGGGAGCTGGAGAGGGAGATGCTGACTTCTCTGAGTGGGGAGCCTGAGTTGGCAGACATTCCAATGAGTCTGGGAAAAGGAGCAGAGCTGAAGGCTGCTTCTGAACTGATGGAGACACCCCTGGATGCAATCTTTGTCTTCTTAATACGTCATTGTTCTAGACAGGAACTCTTGCTCTGTCATTGTTAAGACATGCAGGGGATAGGGTTTTGGCTTGGGCTGGTGTGGCTTCCTCATACAACGTGCTTCTAGAGCTGGCATAGCCGGTCACCTCGAAGTAAGTCACATGGCTTTAGAAACTCTCTTCTCCCAAGCATGTTTGGACGAAGAGAATTCCTCCATTGGTAGCTTTTGAAGGGTCAATGACACTATGTCTTGTGTTGTTCTGCTACTGTGGATGGTGTTGGGAGACCTCTGTGCCTCGAGATCTGGATCTCTGTTTCTGGCCCCAGATGAGGGATGTTTGCAGCTCTGATTTCTCAAAGAAAGGTTGGGACCAGTATTTTCTCTCTCTTCTGGGTCTCCTACAATAAGCACCCATAGACATTCATTGCATTCAAGGATTTCCCTAAGTCCACTGTCACGTTCCATCATTCTTCATTCTCTCCTTTGCTTTGCTTCATTTTTTCCCAGATCTTGCCTTCCAGGTAACTTATTGGATCCTGTGCATCTACCAGCTTCCTGAACGTTGCATGCAGCCAGCTAACAAATCTTTTCATAAGGGCTTCTTTATTTTATTTTATTTTATCACATTTATCACTGTGGTTCTAGACTCCCTGATTCCTTCTATGTTTTTCTGATCCAGAGTGAGTATACTGGCTGCTGCTAAATCCTCCACCTGGCATGTGACATGTACAGGTTTCACTTTGGTTGCGTGGCCATGACTATTTCTTGTTCTCTTGCCTCTGCATCAATGGATTCTTCCATCGTTGCCTTAGGTCAGGTCTCTGTATTCTTCTCTGTATTCGAAAAGCTCCTTCAGTTTTCTACCCTGAGGTTAATTTCTTTAAGATGAAGATCACTTGGAGTGTCACTGGAGGAACCTTGATGGAGACTCTGGTGTATGTGGCATGCCCCCTGGGTTGTGTTGTGGCTGTCCACTCCCTTTTGGGCCAGTCCTCTGCAGAGGCTCTCATTGCCTGGAATTTGGAATGTTTGGTGTCTGGACCGAACGTGGTGAGGTTTAGCTTGGTGGGCTCTGGTGTACCTGTGAAAGGAGACTTTCAAACCACTCAACCTTACTAAGGCCTGCTGAATGCTGCGGTCAAGAGAGAGGATGTGGCCAGCGCTTTCTTCTAGTCCCCAGTGGAGGGTCTGTTCTCCTTGTACTAAGCAACCTGGCCTGAGGAAGATAGTCCCAACAGTTTTCCAGGGTTGTGACTACGTGATTGCAGGTTAGGCAGCTAATGTCCGTACCATCCTCTCTGTGGTCACTAGCTCGGGCCTTATACTGATGGTGGTAGAGCCCCAGGATTCTTTTGCCCCCATCGAGCCATCTCCACGAACAGGGCCTATCACGGATGCACAGCAGGAAACAATAATCATACCACTGTGTCTACAGGTATTGCTTCTGATCATGGTTTCCAGGCTGTCTGCACCCGGTTGCATGCTGGTGTGCTCTGAGGAGAATCACAGTGTTCTCTGGAGCCTATGTCTGCCAAGCATGCTGATCTGAGATACCCGGGCCTCCAGACCCTTTGGTTGCAAGTACTCGTGCCATTCAGTCCCTCTCCATTTCTCCGCCAACAGCTATGGGTCAGCATCCCACTTGTGAGTTCCCAGTGTGCTCCTCTCTCCGGGGCCTTAGTCTTTGGCCATGGCTCCCTGCACTCTGAAGCACCAACCGTCCACTTCTCCCCTAAGACATGTCGACACCCTTCTCCCATGCTCTCTGTGACTTCTTCACTCTTTTGCTGTGGAGTTTGATATCTAGGCTTCAGATTCATTGACGCCTGTTTCCATTGATATGGTCATCTTCCTGTTGTGCTGATGGCTGAATTCAAGCCTGGAGCTGCCAGACATTTCTGCAATCTCTCTTTCCTCCCAGTGCACCACAGACTCTTACCCAGCAGTAAGGAAGAAGGAATCTTGAAACTTACCACATGCGGCAGAAAGGTGGAGAGCATGGGGCTGCATCCCATCTGTCAGTCACAGAAAGACAAGTAACACATGATATCACTCAGTCATGAAAGTAAACGAACATGTGAAAAAGCAAGAAAAAATGGACACAGGATGAGACTCTAACCGGGCACACAAAATTTGGTGTTTGTTCCAAGGCAGGTAAGTGAGAGTCTGTTTCTAAGAGGATTAAATGGGACATTCATTGCAGGAAATGTGGCCGAAAGAGATGGAACATGAGTTTCCAATAAGTTTGAAGTTGAATTGTGATCCAAGAAAGAGCGGCATCCTATCTCTTAAAATATCATTCTAAGCGTTTTGTGAAACAAACTCACCCTACTACCCATCCACACACACAACACACTTAAAAGACTCCCACAGAAGTTAGGAAGCAAGTGAGGAGTAGCACTCATGGCAACAAACCACAGAGAAAATACCACAAGGGAAAGAAAGTATCAAAGTCAGAAACCGACAAAACTGGAAAACATAACTTCTTACCTATCAAGAATTAATTAAAGCATTCAGGACTAAACACTCTAAACAACCTAACTTTTAAGACGCCTATACCCAAGTATGCCTGCAAAACCAATAACTGAGAGAAAAGGATAAATTCCAAGACACATACCTACTACCAAGTCTAGGTCATGAACATACACATCTGACGTCTCAGGTAATGATGAAAGTGTTTGAAGCCTTCCTCAAACACCTCCCAACACACAAAAAGCCAGGGTCAAATTGAATTCATGGTCCACATCAAAGACATTTAATAAAAGTAATGTGAGTTCTTCTCATCTATTCCCAAAATGTAGGAAGACAGAAGATTCTAACTTGCAATGTCCAAAGACCCAATTCAGATAAGGACCTTATAGGAAACCAATTGCATACCATTTTAATCATTGTGATAATAATGCTATACTTATTTTCTTTCCTCTTTCTTTCTTCATCTACATATGAAACAGCCTGTTTTTCTCTCTTTTCAATACTTTTTCTTAATTCGGGAAGATGGCCTTTCATCCCTCATCCTTTTGTGAGATAGTGTTCCCTGATTCTTTAGTTGCATATACCACCGAGTGCTCATCAACATCATATGCCACACCACCTCCATACCATTAACCAGTTCCCTCATTCCTGGAACGTCTCATCCTTCTGTAACCCTCAGCTTGATTTCCAAAGTCCTGAGTCTCTCCTGGTTTGTCTCCCTGTCTGACATCTTCTCTTTCTGTTTTCCCTTGTCTCTACTAATGCCCATGGTATTCCTCATGGGCCACATATGAGTAAAGCCATATGATATTTCCCTTGGACTGCTTCTGTTTTCATTGCGTAGAACCCAGCCCTGTATCACTCATGTCAAGGCGAGTATTGGAGTTACATCCCGCTAGATGTTGGAGGTATTATCTGTCGCCTGGATGGACCACCTTCTTTATCCATTAGCCTATTGAAGGGCATCTCGGCTCCTTCCACAGTTCTGCTAGAGTGGTTATGGCAGGCCATTGATTTAGGCAGTTTCTAGTCCTCTGAATTAAGAGAGTTGGTCAACATATGTCTCCCCATGACCTCGGCATGTAACGCTAACTGATGATGACAAGGTGTGCTGTCCAGGGCTCTTCTTTCAGTGGTAGCAATCATGCTGAATATCACTCTCCTTGAAGCCTTTGCAAAGGTGTTTCAGATAAAGTCAGGTAGACAGAGTCTTATCCCTTAGGACTGGTGTTTCAGTATACTAGGAGACCAGGACTTGGACAGCACAATGCAATGCACCCATGAACTTGCACATTTCCTTGAAATGTGACTTTCCTTCCTGTATTCCTTCCCTTGTCTTCCAAGCTGAATGCACCAAGGGCAGACCATTCTCCCTAGAACAAATTGGGAAAAGAAACTAATAAAGGACATATCACCCATAGGATGTCAAACCTCCCGGAGAGCTCATGATACCCAAGAGGTCTTCCTTTTGATTGAGATCTCAAGACATTGCAGTGGAAATAGGAACACGTTGCTCTCTCTGGTGAAATGTTGGACGAAAGGATGGTATACCGAATGTCATTTACTTTTCTCTTTGTATAGAAAGGTGAAGTGGGAAAGAAAGCGCAAAGATCACCTGTTTTCATGAGCAGGCAAACAGGGCTCTTATTTGGTCCTTCCTAGGGCTTCCTACCTAAAGCCATAAGACTCATAGCTCCTGAGAGAGGGATAGCTGCTTCAGTGAAGTCAGCTTCTGTGACATCACAAAGTTTTGAGCTCCCAGCAACCACTCCTCCCCAAACCATGTGTAATCACTCCTCATGGCTTTAGTAGTCATGGGTCAGCCGGGAGGTTCCAACGACCTCCCAAACCATTGGAGCCACCTGAGTATTTCACCAAGACAGTTTGCGAAGCGAGTCATTGTCACCTTCTCCATGGCCAAATTAATAGTCTTTGGCCGGGACTCTCACCACCAGCCCTCTGCACTCCTGAGAAGGGCAAGGATCCACAATTCCATTTTACCCACAAAAGATCAAGAAAGTGTCTGGTCTACAACCAAGCCTCAGGTGAGGAACTCCATGCTCCGTGCAGGTGCATGGTTCTCTGACCCAATCAGGGCTCTTCTGACCAGGAAACGGGCCACCAGAGGAAAGCTCACAGTGAACACTCACAACATGCCAAAGACATGTCTGGAGTCTTCAACAGCAAGGACACGAGTTCCTCTAGCATCTCTAGAAACCGTGCCAAGAAGTCCTCCCCATCTTCCAAGCAGACCAAGCACCAAAGGCAGACCCTACACCCTGGAACCTTAAACCCAGGACGGACTCATCGGTTTGGAGCCAACAGGAACAAGCACGGAGCCTGGTGGCAGAGTCCCATTGCCCATGTGAAGCCATTGGAAAGGCTTTTGTGCATTTCCAGAAGACAAGGTGAATCTACAAAAGGACAAAGTGAAGAGGATTCAACGGCCTATGATCCCTGAGCTTCCTGCAGGGTGGTGCAGCTTCCTTCTGTGGAAGTAAATGGAGTTGTTGCAGCACAAGCCTACCTTAACCCTCCCATTTGCATTCCTTAGTGCTTTTCATGGGATAAATAAACAGTGCCTGTTGCGCATGATGGGCTTATTCTAAAGGATCCAGGTGAGGAGGAACGATGGTAAAACAACGGGCCATTGCAGGGGGACCAAGTGTGGATGCTCCATGTTGGTGGGGAGATTCAGGAAGAAGAGGAAGAGGAGAACAAACAAGGGAGCTCAGACCCAAGGTCTGGCTTTTTAGGATGGTGTGAGGTGCTCTGGACATGGCTGCATTCCTTAGGGGCATAGGTCCAAATTGAATAAAGCATCCTCTGTCCCCAGTCAATCCTTAACTACTGTTTCCTTTTGTTGTTGTTTTATATACATATATCACTTTATTTTTTTTCTTTTCAGCATAACAGTGTTTATTGTTTTTACACCACACCCAGTGCTCCATGCAACATGTGCCCTCACTAATACCCACCACCCTTTTCCTCCAACCTCCCCCCACGACTCCCTCTAGATCCTCAGGTTGTTTTTCAGAGTCCATAGTCTCTCATGGTTCACGTCCCCTTCCAATTTCCCTCAACTCCCTTCTCCTCTCCATCTCCCCATGTTCTCCAGGTTATTTGTTATGGTCCACAAATAAGTGAAACCATATAATAGTTGACTCTCTCTGCTTGACCTATTTCACTCAGCATAATCTCTTCAAGTCCCGTCCATGTTGCTACAAACGTTGGGTATTCATCTTTTCTGATAGAGGCGTAAAACTCCGTAGTGAATATGGACCACATCTTCCTTATCCATTCGTCCGTTGAAGGGCATCTTGGTTCTTTCCACAGTTTGGCGACCGTGACCATTGCTGCTATAAACATTGGGGTACAGATAGTCCTTCTTTTAACTACATCTGTATCTTTGTTGTAAATACTCAGTAGTGCAATTGCAGGGTCATAGGGAAGCTCTATTTTTAATTTCTTGAGGAATCTCCACACGTTCTCCAAAGCAGCTACACCAACTTGCATTCCCACCAACAGTGTAAGAGGTTCCCCTTTCTCCACATCCTCTCCAACACATGTTGTTTTCTGTCTTGCTAATTTTGTCCATTCTAACTGGTGTGAGGTGGTATCTCATTGTGGTTTTAATTTGAGTCTCCCTGATGGCTAGTGATGATGAACATTTTTTCATGTGTCTGATAGCCATTTGTATGTCTTCTTTGGAGAAGAGTCTGTTCATATCTCCTGCCCATTTTTTGATATGATTATCTGTTTTGTGTGTGTTGAGTTTGAGGAATTCTTTATAGATCCTGGATATCAACCTTTTGTCTGTACTGTCATTTGCAAATATCTTTTCCCATTGCGTGGGTTGCCTCTCTGTTTTGTTGACTCTTTCCTTTGCTGTGCAGAAGCTTTTGATCTGTAAGAAGTCCCAAAAACTTATTTTCACTTTTGTTTCCTTTGCTTTTGGAGACATACCTTGGAAGAAGTTGCTGTGGCTGATATCAAAGAGGTTACTGCCTATGTTCTCCTCTAGGATTCTAATGGATTCCTGCCTCACATTGAGCTATTTTATCCATTTCAAGTTTATCTTTGTGTATGGTGTAAGAGAATGGTCGAGTTTCACTCTTCTACATATCGCTCTCCAGTTTTCCCAGCACCATTTATTCAAGAGACTGCCATTTATCCACTGTATATTTTTTCCTATTTTGTCGAAGATTATTTGACCATAGAGTTGAGGGTCCATATCTGGGCTCTCTACTCTGTTCCACTAGTCTATGTGTCTGTTTTTATGCCAGTTCCCTGCTGTCTTGGTGATCACAGCTTTGTAGTAAAGCTTGAAATCGGGTAACGTGATGCCGCCAGTTTTCTTTTTTTTTTTTTTTTCTCAACGTTTCCTTAGCAATTCGGGGTCTCTGCTGATTCCATACAAATTTTAGGATTATTTGCTTCAGCTCTTTGACAAATACTGGTGGGATTTTGATCAGAGTGGCATTAAAAGTATAGATTGCTCTTGGCAGTATAGACATTTTAACAATGTTTATTCTTCCGATCCAAGAGCATGGAATGGTCTTCCATCTTTCTGTGTCTTCTTCAATTTCTTTCATGAGTGTTCTACAGTTCCTCAAGTACAGTTCCTTTACTTCTTTGGTTAGGTTTATTCCCAGGTATCTCATGGTTCTTGGTGCTATAGTAAATGGAATCGATTCTCTAATTTCCCTTTCTGTATTTTCATTGTTAGAGTATAAGAAAGCCACTGATTTCTGTACAGTGAATTTGTATCCTGCCACGTTACTGAATTACTGTCTGAGTTCTAGTAGTTTGGGGGTGGAGTCTTTGGGGTTTTCCATATAAAAAATCATGTCATCTGCAAAGAGAGAGTGTTTGACTTCTTCATTGCCAATTTGGATACCTTTTATTTCTCTTTGTTGTCTGATTGCTGTTGCTAGGACTCCAGGTACTATGTTGAACAAGAGTGGTGAGAGTGGGCATCCTTGTCATGTTCCTTATCTCAACGAGAAGGCTGCAAGCTTTTACCCATTGAAGATGGTATTTGCTGTGGATGTTTCATTGATAGATTTTATGAAGGTCAGGAATGTTCAATCTATCCCTATACTTTGAAGCGTCTTAATAAGGAACGGATGCTGCATTTTGTCAAATGCTTTTTCTTCATCAATTGAGAGGACCATGTGGCTTTTCTCTCTTCTCGTATTGATTTGTTCTATCGCATTGATTGATTTGTGAATGTTGAACCATCCTTGTAACACAGGGATGAATCCCACCTGGTCAAGGTGGATAATCTTTTTAATGTGCTCCTGGATCCTGTTTGCTAGGATCTTGTTGAGAATCTCAGCATCCATATTCATCAGTGATATTGGTTTGAAATTCTCCTTATTGGTAGGGTCTTTCCCTGGTTTGGGGATCAGGGTAATGTTGGCTTCATAAAAAGAGTTTGGAAATTTTCCTTCTGCTTCAATTTTTTTGAAACAGCTTCAGGAGAACGGGTCTTATTTCTTCTTTGAAAGTTTGGTAGAATTCCCCAGGAAATCCCTCAGGTCTTGGGCTCTTGTTTTTTGGGAGGTTTTTGATCACTGCTTCATTCTTGTTACTAGATATTGGTCTATTCAGGTTGTCAAATTTTCCTGGTTCAATTTTGGGAGTTTATAGTTTTCCAGGAATGCATCCATTTCATCTAGGTTGCTTAGCTTATTGGCATATAACTGTTGAGAATAACTTCTGATGATTGTTTCTACTTCCTTGGTGTTAGTTGTATTTCTTCCTTTTCATTCATAATTTTATTAATTTGGGCTTTCTCTCTTTTCTTTTGGATCAGTGTGGCCAATGGCTTATCGATCTTTTTGATTCTTTAAAAAAACCAGCTTCTACTTTCATTGATACATTCTACTATATCTCTGGTTTCTACCTCATTGTTCTCTGCTCTAATCTTGATTATTTCCCTTCTTATGTGTGGAGTTGGTTCGATTTATTGTTGGTTCTCCAGCTCTTTAAGGTGTAGAGACAGCTGTTGTATTCTGGATTTTTCAATTTTTTTGAGGGAGGCTTGGATGGCTATGTATTTCCCCATTATTACCACCTTTGCTCTATCCCATAGGTTTTGGACAGAAGTGTCTTCATTCTTTTTGGTTTCCATGAATTGTTTAAGTTCTTCTTTGATCTCCTGGTTGATCCAAGCATTCTTAAACAAGGTGGTCTTTAGCTTCCAGGTGTTTGAGTTCCTTCTGAACTTTTCCTTGTGTTTGAGTTCCAGTTTCAAAGCATTGTGATCTGAGACTATGCAGAGAATAATGTCAGTCTTTTGGTATCAGTTGAGTCCTGATCTGTGGCCCAGTATGTGGTCTACTGGAGAAGGTTCCACGTGCACTTGAGAAGAATGAGTATTCTGTTGTTTTAGGGTGGAATGTTCTGTATATATCTATGAGGTCCATCTGGTCCAATGTGTCATTCAATGCTTTTGTTTCTTTATTGATTTTGTGTTTGGATGATCTGTCTATTACTGAGAGAGGTGTGTTAAGATCTCCTACTATTAATGTATTCATATTAATATGACTCTTTATCTTGATTAATAGTTTTCTTATGTAATTGGCTGCTCCCATATTGGGGGCATAGATATTTACAATTGTTAGGTCATCTTGGTGGTTAGTCCCTTTAAGAATTATGTAGTGTCCTTCTGTATCTCTGACTACAGACTTTAGTTTAAAATTTAATTTATCTGATATGAGGATCACTACCCTGGCCTTCTTTTGAGGCCCATTGGCATGAAAGATGCTCCTTCATCCCTTCACATTCAGTCTAGGTGTGTATTTAGGTTCAGAATGGGTCTCTTGTAGACAACATATGAATGGGTCCTGTCATTTTATCCAATCTGCAACCCAGTGTCATTTTATGGGCGCATTTGTGCCATTCACATTGAGAGTGATTTATGATAGATACGTTTTTATTGCCATTGTGTTACCTTTGAAGTCTTTCTGTCTGTAGATTGTCTCTATATTTCTGTTCAATAATATTTTTAGGATTTTTTTCTCTTTTATAGAAACCCCCTTAAAATTTCTTGCAGTGTCTGCTTGGTGGTTGCATAGTCTTTTAACCATTGCCAGTCTTGAAAACTCTTTATCTCTCCTTCCATTTTGAATGTCAGTCTTGCTGGACAAAATATTCTTGGCTGCATGTTCTTTTCATTTATTACCCTGAATATATCTTGCCAGCCCTTTCTAGGTTGCTAGGTCTCTGTGGACAGATCTGATGTAATTCTTATGGGCTTTCCTCTGTAGGTAAGGAGCCTCTTTGTCCTAGCAGCTTTCAAGAGATTGTATCTACAATTATGATTTTTCAATTTCACTATCGGGTGCCTAGTTTTTTTTTTAGAATCTATAACCTTGGGGGGAGACCAATCTGCCTCTAGTACATGAACGCTGGTTCCATTCAGGAGATTGGGAAAATTTTCATGTAGAACATGTTCCACTGTATCTTCTAGACTTCTTTCTTTCTCCTCCCCTTCAGGGATTCCAATAATTCTGATGGAACGTTTCATGGCATCATTTATTTCCCTGATTCCATTTTCATGGCTTCTGAGCTGTTTGTTCCAGGCTTCCTCCAGTTAATTTCTCTCTATCTGTTTGTCCTCCAGATCACTAATTCTATCTTCTGTCTCAGTTACCCAGCTTTTAGAGAATTTAGATTAGATTGGAACTCATTGAGAGCATTTGAACATCATCCCTGGTGGCTTTCAGTTCTATGCTAACATTGTGAACATCATCCCTGGTGGCTTTCAGTTCTGCCCTAATCAAATCCGTTTGGTCATCCGTGGCTTTCTCCAAGCTAGCTGTTGCCTGGATAATTGTTAGTCTGAATTCTTTTTCCGACATACTGTCTATGTCGATAGCCATTAGCTCTGTTGCAGAAGGCCCATCCTCTGTATTTTTCTTCTGTTGGGCATTCCTCCTCCTAGTCATTTTGGTGAGAGATGTAGACTGAACGGATGTAGCTGGATGTATTGACTGTGGTTCAGTCAAGGTGCACCCTGGAACGCTTCTGAGGAATCAGGATTCCCCACACAAATGAGAGAAAAGAGAAAAGAAAAAGAAAAGAAAAGAAGAGAGAGAGAGAGAGGAAAAAACGTGAAGATAAAAGAGAAGGCTTAACCCAAATGGGCTCCAAGGTAAGATTTATGAAATATACAAACAAAAAGACTGATATAAGTATATGACAAGAGTAATATATATATATATATATATATATATATATATATATATATATATATGCAAAATTAAAAAAAGGAAAAACCTCGTCAAAAAGAACCCAAAGTATAAGATTTATATACTTTTAGAACCAACACAAATGCAAAGAAACACTGGTGGAAGAAAAAGTTGGGAGAATGGTTACAAATTCTCAGTGTATGCGGGGAAGGTTATTTTGATTCTTCCTGGATGTATCATGATGTATTTGTTAAAGGACTCAACTTTCCTAAGATAAAAAGGGATTAAAAATTGGTTTACCTATGGGGTAGCATTCGTTGCAGAAATAGGTTTACATGGAAGTTTAAGTCTATAAGAATATTAGAAAATAAAAGTATAGAAAAGAATAAACTAAACTATTTAAAAAAATTTAAAAAAATAGAAAAGCAAAAGAAAAACACGGGTGTATGTACCAAAAAGTTCAGGTTTGAAGGTTATTGTGGAATTTGATGTACTGGACATCTCACTGTGATGGTAAATAGGTTAAAAATTTTATCTAGGGGGGAGGAGTCAAGATGGCGGAGAAGTAGCAGCCTGAGACTACATCAGGTAGCAGGAGATCAGCTCAATAGCTTATCTAAACATTGCAAACACCTACAAATCCAACGGGAGAGTGAAGAGAAGAAGAACAGCAACTCTAGAAACAGAAAATCAACCACTTTCTGAAAGGTAGGACTGGCGGAGAAGTGAATCTAAAATGACGGGAAGATAGACCGCGGGGGGAGGGGCCGGATCCCGGCAAGCAGCGGAGCAACGGAGCACAAAATCAGGACTTTTAAAAGTCTGTTCCACTGAGGGACATTGCTCCAGAGGCTAAATCGGGGTGAAGCCCACGCGGGGCCAGCGTGGCCCCAGGCCCCGCAGGGTCACAGAAGGATCGGGGGTGTCGGAGTGTCGGAGAGCTCACAGGTATTAGAACGGAGAAGCCAGCTGGAGAGACAGAGCCGAGGACTGAACTCTCAGCTCGGGGTTACCTTGAACTGGTCGCGGGCTGGGTGAGCTCGGAGCACGGCTAGAGGCTGGGGATACGGGAGTGATTGGGTGCTGTCCTCTGGGGGTGCACTGAGGAGTGGGGCCCCAGGCTCTCGGCTCCTCCGGGCTGGAGACTGGGAGGCCACCATTTTCATTCCCGTCCTCCGGAACTCTACGGAAAGCGTTCAGGGAACAGAAGCTCCCAAAAGCGAACCCGAGCCGATTACTTAGTCCGGCCGCCGGTAAGGGCGGTGCAATCCCGCCTCGGGCAAAGACACTTGAGAGTCACTACAACAGGCCCCTCCCCCAGAAGATCAACAAAATATCCAGCCAGGACGAAGTTCATCTATCAAGGAGAAAGCAGATTCAATTCCTAAGACAGCAGAGCAATTCCAGAAGAGGAGAAAGCAAAGCACGGAACTCATGGCTTTCTCCCCATGATTCTCTAGTCTTGAGGCTACTTCATTTTTTTTTCTTTTTTCAATTTTTTTTTCTTTTTTCTTTTTTCTTCTTCTGCTAAATTTTTTTTAAACTCTTACCCTTTTCTTTTTTAACATTTTTTGACTAGTTCATCTAAATATATATATATTTTCTTTCTTTTTTATATTTTTTATTTGTTTTATTTTTTAAATTTTTTTCTTTCTTTTTTTTTCTTTTTTTTTCAGAAGCTGTTTTTATCCCCTTTCTCCACCCCACATTTTGGGGTCTCTTCTGATTTGGTTACAGCGCATTTTTCCGGAGTCTTTGCCACCCTTTTAGTAGTTTATTTGCTCCTTCATATTCTCTTATCTGGACAAAATGACAAGGAGGAAAAAATCACCACAAACAAAAGAAGAAGACACAGTACCAAAGGCTAGGGACCTAATCAACACAGACATGGGTAATATGTCAGATCAAGAGTTCAGAATGACGATTCTGAACATTCTAGCCGGGCTCGAAAAAGGCATGGAAGATATTAGAGAAACCCTCTCTGGAGATATTAAAGCCCTTTCTGGAGAAATTAAAGAACTAAAATCTAACCAAGTTGAAATCAAAAAAGCTATTAATGAGGTGCAATCAAAAATGGAGGCTCTCACTGCTAGGATCAATGAGGCAGAAGAAAGAATTAGTGATATAGAAGACCAAATGACAGAGAATAAGGAAGCCGAGCAAAAGAGGGACAAACAGCTACTGGACCATGAGGGGAGAATTCGAGAGATAAGTGACACCAAAAAACGAAACAACATTAGAATAATTGGGATTCCAGAAGAAGAAGAAACAGAGAGGGGGGCAGAAGGTCTATTGGAGAGAATCATTGGAGAGAATTTCCCTAATATGGCAAAGGGAACAAGCATCAAAATCCAGGAGATGCAGAGAACCCCCCTCAAAGTCAACAAGAATAGGTCCACACCCCGTCACCTAATAGTAAAATTTACAAGTCTTAGTGACAAAGAGAAAATCCTGAAAGCAGCCCGAGAAAAGAAGTCTGTAACATACAATGGTAAAAATATTAGATTGGCGGCAGACTTATCCACAGAGACCTGGCAGGCCAGGAAGAGCTGGCATGATATATTCAGAGCACTCAACGAGAAAAACATGCAGCCAAGAATACTCTATCCAGCTAGGCTATCATTGAAAATAGAAGGAGAGATCAAAAGCTTCCAGGACAAACAAAAACTGAAAGAATTTGCAAACACCAAACCAGGTCTCCAGGAAATATTGAAAGGGGTCCTCTAAGCAAAGAGAGAGCCTAAAATTAGTAGATCAGAAAAGTACAGAGACAATATACAGTAACAGTCACCTTACAGGCTAATAATGGCACTAAATTCATATCTCTCAATAGTTACCCTGAATGTTAATGGGCTAAATGCCCCAATCAAAAGACACAGGGTATCAGAATGGATAAAAAAACAAAACCCATCAGTATGTTGCCTACAAGAAACTCATTTTAGACGCGAAGACACCTCCAGATTGAAAGTGAGGGGGTGGAAAACAATTTACCATGCTAATGGGCATCAGAAGAAAGCTGGGGTGGCAATCCTTATATCAGATCAATTAGATTTTAAGCCAAAGACTATAAGAAGAGATGAGGAAGGACACTATATCCTACTCAAAGGGTCTGTCCAACAAGAAGATCTAACAATTTTAAATATCTATGCCCCTAACGTGGGAGCAGCCAACTATATCAACCAATTAATAACAAAATCAAAGAAACACATCAATAATAATACAATAATAGTAGGGGACTTGAACACTCCCCTCACTGAAATGGACAGATCATCCAAGCAAAAGATCAACAAGGAAATAAAGGCCTTCAATGACACACTGGACCAGATGGACATCAGAGATCTATTCAGAACATTTCATCCCAAACCAACAGAATACACATTCTTCTCTAGTGCACATGGAACCTTCTCCAGAATAGATCACATCCTGGGTCACAAATCAGGTCTCAACCAGTATCAAAAGATTAGGATTATTCCTTGCATATTTTCAGACCACAATGCTCTGAAGCTAGAACTCAATCACAAGAGGAAAGCTGGAAAGAACCCAAATACATGGAGACTAAACAGCATCCTTCTAAAGAATGAATGGGTTAACCAGGAAATTAAAGAAGAATTGAAAAAATTCATGGAAACAAATGATAATGAAAACACAACAGTTCAAAATCTGTGGGACACAGCAAAGGCAGTCCTGAGAGGAAAATATATAGCAGTACAAGCCTTTCTCAAGAAACAAGAAAGGTCTCAAGTACACAACCTAACCCTACACGTAAAGGAGCTGGAGAAAGAACAAGAAAGAAACCCTAAACCCAGCAGGAGAAGAGAAATCATAAAGATCAGAGCAGAAATCAATGAAATAGAAACCAAAAAAACAATAGAAAAAATCAATGAAACTAGGAGCTGGTTCTTTGAAAGAATCAATAAGATTGATAAACCCCTGGCCAGACTCATCAAAAAGAAAAGAGAAAGGACCCAAATCAATAAAATCATGAAAGAAAGAGGAGAGATCACAACTAACACCAAAGAAATACAGACAATGATAAGAACATACTATGAGCAACTCTACGCCAACAAATTGGACAATCTGGAAGAAATGGATGCATTCCTAGAGACATATAAACTACCACAACTGAACCAGGAAGAAATAGAAAACCTGAACAGGCCCATAACCAGTAAGGAGATTGAAACAGTCATCAAAAATCTCCAAACAAACAAAAGCCCAGGGCCAGACGGCTTCCCAGGGGAATTCTACCAAACATTTAAAGAAGAACTCATTCCTATACTCTTGAAACTGTTCCAAAAAATAGAAACGGAAGGAAAACTTCCAAACTCATTTTATGAGTCCAGCATCACCTTGATCCCAAAACCAGACAAGGATCCCACCAAAAAAGAGAACTACAGACCAATATCCTTGATGAACACAGACGCAAAAATTCTTGCCAAAATACTAGCCAATAGGATTCAACAGTACATTAAAAGGATTATTCACCACGATCAAGTGGGATTTATTCCAGGGCTGCAGGGTTGGTTCAACATCCGCAAATCAATCAATGTGATAGAACACATTAATAAAAGAAAGAACAAGAACCATATGATACTCTCAATAGGTGCTGAAAAAGCATTTGACAAAGTACAGCATCACTTCCTGATCAAAACTCTTCAAAGTGTGGGGATAGAGGGCACATACCTCAATATTATCAAAGCCATCTATGAAAAACCCACCGCAAATATCATTCTGAATGGAGAAAAACTGAAAGCTTTTCCGTTAAGGTCAGGAACACGGCAGGGATGTCCATTATCACCACTGCTATTCAACATAGTACTAGAAGTCCTAGCCTCAGCAATCAGACGACAAAAAGAAATTAAAGGCATCCAAATTGGTAAAGAAGAAGTCAAACTATCACTCTTCGCAGATGATATGATACTATATGTGGAAAACCCAAAAGACTCCACTCCAAAACTGCTAGAACTTGTACAGGAATTCAGTAAAGTGTCAGGATATAAAATCCATGCACAGAAATCAGTTGCATTTCTGTACACCAACAACAAGACTGAAGAAAGAGAAATTAAGGAGTCAATCCCATTCACAATTGTACCCAAAACTATAAGATACCTAGGAATAAACCTAACCAAAGAGACTAAGAATCTATACACAGAAAATTATAAAGTACTCATGAAAGAAATTGAGGAAGACACAAAAAAATGGAAAAATGTTCCATGCTCCTGGATTGGAAGAATAAATATTGTGAAAATGTCTATGCTACCTAAAGCAATCTACACATTTAATGCAATCCCTATCAAAATACCATCCATTTTTTTCAAAGAAATGGAACAAATGATCCTAAAATTTATATGGAACCAGAAAAGACCTCGAATAGCCAAAGGAATATTGAAGAACAAAGCCAAAGTGGGTGGCATCACAATTCCGGACTTCAAGCTCTATTACAAAGCTGTCATCATCAAGACAGCATGGTACTGGCACAAAAACAGACACATAGATCAGTGGAACAGAATAGAGAGCCCAGAAATCGACCCTCAACTCTATGGTCAACTCATCTTCGACAAAGCAGGAAAGAATGTCCAATGGAAAAAAGACAGCCTCTTCAATAAATGGTGCTGGGAAAATTGGACAGCCACATGCAGAAAAATGAAATTGGACCACTTCCTTACAGCACACACGAAAATAGACTCCAAATGGATGAAGGACCTCAGTGTGAGAAAGGAATCCATCAAAATCCTTGAGGAGAACGCAGGCAGCAACCTCTTCGACCTCAGCCGCAGCAACATCTTCCTAGGAACAACGGCAAAGGCAAGGGAAGCAAGGGCAAAATGAACTATTGGGATTTCATCAAGATCAAATGCTTTTGCACAGCAAAGGAAACAGTTCACAAAACCAAAAGACAGCTGACAGAATGGGAGAAGATATTTGCAAACGACATATCAGATAAAGGGCTAGTATCCAAAATCTATAAGGAACTTAGCAAACTCAACACCCAAAGAACAAACAATCCAATCAAGAAATGGGCAGAGGACATGAACAGACATTTCTGCAAAGAAGACATCCAGATGGCCAACAGACACATGAAAAAGTGCTCCACGTCACTCGGCATCAGGGAAATACAAATCAAAACCACAATGAGATATCACCTCACACCAGTCAGAATGGCTAAAATTAACAAGTCAGGAAATGACAGATGCTGGAGAGGATGTGGAGAAAGGGGAACCCTCCTCCACTGTTGGTGGGAATGCAAGCTGGTCCAACCACTCTGGAAAACAGCATAGAGGTTCCTCAAAATGTTGAAAATAGAACTACCCTATGACCCAGCAATTGCACTACTGGGTATTTACCCTAAAGATACAAACATAGTGATCCGAAGGGGCACGTGTACCCGAATGTTTATAGCAGCAATGTCTACAATAGCCAGACTATGGAAAGAACCTAGATGTCCATCAACAGATGAATGGATAAAGAAGATGTGGTATATATACACAATGGAATACTATGCAGCCATCAAAAGAAATGAAATCTTGCCATTTGCGACGATGTGGATGGAACTAGAGCGTATCATGCTTAGTGAAATAAGTCAATCGGAGAAAGACAACTATCATATGATCTCCCTGATATGAGGACATGGAGAAGCAACATGGGGGGGTAGGGGGATAGGAGAAGAATAAATGAAACAAGATGGGATTGGGAGGGAGACAAACCATAAATGACTCTTAATCTCACAAAACAAACTGGGGGTTGCTGGGGGGAGGTGGGATTGGGAGAGGGGGAGCGGGCTATGGACATTGGGGAGGGGAGGCGAACCATAAGAGACTATGGACTCTGAAAAACAACCTGAGGGTTTTGAAGGGTCGGGGGTGGGAGGTTGGGGGAACAGGTGGTGGGTGATGGGGAGGGCACGTTTTGCATGGAGCACTGGGTGTTGTGCAAAAAGAATGAATACTGTTACGCTGAAAAAATAAATAAAAAGGGAAAAAAAATATCAAAGTCAGAAACTGACAAAACTAGAAATGTTAACTTCTTATCTTTCAAGAATTAATTAAAGCATTCAGGACTAAACTCTCCTAAACAACCTAAACCTAAAAGACCCCTACTCACAAGTATGCCCGCAAATCCAATACCTGAGAGAAAAGGATGAATTCCAAGACACATACCCACTACCAAGAGTAGGTCATGAACATACACATCTGACGTCTCGGGTAATGAGGAAAGTGTTTGAAGGATTCCTCAAACACCTCCTAACATCCAAAAAGCCAGTTGTAAATCAATTTCCTCATCCACACTCTGAGACATTTAATGAAGGCAATGTCGGTTCTTCTCATCTGTTCCCGAAATGTAGGAAGACAAAAATTCTAATTGTTAGGGTCCATGATCAATGGAACGAGACTGGCACAAAGCAAAAATCAAGCAAAACTTTATTTCTCGCCATGCATCAGAAATCAAACTGACCAGTAGGTGCCAAAGCCTTGCTGGGGGCCACCACCTCCTTGCCCTGGGGTTCTTCCTGGAGGCTTCCTGCTTCACCTTCTCTATTCCACAGGCTGCTCCCCAGGATGAGGCCGCTCCCAATGAGGCCACTCCGGACAGGGCCGCTCTGGATGAGGCCACTCTCCAGGACAATGCCGTTCTTGACAAGGCCGTTCCAGATGAGGCCGCTCCCAACGAGGCTGCTCTGGATGAGACCCCTCCCCCAGACAAGGCCGCTCTGGATGAGGCTGCTCACAGCAAGGCCACTGCCAACGAGGCCGCTCCAGACGGGGCCGCTGCTCGGGACAGTGAGGCTCCCAGCAATGCTGCTCCAGACACTCCTGATGATGAAGAGGCCGCTGTCACTCTCGACGACCCCACACTATCACTCCTACCACTACCCTAACAGCTCCCAATGACTACTCTAACAGCTACTCTAATGGCTATTCAAACTCCTCCTGCTACCACCCCACCCCCGCAGCCTCATAGACCAGCCTTTATAGAGGTGGTTGAGCCCGGCACACACACAGGTGACCAATGAGATTGCAACTCACCTCAGTAAATATATGCATGCCCCACTGATTAGATGTCTCCATCTACCTGGCCTGGCCATCCCTTATATCTGGAGTTGACAGTTCCTCTGGCTAATCAGGACCCTACACTAATTTTCAATGTCCAAAGACCCAATTCAGATAAGGACCTTATAAGGAAACCAATTGCATACCATTTTAATCAGTAAGATAATAAAGCTATATTTCATTTCTTTCCTCTTTCTTTCTTCATCTACAGGTGAAACGGTTTGTTTTTCTTTCTTTTCAATACGTTTTCTTGTGTTCAAGAAGCCAGCCTTTCATCCCGCATACATTTGTGAGATAGAGTTCCCTGATTCTAGTTGCATAAACCACCGAGTGCTCATCAATAGCATATAAGGCACACCACCTCCATACCATTAACCAGTTCCCTCATTCCTGGCATGTCTCATCCTTCTGTAACCCTCAGCTTGGTTTCCAGAGTACTGAGTCTCTCATGATTTGTCTCTCTGTCTGACTTCTTCTCTTTCCATTTTCCCTTGCATCTACTGATGTCTATGTTATTCCTCATGGGCCACATATGAGTGAAGCCATATGATATTTCCCTTGGACTGCTTCGGTTTCATTGGAAAAACCCATCCCTGTGTCACTCATGTCAAGGCAAGTTTTGTGTCTTCATTCCGCTCGATGTCGGGGGTATAATCTGTTGCCAGGATGTACCACACCTTCTTTATCCAGTAGCCTATTGAAGGGCATCTCAGCTCCTTCTACAGTTCTGCTAGAGTGGGCATGGCAGGCCATCGACTTAGGCAGTTATTTTTCCTCTGAATTAAGAGAGTTGGTCAACATGGCTCTCCCCATGACCTTGGCATGTAACATTAACTGATGATTACAAGGTTGCTGTCCAGGGATCTTCTTTCTAGGGTAGCAATCATGCGGAATGTCACTCTCCCTGAAGCCTTTGCAAAGGTGTTTCATGTATCGTCACATAGATACAGCCCTCATTCCTTAGGACTGGTGTTTCAGAATACTAGGAGATCAGGACACGGACAGCACAATGCATCCATGCTCTAGCACTTTTCCTTGAAATGTGACTTTCCTTCCGTTTTCCTTCCCTTATCTTCCAAGCTGACTAAGCACCAAATGTAGATCATTCTCCCAAGATAAAATTGGGAAAAGAACCTAAGAAAGGACATATCACCCATAGGATGTCAAACCTCCAGAGAGCTCATGACACCCAAGAGGCCTCCCGTTTGATTGAGATCTCTAGACCTTCCAGTGGTAATAGGAACACCTTTCTCTCTCTGGAGAAATGTTGCCCAAAAGGATGGTATACCGAATGACATTTTCATTTCTCTTTGTATAGCAAGGTGAAGTGGGAGAGAAACCGATAAAACCACGTGAATTCATGAGCAGGCAATCAGCACTCTTTCTTGGTCCTTCCCAGGGATTCCTACCTAAAGCCATAGGACTCATAGCTCATGAGAGAGGGATTGCTGATTCAGTGAAGTGAGCTTCTGTGACGTCACAAAGATAGGAGCTCCTAGCAACCACTCCTCCCCAAACCATGTCTAATCACTCCACATGGCTTTAGTAGTCATGGGTCAGCCAGGATGTTCCAAAGCCCTCCCAAACCGTTGGAACCGCCTGGGTATTTCACCAAGGCAGTTGTCAAAGCGAGTCGGTGTCACCTTTTCCAGGGCCGAATGTATAGTCTTTGACCGGGACTGTCACCACCAGCCCTCTGCACTCCCGAGAAGGGCAAGGATCCACAATTCCATCTTATCCCTGAAATGTCAAGAAATGGTCAGGACTACAACCAAGCCTCAGGCGAGGAACTCCATGCTCCACACATGTGCATGGTTCTCTGAACCAATCAGGAATCTTCTGACCAGGAAAAGGGCCACCCGACAAACGTTCACAGTAAACACCGGCAACCATGCCAAAGACATGTCTGGAGTCTTCAAAGTGAGAAAAGAAGTTCCTCTAGCACCTCCAGAAACCATGCCAAGTAGGTTTCCCCATCAGCCATTCTGACCAAGCACCAAAGGCAGACCCTACACCCTAAAACGTTAGGCCCAGGATGGACTCATCAGTTTGGAGCCAACAGGAGCCAGCACGGAGCATGTTGGAGGAGAACCATTGCCCTTGTGAAGCCAGCGGAAAGGCTTTTGTGCCAGTTTCCGGAAGGCAATGTGTATCTACAAAAGGACACAGTGAAGAGGATTCACCGGCCTGAGATCCCTGAGCATTCCCGCAGGGTGGTGCAGCTTCCCTCTGTGGAACTAAATGGAGATGTTGCAGCACAAGCCTGCCTTAACCCTCCCATTTTCATCCGCAGTGGTTTTCACGGGAAAATCATACAGTGCCTGCTATGGATGACGGGCATGTTCTAAAGGATCCAGGTGAGGAGGAACAATGGGAAAACAATGGGCGATTCCAATGGGACAGAGAGTGGATGCTCCATGTTGGTGGGGAGATGCAGGAAGACGAAGAAGAGGAGAACAAACAAGGGAGCTCAGAGCCAAAGTCTGGCATTGTAGGATGGTGGGAGGTGCTCTGGACCTGGCTGCGTTAGGGACATAGGTCCAAATTGAATAAACCATCCTCTGGCCCCAGTCAATCCTTATCTACTGTTTCTTTGGTTGTTGTTTTTTCTCAAGGATGTGCTTGCATGTATGTGACAGAGAGACACAGAGAGTTCTTAATCAGTGAGGGAGCTGGAGAGGGAGATGCTGACTTCTCTGAGTGGGGAGCCTGAGTTGGCAGACATTCCAATGAGTCTGGGAAAAGGAGCAGAGCTGAAGGCTGCTTCTGAACTGATGGAGACACCCCTGGATGCAATCTTTGTCTTCTTAATACGTCATTGTTCTAGACAGGAACTCTTGCTCTGTCATTGTTAAGACATGCAGGGGATAGGGTTTTGGCTTGGGCTGGTGTGGCTTCCTCATACAACGTGCTTCTAGAGCTGGCATAGCCGGTCACCTCGAAGTAAGTCACATGGCTTTAGAAACTCTCTTCTCCCAAGCATGTTTGGACGAAGAGAATTCCTCCATTGGTAGCTTTTGAAGGGTCAATGACACTATGTCTTGTGTTGTTCTGCTACTGTGGATGGTGTTGGGAGACCTCTGTGCCTCGAGATCTGGATCTCTGTTTCTGGCCCCAGATGAGGGATGTTTGCAGCTCTGATTTCTCAAAGAAAGGTTGGGACCAGTATTTTCTCTCTCTTCTGGGTCTCCTACAATAAGCACCCATAGACATTCATTGCATTCAAGGATTTCCCTAAGTCCACTGTCACGTTCCATCATTCTTCATTCTCTCCTTTGCTTTGCTTCATTTTTTCCCAGATCTTGCCTTCCAGGTAACTTATTGGATCCTGTGCATCTACCAGCTTCCTGAACGTTGCATGCAGCCAGCTAACAAATCTTTTCATAAGGGCTTCTTTATTTTATTTTATTTTATCACATTTATCACTGTGGTTCTAGACTCCCTGATTCCTTCTATGTTTTTCTGATCCAGAGTGAGTATACTGGCTGCTGCTAAATCCTCCACCTGGCATGTGACATGTACAGGTTTCACTTTGGTTGCGTGGCCATGACTATTTCTTGTTCTCTTGCCTCTGCATCAATGGATTCTTCCATCGTTGCCTTAGGTCAGGTCTCTGTATTCTTCTCTGTATTCGAAAAGCTCCTTCAGTTTTCTACCCTGAGGTTAATTTCTTTAAGATGAAGATCACTTGGAGTGTCACTGGAGGAACCTTGATGGAGACTCTGGGGTATGTGGCATGCCCCCTGGGTTGTGTTGTGGCTGTCCACTCCCTTTTGGGCCAGTCCTCTGCAGAGGCTCTCATTGCCTGGAATTTGGAATGTTTGGTGTCTGGACCGAACGTGGTGAGGTTTAGCTTGGTGGGCTCTGGTGTACCTGTGAAAGGAGACTTTCAAACCACTCAACCTTACTAAGGCCTGCTGAATGCTGCGGTCAAGAGAGAGGATGTGGCCAGCGCTTTCTTCTAGTCCCCAGTGGAGGGTCTGTTCTCCTTGTACTAAGCAACCTGGCCTGAGGAAGATAGTCCCAACAGTTTTCCAGGGTTGTGACTACGTGATTGCAGGTTAGGCAGCTAATGTCCGTACCATCCTCTCTGTGGTCACTAGCTCGGGCCTTATACTGATGGTGGTAGAGCCCCAGGATTCTTTTGCCCCCATCGAGCCATCTCCACGAACAGGGCCTATCACGGATGCACAGCAGGAAACAATAATCATACCACTGTGTCTACAGGTATTGCTTCTGATCATGGTTTCCAGGCTGTCTGCACCCGGTTGCATGCTGGTGTGCTCTGAGGAGAATCACAGTGTTCTCTGGAGCCTATGTCTGCCAAGCATGCTGATCTGAGATACCCGGGCCTCCAGACCCTTTGGTTGCAAGTACTCGTGCCATTCAGTCCCTCTCCATTTCTCCGCCAACAGCTATGGGTCAGCATCCCACTTGTGAGTTCCCAGTGTGCTCCTCTCTCCGGGGCCTTAGTCTTTGGCCATGGCTCCCTGCACTCTGAAGCACCAACCGTCCACTTCTCCCCTAAGACATGTCGACACCCTTCTCCCATGCTCTCTGTGACTTCTTCACTCTTTTGCTGTGGAGTTTGATATCTAGGCTTCAGATTCATTGACGCCTGTTTCCATTGATATGGTCATCTTCCTGTTGTGCTGATGGCTGAATTCAAGCCTGGAGCTGCCAGACATTTCTGCAATCTCTCTTTCCTCCCAGTGCACCACAGACTCTTACCCAGCAGTAAGGAAGAAGGAATCTTGAAACTTACCACATGCGGCAGAAAGGTGGAGAGCATGGGGCTGCATCCCATCTGTCAGTCACAGAAAGACAAGTAACACATGATATCACTCAGTCATGAAAGTAAACGAACATGTGAAAAAGCAAGAAAAAATGGACACAGGATGAGACTCTAACCGGGCACACAAAATTTGGTGTTTGTTCCAAGGCAGGTAAGTGAGAGTCTGTTTCTAAGAGGATTAAATGGGACATTCATTGCAGGAAATGTGGCCGAAAGAGATGGAACATGAGTTTCCAATAAGTTTGAAGTTGAATTGTGATCCAAGAAAGAGCGGCATCCTATCTCTTAAAATATCATTCTAAGCGTTTTGTGAAACAAACTCACCCTACTACCCATCCACACACACAACACACTTAAAAGACTCCCACAGAAGTTAGGAAGCAAGTGAGGAGTAGCACTCATGGCAACAAACCACAGAGAAAATACCACAAGGGAAAGAAAGTATCAAAGTCAGAAACCGACAAAACTGGAAAACATAACTTCTTACCTATCAAGAATTAATTAAAGCATTCAGGACTAAACACTCTAAACAACCTAACTTTTAAGACGCCTATACCCAAGTATGCCTGCAAAACCAATAACTGAGAGAAAAGGATAAATTCCAAGACACATACCTACTACCAAGTCTAGGTCATGAACATACACATCTGACGTCTCAGGTAATGATGAAAGTGTTTGAAGCCTTCCTCAAACACCTCCCAACACACAAAAAGCCAGGGTCAAATTGAATTCATGGTCCACATCAAAGACATTTAATAAAAGTAATGTGAGTTCTTCTCATCTATTCCCAAAATGTAGGAAGACAGAAGATTCTAACTTGCAATGTCCAAAGACCCAATTCAGATAAGGACCTTATAGGAAACCAATTGCATACCATTTTAATCATTGTGATAATAATGCTATACTTATTTTCTTTCCTCTTTCTTTCTTCATCTACATATGAAACAGCCTGTTTTTCTCTCTTTTCAATACTTTTTCTTAATTCGGGAAGATGGCCTTTCATCCCTCATCCTTTTGTGAGATAGTGTTCCCTGATTCTTTAGTTGCATATACCACCGAGTGCTCATCAACATCATATGCCACACCACCTCCATACCATTAACCAGTTCCCTCATTCCTGGAACGTCTCATCCTTCTGTAACCCTCAGCTTGATTTCCAAAGTCCTGAGTCTCTCCTGGTTTGTCTCCCTGTCTGACATCTTCTCTTTCTGTTTTCCCTTGTCTCTACTAATGCCCATGGTATTCCTCATGGGCCACATATGAGTAAAGCCATATGATATTTCCCTTGGACTGCTTCTGTTTTCATTGCGTAGAACCCAGCCCTGTATCACTCATGTCAAGGCGAGTATTGGAGTTACATCCCGCTAGATGTTGGAGGTATTATCTGTCGCCTGGATGGACCACCTTCTTTATCCATTAGCCTATTGAAGGGCATCTCGGCTCCTTCCACAGTTCTGCTAGAGTGGTTATGGCAGGCCATTGATTTAGGCAGTTTCTAGTCCTCTGAATTAAGAGAGTTGGTCAACATATGTCTCCCCATGACCTCGGCATGTAACGCTAACTGATGATGACAAGGTGTGCTGTCCAGGGCTCTTCTTTCAGTGGTAGCAATCATGCTGAATATCACTCTCCTTGAAGCCTTTGCAAAGGTGTTTCAGATAAAGTCAGGTAGACAGAGTCTTATCCCTTAGGACTGGTGTTTCAGTATACTAGGAGACCAGGACTTGGACAGCACAATGCAATGCACCCATGAACTTGCACATTTCCTTGAAATGTGACTTTCCTTCCTGTATTCCTTCCCTTGTCTTCCAAGCTGAATGCACCAAGGGCAGACCATTCTCCCTAGAACAAATTGGGAAAAGAAACTAATAAAGGACATATCACCCATAGGATGTCAAACCTCCCGGAGAGCTCATGATACCCAAGAGGTCTTCCTTTTGATTGAGATCTCAAGACATTGCAGTGGAAATAGGAACACGTTGCTCTCTCTGGTGAAATGTTGGACGAAAGGATGGTATACCGAATGTCATTTACTTTTCTCTTTGTATAGAAAGGTGAAGTGGGAAAGAAAGCGCAAAGATCACCTGTTTTCATGAGCAGGCAAACAGGGCTCTTATTTGGTCCTTCCTAGGGCTTCCTACCTAAAGCCATAAGACTCATAGCTCCTGAGAGAGGGATAGCTGCTTCAGTGAAGTCAGCTTCTGTGACATCACAAAGTTTTGAGCTCCCAGCAACCACTCCTCCCCAAACCATGTGTAATCACTCCTCATGGCTTTAGTAGTCATGGGTCAGCCGGGAGGTTCCAACGACCTCCCAAACCATTGGAGCCACCTGAGTATTTCACCAAGACAGTTTGCGAAGCGAGTCATTGTCACCTTCTCCATGGCCAAATTAATAGTCTTTGGCCGGGACTCTCACCACCAGCCCTCTGCACTCCTGAGAAGGGCAAGGATCCACAATTCCATTTTACCCACAAAAGATCAAGAAAGTGTCTGGTCTACAACCAAGCCTCAGGTGAGGAACTCCATGCTCCGTGCAGGTGCATGGTTCTCTGACCCAATCAGGGCTCTTCTGACCAGGAAACGGGCCACCAGAGGAAAGCTCACAGTGAACACTCACAACATGCCAAAGACATGTCTGGAGTCTTCAACAGCAAGGACACGAGTTCCTCTAGCATCTCTAGAAACCGTGCCAAGAAGTCCTCCCCATCTTCCAAGCAGACCAAGCACCAAAGGCAGACCCTACACCCTGGAACCTTAAACCCAGGACGGACTCATCGGTTTGGAGCCAACAGGAACAAGCACGGAGCCTGGTGGCAGAGTCCCATTGCCCATGTGAAGCCATTGGAAAGGCTTTTGTGCATTTCCAGAAGACAAGGTGAATCTACAAAAGGACAAAGTGAAGAGGATTCAACGGCCTATGATCCCTGAGCTTCCTGCAGGGTGGTGCAGCTTCCTTCTGTGGAAGTAAATGGAGTTGTTGCAGCACAAGCCTACCTTAACCCTCCCATTTGCATTCCTTAGTGCTTTTCATGGGATAAATAAACAGTGCCTGTTGCGCATGATGGGCTTATTCTAAAGGATCCAGGTGAGGAGGAACGATGGTAAAACAACGGGCCATTGCAGGGGGACCAAGTGTGGATGCTCCATGTTGGTGGGGAGATTCAGGAAGAAGAGGAAGAGGAGAACAAACAAGGGAGCTCAGACCCAAGGTCTGGCTTTTTAGGATGGTGTGAGGTGCTCTGGACATGGCTGCATTCCTTAGGGGCATAGGTCCAAATTGAATAAAGCATCCTCTGTCCCCAGTCAATCCTTAACTACTGTTTCCTTTTGTTGTTGTTTTATATACATATATCACTTTATTTTTTTTCTTTTCAGCATAACAGTGTTTATTGTTTTTACACCACACCCAGTGCTCCATGCAACATGTGCCCTCACTAATACCCACCACCCTTTTCCTCCAACCTCCCCCCACGACTCCCTCTAGATCCTCAGGTTGTTTTTCAGAGTCCATAGTCTCTCATGGTTCACGTCCCCTTCCAATTTCCCTCAACTCCCTTCTCCTCTCCATCTCCCCATGTTCTCCAGGTTATTTGTTATGGTCCACAAATAAGTGAAACCATATAATAGTTGACTCTCTCTGCTTGACCTATTTCACTCAGCATAATCTCTTCAAGTCCCGTCCATGTTGCTACAAACGTTGGGTATTCATCTTTTCTGATAGAGGCGTAAAACTCCGTAGTGAATATGGACCACATCTTCCTTATCCATTCGTCCGTTGAAGGGCATCTTGGTTCTTTCCACAGTTTGGCGACCATGACCATTGCTGCTATAAACATTGGGGTACAGATAGTCCTTCTTTTAACTACATCTGTATCTTTGTTGTAAATACTCAGTAGTGCAATTGCAGGGTCATAGGGAAGCTCTATTTTTAATTTCTTGAGGAATCTCCACACGTTCTCCAAAGCAGCTACACCAACTTGCATTCCCACCAACAGTGTAAGAGGTTCCCCTTTCTCCACATCCTCTCCAACACATGTTGTTTTCTGTCTTGCTAATTTTGTCCATTCTAACTGGTGTGAGGTGGTATCTCATTGTGGTTTTAATTTGAGTCTCCCTGATGGCTAGTGATGATGAACATTTTTTCATGTGTCTGATAGCCATTTGTATGTCTTCTTTGGAGAAGAGTCTGTTCATATCTCCTGCCCATTTTTTGATATGATTATCTGTTTTGTGTGTGTTGAGTTTGAGGAATTCTTTATAGATCCTGGATATCAACCTTTTGTCTGTACTGTCATTTGCAAATATCTTTTCCCATTGCGTGGGTTGCCTCTCTGTTTTGTTGACTCTTTCCTTTGCTGTGCAGAAGCTTTTGATCTGTAAGAAGTCCCAAAAACTTATTTTCACTTTTGTTTCCTTTGCTTTTGGAGACATACCTTGGAAGAAGTTGCTGTGGCTGATATCAAAGAGGTTACTGCCTATGTTCTCCTCTAGGATTCTAATGGATTCCTGCCTCACATTGAGCTATTTTATCCATTTCAAGTTTATCTTTGTGTATGGTGTAAGAGAATGGTCGAGTTTCACTCTTCTACATATCGCTCTCCAGTTTTCCCAGCACCATTTATTCAAGAGACTGCCATTTATCCACTGTATATTTTTTCCTATTTTGTCGAAGATTATTTGACCATAGAGTTGAGGGTCCATATCTGGGCTCTCTACTCTGTTCCACTAGTCTATGTGTCTGTTTTTATGCCAGTTCCATGCTGTCTTGGTGATCACAGCTTTGTAGTAAAGCTTGAAATCGGGTAACGTGATGCCGCCAGTTTTCTTTTTTTTTTTTTTTTTCTCAACGTTTCCTTAGCAATTCGGGGTCTCTGCTGATTCCATACAAATTTTAGGATTATTTGCTTCAGCTCTTTGACAAATACTGGTGGGATTTTGATCAGAGTGGCATTAAAAGTATAGATTGCTCTTGGCAGTATAGACATTTTAACAATGTTTATTCTTCCGATCCAAGAGCATGGAATGGTCTTCCATCTTTCTGTGTCTTCTTCAATTTCTTTCATGAGTGTTCTACAGTTCCTCAAGTACAGTTCCTTTACTTCTTTGGTTAGGTTTATTCCCAGGTATCTCATGGTTCTTGGTGCTATAGTAAATGGAATCGATTCTCTAATTTCCCTTTCTGTATTTTCATTGTTAGAGTATAAGAAAGCCACTGATTTCTGTACAGTGAATTTGTATCCTGCCACGTTACTGAATTACTGTCTGAGTTCTAGTAGTTTGGGGGTGGAGTCTTTGGGGTTTTCCATATAAAAAATCATGTCATCTGCAAAGAGAGAGTGTTTGACTTCTTCATTGCCAATTTGGATACCTTTTATTTCTCTTTGTTGTCTGATTGCTGTTGCTAGGACTCCAGGTACTATGTTGAACAAGAGTGGTGAGAGTGGGCATCCTTGTCATGTTCCTTATCTCAACGAGAAGGCTGCAAGCTTTTACCCATTGAAGATGGTATTTGCTGTGGATGTTTCATTGATAGATTTTATGAAGGTCAGGAATGTTCAATCTATCCCTATACTTTGAAGCGTCTTAATAAGGAACGGATGCTGCATTTTGTCAAATGCTTTTTCTTCATCAATTGAGAGGACCATGTGGCTTTTCTCTCTTCTCGTATTGATTTGTTCTATCGCATTGATTGATTTGTGAATGTTGAACCATCCTTGTAACACAGGGATGAATCCCACCTGGTCAAGGTGGATAATCTTTTTAATGTGCTCCTGGATCCTGTTTGCTAGGATCTTGTTGAGAATCTCAGCATCCATATTCATCAGTGATATTGGTTTGAAATTCTCCTTATTGGTAGGGTCTTTCCCTGGTTTGGGGATCAGGGTAATGTTGGCTTCATAAAAAGAGTTTGGAAATTTTCCTTCTGCTTCAATTTTTTTGAAACAGCTTCAGGAGAACGGGTCTTATTTCTTCTTTGAAAGTTTGGTAGAATTCCCCAGGAAATCCCTCAGGTCTTGGGCTCTTGTTTTTTGGGAGGTTTTTGATCACTGCTTCATTCTTGTTACTAGATATTGGTCTATTCAGGTTGTCAAATTTTCCTGGTTCAATTTTGGGAGTTTATAGTTTTCCAGGAATGCATCCATTTCATCTAGGTTGCTTAGCTTATTGGCATATAACTGTTGAGAATAACTTCTGATGATTGTTTCTACTTCCTTGGTGTTAGTTGTATTTCTTCCTTTTCATTCATAATTTTATTAATTTGGGCTTTCTCTCTTTTCTTTTGGATCAGTGTGGCCAATGGCTTATCGATCTTTTTGATTCTTTAAAAAAACCAGCTTCTACTTTCATTGATACATTCTACTATATCTCTGGTTTCTACCTCATTGTTCTCTGCTCTAATCTTGATTATTTCCCTTCTTATGTGTGGAGTTGGTTCGATTTATTGTTGGTTCTCCAGCTCTTTAAGGTGTAGAGACAGCTGTTGTATTCTGGATTTTTCAATTTTTTTGAGGGAGGCTTGGATGGCTATGTATTTCCCCATTATTACCACCTTTGCTCTATCCCATAGGTTTTGGACAGAAGTGTCTTCATTCTTTTTGGTTTCCATGAATTGTTTAAGTTCTTCTTTGATCTCCTGGTTGATCCAAGCATTCTTAAACAAGGTGGTCTTTAGCTTCCAGGTGTTTGAGTTCCTTCTGAACTTTTCCTTGTGTTTGAGTTCCAGTTTCAAAGCATTGTGATCTGAGACTATGCAGAGAATAATGTCAGTCTTTTGGTATCAGTTGAGTCCTGATCTGTGGCCCAGTATGTGGTCTACTGGAGAAGGTTCCACGTGCACTTGAGAAGAATGAGTATTCTGTTGTTTTAGGGTGGAATGTTCTGTATATATCTATGAGGTCCATCTGGTCCAATGTGTCATTCAATGCTTTTGTTTCTTTATTGATTTTGTGTTTGGATGATCTGTCTATTACTGAGAGAGGTGTGTTAAGATCTCCTACTATTAATGTATTCATATTAATATGACTCTTTATCTTGATTAATAGTTTTCTTATGTAATTGGCTGCTCCCATATTGGGGGCATAGATATTTACAATTGTTAGGTCATCTTGGTGGTTAGTCCCTTTAAGAATTATGTAGTGTCCTTCTGTATCTCTGACTACAGACTTTAGTTTAAAATTTAATTTATCTGATATGAGGATCACTACCCTGGCCTTCTTTTGAGGCCCATTGGCATGAAAGATGCTCCTTCATCCCTTCACATTCAGTCTAGGTGTGTATTTAGGTTCAGAATGGGTCTCTTGTAGACAACATATGAATGGGTCCTGTCATTTTATCCAATCTGCAACCCAGTGTCATTTTATGGGCGCATTTGTGCCATTCACATTGAGAGTGATTTATGATAGATACGTTTTTATTGCCATCGTGTTACCTTTGAAGTCTTTCTGTCTGTAGATTGTCTCTATATTTCTGTTCAATAATATTTTTAGGATTTTTTTCTCTTTTATAGAAACCCCCTTAAAATTTCTTGCAGTGTCTGCTTGGTGGTTGCATAGTCTTTTAACCATTGCCAGTCTTGAAAACTCTTTATCTCTCCTTCCATTTTGAATGTCAGTCTTGCTGGACAAAATATTCTTGGCTGCATGTTCTTTTCATTTATTACCCTGAATATATCTTGCCAGCCCTTTCTAGGTTGCTAGGTCTCTGTGGACAGATCTGATGTAATTCTTATGGGCTTTCCTCTGTAGGTAAGGAGCCTCTTTGTCCTAGCAGCTTTCAAGAGATTGTATCTACAATTATGATTTTTCAATTTCACTATCGGGTGCCTAGTTTTTTTTTTAGAATCTATAACCTTGGGGGGAGACCAATCTGCCTCTAGTACATGAACGCTGGTTCCATTCAGGAGATTGGGAAAATTTTCATGTAGAACATGTTCCACTGTATCTTCTAGACTTCTTTCTTTCTCCTCCCCTTCAGGGATTCCAATAATTCTGATGGAACGTTTCATGGCATCATTTATTTCCCTGATTCCATTTTCATGGCTTCTGAGCTGTTTGTTCCAGGCTTCCTCCAGTTAATTTCTCTCTATCTGTTTGTCCTCCAGATCACTAATTCTATCTTCTGTCTCAGTTACCCAGCTTTTAGAGAATTTAGATTAGATTGGAACTCATTGAGAGCATTTGAACATCATCCCTGGTGGCTTTCAGTTCTATGCTAACATTGTGAACATCATCCCTGGTGGCTTTCAGTTCTGCCCTAATCAAATCCGTTTGGTCATCCGTGGCTTTCTCCAAGCTAGCTGTTGCCTGGATAATTGTTAGTCTGAATTCTTTTTCCGACATACTGTCTATGTCGATAGCCATTAGCTCTGTTGCAGAAGGCCCATCCTCTGTATTTTTCTTCTGTTGGGCATTCCTCCTCCTAGTCATTTTGGTGAGAGATGTAGACTGAACGGATGTAGCTGGATGTATTGACTGTGGTTCAGTCAAGGTGCACCCTGGAACGCTTCTGAGGAATCAGGATTCCCCACACAAATGAGAGAAAAGAGAAAAGAAAAAGAAAAGAAAAGAAGAGAGAGAGAGAGAGGAAAAAACGTGAAGATAAAAGAGAAGGCTTAACCCAAATGGGCTCCAAGGTAAGATTTATGAAATATACAAACAAAAAGACTGATATAAGTATATGACAAGAGTAATATATATATATATATATATATATATATATATGCAAAATTAAAAAAAGGAAAAACCTCGTCAAAAAGAACCCAAAGTATAAGATTTATATACTTTTAGAACCAACACAAATGCAAAGAAACACTGGTGGAAGAAAAAGTTGGGAGAATGGTTACAAATTCTCAGTGTATGCGGGGAAGGTTATTTTGATTCTTCCTGGATGTATCATGATGTATTTGTTAAAGGACTCAACTTTCCTAAGATAAAAAGGGATTAAAAATTGGTTTACCTATGGGGTAGCATTCGTTGCAGAAATAGGTTTACATGGAAGTTTAAGTCTATAAGAATATTAGAAAATAAAAGTATAGAAAAGAATAAACTAAACTATTTAAAAAAATTTAAAAAAATAGAAAAGCAAAAGAAAAACACGGGTGTATGTACCAAAAAGTTCAGGTTTGAAGGTTATTGTGGAATTTGATGTACTGGACATCTCACTGTGATGGTAAATAGGTTAAAAATTTTATCTAGGGGGGAGGAGTCAAGATGGCGGAGAAGTAGCAGCCTGAGACTACATCAGGTAGCAGGAGATCAGCTCAATAGCTTATCTAAACATTGCAAACACCTACAAATCCAACGGGAGAGTGAAGAGAAGAAGAACAGCAACTCTAGAAACAGAAAATCAACCACTTTCTGAAAGGTAGGACTGGCGGAGAAGTGAATCTAAAATGACGGGAAGATAGACCGCGGGGGGAGGGGCCGGATCCCGGCAAGCAGCGGAGCAACGGAGCACAAAATCAGGACTTTTAAAAGTCTGTTCCACTGAGGGACATTGCTCCAGAGGCTAAATCGGGGTGAAGCCCACGCGGGGCCAGCGTGGCCCCAGGCCCCGCAGGGTCACAGAAGGATCGGGGGTGTCGGAGTGTCGGAGAGCTCACAGGTATTAGAACGGAGAAGCCAGCTGGAGAGACAGAGCCGAGGACTGAACTCTCAGCTCGGGGTTACCTTGAACTGGTCGCGGGCTGGGTGAGCTCGGAGCACGGCTAGAGGCTGGGGATACGGGAGTGATTGGGTGCTGTCCTCTGGGGGTGCACTGAGGAGTGGGGCCCCAGGCTCTCGGCTCCTCCGGGCTGGAGACTGGGAGGCCACCATTTTCATTCCCGTCCTCCGGAACTCTACGGAAAGCGTTCAGGGAACAGAAGCTCCCAAAAGCGAACCCGAGCCGATTACTTAGTCCGGCCGCCGGTAAGGGCGGTGCAATCCCGCCTCGGGCAAAGACACTTGAGAGTCACTACAACAGGCCCCTCCCCCAGAAGATCAACAAAATATCCAGCCAGGACGAAGTTCATCTATCAAGGAGAAAGCAGATTCAATTCCTAAGACAGCAGAGCAATTCCAGAAGAGGAGAAAGCAAAGCACGGAACTCATGGCTTTCTCCCCATGATTCTCTAGTCTTGAGGCTACTTCATTTTTTTTTCTTTTTTCAATTTTTTTTTCTTTTTTCTTTTTTCTTCTTCTGCTAAATTTTTTTTAAACTCTTACCCTTTTCTTTTTTAACATTTTTTGACTAGTTCATCTAAATATATATATATTTTCTTTCTTTTTTATATTTTTTATTTGTTTTATTTTTTAAATTTTTTTCTTTCTTTTTTTTTCTTTTTTTTTCAGAAGCTGTTTTTATCCCCTTTCTCCACCCCACATTTTGGGGTCTCTTCTGATTTGGTTACAGCGCATTTTTCCGGAGTCTTTGCCACCCTTTTAGTAGTTTATTTGCTCCTTCATATTCTCTTATCTGGACAAAATGACAAGGAGGAAAAAATCACCACAAACAAAAGAAGAAGACACAGTACCAAAGGCTAGGGACCTAATCAACACAGACATGGGTAATATGTCAGATCAAGAGTTCAGAATGACGATTCTGAACATTCTAGCCGGGCTCGAAAAAGGCATGGAAGATATTAGAGAAACCCTCTCTGGAGATATTAAAGCCCTTTCTGGAGAAATTAAAGAACTAAAATCTAACCAAGTTGAAATCAAAAAAGCTATTAATGAGGTGCAATCAAAAATGGAGGCTCTCACTGCTAGGATCAATGAGGCAGAAGAAAGAATTAGTGATATAGAAGACCAAATGACAGAGAATAAGGAAGCCGAGCAAAAGAGGGACAAACAGCTACTGGACCATGAGGGGAGAATTCGAGAGATAAGGGACACCATAAGACGAAACAACATTAGAATAATTGGGATTCCAGAAGAAGAAGAAACAGAGAGGGGGGCAGAAGGTCTATTGGAGAGAATCATTGGAGAGAATTTCCCTAATATGGCAAAGGGAACAAGCATCAAAATCCAGGAGATGCAGAGAACCCCCCTCAAAGTCAACAAGAATAGGTCCACACCCCGTCACCTAATAGTAAAATTGACAAGTCTTAGTGACAAAGAGAAAATCCTGAAAGCAGCCCGAGAAAAGAAGTCTGTAACATACAATGGTAAAAATATTAGATTGGCGGCAGACTTATCCACAGAGACCTGGCAGGCCAGGAAGAGCTGGCATGATATATTCAGAGCACTCAACGAGAAAAACATGCAGCCAAGAATACTCTATCCAGCTAGGCTATCATTGAAAATAGAAGGAGAGATCAAAAGCTTCCAGGACAAACAAAAACTGAAAGAATTTGCAAACACCAAACCAGGTCTCCAGGAAATATTGAAAGGGGTCCTCTAAGCAAAGAGAGAGCCTAAAATTAGTAGATCAGAAAAGTACAGAGACAATATACAGTAACAGTCACCTTACAGGCTAATAATGGCACTAAATTCATATCTCTCAATAGTTACCCTGAATGTTAATGGGCTAAATGCCCCAATCAAAAGACACAGGGTATCAGAATGGATAAAAAAACAAAACCCATCAGTATGTTGCCTACAAGAAACTCATTTTAGACGCGAAGACACCTCCAGATTGAAAGTGAGGGGGTGGAAAACAATTTACCATGCTAATGGGCATCAGAAGAAAGCTGGGGTGGCAATCCTTATATCAGATCAATTAGATTTTAAGCCAAAGACTATAAGAAGAGATGAGGAAGGACACTATATCCTACTCAAAGGGTCTGTCCAACAAGAAGATCTAACAATTTTAAATATCTATGCCCCTAACGTGGGAGCAGCCAACTATATCAACCAATTAATAACAAAATCAAAGAAACACATCAATAATAATACAATAATAGTAGGGGACTTGAACACTCCCCTCACTGAAATGGACAGATCATCCAAGCAAAAGATCAACAAGGAAATAAAGGCCTTCAATGACACACTGGACCAGATGGACATCAGAGATCTATTCAGAACATTTCATCCCAAACCAACAGAATACACATTCTTCTCTAGTGCACATGGAACCTTCTCCAGAATAGATCACATCCTGGGTCACAAATCAGGTCTCAACCGGTATCAAAAGATTAGGATTATTCCTTGCATATTTTCAGACCACAATGCTCTGAAGCTAGAACTCAATCACAAGAGGAAAGCTGGAAAGAACCCAAATACATGGAGACTAAACAGCATCCTTCTAAAGAATGAATGGGTTAACCAGGAAATTAAAGAAGAATTGAAAAAATTCATGGAAACAAATGATAATGAAAACACAACAGTTCAAAATCTGTGGGACACAGCAAAGGCAGTCCTGAGAGGAAAATATATAGCAGTACAAGCCTTTCTCAAGAAACAAGAAAGGTCTCAAGTACACAACCTAACCCTACACGTAAAGGAGCTGGAGAAAGAACAAGAAAGAAACCCTAAACCCAGCAGGAGAAGAGAAATCATAAAGATCAGAGCAGAAATCAATGAAATAGAAACCAAAAAAACAATAGAAAAAATCAATGAAACTAGGAGCTGGTTCTTTGAAAGAATCAATAAGATTGATAAACCCCTGGCCAGACTCATCCAAAAGAAAAGAGAAAGGACCCAAATCAATAAAATCATGAAAGAAAGAGGAGAGATCACAACTAACACCAAAGAAATACAGACAATGATAAGAACATACTATGAGCAACTCTACGCCAACAAATTGGACAATCTGGAAGAAATGGATGCATTCCTAGAGACATATAAACTACCACAACTGAACCAGGAAGAAATAGAAAACCTGAACAGGCCCATAACCAGTAAGGAGATTGAAACAGTCATCAAAAATCTCCAAACAAACAAAAGCCCAGGGCCAGACGGCTTCCCAGGGGAATTCTACCAAACATTTAAAGAAGAACTCATTCCTATACTCTTGAAACTGTTCCAAAAAATAGAAACGGAAGGAAAACTTCCAAACTCATTTTATGAGTCCAGCATCACCTTGATCCCAAAACCAGACAAGGATCCCACCAAAAAAGAGAACTACAGACCAATATCCTTGATGAACACAGACGCAAAAATTCTTGCCAAAATACTAGCCAATAGGATTCAACAGTACATTAAAAGGATTATTCACCACGATCAAGTGGGATTTATTCCAGGGCTGCAGGGTTGGTTCAACATCCGCAAATCAATCAATGTGATAGAACACATTAATAAAAGAAAGAACAAGAACCATATGATACTCTCAATAGGTGCTGAAAAAGCATTTGACAAAGTACAGCATCCCTTCCTGATCAAAACTCTTCAAAGTGTGGGGATAGAGGGCACATACCTCAATATTATCAAAGCCATCTATGAAAAACCCACCGCAAATATCATTCTGAATGGAGAAAAACTGAAAGCTTTTCCGTTAAGGTCAGGAACACGGCAGGGATGTCCATTATCACCACTGCTATTCAACATAGTACTAGAAGTCCTAGCCTCAGCAATCAGACGACAAAAAGAAATTAAAGGCATCCAAATTGGTAAAGAAGAAGTCAAACTATCACTCTTCGCAGATGATATGATACTATATGTGGAAAACCCAAAAGACTCCACTCCAAAACTGCTAGAACTTGTACAGGAATTCAGTAAAGTGTCAGGATATAAATTCCATGCACAGAAATCAGTTGCATTTCTGTACACTAACAACAAGACTGAAGAAAGAGAAATTAAGGAGTCAATCCCATTTACAATTGTACCCAAAACTATAAGATACCTAGGAATAAACCTAACCAAAGAGACTAAGAATCTATACACAGAAAATTATAAAGTACTCATGAAAGAAATTGAGGAAGACACAAAAAAATGGAAAAATGTTCCATGCTCCTGGATTGGAAGAATAAATATTGTGAAAATGTCTATGCTACCTAAAGCAATCTACACATTTAATGCAATCCCTATCAAAATACCATCCATTTTTTTCAAAGAAATGGAACAAATGATCCTAAAATTTATATGGAACCAGAAAAGACCTCGAATAGCCAAAGGAATATTGAAGAACAAAGCCAAAGTGGGTGGCATCAGAATTCCGGACTTCAAGCTCTATTACAAAGCTGTCATCATCAAGACAGCATGGTACTGGCACAAAAACAGACACATAGATCAGTGGAACAGAATAGAGAGCCCAGAAATCGACCCTCAACTCTATGGTCAACTCATCTTCGACAAAGCAGGAAAGAATGTCCAATGGAAAAAAGACAGCCTCTTCAATAAATGGTGCTGGGAAAATTGGACAGCCACATGCAGAAAAATGAAATTGGACCACTTCCTTACAGCACACACGAAAATAGACTCCAAATGGATGAAGGACCTCAGTGTGAGAAAGGAATCCATCAAAATCCTTGAGGAGAATGCAGGCAGCAACCTCTTCGACCTCAGCCGTAGCAACATCTTCCTAGGAACAACGGCAAAGGCAAGGGAAGCAAGGGCAAAAATGAACTATTGGGATTTCCTCAAGATCAAAAGCTTTTGCACAGCAAAGGAAACAGTTCACAAAACCAAAAGACAACTGACAGAATGGGAGAAGATATTTGCAAACGACATATCAGATAAAGGGCTAGTATCCAAAATCTATAAGGAACTTAGCAAACTCAACACCCAAAGAACAAACAATCCAATCAAGAAATGGGCAGAGGACATGAACAGACATTTCTGCCAAGAAAACATCCAGATGGCCAACAGACACATGAAAAAGTGCTCCACGTCACTCGGCATCAGGGAAATACAAATCAAAACCACAATGAGATATCACCTCACACCAGTCAGAATGGCTAAAATTAACAAGTCAGGAAATGACAGATGCTGGCGAGGATGCGGAGAAAGGGGAACCCTCCTCCACTGTTGGTGGGAATGCAAGCTGGTCCAACCACTCTGGAAAACAGCATGGAGGTTCCTCAAAATGTTGAAAATAGAACTACCCTATGACCCAGCAATTGCACTACTGGGTATTTACCCTAAAGATACAAACGTAGTGATCCGAAGGGGCACGTGTACCCAAATGTTTATAGCAGCAATGTCTACAATAGCCAGACTATGGAAAGAACCTAGATGTCCATCAACAGATGAATGGGTCAAGAAGATGTGGTATATATACACAATGGAATACTATGCAGCCATCAAAAGAAATGAAATCATGCCATTTGCAACGACGTGGATGGAACTAGAGCGTATCATGCTTAGTGAAATAAGTCAATTGGAGAAAGACAACTATCATATGATCTCCCTGATATGAGGACATGGAGAAGCAACATGGGGTGTAGGGGGATAGGAGAAGAATAAATGAAACAAGATGGGATTGGGAGGGAGACAAACCATAAATGACTCTTAATCTCACAAAACAAACTGGGGGTTGCTGGGGGGAGTTGGGATTGGGAGAGGGGGAGCGGGCTATGGACATTTGGGTGGGGAGGCGAACCATAAGAGACTATGGACTCTGAAAAACAACCTGAGGGTTTTGAAGGGTCAGGGGTGGGAGGTTGGGGCAACCTGAGGGTTTTGAAGGGTCAGGGGTGGGAGGTTGGGGGAACAGGTGGTGGGTAATGGGGAGGGCACGTTTTTCATGGAGCACTGGGTGTTGTGCAAAAAGAATGAATACTGTTACACTGAAAAAATAAATAAAATGAAAAAAAAAATTTATCTATATATATAAAAAAATGAACCAGAATAATGGGAATGAGTTAAAAATAAACGTTGTATCTGTTAATTAGCAGTGGTTGTTCTCTTGTCATCCTTTATTTTTTATTCCCTCCTGGTGGGTTTGCTGGGGGAGGGGCCTGCCACGTGGGTTTTCAGCCAATGATGTTCCCTGAGTTATGTCCTCCCGCCCCCCTCAAGGGGGTGGGTTCTGAGGAAACTGGTTTTTTGTGCTTTTGTTCTCTGGATGTTTTTATGTTTGTTTGTTCTTTTTTTTTTTCTCTCTTGCCTTGACACTTTTTTATAGTTTTTGGAGGTTTAGAGGAAAGCAAACTCCACCCCGACCTCCCTCTCCGAGAGAAGACTCAGATTGCTCCCCAAGGGTGTTGCAGAGCTGCTGGCAGAGCAAGTTCTGAGTTGCAGTCCCTGGGGGTGCAGGATTTCCTCCTTGTATCCAAAACCAAGGTGGCTGCAGCTATCTGGGCAGCTCCAGACTGCCAGAGAGTTCTAAGCAGCGATCACACACTGAAATTTTCCCGCTGGTCCGGCTGAGAGTGCCTGGTCTTTTTGGTCTGAGAGCGCTGGGCTGCGCCTGGTCCTTCCGGGTCCAAGAGCACCGGGTGACGCACACTAGGTCTAAGAGTGCCGGGCTGGCACGCATCTCGCCCGGGGGAGGGTGTGGAGCATGCACATCTCAGGTTCTGCAATCTGCTGAGGCCCCCAGCCTCACAGGAGCCAGACCCAACATGTTCTCAGGCATGCTGGTGGCTCGGGGACCAATACCTGGTTTCTCCGCTGCACTCTCTCTGGCTCAGGGCCAGGGGAGGCTGTACTAGGTATGAAGACTTAAGCCCCTTTCCCTAACTGCCCCAATTCTCACAATTTCTCCCAGGATCTTTTGCTCTTTTTGAGTGCTTTCAACCAGACTCCAAGTTAATGCTTGTCCCCAGTCACAGGCAACTCTGGTATTGGGGTATTACTTTCCAATCAGTTGCCTCTGGTGGCTCCCTCCCCATTTTGTTTATCTTCCGATATCAGTCCTATATTCCCACTCCGCTTTACCTGCCCACTGTTGTCTTCTGCTCCCGTAGAGATACAGACGTGTATAATTCTGATCTCAGGCTGATTTCATGGGTGATCGGAGTTCTTTGGTAGGTTATCAGCTCACTTTAGGGTACAGGTTGAAAAGGTGCCTCCTCCTACTTCCCCACCATCTTCTCTCTGTTGTTGTTGTTTCTCAATGATGTGCTTCCATGTATTTGACAGAGAGAGACAGAGAGAACATAATCAGTGAGGGAGCTGGAGAGGGAGAAGCAGACTTGCATGTGAGTGGGGAACATGAGGTGGGAGACATTCCAATGAGCCTGGGATAAGGAGCAGAGCTGAAGGCTGCTTCTGATCTGATAGAGACACCCCTGGACACAATCTTTGTCTTCTTAAAATCTCATTGTTCTAGACAAGAAATCCTGCTCTGTCATTGTTCAGAAATGCAGGGGATAGGATTTTAGCTTGGGCTGGTGTGACTTGCTCTAAACAACCTGCTTCTAGAGCTGTCATATCTGGTCATCTTCTGGTCAGGGACTTGTCTCTAGATGCACTGTCCTCCCAAGCATGTTTGGGTGAGGAAAATTCCTCCATTGCTAGGTTTGCAGGGTGAATGGCATTATGTCTTGTGTTGCTCTGCTTCTGTGGATGGTGCTGGGAGTCCTCTGTGCCTCGGAATCTGGATCTCTGTTTCTGCCCACAGAGGAGGGATGTTTTTAGCTCTGATTTCTCAAAGAAATATTGGGCCTTCTTCTTCCTCTCTCTTATACGTCTCCTAGAATAAGCAATCATTGACGTTCATTGCAGTCAAGGATTTCCTTATCCATTGTCATATTCCTCATTCTTCCTTCTCTACTTTGCTTCACTTCCATTTTTCCCAGTACTTGTCTTTCAGGTAACTCATTGCATCCTCAGTTTCTGCCAGCTTCCTGGTCTTTGCATGCAGTCTGCTAACAAATTTTTTCATCAGGGCCTCTTAATTTTATTTTTCTTTATCACATTTATCTCTGTGGTCCAAGACTCCCTGATGCCTTCTATGTTTTTCTGATGCAGAGTGAGTATCCTGGCTGCTGCTTGAAATCCTCCATCAGGCATGTGACATGTATAGGGTTCACTTTGATTGAATGGCCATGATCATTTCTTGTTCTTGTTCCTCGGCATCAATTCAATCTTCCATCATTGCATTTTTTCTAGATCTCTTTCTGCTTCTCTGTATTCGAAAATCGCATTCTGTTTTCTTCCCTGAGGGTGATATCTTTAGGAAGAAGAGCTCATGGAGTATCCAAAGCCTGGTCACTTACGGAGGCTCTGATGTGTTTTGCCTGCCCTCTGTAGTGGTGTTGTGGCTGTCCACTCTCCTCTGGACAGTCCTCTGCAGAGGCTCTCATTGCCTGCCTTTCGGAGTGTTTGGTGTCTGCACCGAATATGGCGAGGTTTAGCTGGGTGGACTCTGGGGTGCCTGTGAAAGGAGACTTTCAACCCAGTCCACAGAACTAAGGCCTGCTGAATGCTGTGGTCATGAGAGAGGATGCGGGCAGTGCTTTCTTCTAGTTACCTACGGGATGGTATGTTCTCCTGGCACTAAGCATCTTGGCCTGAGGAAGTCAGCCCCAATAGTTTTCCAGGGTTGGGTCTTCGTGTTTGCAGGTGAGGCATGTTATGTCCTCACTGTCCTGTCTGTGGCCACTAGTTCGGTCTTTTTTCTGGCGGTGGGAGAGCCCCGATTTTCTTTTGCCCCACCCCCAGAGGCATCTCCACAAATAGTGTCTATCACGGATGCACAGCAAGAAACAATAATCATACCACTGTGTCAACAGTTATTGTCTCTGATCATGGTTTCCAGGCTGTCTGACCAGGTTGCTTTCCAGTGTCCTCTGCAGGTGAAACACGGTGTTCTCTGGAGTCTATATCTGCCATGCCTGCTGATCTGAAAACCCAGGTCTAAAGACACTTTAGAGGTAAGAACTAATGCCTTTCAGGCCCTCTCTTTTTCTCCACCTACATCTTTGGGTCAACGTTGAACTTCTGGTTTCCCAGTGTGCTCCTCTCTCCTGAGTCTTTGTCTTTGGCCATTGTTCCACCCTCTGAAGCACAAACCATGTACTTCTCTCCCAAGCCATGTCTACACCCTTCTCCCACGGTCTCTGTGACATCTTCTCTCTTTCACTGTGGAGTGTGATTTCTAGGCTTCAGGTCCATTTATGCCATATTTATGTTGATGTGGTCATCTTCTGGTTGTGCTTATGGCTGAACACAAGCCTGGAGTTCCCAGACACTTCTACCAACACCCTGTCTTCTAAATACACCACAGTCTTAGCCAGCCATAAGCAAGAAGGCATTCTTGCCACTTTCCACATGTGGCAGAAAGGGGGAGAGCATTGGGCTGCGTCATATCTGTCAGTCACAGAAAGACAAATAGCATACAATTTCACTCACTCATGGAAGTAAAGAAACGTGTGAAAAACACGAAAAAAGGACAGGCAATGAGACTTCAAATGGGCACACAAAATTTGGTGTTTGTTCCAAGGCAGGTTAGTGAGAATCTGTGTTTCTAAAAGAGGATTAAATGGGACATTCAATGCAGGAAATGTGGCCGAATTGGATGTAACGTGAGTTTCCAATGTAGTTGAAGGTTAATTGTGATCTGAAAAAGAGCAACTTCTTATCACCTAATATATTATTCTAAGCATTATGTGAAACACACAATACACACACACACTTAGAAGAGTACCACAGAAGTTAGGGAGCAAGTGAGGAATAGCATTCCTGGAAGCAAACCTCAGAGAAAAATAAAACAAACAAACCAACAAAACATGAGGGATAAAAGCATAGAGAATCAAAGTCAGAAACCGACAAAACTGGAAAAGTTTACTCCTTACCTGTCAAGAATTAATTAAAGCATTTGGGACTAATCTTTCCTAAACAACCTCACCAAAAAAGACCCCTACACACAAGTATGCCAGCAAATCAAATACCTGAGAGAAATGGATAATTCCCAGACACATATCCACTACCACGACTAGGTCATGAACATAAACATCTGACGTCTCAGGAAATGATGAAAGGGTTTGAAGCTGTTCTCAAACACCTCCCCAAACACAAAAAGCCAGGTTGAAATCAATTTCCTGGTCCACACTTTGAGACATTTAATGAAGTCAATGTCTGTTCTTTACATCTATTCTCAAAATGTAGAAAGAGGGAAGACTCTAATTTACAATGTCCAAAGAAAGAATTCAGATAAGCACATTATAGGAAACAAATTGCATACAATTTTAATCAGTAAGATAAAAAATTATAATTCATTTCTTTCCTCTTTTTTCCTTCATCGATATGTGAAACGGCCTGTTTTTCTTTCTAGTCAATATTTTTTTTTCTTATGTTTGGGAAGGCAGCCTTTCATACATCATATATTTTTATACATAGTGTTCCCTGATTTTTTAGATGCACAAATCACCGAGTGCCGTCATCATGTATGCCACACTTCCTCCATACCCATTAACCTGTTCCCTCATTCCCGGCATGTCTCCTCCTTCTGTAAGCCTCAGCTTTGTTCCCAGAGTCTTGAGTCTCTCCTGGTTTTTATGCCTGCCTGACTACTGCTCTTCCTGTTTTGTCTTGCTTATACTAATGTCCATATTATTCCTCTTGTGCCACACATGTGTGAAGCCATATGATATTTCCCTTGGTCTGCTTGCCTTTTTCATTGAGAATTATCCAGTCCTGTGTCATTCATTTCAAGTCTAGTACTGGGGCTTCATCCTTCCAGATGGAAGAGGAATACTCTGTTGCCTGGATGGACCACACCTCCTTTATCCACTAGCATTTTAAAGGGGATCTTGGCTCCTTCCACAGTTCTTCTACAGGTGGCATGGCAGGCCATGGATGTAGGCTGTTCCTTTTCCTATGAATAAAGAGAGTAGGTCAAGACGGGTCTCCTAATGACCACGGCATGTAGTGTTAAATAAGGATGACAAGGAGGGCTGTCCAGGGTTATTCCTTCAGGGATAGCTATCATGTAGAATGCCACTCTCCTTGAAGACTTTGCAAAAGTTTTAAGGTTAAAGTCAGGTAGAGAGAGCCCTCATCTTTCAGGACTGGTGTTTCAGAATAGTAGGAGATGAGGACCCAGAGAGCACAATGCATCCATGCCCTACCATTTTTCCTTGAAATGTGACTTCCTTCCCTTATTCCTTCCCTTCTCTTCCAAGCTGACCAAGCACCAAAGGCAGACCCTACACCCTATAAACTTAAGGAAAAGAAGCTAAGAAAGGACGCTCTCACCCATAGGATGTCAAACTCCCAGATATATAATGATACCCAAGAAGCCTCCCTGTTGATTGAGATCTCTAGAAATCGTAGTGGAAATAGGAGCACGTTTCTCTCACTGGAGAAATGTTGGACTCAAGAATGGTATACCGAACGTCATTTTCTTTTTTCTTTGTATAGAAAGGAATGAGAGAGAGAAACAGAAAAGACCACCTAGTCTCATGATCAGGCTACCAGGGCTGTTTTTTTTGGTAATTCCCAGGGCTTCCTACCCAAAGCCATAGGACACATAGGTCATGAGAGAGTGATTGCTTCTTCAGTGAAGTCAGCTTCTGGAATGTAACAAAGCTTTTAGGTCCAAGCAACCACTACTCCACAACCATGCCAAATCACTCCACCTGGCTGGAGATGTCATGGGTCAGCCAGGAGGATGCAAAGCCCTCCCAAGCCGCTGGAGCTGTCTGTTTATTTCTCCATGACAGTGTGCAAAACGAGCCAGTGTCACCTTCTTCATGGCCGAAATTGTGGTCTTTGGCCATGACTGTCACCTCCAGACCTCTGGACTTCTGAGACGGTCAACGATCCACAATTCCATCTTACCCACGAAAGGTCAAGAACAATTCAGGACTACAACCAAGCCTCAGACGAGGAACTCCACATCCCGACATGTGCATGGTCCTCCCATCCAAACAGGAATCATCTGACCAGGAAAAGGGCCACCCAGGGAAATCTCACAGTGAACACCTGCAACCATGCCAAAGACATGCCTGTAGTCTTCAACAGTGAGCACACGAGTTCCACTAGCATCTCCAGAAACCATGCCAAGAAGGCCTCCCCATCTTCTAAGGTGACCAAGCAACAAAGGCAGACCATACATCAAAGAACCTTAGGCCCAGAACGTACTCATCGGTTTGTAGCCCACAGGAGCAATCAAGGAGCATGTTGGAAGAGAATCATTGCCCACATGAAGCCATCAGAAAGGCTTTCGTGCCAGGTTCAGGGAGACAATGCATATCCAGAACAGGACGCATTGAAGAGGATTCAACAACCTATGATCCCTTAGCAATCCCCCAGGGTGGTGCAGCTTCCCTCTGTGGAACTGAATGGAGATGTTGCAGCACAAGCCTACCTTAACCCTCCCGTTTCCATTCCCCAAACATTTTCATGGGATAAACAAACAGTGACTGTTGCGGGAGATGGACATGTAGTAGTGGAACAGATGAGGAGGAAAAATGGGAGAACAATAGGCCATTGCAGTGGGGCAGACAGTGGATGCTCACTGTTTTGGGGAGATTCAGGAAGACAAAGAAGATGAGAAGAAACAAGGGAGCTCAGAGCCAAGGTCTGGCATTTTTGGATAGTCGAAGGTGCTCTGGATGTAGCTGCATTCCATAGCGACATAGGTCCAAATTCAATAAACCATCCTCTGGCCCAGTCCATCTTTATCAACTGTGTCTACTTCTTGTTGTTGTTCTTTCTGTATTTCAAAGATTTGCATGCATGTATTTGACAGAGAAAGTCAGAGAGATCATAATCAGGGAGAGAGCTGGACAGGGAGAAGCAGACTTGCCTCTGAGCAGGAATCATGAGGTGTGGGACGATCCAATGAGCCTGGGATCATGAGGTGAATTAAAGGCCACTTCGGAACTGATGGAGACATCCCTGGACCCAATCTTTGTCTTCTTAGCACCTCATTGTTCTAGACAAGAACGCCTGTTGTGTAATTTTTCAGAAAAGCAGGGGATACGGATTTTGGCTAGAGCTAGTGTGCCTTGCTCTATACAACCTGCTTCTAGAGCTGGCATAGCTGGTCGACTTGAAGTCAGAGATCTGGCTTTAGAAACACTCTTCTCCCAAGCATATTTGTGTGAAGAGAATTTCTCCATTGCTAGCTTTTGCAGGGAGAATGATACTATATTTTGTGTTGCTCTGCTTCTGTGGATGTTACTTGGAGTCCCCTGGTCCTCCAAATCTGGATCTCTGATACTGCCCGCAGATGAAGGATGTTTCAACTCTGATTTCTCCAAGAAATGTTGGGCCCTCTTTTCTCTCTCTCTTCTAGGTCTCCTACAATAAGCAGATATTAACATTCTTTGCATTCAAGGATTTCCCCAAGCCCCTTGTTATGTTCCATCATTCTTCCTTCTCTCCTTTCCTTCGCTTCTTTTGTTTCCAGTACTTTCCTCCCAGGTAACTCTTTGGATGCCTGGTTCTGCCAGTTCCTGGACATTGCATCCAGTCTGCTAACAAATCTTTTCATCAGGGCCTCTTAATTTTACATTTTTTATAACATTTATCTCTGGTAATAGACTCCCTGATTCCTTCTACGTTTTTCTGATGCAGAGTGAGTGTCCTGGCTGCTGCTTGATATCTTCCATTGGGCATGTGACATGTACAGGTTCACTTTGAATGTGTGGCCATGATCATTTCTTGTTCTTTTGCCTCGGCATCGATTGATTTTTCCATCGTTGCCTTTGTTCTAGGTCTCTGTCTTCTTCTCTGTATTTGAAAGGTGGCTTCTGTTTTCTACCCTGAGGGTAATTTCTTCAGGAAGAGGAGATTATGGAGTGTCCAGGGGCTGGAACTTGAGGGAGTCTCGGGTGTTTGTGTCATGCCCTCTGGGGTTGTGTTGTTGTTCATTCTCCCTTGGGGGAGTCCTCTGCAAAGGCTCTTGTTGCCTGCCGTTCAGAGGGTTTGTTGTCCGGACCGAATTTGGTGAGGTTTAGCTTGGTGGGCTCTGGTGTGCCTGTGAAAGGAGACTTTCAGCCCACTCAATAGAAGCTTAGTTCTATTATTTCTCCTGCTGAATGCTGTGGTCAGGAGAGAGGAGGTGGGCAGGGCTTTCTTCTAGTCCCCAACGGGAGCATCTGTTCCCCTGGGGCTAAGCAATGTGGCCTGAGGAAGGCAGTCCTAACAGTTTTCCAGGGTTGGGACTTCGTGTTTGCAAGTTAGGCAGCTAATGTCCTCACTCTCCTGTGTGTGGCCACTAGCTCGCTTTATGCTGGCGGGGGGACAGTCCCATGTTTCTTGGCCCTCTTCGAGGCATGTCCAGGAATAGTGCCTATCACGGAAGCACAGCAAGAAACAAGAATCATATCACTTTGTCAAAAGGTATTGTCAATCGGAGAAAGACAACTATCATATGATCTCCCTGATATGAGGACATGGAGAAGCAACATGGGGGGGTAGGGGGATAGGAGAAGAATAAATGAAACAAGATGGGATTGGGAGGGAGACAAACCATAAATGACTCTTAATCTCACAAAACAAACTGGGGGTTGCTGGGGGGAGGTGGGATTGAGAGAGGGGGAGCGGGCTATGGACATTGGGGAGGGGAGGCGAACCATAAGAGACTATGGACTCTGAAAAACAACCTGACGGTTTTGAAGGGTCAGGGGTGGGAGGTTGGGGGAACAGGTGGTGGGTAATGGGGAGGGCACGTTTTGCATGGAGCACTGGGTGTTGTGCAAAAAGAATGAATACTGTTACGCTGAAAAAATAAATAAAATGGAAAAAAAAAAAGGTATTGTCTCTGGTCATGGTTTGCAGGCTGTCTGCACCTGTTTGCTTGCTGGTGTCCTCTCCAGGAGAAACACAGTGTTCTCTGGAGTCTATGTGTGCCAAGCTTGCTATTCTGAAATCCCCGGGACTCAAGACCATTTGGTTGCAAGATCTCATGCCATTCAGACCCTCTCCTTTTCTCTGCATCAGATATGGGTATACATTCAACTTGTGTGTTCCCAGTGTGCCCTCTCTGCTGGGCCTTTGTCTTTGGGCATGGCTCCGTGCCCTCTGAAGCACCAACCGTCCACTTCTCCCCTAAGCCATGTCTACACCGCTCTCCCATGGTCCCTGCGACTTCTGCTCTCTTTCGCTTGGAGTTAGATTTCTAGGCATCAGGTCCATTACACCATGATTACATTGATGTGGACATCTTCCGGTTGTGCTTATGGCTGAAGACAAACTTAGAACTCCCAATATTTCCGCAATCTTCCTGTCCTCCACATGCACCGCAGACTCTTACCCAGCCATAAGCAAGAAGGCATTCTTGCCCCTTGCCACATGTGGCAAAAACGTGAAGCGTATTGGGCTGTTTCACATTTGTCAGTCATAAAAGGACAATTAACATTCTTGCCACTCGCCACATGTGGCAGAAGGACGAAGAGTACTGGGCTGCCTCCCCCAACACACACACACTTAACAGAGTCCCAATGAAGTTAGGAAGAAGTGAGGAATAGCACTCATGGAAGCAAACATCAGAGAAAAAAACATAAAGGATAAAAGCACAGAGAATCACATTCAGAAACCAAACAAACTGGAAAATTTAACTCCTTACCTATCAAGAATTAATTAAAGCATTCAGGACTACACTCTCCTAAACAACCTAACCTAAAAGACCCCTACACACAAGTATGCCAGCAAATCCAATACCTGAGAGAAAAGCATAAATTCTAAGACACGTATCCACTACCAAGACTAGGTCATGAAACATAAACATCTGACGTCTCAGGTAATGATGAAAAATTTGAAGCATTCCTCAAACACCTCCCAGCACACAAAAAGCTAGGTTGAAGTAAATTTCCTGGTCCCCACTTCTAGACCTTTAAACAAGGCAATGTCAGTTCTTCTCAATAGTTTCCAAAATCTAGGAATAGGGATGACTCTAATTTACAATGGCCAAAGACCCAATTCAGATAAAGACCTCATAGGAAACAAATTGCATACCATTTTAATCAGTAAGATAATAAAAGTATATTTCATTTCTTTCCTCATTCTTCATCTACATGTGAAACGGCCTGTTTTTCTTTCTTTTCAATATTTTTTCTTACATTCGGAAAGCTAGCCTTTTGTCCATCATATGTTTGTGAGATAGTGTTCCCTGATTTTTTTTTTTAAAGATTTTATTTATTTATTTGACAGACAGAGAGATCACAAGTAGGCAGAGAGGCAGGCAGAGAGAGAGGAGGAAGCAGGCTCCCCTGCAGAGCAGAGAGCCCGATGCGGGACTCGATCCCAGAACCCTGAGATCATGACCTGAGCCGAAGGCAGCGGCTTAATCCACTGAGCCACCCAGGCGCCCCCTTGATTTTTTAGTTGCATGTAAGACCGAGTGTTCATCATCATCGTATATGCCACCCCACCTCCATACCATAAGCCACTTCCCTTATTCCTGGCATGTCTCATCCTTCTGTAACCCTCAGCTAGGTTCCCAGAGTCCTGGGTCTCTCCTGGTTTGTCTCACTGTCTGACTTCCACTCCATCTGTTTTCCCTTGCTTCTACTAATGTCCATGGTATTCCTCTTGTGCCATGTATGAGTGAAGCCATATGAAAATTCCTTGGTCTGATTACATTTCTCAATGATAATAACCCAGTCCTGTGTCATTCATGTCAAGGCGAGTATCAGGACTTCATCCTCCCTGATGTCAGAGGCAAACACTGTTGCCAGGATGGACCTCACCTGCTTTATCCACTAGCCATTGGAAGGGTATCTCGGCTCCTTCCATAGTTCTGCTAGAGTGGGCATGGCATGCCATTGATGTAGGCGCTTCCTTTTCCTGTGCATAAAGAGAGTTGGTCAACATGGCTCTCCCCATGACCACGGAATGTAGCATTAACAAATGATGACAAGGAGTGCTTTCCAGGGCTCTTCCTTCATGGGTAGCTATCATGCAGAACATCACTCTCCTTGAAGCCTTTGCGCAGGTGTGTAAGGTAAAGTCAGGGAGACAGAGCACCCATCTCTTAGGCCTGGTGTTTCAAAACACTAGGAGACGAGGACACAGACGGCATAATTCATCCCTGCCTTAGCACTTTTCCTGGACATGTGACTTTCCTTCCCTTACTCCTTCCCATCTCTTCCAAGTTGACCAAGCTCCAAAGCAGACACTACAGCCTAGATCCCATCAGGAAAAGAAGCAAAGAAATGAATGCTCTCACCCATAGGATGTCAAAACTACCGGAGAGCTAATGATACACATGAGGCCACCCTGTTGATTGAGATCTCCTGAAATTGAAGCGAAATTAGGAACACCATGCTCTCTCAAAGAGAGGTTGGCTTCAAGGATGGTGTAGCGAACGTCATTTTATTTTCTCTTTGTATGGAAAAGGAAGTGCGAAAGAAAAAAAAAAAGATCACGTGAGTTCATGAGCAGGCAAACAGGGCTCTTTTTCAGTCCTTCTCAGTGCTTCATACCTAAAGCCATGGGACTCATAGGTCATGAGAGAGGGATTGCTGCTTCAGTGAAGTCAGCTTTTCTGACGTCACAAAGTTTTCAGGTCCTAGCAACCACTCCTCCCTAAACTATGCCTAATTACTCCATCTGGCTGGAGTAGTCATGGGTCAGCCAGGAGCATCCAAAGCTGCCCCAAACCATTGGAGCCGCCTGGGTTTTTCACCAAGAGAGTTTGCAAAGCGAGTCTGTGTCACCTTCTCCATGGCTGAATTTTTAGTCTTTTCTGTGACTGTCAGCACCAGGCCTCTGGATTCCTGAGAAGGGCTAGAATCCACAATTCCATCCTACCCATGAAAGATCAGGAAAGTGTCAGGACTATCACCAAGCCTCAGGCGAGGAACACCATGCCCAGCATATATGCATGTTCCTCCCACCAATCAGGAATTTTCTGACCTGGAAAGGGCCACGTGAAGAAACCTCACGTTGAACACCCACAATCATGACAAAGACATGTCTGGAGTCTTCAACAATGAGAACACGAGTTCCTCTAGCCTCTCCAGAAATCATTCCACGTAGCCTTCCCCATCTTCCATGTTGACCAAGCACCAAAGGGAGACCCTAAACCCAAGAACCTTAGGCCCAGGATGGACTCATTTGTTTGGAGGCCACAGGAGCAAGCAGGAAAGGCTTTTGTGCCAGTTTCAGGAAGATAGCGTGTATCTACAAAAGGACACATTGAAGAGGAGTCAACAGCCGAAGATCCCTGAGCATTCCCCCAGGGTGGTGCATCTTCCATCTGTGAAACTGAATGGAGATGTTGCAGCACAAGCCTGACTTAACCCTCCCATTTCCATTCCCTAAAGGTGTTCATGGAATAAACAAATTTTGCATGTTGTGGAAGATTGACATGTTCTAATTGAGCCAGGATAGGAAGAAAAATGGGAGAACAACGGGCCATTGCAGCGGGGCAGACAAGCAGATGATCCATGTTGGTGAGGAGATGCAGGAAAATGAAGGAGAGGAGAACAAACAAGGGAGCTCAGAGCCAAGGTCTAGTGTTTTAGGATGGTGTGAGGTGCTCTGGACCTGGCTGCACTCCATAGGGACATAGGTCCAAATTAAAAAACCATCCTCTGACGCCAGTCGATCCTTATCAACTGTTTCTTGTTGTTGTTGTTGTTTTACAATGATGTGCATGCATGTCTTTGACAGAGAGAGACAGAGAGATCATAATCAGGCCGGGAGCTGGACAGGAGCAGCTTTCCTCTGAACAGGGAATCTGAAGTGGGAGTTGATCCAATGAGCCTGGGCCCAAGAGCTGAGCTGAAGGCCACCTCTGAACTGATGGAGACACCCCGGGACACAATCTTTGTCTTCTTAACACCTCATTGTTCTAGACAAGAACTCCTGCTCTGTCATTGTTTAGAAATGCAGCAGATACGGATTTTGGCTTGGTCTGGTTTTGCTTTTTCTATACAACGTTCTTCCTACACTGGCTTAGCTTGTCGCCCTATAGAAACACTCTTCTCCTAAGCACATTTGGGCAAAGAGAATCCCTCCATTGCTAGCTTTTGCAGGGTGAAGAACACTATCTCTTGTGTTGTTCTGCGTCTGTGGATGGTGCTGGGAGTCTTCTGTGCCTAGATCTCTGTTTCTGCCCCCAGAGGAGGGACGTTTTCAGCTCTGATTTCTCAAAGAAATGTTGGGCCCTCTTTTTTCTCTCTTCTAGGTCTACTACAATAAGCACCCATTGACATACATTGCAGTCAAGGATTTCCCTAAGTCCATTGTCATGTTCCATCATTCTTCCTTTGTACTTAAGCATCATTTCCTTTTTTTCCAGTACTTGTCTTCCAGGTCACTCATTGGGTCCTCTGATTCTGTCAGGTTCATGGACTTTCCATCCAGTCAACTAATAAAATCTTTCATCAGGGCCTCTTAATTTTATTTTGTTTTATCACCTATATCTCTGTGATCCTACACTCCCTGATGCATTCTATGCTTTTCTGAAGTGGAGTGAGTATCCTGTCTGCTGCCCCATATCCTCCATTGGGCATGTGACATGGATACGTTTGACATCAATTGCGTGGCCGTGATCATTTCTGTTTCCTTTGCCTCATCATCATTGGATTTTTCCATTGTTGCATTCGTTCTACATTTCTGCCTTCTTCTGCCTATGTATTTGAAAAGAGCATTCTGTTTTCTACCCTGAGGGTAATTTCTTTATGAAAGAAGAGCTCATGGAGTGCCCAATGGCTAGCCTTTGAGGGAGTCTCGGTTGTGTGTGGCATGCCCTCTGGGGTTGTGTTGTTTCTGTCCACACTCCTCTGGGCCCGTCCTCTGCAGAGGCTCTCCTTGCCTGCCGTTCAGAGTGTTTGGTGTCTGGACTGAATGTGGTGAGCTTTAGCATGGTGGGCACTGGTGTGCCTGTGAAAGAAGAATTTCAACCCACTCAACAGAACTAAGGCCTACTAAATGCTGTGGTCAGGAGAGAGGATGTGGGCATGGCTTTCTCCTAGTCCCTACGGGATGGTCTGTTCTCCTGGGTCCAAGCAAAGTGGCATGAAGTAGTCAGCCCCAATAGTATTCCAGAGTTAGGACTTCGTATTTGCATGTTATTCAGCTAATTTCCTCACTGTCCTGTCTGTGGCCACCAGCTTGGTCTTTATGCTGGTGGTCAGAGAGGCACTAGTTCCTTTTGCCCTCATCGAGGCAACGCCACGAATGTGCCTGTCATGATTGCACCACAAGAAACAATAATCATACCACTGTGTCAACAGGTATTGATTCTGATAATGGTTCTCAGGCTGTCTGCAGCTGGTTGTTTGCTGGTGTCCTCTCCAGGAGAAACACAGTGTTTTCAGAAGTCTGTGTCTGCCAAACCTGCTGATCTGAAATCCCCAGGCCTCAAGAAACTTTGGTTGCAAAAACTGGAGCCATTCAGACACTCTCATTTGCTCTGCCATCAGCTAGGTGTCAACATTCAACTTGTGGGTTCCCAGCGTTCTCCTCTCTCCTGGGCCTTGCTATTTGGCCATGGTTCCCTCCCTTTGAAGCACAAATCATCTACTTCTCCCCTAAGCCTTGTCTACACCCTTCTCGCATGGTCTCTGCAACTTCTCTCTTTCACTGTGGAATGTGATTTCTAGGATCAGGCCCATTGATGCCATGTTTACCTTGATGTGGTCATCTTCCTATTGTGCTTAGGGCTGAAGACAAGCCCGGAGCTCCCAGACACTTCTAACATCTCCCTGTCCTTCAAATGCAATGCAGATTCTTACCTAGCCATAAGCAAGAAGGAATTCTTGCCCCTTGCCACATGTGGCAGAATGGTGAAGTGTATTGGGCTGTGTCACATCTGTCAGCCTAAAAGGACAATTAGCATATGATTTCACTCCCTCAGGGAAGTGAAGAAACACGTGAAAAATATACAGACATTGAGACTCTAACCGGGCACACAACATGTAGTGTTGCTTCCAAGGCACGTTAGTTAGAATATTTGTTTCTAAAAGACGATTAAAAGGGACATTCATTGCATTAAATATTGCCAAATGAGATGTAAAGTGATTTTCCAATGCGTTTGGAGGTGAATTGTAATCCAAAAAAGAGTGGCTTCATATCTCATAAGATATCATTCAAAGCATTCTGTGAACACACACACACACACACACACACACACACACACACACACACACTTAAAAGAGTCACACTGAAGTTAGGTAGCAAGTGAGGAATAGCATTCATGGAAGCAACCCTCAGTGAAAATACAAAAAAGGAAAAAAGCACCGAGAATCCAAGTCAGAAACCGACCAAAATGGAAAAGATAACTCCTTACCTATCAAGAATTAATTAAAGCGGGGCGCCTGGGTGGCTCAGTAGATTAAGCCGCTGCCTTCGGCTCAGGTCATGTTCTCAGGGTCCTGGGATCGAGCCCCGCATCGGGCTCTCTGCTCCGCAGGGAGCCTGCTTCCCTTCCTCTCTCTCTGCCTGCCTCTCTGCCTACTTGTGATCTCTCTCTCTGTCAAATAAATAAATAAAATCTTAAAAAAAATTAAAAAAAGAATTAATTAAAGCATTCAGGATTAAACTCTCCTAAACCACCTAACCTAAAAGACCCGTACACACAAGTATGCCAGTAAATCCAATACCTGAGAGAAAAGGAAAATTCCAAGACACATACGCACTACCAAGACTAGGTCATGAAACACAAAAATCTGATGTCTCAGCTAATGATGAAAGCATTTGAAGCAGTCCTCAAACACCCAATAACACAAAAAATGCCAGGTTCATATCGATATCCTGGTTCACACTTCGAGACATTTAAGGAAGTCAATGTCGGCCCTTCTCATTTATTCCCGAAATATAGGAAGAGGGAAGATCTAATTTACAATGTTCAAAGATGCAACTCAGATAAGGACCTTATAGGAAACCAATTGCATACCATTTTCATCAGTAAGATAATAAAACTATAATTCATTTCTTTTCTCTTTCTTTCTTCATCTACATGTGAAACGGCCTCTTTTTCTTTCTTTTCAATATTTTTTCTTATGTTCAGAAAGCCAACCTTTCATCCATCATACATTATTGTCATAGTGTTCCCTGATTCTTTGGTTGCATATACCACCGAATGCCATCATCATATATGCCACACCTCCTCCATACCCATTAACCTCTTCCCTCATTCCCGGCATGTCTCATCATTCTGTAACCCTCAGCTTGGTTCCCAGAGTCCCGAGTCTCTCCTGGTTGTCTCCCTGTCTGACTTCTTCTTCCGTTTTCCCTTCCCTTTACTCATGTCCATGGTATTCCTCATGTGCCACTTATGAGTGAAGCCATATGATATTTCTCTTGGTTTGCTTGCCTTTCTCACTGTAAATAACCCAGTACTGTGTCATTCATGTCAAGGCGAGTATCGGGGCTTCATCCTCCATGATGGGGGATGTTTGAATGGACCAACCTTCTTTATCCATCATTCTTCCTTGTCTCCTTTGCGTCACTTAATTTTTTTCCAGTACCTGTCTTCCAGGTAACTCATTGGATCCTCTGGTTCTGCCAGATTGCTGGACTTTGCTTCCAGTCTCATAAAAATTTTTCATCAGGGCCTCTTAATTTTATTTTTTTAATCACCTTTATCCCTGTGGTTCAAAACTCCATGATGCCTCAGCATGAATTGATTCTTCCATCATTGCTTTTGTTCTAGGTCTCTGTCTTCATCTCTGTATTCAAAAAGCGCATTCTGTTTTCTATCCTGAGGTTAATTTCTTCAGGAAGAAGAGCTCATGGAGTTCCTAGCCTGACTCTTGTGGGAGTCATTTCTTTCCTATTTCTTTCTTCATCTTCATGTGAAACAGTCTCTTTTTATTTCTTTTCAATATTTCTTCTTATATTCGGGGAGCCAGCCATTCATCCATCAGAAGATTTTGACATAGTGTTTCCTGATTATTTAGTTGCATATGCCACCGAGCACTCATCATCATATATTTCACAGCTCCTCCATACCCATTAACAAGTTCCCTCATTCCAGGCATGTCTCATTTTTCTGTAACCCTCAGCTTGGTTCCCAGAGTCTCTCCTGGTTTGTCTCACATTCGGACTTCTTCTCCTTCCATTTTCTCTTGATTCTACTAATATCCATGGTATTCCTCATGTACCAAATGAGTGAAGCCATATGATATTTCCTTGGACTGCTTGCCTTTTTCATTGAGAATAACTCAGTCCTGTGTCACTCATGCCAAGGCGCATATCTGGGATTCATCCTACCAAATGTCAGAGATATACGCTGTTGCCTGGATGGACCACACCTTCGTTATCAAGTAGCCTTTGGAAGGGCATCTTGGCTCCTTCCACAGTTCTGCTAGAGTAGTCATGGCAGGCCATCAATGAAGGCTGTATATTTTCCTCTGAATAAAGAGAATTGGTCATCACTGCACCCCCATGACCACGGCATGTAGCATTAACCAATGATGACAAGGAGGGCTGTCCAGGGCTCTTCCTTCAGGGGTACTTATAATGCAGAATGTCACTCTCCTTGAAGCCTTTGCAATGATGTTTAAGGTAAAGTCAGGTACACAGAGCCCTCATCCCTTAGGTCTGGTGTTTCAGAGCACTAGGAAATGAGGACATGGACAGCACAATGCATCCATGCCCTAGCACTTTTCCTGGAAATGTGACATTCCTTCCCTTATTCTTTTCCTTATATTCCAAGCTGACCAAGCACCAAAGGCAGACCCTATACCCTAGAACCCATCGGGAAATGAAGCTAAGAAAGGACGCTCTCAGCCATAGGATGTCAAAGCTCCCAGAGAGCTAATGTTAACCAAGAGGCCTCCCTATTGATTGAAATCTCTAGAAATTGCAGTGGAAAATTGAACACCATGCTCTCTCTGGAGAAATGTTGGCCTCTAATGGTACACAGAATGCCATTTTGTTTTCTCTTTGTATTGAAAGGGGAAGTGGAAAGGAACATAAGAGACCACCTGAGTTCATGATCAGGCTAGCATGGCTTTTTTTCTGTCCTTCCCAAGTCTTCCTTCCTAAATCCATAGGACACATAGGTCATGAGAAAGTCAGTGAAGTCAGCTTCTGTGACGTCACAAAGCTTTAAGTCATAGCATCCACTCCTCCCCAAACAACCCCTAATCATTCCACCTTGCTGGAGTAGTCATGGGTCAGCCAGGAGGACCCAAAGCCCTTCCAAACCACTGGAGATCTCTGGGTATTTCACCAGGACACTTTGCAAAGTGAGTCCAGGTCACATTCTCCACAGCCGAATTTGTAGTCTTTGGCCGTGACTGTCACCACCCCTTTGGACTCCTGAGAAGGGCAGGAATCCACCATTCCATCTTACACAAGAAAGGTCAAGAAAGAGTCAGGACTAGAAGCAAGCCTCAGGCGAGGAACTCTGCGCCCTGCACATGTGCATTGTCCTCCCACCCAATCAGGACTCTCCTGACCAGGAAAAGGGGCACCCGAGGAAAGCTCACAGTGAACACCCACAACCATTCCAAAGATATGTCTGGAGTCTTCAACAACAAGGGCATGAATTCCTTTAGCATCTCCAGAAATCATGCCAAGAAGACCGCGCCATCTTCCAAGCTGTCAAAACACCAAAGCAGACCCTATACCCAAGAACCTTAGGCCCAGGTCGGACTCCCTTGTTTGGAGGCCACAGGAGCAAGCACGGGGCATGTTGGAATAGAACCATTGCCCACGTGAAGCCATCGGAAAGGCTTTCGTGCCAGTTTAAGGAAGACAACGTGTATATACAAAGGGCATATTGACGAGGATTCAATGGTGTACATTCCCTGAGCATTCCCTCAAGGTGGTGCACTTTCCCTCTGTGGAACTGACTGGAGATGTTGCAGCACAAGCCTGCCTTAACCCTCCCATTTCCATTCCCCAAAGCTTTTCATGGGATAAAGAAAGAGTGCTTATTTGTTGCGGAAGTTCTAATGAAGCCAGGTGAGGAGGAAAAAATGGGAGAATAATGGGCCATTGCAGTGGGACAGAGAGTGGATTCTCCATGTTGGTGGGTAGATGCGGGAAGTTGAAAAGAGGAGAGCAAGTGAGCTCAGAAAAAGGACTGGCATATTAGGATGGTGGGAGGTGCTCTGGACCTGGCTGCGTTCCATAGGGATATAGGTCCAAATTGAATAAGCCATCCTCTGTCCCCAGTAAATCCTTATCAACTGTTTCTTTTTGTTGTTGTTTTTCCACGATGTTAATGCATGTATTTGACAGAGAGAGGCAGATAGATCATAAGCAGGGAGGGAGCGGGAGAGGGAGAAGCAGACTTGCCTCTGAGCAGGGAACCTGAGGTGGGAGACAATCCAATGAGCCTGGGACCAACAGCTGAGCTGAAGGCCATCTCTGAACTGATGGAGACTCCCAGGGACAAAATCTTTGTCGTCTTCACACCTCATTTTCTTTTTTTTTTTTTTAATTTCTTTTAAGCGTAACAGTATTCATTGTTTTTTACACCACACCCAGTGCTCCTTGCAATACGTGCCGTCCCTTTTACCCACCACCTTGTTCCCTGCTTCAAGAAACTCAGGTTGTTTTTCACAGTCCATAGTCTCTCATGGTTCACCTCCCCTTCCAATTTCCCTCAACTCCCTTCTCCTCTCCATCTCCCCATGTCCTCCATGTATTTGTTATGCTCCACAAATAAGTGGAAGCATATGATAATTGACTCTCTCTGCTTGACTTATTTCACTCAGAATATTCTCTTCCAGTCCCGTCCATGTTGCTACAAAAGTTGGGTACTCTTCCTTTCTTATAAAGGTGTAATACTCCATCGTGTATATAGACCACATATTACTTATCCATTCGTCCCTTGAAAGACATATTGGTTCTTTCCACATTTTGTTGACCGTGGCCATTACTGCTATAAACATTGCAGTACAGATGGCCCTTCTTTTCACTACATCTGTATCTTTGGGATAAATACCCAGTAGCGCAATTGCAGGGTCATAGAGAAGCTCTATTTTTAATTTCTTGAGGAATCTCCACACTGATCTCCAAAGCGGCTACACCAACTTGCATTCCCACCAAAAGTGTAAAAGGGTTCGCCTTTCTCAACATCCTCTCCAACACATGTTTTTTCCTGTCTTGCTAATTTTGGCCCTTCTACCTGGTGTAAGGTGGTATCTCAATGTGGTTTTAATTTGAATCTCCCTAATGGGTAGTGATGATGAACATTTTTTTCTTGTGTCTGATAGCCATTTGTATGTCTTCATTGGAGAATTATCTTTTCATATCTTCTGCCCATTTTTTGATATGATTATCTGTTTTGTGTGTTGAGTTTGAGGAATTCTTTATAGATCCTGGATATCAACCTTCTGTCTGTACTGTCAATTTCTTCCTGGTTCAATTTTGGGAGTTTATAGTTTTCCAGGAATGCATCCATTTCATGTAGGTTGCTTAGCTTATTGGCATGTTACTGTTGATAATAACTCCTGATGATTATTTCTCCTTCCTTGGTGTTAGTTGTAATCTCTCCCTTTTCATTCGAATTTTATATATTGGGCCTTCTCTCTTTTCTTTTGGATTAGTGTGGCCAATGGCTTATCGATCTTTTTGATTCTTTAAAAAAGCCAGCTTCTACTTTCATTGATACATTCTTCTATATCTCTGGTTTCTACCTCATTGATCTCTGCTCTAATCTTGATTATTTCCCTTCTTATGTGTGGAGTTGGTTTGATTTGTTGTTGGTTTTCCAGCTCTTTTAGGTGTAGAGACAGCTGGTGTATTCTGGATTTTCTTTTTTTTTTTTTTTGAGGGAGGCTTGGATGGCTATGTATTTCCCCATTAAGACCGCCTTTGCTGTATCCCATAAGTTTTGGACCGAAGTGTCTTCATTCTCGTTGGTTTCCATGAATTGTTTAAGTTCTTCTTTGATCTCCTGGTTGATCCAAGCATTCTTAAGCAAGGTGGTCTTTAGCTTCCAGGTGTTTGAGTTCCTTCCGAACATTTCCTTGTGATTGAGCTCCAGTTTCAAAACATTGTGATCTGAGAATATGCAGGGAATGATGTCAGTCTTTTGCATCGGTTGAGTCTTGATTCGTGACCCAGTATGTGGTCTATTCTGGAGAAGGTTCCATGTGCACTTGAGAAGAATGAGTATTCTGTTGTTTTAGGGTGGAATGTTCTGTATATATCTATGAGGCCCATCTGGTCCAATGTGTCATTCAATGCTCTTTTCTTTATTGATTTTCTGCTTTGATAATCTGTCTGTTACTGAGAGAGGCATGTTAAGATCTACTACTAATAATGTATTCATATCAATATGACTCTTTATCTTGATTAATAGTTTTCTTATGTAATTGGCTGCTCCCATATAGGGGGTATAGATATTTACAATTGTTAGATCATCCTGGTGGATAGTCCCATTAAGAATGATGTAGTATCCTTCTGTATCTCTGACTACAGTCATTAGTTTAAAAGCTCCCAGACATTTCTGCAATCTCCCTGTCCTCCCAGTGCAGCACAGATTCTTACCCAGTCATAAGCAAGAAGGAATCTTGAAACTTGCCACATGTGGCAGAAAGGTGGTGAGCATTGGGCTCTGGCCCATCTGTCAGTCACAGAAATATAAATAACATATGATTTAACTCACTCGTGGAAGTAAAGGGACATGTGAAAAAGCAAGAAAAAAGGGACACACAATGAGTCTCTAACGAGGCACACAATATTTGGTGTTTGTTCCACGGCATGTTAGGGAGAGTCTGTGCTTCTAAATGAGGATTAAATGGGATATTCATTGCAGGAAATGTGGCCAAACGAGATGGAACATGAATTTCAATATGTTTGAAGGTGAATTGTGATCCAAAGAAAAGCGGCTTCACATCTCTTAAAATATCATTCTAAGCATTGTGTGAAACACACCCTCCCTCCCACCTCCCCCCCACACACACACTTAAAAGAGTCCCACAGAATTTAGGGAGCAAGTGAGGAGTAGCACTCATGGAAACAAACCTCAAAGAAAATACCATAAAGGAAAAAAAAAAAGTATCAACGTCAGAAACCGACAAAACCGGGAAAGTTAACTTCTTACCTGTCAAGAATTAATTAAAACATTCAGGACTAAACTCTCCGAAACAACCTAACCTAAAAGTCCCCTACACACAAGTATGCCAGCAAATCCAAGATCTGGGAGAAAAGGATAAATTCCAAGACACATAACCACTACCAAGACTAGGTCATGAAGATACACATCTGACAGCTTTGGTAATGACGAAAGTGTTTGAAGCATTCCTCAAACACTTCCCAACACCCAAAAAGCCAGGTTCAAATTAACTTTCTGGTCTACACTCCGGGACATTTAATGAAGGCAATGTCGGTTCTTCTCATCTATTCCCAAAATGTAGGAAGTGGGAAGCATCTAATTTGCAATGTCCAAAGACCCAATTCAGGTAAGGACCTCATAGGAAACCAATTGCATACCATTTTAATCAGTAAGATAATAAAACTCTACTTCGTTTCTTCCCACTTTCTTTCTTCATTGACATGGGAAACGGCCTGTTTTTCTTTCTTTTCAATACTTTTTCTTTTGTTCGGGAAGCCAGCCTTTCACCCCTCATACTTTTGGGAGATCGCGTTTCACGATTCTTTGGTTGCTTATACCACTGAGTGCTCATCAACAGCAGATATGCCACACCACCTCCATACCATGAACCAGTTCCCTCATTCCTGGCACGTCTCATCCTTCTGTAACCCTCAGCTTGGTTCCCAGAGTCCTGAGTCACTCCTGGTTTGTCTCCCTGTCTGACTTCTTCTCTTTCCGTTTTCCCTTGCTTTTACTCATGTCCATGGTACTCGTCATGGGTCACATATGAGTGAAGCCATATAATATTTCCCTTGGACTCCTTCCGATTTCATTGAGAATAACCCAGCCCTGTGTCACTCATGTCAAGGCGAGTACCAGGGCTTCATCCCGCTTGATGTCGGAGGTATCATCTATGGCCTGGATGGACCACACCTTCTTTATCCAGTAGCCTATTGAAGGGCATCTCGGCTCCTTCCACAGTTCTGCTAGAGTGGGCAGAGCAGGCAATGGATTTAGGCAGTCCCTTTTCCTCTGAATTAAGAGAGTTGATCAACACGGCTCTCCCCATGACCTCGGCATGGAACGTTAACTGATGATGACAGGTGTGCTGTCCAGGGCTCTTCTTTCATGGGTAGCTATCATGCAGAATGTCACTCTGTAGGGGCCTGGTTAGCCAGAGGAACTTACTTGTAAACCCCGGATATAGGGGCGGGCCAGGCCAGATAGCTGTATCCAATCAGTGGGGTGCACATATATTAACTGTGGGGATTGGAAATCTCATTGGCCACCTGTGTGGGGGCTGGGCTAAACCACCTCTATAAAGGTTAGTCTGTGAGGCTGGGAGGGGGGAGAAATAGGAGGAGTTAGAATAGCCATTGGAGAAATAGGAGGAGTTAGAATAGCAGTTAATATAGCCAGTAGAGTAGCTGTTAAAGTAGCATTTGGGAGCCATTAGAGTAGCCGATAGGGTAGCCTTTGGGAGCCATTAGGGTAGTCATAGGAGTGATAGTGTTGGGGTCATTGGGAGCAGTGCCACCCCAAGCCGTGGCCCCGCCACAAATGGCCTTGCCGCCCCCAGCTGCAGCCCCGGCGCCAGCGGTCTTGCCGCCCCAAGCCAACAGCCCCACCACCAGGGCCCTTGCCACCCTGAGCCGTGACCTCACTGGAGTGGACTCGTATGGAGCGGCCTTGCCAGAGCGGCGTCATTCCAGGGAGCGGCCTTGTTGGCATGCGGCCTCGACCTTGAGTGGCCTTGTCCAGAGCAGCGTCTTCATCGTCAGGAGCAGCCTAGTCCGGAGTGACCACTTCATCGTCGGGAGCAGCCTCGTCTGGTGTGTGGCCTCGTCTGAGGAGCGGCCTCCTCTGGGGAGTGGCCTTGTCGGAGTGGCCTCATGGGGAGCAGAGTCTGTGTCGTCAGGGTTGTCGTCCTCATGGCCCTCACCTCTTTGTCATTGGGAGCAGCCTCCTCATTGTCGTCGCCTCTACATAAGAAATGGCCCCGACCGGTTGGTTTGATTTTCGATGCTTGGCGTGATATAAAGCTTTGCTTGATTTTTGCTTTGTGTCAGTCTCGTCCCTTTGATCAGGGACCCTAACAACTCTCCTTGAAGCGTTTGAAAAGGTGTTTCAGGCAAGGCCAGGTAGACAGAGCCCTCATCTCTTAGGACTGGTGTTTCAGAATATCAGGGGATCAGGACATGGACAGCACAATGCATCCATGCCCTAGCACGTTTCCTTGAAATATGACTTTCCTTCCCTTATTCCTTCCCTTATCTTCCAAGCTGACCAAGCACCAAGGGCAGACCCTTCTCCCTAGAACAACTTGGGAAAAGGACCTGTGAAAGGACGCTCTCACCCATAGGATGTCAAACCTCCCAGAGATCTCATGATATCCAAGAGGCCTCTCAGTTGATTGAGATCTATAGACGTTGCAGTGGAAATAAGAACACCTTGCTCTCCCTGGAGAAATGTTGGTCGAAAGGATGGTACACCGAATGTCATTTGCTTTTCTTTTTGTATAGAAAGGTGAAGTGGGAAAGAAACCAAAAATACCACCTGAGTTCATGAGCAGGCAATCAAGGCTCTTTTATAGTCCTTCCCAGGGCTTCGTACCTAAAGCCATAGGACTCATAGCTCCTGAGAGAGGGATTGCTGCTTCAGTGAAGTCAGCTTCTGTGACGTCACAAAGTTTTGAGCTCCTAGCAACCACACCTCCCCAAACCATGTGTAATCACTCCTCATGGCTTTAGTAGTCATGGTCAGCCAGGAGGTGCCAAAGCCCTCCCAAACTGTTGGAGCCCCCTGGGTATTTCACCAAGACAGTTAGCGAAGTGAGTCGGTGTCACCTTCCCCATGGCCAAATTTATAGTCTTTGGCGAGGACTGTCACCACCAGCCCTCTGCACTCCTGAGAAGGGCAAGCACCCACAAATCCTTCTTACCACCAAAAGGTGAAGAAATGGTCGGGACTACAACCAAGCCTCAGGCCAGGACTCCACGCTTCGCACATGTGAATGGTCCTCCGACCCAATCAGGAACCTTGTGACCAGGAGCCAAGAGGAAAGCTCCCAGTGAACACCCACAACCATGCCAAAGACATGCCTGTAATCTTCAACAGCGAGGACACGAGTTCCTCTAGCATCTCCAGTAACCGTACCAACAAGGCCTCCCATCTTCCAAGCTGAACAAGCACCAAAGGCAGACCCTACACCATAGATCCTTAGGCCCAGGACGGACTCATTGGTTTGGAGCCAACAGGAGCAAGCACAGAGCCTGGTGGATCAGACCCATTGCCCATGTGAAGCCATCGGAAAGGCTTCCGTGCCAGTTTCAGGAAGACAACATGTATCTAAAAAGGACGCCTTGAAGAGGATTCAACAGCCTAAGATCCCTGACCATTCCCGCAGGGTGGTAAAGCTTCTGTCTGTGGTACTAGAAGGAGATGTTCTAGCACATGGGTGCCTTAAGCCTCCCATTTTCATTCCACTACAGTTTTCATGGGATAAACAAACAGTGCCTGTTGCGGATGGTGGGCATGTTCTAAAGGAGCCAGGTGAGGAGGAACAATGGGAGAACAAGGGGCCATTGCAGCGGGACAGAGAGCGGATGCTCCATGCTGGTGGGGAGATGCAGGAAGACGAAGAAGAGGAGAACAAACAAGGGAGCTCAGAGCCAAGGTCTGGCATTGTAGGATGGTGGGAGTTTCTCTGGACCTGGCTGCAGTCCATAGGGGCATAGGTCCAAATTGAATAAACCATCCTCTGGCCCCAGTCAATCCTTATCTACTGTTTCTTGTTGTTGTTCTTGTTTTTCAGAGATGTGCTGTTTGTTTGGGACCAGGAGAGACAGCGAGAACATAATCAGTGAGGGAGTTGGAGAGGGAGAAGCCGACTTGCCTCTGAGTGGGGAACCTGAGGTGGGAGACATTGCAATGAGCCTGGGATAAGAAGCAGAGCTGAAGGCCGCTTCTGAACTGATGGAGACACCCCAGGACACAATCTTTGTCTTCTTAACACCTCATTGTTCTAGACAAGAACTCCTGCTCTATTATTGTTTTGAAATGCAAGGGATTGGTTTTGGTTTGGGCTGGTGTGGCTTGCTCTATACAACGTGCTGCTAGAGCTGGCAGCTGGTCGCCTCAAAGTAAGGCACTTGGCTTTAGAACCACTCTTCTCCCAAGCATATCTGGGAGAAGAGATTTCCTCCATTGCTAGCTTTGGAAGGGTGAATGACACTATGTCTTGTGTTGCTCTGTTTCCGTGGATGGTGCTGGGAGCCCTCTGTGCCTCGGAATCTGGATCTCTGTTTCTGCCCCGAGATGAGGGAATTTTGCAGCTCTGATTTCTCCAAGAACTGTTGGGCCCACTATTTCTCTGTCTTCTAGGTCTCCTACAATAAGCATCCATAGACATTCATTGCAGTCACGGATTTCCCTAAATCCATTGTCATGTTCCATCATTCTTCCTTCTCTGCTTGGCTTCGCTCATTTTCCCCCCAGTACTTGAATTCCAGGTACCTCATTGGATCCTCTGGTTCTGCCAGCTTCCTGAACTTTACATCCAGCCTGCTAACAAATCTTTTCGTCAGGACCTCTTCATTTATTTTAATTCTTTTATCACCTTTATCTCTGTGGTCCGAGTCTCCCTGATTGCTTCTAGGTTTCTCTGATCCAGAGTGAGTATCCTGGAGGCTGCTTAAATCCTCCACCTGTCATGTGACATATACAGGATTCACTTTGATTTCTTGGCCATGACCAGTTACTGTTCTTTTGCTTGTGGGGTTACAATGCTTGCTTGTGTCCAGGGAGAACTTAGAATGTGGTGGGGGCTCAGGTGCCATGCAGGATCTCTGCCTCTGAGGGTTGGACACAGCACCGAAGAGCCAGGTTGCTTTCTGGGGACAGGAGGTGTTCTGTTTTGTGCTATGTGATCAAGTGTTGGACCATATATAGGTATTCCAGAAATTGCCTCAGGTGGCGGATGCCTACAAGGCTAAGCTAGGGTTCCCCTGAGGTCCTAGGAGTGTGTCAGGTTCCACCTTCTGACTCAATGCCATGGACCTGGGTGTCTGCCAGGAGGTAGGAGTCTGGCTTGTGTCCAAATGCTCCTTTATTCCAAGGCGGCCAACGAGTTTGGGATGGGCTCAGAGGCATTGTATATGTCTCCCAATCTGGAGGGTTTGTGCAAATGTGACGGGCAGAGTTTCCTTCGGGTGTGCATTCAGAGTCGTGCGCTATGCCTCCAGAGGCCCCATCCTGAAGGGCCTGTCGGCCAGGGTTTTGGGGACAAAAGTCTGCAAACACAAATTCGGGATAGGGTTTTGGGCGACCTAATGGCATGCCCAATCTAGGAACAGTGAGGGCAGTGCCGCTGGATCTGAAATGAGGGCAACGCAGAGGCGGGTTGCAGGCTTTTTGTCTGTGTTGTGTGTCTCGCTTGGACACATAATGAAACGGGTGCCTCATGGGGCCATGGGAGATTCTGCCTCTGTGAGGATTCTGCCTGGCTCCAACGGGTTTGGTGCCTTTCGTGGGGAAGGGAAGAGTGCTGTTTTCCATCTCATGGGTACCATTATAGCAGAGATTCCAGAGTCAGCTTCTGGGTGCGGGCGCCTAGAGAGCCTGACCGAGGGTGAGGATTTGGGCCTAGGGGCATGTCAGGCCAGATATGCGTGCTCCTGGTCCAGCTAGTGAGGGCTGTTTTGAAAGCGGACTCAGGCTGAGGGTCACAAGGCCTGTTTGTGGCCAGTGCAGCCCTCCTGGGTGGGCGTGGTCTCATGGGCCATGCAGATGGCTCCCACTCTGAGGGTTAGATCCCCATCCCACAGCAAGCTTTACAGTCGTGGGGAAGGAGGAGTGCTCTTTGATGCTTGAGTTTAACTCATAGGCCGGGATTTGAGCTATGGTCTGGGCACAGACACTTGAATAACCAGGTTGGGTAGAGATGACAGTCTCTAGCCTTGGCACGTCCCACATAGAGGATATAGGGTCCACTACCTGGGAGGCTGATGGGAGGTCAGGGCTCTGGCTCTGTCAGACAGAACATTATTGCACAGGCGGCCTAGAACTTTGGGGTGCCGTCGAGGTCCTTTCAGGTTGATCCTCGCGTGGGGATTCTGGGTAGACCCCTAGGGCACTTCTTCTTTCTGGAGGACAGGCAGAAGATGGTGTTTTGGCTCCAGAATGGACAATCTAGTGGGTTTGTGGGCCACGAGGGTGAAGACGGAATTCTGAAAGAACAAACACCTGTTCAGTTTAGTGCCAAGCATATGGCATTAGAAATATGCAGCATCTGACTCGAGATCTCCAGCCCCTGAGTTAGGGAAGTGCCAGATGATCTCTCACGATGGAGTTTGTGTCCATGATGGCTGACAAATGGAGGGGTGGCCTCATGTGTCCATGGAGGTCATCCCAGGCTTGGGCTTGTGAGCTGCTCGGAATGGCAAGCTTTCCTTCTGCGGGACAGGGGGAGTCCGTTTGGATGGTCCCAGGGTCCCCCGTATGGAAAGACGTTGTAGCAGAAGACACCACATGGATGCCTGGAATGCCCAGTTGCACTTACCCTTCCAGCCCAGGAACAAGACCATTTTGATCTGGTTGCACTGGGGCAAAGTGCCCAGGGGGCTGAGGTGAAAGGGAGCTTCTTTCTGATGGGTCACAATGCTGGCTTGTGTCCAGAGAGTCCTTAGAATGTGGCTGGGGCTCAGGTGCCATACAAGATTCTCTTCGCCTGAGGGTTGGACGCAATTCCCAAAATCCAGGTTGAATTCTGGGGAGAGGTGGTGTCCTGTTTTGTGGCTCAGGGATGAAGTGTTGGACCATATGTAGGTATTCCAGTGTTTGCCTCTGGAATCAGATGCCTGCAAACTTCAGCTAGGGTTCTGTTGAGGTCCTAGGGGTATGTTAGGTTCCATCTTCTGACTCAGGGCCATTCACATGGGTGTCTCCCTGGAAGGAGGTGTCTGGCATGTGTCCAAATGCGCCTTTTTTTTTCAAAGCAGCCAACGAATTTGGGGTGGGCTCTGGGACATTGCAGGTGTCTCCCAATCTGGAGGGTTTGTGCAAATGTGATGGGCAGACTTTCCTTCAGGTGGGGAGGCAGAGTCCTGCGTGGTGGCTCCAGAGGCCCCATCCTGGAGGGCCTGTCAGCCAGGGCATCAGGGAAAGGAGTCTGCAAACAGAAACTCGGGATAGGTTTAGGGGCAAGGTGATGGCAGGCATGATCTGGGGACCGTGAGTGCAGTGCTGCGGGATCTGAAATGAGTTTTGCGGGGAGGCGGGAACACAGACTTTCTGTCTGGGTTGTGTGTCTTGGTTGGCCACAGAATGTAGCGGTAGCCTCATGGGGCCATGGGAGATTCTGCCTCTGTGAGGATTCTGAACGGCTCCCAAGGGTATTGTGTCTTTCCAGGGGAAGGGAAGAGTCCTGTTTTCTGTCTCAGGGTTCCCGCCATAGCAGAGGTTCCAGAGTCGGCGTCTGGGTCCAGGCAACTGGAGAACCCGACCGAGGGTGAAGATTTGGGCCTTGGGGCATGACAGGCCAGATATGCGGTCTCTTGGACCAGCCAGCGAGGTGGCTGGTTTGAAAGTAGGCTGAGGCTGAGGGTCACAATGTCTCTTTGAGGCCCCGGCAGCCCTCATGGGTGGGCGTGGTCTCATGGTACATGAAGCTGGCTCCCACTCTGAGGGTTAGAGCCCAATCCCCACAGCAAGCTTTTCCTGTCCTGGGGAAGGAGGAGTGCTCTTTTATGCTTGAGGTTCCCCCATAGGCCGTGATTTGAGCTATGGTCTGGGCACAGATGCCTGAATAACCAGGTTGGAGAGAGATGATAGTCTCTGCCTTGGCACGTCCCACTTGCAGGATATAGGGCCTGACACCTCAGGGACTGATGGGAGGACAGGGCTCAGGCTGTGTCAGACAGAGCATTAGTGCACAGGGCGTCCTTGGACATTGGGGTGCCATCAAGGTGCCTGCAGGTTGATCCTTGCGTGGGGATTCTGGGCAGACCCCTAGGGCACTTCTTTTTTCTAGAGGGCAGGCAGAATCTGCATTGTGATTCCCAAATGAACAATCCGGAGGGTTGGCGGGCCAAGAGGGTGAGGACGGAATTCTGAAAGGCCAAGTGCCTGTTCCGACAGTGTCGAGCACATGGCGTTTCCAATGTGCAGTGTCTGACTCGAGATCTCCTGCACCTGAGTCAGGGCACGTTTCAGATGGTCGATCACGATTGAGTTTGTGTCCATGGTGGCCGGGGAAGGGAAGGGTGGTTCATGAGGCCATGGAGGTCTTCTAAGGATGGGGCTTCTGAGCTGCTCTGAACAGCAAGCTTTCCTTCTGTGGGACAGGGGGATTCCATTTTGGTGGCACCAGGGTTCCCCTTATGGAAAGACGTCATAGCAGAAGTCACCACATGGATGCCTGGAAAGCCCAGCTCCGCTTAGCCTTCCATCCCAGGAACAAGGCCGTTTTGACCTGGTGGCGCTGGGGCAAACTGCTCATGTGGCCGAGGTGAGAGGGAGCCTCATTCGGATGGGTCACAATGCTGGCTTGTGTCGAGGGAGACCGTAGAATGTGGCAGTGGCTCAGGAGCCGTGCAGGATTCTCCTCACCTGAGGGTTGGACGCAGCTCCCAAGAGCCAGGTTGCCTTCTGGGGACAGGAGGTGTTCTGTTTTGTGACTCAGGGATGAAGTGGTGGAACATATGCAGGTATTCCTGAGATTGCCTCTGGACGCAGACGCCTGCAAACCTAAGGTAGGTTTCTCTTGAGGTCCTAGGGGTGTGTCAGGTTCCATCTTCTGACTTAGGGACTTTGACCTGTGTGTCTGCATGGAGGGAGGTGTCCAGCATGTATCTCAATGCGCATTTTTTTTCCAAGGCGGCCAACGTATTTGGGGTGGGCTCAGGGGCATTGCAGGTGTCTCCCAATCTGGAGGGTTTGTGCAAATGAGACGGGCAGAGTTTCTTTCAGGTTGGCAGGCAGAGTCCTGCACTGTGTCTCCAGAGGCCCCATCCTGGAGGGCCTGTTGGCCATGTTTTGGGGGACAAATATCTGTAAAAACAAACTCGGGATACGGTTAGGGACAAGGTGACAACAGGTCCAATCTGCGGACCGTGAGTGCTGTGCCATAGGACCAGAAATGAAGGCGATGGGGTGGCGGGAGCACAGGCTTTTCTGTCTGGGTTGTGTGTCTCGGTTGGCCACAGAATGTAGCAGTAGCCTCATGGGGCCATGGTAGCTTCTGCCTCTGAGAGGATTCTGCCAGGCTCCCAAGGGTTTGGTGACTTTTGGGGGGATGGGAAGAGTGCTGTTTTCCATCTCAGGCGTTCTGCCAAAGCAGGGATTTCAGAGTCGGCTTCTGTCTGGGGGTGCCTGGAGAACCCGACCGAGGGTGAGGATTTGAGCCTAGGGGCCTGTCAGGCCCGATATGCGGGCTCCTTGTCCAGCTATTGAGGGAGTGATTTGAAATCGGGCTCTGGCCTAGTGTCACCGTGCCTGTTTGTGGCCAAGGCAGCCCTCCTGGGTGAGCGTGGTCTCAGGGGCCATGCTGCTGGCTGCCACTCTGATTCTTAGACACCCATCCCCACAGCAAGCTATTCCCATCGTGGGGAAGGAGTGCTCTTTTATGTTGGAGGTTCCCCCATTGGCTGCGATTTGAGCTGTGGTCTGAGCACAGATGCCTGTATACCCAGGTCCGGTAGAGTTGAGAGTCTCTGGCCATGGCAGGTCCCACCTGCAGGATATGGGTCCCGCTACAGGGGAGCTGATGGGAAATCGGGGCTCAGGCTGTGCCAGACAGAGCATTAGTGCACAGGGCGGCCTAGGATATTTGGGTGCTGTTGAGGTCCGTGCAGGTTGATCATCACGTGGGGATTCTGGGCAGACCCCTAGGGCCCTTCTTCTTCCTGGAGTGCAGGCAGAAGACTGTCGTGGGGCTCCTGAATGAACAATCTGGAGGGATTGATGCTCAGGAGGGTGAGGACAGAATTCTGAACACACAACTGCCGGTCCAGTTCAGTGCTGGGCACCTGGAATTTGCAGTGTGCGGCGTCTGACTCGAGATCTCCAGCACCTGAGTCAGGGCACATGTAAGATGGTCGCTCACGCTGGAGTTTGGGTCCATGATGGCCGACGAGTGGAGGGGTGGCCTTATGAGGCCATGGAGGTCTTCCCAGGTTGGGACTTATGAGCTTCTCCGAACAGTAACCTTTCCTTCTGTGGGACAGGGGAAGTCCGTTTTGTTGGCACCAAATACATACAACATCATATGGAAATACGTTGTAGCAGAAGTCACCACATGGATGCCTGGAAAGCCCACACTGCTTACCCTTCCAGCCCAGGAACAAGGCCATTTTGATCTGTTGGCTCCGGGACAAAGTGCCCATGGGGTTGAGGTGAGAGGGAGCCTCATTCTGATGGATCACAAGGATGGCTTGTGTCCAGGGAGACCTTAGAATGTGGCGGGGGCTCAGGGGCCATGCAGGATTCTCTTCCCCTGACGGTTGACGCAGCTCCCAAGAGCCAGGTTGCCTTCTGGGGATAGGAGGTGTACTGTTTTGTGGCTCAGGGATCAAGTGTTGGACCATATGGAGGTAATCCAGAGTTTACCACTTGAGATAGATGCCTGAACCTAAGCTAGTGTTCTGTTGAGGTCCAAGGGGGATGTCTGGTTCCATCTTCTGACTCAGGGCCATTGACGTGGGTATCTGCCTGGATGGAGGTTTCTGGCCTGTGTCCAAATGCGCATTTTTTCCAAGGTGACCAATGAATTTCGGGTTGGCTAAGGGTCATTCCTGGTGTCTCCCAATCTGGAGGTTTTGTGCAAATGTGACAGGCAGAGCATCCTTCGGAAAGGCAGGCAGGGTCCTGCGCTCTGGCTCCAGAGGCCCCATCCTGGAAGGCCTGTTGGCCAGGGCTTTGGGGACAAAACTCTGCAAACACAATCTCGGGATAGGGCTAGGGGCACGGTGATGTCAGGCCCGATCTGCAGACCATGAGGGCAGTGTGGCGCGATCTTAAATTAGGGTGATGGGGAGGCGGGAGCACAGGCTTCTCTGTCTGGGTTTTGTGTCTCAGTTGGCCACAGAATGTAGCGGTAGCCTCATGGGCCCATGGAGATTCTGCCTCTGTGAGGATTCTGCCCGGCTCCCAATGGTTTGGTGTCTTTCAGGGGGAGGGAAGAGTGCTCTTTTTCGTCTCAGGGTTCCCACCGTAGCAGGGATTCCGGAGTCAGCTTCTGTCTGCGGGAGTCTGGAGAACCCGCCCGAGGGTGAGGACTGGGACCTAAGGGCATGTCAGGCCCAATATGCGGTGTCCTGGTCCACTTAGCCAGTGTTTGAAAGCGGGCTCAGGCCGAGAGTCTCAATGCTTGTTTGTGGCCATGGCGGCCCTCCTGGGTGGGCGTGGTCTCATGGGCCATGCAGCTGGCTCCCACTCTGAGGGTTAGACCCCCATCCCCACAGTTAGCTTTTCCCATCATGGGGAAGGAGGAGTGCTCTTTTATGTTTGAGGTTCCCCATAGGCCACAATTTGTGCTGTGGTCTGGACACAGACGCCTGAATACCCAGGTCGGGTAGAGTTGACAGTCGCTGGCCATAGCAGGTCCCACCTGCAGGGTATGGGGCCCGCTATGTGGGGGGCTGATGGGAGGTCAGGGCTTAGGCTGTGTCAGACAGAGCATTAGTGGACAGGGCGGCCTAGGATATTGGGGTGCTGTCGAAGTGCGTGCAGGTTGATCTTCACGTGGGGATTCTGGGCAGACCCCTAGGTCTCTTCTTCTTTCTGGAGGGCTGGCAGAAGGCTGTGTTGTGGCTTCAGGGTTCCCAATCTGGAGGGCTTGCAGACCAGGAGGGTGAGGACCGATGTCACATCGCAGCAGCGTCAGTTCATTTCAGTGCCGAGCACATGGCAGTTCCAATGTGCAACATCTGACACGAGATCTCCAACACCTGAGTTAGGGCGAGTGTCAGATGTCGCTCATGCTGGAGTTTGTGTCAATGATGGCCGGCGAATGGAAAGGTGGCCTCATGAGCCCATGAACATCTTCTCAGTCTGGGGCTTGTGAGCTGCTCTGAACTGCAAGCTTTCCTTCTGCGGGACAGGGGGAGTCCATTTGGATGGCTCCAGCTTTTCCCCACATGGAAAGACATGGTAGCAGAGTTCACCGCATATATGTCTGGAAAGCCCAGCTCAGGTGATCCTTTCAGCCCAAGAACAAGGCAGTTTGTATCTCATGGCTCTTTGCAAGGGTCCAGGGGCTGAGCTGACAGAGAGCCTCATTCTGATGGGTCACAATGCTGGCTTGTGTCTAGGGAGACTTTAGAATGTGTCGGGGGCTCAGGTGCCAATCAGGATTCTTCTCCCCTGAGGGTTGGACAGAGCTGCGAAGAGGCAGCTTGCCTTCTGGGGAAAGGAGGTGTTCTGTTTTGTGGCTCAGATCCAAGCGTTGGAACATATGTGGAATTCCAGAACCGGCCTATGGCAGCAGATGCCTTCAAGGCTAAGCTAGGTTTCCGATGAGGTCCTAGGGTCATGTCCGCTTCCATCTTCTGACTCAGGGCCATTGATGTGGGTGACTCCCTGAGGTAGGTGTCTGCCATGTGGCAGACTGTGCGTTTCTGTCCAGAGCGGCCAACGAATTTGGCGTGGTCTCAGGGGTCTTGCTGGTGTCTCCCAGTCTAGAAGGTTTGTGCAACTATGACGGCCAGAGTATCCTTCAAGATGTCAGGCATAGTCCTGCGCTGCATCTCTATATGCCCCATTCTGCAGGGCCTGTCAGCCAGGGCTTTGGGGACAAAAGTCTGGACACAAACTCGGGTTAGGGTGAGGGGGGAGGTGATGGAAGGCTCGGTCTGCAGACGATGAGGGCAGTGCCTCGGTATCTGAAATTAGGGCGACGGGGAGGCGGGATCACAGGTTTTTCTGTATGGGTTGTGTGTCTCGGTTGGTAACAGAATGAAGCGGTGGTCTTATTTGCCCACGGGAGATTCTGCCTCTGTGGGGATTTTGCACGGCTCCCAAGGTTTTGGTGAATTTCTGGATGAAGGGAAGAGAGCTGATTTCTGTCTCAGGGGCCCACCATAGCAGGGATTCCAGAGTCAGCTTCTGGTTCCAGGCACCTGAGAACCTGACTCAGGGTGAGGATTTCGGCCTAGGGGCATGGCAGGCCCGATATGCAGGCTCCTGGTCCAGTTAGCGAGGTGGCTTTTTGGAAACCCGGCTCAGGCCGATGGTCACAATGCCTGTTTGTGGCCAGGGCTGCCCTCATCGGTGGTCTTGGTCTCCTGGCTATGGAGCTGGCTCCCACTCTGAGTGTTTGACCCCTGTCCGCACAGCAAGCTTTTACTGCCTTGGGGAATGAGAAGTGCTCTTTTGTGCTTGAGGATCCCCCCATTGGCCAGGATTTGAGCTATGGTCTGGGCACAGTTGCCTGCACACCCAGGCTGGGTAGAAATGACAGCCTCAGGACTTTACCCATCCCATCTACAGGGCGTGGAGCCCACAAACTGGGTGCTGATGGGAGGTCGGGGCTCAGGCTCTGTCAGACAGAGCATTAGTGCACAGGGCAGCCTGGATATTGTGGTTCTGTCTAGGGCCGTGCAGGATGATCCTCACATGGGGATCCTGGGTAGACCCATAGGGCCCTCCATCTATCTGGACGGCAGGCAGTAGGCTGCGTTGGGGCTCCAGACTGAACCATCTCGAGGGCTTCCTGGCCAGGAGGGTGAGAACGGAAGTCTGAAATCACAAGCTCTGGTTCAGTTCAGTGCCAAGCATATGGCAGTTCCAATGTGCAGCATCTGACTTGAGATCTCCAGCACCTGAATCAGGGCGAGTGTCGGATGGTTGCTCACGCTGGAGTTTGTGTCCATGACGCCCGATGATGGAGGGGTGGCCTCATGAGGCCATGGAGGTTTTCCCAGTCTGGGCCTTGTGATGTCCTCCGAACAGCAAGCTTTCCTTCTGCTGGATAAGGGGAGTGCATTTTGATTGCCCCAGAGTCCCCCATATGGAAAGATGGTAGCAGAGCTCACTGCAAAGATTCTGGAAAGCCCAGTTCAGCTTATCCTTTCAGCTCAGGAACAAGGCAGTTTCAATCTTCTGGCTCTGTGCAAGTGTCCAGTGGGCTGAGTTGACAGGGAGCCTCATGCTAATGTGTCATAAGTTTGGATTGTGTCCAGGAGACCTTAGATTGTGGCAGATGCTCAAGTGCCATGAAGGATTCTTCTCCCCTGAGGGTTGGACACAGCTCCCAAGAGCCAGGTAACTTCTGGGGACAGGTGTTCTGTTTTGTGGCCCAGGGATCAAATGTTGGACCGTATGTAGGTACTCCAGAACCTGCCTCTGGGGACAGGTGCCTGCAAAACTCAGCTAGGGTTCTGTTGAGGTCCTAGAGGCATGTCAGTTTCCATCTTCTGACTCAGGGCCATTGACATGGGTGTCTACCCGGAGGTAGGTGTCTGCCATGTGTCAGACTGCGCATTTCTGTCCAGAGCAGCCATCGAAATTGGGTGGGTCAGGGGCCTTGGAGGTGTCTCCCAATCTGGAAGGATTGTGCAACTGTGAAGTGCAGAGATTCCTTTGTGAGGGCAGGCATAGTCCTGCGCTGTGGCTCTAGTGGCCCCATCCTGGAGGGACTGTGTGCCAGAGCTATGGTGACAAAAGTCTGCAAACATATACTTGGGTTAGGTTGAGGGGCCAGGTGATGGCAGGCCTGATCTACAGACCGTGAGGGCAGTGCCTCGGAATCTGAAATTTGGTCCAAGGGGAGGCGGGAGTGCAGGCTCTTCTGTATGGGTTGTGTGTCTCCGTTGGCCACTGAACAGAGTGGTGGCATCATAGGACTAAGGGAGATTCTGCCTCCGTGGGGATTTTGCATGGCTCCCAAGGTTTTGGTGAATTTATGGATGAAGTAAAGAGAGCAGTTTTCCATCTCCAGGGTCCCACCATTGCAGGGATTCCACAGTGGGCTTCCAGGTCCGGGCGCCTGGCGAAACCGACTCAGGGTGAGAATCTGGTCCTAGGGGCATGGCGGCCTGTTATGCGGGCTCTGGTCCATCTAGCGAGGGGGCTTCTTTGAAAGCAGGTTCAGGGTTATGGTCATGCCTGTTTGTGCCCAGGGCTGCCCTCCTAGTTGGCCGTGGTCTCATGGGTAATGCAGCTGTCTCCCACTCTGAGTGTTTGACCCCCATCCCCACAGCAAGCTTTTACTGCCGTGGGGAAGGAGAAGTGCTCTTTTGTGCTTGAGGATCCTACATATGCTGGTATTGGAGCTATGGTTGGGGCGCAGATGCCTGAAATCCAGGTTGGGTAGAGATGGCAGCCTCGGGCCGTGGTCCGTCACACCTGCCGGAGTTGGCGGCCACTACCTGGGGGGCTGACTGGAGTCGGGGATCAGGCAGGGTCAGAGAATTAGTGTGCAGTGCGGCCTGGATATTGGGTTCCGTCTAGGGCCGTGCAGGTTGATCCTCACATGGGAATCCAGGGCAGATCCATAGGGCACTTCTTCTATCTGGAGGACAGGCAGAAGGCTGCGTTGTGGCTCCAGACTTCCCAATCTCGAGGGCTTGCTGGCCAGGAGGGTGAGGACGGAATTCTGAATGCACAAGCGCCGGTTCGGTTCAGTGCCGAGGAGATGAGGTTTCCAATGTGCAGCGTCTGACTCGAGATCTCCAGCAGCTGAGTCAGGGCGAGTTTCCGATGGTCGCTCACGATGGAGTTTGTGTCCATGATGCTTGATGAATTGAGAGGTGGCCTCATGAGGCTATGCAGGTTTTCCCAGGCTGGGACTTGTGAGCTGCTCCGAGCAGCAAGCTTGCCTTCTGCGGGACAGGGGGAGTCCGTTTTGATATCTCCAGTGTCCCCCATATGGAAAGACATGGTAGTAGAGCTCACCATATAGATGTCTGGAAAGCCCAGCTCAGCTTATCATTTCAGCCCAGGAACAAGGCAGTTTCGATCCTGTGGCTCTCGGCAAGTGCACAGGGAGCTGAGTTGACAGGGGGCCTCATGCTGATTGTTCACAATGCTGGCTTGTGTCCAGAGAGACCTTAGTATGTGGCGGAGGCTAAAGTGCCATGCAGGATTCTCCTCCCCTGAAGGTTGGACAAAGCTCCCAAGAGCCTGGTTAACTTCTGGGGACAGGAGGTGTTCTGTTTTGTGGCTCTGGGACCAAGCGTTGGGCCATTATGCAGGTATTCCAGAACATGCCTCTGGGGAGAGATGCCTGCACACCTCAACTAGGGTTCCATTGAAGTACTAGGGGGAGGTCAGATCCATCTTCTGACTCAGTGCCATTGACCTGGATGTCTGCCTTTAGGTAGGTGTCTGGCATATGTCAGATTGCATATTTCTCTCCAGTGCAGCCAATGAAATTGGGTGGGCTCAGGGGCCTTTCGGGTGTCTCCAAATCTGGAGGGTTTGTGCAACTGTGACGGGCAGAGTTTCCTTCGGGAGGACTGGCAGAGTCCTGGGCTGTGGCTCTAGAGGCCCCATATGAAGGGCCTGTCGGCCAGGGCTTTGGGGACAAAAGTCTCCAAACACCAACTCCAGTTAGGGTGAGGGGCGAGGTGATGTCAGGACTGGTCTCCAGACCTTGAGGGCAGTGTCTTCGGATCTGAAATTAGGGTGATGGGGAGGCGGGAGTGTAGGCTTTTCTGTCTGGGTTGTGAGTCTCGGTTGGCGACGGAATGGAGTTGTGGCATTATGGGTCTGTGGGAGATTCTGACTCTGTGGGGATTTTAGATGGCTCCTAAGGTTTTGGTGTCTTTCTAGATGAAGGAAAGATAGCTGTTTTCTGTCTCAGGGGTCCCGCCATAGCAGGGATCCATAGTTGGCTTCTGCATACTGGCGCCTGGAGAACCTGACCCAGGGTGAGGATTTGGGCCTATGGGCATGGCAGGCCTGATAGGCAGGCTCCTGGTCCAGCTAGCGAAGGGGCTGACTTGAAAGCAGGCTCAGGCTGATGGTCACAATGCCTGTTTTTGCCCATGGATGCCCTCCTGGGGGGCGGGGGGGACGTGGTCTCATGGGCCATGCAGCTGGCTCCACTCTGAGGGTTAGACCCCCAGCCCCACAGCAAGCTTTTCCAGTCTTGTGGAAGGAGAAATTGCTCTTTTGTGCTTGAGGATTCCCCAATAGGCCGGGATTGGAGCTATGGTCTGGGCACAGACGCCTGAGAACCCAGGTTGGGTAGAGATGACAGCCTCGGGCCATGGCCGGTCCCACCTGCAGGAGATGGAGACCGCTATCTGGGGGGCTGACTGGAGGTCAGGACTCAGGCTGTGTCAGACAGGCATTAGTGCACAGTCGGCCTGGATATTGGGGTTCCAGTTAGGGCCGTGCAGTTTGATCCTCACTTGGGGATTCTGGGCAGACCCATATGGCCCTTCTTCTTTAGGGAGGGAAGGCAGAAGGCTGTGCTGTGGCTCCAGAATTCCCAGTCTGGAGGGCTTGCTGTCCAGGAGGGTGAGGACGGAATTCTGAACTCTCAAGTGCCAACTCAGTTCAGTGCCTAGCACATGGCCGTTCCAATGTGCAGCGTCTGACTCGAGATCTCCAGCACCTGAGTCAGGGCGAGTGTCGGATGGTTGCTCATGCTGGAGTTTGTGCCCATGACGCCCGATGATGGAGGGGTGGCCTCATAATGCCATGGAAGTTTTCCAGCCTGGGGCTTGTGAGCTGCTCCCCTGTTCCTTCTGCGGGACATGGGGAGTCCGTTTTGATGGCTCCAGGGTCCCCCATATGGAAAAACACGGTAGCAGAGATCACCGCATAGATGTCTAGAAAGCCCAGTTCCTTTCAGCCCAGGAACAAGGCAGTTTCGATCTGGTGGCTCTGGGCAAGTGCCCAGGGCCCGAAGTTGACATGGGGACTCATGCTAGTGGTTCAGAATGCTGTCTTGTGTCCAGGGAGACTTTAGAATGTGGCGGGGGCTACAGTGCCTTGCAGGTTCGCTTCCCCTGAGGGTTGGACGCAGCTCCCAAGAGCCAGGTTGCCTCTGAGGGCAGGAGGTGTTCTGTTTTGTGCCTCAGAGACCAAGGGTTGGACCATATGTAGGTATTCCTGAACCTGCCTCTGGGGACAGATGACTGCAAACCTCACCTATGGTTCTGTTGAGGTCCTAGATGCATATCAGTTTCCATCTTCTGACTCAGGGCCATTGGTTTGGGTGTCTGCCTGGAAGTAGGTGTCTGGCATGTGTCAGACTGCGCATTTCTATCCAGAGCGGCCAACGAAATTGGGTGGGCTCAGGAGCCTTTTAAGTGTCTCCCAATCTGGAAGGTTTCTGTAACTGTGACTGTCAGTGTTTCCATCGGGATGGCAGGCATAGTCCTGCGCTGTGGCTCCAGAGGCCCATCCTGGAGGTCCTGTCAGCCATGGATTTTGGGAGAAAAGTCTGCAAACACAACCTCGGGGTAGGGTGAGGAGCGAGGTGATGGCAGGCCCAATCTGCAGACCGTGTGGGCAGTGACTCGGGATTTGAAATTAGGGCTATTGGGAGGCGGTAGCCCAGGCTTTCCTGTCTGGCTTGTGTGTCTCGGTTGGCCAAGGAATGGAGGAGTGGCCTCATGGGGCCATGGGAGATTCTGCCTCTGTGGGGATTCCACCCAGCTCCCAAAATTTCCTGTCATTCATGGGGAGGGGAAGAGTGCTGTTTCCGTTTCAGGGGTACAGCCATAACAGGGAATGCAGAGTCCGCTTCTGGGTCCGGGCGCCTGTAGAACACAACCAAGGGTAACGATTTGGGCCTAGGGGCATGTCAGCACCGCTAGGCGGGCTCCTAGTAAAGCTAGCAAGGGGGCTTGTTTGAAATCGGGCTCAGGATGAGGGTCACAATGCCTTTTTGTGACCAGGGCGGCCCACATGAGTGGGCGTGTTCTCATGGTTCATGCAGCTGGATCCCACTCTGAGCGTTTGACCCCCCTCCCCGAGCAGGCTTTTCCTGCCTTAAGGAAGCAGGAGTACTCTTTTGTGCTTGAGGTTCCCCAATAGGCTGGGATTTGAGCTAAGGTCTGGGCACAGATGCCTTAACAACCAGGTTAGTTAGAGATGACAGCCTTGTGCCATGGCCACCCCCACCTGCAGGATATGGGTTCTGCTACCTGTGGGGCTGACTGGAGGTCGGGGCTCAGGCAGTGTCAGACAGAGCATTATTAGTGCACAGGGGGGCCAAGGATATTGGATGCCGTCGAGGGTCATGCCGGTTGATCCTCACGTGGGGATTCTGGGCAGACCCAAAGGGCCCTTCTTCTTTCTGGGAGGCAGGTCCAATTCTGTGTTGTGGCTCCAGAATTCCCAGTCTGGGGTCTTGCGGGCCAGGAGGTTGATGACGGATGTCTGAACACACAAGTGCCAGTTCAGTTCAGTGCCGAGCACATGGCAGTTCCAATATGCAGCGTCTGAATCGAGATCTCCAGCACCCGAGTCAGGGCAAGTGTCAGATGGTCACTCACGCTGGTGTTTGTGACCATGATGACCAAGAATGGAGGGGTGTCCTCAAGAGGCTATGGAGGTTTTCCCAGAATGGGGCTTGTGAACAGCTCTGAACAGCAAGCTTTCCTTCTGTGGGAGAGGTGGAGTCCATTTTGATGGCTCCAGTGTCCCCCAAATGGAAAAACTTGCCAGCAGAGCTCACTGCATGGATGTCTGGAAAGCCGAGCACAGCTTACACTTGCAGCCGGAGAACAAGGCAGTTTCGATCTGGAGGCTCTGGGGTGAAATGACCAGGATGCTGAGTTGACAGGGAGCCTCATGCTGATGGGTCACAAAGCTGGCTTGTGTCCAGGGAGACCTTAGAATGTCTTAGGGCTTCATTCGTCATGCAGAATTCTCCTCCACTGAGGTTTGGACTCAGCTCCCAAGAACCAGGTTGCCTTCTGGGGGCAGGAGGTGTTCAAATTTGTGCCTCAGGGACCAAGTGCTGTACCATATGTATGTATTCCAGAACTTGCCTCTGTTGACAGATGTCTATAATCTAAGCTAGGGTTCCGTTGAAGTCCCAGGGTCATGTCAGGTTCCTTCTTCTGACTCAGGGCCATTGACCCGGATGTCGGCCTAGATGTAGGTGTCTTGCATGCGTCAGACTGCGCATCTTCGTCTGGAGGGTCAAACGAATTTGGTGTGGGCTCAGGGGCCTTGCAGGTGTCTCCCAATATGGAGGATTTGTTCAATTGTGTCAGGCAGAGTTTCCTTCGGTAGGGCAGGCAGAGTCCTGTGCTGTGGCTCCAGAGGCCCCATCCTGAAGGGCGTGTCGACCAGGGATTTAGGGACAAAAGATTGCAAACTCAAACTCGTGTTAGGTTTAGGAGTGAGGTGATGGCAGGCCCGATCTGCAGACCAAGAGGTCAATGCCTCGAGATCTGAGATTAGAGCAACGGAGAAATGGAATGCAGGCTTGAGTGTCTTGGTTGGACACGGAATGGAGTGGTAACCTCATGTGGCCATGGGAGATTCTGTCTCTTTTGGGATTCTGCCCAGCTCCCAAAGGTTTGTTGTCTTTTGGGGGGAAGGGAAGAGTGATTTTTTCCGTCTCAGAGACCAGAGCATAGCAGGGATTCCAGAGTCAGCTTCTGATTCCGGGGGCCTGGAGAACCCGACTGAGGGTGAGGATTTGGGCCTCGGGGCATGGCAGGCCCAGTATGCGGTCTCCTAATCCCGCTAGCGAGGGGGCTTGTTTTCATGTGGGGTCAGTCTGAGGATCACAGTGCCTGTTTTTGCCTAGGGCGGAATCCTGTGCGGGCCTAGTCTAAAGGGCCATGCAGCTTGCTCCCACTCTGAGGGTTTGACCCCCATCCCCACAGCAAGCTTTTCCTGCCGTGGGGATGGTGTAGTGCTCTTTTGTGTGAGGTTTCCTCATTGGCCTGAATTTGAGCTAAGTTATGGTCATAGATGCCTGAATACCCAGGTTGGGTAGATAGGACAGCCTCCGGCCATATCCGGTCCCACCTGCAGGATATGGGGCACGCTACCTGGGGGGCTGACAGGAATTTGGGGCTAAGGCTGTGTCAGACAGAGCATTAGTGCTCAGGGAGTCCTAGCATATTATTGTGCCATCGAGGGCCATGCAGGTTGACCTCACTTGGGGATTATGTGCAAACACATAGGTTCCTTCTATCTTGACGGCAGGCAGAGGGATGCGTTGTGGCTCCAGAAATCCCAATCTGGAGTGCTTGTGGGCCAGAAGGGTGAGGACGGAGGCTGAATACACAAGCGCCGGTTCAGTTCAGTGCTTAGCGCATGGTAATTCCAATGTTCAGGGTCTGACACGAGATCTCTAGCACCCAACTCAGGGCGAGTGTCACATGGTCACTCACGCTGTAGTTTGTGTCCATGATGGCCTATGAATGGAGAGGAGGCCTCAAGAATCCATGCAGGTTTTCCCAGGCTGGGACTTGTGAACCGCTCCGAACAGCAAGATTTCCTTCTGCAGGACAGGGGGAATCCATTTTGATGGCTGAGGGTCCCCCAAATGGAAAGACTTGGTAGCAGAGCTCACCGCATAGATGTCTGGAAAGCCCAGCTCAGCTTATACTTGCAGTCCAGGAACAAGGCAGTTTCAATCTGGTGGTCTGGGGCGTATTGCCCTGGTGGCTGTATTGACAGGGAGCCTCAAGCTGATGGATCACAATGCTAGCTTTTTCCCTTGAGACCTTAGTATATGGCAGAACTCCAGCGCCATGCAGGATTCTCCACCCTTGAAGGTTGGACGCATCTCCCTAGAGCCAGGTTGCCTTCTGGAGACAGAAGGTGTTCTGTTTTTTGCATCAGGGACCTAGCGTTAGAACATAGGTAGATACTCCAGAACTTTCCTCTGGGGACATTTGACTGCAAACCTAAGCTAGGATTCCATTGAAACCCTAAAGGCATGTCTCTTTCCATCTTCTGACTCAGGGACGTTGACCTGGGTGTCTGCCTGGAGGTAGCTGTATGGCTTATCAGACTGTGCATTTCTGACTAGAACGGCCAATGAAATTGGGTGGGCTCAGGGTCCTTGTAGGTGTCTCCCAATCTGAAGGGTTTGTGCACCTGTGACAAGCAAGTTTCCTTCAAGAGGGCAGGCAGAGTCCTGCACTGTGGCTTCAAAGGTGCCACCCTTTAGGGCCTGTGGGGCCAGGGCTTTGGGGAAAAAAATTCTGCAAACACAAACTCAGGTTAGTGTGAAGGGCAAGGTGATGGCAGGCCCGATCTGCAGACAGTGAGGGTAGTGCCGCGAGATCTGAAATGAGGGCGACGGGGAGGCGGGAGTGCAGACTTTTCTGTCTGGGTTGTGTGTCTCGGTTTTCCACGGAATGCAGGGGAGTCTTCATGGTTCCATGGGAGATTCGGCCGCTGGGGGCATTTTGCACGGCTCCCAAGGCTTTGGTGTATTTCTGGATGAAGGGAAGAGAGCTGTTTTCCAACTCAGGGGTCCTGCCATAGCACTGATTCCAGAGTCAGCTTCAGGTTCCAGGTGACTGGAGAAACCGAACGAGGATGAGGATTTGGGCCTAGGGCCATGGCAGGCCCGACATGCGGGCTCCTGGTTCAATTAGCGAGGGGGCTTGTTTGAAAGCAGGCTCAGGCTGACGGTCACAATGCTTGTTTGTGCCCAGGGCGTACCTCGTGGTTGTGTGTGGTCTCATGGGCCATGCAGCTGGCTCCTACTCTGAGGGTTAGACTCCCATCCCCACAGCAAGCTTTTCTGACCATGGGGAAGGAGGAGTGCTCTTTTGTGCTTGAGGATCTCCCATAGGCCGGGATTTGATCTATGGTCAGGGCACAGATGCATGAACACTCAGGTTGGGGAGAGATGACAGCCTCGGGACATAGCCGGTCCCACCTGCAGAAGATGGCTTCTGCTACTTGGGGGTTGACTGTTAGTCGACCCTTAGGCTGGGTCAGACAGATCATTAGTGCACAGTGCGGCCTGGTTATTGGTGTTCTGTCTAGGGCCGTGCAGGTTGATCCTACATGGGGATTCTGAGAAGACCCCTAGGGCCCTTATTATTTTTGGAGGGCAGGCAGAAGGCTGCAATGCGGCTCCAGAATTCCCAATCTGGAGGGCTTGTGGGCCACATGGTTGAGGACAGAATTCTGAATGCACGATCGCCGGTTCAGTTCAGTGCGAAGCACATGACATTTCCAATGTGCAGAGTCTGACTGAGATCTCTAGCACCTGAGTCAGGGCGAGTGTCGGATGGTCGCTCACCCTGGAGTTTGTGTCCATGATGCCCGATGAATGGAGGGGTGGCCTCAGGAGGCCATGGATATTTTCCCAGGCTGAGTCTTGTAGCTGCTCAGAACAGCAAGCTTTCCTTCTGCGGGACAGGTGGAGTCCATATTGATGGCTCCAGAGTCCCCCATATGGAAAGACATCGTAGCAGAGCTCACCGCATTGATGTCTGGAAAGCCCAGCTCAGTTTATCCTTTCAGCTCAGGAACGAGGCAGTTTTGATCTGGTGGCTCTGGGGCACGTGACCAGCAGTTAAGTTGACAGGGAACCTCATGCTAATGGGTCACAATGCTGGCTTGTGTCCAGAGAGACCTTAGAATGTGGTGGGGGCTCTGGCTCCATGCAGGATTCTCCTCCCGTGAGGGTTAGACACAACTCCCAAGAGCCAGGTGGCCTTCTGGGGACAGGAGGTGTTCTGTTTTGTGGCTCAGGGACCAAGTGTTGGACCAAATGTAGGTATTCCACAACCTGCCTCAGGGGACAGATGCCTGCAAACCTAACTAGATTTCCGTTGAGGTCCTGGGGCACGTCAGTTTCCATCTTCTGACTCTGGGCCATTGACCTGGGTGTCTGCCTGGAGATAGGTGTCTGGCATGTGTCAGATTGCACAATTCTGTCCAGAGCGGCCAACAGAATTGGGTAGGCTCAGGATCCTTGCAGGTGTCTCCTAATCTGGAGGGTTTGTGCAACTGTGACGGGCATAGTTTGTTTCGGGAGGGCAGGCAGAGTCCGGCGCTGTGGCTCCAGGGGCCTCATCCTGGAGGGCCTTTCTGTCAGGACTTTGGGAACAAAGTTTGCAAACAAAAACTCAGGTTAGGGTGAGGGGCGAGGTGATGGCAGGCCCGATCTGCAGACCGTGAGGGCAGGGCCTTGGTATCTGAAATTAGGGCGACGGGGAGGCGAGAGCACAGGCTTTTCTGTCTGGGTTATGTTAGGGTCCGTGATCAAAGGAACAAGACTGACACAAAGGGAAAACCAAGCAAAGCTTTATTTCCCGCCATGCATCAGAAATCACACTGACGGGTAGGTGCCCGAGACTTCCTGGGGCCACTGCCTCCTTGCCCTGGGGTCCCTCCTGGAGGCTCCCTGCCTCACCCTCACTGTACCACAGGGCGCTCCCCGGGATGAGGCCACTCCTGACGATGCCGCTCTGGACTATGCTGCTCTCCATGACGAGGCCGTTCCAGACGAGGCCACTCATGATGAGGCCGCTGCCAATGAGGCCGCTCCGGATGAGGCTGCTCCCTGGACTCGTGACAATGCGGCTGCTCAGGGCATCGGGGCAGCTTGCGATGGAGCCGCTGCGCTGGGTGGCAAGGTCGCTCAGGATGGGGCCGCTCCCCGGGATGAGGCCACTGCTGAGGCCGCTCGCATGGACGAGGCCACTCCAGATGAGGCTGCGCACGACACTCCCGATGATGAAGAGGGCCGCAAGTCCTAGGGGTTCGAGTCCGCCTAAATGGTCGGTGGGTTCTAGTCCCCCTGGTTGGTCGGGGAGTTTGAGTTCTGCTAGATGGCCGGGGGGTTCAATTCCCCCTAGACTGTTGGGAGGTAAAAAAGCCCCCACCAATGGCAGGTTCTGAGTAAGAATCGCTGGGCCTGCAGTTTTCTTTGCCTGGTTCTTTTATTGTTTTAATAATAATTATATAATATAATAATAATCGGTTATTTTATTGTTGTGTTATTTGTTGTATTTGGAGAAATGGGACAAGCAGAGAGTAAGGAACATGTGACACCCCTAGGTCTTGTTTGAACATTTCAAGGATTTCCAAGGTAAAGCCACTCAGTCAGGTGACAAGGTTGACCCAGGAAAACTAAAAACACTCTGTCAATTAGAGTGGCCCACATTCTCCACAGAGTGGCCGCCGGAAGGAACATTTGCCTTGGCTCAGATCTATTCTACCCTGAGTGAGGTCTTCGATCTACATCGAGACCAATACTGCACATTGTGGCCTGACGATATCTGATAGAAAAGCCACCGTCATGGCTCAAGTCCCACCTTCACCCTGCTAATGAAACCATCTCTCTCCCTCTAATGCAGAGCACCAGAACCAGAACAGAGAGATGAGGAGGAGCCAGGGAAGAAGATCGTCCTACCTCCATTGGATGTGGAGGATGTGGAATTTACGAACCTTTATCTGCCCCTAAATCTGACTCTCAGTCCTGAGATGCCTTTACCAGTCCATCTCATACGAGGTCAGGATCTACCTATGGGACCACCAAGCAGAGAGACCGCGCTGATCCTTCCCCTTTCCTCTATCCCCCTCATCCCACCTTAACTTCACCAGTACCGTCGGCGCCAATGCTGCCTCTCCGTGATGTTGCTCTACCAGAAGGGAGAGGGCGCCCCCACCTAAGCTATATCCCTTTCTCCTCTTCCAACATCTATAACTGGAAGACCCAACACAAATCGTTTTCTGTCTACCCTCAGGATTTAATTAGTCTCTTGGAGACTGTTTTTCTTACCCACCAACATACCTGGGTGGATATTCAACCGCTCCTTGTGGCTCTCTTTAACACAGAATAGAGGGATCGCATCATGCGAGAAACCCCTAAGGTGACAAGCGAGAGACTTGGCAGGGACCTCGATCCCCGCCGAATGGAAGACTGCTGCCCAAGGGAACCCCCTGACTGAGATCCAAATTGCGATGAAGGTAAGGAGAGCTTACCAGGCTCTACTCGGAGGCCTCCATGCAGCTGCAAGGAGACCCATAAATTTAACCAAAATTAGTATGTTGACTCAAGGTAAGGATGAGTCTCCAGGAGCTTTCCTAGAAAGGCTAATTGAGGCCTATAAAATGTATAGCCCAATCGAACCTGAGGCACTGAAAAATGAGAGGGCAATGAATGTTGCGTTTGTAAGTCAGTCAGCTCCAGATACAAGGAGGAAACTTCAGAAAATCGAAGGGTTTGAAGGGAAGAATCTGACCGAGTTAGTGGGAATAGCAGAAAAGGTGTTTAACAACAGGGATGCACAAGAGGATGAAAAACAGACAAAAAACACTGGTTAAGGTTTTGGCGTTACATGAGGCGAGGAGGAAACATGTTGGGGATGGTAAATGGAAGGAAAGGCCTAAACAGAGAAGGCAAGCAGGAAGACTGAGATTCAGATCAGTGCGCTTATTGTAAGGGAAAAGGATATTGGGCCAGGGAGAGCCCCAAAAGGAAGACAGCAGTGCTCGCCAGCAGAGACTGAAGGGGCCATGCTTCGGAGCCTGTCCCCAACCCTCGGGTAAAAATTGAAGTGGAGGGGAAATCAGTTGGTTTTTTGGTGGACACGGGAGCCCAATTTTCATCATTACTTAAACCTATGGGAAAACTATCTGGAGAGGAAGTCTGGGTACAAGGAGCAAATGGCACAGCGAGACATAAATGGACAACAAAAAGGACTTTAAATTTGGCCTTGGGAGTAGTGAAACATCTATTTTTGGTCCTCCCTAATGTCCCATATAACTTGATGGGAAGAGATCTACTCCACAAGCTATGAGCTGGCATTCAGTTCTCGGAAGGAGACATGACTGTAACCTTGAGACCACCCACTGTACAGGTGCTTATGGCAGCAGTAGGTAAATACCTCCTTTACTAGCCAGTCTCAAATACAGGGGAGACAAAGGCGGGGAGCCTTCTCCAAATCCTCCAAGTCGAGTTTCCCTAGGTCTGGGCAGAAGGGAAGCCCCCTGGCTTGGCCAAGGAACAACCTCCAGCGGTGGTACAATTAAAGGCAAATGCTACAGCTATTCGCGTTCAGCAGTACCCCTTTCCCCGGGAAGCAAAGGAAGGGATCAGAAAACACATTAACCCCCTCCAAGGAGAAGGGATCCTAGTTCCTTGCAAATCTCCATGGAACACACCTTTGCTGCCCATCAAAAAGGCTGAGACTGGGGAGTACCGAACTGTTCAGGACTTGTGGAAAGTTAATAAACGGGTTGAAGATATCCACCCCACAGTGCCTAACCCCTATACGCTACTCTCCCACCTGGGCCCCAAAAGAACTGTGTATACCATCTTAGATCTCAAGGATGCATTTTTTTGCATATCTTTAGCAAGGGAATCTCAATCCCTTTTTGTTTTTGAGTTGTCCGACCCACAGAAAGGATTTCAAGGCCAACTCACCTGGACAAGACTTCCCCAAGGATTCAAGAATTCACCCACCATTTTTGACGAAGCCCTACACGAGGATTTGTGTGCATACAGGACCTCCCACCCAAGAGTCACTCTGTTGCACTATGTTAATGACTTGCTGATAGCCACTGAGGACTATGAGTCATGCTTGTGGGGTACAAGAGCTCTTTTACAAACTCTGCAGGAAAAAGAGTATAGGGTGCCACCAAAGAAAGCACAGCTCTTTCAAAGCCATGGCACTTATCTAGGCTTTGATCTTCATGAGGGAGTGCATTCACTGTCTGAGTCCAGGAAACAGGTGATCACCCGATACCCCCGCCCCACCACATCCCGACAAGTGAGGGAGTTTCTTGGGACAGTGGGCTACTGTAGGCTGTGGATCCCGTGGTTTGCAGAGATTGCCCGACCTCTCTACGAACTGCCAAAAGGGGGGCTCACTATGATAGAGTGGACATCTGAGGCCGAAGGAGCATTTTGGGAATTAAAAACAGCCTTAATGCGCGCCAACATTGGCCATCCCAGATGTTACCAAGCCCTTCCACTTGTATGTGGATGAAAAAGCAGGGGTGGCTAAAGGAGTTTTAACTCAGACCCTGGGGCCTTGAAAAAGGCCAGTAGCCTATGTTAGCAAGAAACTAGATCCAGTAGCAGCTGGATTCCCCCCTTGCCTCCACATAATTTCTGCCACGGCCCTCCTGGTCAAGGATGCGAGTCCATTGACTTTGGGTCAAAATTTCATCCTAACCACCACACACGCTAATGAGGGCCTTCTCCGGACTCCACCAGGCTGATGGATGACAAACACCTGAGTGACGGTGTATCAGGCCCTCCTCCTCAATGAACCAAGAGTGACCTTCCGGCCCCTGGCAGTGCTAAATCCAACCATGCTGCTGCCAGAGGAGCTGGCTGACCATACCCATGATGGCGGGGAAGTCCTAAACCAAGTGGCAGGAATAAGGTCGGATCTCAGAGACATTCCCCTCCTGGATACCGAGATGACCTGTTCACAGATGGGAGTAGCTACGTGGTAAATGGAAAGAGGTATGCAGGGGCTGCAGTAGTTTCTCCTGAGCAGAAACTCTGGACAGCAGCCCTGCCACATGGAACTTCGGCACAAAAAGCGGAACTGCTTGCACTCACTAAGGCACTGCAGATGGCAAAAGGTAAAACTGCCAACATCTATACGGGCAGCAGGTATGCCTTTGTTACTCTCCATATACATGGGGCTATTTATAAAGACGGAGGTCTATTAACAGCAGAAGGAAAAGGAATTAAAATCAGAGGAGAGGGGCGGCTGGGTGGCTCAGTGGGTTAAAGCCTCTGCCTTTCGCTCAGGTCATGATCCCAGGGTCCTGGGATCGAGCCCCGCATCGGGCTCTCTGCTTGGCAGGGAGCCTGCTTCCTCCTCTCTCTCTCTCTCTGCCTGCCTCTCTCCCTACTTGTGATCTCTATCTGTCAAATAAATAAAATAAAAATCTTAAAAAAAATCAGAGGAGAAATATTGGCTCTCCTTCAGGCTATTATGTACCCAAAAGAGGTGGCCCTTATGCATTGCCTGGGACACCAAAAGGGGACTGATCTGATTTCAAAAGGAAACCAATTACCAGATCAAGCCGCAAAGGAAGCAGCCCAAGAAACAGTGCAAGAACTGGTTACACTCCCATCTCCAGCCCTACCAGAAAAACCAAACAATTCAGAAGAAGAATTAAAGTATTTACAGAAATGGGTTAAATTGGACTATGAAGGGGACTGGGCCAAGACTGAAGCAGGAAAAATAATTCTTCCTCCAAGACTAGGCAAAAAGTTAGTAGACCAGATACATCAGGGTACTCATTTGGGGATACGCAAACTCAAGGAGCTTATAGGCGAGCAGTTCCAGGTTTCTAAATTAGGGCATATGGTTTGGGATGTAGTTGATAGATGTGCTCAATGCCAGGCAGTTAATGTGGGAAGACCTAAAATGGGAAGAGGGAAAAGAGAAAGAGGTAAGGAACCAGGAATTTGTTGGGAAATAGATTTCACAGAAATGAAACCTTGAAAATATGGGAACAAGTACATGTTAGTTTTTGTAGATGCCTTTTCAGGCTGGGTAGAGGCTTTTCCCACCAAACATGAGATGGAACGAGTGGTAGCCAAAGAGCTACTAGAGGAAATAATGCCTAGGTTTGGGCTGCCTCTCGCAATCGCGTCAGACAATGGAACTGCATTTGTGAGTTCAGTCTCACAGGCATTGGCCAAGGCTGTGGGCACTAATTGGAAACTGCATTGGGCCAACCGGCCCCAGAGTTCCGGGCAAGTAGAGAGAATGAACTGGACTCTTAAAGAGACCTTGACAAAACAAATTCTGGAGATTGGCGGTGTATGGGTTGATCTCCTTCCTTTCTCCCTCCTCAGGGCCCGATGTACACCCTATTTAACAAGGTGACCCCATATCTCCTTCCTTTCTCCCTCCTCAGCGCCCAATGTACACCCTATTTAAGCAAGGAGCCCCTCCGCCCCTCCCCTATCCTCGAATACAAGAGATTGCCCTAGCAGAGATGACTGATCAATCTGTACTCCAGTCACTGCAGGCATTACAGTCCGTCTTAGAAAAACAAACAAACAAAAAATAAGCAAACAAACAAAAAACAACCAAAAAAAAAAAAACCACTCAGGGATCCAGACTGCCCAAACTGGGCCCGAGACGGGGGTGGAACCACATCCTTACCAACCCGGGGACTTGGTTTGGATACGTAGCTATCTAGTGGGAACTTGGAGCCTCGCTGGAAGGGACCATTTACTGTTATCTTGACCACCCCCACAGCAGTAAAATTAGAAGGCATTAGGGCCTGTATTCATGCGGGTCACGTCAAATGAGCCAAGGATGAGGACGCCCCCCAGAATTGGATTCTGCAGGTGACAGACCCCACTGACCATAGACTAAAGCAATAAACTGTGAGTTTATTGTTGCTCCTATTGTTACCTGTTCATGTAAAGTATAGGTGGGACATTAGATGAACTGAATTAGGAAAAAATGGAAAAGGCTATACAAAGTTTTGAATGGCTAACTCATCAGCCGACTGTGCACTGCTGTTACTTTTTGGCCCCAGTATTACATGCTCGGTATAAACCCCTTACAACAGGAGAACATAGAACTTGTTGAAAAGTCAAGGATTTGACTAATTTCCAAAGGAAAGCAGGGAATGTAAGGGCGGGCCTGGACAGCTAGGTGGATATGGCCAATCAGTGGGGCATGCATATATTTACTGAGGTGAGTTGCAATCCCAGTGGCCACCTGTGAGTGGGCTGGGCTCAACCACCTCTATAAAGGCTGGTCTGTGAGGCTGAGGGGGGAGGTGGTAGCAGGAGGAGTTAGACTAAGGGGTAGCAGGAGCCGTTAGAGTAGCCATTAGGGGAGCCATTGGGAGACTTTAGGGTAGTGGTAGGAGTGGTAGTGTAGGGGTTGTGGAGAGTGACAGCGCCCTTTTCGTCATCGGGAGCTTCAGGAGCGGCATTGCTGGGAGGCACACCGCCCCATGCAGCAGCGCCGCTGGGACCAGCTTTGTCAGGAGTGGCATTGCTCGGAGCCTCATCCTGGGGAGCAGACCTAATTGGAGCAGCCTCACTGCCCTGAGCAGTGGCGCTGCCCCGAGTGTCCTCACCACCCACGCAGCGGCGCTGTCACTAGACTGTCAGTGAGTGGCCTCATCAGGAGTCACCTCATCCCCTGGAGCGGCCTCATCTTCAACGGCCTCACCCTCCCGAGCTGTGGCACCACCCCAGCAGCGGCGCTGTCACTAGATGGTTGGGGAGCGGCCTCATCTGCAGCGTCCTCATCCCGGGGAGCAGTGCCATCCAGATTGGCCTCATCGCGAGCTGCTGCATCATGAGCGGCCTCATCGCCAGCTTCCTTGTCCTGGGGAGTGGGCTCATCTGCAGGGGCATCACCACCCCGAGCAGCACCGCTGTCACTAGACGGTCGGGAAACAGCCTCGTCAGGAGCGGCCTCGTCCCAGGGAGCGGACCCGACCGGAGTGGCCTCGTCCGGGGAGTGGCCTCGTTGGCAGTGGCCTCGTTGTAAGCAGCCTCATCTGGTGCAGCCTCATTGGCAGCGGCGCCGCTGCTCGTGCTGTCATGAGTCCGGGGAGCGGCCTTGGGAGGAGCGGCCTTGTCCGAGGAGCGGACCCGACTGGAGCGACCTCTTCCAGGGAGTGGCCTCATTGGCAGCAGCCTTGTCATAAGCAGCCTCATCCAGAGCAGCCTCGTTGGCAGTGGCGCCGCTGCTCGCGCTGTCATGAGTCCGGGGAGCGGCCTTGTCGTGAGCGGCTACTTCTGGAGGGCCTCATCAGGAACAGCCTTGTCCCAGGGAGTGGCCTGTGGTACAGTGAGGTTGAGGCAGGGAACCTCCAGAAGGGACCCCAGTGCAAGGAGCTCGTGGCCCCCAGCAAGGCACGGGCACCTACTGCTCAGTTTGATTTCTGATGCATGGCACAAAATAAACCTTTGCTTGATTTTTGCTTTGTGTCAGTCTCTTTCCTTTGATCATGGACCCTAACACCATCCTGGAGGGCCTGTTGGCCAGGGTTTTGGGGACAGAAGTCTGCAAACACACACTCGGGAGAGGGTTCTGGGCGATGTGATGGGAGACCTGATCTATGGACAGTGAGGGCAGGGCTGCGGGATCTGAAATTTTTTCAAAGGGGATGCAGGAGCACAGGCTTTTCTGTCTGGGTTGTGTGTCTCGGTTGGCCACAGAATGTAACAGTAGCCTCAAGGAGTCATGGGAGATTCTGCCTCTGTGAGGATTCTGCCCAGCTCCGAAGGGTTTGGTTTCTTTTGGGGGGAAGTGAAGAGTGCTCTTTTCTGTCTCACGGGTCCCGCCATAGCAGGGATTCCAGAGTCAGCTTCTGGGTGAGGATTTGGGCCTAGGGGCATGTCAGGCCAGATATGTGGGCTCCTGATCCAGCTAGCAAGGGGGCTGTTCTGAAAGAGGGCTCAGGCTGAGGGTCACAATGCCTGTTTATGGCCAGGGAAGGCCTCCTGAGTGAACGTGGACTCATGTTCAATGCAGCTGGCTCCCACTCTGAGGTTTAGACCACCATCCCCACAGCAAGATTTTCCTATTGTGGGGAAGGAGCAGTGCATTTTGATGCTTGAGGATTCCCCATAGCCCGGGATTTGAGCTATGGTCTGGGCACAGACGCCTGAATACTCAGGTTGGGTAGAGATGACAGTCTCTGACCTTGGCAAGTCACACTGCGGGATATGGGGCCCAGTACCTGGGGGGGCTGATGGGAGGTCAGGGCTCAGGCTGTGTCAGACAGAGCATTAGTGCACAGTGTGGCCTAGGACAATGGGTGCTTGCTCACGCTGGAGTTTGTGTTCATGATGGCAGACGAATGGTGGGGTGGCCTCATGAGGCCATGGAGGTCTTCCCAGGCTAGAGCTTGTCAGCTGCTCCCAACAGAATGCTTTCCTTCTGCGGGAAACAGGGAATCCGTTTTGATGGCACCAGGGTCACCCAGATGGAAAGACGTTGTACCAGAAATCTCCACATGGATGCCTGGAAAGCCCAGCTCCGCTTACACTTCCAGCCCAAGAACAAGGCTGTTTGGATCTAGTGGCTCTGGGGCAAAGTGGCCAGGTGGCTGAGGTGGCACAGAGCCTCATTCTGATGGGTCACAATGCTGGCTTGTGTCCAGGGAGACCTTAGAATGTGGTGGGGGCTCAGGCACCATGCAGGATTCTCCTCCGCTTAGGGTTGGGCACAGCTCCCAAAAGCCAGGTTGCCTTCCGGGGACAGGAGGAGTTCTGTTTTGTGGCTCAGGTATCATGTTTTGGACCATATGTATGTATTCCAGAGTTTCCCTCTGGAGGCAGATGACTGCAAACCTAAGCTTGAGATCCGTTGAGGTCCTAGGGTTATGTCAGATTGCATCTTCTGACTCAGTGCCATTGACCTGGGTGTCTGCCTGGAGGTAGGTGTCAGGTATGTGTCCCAATGCGCCTTTTCTCCAAGGCGGCCAATGAAATTGCAGTGGGCTTAAGGACATTTCAGTTGTCTCCCAATCTGGAGGGTTTGGGCAAATGTGACAGCCAGAGTTTCCTTCGGGGCTTGCCGGCAGAGTCCTGCACTGTGGCTCCAGAGGCCCCATCCTGGAGGGCCTGTCAGACATGGCTTTGGGAAAAAAAGTCTGCAAACACAAACTCGGGATAACTTTCTGGGCGAGGTGATGGAAGGCCCGATCAGCGGACCATGAGGGCAGTGCCGGGTATCAGAAATGAGGGTGGTAGGGAAGCAGGAGAGCAGGATTTTCTGTCTGGGTTGTGTGCCTTGGTTGGCAACATAATGTAGCAGTAGCCTAATGGGGCCATGGGGGATTCTGCCTCTGTGAGGATTCTTCCTGGCTCCCAAGGGTTTGGTGTCTTTTGGGGGGAAGAGAAGATTGCTGTTTGCCATCTCAGGGGTCCCACCATAGCAGGGATTCCAGAGTCGGCTTGTGCGTTTGGGCGCCTGAAGAACCTGACAGAGGTTGAGGATTGGGCCTAGGGGTATGTCAGGCACGACATGCGTGCTACTGGTCCAGCTAGAGAGGGAGTTCGTTTGAAAGCGAGCTCAGGCTGAGGGTCACAATGCCTGTTTGTGTCCAGGGTGGCCATCCCAAGTGAACGTGGTCTCATGGGCCGTGCAGCTGGTTCCCACTCTGAGGATTAGACCCCCATCCCCACAGCAAGCTTTTTCCTTTTTGGGGAAGGAGGAATGCTCTTTGATGCTTGAGGTTCCCGCATAGGCCGGGATTTGAGCTATGGTCTTTGCACAGAAGCCTGAATACCCAGTGTGTGTAGAGATGACCATCTCCGGACATGTCAGGTCCAACCTGCAGGATAAGGGGCCCAATACCTGGGGGACTGATTTGAGGTCGGGCTCAGGCTGTGTCACCAAAGCTTTAGTGCACAGGGTGGCCTAGGACATTGGCGTGCTGTCGAGGTCCGTGCATGTTGATCCTCATGTGGCTATTCTGGGAGGACCCCTGTGGCTCTTCTTCTTTCTGGAAGGCAGACAGAAGAATGCATTGTGGGTCTCGAAGGAACAATCCGGAGGGATTGGGGCCAGCAGGGTTAAGACAGAATTCTGAGCGAACAAACGCCAGATCAGTTCAGTGCCAAGCCCCTGGCATTTCCAATGTGCAGTGTCTGACTCGAGATCTCCAGCACCTGAGTCAGGGCACGTGTCAGATTGTTGTTCACGCTGAAGTTTGTGTCCATGGTGGCCGACAAATGGAGGGAAGGCCTCGTGAGGCCATGGAGGTTTTCCCAGTCTGGGGTTTGTGAGCTGCTCCAGACAGCAAGCTTTCCTTCTGTGGGACAGCAGGAGTCCATTTTGATGGCAAAATGATTCCCTTATGTAAAGACGTTGTAGCAGATGTCATTGCGTGGATGCTGGAAAGCCCAACTCAGCTTCCCCTTCCAGTCCAGGAACAAGGCCATTTGGATCTGGAGGTTCTGGGGCAAAGTTCTCATGGGGCTGTGGTGACAGGGAGCCTCATTCTGATGGTCACAATGCTGGCTTGTGTCCAGGGAGACCTTAGAACGTGACGGGGGCTCAGGCACCATGCAAGATTCTCCTCCCCTGATGGTTGGACGCAGCTCCCAAGAGCCAGGTTGATTTCTGGGTACAGGAGGTGTTCTGTTTTTTGGCTCAGGGATCAAGTGTTGGACCATATGTAGGTATTCCATTCTTTGCCTCTGCAGGCAGTTGGCTGCAAACCTAAGCTAGGGTTCCGTTGAGGTCCTAGGGATATGTCAGGTTCAATCTTCTGACCAGGGCCATTGACCTGGGTTTCTCCCTGGAAGTAGGTGTCTGGCATGTGTCTGAATGCGAATTTTTCCCAAAGTGGCCAATGAATTTGGAGTGGGCTTAGGGGCCTTGCAGTTGTCTCAAAATCTGGAGGGTTTGTGCAAATATATCAGGCAGAGTTTCCTTCGGGTTGTCAGGCAGTCCTAAGCTTTGGCTCAGGAGGGCCCATCCTTGAGGGCCTGTCTACCAGTGCTTTGGGAACAAAAGTTCGCAGACACAAACTCGGGATAGGGTTAGGGTCAAAGTGATTTCAGGCCAGATCTTCAGACCATGAGGGCAGTGCCGTGTGATCTGATATTAGGGCAATGGGGAGTCAGGAGTACAGGCTTTTCTATCTGAATTGCATGTCTCCATTTGCGACAGAATGTAGCAGTAACCTAATGGGGCCATGGGAGATTCTGCCTGTGTGAAGATTCTGCCCAGCTCCCAAGGGTTTGTTGTCTTTAGGGGGTAAGGGAAGACTGCTTTTTAGGGGCCTGATTTGCCAGAGGAACTATAATCCCCGGATATAGGGGCCGGACAAGCCAGATAGCCATATCCAATCATTGGGGTGCGCATATATTAACTGTGGTGAGTTGAAATCTCATTGTCAACCTGTGTGTAGGTCGGGATCAACCACCTCTATAAAGGTTAGTCTGTGAGCCTTGGAGGGGGGAGAAGTAGAAGGAATTAGAATAGCTATTAGAGAAGTTGGGGGAGTTAGAGTAGCCTTTAGAGAACTAGGAGGAATTAGAAAGGCCATTAAGAAGTAGGAGAAGTTAGAATAGACATTAGAGAAGTAGGAGGAGTTAGAATAGCCATTAGAGAAGTAAGAGGAGTTAGAATAGCCGTAGAGAAGTAGGAGGCATTATAATTGCCTTTAGGAGTTAGAATAGCTGTTAGATATGTAGGAGGAGTTAGAGTTGTCGTTAGAGAAGTAGGAGGAGTTAGAATAGCCATTAGAATAAGAGAATAGCCATTAGAGTGGCCGTTGGGAGCCGCTAGGGTAGTCGTAGGAGTGATAGTGTTGGTGTCGTCGGTAGCAGCGCCACCCTGAGCCATGGCCCCACCAGCAGTGGCCTTGCCACCCTGAGCCATGGCCTCACTGGAGTGGTCTGGATGGAGCGGCCTAGCCAAAGTGGCGAAATTCCAGGTAGCGGCCTGGTTTGCATGTGGCCTCAACTTCGAGTGGCCTCCTCCAGAGAGGCCACTTCATCGTCAAGAGCGGCCTTGTCCAAAGCGGCCTCTTCATCATCGGGAGCGGCTTTGTCTGGAGCGGCCTCTTCATTGTCAGGAGCAGCCTCGTCTGGCTTGTGGCCTTGTATGGGTAGCGGCCTCCCCTGGGGAGTGGCCTTGTTGGAGTGGCCTCTTTGGGGGCAGAGGCTGTGCCATCAGAGTTGTCATCCTCATCATCCCTGCCTCTTTTTCATCGGGAGCGGCTTCCTCGTCATAGTCGCCTCTACATAAGAGATGGCTCAGATTGGTCTGTTTGGTTTCTGATGCTTGGCGTGAAATAAAGCTTTGCTTGATTTTGACTTTGTGTCAGAATTGTTCCTTTGATCACGGACCCTAACATTGGTGGCTCATCCGGGATCAAACAACGAGACCTGAGCCAGATCGGAATTCATGGGAAATGCCTCCGGAGGTGTTGGTATCTTGTTTCTCTGTCTGGTTGGAGCTCCAGGGTTTGGCCCACCGGGGAGAAGCTGGACGCAGCCATGCTCCACAGTGCTGGAGTGGATGTGGGGATGCCCCATCTCTCTGCTGGTAGATCGATAGGGGGTTCGAGTCCTCCTAGATGATCAGGGGTTCCGAGTCCCCCTGGAAGGTCACTAGGGGGGTCAAGTCCCCCTAGTAAGTCAGGGGGTTCGATATCCCGAGGTGGTCATCAGGGGTTCGAGTCCCCCTAGGTGGTGAGGGGCTTTGAGTCCCCCTAGGAAATCACCACCAGTGGCAGAACCACTCGCCTGCAGTTATCTTTTTGTTGTCTGTTTTGTTTTTTGTTGTGCTTGAAGGAATGGGGCAAGCAGAGAGTAAGGGGACTCTGACTTTCGTTTCTCTGTTCTCCATAATAGATGTGGGGCTTCTTTCTCACTCATTTCGTGTATTAAAGGCTATAACTGGAGACAACTGGTGTTAGTCTAAGTCGGGACAGAGATTTAGGGAATATTGCCAAGCAGAAGCTGAAACTCTCTTAGTTTTGGGGAATTCCTTGCCTTCTGTGGCACAACCTGGACTGCCTAGCACCTCCCCCTTGCTGGCGGAAAATCATGGCGTCTGAAGTGGAATGGTCCCAGGTGAAACATGAAATCTGTTAGCAAAGAGATGACTGAACTGATGGTTAATTGTCTGTCTCGGGGTTTTAATGGGTAATTGTTAAAGTAGCTTTCAGAGTCTTTGGTAACCTGAAGCTTTGAAGTTTTGCTTGGATGAGAGATGGGATGAAGTGCTAGGGGGCTGGTTGCTGGCATTAGGTTTGTGCTTTTGAAATCTGTTGGTAAACATGTTTTGTGCTTAACTGCTATTGCAACAGTTCACAATTGGTTAATATTTAGTCTTCACTAGAGATTGAGATGTTTCTAAGAAAATGTACTGGTTTTTGTTGCCAACCCAGAATTGTAAATGATATCTCATTGACTCATAAGTCTTTTCCCTGATAAGCTAAGTTACTCAGGAAGTACTGCTAAATCAATGATAAACCTTGGGTTAAATTTGGGTAAACGCTGTAACTATTCCAGAGGATCTATACATTTTCTAAAGTTTTAATGTTTTGATAAGGGTCATCATTTGATATTTAACCATATCTATTCTGAGTTTTTTGTCATTTGTAATTGTTTTAATTCTCCTGTAAGATGAATCCCCCCTTAAGAAAATTCATATAGACTTTCAGAACAAATACTTTTCTTTGATATGTTGAAATCCTGGAACTGAATTTCCAGAATTTCCAGAAGTAAAAGTTGCACTCGTACTAAACCAGAATTAGTACGGTGACTAAAGATAAGATTGAGTCTCCAGGATCTTTCCTTAAAAAGCTCATTGAAGCCTATAAAATGTATAACCCAAATGATCCTGAGGGACCCAAAAAACAGGGAGCAGTGAATCTTGCTTTTGCCAGTCAGTCAGCCCCGGATATAAGGAGGAAACTTCAGGATATTGAAGGATTTGAAGGGAAGAATCTGATTGAGCTCTTCGGAATAGCAGAAAAGGTGTTTAAGAACAGGGATGCACAGGACAATGAAAAACAGACAAAAAGCTGGTTAAGATTTTGGCATTACATGAGTTAGGTAGAGGAAAGTAAATGGAAGGAAAACCAAAGCACAGAGAAGGCCGGTGGGAAGACATAGATTCAGATCAGTGTGCTTACTGTAAGGAAAAAGGACACTGGTCCAGGGAGTGCCCCAAAAGTAAGACGGCAATGCTGGCCACCAGAGTAAAAATTGAAAAGGAGGGGAAATCAAATGATTTTTTTGGTGGACACGGAAGCTCAATTTTCATCATTAATTAAAGATATGGGAAAACTCTCTGGAGAGGAAGTTTGGGTACAAGGAGCAAATGGCACAGAGAGACATAAATGGACAACTGAAAGGACTTTAAATTTGGCCTCAGGAGTAGTGAAACATCGATTTTTGGTCCTCCCTAATGCCCTATATAACTTGATGGGAAGAGATCTCCTCCACAAGTTACGAGCTGTCATTCAGTTCTCGGAAGGAGATGTGACTGTAACCTTGAGACAAGCCACTGTACAGGTACTTATGGCAGCACTAGATGAATACCTCCTTTATGAGCCAGTCTCAAAACCAGAGGAGACAAAGGCGGGGAGCCTTCGCTAAATCCTATAGGTCGAGTTTCCTGAGGTCTGGGCAGAAGGGAAGCCCCCTGGCTTTGCCAAGGGACAACCTCCAGTCATGGTACAATTAAAGGTGATGGCTATGGCTGTTCATGTTCGGCATAACCCCCTTCCCTGGGAAGCAAAGGAAGGGATCAGAAAGCACATTAACCACCTCCAAGGAGACGTGATGCTATTTCCTTGCAAATCTCCATGGAACACACATTTGCTGCCTGTCAAAAAGGCAGATACTGGGGATTAACTGACCCGTTCAAGATTGTGGGAAGTTAATAAACAGGTTGACTATATCCACTCAACGGTGCCTAACCCCTATACCCTACTCTCCCTCCTGGGCCCCCAAACAACTGTGACCATCTTAGATTTCAAGGATGCATTTTTCTGCATATCTTTTGCAAGGGAATTTCAACCCCTTTTTGCTTTTGAGTGGTCCAACCCAAAGGAAGTATTCCAAGGCTAACTCACCTGTACAAGACTTCCCCAAGGATTCAATCATCACCAACCATTATTTTTTGACGAGGCACTACACGAGGATTTCTGTGAGTACAGAAATTCCAACCCATTAGTCACTCTGCTACAGTATGTTGATGACTTGCTAGTAGCCGCAGAGGACTATGAGTCATGTTTGTGGGACCGAGATCTCTCTTACAGACTCTACAGGAAAAAGGGTATCGGGTGTCAGCAAAGAAAACACAGCACTGTCAGAGCCATACCACATAGTTAAGCTTTGATCTCCACGAGGGAGTGCGTTCACTGAGTCCTGGAAACAGGTGATCACTCAATACCCCCACCCCACCCCGTCCTGACAAATCAGGGAGATTCTTGGATGGTGGGCTTCTGTAGGCTGTGGATACTGCAGTTTGAAGAGATTGCCCAACCTCCTTATGAACTGGCAAAGGGGGGGGGGGGCTCACTATGATAGAGTGGACAGCTGAGGCAGAAAGAGCATTTCGGGAATTACAAACAGCTGTACTGAGTGCATTGGCCATCCCAGATTCTTGGATGGTGGGCTTCTGTAGGCTGTGGATACTGCAGTTTGAAGAGATTGCCCAACCTCCTTATGAACTGGCAAAAGGGGGGGCTCACTATGATAGAGTGGACAGCTGAGGCAGAAGGAGCATTTCGGGAATTACAAACAGCTGTACTGAGTGCATTGGCCATCCCAGATGTAACCAAGCCCTTCCACTTCTATGTGGATAAAAAATGCAGGGGTGGCCAAAGATGTTATGACTCAGAATCTGGGGCCTTGGCAAAGGCCAGTAGCCTATCTTAGCATGAAATGAGATCCAGTAGTGGCTGGAATCCCCTCTTGCCTCTGCATAATTGCTGCCACGGCCCTCCTGGTCCAGGATGCAAGTAATTTGAATTTGTGTCAAAATCTCATCTTGACCACCACCCATGCTACAGAGGGCCTTCTCTGGACTACACCAGATCTACAGATGACAAACACCTGAGTGACGGGGTATCAGGTCCACCTCCTCAACGAATCAAGTGTGACCTTTCGGACCCTGGAAGTGCTAAATCCAGCCACGCTGCTGCCAGTGGAGCTGGCTGACCAACCACATGACTGCAGGGAGGTCCTAACCCATGTTGCAGGAATAAGGCCAGATCTCAGAGACATTCCCCTCCCGGATGCCGAGATGACTCTCTTCACAGATGGAAATAGCTACGTGGTCAATGGAAAGAGGAATGCGTGGGCTCGGTGGTTTCTCCTGAGCATTGGGGTGCCATCGAGGTCCATGCAGTTTGATCCTCACATGGGGATTCTCGGCAGCTCATAGGGCCCTACTTCTTTAAGGAGGACAGGAAGAAGTCTGCGTTGTGGCTCCAGAATTCCCAATCTGGACGGCTTTCGGGCCAGGAGGGTGAGGACGGAAGACTGAACACCCACGTGCCGGTTCAGTACAGTGCCAATTACATGGCAGTTCCAATGTACAGAGTCTGACTCGAGATCTCAAGCACCTGAGTCAGGGCGAGTGTCGGATGGTCGCTCACAGTGGAGTTTGTGTCCATGATGCCTGAATAATGGAGGGGCAGCCTCAGGAGGCCATGGAGGTTTTCCCAGGCTGGGGCTTGTAAGCTGCTCTGAACAGCAAGCTCCCTTCTGTGGTACATGGGGGCTCCATTTTGGTGGCTGCAGAGTCCCCCATATGGAAAGACATGGTAGCAGATCTCACCAAATAGATTCTGGAAAGCTCAGCTCAACTTATCATTTGGGCTCAGCAACAAGGCATTTTGGAACTGAAGACTCTAGGGCAATTGGCCAGGAGGCTGAGTTGACAGAGAGCCTCATGCTGATGGGTCAAAATGCTGGCTTATGTCCAGGGAGAGTTTAGAATGTGGTGGGCCTCAGGCTCCATGCAGGATTCTCCTCCCGTGAAGGTTGGTCGCAGCTCCCAAGAGTCAGGTATGCTTCTGGGACCAGAAGGTGTTCTGTTTTGTGGCTGAGGGACCAAGCGTTGAAACATATGTAGGTATTCCAGAACGTGCCTCTCGGGACAGATGCCTGCAAATCTCTGTTAGGGATCCCTTGAGGTCCTAGGGGTATGTCAGTTTAAATCTTCTGACTCAGGGCCATTGACCTGTGTGTCTGCCTGAGGTAGGTGCCTGGCATGTGTCAGACTATGCATTTCTGTCCAGAGTGGCCAATGAAATTGGGTGGTCTCAGGGTCATTCCAGTTGTCTCCCAATCTGCAGGGTTTGTGCAACTGTGACGGACAGAGTTTCCTAAGGGAGGGCAGACAGAATCCTGCACAGAGGCTCCATATGCCCCATCGTTGAGAGCCTGTCGGCAAGGACTTTGGGGACAAATGTCTGCAAACACAATCTCAGGTTAAAGTGAGGGGCGAGGTCATGGCAGGCCCCATCTGCAGACTATGAGGGCAGTGCAACGGGATCGGATATTAGGGCGATGGGGAGGCAGGACGGCAGGCTTTTCTGTCTGGGTTGTGTGTCTCTGTTGGCCATGGAATGGAGTGTTGCCCTCTATGGCCATTAGAGATTGGGCCTCTGTGAGGTTTCTGCCTGGCATCCAAGGGTTTGGTGTCTTTCGGGGAAAGGGAAGAGTGCAGTTTTCTGTCTCAGGGGTCCCGCCATAGCAGGAATTCAGAGTTAGCTTCTGGGTCCAGGCGACAGGAGAACCCGACTGAGGGTGAAAATTTGGGCCTAGGGGCATGTCAGGCCAGTTATGCGGGATCCTGGTCCAGCTAGCGAGGGGGCTATTTTGAAAGTGGGCTGAGGCTAAAGCATACAATGCCTGTTTGTGCCCAGGGCAGCCCTCCTGGTTGGGCGTGGTCTCATGGGCCATGCAGATGATTCCCACTTGGAGGGTTAGTACCCCATCCCCACAGCAAGCTTTTCCCTTCGTGGGGAAGGAGGAGTGCTCATTGATGCTTGAGGTTCCCCCATAGCCTGGGATTTGTGCTATGGTCTGGACACAGACGCCTGAATACCCAGGTTGGGTAGAGATGAGAGTCTCTGGCCTTGGCACGTCCCACCTGAAGTTTATGGGGCCCGCTACCTGGAGAGCTGTTGGGAGGTTGGTGCTCAAGCTGTGTCAGACAGAGCATTAGTGCACAGCGTGGCCTAGGACATTGGGGGACCGTTGAGGTCCGTGCATTTGATCCTCATGTGGAGATTCTGGCAGAGTCCTAGAGTCCTTGTTCTTTTTGGAGGGCAGGAAGAAGACTGCGTTGGGGCTCCTGAATGAACAATCTGGAAGGCTGCGGGGCCAGGAGGCTGAGGACAGAATTCTGAACGCACAGGCGCCAGTTCCATTCAGTGCGGAGCACCTTGCATTTCCAATGTGCAGCATCTGAATCAAGATCTCCAGCACCTGAGTCAGGGCACTTGTCAGACGGTCCCTCAGGCTGGTGTTTGTGTCCATGATGACTGATTAATGGAGGGGTGGCCTCATGAAGCCATGGAGGTTTCCCAGGCTGGGGTTTGTGAGCTGCTCCAAACAGCAAGCATTCCTTCTGCTATACGGGGGCTACGTTTTGGTGGCTGCAGAGTCCCACATATGGAAAGACATGGTAGCAGAGCACACCAAATAGATTCTGGAAATCCCAACTCAGCTTATCATTTTAGCCCAGGAGCAAGGCATTTTGGATCTGGAGACTCTAGGACAATTGGCCATGGGGTAAATTTGACAGGGAGCTTCATGCTATAGGGTCAAAATGCTGGCTTGTATCCAGAGGGAGTTTAGAATGCAGCAGGGGCTAAGGCACCATGCAGGATTCTCCTCCCCCAAGTGTTGGTCGCAGCTCCCAAGAGCCAGGTTGCCTTCGGGGGACAGGAGGTGTTCTGTTTTGTGGCTCAGGGATCAAGTGTTGGACCATATGTAGGTTTTGCCAAACCTTCCTCGGGGGACGGATGCCTACAGACCTCAGCTAGGGTTCTGTTGATATCCTGGGGGCATGTCAGTTTCCTTCTTCTGACTCAGGGCCATTGACCCGGGTTTCTGCCTGGAGTTAGGTGTCTGGCATGTGTCAGACTGTGCTTCTATGTCCAGAGCGGCCATAGGAATTGGATGGGCTCTGGGGCCTTGCAGGCGTCTCCCAATCTGGAGGGTTTGTGCAAATATGACGGGCAGAGTATCCTTTGGGAAGTCAGGCAGAGTCCTGCACTGTGGCTCCAGACGCTTCATCATGGAAAGCCTGTCGGCCAGGGCTTTGGGGACAGAAGTCTGCAAACACATACTCGGGTTAGAGTGTGGGGCGACATGATGGCAGGCCCAGTCTATGGATGGTGAGGGCAGTGCTGTGTTATCTGAAATGAGGGGGAAGATGAGGCAGGAGTATAGGCTTTTCTATCCAGGTTGTGTGTTGCAGCTGGCTACGGAATGTAGTGTAGCCTCATGGGGCCATGGGATATTTTGCCTCTGTGAGGATTCTCTCTGCCTGGGTCCCAACGGATTGGTGTCTTTCAGGGGGAAGGTAAGAGTGCTGATTTCCGTCTCAGGGGTCCCAACATAGCACAGATTCCAGAGTTGAATTCTGGGTCCGGGCGCCTGGAGAATCTGACTGAGGGTGAGGATTTAGGCCTAGGGGCTTGTCGAGCCTGATATGCGGGCTCCTGGTCCAGCTAGTGAGAGGGCTGTTTTGAAAGCGGACTGAGGCTAAGGGTCACAAAGACTGTTTGTGGACAGGGCAGCCCTCCTGATTGGGCATGGTCTCATGGGTCATGCGGCTGACTCCCACTCTGAGGGTTAGACCCCCATTCCCACAGCAACTTTTTCCTGTCGTGGGGAAGAAGGAGTGCTCTTTGATGCTTGAGGTTCCCCCTTAGCCGGGATTTGAGCTATGGTCTGGGCACAGACGCCTGAATACCAAGGTTGGATAGAGGTGACAGTCTCTTGCCTTGGCGTGTCCCACTTGCAGGATAAGGGGCCCGCTACCTGGGGGGGTGATGGGAGTTCAGGGCTCAGGCTGTGTCAGACAGAGCATTAGTGCACAGGGCGGCCTAAGACATTGGGTGCCGTTGAGGTCCATGCAGGTTGACCCTTACGTGGGGATCCTGGGAAGACCCCTAGGGACCCTCTTCCTTCTGGAGGGCAGACAGAAGACTGCGCTGTGACTCCCGAATGAACAATCTACAGGGCTGGTGGACCAGGAAGTTATGGACAAATCTGAACGCACAAGTGCTGGTTCCGTTCACTGCCGAGCACATGGCTTTTCCAATGTGCAGCATGTGAGTCGAGGCCACAGCACCTGAGTCATGGTATGTGTCAGATGGTCGCTCATGCTGGAGTTTGTGTCCATGATGGCTGACGAATGGAGGGGTGGCCTTATTAGGCCATGGAGGTCGTCCCAAGCTGGGGCTTGTGAGATGCTCCGAACAGAAAGTTTTCCTTCTGCGGGACTGTGGGAGTCCATTTGGATGGCACTCGGGTTACCCATATGGAAAGACGTCGTACCAGAAGTCACCGCATGTCTGCCTGGAAAACCCAGTTCTGCTTACACTTCCAGCCCAGGAACAAGGACATTTTGATCTGTTGTATTGGTGCACAATGAGGTGACAGGGAGCCTCATTCTGATGGGAAACAATCCTGGCTTTTGTACAGGGAGACCTTAGAATGTTGCAGGGGCTCAGGCGCCATGCAGGATTCTCCTCCCCTGAGGATTGGACGCAGCTTCCAAGAGCCAGGTTGCCTTCTGGGGACAGGAGGTGTTCTGTTTTGAGGCTCAGGGATCAAGTGTTGGACCATATGTAGGTATTCCAGAGTTTTTCTCTGGAGGTAGATGGCTTCAATCCTAAGCTAGGGTTCTGTTAAGGTCCTAGGTTTTATGTCAGGTTCCATCTTCTGACTCAGGGCCATTGACCTGGGGGCCTGCCTGGAGGTAGGTGTCTGGCGTGTGTCCTAAGGCGCATTTTTTCCAAGGTGGCCAACGAATTTGGGTGGGCTCAGGGGCATTGCAGGTGTCTCTCAATCTGGAGGGTTTGTGCAAATGTGACAGGCAGTTTTGTTCAGGTCTGCTGAGCTGTGGCTCCAGTGGCCCCATACTGGACGCCTGTCAGCCAGAGCTTTTGGGACAAAAGTCTACAAACACACACTCAGGAAGGGTTCTGGGCGATGTGTTGTAGGCCTGATCTGTCGACCTTGAGGGCAGTGCCACGGGATCTGAAATTAGTTCGATGGGGAGGCAGGAGCGCAGGCTTTTCTGTCTGGGTTGTGTTTTCGGTTGGCCTCAGATGGAGTGGTAGCCTCATGGAGACATGGGAGATTCTAGCTCTGTGAGGATTCTGCCTGGCTCCCAAGGGTTTGGTGTATTTTTGGGTAAAGGAGGAGTGCTGTTTACCATCTCAGGGGTCCCGCCATAGAATGGATTCCAGAGTCAGTATCTGGGTCCGTGTCCCTGGAGAACACTAACGAGGGTGAGGATTTGGGCCTACGGGCATGTCAGGCCCTCTATGCGGACTCCTGGTCCAGATAGCGAGGGGGTTGTTTTGAAAGCAGGCTCAGCGTGAGCGTCACAACGCCTGTTTGTGGCCAGGGCAGCCCTCCTGATTGGGCATGGTCTCATGGGTCATGCGGCTGACTCCCACTCTGAGGGTTAGATCCCCATCCCCACAGCAAGCTTTTCCTGTCGTGGGGAAGGAAGAGTGCTCTTTGATGCTTGAGATTCCCCCATAGGCCTGGATTTGAGCTATGGTCTGGGCACAGATGCCTGAATACCCAGGTTGGGTAGAGATGACAGTCTCATGCCTTAGCAAGTCCCACCTACAGGATATCGTGCCCGCTACCTGTGAGGCTGAAGGGAGGTCAGGGCTCAGGCTGTCAGATAGAGTGTTAGTGCACACGGTGGCCTAGGACATTGGGGTGCTGTCAAGGTCCTTCCAGTTTGATCCACACGTGGGAATTCTGGGCAGATCGCTAGGGCCATACTTATTTCTGGAGCACAGGCAGAAGCCTGTGTTGGGGCTACCGAATAAACAATCCAGAGGGCTTTTGGGGCAGGAGAGTGAGGGCAGAATTCTGAAAGCACAAGCGCTGGTTCAGTTCAGTGCCAATCACCTGGCATTTCCAATGTGCAGTGTCTGACTCGAGATCTCCAGCACCTGAGTGAGGGTTCACGTCAGATCGTCATTCACGCTGGAGTTTGTGTCCATGATTGCCCATGAATGGAGGGATGGCTTCATGAGGCCATGGAGGTTTTCTCAGGTTGTGACTTGTGAGCTGCTCCGAACAGCAAGCTTTCTATCTGCGGGACAGCAGGAGTCCATTTTGATGGCACCATGGTCCCCCATATGGAAAGATGTCATAGCAGATGTCACTGCATGGATGCCTGGAAAGCCCAGCTCAGCTTCCACTTCCAGCCCAGGGACAAGGCCGTTTGGATCTGGTGGCTCTGGGGCAAAGTTCTCAGGGTGTTGTGGTGACAGGGAGCCTCCTTTTGATGGGTCACAATGCTGGCTTGTGTCTGTTGAGACCTTAGAATGTGGTGGCGGCTCTGGCGCCGTGTAGGTTCTCCTTCCCTGAGGGTTGGATGGAGATTTCGAGAGCCAGGTTGCCTTCTGCGGACAGGAGGTGTTCTGTTTTGAGGCTAAGGGTTCAAGTGTTGGACCATATGTAGGTATTCCAGAGTTTGCCTCTGGAGGCAGATGGATGCAAACCTAAGCTAGGGTTCTGTTGATGTCCTGGGGCTATGTCAGGTTCCATCCTCTGACTCAGGGCCATTGACCTGGGTGTCTGCTTGCTGGTAGGTGTCTGGCATGGGTCCAAATCCGCCTTTTTTCCAACGTGGCCAACGAATTTGGGTGGGCTCAGGGGAATTGCAGGTGTCTCCAATCTGGAGGGTTTGTGCAAATATGATGGGCAGAGTTTCCTTCGGGTGGGCAAGTAGAGTCCTGCGCTGTGGCTCCAGAGGCCCCATCTGTCAGGGCATGCTAGGCCAGTTAGATGGAGGTAGCCAATCAGTGGGGTATGCATATATTTACTGAGGTGAGTTGCAATCCCATTGCCCTCCTGTGTGTGGGCTGGGCTCAACCACATCTATAAAGGCTAGTCCGTGAGGCTGGTGCGGGGTAGCAGGAGGCATTAGAGTAGGGGTTAGGAGGAGCCACTAAAGTATCCATTAGGGAAGCCATTGGGAGCCATTAGGTTAGTTGTAGGAGTGGTAGTGTCAGGGTTGTGGAGAGTGACAGTGCCCTTTCCGTAATCGGGAGCTTTGGGAGCGGCATTGTTGGGAGTTTTGCCACTCTGAGCAGTGGCTCTGCCGGGAGCAGCCCTGTCAGGAGCGGCATTGCTGGGAGCCTTGTCCCAGGGAGTGGCCTCATCTGCAGTGGCCTCATGGCCCCAAGTAGCGGCGCTGCCTGATCAGAGGCGCTGTCACTAGACAGTCTGGAAGCGGCCTCATTTGCAGTGGCTTCGTCCCGGGGAGTGCCCCTGTCCAGAGCGGCATCATCGCGAATGGCCTCAACGCAAGCGGCATCATCGCCAGTGCCCTCGTCCTGGGGAGAGGCCTCATCTGCAGTGGCCTATCCACCCCGAGAAGCAGCGCCAACGGGCAGTGGCGCTGTCACTAGACCGTCAGGGAGTGGCCTCCTCAGGAGTGGCCCTATCCTGGGGAGCGGCCCCATTGGCAGCGACCTCTTCGTGAGTGGCCTTATCCAGTGTGGCCTCGTTGGCAGTGCAGCCGTTGCTTGTGCTGTCATGAGTCTAGGGAGGGGCCTCATGAGGAGCAGACTCGTATGGGGAGTGGCCTTGGTTCCAGTGGACTCGTTGTGAGCAGCCACATCAGGAGTGGCCTCGTCAGGAGTGGCCTTGTCCCAGGGAGTGGACTGTAGTACAGTGAGGGTGAGGCAGGTAGCCTCCAGGAGGGACCACAGGGCAAGAAGGCGGTGGCCCCCAGCAAGGCTAGGCACCTACCGTCAGTTTGATTTCTGATGCATGGGCAAAATAAAGTGTTGCTTGATTTTCGCTTTGTGTCAGATTCATTCCTTTGCTCATGGAGCCCAACATTGGGGCCTCGATCCAGAATCAAACGACAAGAACAGAGCCACCATCGGAATTTCTGGAAAAAGCCTCTATTGAGATCTTGTCTGTCTGGCTGGCTGCAGAGCTCCAGGGTATAGCCCAGCAGGGAGAAGCTGGATGCGGCCAAGTTCCCCAGGGATGGAGTGGATGTGGGGATGCCCCATCCCTCTGCTGGTAGATCAACAGGGGTCTCAAGTCCCCCTGGGCAGTCGGGCGGTTCAAGTCCCCCAAGGTGTACATTGGCTCGAGTCCCCCTGGGTGGTCGGGGGGTTTGAGTCCCCCTAGATGGTCGGGGGGCTCAAGTTCCCCTAGGTGGTCAGCAGTTTCGAATCCCCCTAGACGTACAGTGGGTTCAAGTCCCCCTAGGCAATCAGGGGTTTCGAGTCCCCCTAGACGTTCGGGGGGTTCGAGTTCCCCTAGTTGGTCAGGGGGTTCGAGTGCCCCTAGACAGTTGAGGAGTAAAGAAAGCCTCCACCTGTGGCAGGTTCTGGGTAAGAATAGTTGGGCTTGCAGTTGTCTATGTCTGCATCTTTTGTTGTCTGTTGTGTGGTTTGTTGTGTTTGCAGGGGACCAAGTAAGTCCCCACCAGCAGCAGGCTCTGGATGGGAATCGCTGGGTCTGTGGTTGTCTCTGACCTTTTTTTTTTTATTGTCTGTTGTGTTGTTTGTTGTATTTAAAGAAATGGGACAGCAGGGAGTAAGGGAACTGTGACACCCCAGGAATTGTTCTCAAACATTTCAAGGATTTCCAAGGTAAAGTCACTCAGTCAGGTAACAAGGTTTACCTGGGAATACTAAATACACTCTGTCAATTAGAGTGGCCCACTTTCTCCACAGGGTGGCTGCCAGAAGGTACATCTGCCTTGGTTCAGATCTATTCTACCTGAGTGAGGTCTTTGATCTACATCGAGACCAAATACCATACATTGTGTCCTGGCGATATCTGATAGAAGAGCCAGCGTCATGGATCAAGTCCCACCTTCACCCTGCTAATGAAACCATCTCTCTTCCTCTAAGGCAGGTCAGAGCACCAAAACCAGAACAGACAGATGAGGAGGAAGCCAGGGAAGAAGACCATCTTACCTCCATTGGATGTGGAGGATGTGTAATTTCCCCACTTTATCTGTCTCCTAAATCCGACTCTTGGTCCCAAGATGCCTTTACCAGTCCATCTCAGATGCGGTCGGGATCAATCTATGGGACCACCAAGCAGAGAGACCGCCCTGATCCTTCCCCTTTCCTCTATCCCCCTCATCCTCCCTTTATCTCACCAGTACTGTCTGCACCAATTCTGCCGCTCTGTGACGTTGCTCTACCAGATGGGAGAGGGCGCCCCCACCTAGACAATATCCCTTTCTCCTCTTCCGACATCTATAACTGGAAGACCGAACACAAATCCTTTTCCGTCTACCCTCAGGATTTAATTAGTCTCTTGGAGACTGTTTTACTTACCCACCAACCTACCTGAGTGGATATTCAACAGTTCCTAATGGCTCTCTATAATGCAGAAGAGAGGGATCGCATCATGCGAGAAACCCATAAGGTGATAGCTGAGAGACTTGGCAGGGACCTCGATCCCTGCAGAATGGAAGACTACTGCCCAAGGGTACCCCCTGACTGTGATCCGAATTGCGATGAAGGTAAGGAGAACTTACATTTCTACCACCAGGCTCTCCTGGGAGGCCTCCGTGCAGCTGCAAGGAGACCCATAAATTTATCCAAAATTAGTATGGTGACTCAAGGTAAGAATGAGTCTCCAGGAGCTTTCCTAGAAAGGCTAATTGAAGCCTATAAAATGTATAGCCCAATCGACCATGAGGCACCCGAAAATCAGAGGGCAATGAATCTTGCATTTGTTAGTCAGTCAACCCCAGATATAAGGAGGAAACTTCAGAAAATCGAAGGGTTTGAAGGGAAGAATCTCACTGAGTTAGTGGGATTAGCAGAAAAGGTGGTTAACAAGAGGGATGCACAAGAGGATGAAAGACATAAAAAAAAAAACTGGTTAAGGTTTTGGCATTACATGAGGTGGGGAGGAAACAGGTTGGGGATAGTAAATGGAAGGAAAAGCCTAAGCACAGAGAAGGCAGGTGGAAAGACTTAGATTCAGATCAGTGCATTTACTGTTAAGGTAAAAGTCATTGGGCCATGGAGTGCCCCAAAAAGAAGACAGCAAAGCTCGCCACCAGAGACTGATGAGGTCAGGGTTTGTAGCCCCTCTCTGAACCTTGAGTAAAAATTGAAGTGGAGGGGAAATGAGTTGATTTTTTGGTGGACACTGGAGCCAAATTTCCATCATTACTTAAACCTACGGGAAAACTATCTGGAGAAGACATAAATGGACAAGAGAATGGACTTTAAATTTGGCCTTGGGAGTAGTGAAACATCAATTTTTGGTCATCCCTAATGCCCCATATAAATTGATGGGAAGAGATCTCCTCCACAAGTTAAGAGCTGGCATTCAATTCTTAGACGTAGACTTGACTGTAACCTTGAGACAACCCACTCTACAGGTGCTTATGGCAGAAGTAGATGAATACCTCCTTTATGAGCCAGTCTCATATCCAGAGGAGACAAAGGCGGGGAGCCTTCTCCATATCCTACAAGTCGAGTTTCCCAAGGTCTGGGCAGAAGGGAATCCCACTGGCTTGACCATGAAACAAACTCCAGTGGTGGTACAAATAAATGTGACAGCTACAGCTATTCACGTTCGGCATAACCCCCTTCCCCGGGAAGCAAAGGAAGGGATCAGAAAACACATTAACCGCCTCCGAGTAGATGGGATCTTAGTCCCTTGCCAATCTCCATGGAACACACCTTTGCTGCCCATCAAAAGGCAGAGACTGGGGAGTACTGACCTGTTCAGGACTTGCAGAAAGTTAATAAATGGGTTGAATATATCCACCTTACATTGCCTAACCCCTATACCCTACTGTCCTTCCTGGGCCCCAAAAGAACTGTGTATACCATCTTAGATCTCAAGGATGCATGTTTCTGCATATCTTTAGCAAGGAATTTCAGCCCCATTTTGCTTTTGAGTGATCCGACGCACAGAAAGTGTTTCAAGGCCAACTCACCTGCACAAGACTTCCGCAAGATTCAAGAATTCACCCACCAATTTTGATGAGGCCCTACACGAGGATTTGCATGAATCAGTTTCGTCAAGGTCTTTTTAAGAGTCCGGTTCATTCTCTCTACTTGCCCGGAACTCTGGGGCCGGTTGGCCCAATGCAGTTTCCAATTAGTGCCCACAGCCTTGGCCAATGCCTGTGAGACTGAACTCACAAATGCAGTTCCATTGTCTGACGCGATTGAGAGAGGCAGCCCAAACCTAGGCATTATTTCCTCTAGTAGCTCTTTGGCTACCACTCGTTCCATCTCATGTTTGGTGGGAAAAGCCTCTACCCAGCCTGAAAAGGCATCTACAAAAACTAACATGTACTTGTTCCCATATTTTCAAGGTTTCATTTCTGTGAAATCTATTTCCCAACAAATTCCTGGTTCCTTACCTCTTTCTCTTTTCCCTCTTCCCATTTTAGGTCTTCCCACATTAACTGCCTGGCATTGAGCACATCTATCAACTACATCCCAAACCATATGCCCTAATTTAGAAACCTGGAACTGCTCGCCTATAAGCTCCTTGAGTTTGCGTATCCCCAAATGAGTACCCTGATGTATCTGGTCTACTAACTTTTTGCCTAGTCTTGGAGGAAGAATTATTTTTCCTGCTTCAGTCTTGGCCCAGTCCCCTTCATAGTCCAATTTAACCCATTTCTGTAAATACTTTAATTCTTCTTCTGAATTGTTTGGTTTTTCTGGTAGGGCTGGAGATGGGAGTGTAACCAGTTCTTGCACTGTTTCTTGGGCTGCTTCCTTTGCGGCTTGATCTGGTAATTGGTTTCCTTTTGAAATCAGATCAGTCCCCTTTTGGTGTCCCAGGCAATGCATAAGGGCCACCTCTTTTGGGTACATAATAGCCTGAAGGAGAGCCAATATTTCTCCTCTGATTTTTTTTAAGATTTTTATTTTATTTATTTGACAGATAGAGATCACAAGTAGGGAGAGAGGCAGGCAGAGAGAGAGAGAGAGGAGGAAGCAGGCTCCCTGCCAAGCAGAGAGCCCGATGCGGGGCTCGATCCCAGGACCCTGGGATCATGACCTGAGCGAAAGGCAGAGGCTTTAACCCACTGAGCCACCCAGCCGCCCCTCTCCTCTGATTTTAATTCCTTTTCCTTCTGCTGTTAATAGACCTCCGTCTTTATAAATAGCCCCATGTATATGGAGAGTAACAAAGGCATACCTGCTGCCCGTATAGATGTTGGCAGTTTTACCTTTTGCCATCTGCAGTGCCTTAGTGAGTGCAAGCAGTTCCGCTTTTTGTGCCGAAGTTCCATGTGGCAGGGCTGCTGTCCAGAGTTTCTGCTCAGGAGAAACTACTGCAGCCCCTGCATACCTCTTTCCATTTACCACGTAGCTACTCCCATCTGTGAACAGGTCATCTCGGTATCCAGGAGGGGAATGTCTCTGAGATCCGACCTTATTCCTGCCACTTGGTTTAGGACTTCCCCGCCATCATGGGTATGGTCAGCCAGCTCCTCTGGCAGCAGCATGGTTGGATTTAGCACTGCCAGGGGCCGGAAGGTCACTCTTGGTTCATTGAGGAGGAGGGCCTGATACACCGTCACTCAGGTGTTTGTCATCCATCAGCCTGGTGGAGTCCGGAGAAGGCCCTCATTAGCGTGTGTGGTGGTTAGGATGAAATTTTGACCCAAAGTCAATGGACTCGCATCCTTGACCAGGAGGGCCGTGGCAGAAATTATGTGGAGGCAAGGGGGGAATCCAGCTGCTACTGGATCTAGTTTCTTGCTAACATAGGCTACTGGCCTTTTTCAAGGCCCCAGGGTCTGAGTTAAAACTCCTTTAGCCACCCCTGCTTTTTCATCCACATACAAGTGGAAGGGCTTGGTAACATCTGGGATGGCCAATGTTGGCGCGCATTAAGGCTGTTTTTAATTCCCAAAATGCTCCTTCGGCCTCAGATGTCCACTCTATCATAGTGAGCCCCCCTTTTGGCAGTTCGTAGAGAGGTCGGGCAATCTCTGCAAACCACGGGATCCACAGCCTACAGTAGCCCACTGTCCCAAGAAACTCCCTCACTTGTCGGGATGTGGTGGGGCGGGGGTATCGGGTGATCACCTGTTTCCTGGACTCAGACAGTGAATGCACTCCCTCATGAAGATCAAAGCCTAGATAAGTGCCATGGCTTTGAAAGAGCTGTGCTTTCTTTGGTGGCACCCTATACTCTTTTTCCTGCAGAGTTTGTAAAAGAGCTCTTGTACCCCACAAGCATGACTCATAGTCCTCAGTGGCTATCAGCAAGTCATTAACATAGTGCAACAGAGTGACTCTTGGGTGGGAGGTCCTGTATGCACACAAATCCTCGTGTAGGGCTTCGTCAAAAATGGTGGGTGAATTCTTGAATCCTTGGGGAAGTCTTGTCCAGGTGAGTTGGCCTTGAAATCCTTTCTGTGGGTCGGACAACTCAAAAACAAAAAGGGATTGAGATTCCCTTGCTAAAGATATGCAAAAAAATGCATCCTTGAGATCTAAGATGGTATACACAGTTCTTTTGGGGCCCAGGTGGGAGAGTAGCGTATAGGGGTTAGGCACTGTGGGGTGGATATCTTCAACCCGTTTATTAACTTTCCACAAGTCCTGAACAGTTCGGTACTCCCCAGTCTCAGCCTTTTTGATGGGCAGCAAAGGTGTGTTCCATGGAGATTTGCAAGGAACTAGGATCCCTTCTCCTTGGAGGGGGTTAATGTGTTTTCTGATCCCTTCCTTTGCTTCCCGGGGAAAGGGGTACTGCTGAACGCGAATAGCTGTAGCATTTGCCTTTAATTGTACCACCGCTGGAGGTTGTTCCTTGGCCAAGCCAGGGGGCTTCCCTTCTGCCCAGACCTAGGGAAACTCGACTTGGAGGATTTGGAGAAGGCTCCCCGCCTTTGTCTCCCCTGTATTTGAGACTGGCTAGTAAAGGAGGTATTTACCTACTGCTGCCATAAGCACCTGTACAGTGGGTGGTCTCAAGGTTACAGTCATGTCTCCTTCCGAGAACTGAATGCCAGCTCATAGCTTGTGGAGTAGATCTCTTCCCATCAAGTTATATGGGACATTAGGGAGGACCAAAAATAGATGTTTCACTACTCCCAAGGCCAAATTTAAAGTCCTTTTTGTTGTCCATTTATGTCTCGCTGTGCCATTTGCTCCTTGTACCCAGACTTCCTCTCCAGATAGTTTTCCCATAGGTTTAAGTAATGATGAAAATTGGGCTCCCGTGTCCACCAAAAAACCAACTGATTTCCCCTCCACTTCAATTTTTACCCGAGGGTTGGGGACAGGCTCCGAAGCATGGCCCCTTCAGTCTCTGCTGGCGAGCACTGCTGTCTTCCTTTTGGGGCTCTCCCTGGCCCAATATCCTTTTCCCTTACAATAAGCGCACTGATCTGAATCTCAGTCTTCCTGCTTGCCTTCTCTGTTTAGGCCTTTCCTTCCATTTACCATCCCCAACATGTTTCCTCCTCGCCTCATGTAACGCCAAAACCTTAACCAGTGTTTTTTGTCTGTTTTTCATCCTCTTGTGCATCCCTGTTGTTAAACACCTTTTCTGCTATTCCCACTAACTCGGTCAGATTCTTCCCTTCAAACCCTTCGATTTTCTGAAGTTTCCTCCTTGTATCTGGAGCTGACTGACTTACAAACGCAACATTCATTGCCCTCTCATTTTTCAGTGCCTCAGGTTCGATTGGGCTATACATTTTATAGGCCTCAATTAGCCTTTCTAGGAAAGCTCCTGGAGACTCATCCTTACCTTGAGTCAACATACTAATTTTGGTTAAATTTATGGGTCTCCTTGCAGCTGCATGGAGGCCTCCGAGTAGAGCCTGGTAAGCTCTCCTTACCTTCATCGCAATTTGGATCTCAGTCAGGGGGTTCCCTTGGGCAGCAGTCTTCCATTCGGCGGGGATCGAGGTCCCTGCCAAGTCTCTCGCTTGTCACCTTAGGGGTTTCTCGCATGATGCGATCCCTCTATTCTGTGTTAAAGAGAGCCACAAGGAGCGGTTGAATATCCACCCAGGTATGTTGGTGGGTAAGAAAAACAGTCTCCAAGAGACTAATTAAATCCTGAGGGTAGACAGAAAACGATTTGTGTTGGGTCTTCCAGTTATAGATGTTGGAAGAGGAGAAAGGGATATAGCTTAGGTGGGGGCGCCCTCTCCCTTCTGGTAGAGCAACATCACGGAGAGGCAGCATTGGCGCCGACGGTACTGGTGAAGTTAAGGTGGGATGAGGGGGATAGAGGAAAGGGGAAGGATCAGCGCGGTCTCTCTGCTTGGTGGTCCCATAGGTAGATCCTGACCTCGTATGAGATGGACTGGTAAAGGCATCTCAGGACTGAGAGTCAGATTTAGGGGCAGATAAAGGTTCGTAAATTCCACATCCTCCACATCCAATGGAGGTAGGACGATCTTCTTCCCTGGCTCCTCCTCATCTCTCTGTTCTGGTTCTGGTGCTCTGCATTAGAGGGAGAGAGATGGTTTCATTAGCAGGGTGAAGGTGGGACTTGAGCCATGACGGTGGCTTTTCTATCAGATATCGTCAGGCCACAATGTGCAGTATTGGTCTCGATGTAGATCGAAGACCTCACTCAGGGTAGAATAGATCTGAGCCAAGGCAAATGTTCCTTCCGGCGGCCACTCTGTGGAGAATGTGGGCCACTCTAATTGACAGAGTGTTTTTAGTTTTCCTGGGTCAACCTTGTCACCTGACTGAGTGGCTTTACCTTGGAAATCCTTGAAATGTTCAAACAAGACCTAGGGGTGTCACATGTTCCTTACTCTCTGCTTGTCCCATTTCTCCAAATACAACAAATAACACAACAATAAAATAACCGATTATTATTATATTATATAATTATTATTAAAACAATAAAAGAACCAGGCAAAGAAAACTGCAGGCCCAGCGATTCTTACTCAGAACCTGCCATTGGTGGGGGCTTTTTTACCTCCCAACAGTCTAGGGGGAATTGAACCCCCCGGCCATCTAGCAGAACTCAAACTCCCCGACCAACCAGGGGGACTAGAACCCACCGACCATTTAGGCGGACTCGAACCCCTAGGACTTGCGGCCCTCTTCATCATCGGGAGTGTCGTGCGCAGCCTCATCTGGAGTGGCCTCGTCCATGCGAGCGGCCTCAGCAGTGGCCTCATCCCGGGGAGCGGCCCCATCCTGAGCGACCTTGCCACCCAGCGCAGCGGCTCCATCGCAAGCTGCCCCGATGCCCTGAGCAGCCGCATTGTCACGAGTCCAGGGAGCAGCCTCATCCGGAGCGGCCTCATTGGCAGCGGCCTCATCATGAGTGGCCTCGTCTGGAACGGCCTCGTCATGGAGAGCAGCATAGTCCAGAGCGGCATCGTCAGGAGTGGCCTCATCCCGGGGAGCGCCCTGTGGTACAGTGAGGGTGAGGCAGGGAGCCTCCAGGAGGGACCCCAGGGCAAGGAGGCAGTGGCCCCAGGAAGTCTCGGGCACCTACCCGTCAGTGTGATTTCTGATGCATGGCGGGAAATAAAGCTTTGCTTGGTTTTCCCTTTGTGTCAGTCTTGTTCCTTTGATCACGGACCCTAACATAACCCAGACAGAAAAGCCTGTGCTCTCGCCTCCCCGTCGCCCTAATTTCAGATACCAAGGCCCTGCCCTCACGGTCTGCAGATCGGGCCTGCCATCACCTCGCCCCTCACCCTAACCTGAGTTTTTGTTTGCAAACTTTGTTCCCAAAGTCCTGACAGAAAGGCCCTCCAGGATGAGGCCCCTGGAGCCACAGCGCCGGACTCTGCCTGCCCTCCCGAAACAAACTATGCCCGTCACAGTTGCACAAACCCTCCAGATTAGGAGACACCTGCAAGGATCCTGAGCCTACCCAATTCTGTTGGCCGCTCTGGACAGAATTGTGCAATCTGACACATGCCAGACACCTATCTCCAGGCAGACACCCAGGTCAATGGCCCAGAGTCAGAAGATGGAAACTGACGTGCCCCAGGACCTCAACGGAAATCTAGTTAGGTTTGCAGGCATCTGTCCCCTGAGGCAGGTTGTGGAATACCTACATTTGGTCCAACACTTGGTCCCTGAGCCACAAAACAGAACACCTCCTGTCCCCAGAAGGCCACCTGGCTCTTGGGAGTTGTGTCTAACCCTCACGGGAGGAGAATCCTGCATGGAGCCAGAGCCCCCACCACATTCTAAGGTCTCTCTGGACACAAGCCAGCATTGTGACCCATTAGCATGAGGTTCCCTGTCAACTTAACTGCTGGTCACGTGCCCCAGAGCCACCAGATCAAAACTGCCTCGTTCCTGAGCTGAAAGGATAAACTGAGCTGGGCTTTCCAGACATCAATGCGGTGAGCTCTGCTACGATGTCTTTCCATATGGGGGACTCTGGAGCCATCAATATGGACTCCACCTGTCCCGCAGAAGGAAAGCTTGCTGTTCTGAGCAGCTACAAGACTCAGCCTGGGAAAATATCCATGGCCTCCTGAGGCCACCCCTCCATTCATCGGGCATCATGGACACAAACTCCAGGGTGAGCGACCATCCGACACTCGCCCTGACTCAGGTGCTAGAGATCTCAGTCAGACTCTGCACATTGGAAATGTCATGTGCTTCGCACTGAACTGAACCGGCGATCGTGCATTCAGAATTCTGTCCTCAACCATGTGGCCCACAAGCCCTCCAGATTGGGAATTCTGGAGCCGCATTGCAGCCTTCTGCCTGCCCTCCAAAAATAATAAGGGCCCTAGGGGTCTTCTCAGAATCCCCATGTAGGATCAACCTGCACGGCCCTAGACAGAACACCAATAACCAGGCCGCACTGTGCACTAATGATCTGTCTGACCCAGCCTAAGGGTCGACTAACAGTCAACCCCCAAGTAGCAGAAGCCATCTTCTGCAGGTGGGACCGGCTATGTCCCGAGGCTGTCATCTCTCCCCAACCTGAGTGTTCATGCATCTGTGCCCTGACCATAGATCAAATCCCGGCCTATGGGAGATCCTCAAGCACAAAAGAGCACTCCTCCTTCCCCATGGTCAGAAAAGCTTGCTGTGGGGATGGGAGTCTAACCCTCAGAGTAGGAGCCAGCTGCATGGCCCATGAGACCACACACAACCACGAGGTACGCCCTGGGCACAAACAAGCATTGTGACCGTCAGCCTGAGCCTGCTTTCAAACAAGCCCCCTCGCTAATTGAACCAGGAGCCCGCATGTCGGGCCTGCCATGGCCCTAGGCCCAAATCCTCATCCTCGTTCGGTTTCTCCAGTCACCTGGAACCTGAAGCTGACTCTGGAATCAGTGCTATGGCAGGACCCCTGAGTTGGAAAACAGCTCTCTTCCCTTCATCCAGAAATACACCAAAGCCTTGGGAGCCGTGCAAAATGCCCCCAGCGGCCGAATCTCCCATGGAACCATGAAGACTCCCCTGCATTCCGTGGAAAACCGAGACACACAACCCAGACAGAAAAGTCTGCACTCCCGCCTCCCCGTCGCCCTCATTTCAGATCTCGCGGCACTACCCTCACTGTCTGCAGATCGGGCCTGCCATCACCTTGCCCTTCACACTAACCTGAGTTTGTGTTTGCAGAATTTTTTTCCCCAAAGCCCTGGCCCCACAGGCCCTAAAGGGTGGCACCTTTGAAGCCACAGTGCAGGACTCTGCCTGCCCTCTTGAAGGAAACTTGCTTGTCACAGGTGCACAAACCCTTCAGATTGGGAGACACCTACAAGGACCCTGAGCCCACCCAATTTCATTGGCCGTTCTAGTCAGAAATGCACAGTCTGATAAGCCATACAGCTACCTCCAGGCAGACACCCAGGTCAACGTCCCTGAGTCAGAAGATGGAAAGAGACATGCCTTTAGGGTTTCAATGGAATCCTAGCTTAGGTTTGCAGTCAAATGTCCCCAGAGGAAAGTTCTGGAGTATCTACCTATGTTCTAACGCTAGGTCCCTGATGCAAAAAACAGAACACCTTCTGTCTCCAGAAGGCAACCTGGCTCTAGGGAGATGCGTCCAACCTTCAAGGGTGGAGAATCCTGCATGGCGCTGGAGTTCTGCCATATACTAAGGTCTCAAGGGAAAAAGCTAGCATTGTGATCCATCAGCTTGAGGCTCCCTGTCAATACAGCCACCAGGGCAATACGCCCCAGACCACCAGATTGAAACTGCCTTGTTCCTGGACTGCAAGTATAAGCTGAGCTGGGCTTTCCAGACATCTATGCGGTGAGCTCTGCTACCAAGTCTTTCCATTTGGGGGACCCTCAGCCATCAAAATGGATTCCCCCTGTCCTGCAGAAGGAAATCTTGCTGTTCGGAGCGGTTCACAAGTCCCAGCCTGGGAAAACCTGCATGGATTCTTGAGGCCTCCTCTCCATTCATAGGCCATCATGGACACAAACTACAGCGTGAGTGACCATGTGACACTCGCCCTGAGTTGGGTGCTAGAGATCTCGTGTCAGACCCTGAACATTGGAATTACCATGCGCTAAGCACTGAACTGAACCGGCGCTTGTGTATTCAGCCTCCGTCCTCACCCTTCTGGCCCACAAGCACTCCAGATTGGGATTTCTGGAGCCACAACGCATCCCTCTGCCTGCCGTCAAGATAGAAGGAACCTATGTGTTTGCACATAATCCCCAAGTGAGGTCAACCTGCATGGCCCTCGATGGCACAATAATATGCTAGGACTCCCTGAGCACTAATGCTCTGTCTGACACAGCCTTAGCCCCAAATTCCTGTCAGCCCCCCAGGTAGCGTGCCCCATATCCTGCAGGTGGGACCGGATATGGCCGGAGGCTGTCCTATCTACCCAACCTGGGTATTCAGGCATCTATGACCATAACTTAGCTCAAATTCAGGCCAATGAGGAAACCTCACACAAAAGAGCACTACACCATCCCCACGGCAGGAAAAGCTTGCTGTGGGGATGGGGGTCAAACCCTCAGAGTGGGAGCAAGCTGCATGGCCCTTTAGACTAGGCCCGCACAGGATTCCGCCCTAGGCAAAAACAGGCACTGTGATCCTCAGACTGACCCCACATGAAAACAAGCCCCCTCGCTAGCGGGATTAGGAGACCGCATACTGGGCCTGCCATGCCCCGAGGCCCAAATCCTCACCCTCAGTCGGGTTCTCCAGGCCCCCGGAATCAGAAGCTGACTCTGGAATCCCTGCTATGCTCTGGTCTCTGAGACGGAAAAAATCACTCTTCCCTTCCCCCCAAAAGACAACAAACCTTTGGGAGCTGGGCAGAATCCCAAAAGAGACAGAATCTCCCATGGCCACATGAGGTTACCACTCCATTCCGTGTCCAACCAAGACACTCAAGCCTGCATTCCATTTCTCCGTTGCTCTAATCTCAGATCTCGAGGCATTGACCTCTTGGTCTGCAGATCGGGCCTGCCATCACCTCACTCCTAAACCTAACACGAGTTTGAGTTTGCAATCTTTTGTCCCTAAATCCCTGGTCGACACGCCCTTCAGGATGGGGCCTCTGGAGCCACAGCACAGGACTCTGCCTGCCCTACCGAAGGAAACTCTGCCTGACACAATTGAACAAATCCTCCATATTGGGAGACACCTGCAAGGCCCCTGAGCCCACACCAAATTCGTTTGACCCTCCAGACGAAGATGCGCAGTCTGACGCATGCAAGACACCTACATCTAGGCCGACATCCGGGTCAATGGCCCTGAGTCAGAAGAAGGAACCTGACATGACCCTGGGACTTCAACGGAACCCTAGCTTAGATTATAGACATCTGTCAACAGAGGCAAGTTCTGGAATACATACATATGGTACAGCACTTGGTCCCTGAGGCACAAATTTGAACACCTCCTGCCCCCAGAAGGCAACCTGGTTCTTGGGAGCTGAGTCCAAACCTCAGTGGAGGAGAATTCTGCATGACGAATGAAGCCCTAAGACATTCTAAGGTCTCCCTGGACACAAGCCAGCTTTGTGACCCATCAGCATGAGGCTCCCTGTCAACTCAGCATCCTGGTCATTTCACCCCAGAGCCTCCAGATCGAAACTGCCTTGTTCTCCGGCTGCAAGTGTAAGCTGTGCTCGGCTTTCCAGACATCCATGCAGTGAGCTCTGCTGGCAAGTTTTTCCATTTGGGGGACACTGGAGCCATCAAAATGGACTCCACCTCTCCCACAGAAGGAAAGCTTGCTGTTCAGAGCTGTTCACAAGCCCCATTCTGGGAAAACCTCCATAGCCTCTTGAGGACACCCCTCCATTCTTGGTCATCATGGTCACAAACACCAGCGTGAGTGACCATCTGACACTTGCCCTGACTCGGGTGCTGGAGATCTCGATTCAGACGCTGCATATTGGAACTGCCATGTGCTCGGCACTGAACTGAACTGGCACTTGTGTGTTCAGACATCCGTCATCAACCTCCTGGCCCGCAAGACCCCAGACTGGGAATTCTGGAGCCACAACACAGAATTGGACCTGCCTCCCAGAAAGAAGAAGGGCCCTTTGGGTCTGCCCAGAATCCCCACGTGAGGATCAACCGGCATGACCCTCGACGGCATCCAATATCCTTGGCCCCCCTGTGCACTAATAATGCTCTGTCTGACACTGCCTGAGCCCCGACCTCCAGTCAGCCCCACAGGTAGCAGAACCCATATCCTGCAGGTGGGGGTGGCCATGGCACAAGGCTGTCATCTCTAACTAACCTGGTTGTTAAGGCATCTGTGCCCAGACCTTAGCTCAAATCCCAGCCTATTGGGGAACCTCAAGCACAAAAGAGTACTCCTGCTTCCTTAAGGCAGGAAAAGCCTGCTCGGGGAGGGGGGTCAAACGCTCAGAGTGGGATCCAGCTGCATGAACCATGAGAACACGCCCACTCATGTGGGCCGCCCTGGTCACAAAAAGGCATTGTGACCCTCATCCTGAGCCCGATTTCAAACAAGCCCCCTTGCTAGCTTTACTAGGAGCCCGCCTAGCGGTGCTGACATGCCCCTAGGCCCAAATCGTTACCCTTGGTTGTGTTCTACAGGCGCCCGGACCCAGAAGCGGACTCTGCATTCCCTGTTATGGCTGTACCCCTGAAACGGAAACAGCACTCTTCCCCTCCCCATGAATGACAGGAAATTTTGGGAGCTGGGTGGAATCCCCACAGAGGCAGAATCTCCCATGGCCCCATGAGGCCACTCCTCCATTCCTTGGCCAACCGAGACACACAAGCCAGACAGGAAAGCCTGGGCTACCGCCTCCCAATAGCCCTAATTTCAAATCCCGAGTCACTGCCCACACGGTCTGCAGATTGGGCCTGCCATCACCTCGCTCCTCACCCTACCCCGAGGTTGTGTTTGCAGACTTTTCTCCCAAAATCCATGGCTGACAGGACCTCCAGGATGGGCCTCTGGAGCCACAGCGCAGGACTATGCCTGCCATCCCGATGGAAACACTGACAGTCACAGTTACAGAAACCTTCCAGATTGGGAGACACTTAAAAGGCTCCTGAGCCCACCCAATTTCGTTGGCCGCTCTGGATAGAAATGCGCAGTCTGACACATGCCAGACACCTACTTCCAGGCAGACACCCAAACCAATGGCCCTGAGTCAGAAGATGGAAACTGATATGCATCTAGGACCTCAACAGAACCATAGGTGAGGTTTGCAGTCATCTGTCCCCAGAGGCAGGTTCAGGAATACCTACATATGGTCCAACCCTTGGTCTCTGAGGCACAAAACAGAACACCTCCTGCCCTCAGAGGCAACCTGGCTCTTGGGAGCTGCGTCCAACCCTCAGGGGAAGCGAACCTGCAAGGCACTGTAGCCCCCGCCACATTCTAAAGTCTCCCTGGACACAAGACAGCATTCTGAACCACTAGCATGAGTCCCCATGTCAACTTCGGGCCCTGGGCACTTGCCCAGAGCCACCAGATCGAAACTGCCTTGTTCCTGGGCTGAAAGGAACTGGGCTTTCTAGACATCTATGCGGTGATCTCTGCTACCGTGTTTTTCCATATGGGGGACCCTGGAGCCATCAAAACGGACTCCCCATGTCCCGCAGAAGGAACAGGGGAGCAGCTCACAAGCCCCAGGCTGGAAAACTTCCATGGCATTATGAGGCCACCCCTCCATCATCGGGCGTCATGGGCACAAACTCCAGCATGAGCAACCATCCGACACTCGCCCTGACTCAGGTGCTGGAGATCTCGAGTCAGACGCTGCACATTGGAACGGCCATGTGCTAGGCACTGAACTGAGTTGGCACTTGAGAGTTCAGAATTCCGTCCTCACCCTCCTGGACAGCAAGCCCTCCAGACTGGGAATTCTGGAGCCACAGCACAGCCTTCTGCCTTCCCTCCCTAAAGAAGAAGGGCCATATGGGTCTGCCCAGAATCCCCAAGTGAGGATCAAACTGCACGGCCCTAACTGGAACCCCAATATCCAGGCCGACTGTGCACTAATGCCTGTCTGACACAGCCTGAGTCCTGACCTCCAGTCAGCCCCCCAGATAGCGGTCTCCATCTCCTGCAGGTGGGACCGGCCATGGCCCGAGGCTGTCATCTCTACCCAACCTGGGTTCTCAGGCGTCTGTGCCCAGACCATAGCTCCAATCCCGGCCTATTGGGGAATCCTCAAGCACAAAAGAGCAATTTCTCCTTCCACAAGACTGGAAAAGCTTGCTGTGGGGCTGGGGGTCTAACCCTCAGAGTGGAGCCAGCTGCATGGCCCATGAGACCACGTCCCCCCCGCCCCCCAGGAGGGCATCCATGGGCAAAAACAGGCATTGTGACCATCAGCCTGAGCCTGCTTTCAAGTCAGCCCCTTCGCTAGCTGGACCAGGAGCCTGCCTATCAGGCCTGCCATGCCCATAGGCCCAAATCCTCACCCTGGGTCAGGTTCTCCAGGCGCCAGTATGCAGAAGCCAACTATGGATCCCTGCTATGGCGGGACCCCTGAGACAGAAAACAGCTATCTTTCCTTCATCTAGAAAGACACCAAAACCTTAGGAGCCATCTAAAATCCCCACAGAGTCAGAATCTCCCACAGACCCATAATGCCACAACTCCATTCCGTCGCCAACCGAGACTCACAACCCAGACAGAAAAGCCTACACTCCCGCCTCCCCATCACCCTAATTTCAGATCCGAAGACACTGCCCTCAAGGTCTGGAGACCAGTCCTGACATCACCTCGCCCCTCACCCTAACTGGAGTTGGTGTTTGGAGACTTTTGTCCCCAAAGCCCTGGCCGACAGGCCCTTCATATGGGGCCTCTAGAGCCACAGCCCAGGACTCTGCCAGTCCTCCCGAAGGAAACTCTGCCCGTCACAGTTGCACAAACCCTCCAGATTTGGAGACACCCGAAAGGCCCCTGAGCCCACCCAATTTCATTGGCTGCACTGGAGAGAAATATGCAATCTGACATATGCCAGACACCTACCTAAAGGCAGACATCCAGGTCAATGGCACTGAGTCAGAAGATGGATCTGACCTCCCCCTAGTACTTCAATGGAACCCTAGTTGAGGTGTGCAGGCATCTCTCCCCAGAGGCATGTTCTGGAATACCTGCATAATGGCCCAACGCTTGGTCCCAGAGCCACAAAACAGAACACCTCCTGTCCCCAGAAGTTAACCAGGCTCTTGGGAGCTTTGTCCAACCTTCAGGGGAGGAGAATCCTGCATGGCACTTTAGCCTCCGCCACATACTAAGGTCTCTCTGGACACAAGCCAGCATTGTGAACAATCAGCATGAGGCCCCCTGTCAACTCAGCTCCCTGTGCACTTGCCGAGAGCCACAGGATCGAAACTGCCTTGTTCCTGGGCTGAAATGATAAGCTGAGCTGGGCTTTCCAGACATCTATATGGTGAGCTCTACTACCATGTCTTTCCATATGGGGGACACTGGAGATATCAAAACGGACTCCCCCTGTCCCGCAGAAGGCAAGCTTGCTGCTCGGAGCAGCTCACAAGTCCCAGCCTGGGAAAACCTGCATAGCCTCATGAGGCCACCTCTCAATTCATCAAGCATCATGGACACAAACTCCATCGTGAGCGACCATCGGAAACTCGCCCTGACTCAGCTGCTGGAGATCTCGAGTCAGACGCTGCACATTGGAAACCTCATCTCCTCGGCACTGAACCGAACCGGCGCTTGTGCATTCAGAATTCCGTCCTCACCCTCCTGGCCAGCAAGCCCTCGAGATTGGGAAGTCTGGAGCCACAACGCAGCCTTCTGCCTGTCCTCCAGATAGAAGAAGTGCCCTATGGATCTGCCCTGGATTCCCATGTGAGGATCAACCTGCACGGCCCTAGACGGAACCCAATATCCAGGCCGCACTGCACACTAATTCTCTGACCCTGCCTGATCCCCGACTCCAGTCAGCCCCCCAGGTAGTGGCCGCCAACTCCGGCAGGTGTGACGGACCACGGCCCGAGGCTGCCATCTCTACCCAACCTGGATTTCAGGCATCTGCGCCCCAACCATAGCTCCAATACCAGCATATGTAGGATCCTCAAGCACAAAAGAGCACTTCTCCTTCCCCACGGCAGTAAAAGCTTGCTGTGGGGATGGGGGTCAAACACTCAGAGTGGGAGACAGCTGCATTACCCATGAGACCACGGCCAACTAGGAGGGCCGCCCTGGGCACAAACAGCCATTTTGACCATAAGCCTGAACCTGCTTTCAAAGAAGCCCCCTCGCTAGATGGACCAGAGCCCACATAACAGGCCGCCATGCCCCTAGGACCAGATTCTCACCCTGAGTCGGTTTCGCCAGGCGCCCGGACCTGGAAGCCCACTGTGGAATCCCTGCAATGGTGGGACCCTGGAGACGGAAAACTGCTCTCTTTACTTCATCCATAAATTCACCAAAACCTTGGGAGCCATGCAAAATCCCCACGGAGGCAGAATCTCCCTTAGTCCTATGATGCCACCACTCTGTTCAGTGGCCAACGGAGACACACAACCCATACAGAAGAGCCTGCACTCCCGCCTCCCCTTGGACCAAATTTCAGATTCCGAGGCACTGCCCTCACGGTCTGTAGATCAGGCCTGCCATCACCTGGCCCCTCAACCTAACCCAAGTATATGTTTGCAGACTTTTGTCACCATAGCTCTGGCGCACAGTCCCTCCAGGATGGGGCCACTAGAGCCACAGCGCAGGACTATGCCTGCCCTCACAAAGGAATCTCTGCACTTCACAGTTGCACAATCCTTCCAGATTGGGAGACACCTCCAAGGCCCCTGACCCACCCAATTTCGATGGCTGCTCTGGACAGAAATGCGCAGTCTGACACATGGCAGACACCTACCTCCGGGTAGACACCCATGTCAATGGCCCTGAGTCAGAAGATGGAAACTGACATGCCTCTAGGACCTCAACAGAACCCTAGCTGAGTTTTGCAGGCACCTGTCCCCAGAGGCAGGTTCTGGAGTACCTACATACGGTCCAACATTTGATCCCTGGGCCACAAAACAGAACACCTGTCCCCAGAAGTTACCTGGCTCTTGGGAGCTGTGTCCAACCCTCAGGGGAGAAGAATCCTTCATGGCACTTGAGCATCTGCCACAATCTAAGGTCTCCTGGACACAATCCAAACTTATGACACATTAGCATGAGGCTCCCTGTCAACTCAGCCCACTGGACACTTGCACAGAGCCAGAAGATTGAAACTGCCTTGTTCCTGAGCTGAAAGGATAAGCTGAACTGGGCTTTCCAGAATCTTTGCAGTGAGCTCTGCTACCATCTTTCCATATGGGGGACTCTGGGGCAATCAAAATGCACTCCCCTTATCCAGCAGAAGGAAAGCTTGCTGTTCGGAGGACATCACAAGGCCCAGACTGGGAAAACCTCCATGGCCTCATGAGGCCACCCCTCCATCATCGGGCGTCATGGACACAAACTCCAGCGTGAGCAACCATCCGACACTCGCCCTGATTCAGGTGCTGGAGATCTCAAGTCAGATGCTGCACATTGGAACTGCCATATGCTTGGCACTGAACTGAACCAGAGCTTGTGATTTCAGACTTCCGTTCTCACCCTCCTGGCCAGGAAGCCCTCGAGATGGTTCAGTCTGGAGCCCCAACGCAGCCTACTGCCTGCCGTCCAGATAGATGGAGGGCCCTATGGGTCTACCCAGGATCCCCATGTGAGGATCATCCTGCACGGCCCTAGACAGAACCACAATATCCAGGCTGCCCTGTGCACTAATGCTCTGTCTGACAGAGCCTGAGCCCCGACCTCCCATCAGCACCCAGTTTGTGGGCTCCACGCCCTGTAGATGGGATGGGTAAAGTCCTGAGGCTGTCATTTCTACCCAGCCTGGGTGTGCAGGCAACTGTGCCCAGACCATAGCTCAAATCCTGGCCAATGGGGGGATCCTCAAGCACAAAAGAGCACTTCTCATTCCCCAAGGCAGTAAAAGCTTGCTGTGCGGACAGGGGTCAAACACTCAGAGTGGGAGCCAGCTCCATAGCCAGGAGACCAAGACCACCGATGAGGGCAGCCCTGGCCACAAACAGGCATTGTGACCATCGGCCTGAGCCGGGTTTCAAAAAAGCCACCTCACTATCTGGACCAGGAGCCTGCATATCGGGCCTGCCATGCCCCTAGGCCGAAATCCTCACCCTGAGTCAGGTTCTTCAGGTGCCTGGAACCAGAAGCCGACTCTGGAATCCCTGCTATGGTGGACCCCTGAGATAGAAAACAGCTCTCTTCCCTTCATCCAGAAATTCACCAAAACCTTGGGAGCTGTGAAAAATCCCGAAAGAGGCAGAATCTCCCATGGACAAATAAGACCACCCCTTCATTCTGTTACCAACAGAGACACACAACCCATACAGAAAAACCTGTGCTCCCGCCTCCCCGTCACCCTAATTTCAGATCCCGAGGCACTGCCCTCATCGTCTGCAGACCGAGCCTTCCATCACCTCCCCCCTCACCCTAACCCGAGTTTGTGTCCAGACTTTTGTCCCCAAAGCCCTGGCTGACAGGCCCTCCAGAATGGGGCATATAGAGACACAGGGCAGGACTCTGCCTGACATCTTGAAGGATACTCTGGCCGTCATAGTTGCACAAACCTTCTAGACTGGGAGACACCAGCAAGACCCCTGAGACCACGCCAAATTTGTTGGCCGCTCTGGACAGAAATGCACAGTCTGCCACATGGCAGACACCTACCTCATGGAGTAACCCAAGTCAATGGCCCTGAGTCAGATGATGGAAGCTGAAATGACCCTAGGACTTCAACGGAAACCTAGCTTAGCCTTGAAGGCATCTGCTGCCATAGGCCAGTTCTGGAATTCTACACATGTTCCAACGCTTGCACCTGAGCCACAAAACAGAACACCTCCTGTCCCCAGAAGGCAAGCTGCCTCTTCGCAGCTCTGTCCAACCCTCAGGGGAGAAGAATCCTGATTGGCACCTGAGCCCCCGACACATTCTAAAGTCTCCCTAGACACAAGCCAGCATTGTGACCCATCAGAATGAGGCTCCCTGTCAACTCAGCCCTTGGACCCTTGCAAAGAGCCATGAGATAGAAACTGCCTTGTTCTTGGGCTGAAAGGATCAGCTGAGCTGGGCTTTCCAGACATATATGCGGTGAGCTCTGCTACCATGTCTTTCCATGTGGGGAAAAGCTGGAGCCATCAAAACGGACTCCCCCTGTCCCACAGAAGGAAAGCTTGCAGTTCAGAGCAGCTCACAAGCCCCAGACTGAGAAGACGTGCATGGCCTTATGAGGCCACCTTTCCATTCGCCGGCCATCATTGACACAAACTCCAGCATGAGCGACATCTGACACTCGCCCTAACTCAGGTGTTGGTGATCTCGTGTCAGATGTTGCACATTGGAACTGCCATGTGCTCGGCACTGAAATGAACCGAAGCTGCTGCGATGTGACATCTGTCCTCACCCTCCTGGTCTGCAAGCCCTCCAGATTGGGAACCCTGAAGCCACGACGCAGCCTTCTGCCAGCCCTCCAGAAAGAAGAAGAGACCTAGGGGTCTGCCCAGAATCCCCATGTGAAGATCAACCTGCACGCACCTCGACAGCACCCCAATATCCTAGGTCGCCCTGTCCACTAATGCTCTGTCTGACACAGCCTAAGCCCTGACCTCCCATCAGCCCCCCACATAGCGGGCCCCATACCCTGCAGGTGGGACCTGCTATGGCCAGAGACTGTCAACTCTACCTGACCTGGGTATTCAGGCATCTGTGTCCAGACCACAGCACAAATAGTGGCCTATGGGGAACCTCAAACATAAAAGAGCACACCTCCTTCCCCATGACGGGAAAAGCTAACTGTGGGGATGGGGGTCTAACCCTCAGAGTGGGAGCCAGCTGCATGGCCCATGAGACCACGCCCACCCAGGAGGGCCTCCATGGCCACAAACAGGCATTGAGACTCTCAGCCAGAGCCCGCTTTCAAACACTGGCTAAGTGGACCAGGACACCACATATTGGGCCTGACATGCCCTTAGGTTCCAGTCCTCACCCTCGGTCAGGTTCTCCAGGCGCCCGCAGACAGAACCTGACTCCGGAATCCCTGCTATGGTGGGAACCCTGAGACGAAAAGGAGTACTCTTCCCTTCCCCCGAAAGACACCAAACCCTTGGGAGCCGGGCAGAATCCTCACAGAGGCAGAATCTCCATGGGCCCATGAGGCTACCGCTACATTCTGTGACCAACTGAGACACAAAACCCAGACAGAGAAGCCTGTGCTCCCGCCTCCCCATCACCCTAATTTAAGATCGCGCCACGCTGCCCTCATGGTCTGCAGATCGGGCCTGACATCACCGTGCCCCTAACCCTATCCCGAGATTGTGTTTGCAGACTTTTGTCCCCAAAGCCCTGGCCGACAGGTCTTCCAGGATGGGGCCTCTGGAGCCACAGCGCAGGACTCTGCCTACCTTCCTGAAGGATGCTCTGCCCGTCACATTTGCACAAAACCTCCAGATTGGGAGACACCTGGAATGACCCTTAGCCCACACGAAATTCATTGGCCACCTTGGAAAAAAATGCGCATTTGGACACAGACCAGAAACCTCCATCCAGGCAGACACCCACGTCAATGGCCCTGAGTCAGAAGATGGAACCAGACATACCCCTTGGACTTCAACGGAACCCTAGCTTAGGTGCAGGCATCTATCTCCAGAGGTAAACTCTGGATTACCTACATATGGTCCAACACTTGATCCCTGAGCCACAAAACAGTACACCTCCTATCCCCAGAGGGCAACCTGGCTCTTGGGAGCTGCGTCAACCCTCAGGGGAAGAGAATCCTGCATGGCCCCTGAGCCCCCGCCACATTCTAAGGTCTCCCTGGACACAAGCCATCCTTGTGATCCATCAGAATGAGGCTCCCTCTCACCTCAACCCCATGGGCACTTTGTCCCAGAGCCAACAGATCAAAACGGCCTTTTTCCTGGGCTGGAAGGGCAAGCAGTGTGGGCTTTCCAGGCATCCATGTGGTGACTTCTGCTACGATGTATTTCCATATGACGTTGTATGTATTTGGTGCCAACCAAACGGAATTCCCCTGTCCCACAGAAGGAAAGATTACTGTTCGGAGAAGCTCACAAGTCCTAACCTGGGAAGACCTCCATGGCCTCATAAGGCCACCCCTCCACTCGTCGGCCATCATGGACCCAAACTCCAGCGTGAGCGACCATCGTACACGTGCCCTGACTCAGGTGCTGGAGATCTCAAGTCAGACGCCACACATTGCAAATTCCAGGTGCTTAGCACTGAACTGGACCGGCGGTTGTGCGTTGAGAATTCCGTCCTCACCCTCCTGAGCATCAAGCCCTCCAGATTGTTCATTCAGGAGCCCCACGACAGTCTTCTGCCTGCACTCCAGGAAGAAGAAGGGCCCTAGGGGTCTGCCCAGAATCCCCACGTGAGGATCAACCTGCACGGACCTCAACGGCACCCCAATATCCTAGGACGCCCTGTGCACTAATGCTCTGTCTGACACAGCCTGAGCCCCGATTTCCCATCAGCTCCCCTGTAGCGGGCCCCATATCCTGCAGGTGGGACCTGCCATGGCCAGAGACTCTCAACTCTACTGGACCTGGGTATTCAGGCATCTGGGCTCAGACCACAGCTCAAATCGCAGCCAATGGGGGAACCTCCAACATAAAAGAGCACTCCTCCCTTCCCACGACGGGAATAGCTTGCTGTGGGGGTGGTGGTCTAACACTCAGAGTGGGAGCCAGCAGCATGGCCCATGAGACGACGCTCACCCAGGAGGGCTGCCTTGGCCACAAACAGGCACGGTGACACTAGGCCAGGGCCCGATTTCAAATCACCAGCTCAATAGCTGGACAAGGAACCCGCATATTGGGCCTGACAGGCCCCTAGGCTCAAATCCTGACCCTCGGTCGGGTTCTCCAGGCACCCCCAGACAGCAGCCGACTCTAGAATCCCTGCTTTGGCAGGATGCCTGAGATGGAGAAAAGCACTCTTCCCATCCCCCCAAAAGTCACCAAACCCTTGGGAGCCTGGCAGAATCCTCTCAGAGGCAGAAGCTACCATGGCCCCATGAGGCTACTGCTACATTCCATGGCCAACCTAGACACACAACCCAGACAGGAAATCCCGTGCTCCCGCCGCCCCGTCGCCCTCATTTCTGGTCCTATGGCACAGCGCTCATGGCCCGTAGATTGAGCCTGCTCTCACCTTGTCCCTAAACGTATCCCGAGTTTGTTTTTACAGACATTTGTCCCCGAATACATGGCCGACAGGCCCTCCAGCATGGGACCTCTGGAGCCACAGTGCAGGACTCTGCCTGCCGACCCAAAAGAAACTCTGCCCGTCTCATTTACACAAACCGTGCAGATTGGGAGACACCTGCAATGCCCCTGAGCCCACCCCAAATACGTTGGCCGCCTTGGAAAAAAATGCGCATTGAGACACATGCCTCCCTCCATGCAGACACACAGGTCAATGGCCCTGAGTCAGAAGATGGAACCCGACACACCCCTAGGACCTCAACAGAAACCTACCTTAGGTTTGCAGGCCTCTGTGTCCAGAGGCAATCTCGGGAATACCTGCATATGTTCCACCACTTCATCCCTGAGTCACAAAACAGAACACCTCCTATCCCCAGAAGGCAACCTGGCTCTTGGAGCTGCGTCCAACCCTCAGGTGAGGAGAATCCTGCACGGCTCCTGAGCCGCCACCACATTCTAAGGTCTCCCTGGACACAAGCCAGCATTGTGACCCATCCGAATGTGGCTCCCTGTCACCTCGGCTGCATGGGCAATTTGCCCCAGAGCCACCAGATCAAAACGGCCTTGTTCCTGGGCTGGAAGGCTAAGCGGAGCTGGGCTTTCCAGGCATCCATGTGGTGACTTCTCCTACGACGTCTTTCCATACGGGGAACCCTGGTGCCACCAAAATGGAATCCCCCTGTCCCGCAGAAGGAAAGCTTGCTGTTCAGAACAGCTCACAAGCCCCATCCTTAGAAGATCTCCATGGCCTCATGAACCGCCCTTCCCTTCCTCGGCCACCATGGACACAAACTCAATCGTGATCGACCATCTGAAACGTGCCCTGACTCAGGTGCTGGAGATCTCGAGTCAGACGCTGCACATTGGAAATGCCATGTGCTCGAGACTGTCGGAACAGGCACTTGTGTGTTCAGATTTCCGTCCTCACCCTCTTGGCCCGCCAACCATCCGGATTGTTCATTTGGGAATCACAGTGCAGATTCTGCCTGCCCTCCAGAAAAAAGTTCCCTAGGGGTCTGCCCAGAATCCCCACGCAAGGATCAACCTGCAGGTACCTCGATGGCACCCCAATGTTCAAGGACGCCCTTTGCACTAATGCTCTGTCTGACACAGCCTGAGCCCTGTCCTCCCTTCAGTCCCCCAGGTATCAGGCCCTATATCCTGCAAGTGGGATGTGCCAAGGCAGAGACTGTCATCTCTCTCCAACCTGGTTATTCAGGCATCTATGCCCAGACCATAGCTCAAATCACGGCCTATGGGGGAACCTCAAGCATAAAAGAGCACTCCTCCTTCCCAGGAAAGGAGCCCTTCCTCCTTCCCCAGGAAAGGAAAAGCTTGCTGTGGGGCTCTAACCCTCAGAGTGGGAGCCAGCTTCATGTACCATGAGACCACGCCCACCCATGAGGGCTACCCGGGCCTCAAAGAGACATTGTGACCCTCAGCTTCAGCCTACTTTCAAACCATCCACCTCGCTGGCTGGTCCAGGAGACCGCATATCTGGCCTGTCATGCCCCTAGGCCCAAATCTTCACCCTCGGTCGGGTTCTCCAGTTGCCTGGACCCAGACGCCTACTCTGGAACCTCTGCTATGGCGGGAACCCTGAGATGGAAAACAGGACTCTTCCCTTCCCTTGGAAAGACACAATACCCTTGGGAGCCGGGCAGAATCCTCACAGAGGCAGAATCTCCCATGGCCCCATGAGGCTACCGCTACATTCCGTGGCCAACCAAGACACACAACCCAGACAGAAAGTCTGTGTTCCCGCCTCCCCGTAAAACTCATTTCAGATCCCGCAGCACTGCACTCACGGTCCCCAGATCGTGCCTGCCATCACCTTGCCCCTAAACCTATCCCGAGTTTCTGTTTGCAGACTACTTTCCCTGATGGCCTGGCTGACAGGCCCTTCAGGATGGGGCCTCTGGAGCCACCATGCAGGACTCTGCCTCCCCACCTGAAGGAAAGTCTGCCCATCACATTTGCACAAACCCTCCAGATTGGGAGACACCAGCAATGTCCCAGGGCCCACCCCAAATTCGTTGGCCGCTTTGAAAAAAAGGCACATTCGGACACATGCCAGACACCTCCTTCCAGGGAGACACCCATGTGAATGGCCCTGAGTCAGAAGATGGAACCTAACATACCCCTAGGACCTCAACAGAACCCTAGCTGAAGTTTGCAGGCATCTGATTCCAGAGGCAAACTCTGGAATACCTGCATATGGTTCAAAACTTGATTCCTGAGCCACGAAACAGGACACCACCTGTCCCCAGAATTCAACCTGGATTTTGGGAATTGCGTCCAACCCTCAGGCGAAGAGAATCTTGTATGGCACCTGAGCCCCAGCCACATTCTAAGGACTCTCTGGACACAAGCCAGCATTGTGACCCATCAGAAAGAAGCTCCCTTTCACCTCAGCACCCTGGGCACTTTGCCCCAGTGCAACCAGATTGAAATGGTCTTGTTCCTGGGCTGGAAGGGTAAGTGTAACTGGGCATTCCAGGCATCCATGTGGTGTCTTCTGCTACGACGTCTTTCCATACGGGGGACCCTGGGACCATCCAAACGGACTCCCCCTGTCCCGCAGAAGGAAAGCTTGCCATTCCGAGCAGCTCACAAGCCCAAGCCTGGGATGACCTCCATGGACACATGAGGCCACCCCTCCATTTGTCAGCCAACATGGACACAAACTGCAGCGTGAGAGAACATCTGACACTTCCCTAACTCAGGTGCTCGAGATCTCGAGTCAGACGCTGCATATTTTTAATGCCATATGCTTGGCACTAAACTGAACAGGCGTTTGTTCTTTCAGAATTCCGTCTTCACCCTCGTGGCCCACAAACCCACTAGATTTTTCATTCTGGAGCCACAACGCCATCTTCTGCCTGTCCTCCAGAAAGAAGAAGTGCCCTAGGGGTGTATCCAGAATCCCCACACGAGGATCAACCTGAAAGGACCTCGACGGCACCCCAAAGTCCTTGGCCGCCTGTGCAATAATGTTCTGTCTGACAGAGCCAGAGCCCTGACCTCCCATCAGCCTCCCAGGTAGCGGACCCTATATCCTCTATGTGGGATGTGCCAAGGCTAGAGACTGTCATCTCTACCCAACCTGGTTATTCAAGTGTCTGTGCCCAGACCATAGCTCAAATCCCGGCCTATGGGGTAAACTCAAGCATCAAAGAGCACTCCTCCTTCCCCACGACTGTAAAGTTTGCTGTGGGATGGGGGTCTAACCCTCAGAGTGGGAGCCATCTGCATGGCCCATGAGACCACGCCCACCCAGGAGGGCTGCACTGGCCACAAACAGGCCTTGTGACCCTCAGCCCTCGCTAGCTGGACGAGGAGCCCGCATATCTGGCCTGACATGCCCCTAGGCCCAAATCCTCACCCTCGGTCAGGCTCTCTAGGCACCTGCACCCAGAAGCTGACTCTGGAATCTCTGCTATAAAGGTACCCATGAGATGGAAAACAGCACTCTTCCCTTCCCCACGAAAGACACCAAACCCGTTGGAGCCAGGCAGAATCCTCACAGAGGCAGAATCTCCCATGGCCCCATGAGGCGCCCATTTCATTATGTGTCCAAGCGAGACACACAACCCAGACAAAAAGCCTGCGACCTGCCTCCGCGTTGCCCTCATTTCAGATCCAGGAGCACATCCCTCACGGTTCCTAGATTGGGCATGCCATTATGTCGCCCAAAAACCTATCCCGAATTTGTGTTTGTAGACTTTTGTCCCCCAAACCCTGGCCGACAGGCCCTTCAGGATGGGGCCTCTGGAGGCATAGCGCACGACTCTGAATGCACACACGAAGGAAACTCTGCCCATCACATTTGCACAAACCCTCCAGATTGGGAGACATATACAATGCCCCTGAGCCCATCCCAATCTCATTGGCCACCTTGGAAAAAAGGAGCATTTGGACACAAGCCAGACTCCTACCTCCTGGAAGACACCCAGGTCCATGGCACTGAGTCAGAAGGTGGAACCTGACACACCCCTAGGACCTCAGCGGAACCCTAGCTTAGCCTTGTAGGCATCCGCCTCTAGAGACAAATTCTGGAATACCTATATATGGTCCAACACTTGATCACATAGCACAAAACAGAACACCTCCTGTCCCCAGAAAGCAACCTGGCTCTTTGGTGCTGTGTCCAACCCTCAGAGGCAGAGATCCTGCATGGCACCTGAGCCCCCACCACATTCTAAGTTCTCCCTGGACACAAGCAAGCATTGTAACCCCACAAGCAAAAGGACAGTAACTGGTCATGGCCAAGAAATCAAAGTGAATCCTGTATATGTCACATGCCAGGTGGAGGATTTAAGCAGCCTCCAGGATACTCACTCTGAATCGGAGAAACCTAGAAGCAATCAGGGAGACTCGGACCACAGAGATAAAGGTGATAAAAAAAATAAATTAAATGAAGAGGTCCTTACGAAAAGATTTGTTAGCAGGCTGGATGTAAAGTTCAGGAAGCTGGCAGAACCAGAGGATCCAATGAGGTACCTGGAATTCAAGTACTGGGGAAAAAAGGAGCGAAGCAAAGGAGAGAAGGAAGAATGATGGAACATGACAATGGGTTTAGGGAAATCCGTGACTGCAATGAATGTCTATGGGTGCTTATTGTAGGAGACCTAGAAGAGAGAGAAAAGAGTGGGTCCAACATTTCTTGGAGAAATCAGAGCTGCAAAAATCCCTCATCTCAGGGCAGAAACAGAGATCCAGATTCCGAGGCACAGAGGGCTCCCAGCACCATCCACGGAAACAGAGCAACACAAGACATAGTGTCATTCACCCTTCCAAAGCTAGCAATGGAGGAGTTCTCTTCTCCCAGATATGCTGGGGAGAAGAGTGGTTCTAAAGCCAAGTGCCTTACTTCGAGGCAACCAGCTTGCCAGCTCTAGCAGCACATTGTATAGAGCAAGCCACACCAGCCCAAGCCAAAACCCAATCCCTTGCATTTCAAAACAATAATAGAGCAGGAGTTCTTGTCTAGAACAATGAGGTGTTAAGAAGACGAAGATTGTGTCCAGGGGTGTCTCCATCAGTTCAGAAGTGGCCTTAAGCTCTGCTTCTTATCCCAGGCTCATTGCAATGTCTCCCACCTCAGGTTCCCCACTCAGAGGCAAGTCGGCTTCTCCCTCTCCAGCTCCCTCACTGATTACGTTCTCGCTGTCTCTCCTGGTCCCAAACATTCAGCACGTCTTTGAAAAACAAGAACAACAACAAGAAACAGTAGATAAGGATTGACTGGGGCCAGAGGATGCTTTATTTAATTTGGACCTATGCCCCTATGGAATGCAGCCAGGTCCAGAGCACCTCCCACCATCCTACAATGCCAGACCTTGGCTCTGAGCTCCCTTGTTTCTTCTCCTCTTCTTCGTCTTCCTGCATCTCCCGACCAGCATGGAGCATCCGCTCTCTGTCCCGCTGCAATGGCCCCTTGTTCTCCCATTGTTCCCCCTCACCTGGTTCCTTTAGAACATGCCCACCATCCGCAAGAGGCACTATTTGTTTATCCCATGAAAACTATAGCGGAATGAAAATGGGAGGCTTAAGACACCCTTGTGCTAGAACATCTCCTTTTAGTACCACAGACGGAAGCTTTACCACCCTGCGGGAATGGTCAGGGATCTTAGGCTGTTGAATCCTCTTCAAGGCATCCTTTTTAGATACATGTTGTCTTCCTGAAACTGGCACGGAAGCCTTTCCGATGGCTTCACATGGGCAATGGGTCTGCTCCACCAGGCTCCGTGCTTGCTCCTGTTGGCTCCAAACCGATGAGTCCGTCCTGGGCCTAAGGATCTAGGGTGTAGGGTCTGCCTTTGGTGCTTGTTCAGCTTGGAAGATGGGAGGTCTTCTTGGTACAGTTACTGGAGATGCTAGAGGAACTCATGTCCTCGCTGTTGAAGACTACAGGCATGTCTTTGGCATGGTTGTGGGTGTTCACTGGCAGCTTTCCTCGGGTGGCTCTTGTCCTGCTCACAAAGGTCCTGATTGGGTCAGAGGACCATGCACATGTGCGAAGCGTGGAGTTCCTGGCCTGAGGCTTGGTTGTAGTCCCGACCATTTCTTCACCTTTCAGTGGTAAGAAGGATTTGTGGATGCTTGCCCTTCTCAGGAGTGCAGAGGGCTGGTGGTGACAGTCCCCACCAAAGACTATAAATTCGGTCATGGGGAAGGTGACACCGACTCATTTCGCTAACTGTCTTGGTGAAATACCCAGGGGGCTCCAATGGTTTGGGAGGGCTTTGGCACCTCCTGGCTGACCCATGACTACTAAAGCCATGAGGAGTGATTACACATGGTTTGGGGAGGTGTGGTTGCTAGGAGCTCAAAACTTTGTGACGTTACAGAAGCTGACTTCACTGAAGCAGCAATCCCTCTCTCAGGAGCTATGAGTCCTATGGCTTTAGGTAGGAAGCCCTGGGAAGGACTAAAAAAGAGCCCTGATTGCCTGCTCATGAACTCAGGTGGTCTTTTCGGTTTCTTTCCCACTTCAACTTACTATACAAAAAGAAAAGCAAATGACATTCGGTGTACCATCCTTTCGGCCAACATTTCTCCAGGGAGAGCAAGGTGTTCCTATTTCCACTGCAACGTCTATAGATCTCAATCGACTGAGAGGCCTCTTGGATATCATGAGATCTCTGGGAGGTTTGATATCCTATGGGTGAGAGCGTCCTTTCATAGTTTCTTTTCCCAAGTTGTTCTAGGGAGAAGGGTCTGCCCTTGGTGCTTGGTCAGCTTGGAAGATAAGGGAAGGAATAAGGGAAGGAAAGTCATATTTCAAGGAAACGTGCTAGAGTATCGATGCATTGTGCTGTCCATGTCCTGATCCCCTGGTATTCTGAAACACCAGTCCTAAGAGATGAGGGGTCTGTCTATATGGCCTTGCCTGAAACACCTTTGCAAAGGCTTCAGGGAGAGTTGTTAGGGTCTGTGATCAAAGGAATGAGACTGACACAAAGCAAAAATCAAGCAAAGCTTTATATCACGCCAAGCATCGAAAATCAAACCGACCGGTGGGGGCCATTTCTTATGTAGAGGCAACGACGATGAGGACGCTGCTCCCGATGACAAAGAGGCGAGGGCCATGAGGACGACAACCCTGACGACACAGACTCTGCTCCCCATGAGGCCACTCCGACAAGGTCACTCCCCAGAGGAGGCTGCTCCTCAGACGAGGCCACACGCCAGACGAGGCTGCTCCCGACGGTGAAGAGGCCGCTCCAGACTAGGCTGTTGCTGACGATGAAGAGGCCGCTCTGGACAAGGCCGCTCAAGGTCGAGGCCGCATGCCAACGAGGTCGCTCCCCGGAATGACGCCGCTCTGGCGAGGCCGCTCCGTATGAGGCCACTCCAGTGATGTCACGGCTCAGGGTGGTGAGGCTGCTGGCGGCCAGGTCATGGGCAGCAGCGAGGCTGGTCGCGGTGGCCCTGTGGCTCAGGGCGGCAAGGCCCCTGGCGGCGGGGCTGTGGCTTTGGGCGGCAAGGCCGCTGGCAGTGGGGCCGCAGCTGGGTGGCGGCAAGGCCTTGTGTGGCGGGGCCACGGCTTGGGGCGGCACTGCTCCCAATGACCCCGACACTATCACTCCTATGACTACCCTAATGGCTCCCAAAGGCTACCCTATCGGCTACTCTAATGGCTCCCAAATGCTACTTTAACAGCTACTCTAATGGCTATATTAACTGCTATTCTAACTCCTCCTATTTCTCCAATGGCTATTCTAACTCCTCCTATTTCTCCCCCCTCCCGGCCTCACAGACTAACCTTTATAGAGGTGGTTTAGCCCAGCCCACACACAGGTGGCCAATGAGATTTCAACTCCCCACAGTTAATATATGTGCACCCCACTGATTGGATATGGCTATCTGGCCTGGCCCGCCCCTATATCCGGGGTTTACAAGTAAGTTCCTCTGGCTAACCAGGTCCCTACAGAGTGACATTCTGCATGATAGCTACCCATGAAAGAAGAGCCCTGGACAGCACACCTGTCATCATCAGTTAACATTCCATGCCGAGGTCATGGGGAGAGCCGTGTTGATCAACTCTCTTAATTCAGAGGAAAGGGGACTGCCTAAATCCATTGCCTTCCCTGCACACTCTAGCAGAACTGTGGAAGTAGCCGAGGTGCCCTTCAATAGGCTACTGGATAAAGAAGGTGTGGTCCATCCAGGCCACAGATGATACCTCTGACATCAAGCGGGATGAAGCCCCGGTACTCGCCTTGACATGAGCGACACAGGGCTGGGTTATTCTCAATGAAATAGGAAGCAGTCCAAGGGAAATATTATATGGCTTCACTCATATGTGACCCATGACGAGTACCATGGACATGAGTAAAAGCAAGGGAAAACGGGAAGAGAAGAAGTCAGACCGGGAGACAAACCAGGAGAGACTCAGGACTCTGGGAACCAAGCTGAGGGTTACAGAAGGATGAGACGTGCCAGGAATGAGGGAACTGGTTCATGGTATGGAGGTGGTGTGGCATATCTGCTGTTGATCAGCACTCGATGGTATATGCAACCAAAGAATCATGAAACGCTATCTCCCAAAAGTATGAGGGGTGAAATGCTGGCTTCCTGAACAAAAGAAAAAGTATTGAAAAGAAAGAAAAACAGGCCGTTTCCCATGTCAATGAAGAAAGAAAGAGGAAAGAAATGAAGTAGAGTTTTATTATCTTACTGATTAAAATGGTATGCAATTGGTTTCCTATGAGGTCCTTACCTGAATTGGGTCTTTGGACATTGCAAATTAGATGCTTCCCACGTCCCACATTTTGGGAATAGATGAGAAGAACCGACATTGCCTTCATTAAAAGTCTCGGAGTGTGGACCAGAAAGTTAATTTGAACCTGGCCTTTTGGGTGTTGGGAAGTGTTTGAAGAATGCTTCAAACACTTTCCTCATTACCAGAGCTGTCAGATGTGTATGTTCAAGACCTAGTCTTGGTAGTGGATATGTGTCTTGGAATTTATCCTTTTCTCTCAGGTCTTGGATTTGCTGGCATACTTGTGTGTAGGGGACTTTTAGGTTAGGTTGTTTAGGAGAGTTTAGTGCTGAATGATTTAATTAATTCTTGACAGGTAAGAAGTTAACTTTCCCGGTTTTGTCGGTTTCTGACGTTGATACTTTTTTTTTTCCTTTATGGTATTTTCTTTGAGGTTTGTTTCCATGAGTGCTACTCCTCACTTGCTCCTTAAATTCTGTGGGACTCTTTTAAGTGTGTGTGGGTGGATGGGAGGGAGGGTGTGTTTCACACAACGCTTAGAATGATATTTTAAGAGATGTGAAGCCGCTTTTCTTTGGATCACAATTCACCTTCAAGCATATTGAAATTCATGTTCCATCTCGTTCAGCCACATTTCCTGCAATGAATGTCCCATTTAATCCTCATTTAGAAACACAGACTCTCCCTAACCTGCCGTGGAACAAACACCAAATTTTGTGTGCCTGGTTAGAGTCTCATTGTGTGTCCCTTTTTTCTTGCTTTTTCACATGTCCCTTTCCTTCCACGAGTGAGTTAAATCATGTGTTATTTATATTTCTGTGACTGACAGATGGGCCAGAGCCCAATGCTCGCCACCTTTCTGCCACATGTGGCAAGTTTCAAGGTTCCTTCTTGCTTATGGCTGGATAAGAATCTGTGCTGCACTGGGAGGACAGGGAGATTTCAGAAATGTCTGGGAGCTTTTAAACTAAAGACTGTAGTCAGAGATACAGAAGGACCCTACATCATTCTTAATGGGACTATCCACCAAGAAGATCTAACAATTGTAAATATCTACACCCCCAATATGGGAGCAGCCAATTACATAAGAAAACTATTTATCAAGATAAAGAGTCATATTGATATGAATACATTATTAGTAGTAGATCTTAACATGCCTCTCTCAGTAACAGACAGATTATCAAAGCAGAAAATCAATAAAGAAAAGAGCATTGAATGACACATTGGACCAGATGGACCTCATAGATATATACAGAACATTCCACCCTAAAACATTCTTCTCAAGTGCACATGGAACCTTCTCCAGAATAGACCACATATTGGGTCACGAATCAGGACTCAACCGATGCAAAAGACTGACATCATTCCCTGCATATTCTCAGATCACAATGCTTTGAAACTGGAGCTCAATCACAAGGAAATGTTCGGAAGGAACTCAAACACCTGGAAGCTAAAGACCACCTTGCTTAAGAATGCTTGGATCAACCAGGAGATCAAAGAACTTAAACAATTCATGGAAACCAACAAGAATGAAGACACTTCGGTCCAAAACTTACGGGATACAGCAAAGGCGGCCCTAATGGGGAAATACATAGCCATCCAAGCCTCCCTCAAAAAAAAAAAAAAAAAAAAAAAAAAAAAAAGGAAAAATCCAGAATACACCAGCTGTCTCTACACCTAAAAGAGCTGAAAAAACAACAACAAATCAAACCAACTCCACACATGAGAAGGGAAATAATCAAGATTAGAGCAGAAATCAATGAGGTAGAAACCAGAGATATAGAAGAACGTATCAATGAAAGTAGAAGCTGGCTTTTTAAAGAATCGAAAAGATCAATAAGCCATTGGCCACACTAATCCAAAAGAAAAGAGAGAAAGTCCAAATTAATAAAATTTGAATGAAAAGGGAGAGATTACAACTAACACCAAGGAAGGAGAAATAATCATCAGGAGTTATTATCAACAGTAACATGCCAATAAGCTAAGCAACCTCGATGAAATGGATGCATTCCTGGAAAACTATAAACTCCCAAAATTGAACCAGGAAGAAATTGACAGTAGAGACAGAAGATTGATATCCAGGATCTATAAAGAATTCCTCAAACTCAACACACAAAACAGATAATCATATCAAAAAATGGGCAGAAGATATGAAAAGACAATTCTCCAATGAAGACATACAAATGGCTATCAGACACAAGAAAAAATGTTCATCATCACTACCCATTAGGGAGATTCAAATTAAAACCACATTGAGATACCACCTCACACCAGGTAGAATGGCCAAAATTAGCAAGACAGGAAACAACATGTGTTGGAGAGGATGTTGAGAAAGGGGAACCCTCTTACACTTTTGGTGGGAATGCAAGTTGGTGTATCCGCTTTAGAGGACAGTGTGGAGATTCCTCAAGAAATTAAAAATAGAGCTTTTCTATGACCCTGCAATTGTGCTGCTGGGTATTTGTCCCAAAGATACAGATGTAGTGAAAAGAAGGGCCATCTGTACTGCAATGTTTATAGCAGCAAGGGCCACGGTCAACAAAATGTGGAAAAAAACAATATGTCTTTCAAGGGACAAATGGATAAGGAATATGTGGTCTATATACACGATGGAGTATTATGCCTTTATCAGAAAGGAAGAGTACCCAACTTTTGTAGCAACATGGACGGGACTGGAAGAGAATATGCTGAGTGAAATAAGTCAAGCAGAGAGAGTCAATTATCATATGCTTCCACTTATTTGTGGAGCATAACAAATAACATGGAGGACATGGGGAGATGGAGAGGAGAAGGGTGTTGAGGGAAATTGGAAAGGGAGGTGAACCATGAGAGACTATGGACTGTGAAAAACAACCTGAGGTTCTTGATGAAGCAGGGAACAAGGTGGTGGGTAAAAGGGATGGCACCTATTGCATGGAGCACTGGGTGTGGTGTAAAAAACAATGAATACTGTTACGCTTAAAAGAAATTAAAACATAGATCAGTGGAACAGAATAGAGAGCCCAGAAATCGACCCTCAACTCTATGGTCAACTAATCTTCGACAAAGCAGGAAAGAATGTCCAATGGAAAAAAGACAGCCTCTTCAATAAATGGTGCTGGGAAAATTGGAGAGCCACATGCAGAAAAATGAAATTGGACCACTTCCTTACACCACACACGAAAATAGACTCCAAATGCATGAAGGACCTCAATGTGAGAAAGGAATCCATCAAAATCCTTGAGGACAATGCAGGCAGCAACCTCTTCGACCTCAGCCGTAGCAACATCTTCCTAGGAACAAGGGCAAAGGCAAGGGAAGCAAGGGCAAAAATGAACTATTGGGATTTCATCAAGATCAAAAGCTTTTGCACAGCAAAGGAAACAGTTCACAAAACCAAAAGACTACTGACAGAATGGGAGAAGATATTAGCAAACGACATATCAGATAAAGGGCTAGTATCCAAAATCTATAAGGAACTTAGCAAACTCAACACCCAAAGAACAAACAATCCAATCAAGAAATGGGCAGAGGACATGAACAGACATTTCTGCAAAGAAGACATCCAGATGGCCAACAGACACATGAAAAAGTGCTCCATGTCACTCAGCATCAGGGAAATGCAAATCAAAACCACAATGAGATACCACCTCACACCAGTCAGAATGGCTAAAATTAACAAGTCAGGAAATGACAGATGCTGGCGAGGATGCGGAGAAAGGGGAACCCTCCTCCACTGTTGGTGGGAATGCAAGCTGGTGCAACCACTCTGGAAAACAGCATGGAGGTTCCTCAAAATGTTGAAAATAGAACTACCCTATGACCCAGCAATTGCACTACTGGGTATTTACCCTAAAGATACAAACATAGTGATCTGAAGGGGCACGTGTACCCGAATGTTTATAGCAGCAATGTCTACAATAGCCAAACTATGGAAAGAACCTAGATGTCCATCAACAGATGAATGGATAAAGAAGATGTGGTATATATACACAATGGAATACTATGCAGCCATCAAAAGAAATGAAATCTTGCCATTTGTGACGACGTGGATGGAACTAGAGCGTATCATGCTTAGTGAAATAAGTCAATCGGAGAAAGACAACTATCATATGATCTCCCTGATATGAGGACATGGAGAAGCAACATGGGGGGGTATGGGGATAGGAGAAGAATAAATGAAACAAGATGGGATTGGGAGGGAGACAAACCATAAATGACTCTTAATCTCACAAAACAAACTGGGGGTTGCTGGGGGGAGGTGGGATTGGGAGAGGGGGAGGGGGCTATGGACATTGGGGAGGGGAGGCAAACCATAAGAGACTATGGACTCTGAAAAACAACCTGAGGGTTTTGAAGGGTCAGGGGTGGGAGGTTGGGCGAACAGGTGGTGGGTAATAGGGAGGGCACGTTTTGCATGGAGCACTGGGTGTTGTGCAAAAACAATGAATACTGTTATGCTGAAAAAAATAAATAAAATGGGACGAAAAGAAAAGAAATTAAAAAAAAAGAAAATGAGGTGTGAAGAAGACAAAGATTGTGTCCCTGGGTGTCTCCATCAGTTCAGAGACGGCCTTCAGCTCAGCTGTTGGTCCCAGGCACATTGGATCGTCTCCCACCTCGGGTTCCCTGCTGAGAGGCAAGTCTGCTTCTCCCTCTCCAGCTCCCTCCCTGCTTATTATCTCTCTGTCTCTCTCTGTCAAATACATGCATTAACATCATGGAAAAACAACAACAACAAAAAGAAACAGTTGATAAGGATTTACTGGGGACAGAGGATGGCTTATTGAATTTGGACCTATATCCCTATGGAACACAGCCAGGTCCAGAGCACCTCCAACTAATATACCAGTCATTTTTTCTGAGCTCCCTTGTTCTCCTCTTTTCAACTTCCCGCATCTACCCACCAACATGGAGAATCCACTCTCTGTCCCACTGCAGTGTCCCATTATTCTCCCATTTTCCTCCTCACCTGGCTTCATTAGAACTTCTGCAACAAATAGGCTCTCTTTCTTTATCCCATGAAAAGCTCTGGGGAATGGAAATGGGAGGGTTAAGGCAGGCTTGTGCTGCAACATCTCCAGTCAGTTCCACAGAGGGAAAGTGCACCACCTTGAGGGAATGCTCAGGGAATGTACACCATTGAATCCTCTTCAATATGCCCTTTGTATATACAGGTTGTCTTCCTTAATCTGGCACGGAAGCCTTTCTGATAGCTTCACGTGGGCAATGGTTCTATTCCAACATATCCCGTGCTTGCTCTTGTGGCCTCCAAACAAGGGAGTCCGACCTGGGCCTAAGGTTCTAGGGTATAGGGTCTGCTTTGGTGTTTTGACAGCTTGGAAGATGGCACAGTCTTCTTGGCATGATTTCTGGAGAAGCTAAAGGAATTCATGTCCTTGTTGTTGAAGACTCCAGACATATCTTTGGAATGGTTGTGGGTGTTCACTGTGAGCTTTCCTCCGGTGGCCCTTTTCCTGTCAGAAGAGTCCTGATTGGGTGGGAGGACAATGCACATGTGCAGGGCGCGGAGTTCCTCGCCTGAGGCATGGTTCTAGTCCTGACTCTTTCTTGACCTTTCTTGTGTAAGATGGAATGGTGGATTCTTGCCCTTCTCAGGAGTCCAAAGGGGTGGTGACAGTCACGGCCGAAGACTACAAATTCGGCTGTGGAGAATGGGACCTGGACTCGCTTCGCAAACTGTCCTGGTGAAATACCCAGAAAGCTCCAGTGGTTTGGAAGGGCTTTGGATCCTCCTGGCTGACCCATGACTACTCCAGCAAGGTGGAATGATTAGGGGTTGTTTGGGGAGGAGTGGATGCTATGACTTAAAACTTTGTGACGTCACAGAAGCTGACTTCACTGACTTTCTCATGACCTATGAGTCCATGGATTTAGGTAGGAAGACTTGGGAAGGACAGAAAAAAAGCCGTGCTAGCCTGATCATGAACTCAGGTGGTCTCTTATGTTCCTTTCCACTTCCCCTTTCAATACAAAGAGAAAACAAAATGGCGTTCTGTGTACCATTAGAGGCCAACATTTCTCCAGAGAGAGCATGGTGTTCAATTTTCCACTGCAATTTCTAGAGATTTCAATCAATAGGGAGGCCTCTTGGTTAACATTAGCTCTCTGGGAGCTTTGACATCCTATGGCTGAGAGCGTCCTTTCTTAGCTTCATTTCCCGATGGGTTCTAGGGTATAGGGTCTGCCTTTGGTGCTTGGTCAGCTTGGAATATAAGGAAAAGAATAAGGGAAGGAATGTCACATTTCCAGGAAAAGTGCTAGGGCATGGATGCATTGTGCTGTCCATGTCCTCATTTCCTAGTGCTCTGAAACACCTGACCTAAGGGATGAGGGCTCTGTGTACCTGACTTTACCTTAAACATCATTGCAAAGGCTTCAAGGAGAGTGACATTCTGCCTTATAACTACCCCTGAAGGAAGTGCCCTGGACAGCCCTCCTTGTCATCATTGGTTAATGCTACATGCCGTGGTCATGTGGGTGAAGTGATGACCAATTCTCTTCATTCAGAGGAAAATATACAGCCTTCATTGATGGCCTGCCATGACTACTCTAGCAGAACTGTGGAAGGAGCCAAGATGCCCTTCCAAAGGCTACTTGATAACGAAGGTGTGGTCCATCCAGGCAACAGCGTATGTCTCTGACATTTGGTAGGATGAATCCCAGATATGCGCCTTGGCATGAGTGACACAGGACTGAGTTATTCTCAATGAAAAAGGCAAGCAGTCCAAGGAAATATCATATGGCTTCACTCATTTGGTACATGAGGAATACCATGGATATTAGTAGAAGCAAGAGAAAATGGAAGGAGAATTCCGCATGTGAGACAAACCAGGAGAGACTCAGGACTCTGGGAACCAAGCTGAGGGTTACAGAAAAATGAGACATGCCTGGAATGAGGGAACTTGTTAATGGGTATGGAGGAGGTGTGAAATATATGATGATGAGTGCTCAGTGGCATATGCAACTAAATAATCAGGAAACACTATGTCAAAATCTTCTGATGGATGAATGGCTGGGTCCCCGAGTATAAGAAGAAATATTGAAAAGAAAGAAAAAGAGGCTGTTTCACATGAAGATGAAGAAAGAAATAGGAAAGGAATGACTCCCACAAGAGTCAGGCTAGGAACTCCATGAGCTCTCCTTCCTGAGGAAATTAACCTCAGGGTGGAAAACAGAATGCGCTTTTTGAATACAGAGATGAAGACAGAGATGTAGAACAAAAGCAAGGATGAAAGAATCAATTCATGCTGAGGCATCATGGAGTTTCGAACCACAGGGATAAAGGTGATTAAAAAAATAAAATTAAGAGGCCCTGATGAAAAATTTTTATGAGACTGGAAGCAAAGTCCAGCAATCTGGCAGAACCAGAGGATCAAATGAGTTACCTGGAAGACAGGTACTGGAAAAAAATTAAGTGACGCAAAGGAGACAAGGAAGAATGATGGATAAAGTAGGTTGGTCCATTCAGGCAACAGAGTATGCCTCCCCCATCATGGAGGATGAAGCCCCGATACTCGCCCTGACATGAATGACACAGTACTGGGTTATTTACAGTGAGAAAGGCAAGCAAACCAAGAGAAATATCATATGGCTTCACTCATAAGTGGCACATGAGGAATACCATGGACATGAGTAAAAGGAAGGGAAAATGGAAGAAGAAGTCAGACAGGGAGACAACCAGGAGAGACTCGGGACTCTGGGAACCAAGCTGAGGGTAACAGAATGATGAGACATGCTGGGAATGAGGGAACAGGTTAATGGGTATGGAGGAGGTGTGGCATTTATGAGGATGGCACTCGGTGGTATATGCAACCAAAGAATCAGGGAACACTATGTCAATAATGTATGATGGATGAAAGGTTGGCTTCCCGAACATAAGAAAAAATATTGAAAAGAAAGGAAAACAGGCTGTTTCACATGTAGATGAAGAAAGAAAGAGAAAAGAAATGAATTATAGTTTTATTATCTTACTGATGAAAATGGTATGCAATTGGTTTCCTATAAGGTCCTTATCTGAATTGCATCTTTGAACATTGTGAATTAGATCTTCCCTCTTCCTATATTTCGGGAATAAATGAGAAGGGCGGACAATGACTTCCTTAAATGTCTCGAAGTGTGAACCGGGATATTGATATGAACCTGGCATTTTTTGTGTTACTGGGTGTTTGAGGACTGCTTCAAATGCTTTCATCATTAGCTGAGACGTCAGATTTTTATGTTTCATGACCTAGTCTTGGTAGTGGGTATGTGTCTTGGAATTTTCCTTTTCTCTCAGGTATTGGATTTACTGGCATACTTATGTGTATGGGTCTTTTAGGTTAGGTGGTTTAGGAGAGTTTAGTCCTGAATGCTTTAATTAATTCTTGATAGGCAAGGAGTTATCTTTTTTATTTTGGTCGGTTTCTGACTTTGATTCTCGGTGCTTTTTTCCTTTTTTGTATTTCCTCTGAGGTTTGCTTCCATGAATGCTATTCCTCACTTGCTACCTAACTTCGGTGTGAGTCTTTTAAGTGTGTGTGTGTGTGTGTGTGTGTGTGTGTGTGTGTGTGTGTATGTGTGTTTCACAGAACGCTTTGAATGATATCTTATGAGATATGAAGCCACTCTTTTTTGGATTACAATTCACCTCCAAACGCATTGGAAAATCACTTTACATCTCATTTGGCAATATGTAATGCAATGAATGTCCCTTTTAATCGTCTTTTAGAAACAGATATTCTAACTAACGTGCCTTGGAAGCAACACTACATTTTGTGTGCCCGGTTAGAGTCTCAATGTCTGTATATTTTTCTTATTTTTCACGTGTTTCTTCACTACCCTGAGGGAGTGAAATCATATGCTAATTGTCCTTTTAGACTGACAGATGTGACACAGCCCAATACGCTTCACCTTTCTGCCACATGTGGCAAGGGGCAAGAATTCCCTCTTGCTTATGGCTGGGTAAGAATCTGTGTTGCATTTGAAGGACAGGGAGATGTTAGAAGTGTCTGGGAGCTCCAGGCTTGTCTTCAGCCCTAAACACAACAGGAAGATGACCACATCAAGGTAAATATGGCATCAATAGGCCTGATCCTAGAAATCACATTCCACAGTGAAAGAGAGAAGTTGCAGAGACCATGCGAGAAGGGTGTAGACAAGGCTTAGGGGAGAAGTAGATGATTTGTGCTTCAAAGGGAGGGAACCATGGCCAAATAGCAAGGCCCAGGAGAGAGGAGAACGCTGGGAACCCACAAGTTGAATGTTGACACCTAGCTGATGGCAGAGCAAATGAGAGTGTCTGAATGGCTCCAGATTTTGCAACCAAAGTTTCTTGAGGCCTGGGGATTTCAGATCAGCAGGTTTGGCAGACATAGACTTCTGAAAACACTGTGTTTCTCCTGGAGAGGACACCAGCAAACAACCAGCTTCAGATAGCCTGGGAACCATTATCAGAATCAATACCTGTTGACACAGTGGTATGATTATTGTTTCCTGCGGTGCAATCATGACAGGCACATTCGTGGAGTTGCCTCGATGGGGGCAAAAGGAACTAGTGCCTCTCTGACCACCAACATAAAGACCAAGCTGGTGGCCACAGACAGGACAGTGAGGAAATTAGCTGAATAACATGCAAACACGAAGTACTAACTCTGGAATACTGTTGGGACTGACTTCTTCATGCCACTTTGCTTGGACCCAGGAGAACAGACCATCCCGTAGGGACTAGGAGAAAGCCATGCCCACATCCTCTCTCCTGACCACAGCATTTAGTAGGCCTTAGTTCTGTTGAGTGGGTTGAAATTCTTCTTTCACAGGCACACCAGTGCCCACCATGCTAAAGCTCACCACATTCAGTCCAGACACCAAACACTCCAAACGGCAGGCAAGGAGAGCCTCTGCAGAGGATGGGCCCAGAGGGGTGTGGACAGAAACAACACAACCCCAGAGGGCATGCCACACACACCCGAGACTCCCTCAAAGGCTAGCCATTGGGCACTCCATGAGCTCTTCTCCCATAAAGAAATTACCCTCAGGGTAGAAAACAGAATGCTCTTTTCAAATACATAGGCAGAAGAAGGCAGAAATGTAGAACGAATGCAACAATGGAAAAATCCAATGATGATGAGGCAAAAGAAACAGAAATGATCACGGCCACGCAATTGAAGTCAATCGTATCCATGTCACATGCCCAATGGAGGATATGAGGCAGCAGACAGGATACTCACTCGACTTCAGAAAAGCATAAAATGCATCAGGGAGTGTAGGACCACAAATATATAGGTGATAAAAAAATAAAATTAAGAGGCCCTGATGAAAGATTTTATTAGCTGCCTTCATGGAAAGTCCATGAACCTGACAGAATCAGAGGACCCAATGAGTGACCTGGAAGACAAGTACTGGAAAAAAATGGAAATGATGCTTAGGAACTAAGGAAGAATGATGAAACATGACAATGGACTTAGGGAAATCCTTGACTGCAATGTGTGTCAATGGGTACTTATTGTAGTAGACCTAGAAGAGAGAAAAAAGAGGGCCCAACATTTCTTTGAGAAATCAGAGCTGAAAACGTCCCTCCTCTGGGGACAGAAACAGATATCTAGGCACAGAAGACTCCCAGCACCATCCACAGATGCAGAACAACACAAGACATAGTGTTCTTCACCCTGCAAATGCTAGCAATGGAGGGATTCTCTTCGCCCAAATGTGCTTAGGAGAAGAGTGTTTCTATAGCCTAGTCCCTGACTTCAGGGCGACAAGCTAAGCCAGTGTAGGAAGAACGTTGTATAGAACAAGCAAAACCAGATCAAGCCAAAATCCATATCTGCTGCATTTCTAAACAATGACAGAGCAGGAGTTCTTGTCTAGAACAATGAGGTGTTAAGAAGACAAAGATTGTGTCCTGGGGTGTCTCCATCAATTCAGAGGTGGCCTTCAGCTCAGCTCTTGGTCCCAGGCTCATTGGATCAACTCCCACTTCAGATTCCCTGCTCAGAGGAAAGCTGCTCCTGTCCAGCTCCCGCCCTGATTATGATCTCTCTGTCTCTCTCTGTCAAAGACATGCATGCACATCATTGAAAAACAACAACAACAAGAAGAAACAGTTGATAAGGATCGACTGGCGTCAGAGGATGGTTTTTTAATTTGGACCTATGTCCCTATGGAGTGCAGCCAGGTCCAGAGCACCTCACACCATCCTAAAATGATAGACCTTGGCTCTGAGGTCCCTTGTTTGTTCTCCTCTCCTTCATTTTCCTGCATCTCCCCACCAACATGGATCATCTGCTTGTCTGCCCCGCTGCAATGGCCCGTTGCTCTCCCATTTTTCTTCCTATCCTGGCTCGATTAGAACATGCCAATCTTCCACAACAGGCAAAATTTGTTTATCCCATGAAAACCTTTAGGGAATGGAAATGGGAGGGCTAAGTCAGGCTTGTGCTGCAACATCTCCATTCAGTTTCACAGAGGGAAGATGCACCACCCTGGGGGAATGCTCAGGGATCTTAGGCTGTTGAATCCTCTTCGATGTGTCCTTTTGTAGATACACGCTGTCTTCCTGAAACTGGCACAAAAGCCTTTCTGATGGCTTCACTTGGGCAATGGGTCTCCTCCAACATGCCCCGTGATTGCTCCTGTGGCCTCCAAACAAATGAGTCCATCCTGGGCCTAAGGTTCTAGGGTGTAGGGTCTGCCTTTGGTGCTTGGTCAACATGGAAGATGGGGAGGGCTACTTGGAATGATTTCTGGAGATGCTAGAGGAACCCGTGTTCTCATTGTTGAAGACTCCAGACATGTCTTTGTCATGGTTGTGGGTGTTCAACGTGAGGTTTCTTCACGTGGCCCTTTCCAGGTCAGAAAATTCCTGATTGGTGGGAAGAACATGCATATGTGCCGGGAGTGGTGTTCCTCGCCTGAGGCTTGGTGGTAGTCCTGACACTTTCCTGATCTTTCATGGGTAAGATGGAATTGTGGATTCTAGCCCTTCTCAGGAGTCCAGAGGCCTGGTGCTGACAGTCACAGCCAAAGACTACAAATTTGGCCGTGGAGAAGGTGACACAGACTCGCTTTGAAAACTCTCTTGGTGAAAAACCCAGGCAGCTCCAGTGGTTTGGGACAGCTTTGGATCCTCCTGGCTGACCCATGACCACTCCAGCCAGGTGGAGTAATTAGGCGTGGTTTGGGGAGGAGTGGTTGGTAGGACCTGAAAACTTTGTGATGTCAGAAAAGCTGACTTCACTGAAGCAGCAATCCCTCTCTCATGATCTATGAGTCCCATGGCTTTAGGTATGAAGCACTGAGAAGGACTGAAAAAGAGCCCTGTTTGCCTGCTCATGAACTCACGCGATCTTTTTTTTTTTTTCTTTCGCACTTCCCTTTTCCATACAAAGAGAAAATAAAATGACGATCGCTACACCATCCTTGAAGCCAACCTGTCTTCAAGAGAGCATGGTGTTCCTAATTTCACTTCAATTTCAGGAGATCTAAATCTACAGGGTGGCCTCATGTGTATCATTAGCTCTCCGGTAGTTTTGACATCCTATGGGTGAGAGCATTCCTTTCTTAGCTTCTTTTCCTGATGGGTTCTAGGCTGTAGTGTCTGCTTTGGAGCTTGGTCAACTTGGAAGAGAAGGGAAGGTATAAGGGAAGGAAAGTCACATGTCCAGGAAAAGTGCTAGGGCAGGGATGAATTGTGCCGTCTGTGTCCTCGTCTCCTAGTGTTCTGAAACACCAGGCCTAAGAGATCGTGCTCTGTCTCTCTGACTTTACCTTATACACCTGTTCAAAGGCTTCAAGGAGAGTGATGTTCTGCATGATAGCTACCCATGAAGGAAGAGCCCTGGACAGCACTCATTGTCATCATTTGTTAATGCTATATTCCATGGTCATGGGGAGAGCCATGTTGACCAACTCTCTTTATGCACAGGAAAAGGAAGTGTCTACATCAATGGCATGCCATGCCCACTCTAGCAGAACTATGGAAGGAGCCGAGATGCCCTTCCAATGGCTAGTGGATAAAGCAGGTGAGATCTATCCTGGCAACAGTGTTTGCCTCTGACATCAGGGAGGATGAAGCCCTGATACTCGCCTTGACATGAATGATACAGGACTGTGTTATTATCAATGAGAAATGTAATCAGACCAAGGAATTTTCATATGGCTTCACTCATACATGGCACAAGAGGAATACCATGGACATTAGTAGAAGCAAGGAAAAACAGATGGAGTGGAAGTCAGACAGTGAGACAAACCAGGAGAGACCCAGGACTCTGGGAACCTAGCTGAGGGTTACAGAAGGATGAGACATGCCAGGAATGAGGGAAGTGGCTTATGGTATGGAGGTGGGGTGGCATATACGATGATGATGAACACTCGGTCTTATATGCAACTAAAATCAGGGAACACTATCTCACAAACATATGATGGACAAAAGGCTAGCTTTCCGAACGTAAGAAAAAATATTGAAAAGAAAGAAAAACAGGCCGTTTCACATGTAGATGAAGAACGAGGAAAGAAATGAAATATACTTTTATTATCTTACTGATTAAAATGGTATGCAATTTGTTTCCTATGAGGTCTTTATCTGAATTGGGTCTTTGGCCATTGTAAATTAGAGTCATCCCTATTCCTAGATTTCGGAAACTATTGAGAAGAACTGACATTGCCTTCACTAAAGGTCTAGAAGTGGGGACCAGGAAATTTACTTCAACCTAGCTTTTTGTGTGCTGGGAGGTGTTTGAGGAATGCTTCAAATTTTTCATCATTACCTGAGATGTCAGATGTTTATGTTTCATGACCTAGTCTTGGTAGTGGATACGTGTCTGGGAATTTATGCTTTTCTCTCAGGTATTGGATTTGCTGGCATACTTGTGTGTAGCGGTCTTTTAGGTTAGGTTGTTTAGAAGAGTTTAATCCTGAATGCTTTAACTAATTCTTGATGGGTAAGAAGTTAAATTTTCCAGGTTGTTTGGTTTCTGACTGTGATTCTCTGTGCTTTTTTCCTTTATGTTTTTTTCTCTGATGTTTGCTTCCATGAGTGCTATTCCTCACTTCTTTCTAACTTCTGTGGGACTCTGTTAAGTGTGTGTGTGTGGGGGGGGGGGAGGAAGCCCAGTACTCTTCGTCCTTCTGCCACATGTGGCGAGTGGAGAGAATGTTAATTGTCCTTTTATGACTGACAGATGTGAAATAGCCCAATACGCTTCACGTTTTTGCCACATGTGGTAAGGGGCAAGAATGCCTTCTTGCTTAGGGCTGGGTAAGAGTCTGCGGTTCATGTGGAGGACAGGAAGATTGCGGAAATATTGGGAGTTCTAGGTTTGTCTTCAGCCATAAGCACAACTGGAAGAAGTCCACATCAATGTAAACATGGTGTAATGGACCTGATGCCTAGAAATCTAACTCCAAGCGAAAGAGAGAAGAAGTCGCAGACACCATGGGAGAGTGGTGTAGACATGGCTTAGGGGAGAAGTGGACAGTTGGTGCTTCAGAGGACAGGGAGCCATACCCAAAGACAAAGGCCCAGCAGAGAGGGCACACTGGGAACACACAAGTTGAATGTATACCCATATCTGATGCAGAGAAAAGGTGAGGGTCTGAATGACATGAGATCTTGCAACCAAATGGTCTTGAGTCCCGGGGATTTCAGAATAGCAAGCTTGGCACACATAGACTCCAGAGAACACTGTGTTTCACCAGCAAGCAAAGAGGTGCAGACAGCCTGCAAACCATGACCAGAGACAATACCTTTTGACAAAGTGGTATGATTATTGTTTCTTGCTGTGCTTCCATGATAGGCACTATTCCTGAAGATGCCTCGAAGAGGGCCAAGAAACATGGGACTCTCCCCCCACCAGCATAAAGCAAGTTAGTGGCCACAGACAGGAGGGTGAGGACATTAGTTGCCTAACTTGCAAACATGAAAACTGTTAGGAATGCCTTCCTCAGGCCACGTTGCTTAGTCCCAGGGGAACAGATGCTCCCGTTGGGGACTAGAAGAAAGCCCTGCCCACGTCCTCTCTCCTGACCACAGCATTCAGCAGGAGAAATAATAGAACTAAGCTGCTATTGAGTGGGCTGAAAGTCTCCTTTCACAGGCACACCAGAGACCACCATGCTAAACCTCACCAAATTCGGTCCGGACAACAAACCCTCCGAATGGCAGGCAACAAGTGCCTTTGCAGAGGACTCCCCCAAGGGAGAATGGACAACCACAACACAACCCCAGAGGGCATGACACAAACACCTGAGACTCCCTCAAGTGCCAGCCCCTGGACACTCCATAATCTCCTCTTCCTGAAGAAATTACCCTCAGGATAGAAAACAGAAGGCACCTTTTGAATACAGAGAAGAAGACAGAGACCTAGAACAAAGGCAACGATGGAAAAATCAATTGATGCCAAGGCAAAATAACAAGAAATGATCATGGCCACACATTCGAAGTGAACCTGTACATGTCACATGCCCGATGGAGGATATCAAGCAGCAGCCAGGACACTCACTCTGCATCAGAAAAACGTAGAAGGAATCAGGGAGTCTATTACCAGAGATAAATGTTATAAAAAATATAAAATTAAGAGGCCCTGATGAAAAGATTTGTTAGCAGACTGGATGCAATGTCCAGAAACTGGCAGAACCAGAGCATCCAAAGAGTTACCTGGAAGGAAAGTACTGGAAACAAAAGAAGCAAAGGAAAGGAGAGAAGGAAGAATGATGGAACATAACTAGGGGCTTGGGGAAATCCTTGAATGCAAAGAATGTTAATGTGTGCTTATTGTAGGAGACCTAGAAGAGAGAGAGAAAAGAGGGCCCAACATTTCTTGGAGAAATCAGATTTGAAACATCCTTCATCTGCGGGCAGAATCAGAGATCCAGATTTGGAGGACCAGGGGACTCCAAGCAACATCCACAAAAGCAGAGCAACACAAAATATAGTATCATTCTCCCTGCAAAAGCTAGCAATGGAGAAATTCTCTTCACCCAAATATGCTTGGGAGAAGAGTGTTTCTAAAGCCAGATCTCTGACTTCAAGTCGACCAGCTATGCCAGCTCTAGAAGCAGGTTGTATAGAGCAAGGCACACTAGATCTAGCCAAAATCTGTATCCCCTGCTTTTCTGAAAAATTACACATCAGGCGTTCTTGTCTAGAACAATGAGGTGTTAAGAAGACAAAGATTGGGTCAAGGGATGTCTCCATCAGTTCCGAGGTGGCCTTTAATTCACCTCATGATCCCAGGCTCATTGGCTCGTCCCACACCTCATGATTCCTGCTCAGAGGCAAGTCTGCTTCTCCCTCTCCAGCTCCCACCCTGATTATGATCTCTCTGACTTTCTCTGTCAAATACATGCATACAAATCATTGAAATACAGAAAGAACAACAACAAGAAGACACAGTTGATAAAGATGGACTGGGCCAGAGGATGGTTTATTGAATTTGGACCTATGTCGCTATGGAATGCAGCTACATCCAGAGCACCTTCGACTATCCAAAAATGCCAGACCTTGGCTCTGAGCTCCCTTGTTTCTTCTCATCTTCTTTGTCTTCCTGAATCTCCCCCAAACAGTGAGCATCCACTGTCTGCCCCGCTGCAATGGCCTGTTGTTCTCCCCTTTTTCCTCCTCATCTGTTCTATTACTACATGTCCATCTCCCGCAACAGTCACTGTTTGTTTATCCCATGAAAAAGTTTGGGGAATGGAAATGGTAGGGTTAAGGTAGGCTTGTGCTGCAACATCTCCATTCAGTTCCACAGAGGGAAGCTGCACCACCCTGGGGGATTGCTAAGGGATCTTAGGCTGTTGAATCCTCTTCAATGCGTCCTGTTCTGGATATGCATTGTCTCCCTGAACCTGGCACGAAAGCCTTTCTGATGGCTTCATGTGGGCAATGATTCTCTTCCAACATGCTCCTTGATTGCTCCTGTGGGCTACAAACCGATGAGTACGTTCTGGGCCCAAGGTTCTTTGATGTATGGTCTGCCTTTGTTGCTTGGTCACCTTAGAAGATGGGAAGGCCTTCTTGGCATGGTTTCTGGAGATGCTACTGGAACTCGTGTGCTCACTGTTGAAGACTGCAGGCATGTCTTTGGCATGGTTGCAGGTGTTCACTGTGAGATTTCCCTGGGTGGCCCTTTTCCTGGTCAGAAGACTCCTGTTTGGATGGGAGGGCCATGCACATGTCGGGATGTGGAGTTCCTCGTCTGAGGCTTGGTTGTAGTCCTGAATTGTTCTTGACCTTTTGTGGGTAAGATGGAATTGTGGATACTTGACCGTCTCAGAAGTCCAGAGGTCTGGAGGTGACAGTCACGGCCAAAGACCACAATTTCGGCCATGAAGAAGGTGACACTGGCTCGTTTTTCACACTGTCATGGAGAAATAAACAGACAGCTCCAGCAGCTTGGGAGGGCTTTGGATCCTCTGGCTGACCCATGACTTCTCCAGCCAGGTGGAGTGATTTGGCGTGGCTGTGGAGTAGTGGTTGCTTGGACCTAAAAGCTTTGTTGCATTCCAGAAGCTGAATTCACTGAAGAAGCAATCCCTCTCTCATGACCTATGTGACCTATGGCTTTGGGTAGGAAGCCCCGGGAATTACCAAAAAACATCCCTGGTAGCCTGATCATGAACCTAGGTGGTCTTTTCTGTTTCTCTCTCTCTCATTCCTTTCTATACAAAGAGAAAAGAAAATGACGTTCTGTATACCATTCTTGAGTCCAACATTTCTCCAGTGAGAGAAACGTGCTCCTATTTCCACTACAATTTCTAGAGATCTCAATCAACAGGGAGGCTTCTTGGGTATCATTATATATCTGGGAGTTTGACATCCTATGGGTGAGAGCGTCCTTTCTTAGCTTCTTTTCCTTAAGGTTATAGGGTGTAGGGTCTGCCTTTGGTGCTTGGTCAGCTTGGAAGAGAAGGGAAGGAATAAGGGAAGGAAGTCACATTTCAAGGAAAAATGGTAGGGCGTGGATGCATTGTGCTCTCTGGGTCCTCATCTCCTACTATTCTGAAACACCAGTCCTGAAAGATGAGGGCTCTCTCTACCTGACTTTAACCTTAAAACTTTTGCAAAGTCTTCAAGGAGAGTGGCATTCTACATGACAGCTATCCCTGAAGGAATAACCCTGGACAGCCCTCCTTGTCATCCTTATTTAACACTACATGCCGTGGTCATTGGGAGACCCATTTTGAACTACTCTCTTTATTCATAGGAAAAGGAACAGCCTACATCCATGGCCTGCCATGCCACCTCTAGAAGAACTGTGGAAGGAGCCAAGATCCCCTTTAAAGTGCTAGTGGATAAAGCAGGTGTGGTCCATCCAGGCAACAGAGTATTCCTCTTCCATCTGGAAGGATGAAGCCCCAGTACTAGACTTGAAATGAATGACACAGGACTGGATAATTCTCAATGAAAAAGGCAAGCAGAACAAGGGAAATATCATATGGCTTCACAAATATGTAGCACAGGAGGAATAATATGGACATTAGTATAAGCAAGACAAAACAGGAAGAGCAGTAGTCAGGCAGGCATAAAAACCAGGAGAGACTCAAGACTCTGGGAACAAAGCTGAGGCTTACAGAAGGAGGAGACATGCCGGGAATGAAGGAACTGGTTAATGGGTATGGAGGAAGTGTGGCATACATGATGATGGCTTTCGGTGATTTGTGCATCTAAAAAATCAAGGAACACTATGTATAAAAATATATGATGTATGAAAGGCTGCCTTCCCAAACATAAAAAAAAATATTGAATAGAAAGAAAAACAGGCCGTTTCACATATCGATGAAGAAAAAAAGAGGAAAGAAATGAATTATACTTTTATTATCTTACTGATTAAAATTGTATGCAATTGGTTTCCTATAAGGTGCTTATCTGAATTCTTTCTTTGGACATTGTAAATTAGAGTCTTCCCTCTTTCTACCTTTTGAGAATAGATGTAAAGAACAGACATTGACTTCATTAAATGTCTCGAAGTGTGGACCAGGAAATTGATTTCAACCTGGGTTTTTGTGTTTTGGGAGGTGTTTGAGAACAGCTTCAAACCCTTTCATCATTTCCTGAGACATCAGATGTTTATGTTCATGACCTAGTCGTGGCAGTGGATATGTGTCTGAGAATTATCCATTTCTCTGAGGTATTTGATTTTCTGGCATACTTGTGTGTAGGGGTCTTTTTTGGTGAGGTTGTTTAGGAGAGATTAGTCCCGAATGCTTTAATTAATTCTTGACAGGTAAGGAGTAAACTTTTCCAGTTTGGTCGGTTTCTGACTTCGATGCTCTATGCTTTTATCCCTCATGTTTTGTTTTGTTTTATTTTTCTCTGAGGTTTGCTTCCAGGAGTGCTATTCCTCACTTGCTCCCTAACTTCTGTGGTACTCTTTTAAGTGTGTGTGTGTGTATTGTGTGTTTCACATAATGCTTAGAATAATATATTAGGTGATATGAAGCTGCTCTTTTTCAGATCACAATTAACCTTCAACTACATTGGAAACTCACGTTACATCCAATTCGGCCACATTTCCTGCATTGAATGTCCCATTTAATCCTCTTTTAGAAACACAGATTCTCACTAACCTGCCTTGGAACAAACACCAAATTTTGTGTGCCCATTTAGAGTCTCATTGCCTGTCCCTTTTTTCGTGTTTTTCACATGTTTCTTTACTTCCATGAGTGACTGAAATTGTATGCTATTTGTCTTTCTGTGACTGACAGATATGACGCAGCCCAATGCTCTCCCCCTTTCTGCCACATGTGGAAAGTGGCAAGAATGCCTTCTTGCTTATGGCTGGGTAAGACTGTGGTGCATTTAGAAGACAGGGAGTTGTTAGAAGTGTCTGGGAACTCCAGGCTTGTGTTCAGCCATAAGCACAATCAGAAGATGACCAAATCAACATAAATATGGCATAAATGGACCTGAAGCCTAGAAATCACACTCCACAGTGAAAGAGAGAAGATGTCACAGAGACCGTGGGAGAAGGGTGTAGACATGGCTTGGGAGAGAAGTACATGGTTTGTGCTTCAGAGGGTGGAACAATGGCCAAAGGCAAAGGCTCAGGAGAGAGAAGCACACTGGGAAACCAGAAGTTCAACGTTGACCCAAAGATGTAGGTGGAGAAAAAGAGAGGGTCTAAAAGGCATGAGTTCTTACCTCTAAAGTGTCTTTAGACCTGGGTTTTCAGATCAGCAGGCATGGCAGATATAGACTCCAGAGAACACCGTGTCTCACCTGCAGAGGGCACCGGAAAGCAACCTGGTCAGACAGCCTGGAAACCATGATCAGAGACAATAACTGTTGACACAGTGGTATGATTATTGTTTCTTGCTGTGCATCCGTGATAGACACTATTTGTGGAGATGCCTCTGGGGGGGGTGGCAAAAGAAAATTGGGGCTCTCCCACCACCAGAAAAAAGACTGAACTAGTGGCCCCAGACAGGACAGTGAGGACATAAGATGCTTCACCTGCAAACACGAAGACCCAACCCTGGAAAACTATTGGGGCTGACTTCCTCAGGCCAAGATGCTTAGTGCCAGGAGAACATACCATCCCGTAGGTAACTAGAAGAAAGCACTGCCCACATCCTCTCTCATGACCACAGCATTCAGCAGGCCTTAATTCTGTGGACTGGGTTGAAAGTCTCCTTTCACAGGAACCCTAGAGCCCACCAAGCTAAACCTCGCCATATTCGGTGCAGACACCAAGCACTCCGAAAGGCAGGCAATGAGAGCCTCTGCAGAGGACTGTCCAGAGGAGAGTGGACAGCCACAACACCATTACAGAGGGCAGGCAAAACACAGCAGAGCCTCCCTAAATGACCAGGGTTTGGATACTCCATGAGATCTTCTTCCTAAAGATATTACCCTCAGGGAAGAAAACAGAATGCGCTTTTCGAATACAGAGAAGCAGAAAGAGATCTAGAAACAATGCAATGATGGAAGATTGAATTGATGCCGAGGAACAAGAACAAGAAATGATCATGGCTATTCAATCAAAGTGAACCCTATACATGTCACATGCCTGATGGAGGATTTCAAGCAGCAGCCAGGATACTCACTCTGCATCAGAAAAACATAGAAGGCATCAGGGAGTCTTGGACCACAGAGATAAATGTGATAAAGAAAAATAAAATTAAGAGGCCCTGATGAAAAAATTTGTTAGCAGATTGCATGCAAAGACCAGGAAGCTGGCAGAAACAGAGGATGCAATGAGTTACCTGAAAGACAAGTACTGGGAAAAAAGGAAGTGAAGCAAAGGAGAGAAGGAAGAATGAGGAATATGACAATGGATAAGGAAATCCTTGACTGCAATGAACATCAATGATTGCTTATTCTAGGAGACGTATAAGAGAGAGGAAAAGGGGGGCCCAATATTTCTTTGAGAAATCAGAGCTAAAAACGTCCCTCCTCTGTGGGCAGAAACAGAGATCCAGATTCCGAGGCACAGAGGACTCCCAGCACCATCCACAGAAGCAGAGCAACACGAGACATAATGCCATTCACCCTGCAAACCTAGCAATGGAGGAATTTTCCTCACCCAAACATGCTTGGGAGGACAGTGCATCTAGAGACAAGTCCCTGACTAGAAGATGACCAGCTATGACAGCTCTGGAAGCAGATTGTTTAGAGAAAGTCACACCAGCCCAAGCCAAAATCCTATCCCCTGCATTTCTGAACAATGACAGAGCAGGATTTCTTGTTTAGAACAATGAGATTTTAAGAAGACAAAGATTGTGTCCAGGGGTGTCTCCATCAGATCAGAAGCAGCCTTCAGCTCTGCTCCTTATCCCAGGCTCATTGGAATGTCTCCCACCTCAGGTTCCCCACTCACACGCAAGTCTGATTCTCCCTCTCCAGCTCCCTCACTGATTATGTTCTCTCTGTCTCTCTCTGTCAAATACCTGGAAGCACATCATTGAGAAACAACAACAACAGAGACAAGATGGCGGGGAAGTAGGAGGAGGCACCTTTTCAACCTGTACCCTAAAGTGAGCTGAAAACCTACTAAAGAACTCCGATCACCCATGAAATCAGCCTGAGATCAGAATTATACACGTCTGTATCTCTACGGGATCAGAAGACAACAGTGGGCAGGTAAAGCGGAGTGGGAATATTGGACTGATATCAGAAGAAAAACAAAATGGGGAGGGAGCCACCAGAGGCAACTGATTGGAAAGTAATACCCCAATACCAGAGTTTCCTGTGACTGGGGACCAGCATTAACTTGGAGTCTGGTTGAAAGCACTCAAAAAGAACAAAAGATCCTGGGAGAAATTGTGAAAATTGGGGCAGTTAGGGAAAGGGGCTTAAGTCTTCATACCTAGTACAGCCTCCCCTGGCCCTAAGCCAGAGAGAGTGCAGCGGAGAAACCAGGTATTGGTCCCTGAGCCACCAGCGTGCCTGAGAACGTGTTGGGTCTGGCTCCTGTGAGGCTGGGAGCCTCAGCAGATGGCAGAACCTGAGATGTGCATGCCCAACACCCTCCCCCGGGCGAGATGCGTGCCAGCCCGGCACTCTTAGACCTAGTGTGCGTCACCCGGTGCTCTTGAACCTGGAAGGACCAGGTGCAGCCCCAGCGCTCTCAGACCGAAAAGACCAGGCACTCCCAGCCGGACCAGCGGGAAAATTTCAGGGTGCGATAGCTGCTTAGAACTCTCTGGCAGTCTGGAGCTGCCCAGACAGCTGCAGCCACCTTGGTTTTGGGTACAAGGAGGAAATCCTGCACCCCCAGGGACTGCAACTCAGAACTTGCTCTGCCAGCAGCTCTGCAACACCCTTGGGGAGCAATCTGAGGCTTCTCTCTGAGAGGGAGGTCGGGGGGCAGTTTGCTTTCCTCTAAACCTCCAAAAACTATCAAAAACTGTCAGAGCGAGAGGAAAAAAAAAAAAAAAGAACAAACATAAAAACATCCAGAGAACAAAAGCCTAAAAAACCAGTTTCCTCAGAGCCCACCCCTTGAGGACTTAAATCAGGGAATATCATTGACTGAAAACCCACGTGGCAGGCCCCTCCCCCAGCAAACCCACCAGGAAGGAAGAAAAAATAAAGGACGACAAGAGAACAACCACCACTAATTAATAGATACAACTTTTATTTTTAACTCGTTCCCACTATTCTGGTTCATTTTTTTATACATATATAGATAAATTTTTTAACCTATTTACCATCACAGTGAGATGACCAGTACATAAAATTCCACAATAACCTTCTAACCTGAACTTTTTGGTACATACACCCGTGCTTTTCTTTTGATTTTCTATTTTTTTTTAAATTTTTTAAAAAAATTGTTTAGTTTATTCTTTTCTATATTTTTATTTTCTAATATTCTTATAGACTTAAACTTCAAGGTAAACCTATTTCCCCAATGAATGCTACCCCTATAGGTAAACCAATTTTTAATCCCTCTTTATCTTAGGAAAGTTGAGTCCTTTAACAAAGACATCATGATACATCCAGGAAGAATCAAAATAACCTTCCCCGCCTACACTGAGAATTTGTAACCATTCTCCCAACTTTTTCTTCCACCAGTGTTTCTGTGCATTTGTGTTGGTCCTAAAAGTATATAAATCTTATACTTTGGGTTCTTTTTGACGAGGTTTTTCCTTTTTTTAAATTTTGCTTATATATATATATATTTTTTCTCTTCTCATATACTTATATCAGTCTTTTTGTTTGTCTGTTTTTGTTTGTATATTTCATAAATCTTACCTCGGAGCCCATTTGGGTTAAGCCTTCTCTTTTATCTTCACTTTTTTTCCCGTCGCTCTCTCTCTCTCTCTCTCTCTCTCTTTTCTTTTCTTTTCTTTTTCTTTTTTTCTCTCATTTGTGTGGGGAATCCTGATTCCTCAGAAGCTTTCCAGGGTGCACATTGACTGAACCACAGTCAATACATACAGATACATCCGTTCAGTCTACATCTCTCACCAAAATGACTAGGAGGAGGAATGCCCAACAGAAGAAAAATACAGAGGATGGGCCTCCTGCAACAGAGTTAATGGCTATCGACATAGACAGTATGTTGGAAAAAGAATTCAGACTAATAATTATCCAGGCAACAGCTAGCTTGGAGAAAGCCATGGATGACCAAACGGATTTGATTAGGGCAGAACTGAAAGCCACCAGGGATGATGTTCACAATGTTTTCATAGAACTGAAAGCCACCAGTGATGATGTTCAAATGCTCTCAATGAGTTCCAATCTAATCTAAATTCTCTAAAAGCTGGGTTACCGAGACAGAAGATAGAATTAGTGATCTGGAGGACAAACAGATAGAGAGAAAGGAACTGGAGGAAGCCTGGAACAACAGCTCAGAATCCATGAAAACAGAATCAGGGAAATAAATGATGCCATGAAACGTTCCATCAGAATTATTGGAATCTCTGAAGGGGAGGAGAAAGAAAGAAGTCTAGAAGATACAGTGGAACATGTTCTACATGAAAATTTTCCCAATTTCCTGAATGGAACCAGCGTTCATGTACTAGAGGCAGATTGGTCTCCCCCCAAGGTTATAGATTCTAAAAAAATCTAGGCACCCGATAGTGAAATTGAAAAATCTTAATTGTAGATACAATCTCTTCAAAGCTGCTAGGACAAAGAGGCTCCTTACCTACAGAGGAAAGCCCATAAGAATAACATCAGATCTGTCCACAGAGACCTAGCAAGCCAGAAAGGGCTGGCAAGATATATTCAGGGTAATAAATGAGAAGAACATGCAACCAAGAATATTTTATCCAGCAAGACTGACATTCAAAATGGATGGAGAGATAAAGAGTTTTCAAGACCGGCAAGGGATAAAAGACTATGCAACCACCAAGCAGACACTGCAAGAAATTTTAAGGGGGGTTCTATAAAAGAAAAAAAAATCCTAAAAATGTCATTGAACAGAAATATAGAGACAATCTACAGATAGAAATACTTCAAAGGTAACACGATGGCAATAAAAACGTATCTATCATAAATCACTCTCAATGTGAATGGCATAAATGCGCCCATAAAACGACACTGGGTTGCAGATTGGATAAAATGACAGGACCCATTCGTATGTTGTCTACAAGAGACCCATTTTGAACCTAAATATATACCTAGACTGAATGTGAAGGGATGGAGAAGCATCTTTCACGCCAATGGACCTCAAAAGAAGGCCAGGGTAGGGATCCTCATATCAGATAAATTAAATTTTAAACTAAAGTCTGTAGTCAGAGATACAGAAGGACACTACATAATTCTTAAAGGGACTATCCACCAAGATGACCTAACAATTGTAAATATCTATGCCCCCAATATGGGAGCAGCCAATTACATAAGAAAATTATGAATCAAGATAAAGAGTCATATTCATATGAATACATTAATAGTAGGAGATCTTAACACACCTCGCTCAGTAATAGACAGATCATCCAAACACAAAATCAATAAAGAAACAAAAGCATCGAATGACACATTGGACCAGATGGACCTCATAGATATATATAGAACATTCCACCCTAAAACAACAGTATACTCATTCCTCTCAAGTGCACATGGAAACTTCTCCAGTAGACCACATACTGGGCCACAAAGCAGGACTCAACTGATACCAAAAGACTGACATTATTCCCTGCATATTCTCAGATCACAATGCTTTGAAACTGGAACTCAAACACAAGGAAAAGTTCAGAAGGAACTCAAACACCTGGAAGCTAAAGACCACCTTGTTTAAGAATGCTTGGATCAACCAGGAGATCAAAGAAGAACTTAAACAATTCATGGAAACCAAAAAGAATGAAGACACTTCTGTCCAAACCCTATGGGATACAGCAAAGGTGGTAATAATGGGGAAATACATAGCCATCCAAGCCTCCCTCAAAAAAATTGAAAAATCCAGAATACAACAGCTGTCTCTACACCTTAAAGAGCTGGAGAACCAACAATAAATCAAACCAACTCCACACATAAGAAGGGAAATAATCAAGATTAGAGCAGAGAACAATGAGGTAGAAACCAGAGATATAGTAGAATGTATCAATGAAAGTAGAAGCTTTTTCTTTTTTTTTAAAGAATCAAAAAGATCGATAAGCCATAGGCCACACTAATCCAAAAGAAAAGAGAGAAAGCCCAAATTAGTAAAATTATGAATGAAAAGGAAGAAATACAACTAACACCAAGGAAGTAGAAACAATCATCAGAAGTTATTCTCAACAGTTATATGCCAATAAGCTAAGCAACCTAGATGAAATGGATGCATTCCTGGAAAACCATAAACTCCCAAAATTGAACCAGGAAAATTTGACAACCTGAATAGACCAATATCTAGTAACAAGAATGAAGCAGTGATCAAAAACCTCCCAAAAAACAAGAGCCCAAGACCTGAGGGATTTCCTGGGGAATTCTACCAAACTTTCAAAGAAGAAATAACACCCATTCTCCTGAAGCTGTTTCAAAAAAATTGAAGCAGAAGGAAAATTTCCAAACTCTTTTTATGAAGCCAGCATTACCCTGATCCCCAAACGAGGCAAAGACCCTACCAATAAGGAGAATTTCAAACCAATATCACAGATGAATATGGATGCTAAGATTCTCAACAAAATCCTTGCAAACAGGATCCAGGAGCACATTAAAAAGATTATCCACCTTGACCAGGTGGGATTCATCCTTGGGTTACAAGGATGGTTCAACATTCACAAATCAATCAATGTGATAGAACAAATGAATACGAGAAGAGAGAAAAACCACATGGTTCTCTCAATTGATGAAGAAAAATCATTTGACAAAATGCAGCATCCGTTCCTTATTAAAACACTTCAAAGTATAGGGATAGATTGAACATCCCTGACATTCATAAAATCTATCAATGAAACATCCACAGCAAATACCATCTTGAATGGGTAAAAGCTTGCAGCTTTCCCGTTGAGATCAGGAACACGACAAGGATGCCCACTCTCACCGCTCTTGTTCAACATAGTACCTGAAGTCCTAGCAACAGCAATCAGACAACAAAGAGAAATAAAGGTATCCAAATTGGCAAGGAAGAAGTCAAACACTCTCTCTTTGCAGATGACATGATTCTTTATATGGAAAACCCCAAAGACTCCACCCCCAAACTACTAGAACTCAGACAGTAATTCAGTAACGTAGCAGGATACAAAGTCAATGTACAGAAATCAGTGGCTTTCTTATACTCTAACAATGAAAATACAGAAAGGGAAATTAGAGAATCGATTCCATTTACTATAGCACCAAGAACCATAAGATACCTGGGAATAAACCTAACCAAAAAAGTAAAGGATCTGTACTCAAGGAACTGCAGAACACTCATGAAGGAAATTGAAGAAGACACAGAAAGATGGAAGACCATTCCATGCTCTTGTATTGGAAGAAAAAACATTGTTAAAATGTCTATACTGACTAGAGCAATCTATACTTTTAACACCACTCTGACCAAAATTCCACTGGTATCTGTCAAAGAGCTGGAGCAAATAATCCTAAAATTTGTATGGAATCAGAAGAGACCCCGAATTGCTAAGGAAAAGTTGAAAAGCAAAAACAAAACTGGCGGCATCACGTTACCCAGTTTCAAGCTTTACTACAAAGCTGTGATCACCAAGACAACATGGGCCTGGCATAAAAACAGACACATAGACTAGTGGAACAGAGTAGAGAATCCAGATATGGACCCTCAACTCTCTGTTCAAATAATCTTCAACAAAATAGGAAAAAATATACAGTGGATAAATGGCAGTCTCTTCAATAAATGGTGCTGGGAAAACTGGAAAGCAATATGTAGAAGAATAAAACTCGACCATTCTCTTACACTGTACCCAAAGATAAACTCGAAATGGATAAAAAAGCTCAATGTGAGGCAGGAATCCATTAGAATCCTAGAGGAGAACATAGGCAGTAACCTCTTCGATATCAGCCACAGCAACTTCTTCCAAGGTATGTCTCCAAAAGCAAAGGAAACAAAAGCGAAAATAAATTTTGGGGACTTCTTCCAGATCAAAAGCATCTGCACAGCAAAGGAAAGAGTCAACAAAACAGAGAGGCAACCCACGGAATGGGAAATATATTTGCAAATGACAGTACAGACAAAAGGTTGATATCCAGGATCTATAAAGAATTCCTCAAACTCAACACACACAAAACAGATAATCATATCAAATAATGGGCAGAAGATATGAACAGACTCTTCTCCAACGAAGACATACAAATGGCTATCAGACACATGAAAAAATGTTCATCATCACTAGCCCTCAGGGAGACTCAGATTAAAACCACATTGAGATACCACCTCACACCAGTTAGAATGGACAAAATTAGCAAGACAGGAAACAATATGTGTTGGAGAGGATGTGGAGAAAGGGGAACCTCTTACACTGTCTGTGGGAATGCAAGTTGGTGTAGCCGCTTTGGAGAATGTGTGGAGATTCCTCAAGAAATTAAAAATAGAGCTTCCCTATGACCCTGCAATTGCACTACTGAGTACTTACCACAAAGATACAGATGTAGTTAAAAGAAGGACCATATGTACCACAATGTTTATAGCAGCAATGGCCACAGTCGCCAAACTGTGGAAAGAACAAAGATGCCATTTGACGGACGAATGGATAAGGAAGATGTGGTCCATATTCACTATGGATTATTATGCCTCTATCAGAAAAGATGAACACCCAACGTTTGTAGCAACATGGACGGGACTTGAAGAGATTATGCTGAGTGAAAAAAGTCAAGCAGAGAGAGTCAACTATCATATGGTTTCACTTATTTGTGGACATTACAAATAACTTGGAGGACATGGGGAGATGGAGAGGAGAAGGGAGTTGAGGGAAATTGGAAGGGGACGTGAACCATGAGAGACTATGGACTCTGAAAAACAACCTGAGGCTCTAGAAGGGGCGGCAGGGGGAAGTTGGAGGAAAAAGGTGGTGGGTGTTAGTGAGGGCACATGTTGCTTGGAGCACTCGGTGTGGTGTAAAAACAATAAACACTGTTATGCTGAAAAGAAAAAAAATAAAGTGATATATGTATATAAAACAACAACAACAAAATGAAACAGTAGTTAAGGATTGACTGGGGACAGAGGATGCTTTATTCAATTTGGACCTATGCCCCTAAGGAATGCAGCCATGTCCAGAGCACCTCACACCATCCTAAAAAGCCAGACCTTGGGTCTGAGCTCCCTTGTTTGTTCTCCTCTTCCTCTTCTTCCTGAATCTCCCCACCAACATGGAGCATCCACACTTGGTCCCCCTGCAATGGCCCGTTGTTTTACCATCGTTCCTCCTCACCTGGCTCCTTTAGAACATGCCCATCATGCGCAACAGGCACTCTTTATTTATCCCATGAAAAGCACTAAGGAATGCAAATGGGAGGGTTAAGGTAGGCTTGTGCTGCAACAACTCCATTTACTTCCACAGAAGGAAGCTGCACCACCCTGCGGGAAGCTCAGGGATCATAGGCCGTTGAATCCTCTTCACTGTGTCCTTTTGTAGATTCACATTGTCTTCTGGAAATGCACAAATCCTTTCCAATGGCTTCACATGGGCAATGGGACCCTGCCACCAGGCTCCGTGCTTGCTCCTGTTGGCTCCAAACCGATGAGTCCGTCCTGGGTTTAAGGTTCCAGGGTGTAGGGTCTGCCTTTGGTGTTTGGTCTGCTTGGAAGATGGGGAGGACTTCTTGGCACGGTTTCTGGAGATGCTAGAGGAACTCGTGTCCTTGCTGTTGAAGACTCCAGACATGTCTTTGGCATGTTGCGAGTGTTCACTGTGAGCTTTCCTCTGGTGGCCCGTTTCCTGGTCAGAAGAGTCCTGATTGGGTCAGAGAACCATGCACCTGCACGAAGTATGGAGTTCCTCACCTCAGGCTTGGTTGTAGACCAGACACTTTCTTGATCTTTTGTGGGTAAAATGGAATTGTGGATCCTTGCCCTTCTCAGGAGTGCAGAGGGCTGGTGGTGAGAGTCCCAGCCAAAGACTATTAATTTGGCCATGGAGAAGGTGACATTGACTCGCTTCACAAACTGTCTTGGTGAAATACTCAGGCGGCTCCAATGGTTTGGGAGGTCGTTGGAACCTCCCGGCTGAACCACGACAACTAAAGCCATGAGGAGTGATTACACATGGTTTGGGGAGGAGTGGTTGCTGGGAGCTCAAAACTTTGTGATGTCACAGAAGCTGACTTCACTGAAGCAGCTATCCCTCTCTCATGAGCTATGAGTCCTATGGCTTTAGGTAGGAAGCCCTAGGAAGGACCAAATAAGAGCCCTGTTTGCCTGCTCATGAAAATAGTTGATCTTTGCGGTTTCTTTCCCACTTCACCTTTCTATACAAAGAGAAAAGTAAATGACATTCGGTATACCATCCTTTCGTCCAACATTTCTCTAGAGAGAGCAAGGTGTTCCTATTTCCACTGCAATGTCTAGAGATCTCAATCAAAAGGAAGACCTCTTGGGTATCATGAGCTCTCTGGGATGTTTGACATCCTATGGGTGATATGTCCTTTCTTAGTTTCTTTTCCCAATTTGTTCTAGGGAGAATGGTCTGCCCTTGGTGCATTCAGCTTGGAAGACAAGGGAAGGAATAAGGGAAGGAAAGTCACATTTCAAGGAAAAGTGCAAGTTCATGGGTGCATTGTGCTTTCCAAGTCCTTGTCTCCTAGTATTCTGAAACACCAGTCCTAAGGGATAAGGCTCTGTCTACCTGACTTTATCTGAAACACCTTTGCAAAGGCTTCAAGGAGAGTGATATTCAGCATGATTGCTACCACTGAAAGAAGAGCCCTGGACAGCACACCTTGTCATCATCAGTTAGCGTTACATGCCGAGGTCATGGGGAGACATATGTTGACCAACTCTCTTAATTCAGAGGACTAGAAACTGCCTAAATCATTGGCCTGCCATGCCCACTCTAGCAGAACTGTGGAAGGAGCCGAGATGCCCTTCAATAGGCTAATGGATAAAGAAGGTGGTCCAACCAGGCGACAGATAATACCTCCAACATCTAGTGGGATGTAACTCCGATACTCGCCTTGACATGAGTGACACAGGGCTGGGTTCTATGCAATGAAAACGGAAGCAGTCCAAGGGAAATATCAGACAGCTTTACTCATATGTGGCCCATGAGGAATACCATGGGCATTAGTAGAAGCAGGGGAAAATGGAAAGAGAGAAGTCAGACAGGGAGACAATCCAGGAGAGGCTCAGGACTCTGGGAATCAAGCTGAGGGTTACAGAAGGATGAGACGTTCCAGGAATGAGGGAACTGGTTAATGGTATGCAGGTGGTGTGGCATATGATGTTGATGAGCACTCGGTGGTGTATATGCAACTGAAGAATCAGGGAATACTATCTCACGAAAGGATGAGGGATGAAAGGACATCTTCCCGAATTAAGAAAAAGTATTGAAAAGAGAGAAAAACAGGCCGTTTCATATGTAGATGAAGAAAGAAAGAGGAAAGAAATGAAGTATAGCTTTATTATCGCAATGATTAAAATGGTATGCAATTGGTTTCCTAAAAGGTCCTTATCTGAATTGGGTCTTTGGACATTGCAAATTAGAATCTTCTGTCTTCCTACATTTTGGAATAGATGAGAAGAACTCACATTATTTTTATTAAATGTCTTTGAGTGTGGACCAGGAATTCGATTTGACCCTGGCTTTTTGTGTGTTGGGAGGTGTTTGAGGAAGGCTTCAAACACTTTCATCATTACCTGAGACGTCAAATGTGTATGTTCATGACCTAGACTCGGTAGTAGGTATGTGTCTTGGAATTTATCCTTTTCTCTCAGTTATTGGTTTTGCGGGCATACTTGGGTATAGGCATCTTAAAAGTTAGGTTGTTTAGAGCATTTAGTCCTGAATGCTTTAATTAATTCTTGATAGGTAAGAAGTTATCTTTTCCAGTTTTGTCGGTTTCTGACTTTGATACTTTCTTTCCCTTGTGGTATTTTCTCTGTGGTTTGTTTCCATGAGTGCTACTCCTCACTTGCTTCCTAACTTCTGTGGGAGTCTTTTAAGTGTGTTGTGTGTGTGGATGGGTAATAGGGTGAGTGTGTTTCACAAAACGCTTAGAATGATATTTTAAGAGATATGATGCTGCTCTTTCTTGTATCATAACTCAACTTCAAACTTATTGGAAACTCATGTTCCATCTCTTTCAGCCAAATTTCCTGCAATGAATGTCCCATTTAATCCTCTTAGAAACAGACTCTCACTTACCTGCCTTGGAACAAACACCAAATTTTGTGTGCCCGGTTAGAGTCTCATCCTGTGTCCATTTTTTCTTGCTTTTTCACATGTTCCTTTACTTTCATGATTGAGTGATATCATATGTTATTTGTCTTTCTGTGACTGACAGATGGGATGCAGCCCAATGCTCTCCACCTTTCTGCCACATGTGGTAAGTTTCAAGATTCCTTCTTCCTTACTGCTGGGTAAGAGTCTGTGGTGCATTGGGAGGACAGAGAGATCGCAGAAATGTCTGGCAGCTCCAGGCTTGAATTCAGCCATCAGCACAACAGGAAGATGACCACATCAATGGAACCAGGCGTCAATAAATCTGAAGCCTAGATATCAAACTCCACAGCAAAAGAGAGAAGAAGTCACAGAGAGTATGGGAGAAGGGTGTCGACATGTCTTAGGGGAGAAGTGGACGGTTGGTGCTTCAGAGGGCAGGGAGCCATGGCCAAAGACTAAGGCCCCGGAGAGAGGAGCACACTGGGAACTCACAAGTTGGATGCTGACCCATAGCTGTTGGCGGAGAAATGGAGAGGGACTGAATGGCATGAGTACTTGCAACCAAAGGGTCTGGAGGCCCGGGTATCTCAGATCAGCATGCTTGGCAGACATAGGCTCCAGAGAACACTGTGATTCTCCTCAGAGCACACCAGCATGCAACCGGGTGCAGACAGCCTGGAAACCATGATCAGAAGCAATACCTGTAGACACAGTGGTATGATTATTGTTTCCTGCTGTGCATCCGTGATAGGCCCTGTTCATGGAGATGGCTCGATGGGGGCAAAAGAATCCTGGGGTTCTACCACCATCAGTATAAGGCCCGAGCTAGTGACCACAGAGAGGATGGTATGGACATTAGCTGCCTAACCTGCAATCCCGTAGTCACAACCCTGGAAAACTGTTGGGACTACCTTTCTCAGGCCACGTTGCTTAGTACAAGGAGAACAGACCCTCCATTGGGGACTAGAAGAAAGCCCTGGCCACATCCTCTCTCCTGACCACAGCATTCAGCAGGCTTTAGTAAGGTTGAGTGGTTTGAAAGTCTCCTTTCACAGGCACACCAGAGCCCACCAAGCTAAACCTCACCACGTTTGGTCCAGACACCAAACATTCCAAATGCCAGGCAACGAGAGCCTCTGCAGAGAACTGGCCCAGAAGAGTGGGCAGCCACAACACAACCAAGGGGGCATGCCACATACACCGGAGTCTCCATCAAGGTTCCTCCAGTGGCACTTCAAGTGATCTTCATCTTAAAGAAATTAACCTCAGGGTAGAAAACTGAAGGAGCTTTTCGGATACAGAGAAGAATACAGAGACCTGCCCTAGGGCAATGACGGAAGAATCCATTGATGCTGAGGCAAGAGAGCAAGAAATAGTCATGTCCATGCAACCAAAGTGAAACCTGTACATGTCACATGCCAGGTGGAGGATTTAAGCAGCAGCCAGTATACTCACTCTGGATCAGAAAAACTTAGAAGGAATCAGGGAGTCTAGAACCACAGAGATAAATGTGATTAAAAAAATAAAATAAAATAAAGAAGCCCTTATGAAAATATTTGTTAGCTGACTGCATGCAACATTCAGGAAGCTGGTAGAAGCAGAGGATCCAATAAGGTACCTGGAAGACAAGATCTGGGAAAAAATGAAGCAAAGCAAAGGAGAGAACGAAGAATGTTGGAACGTGACAGTGGACTTAGGGAAATCCTTGAATGCAATGAATGTCTATGGGTGCTTATTGTAGGAGACCTAGAAGAGAGAGAAAATATTGGGCCCGACCTTTCTTTGAGAAAACAGAGCTGCAAACATCCATCTTCTGGGGCCAGACACAGAGATCCAGATCCCGAAGCACAGAGGTCTCCCAACACCATCCACACTAGCAGAACAACACAAGACATAGTGTCATTGACCCTTCAAAAGCTACAAATGAAGGAATTCTCTTCGTCCAAACATGCTTGGGAGAAGAGAGTTTCTAAAGCCATGTGACTTACTTCAAGGTGACCGGCTATGCCAGCTCTAGAAGCACGTTGTATAGAGGAAGCCAAATCAGCCCAAGCCAAAACCCTATCCCCTGCATGTCTTAACAATGACAGAGCAAGATTTCCTGTCTAGAACAATGATGTATTAAGAAGACAAAGATTGCATCCAGGGGTGTCTCCATCAGTTCAGAAGCAGCCTTCGGCTCTGCTCTTTTTCCCAGACTCATTGGAATGTCTGCCAACTCAGGCTCCCCACTCAGAGAAGTCAGCATCTCCCTCTCCAGCTCCCTCACTGATTAAGAACTCTGTGTCTCTCTGTCACATACATGCAAGCACATCCTTGAGAAAAAACAACAACAAAGAAACAGTAGATAAGGATTGACTGGGGCCAGAGGATCGTTTATTCAATTTGGACCTATGTCCCTAACGCAGCCAGGTCCAAAGCACCTCCCACCATCCTACAATGCCAGACTTTGGCTCTGAGCTCCCTTGTTTGTTCTCCTCTTCTTCGTCTTCCTGCATCTCCCCACCAACATGGAGCATCCACTCTCTGTCCCGTTGGAATGGCCCATTGTTTTCCCATTGTTCGTCCTCACCTGGATCCTTTAGAATATGCCCGTCATCCATAGCAGGCACTGTATGATTTTCCCGTGAAAACCATTGCAGATGAAAATGGGAGGTTTAAGGCAGGCTTGTGCTGCAACATCTCCATTTAGTTCCACAGAGGGAAGCTGCACCACCCTGCGGGAATGCTCAGGGATCTCAGGCCGTTGAATCCTCTTCACTGTGTCCTTCTGTAGATACACGTTGTCTTCCGGAAACTGGCACAAAAGCCTTTCCGCTGGCTTCACAAGGGCAATGGTTCTCCTGCAAATTGCTCCGTGTTGGCTCCTGTTGACTCCAAACTGATGAGTCTGTCCTGGGCCTAAGGTTTTAGTGTGTAGGGTCTGCCTTTGGTGCTTGGTCAGAATGGCTGATGGGGAAACCTACTTGGCATGGTTTCTGGAGATGCTAGAGGAATTTCTTTTCTCGCTTTGAAGACTCCAGACATGTCTTTTGCATGGTTTCCGGTGTTTACTGTGAACTTTCGTCGGGTGGCCCTTTTCTTGGTCAGAAGATTACTGATTGGTTCGGAGAACCATGCACATGTGCGGAGCATGGAATTCCTCGCCTGAGGCTTGGTTGTAGTCCTGACCATTTCTTGACATTTCGGGGATAAGATGGAATTGTGGATCCTTGTCCTTCTCAGGAGTGCAGAGGGCTGGTGGTGACAGTCCCGGTCAAAGACTATACACTCGGTCCTGGAAAAGGTGACACCGACTCACTTTGACAACTGCCTTGGTGAAATACCCAGGCGGTACCAATGGTTTGGGACGACTTTGGAACATCCTGGCTGACCCATGACTACTAAAGCCATGTGGAATGATTAGATATGGTTTGGGGAGGGGTGGTTGCTAGGAGCTCCTATCTTTGTGACATCACAGAAGCTCACTTCACTGAATCAGCAATCCCTCTCTCATGAGCTATGAGTCCTATGGCTTTAGGTAGGAATCCCTGGGAAGGACAAAGAAAGAGTGCTGATTGCCTGCTCATAAATTCACGTGGTTTTATCGGTTTCTCTCCCAATTCACCTTGCTATAAAAAGAGAAATGAAAATGGGCTGCAAGCGTAAGCTGAGCTGGGCTTTCCAGGCATCTATGTGGTAAGCTCTGCAACCAAGTCTTTCCATATGTGGGAGCCAGGAGCCATCAGAACGTACTCCTCCTATCCCGAAGAAGGAAATGTTGCTGCTCGGAGCAGCTCATAAGCTCCACCCTGGGAAAACCTCATGGCCTCCTGAGGCCACCCCTCCATTCTTCGGTCATGATGGACAAAAACTCCAGCGTGAGCTACCATCTTACACTCGCCGAGACTCAGCTACTGCAGATCTCGAGTCAGATGATGAACACTGGAACTGCCATGAACTTGGAACTGAACTGAACCGGTGCTTGTGTATTCTGGCTTCCGTCCTCTCCCTTCTGGCCTGCAAGCACTCCAGATAGGGAATTCTGGAGCCACAACGCAGCCTTCTGCCTGCCATCGAGATAGAAGGAACCTATGGGTTTGCACAGAATCCCCACCTGCACGGCCCTCGACGGCACACTAATATGCTAGGCCTCCCTGAGCACTAATGCTCGGTCTGACACAGCCAGAGCCCCGAATTAATATCATCCCCCATGTAGCGTGCTCCATATCTTGCAGGTGTGACCGGATATGGCCCGAGGCTTTCATATCTACCCAACCGGTGTATTCAGGCATCTGTGCTCAGACCTTAGCTCAAATCACAGCCAATGAGGAAACCTCAAGCACAACAGAGCACTACCCCATCCCTGCAGCAGGAAAAGCTTGCTGTAGGGATGGGGGTCAAACCCTCAGAGAGGGAGTCAGCTGCTTGGTCCTTTAGACCAGGCCCACACAGGATGGCCACCCTGTGCAAAAACAGGCATTGTGACCCTCAGACTGACCCGCATGTAAACAAGCCCCCTTGCTAGCTGGATTAGGAGACCGCATATCAGGCCTGCCATGTCCATTACCCAAATCCTCACCCTCAGTCGGGTGCTCCAGGCGTCTGGACTCAGAAGCCGACTCTGGAATCCCTGCTATGGCCCAACCCCTGACACGGAAAGCATCACTCTTCCTTTCCCCACGAAAGACACCAAACCCTTGGGAGCTGGGCAGAATCCCAAGAGAGGCAGAATCTCCCATGGACCCATGAGGCCACTCCTCCATTCCGTGTCCAACTGAGACATACAACCCAGACAGGAAAGCATGCATTCCCAACTCCCATCACCCTAATCAGATCCCGAGGCACTGACCTCATGGTCTGCAGATCAGCCCTGCCATCACCTCACCCCTAAACCTAACCCAAGTTTATGTTTGCAAACTTTTGTCCCCATAGCCTTGAGCGACAGGACCTCCAGGATGGGGCCTCTGGAGCCAAAGCGCAGGACGCTGCCTGCCCACCCAAAGTAAGCTCTGCCCGTTATATTTGCACAAACCCTCCATATTGGGAGAAACCTGCACTGCCCCTGAGCCACAACAAATTCTTGGCCTCCTTGGAAAAATGTGCATTCAGACACAGGCCAGACACCTACCTAGAGGCAGACAGCCAGGTCAATGGCCCTGAGTGAGACGATTGAACCTGACATACCCTAGTACCTCAACGGAAACCTAGCTTAGGTTTGCCAGCATCTGCCTCCAGAGGCAAACTCTGGAATAATTACGTATGGTCCACATTGATCCAAGAGCCACAAAACAGAACACCTCCTGGCCCCAGAAGGCAACCTGGCTCCTGGGAGCTGCGTCCAACCCACAGGGGCGGAGAATCCTGCATGGCGCCTGAGCCGGCGCCACATTATAAGGTCTCCCTGGACAAAAGCCAGCATTGTGACTCATCAGAATGAGGCTCCCTTTTACCTCAGCCCCCTAGGGCATTTGGTCCGGAGCCACCAGACCGAAACGGCCATGTTCCTGGGCTGGAAGGGTAAGTGGAACTGGACTTTCCATGCATCCAGGCGGTGCCTACTGCTGCGATGTCTTTCTATAAGGGGTTTCCTGGTGCCATCCTCACGTACTCCCCCTGTCCAGAAGAAGTAAAGCTTGCTGTTCGGAGCAGCTCACAAGCCCCAGCACTGGAAAAACTCCATGGTCTGATGAGGCCACCCCTCCATTCGTCGGCCATCATAGACACAAACTCCAGCCTGAGCGACCATCTGACATGTGCCCTGACTCAGGTGCTGGAGATCTCGAGTCGGATGCTGCCCAAAGGAAATGCCATATGCTTGGCACTGAACTGAACCGGCACTTGTGCATTCAGAATTCCATCCTCACCCTCCTGGGCTGCAAGTTCTTCACATTTTTCATTCAGAAGCCTAACGCAGGCTTCTGCCTGCCCTCCAGAAAGAAGAAGGGCCCTATGGGTCTGTCCAGAATCCCTCCGTGAGGATCACGAGATCCGTGAGACCAAGCCCAACCGGGAGGGCCGCCTTGGTCACAAACAGGCATTGTAACCCAGAGCCTGAGCTCGCTTTCAAACCAGCCCCCTCGCTAGCTGGACCAGGAGCCCGCATATCGGGCCTGACATTCCCCTAGGCCCAAATCCTCACCCTCGGTCTGCTTCTCCAGGTACACAGACCCAGAAGCCAACTCTGGAATCCCTGCTATGGAGGAACCCCTGAGACGGAAAACAGCACTCCTCCCTTTCCCCTGAAAGACACCAGACCCTTGGGAGCTGGGCAGAATCCTCACAGGGGCAGAATCTCCCATGGCCCCATGAGGCTACTGCTCCATTCTGTGGCCAACAGAGACACACAACCCAGACAGAAAAGCCTGCACTCCCGCCTCCCAAATAATTTCAGATCCCGTGGAACTGCCCTCATGGTCCGTAGATCGGACATGCCATCACCTCAACCCTAACCCTATCACGAGTTTGTGTTTGCAGAATTTTGTTTCCAAAGCCCTGGCCGACAGGCCCTCCAGGATGGAAACTCTGGAGCACAGCACAGGACACTGCCTGCCCATCCAAAGGAAATTATGCCCGTCACAGTTGCACAGGAAGCCCTCGAGATTGGGAAGTCTGGAGCCCCAGTGCAGCCTTCTCCCTGCCCTCGAAATAGAAGGAGGACCCTATGGGTCTGCCCAGGATCCCCAAGTGAGCATCATCCTGCACGGTCCTAGACGGAACCCCAATATCCAGGCCACACTGTGCACTAATGCTCTGTCTGACAGAGCATGAGCCCTGACCTCCCATCAGCCCCCCAGATAGTGGGCGCCACGCCCTGCAGATGGGACGGGAACAGGCCTGAGGCTGTCATCTCTTCCCAGCCTGGGTGTTCAGGCATCTGTGCCCAGACCATAGCTCAAATTCCGGCCAATGGGGGATCCTCAAGCACAAAAGAGCACTTCCCCTTCCCCACGGCAGTAAAAGCTTGCTGTGCGGATGGGGTCAAACACTCAGAGTGGGAGCCAGCTCCATAGCCAGGAGACCACGACCACCCATGAGGGTAGCCCTGGCCACAAACAGGCATTGTGACCATCAGCCTGAGCACGCTTTCATAAAAGCCCCCTCGTAGCTGGACCAGGAGCCCGCATTTTGGGCCTGCCATGCCCCTAGACCCAAATCCTCACCCTCGGTCGGGTTGTCCAGGCGCCCGGACCCAGAAGCCGACTCTGGAATCCCTACTATGGCGGGCCCCTGAGATGGGAAACAGCTCTCTTCCTTTCATCCAGAAATTCACCAAAACCTTGGGAGCTGTGCAAAATCCCCACAAGACAGAATCTCCCATGGACAAATAAGACCCCTCCATTCCATTACCAACCAAGACACACAACCCATACTGAAAAGCTTGCGCTCCCGTCTCCCCATCGCCCTAATTTCAGATCCCAATTCACTGCCCTCATGGTCTCCAGCTCGGGCCTGCCATCACCTTCCCCCTCACCCCAACACGAGTTTGTATCCAGACTTTTGTCCCCAGGCCCTGGCTGACAGGCCCTCCAATGGGGCATATAGAGCCACAGCACAGGACTCTGCCTGTCATCTCGAAGGATATTCTGGCCGTCATAGTTGCACAAACCTTATAGACTGGGAGACACCAGCCCCTGAGCCCACCCCACATTCGTTAGCCGCTCTGGACAGAAATGAGCAGTCTGACACATGCCAGACACCTACCTCCAGGCAGTCACCCACATCAATGGCCCTGACTCAGAAGATGGAACGTGACAAGACCCTAGGACTTCAACGGAACCCTAGGTTAGCCTTGCATGCATCTGCCTCCAGAGGCCGGTTCTGGAATTCCTACCTATGCTCCAACGTTAGGACCCTGAGCCACAAAACAGAACACCTCCTGTCCCCAGAAGGCAACCTGGCTCTTGGGAGCTGCGTCCAGCCCTCAGGGGAGGAGAATCCTGCATGGCGACTGAGACCCCGCCACATTCTACAGTCTCCCTGGACACAAGCAATCATAGTGACCCGTCAGCATGAGGTTCCCTGTAAACTCAGCCCCTGGCCCTTGCCCCGAGTGACCAGATCGAATCGGCTTTGTTCCTGGGCTGAAAGGATGAGCTGAGCTGGGTTTTCCAGACGTATATGTGGTGATCTCTGCTATGTCTTTCCATATGGGGAAACCTGGAGCTGGGTTTTCCAGACATATATGTGGTGATCTCTGCTATGTCTTTCCATATGGGGGAAACCTGGAGCCATCACAATGGACTCCCCCTGTCCTGCAGAAGGAAAGCCTGCTGTTCAGAGCAGCTTACAAGCCCCAGCCTGAGAAAACCTTCATGGCCTCATGAGGCCACCTCTCTATTCACTGTCCATCATAGACACAAACTCCAGCTTGTGCGACCATCTGACACTCGCCCTGACTCAGGTGTTGAAGATCTCAATTCAGACGCTGCACATTGGAACGGCCATGTGCTCGGCACGGACATGAACCGGCGCTTCTGTGATCTGACATCGGTTCTCACCCTCCTGGTGTGCAAGCCCTCCAGATTGGGAATGCTGGAGCCACAACGCAGCCTTCTGCCTGCCTTCCAGAAAGATGAAGGACCCTAGGGTATTAAGTTCCATGATCAAAGGAACGAGACTGACACAAAGTGAAGATCAAGCAAAGCTTTATTTCACCCCATGCATCAAAAATCAGACCAACCAGTCAGGGCCGTCTCTTACAAAGAGGTGACAACGCCCAGGACAGGAACCCCGATTACTTCCCTTACCCGACGATATCCCCTACCTGACAATTCCCGCTACTCAAAGAGTCCAACTACCTGACGATTTCCCCAACCCGATGATTCCCGCTACCCCACGATTCCCGCTACCTAACAACGGCTGCTACCCCAGGGCCCCCCAGGTTAGCCTGCATAAGCTTACCTCTCCTCAGTGCCTCCTCCATGGTCTGCTGAGTGTATTTCACACTGTTCGGAAAGAATGCCTCATAGGAACTTCCGAATCCATAGATATTGAAGTAACAGCCCATAGGCAAACCCTTCGGCAGCAAAATCAGTGTTTCTTGGCTTCCACTATGCGTAGCTGACACTTATCCTGTTTACTTATGGGGGACTGCATACTTCCTGAGTGGTCCATGAGGAAGATGAATTCTCCAGAGATGACAGGTGACTGAGATTCTGGGATATTTTGGCAGAAATACACCATCGCAGATGGATCTTTCATGAAACCATCTGAGTTGTCTCCAGGTTGCCCCATCTCCACAGCTATAGTGGGGGTATGCACCTCACTGTAGTAAATCAGGAGTTCCACATCTCGATCAAATTTGTGTCCATCAGCCAAGGAAACCTGGGTAGAAGTCTTATCTTCTCCAAGGTACTTGGTAGGACTGAAGGGGCAGTTGGACTGGGTCCTCTCAATGTCATGCTGGGAACTGACGGTGGCAACCATGCTGAGTGTATAGGGCAGGTCCTCCAAAGGAACGACAGGAGTCTTCATATCAAGGCAACTGTCCTCAAATGATCCAGAGCCATGGTACTGAGGATTCAAGACAGCTGGGAGCATGTAGCGCAGGGCTCTATCTCTTTCCAAGGGGAGATCCTGCCCACACTTCAGGGTGATTGCTACATTCGACCCTGGGTTCAGGTTCCCCACACTGTAACAGAAGACGTCCTTGGAGTACTTGTCCTCCTCCAGTAGGAAAGCTTGGCGGCGGTTGCTAATGGCACTCTCATAGATGCTGTGGGCCTTTGTTTTCTCCTTTAATTCTGCATTAATTTTCTCCCCATCCAACTTGGCCTCAAAGCTGTAGACAGCTGAGTCATCATCCATGGGGAACACAAAGAAGGTCTCCAAAGGAACTTCCTCCTCATTCTTAGAGTTTAAGGTAGCAGACACACGAGGCACAAAGTCACGAATGGACAAGGTCACAGAGATGCTCTTCAGGGGTACTGGTTCCTCTCTGAGGGTTAGTAGGCCACCCTGGAGCACCCTGGTGATGCAGGACTACAAGGATGGCTTCCAGGTGAAGAGAGAGCAGAGAGCAGTCTTCTACTGTTAGGAATGAGACCGACGATGGCACGCCTGGTGGCACCGCTCCCCCACGAGGCTGCTTCCTGATGATGATGCTCCGGCAGCGCTGCTGGCCAGCGAGGCCGCTCCCCGGCTGGCAAGGCCACTCCCCAGCTGGCGAGGCCGCTCCCCAGTTGGCGAGGCTGCTCCCCGGCTGGTGAGGCCGCTGCCCAGCAACGCTTATGATGCTCTGGAAGTGCTGCTCCCCAGCTGACAAGGCCACTGTTGGGGTGGTGAGGCCGCTTCCTGGCTGGCGAGGCTGCTGCCAGGCTGGCGAGGATGCTCCCTGGCTGGCGAGGCCGCTGCCCGGTGTACCAATGAACGCTGGTCCCAACAAACTGAAAAATGCTGCTCCCAACAAACCAAGAAATGCTGCTCCTGAAGAACCGACGAACACACACACACACACACACACACACACACACACAAACAAAAACAAAAACAAAAAAAAAACAAAACCGGCCCCACACTACCTCACAGACTGACCTTCATAGGGATGGCGGAGCCCGGCCCACTCACAGGTGGCCAATTAGACTGCAGCACACAGAGAAAGCTGCACAGTCACGCTCAGTCAGCAGTATGGGCAGTGAATAGAATTCCAATTTACCATAGTAAATATGTGTGCACCCAACTGATTGGACGTCTCCATCCAGCTGGCCCGTCCCTACATCTGGGGTCTGCAAGCAAGTTCCTCCAGGAGGGACAGGGTCAATCCAAGCCAACAACAAAAGGGCGCCCTCCACCCAACCAGGCCCCTACATTAGGGTTCTACCCAGCATCCCGACACGAGGATCAACCTGCACGGACCTCAATGGCACCCCAATATCCTACGCCTCCCTGTCCACTAATGCACTGTGTGACACAGCCTGAGCCCCGACCTCCCATCAGCCCGGAAGGTAGTGGACCAAATACCCTGCAGGTGGGACCTGCCATGGCGAGAGACTGTCAACTCTATCTGACCTGGGCATTCAGGCACCTGTGCCCAGACCACAGCTCAAATAGCGGCCTATGGGGGAACCTCAAACATAGAAGAGCACTCCTCCTTCCCCACGATGGCAAAAGCTTGCTGTGGGGATGGGGGTCTAAAGTTCAGTGTGGGGACCAGCTGCATGGCCCATGAGACCACACACACCCAGGAGGGCCGCCCTGGACACAAACAGGCATTGTGACTTTCAGCCTGAGCACGCTTTCAAACCACCCCTGGCTAGCTGGACCAGGAGTACCCATATCGGGCGTGACATGACACTAGGTCCCAGTCCTCACCCTCGGTCGGGTTCTCCAGACGCCCGGACCCAGAAGATGACTCTGGAATCCTAGCTATGGTGGGACCACTGAGGCGGAAAAGACACTCTTTCCCTTCCCCCCAAAAGAGACCAAACCCTTGGGAGCTGGGCAGAATTCTCACAGAGGCAGAATCTCCCATGGCCCCATGAGGCTACCACTACATTCTGTGGCCAACTGAGACACACAACCCAGACAGAGAAGCCTGCACTCCCACGTCCCCATAGCTCTCATTAAAGATTGCACAGAGCTGCTCTCACTGTCTGTAGATCGCCGCTGCAATCACCTCGCCCCTAACCCTATCCCGAGATTGTGTTTGCAGACTTTTGTCCCCAAAGCCTTGGCCAACTGGCCCTCTAGGATGGGGCCTCTGGATCCACAGAGCAGGACTTTGCTGCCCACCGAAAGGAAGCTCTGCCCATCACATTTGCACAAGCTGACTTCTGCTATAATGTCCTTCCATATGGGGCAACCTGGTACCATCAAAACGGACTCCCCATGTCCCACAAAAGGAATCTTGCTGTTCAGAGCATCCCACAAGCTCCTGCCCGGAAAAGCTCTATGGCCTCATGTGGCTACACCTCCATTCTTCGGCCAGCATGGACACAAACTCCAGCATGAGCTACCATCTGGCATGTGCCCTGACTCAAGTACTGGAGATCTGGAGTCAGAGGCTGCACATTGGAAATGCCATGTCCTCAGCACTGAACTGGACCAGCGCTTGTGCGTTCAGATTTCCGTCCTCACTCTCCTGGCCCGCAACACCTCAAGATTGTTCATTCTGGAGCCACAGCACAGTCTTCTGCCTGCCCTATATAAAGAAGAAGGGCCCTAGGGGTCTGCACAGAATCCCCACCTGAGGATAAACCAGCACAGATCTCGAAGGCACCCCAACATCCTGGGCCGCCCTGTGCACCAATGCTCTGTCTGACACAGCCTAAAACCCGACCTTCCATCAGCCCCCCAGGGAGCGGGCCCCATATCCTGCAGGTGTGACCTGCCGTGGCCAGAGACTTTCATCTCTGCCCAACCTGGGTATTCACCTGTCTGTGGCCAGACCATAGCTCAAATCCCAGTCTATGGGCGGAAACTCAAGCATAAAGACCACTCCTCCTTCCCCATGACGGGAAAAGATTGATGTGGGGATGGGGGTCTATACCTCAGGGTGGGAGCCAGCTGCCTTTTCCATGAGACCACGCCCACCCAGGAAGGCTGCTTTGGGCTCAAACAGGCATTGTGACCCTCAGCCTGAGACCGCTTTCATACCAGCCCCCTCACTAGCTGGATCAGGAGCCTGCATATCGGGCCTGACATGCCCCAAGGCCCAAATCCTCACGCTCGGTTGGGTTCTCCAGGTGCCCTGGACCGAGAAGCCGACCATGTAATCCCTGCTGTGGCGGGACCCCTGAGACGGAAAACAGCACTCTTCGCTACCCCCGTAAAGACACCTAAACCTTTATAGCCAGGCAGAATCCTCACAGAGGCAGAATCGCCCATGGCCCCATGAGTCTACGGCTACATTCCGTGGCCAACCGAGACACATAACCCACACAAAAAAGACTGCGCTCCCGCCACCCCATCGCCCTCATTTCGGATCCTGAGGCACTGCCCTACTGTCTACATATAGGGCTGCCATCACCTCGTCCCTGACAGTATCACGAGTTTGTGTTTGCAGACTTGTCCCCAAAGCCCTGGCCAACAGGCCCTCTAGGATGGGTCTCTAGAGCCACAGCGCAGGACTCTGCCTGCCCACCCGAAGGGAACTCTGCCCGTTACATTTGCACAAACCCTCCAGATTGGGAGACACCAGCAATGCCCTGGAGCGTACCCCAAATTCAATGTCCACCAAGGAAAAACGGTGCATTCAGACACATGCCAGACACCTCCCTCCAGGGAGACACTCAGGTGAATGGCCCTGAGTCAGAAGATGGAATACCCCTATGACCTCAACGGAACCGTTCCTAGGTGAGGTTTGCAGGCATCTGTCTCCAAATGCAAACTCTGGAATACTTACTTATGGCCCAACACTTGATTCATGAGCCGCAGAAAAGAACACTTCCTATCCCAAGAATGAAACCTGGACCTTGGGAGTTGCATCCAACCCTCAGAGGAGGAGAATCCTGCATGGCACCTGAACCCCCGCCATATTCTAAGGTCTCCCTGGACACAAGCCAGCCTTGTGACCCATCAGAATGAGGCTCCCTTTCACCTCAGCCCCCTGCACACTTTGACCCAGTGCCAACAGATCAAAATGTCCTTGTTCCTGGGCTGGAAGGGTAAGTATTACTGGGCATAACAGGCATCCATGTGATGACTTCTGCTACGATGTCTTTCCATACAGGGGACCCTGGTGCCATCAAAATTTACTCCCCCTGTCCCGCAAAAGGAAAGCTTGCTGTTCGGAGCAGCTCACAAGCCCAGGACTGGGATGACTTCCATGGCCACATGAGGCCACCCCTCCATTCTTCAGGCATCATGGACACAAACTCCAGCGTGAGCAAACATCTGACACTTGCCCTGACTCAGGTGCTGAAGATCTCAAGTCAGACGCTGCACATTTTTAATGATATCTGTTCGGCACTGAACTGAACAGGCGCTTGTGCTTTCAGAATTCTGTCTTCACCCTCATGGCCCACAAGCCCACTAGTTTGTTCATTCTGGAACCACAACGCTGTGTTCTGCCTGCCCTCCACAAAGAAGAAGTGCCCTAGGGGTCTGCCAAGAATGCCCCCGTGAGGATCAACCTGCACGAATCTCGATGGCAGCCCAATGTCTTAGGCCGCCCTGTGCAAAAATGCTCTGTCTGGGGGGGAGGAGTCAAGATGGCAGAGAAGTAGCAGCCTGAGACTACATCAGGTAGCAGGAGATCAGCTCGATAGCTTATCTAAACATTGCAAACACCTACAAATCTAACGGGAGAGCGAAGAGAAGAAGAATAGCAACTCTAGAAACAGAAAATCAACCACTTTCTGAAAGGTAGGACTGGAGGAGACGTGAATCTAAAATGACGGGAAGATAGACCGTGGGGGGAGGGGCCGGCTCCCGGCAAGTGGCGGAGCAACGGAGCACAAATCAGGACTTTTAAAAGTCTGTTCCACTGAGGGACATTGCTCCCGGGGCTAAACCAGGGAGAAGCCCACGCTGGGCCAGCGTGGTCCCAGGCCCCACAGGGTCACAGAAGGATTGGGGGTGTTGGAGTGTCGGAGAGCTCGCAGGTATTAGAACGGAGAAGCCGGCTGGAGAGACAGAGCCGAGGACTGAACTCTCAGCTCGGGGTTACCTTGAACTGGTCGCGGGCTGGGTGAGCTCGGAGCGTGGCTAGAGGCTGGGGATACAGGAGTGATTGGGTGCTGTCCTCTGGGGACGCACTGAGGAGTGGGGCCCCAAGCTCTCGGCTCCTCGGGGCCGGAGACTGGGAGGCCGCCATTTTCATTCCCGTCCTCCGGAACTCTACGGAAAGCGTTCAGGGAACAGAAGCTCCCAAAAGCGAACCCGAGCCGATTACTTAGTCCGGCCGCCCGTAAGGGCAGTGCAATCCCGCCTCGGGCAAAGACACTTGAGAGTCACTACAACAGGCCCCTCCCCCAGAAGATCAACAAAATATCCAGCCAGGACGAAGTTCATCTATCAAGGAGAAAGCAGATTCAATTCCTAAGACAGCAGAGCAATTCCAGAGGAGGAGAAAGCAAAGCACGGAACTCCTGGCTTTCTCCCCATGATTCTTTAGTCTTGCGGCTACTTCAATTTTTTTTTCCTTCTTTCAATTTTTTTTCTTTTTTCTTCTTCTGCTAAATTTTTTAAAACTTTTACCATTTTTTTAACATTTTTTGACTAGTTCATCTAAATATATATATTTATTCTTTCTTTTGTATATTTTTTATTTGTTTTATTTTTAATTTTTTTTTCTTTTTTTTCAGAACCTGTTTTTATCCCCTTACTCCCCCCCACAATTTGGGGTCTCTTCTGATTTGGTTACAGCGCATTTTTCCGGGGTCTTTGCCACGCTTTTAGTAGTTTATTTGCTCCTTCATACCCTCTTATCTGGACAAAATGACAAGGCGGAAAAAAATCACCACAACAAAAGAACAAGACACAGTACCGAAGGCTAGGGACCTAATCAACACAGACATGGGTAATATGTCAGATCAAGAGTTCAGAATGACGATTCTGAACATTCTAGCCGGGCTCGAAAAAGGCATGGAAGATATTAGAGAAACCGTCTCTGGAGATATTAAAGCCCTTTCTGGAGAAATTAAAGAACTAAAATCTAACCAAGTTGAAATCAAAAAAGCTATTAATGAGGTGCAATCAAAAATGGAGGCTCTCACTGCTAGGATCAATGAGGCAGAAGAAAGAATTAGTGATATAGAAGACCAAATGACAGAGAATAAGGAAGCCGAGCAAAAGAGGGACAAACAGCTACTGGACCATGAGGGGAGAATTCGAGAGATAAGTGACACCATAAGACGAAACAACATTAGAATAATTGGGATTCCAGAAGAAGAAGAAACAGAGAGGGGAGCAGAAGGTCTATTGGAGAGAATCATTGGAGAGAATTTCCCTAATATGGCAAAGGGAACAAGCATCAAAATCCAGGAGATGCAGAGAACCCCCCTCAAAGTCAACAAGAATAGGTCCACACCCCGTCACCTAATAGTAAAATTGACAAGTCTTAGTGACAAAGAGAAAATCCTGAAAGCAGCCCGAGAAAAGAAGTCTGTAACATACAATGGTAAAAATATTAGATTGGCGGCAGACTTATCCACAGAGACCTGGCAGGCCAGAAAGAGCTGGCATGATATATTCAGAGCACTCAACGAGAAAAACATGCAGCCAAGAATACTCTATCCAGCTAGGCTATCATTGAAAATAGAAGGAGAGGTAAAAAGTTTCCAGGACAAACAAAAACTGAAAGAATTTGCAAACACCAAACCAGCTCTCCAGGAAATATTGAAAGGGGTCCTCTAAGCAAAGAGAGAGCCTAAAAGTAGTAGATCAGAAAGGTACAGAGACAATATACAGTAACAGTCACCTTACAGGCTAATAACGGCACTAAATTCATATCTCTCAATAGTTACCCTGAATGTTAATGGGCTAAATGCCCCAATCAAAAGACACAGGGTATCAGAATGGATAAAAAAAAACAAAACCCATCAGTATGTTGCCTACAAGAAACTCATTTTAGACGCGAAGACACCTCCAGATTGAAAGTGAGGGGGTGGAAAACAATTTACCATGCTAATGGGCATCAGAAGAAAGCTGGGGTGGCAATCCTTATATCAGATCAATTAGATTTTAAGCCAAAGACTATAATAAGAGATGAGGAAGGACACTATATCCTACTCAAAGGGTCTGACCAACAAGAAGATCTAACAATTTTAAATATCTATGCCCCTAACGTGGGAGCAGCCAACTATATCAACCAATTAAGAACAAAATCAAAGAAACACATCAATAATTATACAATAATAGGAGGGGACTTGAACACTCCCCTCACTGAAATGGACAGATCATCCAAGCAAAAGATCAACAAGGAAATAAAGGCCTTAAATGACACACTGGACCAGATGGACATCACAGATCTATTCAGAACATTTCATCCCAAAGCAACAGAATACACATTCTTCTCTAGTGCACAGGGAACCTTCTCCAGAATAGATCACATCCTGGGTCACAAATCAGGTCTCAACCGGTATCAAAAGATTAGGATCATTCCCTGCATATTTTCAGACCACAATGCTCTGAAGCTAGAACTCAATCACAAGAGGAAAGCTGGAAAGAACCCAAATACATGGAGACTAAACAGCATCCTTCTAAAGAATGAATGGGTCAACCAGGAAATTAAAGAATAATTGGAAAAATTCATGGAAACAAATGATAATGAAAACGCAACAGTTCAAAATCTGTGGGACACAGCAAAGGCAGTCCTGAGAGGAAAATATATAGCGGTACAAGCCTTCCTCAAGAAACAAGAAAGGTCTCAAGTACACAACCTAACCCTACACGTAAAGGAGCTGGAGAAAGAACAAGAAAGAAACCCTAAACCCAGCAGGAGAAGAGAAATCATAAAGATCAGAGCAGAAATCAACGAAATAGAAACCAAAAAAACAATAGGAAAAATCAATGAAACTAGGAGCTGGTTCTTTGAAAGAATCAATAAGATTGATAAACCCCTGACCAGACTCATCAAAAAGAAAAGAGAAAGGACCCAAATCAATAAAATCATGAATGAAAGAGGAGAGATCACAACTAACACCAAAGAAATACAGACAATTATAAGAACATACTATGAGCAACTCTACACCAACAAATTGGACAATCTGGAAGAAATGGATGCATTCCTAGAGACATATAAACTACCACAACTGAACCAGGAAGAAATAGAAAACCTGAACAGGCCCATAACCAGTAAGGAGATTGAAACAGTCATCCAAAATCTCCAAACAAACAAAAGCCCAGGGCCAGACGGCTTCCCAGGGGAATTCTACCAAACATTTAAAGAAGAACTCATTCCTATTCTCCTGAAACTGTTCCATAAAATAGAAATGGAAGGAAAACTTCCAAACTCATTTTATGAGGCCAGCATCACCTTGATCCCAAAACCAGACAAGGATCCCACCAAAAAAGAGAACTACAGACCAATATCCTTGATGAACACAGACGCAAAAATTCTTGCCAAAATACTAGCCAATAGGATTCAACAGTACATTAAAAGGATTATTCACCACGATCAAGTGGGATTTATTCCAGGGCTGCAGGGTTGGTTCAACATCCGCAAATCAATCAATGTGATAGAACACATTAATAAAAGAAAGAACAAGAACCATATGATACTCTGAATAGATGCTGAAAAAGCATTTGACAAAGTACAGCATCCCTTCCTGATCAAAACTCTTCAAAGTGTGGGGATAGAGGGCACATACCTCAATATTATCAAAGCCATCTATGAAAAACCCACCGCAAATATCATTCTCAATGGAGAAAAACTGAAAGCTTTTCCGCTAAGGTCAGGAAGACGGCAGGGATGTCCATTATCACCACTGCTATTCAACATAGTACTAGAAGTCCTAGCCTCAGCAATCAGACAACAAAAAGAAATTAAAGGCACGCAAATTGGTAAAGAAGAAGTCAAACTATCACTCTTCACAGATGATATGATACTATATGTGGAAAACCCAAAAGACTCCACTCCAAAACTGCTAGAACTTGTCCAGGAATTCAGTAAAGTGTCAGGATATAAAATCAATGCACAGGAATCAGTTGCATTTCTGTACACCAACAACAAGACTGAAGAAAGAGAAATTAAGGAGTCAATCCCATTCACAATTGTACCCAAAACTATAAGATACCTAGGAATAAACCTAACCAAAGAGACTAAGAATCTATACACAGAAAATTATAAAGTACTCATGAAAGAAATTGAGGAAGACACAAAAAAATGGAAAAATGTTCCATGCTCCTGGATTGGAAGAATAAATATTGTGAAAATGTTTATGCTACCTAAAGCAATCTACACATTTAATGCAATCCCTATCAAAATACCAACCATTTTTTCAAAGAAATGGAACAAATAATCCTCAAATTTATATGGAACCAGAAAAGACCTCGAATAGCCAAAGGAATATTGAAGAACAAAACCAAAGTTCGTGGCATCACAATTCCGGACTTCAAGCTCTATTACAAAGCTGTCATCATGAAGACAGCATGGTACTGGCACAAAAACAGACACATAGATCCGTGGAACAGAATAGAGAGCCCAGAAATCGACCCTCAACTCTATGGTCAACTAATCTTCGACAAAGCAGGAAAGAATGTCCAATGGAACAAAGACAGCCTCTTCAATAAATGGTGCTGGGAAAATTGGACAGCCACATGCAGAAAAATGAAATTGGACCACTTCCTTACACCACACACGAAAATAGACTCCAAATGGATGAAGGACCTCAATGTGAGAAAGGAATCCATCCAAATCCTTGAGGAGAATGCAGGCAGCAACCTCTTCGACCTCAGCCGTAGCAACATCTTCCTAGGAACAACAGCAAAGGCAAGGGAAGCAAGGGCAAAAATGAACTATTGCGATTTCATCAAGATCAAAAGCTTTTGCACATCAAAGGAAACAGTTAACAAAACCAAAAGAAAACTGACAGAATGGGAGTAGATATTTGCAAACGACATATCAGATAAAGGGTTAGTATCCAAAATCTATAAGGAACATAGCAAACTCAACACCCAAAGAACAAACAATCCAATCAAGAAATGGGCAGAGGACATGAACAGACATTTCTGCCAAGAAGACATCCAGATGGCCAACAGACACATGAAAAAGTGCTCCACGTCACTCGGCATCAGGGAAATACAAATCAAAACCACAATGAGATATCACCTCACACCAGTCAGAATGGCTAAAATTAACAAGTCAGGAAATGACAGATGCTGGCGAGGATGCAGAGAAAGGGGAACCCTCCTCCACTGTTGGTGGGAATGCAAGCTGGTGCAACCACCCTGGAAAACAGCATGGAGGTTCCTCAAAATGTTGAAAATAGAACTACCCTATGACCCAGCAATTGCACTACTGGGTATTTACCCTAAAGATACAAACGTAGTGATCCGAAGGGGCACGTGTACCCGAATGTTTATAGCAGCAATGTCTACAATAGCCAGACTATGGAAAGAACCTAGATGTCCATCAACAGATGAATGGATCAAGAAGATGTGGTATATATACACAATGGAATACTATGCAGCCATCGAAAGAAATGAAATCTTGCCATTTGTGACGACGTGGATGGAACTAGAGCGTATCATGCTTAGTGAAATAAGTCAATCGGAGAAAGACAACTATCATATGATCTCCCTGATATGAGGACATGGAGAATCAACATGGGGGGTTAGGGCGATAGGAGAAGAATAAATGAAACAAGATGGGATTGGGAGGGAGACAAACCATAAATGACTCTTAATCTCACAAAACAAACTGGGGGTTGCTGGGGGGAGGTGGGATTGGGAGAGGGGGAGCGGTCTATGGACATTGGGGAGGGGAGGTGAACCATAAGAGACTATGGACTCTGAAAAACAACCTGAGGGTTTTGAAGGGTCAGGGGTGGGAGGTTGGGGCAACCTGAGGGTTTTGAAGGGTCAGGGGTGGGAGGTTGGGGGAACAGGTGGTGGGTAATGGGGAGGGCACGTTTTGCATGGAGCACTGGGTGTTGTGCAAAAAGAATGAATACTGTTACGCTGAAAAAATAAATATAATGGGGAAAGAAGAAAAAAAAACAAACATGTCTTAGACGAAAGGACCAAATGATTGTAGCAGGCACCTAATGTGGGACTTGCGATATGTCAGGCACTGTCTAAATAGAATACGTGTTTCTTTTTGATCCTCAAAACCCTACAAGTTCCATATTATTACTGCCAGTCCTAATTGACAGATAGTAATTTGAGTCATAAAGAAATTAAGTAGACTGTCTAAAGCGACATGACTTGCAAGTGAGATTCAGAAGCAGACAGACTGATGCTGAGGCTAGGGTCCCAAACAGCACCTACAACGCCTCTCACAAAGACCATGCTGTGGGCTTCACATTTTCCACAGCCTCTGTGTAAAGCAAGGACCAAGGCTTCGGAAGCAGCTTTACCATTTGAGATTTTACAAAGTGTTTAGGAATGTAGCAATAAATTATTCAATTCAATAAATAGATATTCTGTTTGTATGTTCATGTACATTTTTGTACTAAACACTCTGGACTTGTATTTTCTTCAGGAAGACCTAAAGGGGAAATAAAGAAGGAAGAAAACCTCCTGGTGAGAAAAATGTTATGACCATAATAAAATGGCTTTTTAAATATGAAAAAAAAATGCTCTCTCTGACACAGACTGAGAGCTGACCTCCAATCAGCCATGCGTGTAGCGAGCCCCATATACTACACGTGGGACTTGCCAAAGCCAGAGACTCTAATCTCTACCCAACCTGGGTATTCTGGGTTCTGTGTCCAGACCACAGCTCAAATCCTGGCCTATGGGGGAACTGCAAGCACCAAAGAGTACTCCTCCTTCCTCATGATGGGAAAAGCTTGCTGTGGGGATAGGGGTCTAATCCTCAGAGTGGCAGCCAGCTGCATGGCCCATGAGACCATGCCAAACCCAGAGGGCTTCCCTGGCCACAAACAAGCATTGTGACCCTCAGCCTGAGTCTGCTTTAAAACCGGTCCCCCTCACTAGCTGGACCAGGAGCCCACATATTGGGCCTGGCATGCCCCTAGGCCTAAATATTCACCCTCGGTCAGGCTTTCCAGGCACCTGCACCCGGAAGCCCACTCTGGAATCCCTGCAATGGCGGTACTCATGAGATGGAAAACAGCACTCTTCCCTTCCCCCCAAAAGACACCAAATCCTTGGGAGCCAGGCAGAATCCATGCAGAGGCAGAATCGCCCATGGCCCGGTGAGGCTACCACTTCATTCTGTGGCCAACTGAGACACACAACCCAGGCAGAAAAGCCTGTGCTCCCGCCTCCCCATCGCCCTCATTTCAGATCCCGCGGCACTGCCCTCACTGTCCCTAGATCAGGCCTGCCATCACCTCACCCAGAAACCTATCCCGAGTTTGTGTTTGCAGACATTTGTCCCCGAAGACCTGTCCGACAAGCCCTCCAGGATGGGGCCTCTGGAGGCGCAGCATAGGACTCTGAATGCCCACCCAAAGGAAACTCTGCCCGTCACTTTTGCACAAAACCTCCAGATTGGGAGACAACTACAATGCCCTTGAGCCCACCCCAAATTCGTTGGCCGCCTTGGGAAAAAGGCACATTCGGACAAATGCCAGACACCTACCACCTGGCAGATACCCAGGTCTATGGCCCTGAGTCAGAAGATGGAACCTGACATACCCCTAGGAACTCTACAGAACCCTAGCTTAGCCTTGCAGGCATCTGCCTCCAGAGGCAAACTCTGAAATACCTATATGTGGTCCAACACTTTCTCGCTTAGCCATAAAACAGAACACCTCCTGTCCCCAGAATGCAACCTGGCTCTTGGGTGCTCTGTCCAAACCTCAAGGGCAGAGATTCCTGCATTGCACCTGAGCGCATGCCACATTCTAAGGTCTCCCTGGACACAAGCCAGCATTGTGACCCATCAGAATGGGGCTCATTGTCACCTCAGTCCCTTGGACACTTTGCCCCAGAGAAACCAGATCCAAACGGCCTTGTACCTGGGATGGAAGGTTAAGTGGAGCTGGGCTTTCCAGGCATCCACGTGGTGACTTCTGCTACGACGTCTTTCCATATGGAGGACCCTGGTGCCATCAAAACGGACTCCCCCTCTCCCACAGAAGGAAAGCTTGCTGTTCGGAGCAGCTCAAGAACCGCAGCCTGGGAAGACCTATATGGCCTCATGAGGCCACCCCTCCATTCGTCGGCCATCACGGACACAAACTCGAGCGTGAGCGACCATCTGATACGTGCCCTGACTCAGATGCTGGAGATCTCGATCAGACGCTGTGCAGTGGAAATGCCATGTGCTCTGCACTGGACTGAACCAGCGCTGCTGCATTCAGAATTTTGTCCTCAGCCTCCTGGACAGCAGGAACACCAGATTGTTCATTTTGGAGCCACAACGCAGTCTTCAGCCTGCCCTCAAGTAAGAAGAAGTGCCCTGGGTGTCTGCCGAGAATATCCATGTGAGGATCAACCTGCACGGACCTCGATGGCACCCCAATGTCCTAGGCCGCCCAGTGCACTAATGCTCTGTCCGACAAGGCCTGAGCTCCGACCTCCCATCAGCCTTCCAGGTAGCTACCCCTATATCCTTCCGTTGGGACCTGCCATGGCCAGAGACTGTCATTTCAACCAAACCTGGGTAGTCAAGCATCTCCGCACAGACCATAGCTCAAATCCCTGCCTATAGGGGAACCTCAAGCATAAAAGAGCACTCCTCCTTCCCCATGATGGGAAAAGCTTGCTGTGGCGAAGGGGATCTAACATTCAGAGTAACCCATGAGACCACGCCCACCAGGAGGGCTGCCCTGGACACAAACAGGCATTGTGATCCTCAGTCTCTGCCAGCTTTCAAACCAGCACCCACGCTACCTGGAACATGCACTCGCATATTGGGACTGACATGCCCCTAGGCACAAATCCTCACACCAGGTCACGTTCTCCTGGCACCCGGACACAGAAGCCGACTCTGGAATCCCTGCAATAGTGGGAACACTGAGACAGAAAACAGCACTCTTCCCTTCCTCCCGAAAGACACCAAACCCTTGGGAGTCAGGCAGAATCCTAACAGAGGCAGAATCTCCCATGGCCCCGTGAGGCCACCACTTCATTCTGTGTCCAACTGAGACATACAACCAAGACAGAAAAGTCTGTGCTCCAGCCTCCCCATTGCCCTCATTTCAGATCCCGTGGCACTGCCCTCACTGTCCCTAGATCGGGCCTGCCATCACCTCAGCCAGAAACCAATCCTGGGTTTGTGTTTGCAGACTTTTGTCCCTGAAGCCCCCTGTCAGACAGGCCCTCCAGGATGGGGCTTCTGGAGGCGCAGCACAGAACTCTGAATGCCCACCCAAAGGAAACCCTGCCCGTCACTTTTGCACAAAACCTCCAGATTGGGAGACAACTACAATGCCCCTGAGCCCACCCCAAATTCATTGGCCGCCTTGGAAAACAGGTGCATTCGGACACAGGCCAGAAACCTACCTCCAGGCAGAGACCCAGGGCAATGGCCTTGAGTCAGAAGATAGGACCCGGGAGATGGAAAACAGCACTCTTCCCTTCCCCCTGAAAGACACCAAACCCTTGGGAGCCGGGGCCCATGAGGCTACCACTACATTCCGTGGCCTACCGAGACACAACCGGGACAGAAAAGCCTGCGCTCCCGCCTCCCCATCACCCTCATTTCAGATCCCACGGCAATGCCTTCACAGTCTGCAGATCGGGACTGCCGTCACCTCACCCCTAACCCTATCCAGAGTTTGTGGTTTCAGACTTTTGTCCCCAAGGCCTGGAAGAGAGACCCTCCAGGATGGGGCCTCTGGAGTCACAGTGCCAGTCTCTTCCTGCCCACCTGAAGGAAATTCTGCCCGTCACATTAGCACAAACACCCCACATTGGCCGACACATGCAATGCCACTGAGCCCACTCCAAATTCATTGGCCGCTTTGGAAAAAAGGTGAATCCAGACACATGCCAGTCACCTAGGTCAATGTCCCTGAGTCAGAAGATCAAACATGACATAACCCTAAGACCTCAATGGAACCATAGCTTAGCCTTGCAGGCATCTGCCTCCAGAGGCAAACTCTGGAATACCTACATATGGTCAAACACTTGATCCCTGAGCCACAAAGCAGAACACCTCCTGCCTCCAGAAGACAACCTGGCTTTTGGGAGCTGCGTCCAACCCTCAGGGGAGGAGAATCCTGCATGGCGCCAGCGTCCCTGCCACATTTAAAGTCTCCCTGGACACAAGCCAGCATTGTGACCCATAAGAATGAGGCTCCCTGTCACCTTAGTCCCGTGGGCACTTTGCCCCAGAGCCACCAGATCCAAAGGGCCTTGACCTGGGATGGAAGGCTAAGAGGAGCTGGGCTTTCCAGGCATCCATGCGGTGACTTCTGCTATGACGTCTGTCCATACAGGGGACACTGGTGCCATGCATACGGACTCCCCCTCTCCCGCAGAAGTAAAGATTGCTGTTCGTAGAAGCTCCCAAGCCTAGCCTGGGATGACCTCCATGGTATCATGAGGCCACCCTTCCACTCGTCGGCCATCATGGACACAAACTCCAGCATGAGTCACGTGCCCAGACTCAGGTGCTGAAGATCTCCTGTGAGACGCTGCACAGTGGAAATACCATGTGCTCGGCACAGACATGAACCGGCCCTTGTGCGTTCAGAATTTCGTCCTCACCCTCTTGGCCCTCCAGCCTACTAGATAGTTCATTCGGGAGCCACAACGCAATCATCTGCCTGCCCTGCTGAAAGAAGAAGGGTCCTAGGTGTCTGCCCAGAACCCCCACATGATGATCAACCTTCACCGACCTCGATGGCACCCCAATGTCCTAGGCCGCCCTGTGCACTATTGCTCTGTCTGACACAGCCTGAACCCCAACCTCCCATAAGCCCCCCAAAGTAGCGGGCCCCATATCCTGCAATTGGGACGTATCAAGGCCAGAGACGGCCATCTCTAGCCCAACATGAGTATTCAGGCATCTATGTCCGGACCATAGCTCAAATCCCGGCCTATGGGGGAACATCAAGCATGAAAGAGCATTTCTCCTTCCCCATGATGGGAAAATCTTCCTGGGGATGGGGGTCTAACCCTCAGAGTGGGATCCACCTGCATGGCTCATGAGACCATGCCCACCCAAGTGGGCTGCCCTGGCCACAAACAGGCATTGTGGGCCTGAGCCTGAGCCCGAATTCAAACCAGCCCCCCTCGCTCACTGGAACAGGAGCCTGCATGTCAGGCATGACATGCCCCTTGGCCCAAATCCTCACCATCCGTTGGGTTCCCCTAGCAGCTGGACCCAAAAGCTGACTGCGATCCCTGCTATGGCGGGAACCATGAGACGGAAAACAGCACTGTTCCCTTTCCCCTGAAAGACATCAAACCCTTGGGAGACGGGCAGAATCCTCACAGAGGCAGAATACTCCATGGCCCCATGAGGCTACTGCTACATTCCATGGGCAACCGAGACACATAACCCAGACACAAAAGTCTACACTCCCGCCTCCCCATTGAACTAATTTCAAATCCCACGGCACTGACTTCAAGGTACTCAGATTGGGCTTGCCATCACCTGGCCCAGAACCCTCTCCCGAGTTTGTGTTGCAGACTTTTGTCCCCGACGCCATGGCCGAAAGGGCTTCCAGGATGGGGCCTGTGGTTTCAACAGTGCAGGATTTTGCTGGCCCAACTGAAGGAAACTCTGCTGACATTTTCACAAACCCTCCAGATTGGGAGACACCTGGAATGCCCCGGAGCCCACCCCAAATTCATTGGCCTCCTTGGATAAAAGGCGAATCAGGATCCATGCCAGACACCTACCTCCAGGCAGACACCCAGTTCAATGGCCCTGAGTGAGTCATGTAACCTGACATACCATAGGACCTCAAGGGAAACCAAACTTAATCTTGCAGGCATCTGCCTCCAGAGGCAAACTCTGGAATACCTACATATGGTCCAACACTTGATTCCTGAACCACAAAACAGAACACCTACTGTCCCCAGAAGGCAACCTGGCTCTTTGGGTGCTGCGTCCAACCCTCAGGGGAAGAGAATCCTGCATGGAGTCTGAGCCCCCACCACATTCTAAGATATCCTTAGACAAAAGCCAGCATTGTGACCCATCAGAATGAGGCTCCCTGTTACCTCAGCACCTTAAGCACTTTGCCCCAGAGCCTCCAGATCCAAACGGCCTTGTATCTGGGCTGGACGGGTAAGCAGAGCTGGGCTTTCCAGGCTTCCATGCGATGACTTCTGCTACCACGTCTTTCCTATGGGGGACTCTGCTGCCATCCAAACGGACTCCTGCTGTGCCGCAGACAGAAAGCTTGGTGTTCAGAGCAGCTCAAAAGTCCCAGCCTGGGAAGACCTCAATGGCCTCATAAGCCACCCTTCCACTCGAGGGCCATCCTGGACATGAACACCAGCGTGAGCAACCATCTGACACGTGCACTGACTCAGGTGGTGGAGATCTCAAGACAGACGCTGCACATTGGAAATGCCATGCACTTGGCAGTGAACGGAACCTGCACTGGTGCGTTCAAAATTCTGTCCTCACCCTCCTGGCCCGCCAGCCCTCCAGATTGTTCACTTGGGAGCCACAAGGCATACTTCTGCCTGCCCTCCAGAAAGAAGAAGGGCCCTAGAGGTCTGCCTAGAATCCCCACGTGAGAATCAACCTGCACGGTCCTCAACGGCACTCCAATGTCCTAGCCCGCCCTGTGCACTAATGCTCTGTCTGACACAGCCTGAGCCCTGACACATCAGCCCCCAGGTAGCGGGCCCCATATCCTGCACGTGGGTCGTGCCATGCCCAGAGACACTCATCTCTACCCAATCCGAGTATTCAGGCATCAGTGTCCAGATCATAGCTCAAATCCTGGCCTATGGGGGAACCTCAAGCATAAAAGGGCACTCCTCCTTACCTACGATGGAAAAGCTTGCTGTGGCAATGGGGGTCTAACCCTGAGAGTGGGATCCAGCTTCATGGCCCATGAGACAATGCCCACTCAGGAGGGCCGCCCTGGCCACAAACAGACATTGTGACTCCCAATCTGAGCCCACTTTCCAACCAGCCCCCTCTCTAGCTGGAACAGGTACACGCATATCGGGCCTGACATGCCACTAGGCCCCAATCCTCATCTTCGGTCGGGTTCTCCAGGCGCATGGATCCATAAGCTGACTCTGGAATCCTAGCTATGGCGGGAACCTTAAGACGAAAACAGCACTCTTACCTTCCCCCTGAATGACACCAAACCCTTGGGAATCGGGCAGAATCCTCAGAGAGGCAGAATCTCCCATGGCCCCATGAGGATACTGCTACATTCTGTGTCCAACTGAGACCCACAACCCCGACAGAAAAGCCTGCACTCCTGCCTCCCCGTCACCATAATTTCAGATCCGTCAGTACTGCCCTCACGGTCTGCAGATCGGAACTGCCATCACCTCGCCTATAACCCTATCCCAAGTTTGTGTTTGCAGAATTTTGTCCCCAAAACCCTGGCCGACAGGCCGTCCAGGATGGGGCCTCTGGAACCACATCACAGGATTCCGCCTGCCTTCCCAAAGGAAACTCTGCCCATCACAGTTGCACAAACCCTCCAGATTGGGAGACACCTGCAAGGACCCTGAGCCCACCCAATTTCGTTGGCCACTCTGGACAGAATTGCACAGTCTGATACATGCCAGACACACACCTCCAGAGAGACACCCAGTTCAATGGCCCTGAGTCAGAAGATGGAAACTACATGACCCTAGGACCTCAACAGAACCCTAGCTGAGGTTTGAAGGCATCTGTCCCCAGAGGAATCTTTTGGAGTGTTAGGGTTCATGATCAAAGAAACAAGACTACACAAAGCGAAAATCAAGCAAAGCTTTATTTCATGCCAAGCATCGAAAATCAAACTGACAGGTCAGGGTCGTTTCTTACATAGTGATGACGAGGACACTGCTTCTGATGACAAAGAGGGGAGGATGCCGATGACGACAACCCTGACGACACAGACTCTGCTCCCCATGATGCCAATCCGACAAGGTCGCTTCCCAGACGAGGCCCCTGTGGACGAGGCTGTTCCAGACCAGGCCGCTCCCCAGATGAGGCCGCTCTGGATGAGGCTACATGCTGGATGAAGTCCCTACCCGATATTGAAGAGGCCGCTCCAGACCAGGCCGATCTCCAGCAAGGCCATATGCTGACAAGGCCGCTCCCTGGAATGACGCTGCTCTGGCGACGCTACAGCTCAGGGCAGTGAGGCTGGTTGTGGCGGGGCTGCATCGAGGTGAGTCGTGGGCGGTGCTGCTGCTCAGGGAGGTGAGGTCGTATGTGGCGGCTCTGCTGCTAGGGGCTGTGAAGCTCCCAGCAATGCTGCTCCCGATGACCCCATCGCCATCCCGATGCTCCCGATGATCGGGAAGTTCTGACGCTCCTGAAGACCCCGATGCTATCACTCCTACAACTACCCGTACGGCTCCCAATGACTACTGTAACGGCTACTCTAACTCCTCCTACTACTCTAATGGCTATTCTAACTCTTCTGACTTCTCTAATGGCTATTCTAACTCCTCCTACTTCTCTACTGGCTATTCTAACTCCTCCTAATTCTCTAATGGCTATTCTAACTCCTCCTACCTCTCCCCCTACCCCAGCCTCACAGACTAACCTTTACAGAGGTGGTTCATCCCAGCCCACACAGAGGTGGGAAATGAGATTTCAACTCACCACAGTTAATATATGTGCAACCCAGTGATTGGATATGGCTATCTGGCGTGGCCCGCCCCAATATCCGGGGTTGACAAGTAAGTTCCTCTGGCTAACCACATCCCTACATTCTCCCCTTTTCTTTGGAAATTAGTCAAATCCTCAACTTTTCAGCCAGTTCTATGTTCTCCTGTTGTAAGGGGGTTATATTGAGCATGTAAGACTAACATTTCTATCGCTCCAATTTTCTTTGGTACAAATGACATTAGGGAGTTCATAATACATGGGGGAAAAAGGAACAGTGGTGCATAGTCGGTTGATGAGTTAGCCATTCAAAACTTTGTGTAACCTTTTCCATTTTTTTTCCTAATTCTGTTCATCTAATTTCCCACCGATACTTTACATAAACACGTAACAATAGGAGCAACAATAAACTCTCGGTTTTTTAGCCTTAGCTTTTGTCCATGTTCAGCGGGATCTGTTGACTGCAGCTTCCATCTCCGGGGGCATCCTCTCCTCAGCTCATTTGACGTGACCCACATGAATCCAGGCCCTAATGCCCTCTAATTTTACAATAAATGGTATCTTCAAGCGAGGCTCCAAGTTTCCCCCTTGATAGCCATTATCCAAACCAAGTCCCCAGGTTGGTAAGGATGTGGTTCCACCTCCATCTCCATCCCAGTGTGGGCAGTCCGGATACCTGAGTGGGCTATTTTTTTTAGGGCAGACTCAAATGCCTGCAGTGACTGGAGTACAGACTGATCAGTCATTTCTGCTAAGGCAACCTCTTGTAGTCGAGGACAGAGAAGGGGGGTCTCCCAAAAATTATTTCATGTGGGGTCAACTTACTTAAATAGGGTGTACATATTGCCCTGAGGAGGGAAAAAGGAAGGAGATCCACCCATCCACCTCCAGTCTCCAGAATTAGTTTTGTCAAGGTCTCTTTAAGAGCCCGTTTCATTCTCTCTACTTGCCCGGAACTCTGGGGCCAGTAAGCACAGATGGGAGGACGGGGCTCAGGCTCTGTCAGATAGAGAATTAGTGCACAGGGGGACCTAGGATATTGGGGTTCCTTCGAAATCCGTGCAGGTTGATCGTCACGTGGGGATTCTGGGCAGGCTCCTAGGGCACTTCTTCTTTCTAGAGGGCAGGAAGAGGACTGCATTGTGGCTCCAGATTTAACAATCTGGGGGGCTTGCGTCTCAGGAGGGTGAGGACGGAATTCTGAACTCCCAAGCGCTGGTTCAGTTTAAAGCCGAGACTATGGCATTTCCAATGTGCAGATTCTGACACAAGATCTCCAGCACCTGAGTCAGGGCACGTGTCAGATGGTTGCTCACGCTGGAGTTTGTGTCCCTCATGGCCGAAGAATGGAGGGCTGGCTTCATGAGGCCATGGAGTTTTTCCCAGGCTGGGGCTTTTGAGCCGCTCCGAACAGCAAGCTTTCCTTCTGTGGGACAGGGGAAGTCCATTTTGGTCTCTACAGAGTCCCCCATAGGGAAAGATTTCGTAGCAGAAGTCACCACAGTCATGGCTGGAAAGCCCAGCTCGGCTTAGCCTTCCAGCCCAGGAACAAGGCCCTTTTGATCTGGTTGCTCTGGGGCAAAGTGCCCAGGGTCTGAGTTGACAGGGAGCCTCATTCTGATGTGTCACAGTGCTGGCTTGTGTCCAGGGAGTCCTTAGAATATGCTGGGGTGGGGCGCCTGTGTGGCTCAGTGGTTTAAGCCACTGCCTTCGGCTCAGGTCATGATCTCAGAGTCCTGGGATTGAGTCACGCATTGGGCTCTCTGCTCGGCAGGGAACCTGCTTCCCTCTCACTCTCTCTGCCTGCCTCTCTGCCTACTTGTGATCTCTCTCTGTCAAATAAATAAATAAAATCTTAAAAAAAAAAAAGAATGTGGCTGGGGCTCAGGCCCCTTGTAGGATTCTCCTCCCCTGATGGTTGAACGCAGCTCCCAAGAACCAGGTTACCTTCTGGGGCAGGAGGTGTTCTGTTTTATGTCTCTGCGATCAAGTGCTGGATCATATGTAGGTATTCCAGAGCTTGCCTCTGGAGGCAGATACCTGCAAAGCTAAGCAAGGGTTTCGTTGAAGTCCTGGGGTAAGTCAGGTTCCATCTTCTGACTCAGTGCCATTGACCTGGGAATTTCCCTGGAGGTTGGTGTCTGTCATGTGTCAGACTGAGTGTTTCTATCCAGAGCGGCCAACGAAATTGGGTGGGGTCAGGGGCCTTGCAGTTGTCTGTCATTCTGGGGTTTTGTGCAAATGTGACGGGCAGACGTTCCTTCGTGAGGGCAGGCAGAATCCTGTGCTGTGGCTTCAGAGGCCCCACCCTGGAGGGCCTGTTGGCCAGGGCTTTGGGGACAAAATCTGCAAACACAAACTCGGTTTGGGGAGGGGTGAGGTGATGGAATGCCGGAACTGCAGAACTTGAGGGCAGTGCCTCGGGATCTGAATTTAGGGCAACCGGGAAGCGAGAGCGCAGGCTTCTCTGTCTGGGTTGTGTGTCTCGTTAGGCTAAGAATGGAGGAATGGCCTCATGAGGCCATGGGAGATTCTGCCTCTGTGGGTGTTCTGCCTGGCTCCCAATGTTTTGGTGTCTTTCGTGGGGAAGTGAAGAGTGCTGTTTTCTGTCTCAGGAGTTCAGACATATCAGGGAATCCAGAGTCCTCTTCTTGGTCTGGGCGCATGGAGAACCCAAACAAGGGTAAAGATTTGGGACTAGGGACATGTCAGGCCCGCTAGGCCTGCTCTTGGTAAAACTAGCAAGGGGACGTGTTTGAAATCGTCTCAGGATTAGCGTCACAACGACTTTTTGTGACCAGGAAGCCCTGATGGATGAGTGTGGTCTCATGGGTCATGCAGCTGGTTCCCACTCTGAGGGTTTCACACCCACCCCCCCAGCAAGCTTTTCTTGCCTTTGGGAATCAGGAGTTTTCTTTTGTGCTTGAGGTAACCCATAGGCTGCGATTTGAGCTAAGGTCTGGGCACAGAAACCTGAATACCCAGGTAGGGTAGATATGACAGCCTCGGGCCATGGCCGCACCCCCTGCAGGATATGGGGTCTGCTACCTGTGGGGTTGCCTGGAGGTCGTGGCTCAGGCAGAGTCAGATAGAGCATCAGTGCACAGTGCACCCGAGGTTATTGGTGGGCCGTCAAGGACCGTGCAGTTTGATCCTGACGTGAGATTCTGGTCAGACCCAATGGGCCCTTCTTCATTTTGGAAGGCAGGTCGAAGTCTGCGTTGTGGCCCCAGAATTCCCAGTCTGGCAGGCATGCGGGGCAGTAGGTTGATGACGGAATTCTGAACGCACCAGTGCCAGTTCAGTTCAGTGCCGAGCTCATGGCAGTTCCAATATGCAGTGTCTGAATCGAGATCTCCAGCACCTGAGTCAGGGCAAGTGTCAGATGGTCGTTCATGCAGGTGTTTGTGTCCATGATGGCTGACGAATGGAGGGGTGACCTCAAGAGGCCATGGGAGATTCTGCCTCTGTGCAGAATTTGCATGGCTCCCAGTTTTGCTGTCTTTCTGGATGAAGGGAAGAGGGCTATTTTCCATCTCAGGGTTCCCGCCATAGCAGGGATTCCAGAGTTGTGTTCTGAGTTCGGGCCCCTGGAGAACCCGACCGAGGGTGAGGATTTGGGCCTAGGGGCATGGCAGGCCGATATTCGGGCTCCTGGTCCAGCTAGCGAGGGGACTTGTTTGAAAGCAGGCTCAGGTTGATGGTCACAATGCCTGTTTGTGCCCATGGCGGACCTGGAGGGTGGGCGTGGTCTCATAGGCCATGAAGCTGGCTCTCATTTGAGGGTATGAACCCTATCCCCACAGCAAGCTTTTCCAGCCATGGGGAAGGAGGAGTGGTCTTTTGTGCTTGAGGATTCCTCCACAGGCCAGGATTTGAGTTATGGTCTGGGCACTGATCCCTGAACACCCAGGTTAGGTAGACATGACAGCCTAGGGCCATGGCCGGTCCCATCTGCAGGAAAGGGCACCCACCACCTGGGTCGGGGTGGAGGTCGGGGCTCAGGCTCTGTCAGAGAGAGCATTAGTGCACAGTTCATCCTGGATATTGGGGTTCCATCAATGGTCGTGCAATTTGATCCTCACATGGAGAATCTGGGCAGACCCTTAAGGCTCTTGTTCTTTCAGGAGGGCAGGCAGAAGGCTGTTTTTTGGCTCTAGAATGCCAAATCTGGATTGCTTGTGGGCCAGACGGGCGAGGACGGAAGTCTGAAGGCACAAGCACCAGTTCTATTCAGTGCCAAGGACATGGCATTTCTAATGTGCAGCGTCTGACCCAAGATCTCCATCACCTGAGTCAGGGTGAGTTTCGGATGGTCGCTCACACTGCAGTTTGTGTCTATGATGCTAGATAAATGGAAGGATGACCTCATGAGGCCATGAATGTTTTCCCGGGCTGGGGTTTGTGAGCTGCTCCGAACAGCAAGCTTTCCTTCTGCAGGATAGGGGGAGTTCGTTTGGATGGCTCCATGGTCCCCCATATGGAAAGACATGGTAGCAGAGCTCACCTCATAGATGTCTGGAAAGCCCAGCTCAGCTTATCCTTTCAGCCCTGGAACAAGGCATTTTCAATCTTGTGGATCTGGGACAAGTGCCCTGGGGATGATTTGACAGGGAGACTCATGTTGATAGGTCACCATGATGGCTGGTGTCCCGGGAGACCTTACAATGTGGTGGGAGCTCAGTCGCCATGAAGGATTCTCCTCCCCTGAGGGTTGGACGCAGCCTCCAAGAGCCAGCTTGCCTTCTGTGGATAGGAGGTGCTCTGATTTTTGGATCAGGGACCTAGCATTGGAGCATATGTAGGTACTAATATAGGGGCCTGGTTAGCCAGAGTAACTTACTTGTAAACCCCAGATATAGGGGCGGGCCAGGACAGAATGCCGTTTCCAAGCAGTGGGGTGTGCATATATTAACTGTGGTAAGTTGAAATCTCATTGGCCACCTGTGTGTGGGCCGGGCTCAACCACCTCCATAAAGATTAGTCTGTGAGGCTGGCGGGGACGCGGGAGCAGTACGAGGAGTTAGAATAGCCGTTAGAGAAGTAGAAGGAGTTAGAATAACTATTAGATAAGTAGGAGGAGTTAGAATACTGTTAGAGAAGTAGGAGGAGTTAGAATAGCCATTAGAGTAGTAGGAGGAGTTAGATTAGCCGTGGGGAGCCATTAGGGTAGTCGTAGTGATAGTGTCAGGGTCCTCGGGACCGTCGAAGCTTCAGGATCATTGGGAGCATCGGAAGCGGCCTTGCTGGGAGCGGCACCACCCCGAGCAGCAGCCCCGCCATGAACGGCCTAGGCTCCACGAGCAGCAGCGCCGCCGGCGACCGACCTCGCCACGGCCCCTCCGTGACCGGCCTCACTGCCCCAAGCTGCGGCCTAGCCAGAGTGGCGTCATTCCGGGGAGCAGCCTGGTCGGCGTGTTGCCTCTTCAGAGTGTGGCCTGGTCCGGAGCTGCCTCTTCATCATCGGTTGCAGCCTTCATTCAGCGTGTGGCCTTGTCCAGAGGGGCCTCGTCTGGGGAGTGGCCTGGTCTGAAGCGATCTCGTCCACAGCGGCCTCAGCTGGGGAGCAGACCTGTTGGAGTGGCTTCATAGGGAGCAGAGTCTGTTCGTCAGTGTTGTCGTCCTCGTCATCCTCACATCTTTGTCATCAGGAGCAGCGTCCTCATCGTCGTCGCCTCTAGGTAAGAAATGGCCCCAACCGGTCAGTTTCATTTTCGATACATGGCGTGAAATAAAGCTTTGCTTGATTTTCGCTTTGTGTCAGTCTCGTTCCTTTGTCACGGACCCTAACATTGGCACCTCGCCAGGGATCAAAAAACGAGAAATGAGCCAGCATCAGAATTTATGGGAAAAGCCTCCGAGGTGTTGGAATCTTGTTCATCTATCTAGTTGGAGCTGCACAGTATGGCTCACTGGGGACAACTGGACCCAGCCATGCACCCCAGGGCTGGGGTGTATGCTGGGACGACCCATACCTCTGCTGGTAGATCTACATAGGTTTTGAGTCCCCCTTGGTGGTCGGGGAGTTTGAGTCCCCCTAGGCCATAACCAGGGCATTTGAGTCCCCCAAGGCAGTCAGGGGATTCACGTCCCCCCTAGGCAGGCATCAGGAGTTCAAGCCCCCAAGGGTGTCCTCGGGGGTCGAGACCCCTAGGAGGTCATGGGGTTTGAGTCCCCCTAGAAAATCCCCACCGGTGGCAGTACTGCTAGGCCTGCAGTTGTCTTTGTGTTGTCTTTTTGTTGTCTGCTGTGTTGTTTGTTGTGTCTTGGGGAATGGGACAGGCAGAGAGTAAGGGGACTCTGACTTTTGTCTCTACGTTCCTCATAATACATGTGGGGCTTCCTCCTCACTCATTTCGTGTGCTAAGGGCCATAACTGGAGCCAACTGGGTTTAGTCTAAATTGGAACAGAGACTTTAAGGAATAATCACAAGCAGGTGCCGAAACTCCCTTTGTTTCAGAGAATTCCTTGCCTTCTCTGGCCCGACGTGGACTGCCTAGCCTCTCCCCCTTGCTGGCGGGAAAGCATGGCCTCTGAAGTGGAATAGGCCCAGGTGGAACATGAAATCGGTTAGCAAAGAGATGACTGAACTGCTGGTTAATTGTCTGTCTCAGGGTTTTAATGGGTAATTGTTAAAATAGCTTTCGGAGTCTTTGGTAAACTGAAGCTTTGAAGTTTTGCTTGGATGACGAATGAATGAAGTGCTAGGGCGCTGGTTGCTGGAACTAGGTTTGTGCTTTTGAAATCTGTTAGTAAACATATTTTGTGCTTAACTTCTAGTGCAACAGTTCACAATTGGTTAATATTTAGTCTTCACTAGAGATTGAGAGGTTTCTAAGGAAATGTAAATGGGTTTCTTTGCCCACCCAGAATTGTTAATGAGATCTCTTTGACTCATAAGGCTGTTCCTTGATATGCTAAGATGCTCAGGAAGTGCTGCTAAATCAATGATATACCTTGGGTTACATTTGGGTAAATGCCTTAACTACTACAGAGGTTCTATACATTTTCTAAGGTTTTAAAGTTTTGATAAGGGTCATCATTTGATATTTAACATTATCTATTCTGAGTTTTTTGTCATTTGCAATTGTTTTAATTCTCTTATAAGATGAATTCCATCTTAAAGGGAATTCATATGGGAGAATTTCAGAACAAATACGGTTCTTTGATATGTTGAAATCCTGGAACTGAATTTCCAGAAGTAAAAGCTGCAATCGCACTACACCAGAATTAGTATGGGGACTCAAGGTAAGAATGAGTCTCCAGGAGCTTTCCTAGAAAGGCTCATTGAAACTTATAAAATGTATAGCCTGATTGACCCTGAGGCACCCGACAATCAGGAGGCAGTGAATCTTGCTTTTGCCAGTCAGTCAGCCCTGGATATAAGGAGTAAACAACAGGAAATTGAAGGATTTGAAGGGAAGAATCTGATTGAGTTATTGAGAATAGCAGAAAACGTGTTTAAGAACAGGGATATACAGGAAGATGAAAAACAGACAAATAGCTGGTTAAGGTTTTGGCATTACATGAGATAGTTAGGGGATAGTAAATGTAAGGAAAAACCTAAGCACAGAGAAGGCAGGTGGGAAGACTTAGATTCAGATCAGTGTGCTTATTGTAAAGATAAGGGACACTGGGCCAGGGAGTCCTCCAAAAGGAAGACGGCAATGCTGGCCACCAGAGTAAAAATTGAAGTGGAGAGGAAATTAATTGATTTGTTTGGTCGACACGGGAGCCCAATTTTCATCATTCCTTAAACCTATGGGAAAACTATCTAGAGAGGAAGTTTGGGTACAAGGAGCAAATGGCACAGAGAGACATAAATGGACAACAGAAAAGACTTTAAATTTGGCCTCGGGAGTAGTGAAACATCGATTTTTGGTCCTCCCTAATGCCCCATATAACTTGATGGGAAGAGATCTCCTCCACAAGTTACAAGCTGGCATTCAGTTCTCGGAAGGAGACATGACTGTAACCTTGAGACAACCCACTGTATAGGTGCTTATGGCAGCAGTAGATGAATACCTCCTTTACGAGCCAGTCTCAAAACCAGTGGAGACAAAGGCGGGAGGCTTTGCAAATCCTATTTCCCGAGGTCTGGGCACAAGGGTAACACCCTGGCTTGGACAAGGGACAAAGTCCAGTGGTGGTACAATTAAAGGCAACAGCATAGGCTGTTCACATTTGGCAGCACCCCCTTTCCGGGAAGCAAAGGAAGGGATCATAAAGCACATTAAATACCTCCGAGGAGACACGATCCTAGTTCCTTGCAAATCTCCAGGGAACACACCTTTGCTGCCATTCAAAAAGGCCGAGACTGGGGAGTACTGACACTTTCAGGACTTGTTGAAAGTTAATAAACAGGTTGAAGATATCCACCTGTCTGTTCCTAACCCCTATACACTACACTCCCTCCTGTGACCCAAAAGAACTGTGTATACCATCTTCTATCTCAAGGATGCATTTTTTCTGCATATCTTTAGCAAGAAAATCTCAACCACTTTTTGCTTTTGAGTGGTCCGACCCACTGAAAGTGTTTCAAGGCCAACTCGCCTGGACAAGACTTCCCCAAGGAAGGATTGTGGTGAGGTCCTAACCCAAGTTGCATGTATAAAGCCAGATATCAGAGACACTCCGGTCTTGGATGCCAAGATGACTCTGTTCACAGATGGGAGTAGCTACATGGTCAATCGAAAGAGGTATGCGGGGGCTGAGGTAGTTTTTCCTGAGCAGAAACTCTGGACAGCAGCCCTGCCACATGGAACTTTGGCACAAAATGCGGAACTGATTGCACTCACTAAGGCACTGCAGATAGCCAAAGGTAAAACCGCCAACATCTATACAGACAGGAGGTACGCCTTTCCTACTCTCCATATACATGGGGAGATTTATAAAGAAAGGGGCCTATTAACAGCAGATTGAAAAGGAATTAAAAACAGAGGAGAAATATAGACTCTCCTCCAGGCTATTTGGGACCCAAAAGAGGTGGTCCTTATGCATTTCCCAGGACACCAAAAGGGGACTGATTTGATTTCAAAAGGAAACCAATTAGCAGATCAAGCCACAAAGCAAGCAGCCCAATAAACAGTGCAAGAACTGGTTACATTCCCAGATCAGCCCTACCAGAAAAACTGAACTATTCAGAACAAGACTTAAAGTACTTACAGAAGTGGGTTAAATTGTACTATCAAGGGGACTGGGCTAAAACTGAAGCAGGAAAAATTATTCTTCCTCGAAGACTACGCAAAATGTTAGTAGACCAGATACATCAGGGTGTTCATTTGGGGATATAAAAACTCAAGGAGCTTATAGTCAAGCAGATCCAGGTTTCTAAAATAAGGAATATGTTTCAGGATGTAGTTGATAGGTGTGCTCAATGCCAGGCAGTTAATGTGGGAATAACTAAAATGGGAAGAGGGAAAAGAGAAAGAGGTAAGGATCCAAGAATTTATTGGGAAATAGATTTTATAGAAATGAAACCTTGAATATATGGGCACAAGTACATGTTCGTTTTTGTAGATATGTTTTCAGGTTGGGTAGAAGCTTTCCCTGCCAAACATGAGATGGCAGGAGTGGTAGCCAAAAAGCTACTAGAAGAAATAATTCCTAGGTTTGGGCTGCCTCTCGCATTCGGGTCACACAATGGCCCTGCATTTGTGAGTTCAGTCTCACAGGCATTGGCCAAGGCTGTGGGCACTAATTGGAAACTACATTGTGCCTACCGGCCCCAGAGTTCTGGGCAAGTAGAGAGAATGAACCGGACTCTTAAAGAGACCTTGACAAAACAAATTCTGGAGACTGGAGGTGGATTTGTGCATCTCCTTTCTTTCTCCCTCCTCAGGGCACGATGTACACCCTATTTAAGCAAGGTGACCCCACTTGAAATGATTTTTTGGAGACTCCCCTTCTCTGTCCTTGACTACAAGAGGTTGCCCTAGCAGATATGACTGATCAGTCTGTACTCCAGTCACTGCAGGCATTACAGTCTGTCTTTTAAAAAGCCCACTCAGGGATCCAGACTGCACACACTGGGATGGAGACGGAGGTGGAACCACATCCTTACCAACCCGGGGACTTGGTTTGGATACATCACTATCAAGGGCGAAACTTGGAGCCTCGCTGGAAGGGACCATTTTCTGTAAAAGTAGAGGTCATTAGGGCCTGTATTCATGTGGGTCACTTCAAAAGACCCGAGAAGAGGATGCCCCCCAGAGATGGAAGCTTCAATCGACAGACCCCGCTGACCATCGACTAAAACTAAGACTAAAAATCTGTGAGTTTATTGTTGCTCTTATTGTTGCCTGTTTTTGTCAAATATAGGTGGAAAAATAGATGCACGGAATTAGCAAAAAAAAATGGAAAAGGTTATACAAAGTGTTGAATGACTAACTCATCAGCCGTCTGTGCACTACTGTTACTTTCTGACCCCTGTATTATAAACGCCCTAATGTCATTTGTACCAAAGAAAATTAGAGCGATAGAAATGTTAGTCTTACATGCTCAATATAACCCCCTTACAACAGGAGAACATAGAACTGGCTGAAAAGTCAAGGATTTGACTAATTTCCAAAGAAAAGGGGAGAATGTACGGGACTGGTTAGCCAGAGGAACTTACTTGTAAACTCCGGATATAGGGGGCAGGCCAGGCCAGATAGCCATATCCAATCAGTGTGGTGCACATATATTAACTGTGGTGAGTTGAAATCTCATAGGCCCATGTGTGTGGGCGGGATGAACCACCTCTGTAAAGGTTAGTCTGTGAGGCAGGAGCGGGGGGAGGTGTAGGAGGAGATAGAATAGCCGTTAGAGAAGCAGGAGGAGTTAGAATAGTCATTAGAGAATTAAGAGGAGTTAGGATAGCCGTTAGAGTAGCAGGAGGAGTTAGAGTAGCCATTAGAGTAGCCATTGGGAGCTGTTAGGGTAGTTTTAGGAGTGATAGTGTCGGGGTCGTCAGGAGCGTCAGAGCTTCACGATCATCGGGAGCATCGGGAGCGGCATTGCTGGGAGCTTCACCGCCCCAAGCAGCAGCGCCACCATGAGCGGCCTCGCCTCACTGAGATGCAGCGCTGTCCGAGACCCGCCTCAATGTGGCTCCACCACAGCTGGCCTCACTGCCCCGAGCCGCAGCTTCACCAGAGCGACGTCATTCCAGGTAGCGGCCTCGTCGGCATGCAGCCTTGTCGGAGAGCGGCCTGGTCTGGAGCGGCCTCTTCATCATCGGGTGGGGAGTTCATCTAGCATGTGAGACTCAGTTGACCACGGAATGTAGCAGTATCCTCATGGGGCCATGGGAGATTCTGCCTCTGTGAGGATTGTGCCTGGCTCCCAAGGGTTTGGTGTCTTTCAGAGAGAAGGGAAGAGTGCTGTTTTCATCTCAGGGTTCCAAACATAGCTGGGATTCCAGAGTTGGCTTCTGGGTCCATGCGCCTGGAGAACCCAACTGAAGATGAGGATTGGGCCTAGGGGCATGTCAGGCCTGATATGCTTTCACCTGTTCCAGCTAGAGAGGGGGCTGGTTGGAAAGTGGGCTCAGATTGGGAGTCAAAATGTCTGTGTGTGGCCAGGAGAGCCCTTCTGAGTGGGCATTGTCTCATGAGCCATGCAGCTGGCTTCCACGCTGAGGGTTAGACCCCCATCCCCACAGCAAGCTTTTCCGTCGTGGGGAAGGAGGTATGGTCTTTTATGCTTGAGGTCCCGCCGTAGTCCAGGATTTGATCTATGGTCTGGGCACAGATTCCTGAATACTCAGGTTCGGTTGAGATTAAGTGTCTGGCCATGGCAGGTCCCACCTGCAGGATATGGGGCCGGCTACATGGCGTGCTGATGAGAGGTCAGGGCTCAGGCTGTGTCAGACAGAGCATTAGTGCACAAGGCGGCCTAGGATATTGGGGTGCCGCCGAGGCCCGTGCAGGTTGATTCTCACGTGGGGATTCTGGGCAGACCCCTAGGGCCCTTCTTCTTTCTGGAGGGCAGACAAAAGCCTGCGTTGGGGCTCCCGAATGAACAATTGGGAGGGCTTGCATTCCAGGAGGGTGAGGATGGAAGTCTGATTGCAGAAGCGCTGGTTCAGTTCAGTGCCGAGCACACGGCATTTCCATTGTGCAGCGTCTGATTGATATCTCCAATACCTGAGTCAGGGCATGTGTCAGATGGTCGCTCAGGCTGGAGTTTGTGTCCATGATGGCCGACGAATGCAGGGGTGGCCTCATGTGGCCATGTAGGTCATTGCAGGCTGGGGCCTGTGAGCTGTTCCGAACAGCAAGATTTCCTTCTGTGGGACAGGGGGTGTCAGTTTTGATGGCACCAGGGACACCCGTTACGGAAGACATAGCAGAAGTCACCACATGAATGCCTGGAAAGCCCAGCTCCGCTTAGCCTTCCAGCCCAGGAACAAGGCCATTTCGATCTGGTGGCTCTGGTTCAAAGTTCCCAGGTGGCTGAGGTGACACGGAGCCTCTTTCTGATGGGTCACAATGCTGGCTTTTGTCCAGGGAGACCTTAGAATGTGGCGGGCGCTCAGGCGCCTTGCAGGGTTCTACTCCTCTGAGGATTAGACGCAGCTCCCAAGAGCCATGTTAGCTTCTGGGGACAGGACGTGTTCTGGTGTGTGGCCCAGGGATCAAGTGTTGGATCATTGGTAGGTATTCCAGAGTTTGCCTCTGGAGACAGATGCCAACAAACCTCAGCTAGGGTTCCATTGAGGTGCTAGGGGTATTTCAGGTTCCATCTTCTGACACAGGGCCATTGACCTGGGTGTCTGCATGGAGGTAGGTTTCAGGCCTTTGTCCGAATGCGCCTCTTTTCCAAGGAGGCCAACAAATTTGCAATTGGCTCACGGGCTTTGCAGGTGTCTCCCAATCTGGAGGGTTTTTGCAAATGTGATGGGCAGAGTTTCCTTTGTGTGGGCAGGCAGAGTCCTGCTCTGTGGTTCCAGAGACCCCATCCTGGAGGACCTGTCGGCCAGAGCTTTGGGGACAAAATCTGCAAACACAAAGTCAGGATAGTGTTAGGAGCGAGGTAATGCAGACCGATCTTCGGACCATGAGGGCAGTGCTGCGTGATCTGAAATTAGTTCGACGGGGAGGAGGGAGCGCAGGCTTTTCTGTCTGGGTTGTGTGTCTCGGTTGGCCACGGAGACACGTGTAGTGGTCACCTCATGTGGCCGTGGAAGATTCTGCCTCTGTGCGATTCTGCACAGCTCCCAAGAGTTTGGTGTCTTTCCGGTGGAAGGGAAGAGTGCTGTTTTGTGTCTCAGAGGTCCCGCCATAGCAGAGATTCCAGATTCGGCTTCTGGGTACGGGGTCCTAAAGAACCTGCCCAAAGGTGATGATTTGGGACTAGGGGCATGTAGGGCACTATATGCGGGCTCCTGGTCCAGCTGGCGAAGGGGCTGGTTTGAAAGCAGGCTCATGCTGATGGTCATAATGTCTGTTTGTGACCAGGGCTCTCCTCCTGTGTTTGCATGGTTTCATGGGCCATGCAGCTGGCTCCCACTCTGAGGGTTAGCTACCCATACCCACAGCAAGCTTTTCCGTGGTGGGGGTGGAGGATTGCTCTTTGATGCTTGAGGTTCCCCCATAGGCCGGGATTTGAGCAATGGTCTGGGCACAGACGCCTGAATACCCAGCTTTGGTAGAGACGACTGTCTCGGTTTGAGGTGCTGACAGGCCCAATATGTGATCCGTGAGGGCCATGTCATGGGATATGAAATTAGGGCTATGGGAGGCAGAAGCACAGGCTTTTCTGCATGCGTTGTGTGTTGCAGTTGGCCACGGAGTGTAGCGTAGCCTAATGGGGCCATCGGATATTCTGCCTCTGTGAGGATTCTGCCCGGCTCCCAAGTGTTTGGTCTCTTTCGGGGGGAAGGGAAGATTTCTGATATCCGTCTGAGGGGTCCTGCCCTAGCAGGGATTTCAGAGTCGGCTTCTTGATCCGAGGGCCTGGAGAACTCGACCGAGGGTGAGGATTTGGGCTTAGGGGCATGACAGGCCCAATATTCGAGCTCCAGGTCCAGCTAGCAAGGGGGCTGGTTTGAAAGCGTACTCAGGCTGAGTCACAATGCATGTTTGTGGCCAGGGAATGCCTCCTGGGTGGACGTGGTCTCATGGGCCTTGCAACTTGCTCCAATTCTGACTTTTAGACCCCCATCCCCACAGCAAGCTCTTCCCGTCATGGGGAAGGAGATCTCTTTGATGCTTGTGGTTCCCCCATAGGTCGAGATTTGAGCTATGGTCTGGGCACAGATGCCTGAATACCCAGGTTGGATAAAGATGACAGTCTCTGGCCATGGAAGGTCCCATCGGAAGAATATGGGTCCCTCTCCATGGGGGGCTGATGGGAGGTCGGGGCTCAGGTTTTGTCAAACAGAGCAGTAGTGCACTGTATGGCCCAGGACATTGGGGTGCCGTCGAGGTCCATGCAGGTTGATCCTCACGTGGGGATTCTGTGCTGTCTGGTAGGCCCCTTTTTTTTCTGGAGGGCAGGCACAAGACTGTGTTGTGGCCCATGAATGAATAATCTGGATGACTGGTGGGCCAAGTGGGTGAGGACGGAATTCTGAACGCACAAGTGCCGGTTCCGTTCAGTGCCGAGCACATGGTATTTCCAATGTGCAGTGTCTGACTTGAGATCTCCAGCACCTGAGTCAGGGCACGTGTCAGATGGTCCCTCACACTGGAGTGTGTGTCCATGATGGCCGACGATTGGAGGGGTGGCCTCCTGAGGCCATGGCTGTCTTCCAAGTCTGGGGCTTAAGAGCTGCTCCAAATAGCAGGCTTTCCTTCCGCGGGACAGGGGGAGTCTGTTTGGATGGCACCAGGGTCCCCCATATGGACAGACGTCGCGACAGAAGTCACCACTTGGATGCCTGGAAAGCCCAGCTCTGCTTAGCCTTCCAAACCAGTAACAAGGTCCTTCGGATCTGGTCCCTCTGGGGCAAAGTGCCCATGGGGCTGAGGTGACAGGGAGCCTCATTCTGAACGGTCACAATGCTGGCTTCTGTCCAGGGAGACCTGAAATGTGGCGGGGGCTCTAGGGCCATGCAGTATTCTCCTCGCCTGAGTGTTGGATGCAGCTCCCAAGAGCCAGGTTGCCATCTGGGTACAAGAGGTATTCTGTTATATGGCTCAGGATCAAGTGTTGGACAATATGTAGATACGCCAGAGTTTGATTCTGGAGGCAGATGCCTGCAAGGCTAATCTAGGGTTCCGTTGAGGTCCTAGGGTTATGTCAGGTTCCATCATTTGACTCAGGGCCATTTTCCTGGGTGTCTGTCTGGAGGTAGGTGTTTGGCATGTGTCCGGATGTGCCTTTTTTACAAGGCAGCTAATGAATTTGGGGTGGGCTCCGGGGCATTGAAGGTGTCTCCCAATCTGGAGTCTTTGTGCAAATGTGACGGGCAGAATTTCCTTTGGGTGGGCAGGAAGAGAGAGACCTGCACTGTGACTCCAGAGGCCCCATCCAGCAGGGCCTGTCCGCCAGGTCTTGGGGACAAAAGTCTGCAAACACAAACTCTGGATAGGGTTAGAGTTGAGGTGACGGCAGTCCTGATCTGCAGACTGTGAATGCATTCCCATGGGATCTGAAATGAGGGCGACGGGGAGGCGGGAGCACAGTCTTTTCTGTCTTGCTTGTGTGTCTCGGTTAGCCACGAAATGTAGTGATAGCCTCATGGGGCCATGGGGGTTTCTAACTCTGTGAGGATTTTCCCCTGCTCCCAAGGGTTTGGTGTCTTTTGTGGGGAAGGGAAGAGTGCTGTTTTCCGTCTCAGTGGTCCCGCCATAAGAGGGATTCCAGAGTTGGCATCAGGGGTGGTGTGCCTGGAGAACTCGACCAAATGTGAGGATTTGGGCCTAGGTGCACATTATGCCCAGTATGCGGGCTCCTGGTCCAGTTAGCAAGGGAGGTGGTTTGAAAGCGGGCAGAGGCTGAGGGTCACAATGAGAGTTGTGGCCAGGGCAGCCCTCCTGGGTGGGCGTGGTCTCATGGGCCATGCAGCTGGCTCCCACTCTGAGGGTTAAAACCCCATCCCCACAGCAAGCTTTTCCCGTCGTGGGCAAGGAGGAGTGAGCTCTTATGCTTGAGGTTCCCACATAGGAGGGGATTTGAGCTATCGTCTGGGCAGAGACACCTGAGAACTCAGGTTGGGTAGAAATGAAAGGCTCTGGCCATGGCAGGTCCAACCCGAAGGATATAGGGCCAGCTACCTGTAGGGCTGATGGGAGGTCAGGGCTCAGGCAGTGTCGGACAGAGCATTAGTGCACAGGGCGACCTAGGACATTGGGTTGCCATTGAAGTCCGTGCAGTTTGATCCTCACGTTGGCATTCTGGGAAGAACCCTAGGGCACTTCTTCTTACGGGAGGGCAGGCAAAGGACTGCATTGTGGCTCCAAAATGAACAATCTGGAGGTCTTCCAGGTCAGGAGGCTGAGGACGGAATTCTGAATGGACCAGCACTGGTTCAGTTCAGTACCAAGCACATGGCATTTCCACAGTGTAGCGTCTGACACGTGATCTCCTGCAGGTGAGTCAGGGTACGTGTCAGATGGTTGATCACGCTGGAGTTTGTGCCCATGATGGCTGACGAGTGTAGTGTTGGCCACATGAGGCCATGGAGGTCTTCCCAGGCTGTGGCATGTGAGCTGATCCGAAGAGCAAGCTTTCCTTCTGCAGCCAGACACAGACGGGAAACTTTTCTTTCCTTCTTTCTTTCTTTCTTTCTTCTTCTTCTTTTTTTTTTTTTTTTTTGAAGTGTTATTTCTCTTCAAATGTGGGCACATTTCCAGGCTCAGTCAGTAATCCAGGCCTGCGTGTTTTAGTATGAAAGTCACACTCGTGGTGATTTGCTGTGCAGCAGTTCTGGGGGATGCTGGGTCAGCGGCTGCCCCTCCGGCATAGGGGTGGTATAGACATTGGTGTGAACTACAGAGGAAAACCATGTGGGAGCGGGTGGATGGAGTCAACCAGTAGTGCTGGGATGGGCGTCTGGGCAGCGGAGTGGCCGGGAGCTCCCACACGGGCAATGTGCCCTGTTGTTCGCCAGCTCCTGGCTTCTTTCACTTAACTCAGTGTCCTCGAGGTCCAGCCGCATTTTATTTTTCCATTTGTCCATCGATTTGGGTCATTCTCATGTTACAGCCATAGTGGATAACACTGCCGTGAACTTGGGGCTACAAATACTGCTTTGAGACTCTGCTTTCAATTCCTTTGACATTGAATTAATTCCCTTTTTAAAAAAGATTTTACTTGGGTATTTGAGAGCAAGAGCACAGACCGGCAAATGCAGAGGGAGAAGCAGGCACCCGGGTGAGCAGGGTGCATGACGTGGGGCTCGATCCAAGGACCCTGGGGTCAGGACCTGAGCCGAAGGCAGACGCTTCACCAACGGATCCCCCCAGGCACCCCAGCAGAATATCTATTAGAGTGGCCATTGGGAGCCATTAGTTTAGTCGTAGGAGTGATAGCGTTGGTGTTGTTCGTAGCAGCGCCACCCCGAGACTTGGCCCCACCACCAGCCGCCTCGCCACCCTGAGCCACGGCCTCACTGGAGTGGTCTGGATGGAGCGTCCTAGCCAGAGGGAGGTCATTCCGGGTAGCGGCCTGGTTTGCATGTGGACTCGTCATGGAGCGGCCTCCTCCAGAGTGGCCTCCTCATTGTCAAGAGTGGCCTTGTCCAAAGCAGCCTCTTCATCATTGGGAGCGGCCTTGTCCGGAGCGGCCTTTTCATTGTCAGGAGCGGCCTCGTCTGGCTTGTGGCCTCTGATGGGGAGCGGCATCCCTTGAGGAGTGGCCTTGTTGGAGTGGCCCCTTTGGGGGCAGAGGCTGCGCCATCAGAGATGTCGTCCTCATCATCCTTGCCTCTTTTTCATCTGGAGTGGCTTCCTCATAATAGTCGCCTCCACGTAAGAGATGGCAGCGACCGGTCTGTTTGGTTTCTGATGCTTTGCATAAAATAAAGCTTTGCTTGATTTTGACTTTGTGTCAGTCTTGTTCCTTTGATCACGGACCCTAATATTGGCAGCTCGTCTGGGATCAAACAACGAGAACTGAGCCAGATCGGAATTCATGGGAAATGCCTCCGGAGGTGTTGGTATCTTGTCTCTCTGTCTGGTTGGAGCTCCAGAGTTTGACCCACTGGGGATAAGCTGGACGCAGCCATGCTCCCCAGTGCTGGAGTGGATGTGGGGATGCCCCATCTTTCTGCTGGTAGATCGAGAGGGGGTTCGAGTCCCCCTAAATCATCAGGGGTTTCGAGTCCCCCTGGATGGTTACCAGGGGGGTCAAGCCCCCTAGGCAGTCAGGGGGTTCGATACCCCGAGGTGGTCATCAGGGGTTCGAGTCCCCCTAGGCGGTGAGGGGCTTTGGGTCCCCCTAGGAAATCACCACCTGTGGCAGAACCACTGAGCCTGCAGTTATCTTTTTGTTGTCTGTTGTGTTTTTTGTTGTCCTTGAAGGAATGGTGCAAGCAGAGAGTAAGGGGACTCTGACTTTCATCTCTGTTCCTCATAATAGATGTGGGGTTTCTTCCTCACTCATTTCCTGTGTTAAAGGCAATAACTGGAGCCAACTGGGATTAGTCTAAGTCAGGAGAGTGACTTTAGGGAATATTGCCAAGAAGCAGCTGAAACTCTCTTAGTTTCGGGGAATTCCTTGCCTTCTGTGGCCCAACATGGACTGCCTAGACCCTCCCTCTTGCTAGCGGGAAAGCATGGCATCCGAAGTGGAACATGAAATCTGTTAGCAAAGAGATGACTGAACTGATGGCTAATTGTCTGTCTCAGGGTTTTAATGGGTAATTGTTAAAGTAGCTTTCAGAGTCTTTGGTAAACTGAAGCTTTGAAGTTTTGCTTGGATGACAAAAGGGATGAAGTGCTAGGGCGCTGGTTGCTGGAACTAGGGTTGTGCTTTTGAAATCTGTTGGTAAACATGTTCTGTGCTTAACTGCTATTGCAACAGTTCTCAATGGGTTAGTATTTAGTCTTCACTAGAGATTGAGATCTTTCTAAGAAAATGTAAATGGGTTTCTTTGCCCACCCAGAATTGTAAATAAGATCTCTATGACTCATAAGGCTTTTCCCTGATATGCTAAGTTACTCAGGAAGTACTGCTAAATCAATGATAAACCTTGGGTTACATTTGGGTAAGTGCTGTAACTACTCCAGAGGTTCTATACATTTTCTAAAGTTTTAATGTTTTGATAAGGTTCATCATTTGATATTTAACCATGTCTATTCTGAGTTTTTTTGTCATTTGTAATTGTTTTAATTTTCTTGTAAGATGAATTACGCCTTAAAGGATATTCATATGGGAGACTTTCGGAGCAGATACATGTCTTTGATATGTTGCAATCCTGGAACTGAATTTTCAGAAGTAAAAGTTGCACTCGCACTAAACCAGAATTAGTATGGTGACTCAAGGTAAGAATGAGTCTCCAGGGGCTTTCTTAGAAAGGTTTATTGAAGGCTATCAAATTTATAGTCCAATCGACCCTGAGGCACCCGAAAATCAGGGGACAGTGAATCTTGCTTTTGCCAGTCAGTCAGCTCTGGATATAAGGAGGAAACGTTAGGAAATTGAAAGACTTGAAGGGAAGAATCTGCTTGTGTTATTGGGAATAGCAGAGAAGGTATTTAACAACAGGGATGCACAGGAGGATGAAAAACAGACAAAAAGCTGGTAAAGGTTTTGGCATTACATGAGATAGGTAGGGGATAGTAAATGGAAGTAAATGCCTAAGCACAGAGAAGGCAGGTGGGAAACTTAGATTCATATCAGTTCGCTTACTGTAATGAAAAAGGACACTCAGCCAGGGAGTGCATGAAAAGGAAGACGGTAATGCTGGCCACCAGAGTAAAAATTGAAGTGGGGGGGAAATCAATTGTTTTTTTTGTTTTTTTATGTGGATGAAAATGCAGGAGTGGCCAAAGGAGTTTTGACTCAGACTCTGGAAACTTGGAAAAGGCCAGTAGCCTATCTTAGCAAGAAACTAGATCCAGTAGTGGCTGGGTTCCCCTCTGGCTTCTGCATAACTGCTGCGACGGCCCTTTAGGTCAAGGATGCAAGTAAATTGAATTTGGATCAAAATCTCATCTTGACCAACACCCATGCTATCATGGGCCTTCTCCATACAAGATCAGACAAATGATGACAAACACCTGAGTGATGGGGTACCAGGCCCTCCTCCTAAATGAAGCAAGAGTTACCTTCCAGCCCCTGGCAGTGCTAAATCCTGCTACGCAGCTGCCAGAGGAGCTGGCTGTCCACCCACAGGACTATGGGGGGTCCTAACCCAAGTCACAGGAATTAGGTCAAATCTCAGAGATATTCCCCTCCCAGATGCCGAGATGACTCCCTTCACAGATGGGAATAGCTACGTGGTCAATGGAAAGAGGTATGCAGGGGCTGCGGTGGTTTCTCCTGAGCAGAAAATCTGGACAGCAGCCCTTCCACATGACACTTTGGCACAAAAAGCAGAACTGCTTGCACTCACTAAGACACTGCAGATGGGAAGAGGGAGGAGTCAAGATGGCAGAGAAGTAGCAGCCTGAGACTACATCAGGTACCAGAAGATCAGCTCGATAGCTTATCTAAACATTGCAAACACCTACAAATCCAACGGGAGAGCGAAGAGAAGAAGAACAGCAACTCTAGAAACAGAAAATCAACCACTTTCTGAAAGGTAGGACTGGCGGAGAAGTGAATCTAAAACGATGGGAAGATAGACTGCGGGGGGAGGGGCCGGCTCCCGGCAAGCAGCGGAGCAACGGAGCACAAAATCAGGACTTTTAAAAGTCTGTTCCACTGAGGGACATTGTTCCAGAGGCTAAACCAGGGTAGCCCACGCGGGGTCAGCGTGGCCCCAGGCCCCGCAGAGTCACAGAAGGATCGGGGGTGTCAGAGTGTCGGAGAGCTCGCAGGTATTAGAACGGAGAAGCCGGCTGCAGAGACAGAGCCGAGGACTGAACTCTCAGCTCGGGGTTACCTTGAACAGGTCGCGGGCTGGGTGAGCTCGGAGCGCAGCAAGAGGCTGGGGATACGGGAGTGATTGGGTGCTGTCCTCAAGGGGCGCACTGAGGAGTGGGGCCCCAGGCTCTCGGCTCCTCTGGGCCAGAGACTGGGAGGCCGCCATTTTCATTCCCGTCCTCCGGAACTCTACGGAAAGCGTTCAGGGAACAGAAGCTCCCAAAAGTGAACCCGAGCCGATTACTTAGTCCGGCTGCCCGTAAGGGCGGTGCAATCCCGCCTCGGGCAAAGACACTTGAGAGTCACTACAACAGGCCCCTCCCCCAGAAGATCAACAAAATATCCAGCCAGGACGAAGTTCATCTATCAAGGAGAAAGCAGGTTCAATTCCTAAACAGCAGAGCAATTCCAGAGGAGGAGAAAGCAAAGCACGGAACTCATGGCTTTCTCCCCATCATTCTTTAGTCTTGCAGCTACTTCAATTTTTTTTTCTTTTTTCAATTTTTTTTCTTTTTTCTTTTTTCTTCTTCTGCTAAATTTTTTAAAACTTTTACCCTTTTCTTTTTTAACGTTTTTTGACTAGTTCATCTAAATATATATATTTTTTCTTTCTTTTTTATATTTTTTTATTTGTTTTATTGTTTAAATTTTTTTTCTTTTTTTTTCCTTTTTTTTTTCTTTTCCTTTTTTTTCAGAACCTGTTTTTATCCCCTTTCTCCCCCCCCACAATTTGGGGTCTCTTCTGATTTGGTTACAGCACATTTTTCCGGGGTCTTTGCCACCCTTTTAGTAGTTTATTTGCTCCTTCATATCCTCTTTTCTGGACAAAATGACAAGGCGGAAAAAATCACCACTAACAAAAGAACAAGAGACAGTACCGAAGGCTAGGGACCTAATCAACAGAGACATGGGTAATATGTCAGATCAAGAGTTCAGAATGACGATTCTGAACATTCTAGCCGGGCTCGAAAAAGGCATGGAAGATATTAGAGAAACCCTCTCTGGAGATATTAAAGCCCTTTCTGGAGAAATTAAAGAACTAAAATCTAACCAAGTTGAAATCAAAAAAGCTATTAATGAGGTGCAATAAAAAATGGAGGCTCTCACTGCTAGGATCAATGAGGCAGAAGAAAGAATTAGTGATATAGAAGACCAAATGACAGAGAATAAGGAAGCCGAGCAAAAGAGGAACAAACAGCTACTGGACCATGAGGGGAGAATTCGAGAGGTAAGTGACACCATAAGATGAAACAACATTAGAATAATTGGGATTCCAGAAGAAGAAGAAACAGAGAGGGGGGCAGAAGGTCTATTGGAGAGAATCATTGGAGAGAATTTCCCTAATATGGCAAAGGGAACAAGCATCCAAATTCAGGAGATGCAGAGAACCCCCCTCAAAGTCAACAAGAATAGGTCCACACCCCGTCACCTAATAGTAAAATTGACAAGTCTTAGTGACAAAGAGAAAATCCTGAAAGCAGCCCGAGAAAAGAAGTCTGTAACATACAATGGTAAAAATATTAGATTGGCGGCAGACTTATCCACAGAGACCTGGCAGGCCAGAAAGAGCTGGCATGATATATTCAGAGCACTCAACGAGAAAAACATGCAGCCAAGAATACTCTATCCAGCTAGGCTATCATTGAAAATAGAAGGAGAGATCAAAAGCTTCCAGGACAAACAAAAACTGAAAGAATTTGCAAACACCAAACCAGCTCTACAGGAAATATTGAAAGGGGTCCTCTAAGCAAAGAGAGAGCCTAAAAGTAGTAGATCAGAAAGGTACAGAGACAATATACAGTAACAGTCACCTTACAGGCTAATAATGGCACTAAATTCATATCTCTCAATAGTTACCCTGAATGTTAATGGGCTAAATGCCCCAATCAAAAGACACAGGGTATCAGAATGGATAAAAAAACAAAACCCATCAGTATGTTGCCTCCAAGAAACTCATTTTAGACGCGAAGACACCTCCAGATTGAAAGTGAGGGGGTGGAAAACAATTTACCATGCTAATGGGCATTAGAAGAAAGCTGGGGTGGCAATCCTTATATCAGATCAATTAGATTTTAAGCCAAAGACTATAATAAGAGATGAGGAAGGACACTATATCCTACTCAAAGGGTCTGTCCAACAAGAAGATCTAACAATTTTAAGTATCTATGCCCCTAACGTGGGAGCAGCCAACTATATCAACCAATTAAGAACAAAATCAAAGAAACACATCAATAATTATACAATAATAGGAGGGGACTTGAACACTCCCCTCACTGAAATGGACAGATCATCCAAGCCAAAGATCAACAAGGAAATAAAGGCCTTAAATGACACACTGGACCAGATGGACATCACAGATATATTCAGAACATTTCATCCCAAAGCAACAGAATACACATTCTTCTCTAGTGCACATGGAACCTTCTCCAGAATAGATCACATCCTGGGTCGCAAATCAGGTATCAACCGGTATCAAAAGATTAGGATCATTCCCTGCATATTTTCAGACCACAATGCTCTGAAGCTAGAACTCAATCACAAGAGGAAAGCTGGAAAGAACCCAAATACATGGAGACTAAACAGCATCCTTCTAAAGAATGAATGGGTTAACCAGGAAATTAAAGAAGAATTGAAAAAATTCATGGAAACAAATGATAATGAAAACGCAACAGTTCAAAATCTGTGGGACACAGCAAAGGCAGTCCTGAGAGGAAAATATATAGTGGTACAAGCCTTTCTCAAGAAACAAGAAAGGTCTCAAGTACACAACCTAAGCCTACACGTAAAGGAACTGGAGAAAGAACAAGAAAGAAACCCTAAACCCAGCAGGAGAAGAGAAATCATAAAGATCAGAGCAGAAATCAACGAAATAGAAACCAAAAAAACAATAGAAAAAATCAATGAAACTAGGAGCTGGTTCTTTGAAAGAATCAATAAGATTGATAAACCCCTGGCCAGACTCATCAAAAAGAAAAGAGAAAGGACCCAAATCAATAAAATCATGAATGAAAGAGGAGAGATCACAACTAACACCAAAGAAATACAGACAATTATAAGAACATACTATGAGCAACTCTACGCCAACAAATTGGACAATCTGGAAGAAATGGATGCATTCCTAGAGACATATAAACTACCACAACTGAACCAGGAAGAAATAGAAAACCTGAACAGGCCCATAACCAGTAAGGAGATTGAAACAGTCATCAAAAATCTCCAAACAAACAAAAGCCCAGGGCCAGACGGCTTGCCAGGGGAATTCTACCAAACATTTAAAGAAGAACTCATTCCTATTCTCCTGAAACTGTTCCAAAAAATAGAAATGGAAGGAAAACTTCCAAACTCATTTTATGTGGCCAGCATCACCTTGATCCCAAAACCAGACAAGGATCCCACCAAAAAAGAGAACTACAGACCAATATCCTTGATGAACACAGACGCAAAAATTCTCGCCAAAATACTAGCCAATAGGATTCAACAGTACATTAAAAGGATTATTCACCACGATCAAGTGGGATTTATTCCAGGCCTGCAGGGTTGGTTCAACATCCGCAAATCAATCAATGTGATAGAACACATTAATAAAAGAAAGAACAAGAACCATATGATACTCTCAATAGATGCTGAAAAAGCATTTGACAAAGTACAGCATCCCTTCCTGATCAAAACTCTTCAAAGTGTGGGGATAGAGGGCACATACCTCAATATTATCAAAGCCATCTATGAAAAACCCACCGCAAATATCATTCTGAATGGAGAAAAACTGAAAGCTTTTCCGTTAAGGTCAGGAACACGGCAGGGATGTCCATTATCACCACTGCTATTCAACATAGTACTAGAAGTCCTAGCCTCAGCAATCAGACAACAAAAAGAAATTAAAGGCACGCAAATTGGTAAAGAAGAAGTCAAACTATCACTCTTCGCAGATGATATGATACTATATGTGGAAAACCCAAAAGACTCCACTCCAAAACTGCTAGAACTTGTCCAGGAATTCAGTAAAGTGTCAGGATATAAAATCAATGCACAGAAATCAGTTGCATTTCTCTACACCAACAACAAGACTGAAGAAAGAGAAATTAAGGAGTCAATCCCATTTACAATTGTACCCAAAACTATAAGATACCTAGGAATAAACCTAACCAAAGAGACTAAGAATCTATACACAGAAAATTATAAAGTACTCGTGAAAGAAATTGAGGAAGACACAAAAAAATGGGAAATGTTCCATGCTCCTGGATTGGAAGAATAAATATTGTGAAAATGTTTATGCTACCTAAAGCAATCTACACATTTAATGCAATCCCTATCAAAATACCATCCATTTTTTTTCAAAGAAATGGAACAAATAATCCTAAAATTTATATGGAACCAGAAAAGACCTTGAGTAGCCAAAGGAATATTGAAAAAGAAAGCCAAAGTTGGTGGCATCACAATTCCGGACTTCAAGCTCTATTACAAAGCTGTCATCATCAAGACAGCATGGTACTGGCACAAAAACAGACACATAGATCAGTGGAACAGAATAGAGAGCCCAGAAATAGACCTTCAACTCTATGGTCAACTAATCTTCGACAAAGCAGGAAAGAATGTCCAATGGAACAAAGACTGCCTCTTCAATAAATGGTGCTGGGAAAATTGGACAGCCACATGCAGAAAAATGAAATTGGACCACTTCCTTACACCACACACGAAAATAGACTCCAAATGGATGAAGGACCTCAATGTGAGAAAGGAATCCATCAAAATCCTTGAGGAGAACCCAGGCAGCAACCTCTTCGACCTCAGCCGCAGCAACATCTTCCTAGGAACAACGGCAAAGGCAAGGGAAGCAAGGGCGAAAATGAACTATTGGGATTTCATCAAGATCAAAAGCTTTTGCACAGCAAAGGAAACAGTTAACAAAACCAAAAGACAACTGACAGAATGGGAGAAGATATTTGCAAACCACGTATCAGATAAAGGGCTAGTATCCAAAATCTATAAGGAACTTAGCAAACTCAACACCCAAAGAACAAACAATCCAATCAAGAAATGGGCAGAGGACATGAACAGACATTTCTGCAAAGAAGACATCCAGATGGCCAACAGACACATGAAAAAGTGCTCCACGTCACTCGGCATCAGGGAAATACAAATCAAAACCACAATGAGATATCACCTCACACCAGTCAGGATGGCTAAAATTAACAAGTCAGGAAATGACAGATGCTGGCGAGGATGTGGAGAAAGGGGAACCCTCCTCCAGTGTTGGTGGGAATGCAAGCTGGTGCAACCACTCTGGAAAACAGCATGGAGGTTCCTCAAAATGTTGAAAATAGAACTACCCTATGACCCAGCAATTGCACTACTGGGTATTTACCCTAAAGATACAAACATAGTGATCCGAAGGGGCACGTGTACCCGAATGTTTATAGCAGCAATGTCTACAGTAGCCAAACTATAGAAAGAATCTAGATGTCCATCAACAGATGAATGGATAAAGAAGATGTGGTATATATACACAATGGAATACTATGCAGCCATCAAAAGAAATGAAATCATGCCATTTGTGACGATGTGGATGGAACTAGAGCATATCATGCTTAGTGAAATAAGTCAGTCGGACAAAGACAACTATCATATGATCTCCCTGATATGAGGACATGGAGAATCAACATGGGGGGTAGGGGGATAGGAGAAGAATAAATGAAACAAGATGGGATTGGGAGGGAGACAAACCATAAATGACTCTTAATCTCACAAAACAAACTGTGGGTTGCTGGGGGGAGGTGGGATTGGGAGAGGGTGAGGGGGCTATGGACATTGGGGAGCGTAAGTGCTATCGTGAGTGCTGTAAAGTGTGTAAACCTGGCGATTCACAGACCTGTACCCCTGGGGATAAAAATACATTATATGTTTATTTAAAAAAAATTTGGAACGGGAGGCGAACCATAAGAGACTATGGACTCTGAAAAACAACCTGAGGGTTTTGAAGGGTCAGGGGTGGGAGGTTGGGGGAACATGTAGTGGGTAATGGGGAGGGCACGTTTTGCATGGAGCACTGGGTGTTGTGAAAAAAGAATGAATACTGTTACGCTGAAAAAATAAATAAAATGGGAAAAAAAAAGACACTGCAGATGGCCAAATGTAAAACGCCAACATGTATACGGACAGCAGGTACACTTTTGTTACTCTCCATATACATGGGGCTATTTATAAAGATGGGAGCCTATTAACAGCAGAAGGAAAAGAAATTAAAATTAGAGGAGAAGTATTGTCTCTCCTCCAGGCTATTTGGGACCCAAAAGAGGTGGCCATTATGCATTGCCTGGGACACCAAAAGGGGACTGATCTGATTTCAAAAGGAAAGCAATTAGCTGATCCAGCCACAAAGCAAGCAGCTCAAGAAACAGTACAAAAAATAGTTACACTCCTGTCTCCAACGCTACCAGAAAAACTGGACTATTCAGACGAAGATTTAAAGTATTTACAGAAATGGGTTAAAATGGACTATGAAGAGGACTGTGCTAAGACTGAAGCAGGAAAAGTAATTCTTCCTCGAAGAATACGCAAAAAGTTAGTAGACCAGATACATCAGGGTACCAATTTGGGGATAGGCAAACTCAAGTTGCTTATATGCAAGCAGTTTCAGGATTCTAAATAGGGTGTATGTTTCATAATGTACTTGATAAATGTGCTCAATGCCAGGCAGTTAATGTGGGAAGAATTTAAATGGGTAAGTTTCCTTACCTAAAAGAGGTAAGGAACCAGGAATTTCTTGGGAAATAGATTTTACAGAAATGAAACCTGGAAAATATGGGCACAAGTACATGTTACTTTTTGTAGATACATTTACAGGCTGGGTAGAGCCTTTTTCCGCCAAACATGAGATGGCACGAGTGGCAGCCAAAAAGCAACTAGAAGAAATATTTCCTAGGTTTGGGCTGCCTCTCACAATCGGGTCAGACAGTGGCCCTGCATTTGTGAGTTCAGTCTCACAGACATTGGCCAAGGCCATGGGCACTAATTGGAAACTACATTGTGCCTACCAGCCCCAGTGTTCTGGGCAAGTAGAGAGAATGAACTGGACTATTAAAGAGACCGTGACAAAACAAATTCTGGAGACTGGCAGTGGATGGGTGGATCTCCTTCCTTCACCCTCCTCAGGGCACGATGTACACCCTATTTAAGCAAGGTGACCCCATTGGAAATAATGTTTGGATTACCCCCCTCTCTGTCCTCGACTACAAGAGGTTGACTTAGCATAAATGACTGATTAGTCTGTACTCCATTCACTGCAGGCGTTACAGTCTGTCTTTAAAAAAGGCCACTCAGGGATCCAGACTGCCCACACTGGGATGGATATGGAGGTGGAAACACATCCTTACCAAACTGGGGACTTGGTTTGGATATGTTGTTATCAAGGGGAAACATGGAGCCTTGCTGGAAGGGACAATTTACTGTTATCCTGACCACCCCCATGGCAGTAAAAGTAGAAGGCAACAGGGCCTGGATTCACGTGGGTCACGTCAAGCGAGCCAAGGATGAGGACGCCCCCAGATATGGAAGCTGCAGCTGATGGACCCCGCTGACCAAGGACTAAAGCTAAGACTAAAAAACTGTGAGTTTATTGTTCCTCCTATTGTTACCTGTTCATATAAAGTATAGGTGGGAAATTAGATGAACAGAATTAGGAAAAAAAAAGGAAAAGGTTATACAAAGCATTGAATGGCTATCTTTCAGCCAACTGTGCATTACAGTTACTTTTTGGCCCCTGTATTATAAACGCCCTAATGTCGTTTGTACCAAAGAAAATTGGAGCGATAAAAACGGTAGTCTTACATGTTAATAAACCCCCTTACAACAAGAGAATATTGAACTGGCTGAAAAGTTAAGGATTTGACTAATTTCCAAAGAAAAGGGGGGAATGTAGGGGCCTGATTAGCCAAAGGAACTGTAAACCCCAGTTATAGGGCAGCCAGGCTAGATTTCCATATCCAGTCAGTGGGGTGCACATATATTAACTGTGGTGAGTTGAAATCTCATTGGCCTCCTGTGTGTGGGCCGGGCTCAATCACCTCTCTAAAGGTTAGTCTCTGAGGGTGGTAGGGGGGAGAACTGTACCAGAGTGACTCTTGGGTTAGAGGTTCTGTACTCACGCAAATCCTCCTGTAGGGCCTCATCAAAAATAGTGGGTGAATTCTTGAATACTTGGGGAAGTCTTGTCCAGTTGAGTTGGCATTGAAACACTTTCTGTGGGTCAGACCACTCAAGGAAAAAGGGGCTGAGATTCCCTTGCTAAAGATACGCAGAAAAATGCATCCTTGAGATTTAAGACAGTATACACAGTTCTTTTGGGGCCCAGGAGCGAGAGTGGGGTATAGGGTTTAGGCACTTTTGGGTAGATATCTTCAATCCATTTATTAAATTCCCGCAAGTCCTGATCAGGTCGGTCCTCCCCAGTCTCGACCTTTTTGATGGGCAGCAAAGGTGTGTACCATGGAGACTTGCAAGGAACTAGGATCCCATATCCGTGGAGGCGTTTAATGTGTTTTCTGATCCTTTCCTTCGCTTTCCGGGGAAAAGGGTACTGCCAAACGCAAACAGCAGTAGCCGTCACCTTTAATTGTACCACCACTGGAGCTTGTCCCTTGGCCACGCCAGGGGGCTTCCCTTCTGCCCAGATCTCAGTAAACTCGACTTGTAGGATTTAGAGAAGGCTCCTCCACTTTGTCTCCTCTTGATTTGAGACTGCCTTGTAAAGGACGTATTCCTCTACTGCTGCCATAAACACTTGTACAGTGGGTTGTCTCAAGGTTACAGTAATGTCTGAATGACAGCTCTTAACTTATGGAGGAGATCTCTTCCCATCAAGTTATATGGGGCATTAGGGAGTACCAAAAATTGATTTTTCACTACTCCCGAGGCCAAGTTTAAAGTCCTTCGGTTTTCCATTTACGTCTCGCTGTGCAATTTGCTCCTTGTCCCCAGACTTCTTCTCCAGATAGTTTTCCCATAGGTTTAAGTAATGATGAAATTGAGCTCCCGTGTCCACAAAATATCAACTGATTTCCCCCCTCCACTTCAATTTTTACCTGAGGTTTGGAGAGGGGCTCTGAAACATGGCCCCTTCAGTCTCTTTTGGCTAGCATTGCTTTCTCCTCTTTGGGGCGCTCCCTGGCCCAAAGTCCTTTTCCCTTACAGGAAGCACACTAATCTGAATCTAAGTCTTCCTACCTGCCTTCTCTGTGTTTTCGCCTTTCCTTCCATTTACTATCCTCAACCTGTTTCCTCCCCACCTCATGTAATGCCAAAACCTTAACCAGTCTTTTTTTGGTCTGTTTTTCATCCTCTTGTGCATCCCTGTTGTTAAACACCTTTTCTGCTATTCCCACTAACTCAGTCAGATTCTTCCCTTCAAACCCTTTGATTTTTTGAAGTTTCCTCCTTATATCTGGGGATGACTGTCTAACAAACGCAAGATTCATTGCCCTCTGATTTTCAGGTTACTCAGGGTCGATTGGGCTATACATTTTATAGGCCTCAATTAGCCTTTCTAGGAAAGCTCCTGGAGACTCATTCTTACCTTGAATCACCATACTAATTTTAGAAAAATTTATGCGTCTTGCAGCTGCACGGAGGCCTCCCAGTAGAGCCTGGCGGTAGAAACATAAGCTCTCCTTACCTTCATCGCCATTTAGATCCCGGTCAGGGGGTTCCCTTGGTCAGTAGTCTTCCATTCGGCGGGGATCGAGGTCCCTGCCATGTCTCTCGCTTATCCCCTTATGGGTCTCTCGCATGATGCAATCCCTCTATTCTGCATTAAAGAGAGCCATAAGGAGCTGTTGAATGGATATCCACCCAGGTAGGTTGGTGGGTAAGAAAAACAGTCTCCAAGAGACTAATTAAATTCTGCGGGTAGACAGAAAAGGATTTGTTTTGGGTCTTCCAGTGATAGATGTCAGAAGAGGAGAAAGGGATATAGCTTAGGTGGGGCCGCCCTCTCCCATATGGTAGAGCAACTTCACAGAGAGCCAGAACTGGTGCAGACAGTACTGGTGAAGTAAAGGGAGGATGAGGGGGATAGAGGAAAGGGCGAGGATCAGGGTGGTCTCTCTGCTTGGTGGTCCCATAGGTAGACCCTGACCGTGTATGAGACAGACTGTTAAAGATATCTTGGGTCCAAGAGTCAGATTAGGGAACAGTTGAAGGGTGGGAAATTCCACATCCTTCACATCTGATGGAAGTAGGATGGTCTTCTTCCCTGGCTCCCCCTCATCTGTCTGTTCTGGTTTTGGTGCTCTGACCTGCCTTAGAGGGAGAGAGATGGTACATTAGCAGAGTGAAGGTGGGACTTGAGCCATGATGGTGATTCTTCTATCAGATATCGCCAGGCCACAATGTACGGTATTTGGTCTCGATGTAGATCAAAGACCTCACTCAGGGTAAAATAGATCTGAGCCAAAGCAAATGTTCCTTCCAGCGGCCACCCTGTGGAGAATGTGGGCCACCCTAATTGACAGAGTGTTTTTATTTTTCCTGGGTAAACCTTGTCACCTGACTGAGTGGCTTTACCTTGGAAATCCTTGAAATGTTCGAGAACAAGACCTAGGGGTGTCACAGGTCCCTTACTCCCTGCTTGTCCCATTTCTTCAAATACAAGAAAAAACAAAACAGAAAATTAAAAAAAAACTGGCCAGAGACAACCACAGGCCCAGCGATCCCCATCCAGAGCCTGCTGCTGGTGGGGACTTTCTTGGTGCCCCCGACCGTCTAGGGGTACTTGAGCCCCCCCGTACATCTAGGGGGACTCGAACCTCCCAACTGTCTAGGGGGACTCGAACCTCCCAACTGTCTAGGGGGACTTGAACCTCCCATATGTCTAGGGGGACACAAACACCCCGAGTGTCTAGGGGAATTCGAATCCCCTGACCGCCTAGGGGGACTCAAACACCCTGTATGCCTAGGGGACTCGAACCCCCCTACTGCCTAGGGGACTCGATCCCCCCATACGCCTAGGGGGACTTGAACCCCCCGAATGTCTAGGGGGACTCAAACCCCCGAACACCCAGGCGGGACATGAACCTCCTGTTGATCTACCAGCAGAGGGTTGGGGCGTCCCCGCATCCACTCCAGCCCTGGGGAGCATGGCCGCGTCCAGCTTCCCCCTGGTGGGTTTTATCCAGGAGCTCCACAACCAGACAGACAGACAAGATCTCAATAGGGGCTTTTTCCAGAAATTCCGATGCTGGATCAGTTCTCATCGTTTGATCCCGGAAAAGCCCCCAATGTTAGGGTCCGTGATCAAAGGAATGAGACTGACCCAAAGAGAAAATCAAGCAAAGCATTATTTCCCGCCATGCATTAGAAACCAAACTGACCAGTAGGTGCCTAGCCCCATGCATTAGAAAACAAACTCCCTGGTAGATGCCTGAGCCTTGCTGGGGACCACCACCTCCTTGCCCTGGGGTCCCTCCTGGAGGATCCCTGCCTCACCCTCACTATACCACAGGCCGCTCCTGACGGGGCCGCTCACGATGAGGCCACTCTCAATGAGTCCTCTCCCCAGATGAGGCCGCTCCAAACGGGGCCGCTCCCCAGAATGGGGCCGTTTCCCGGAACGAGGCCGCTCCTGAGGAGGCTGCTCCCCGAACGTCTAGTGACAGCATTGCTGCTTGGGCGGCGAGGCCGCAAGGGATGGCGCCGCTGCCCGGGGCGGCGTGGCCACTGCAGATGAGGCTGCTGCCCGGGACGAGGCCTCTCCAGATGAGGCCAGTCCCTGACTGTCTAGTGACAGCGCCACTGCTCAGATGTCAAGGCCACTGCAGATGAGCCCGCTCTCTGGGACGAGGCCGCTGCTGACGAGGCCAATCCCCAACCATCTAGTGACAGCACCACTGCTCGGGCAGCGAGGCTGCTCGGGGCGATGCCACTGCTAGCTGCTCGGGGAGGCGAGGCCGCTGCAGATGAGGCCATTCCCCAGGATGAGGCCGCTCCTGATGATGCTGACCCTGACCGTCTAGTGACAGTGCCAATGCTCGGGCGGCGAGGACACTTGCAGTGGCGCCACTGCTCTGGGCAGTGAGGCTCCCAGCAATCCCACCCCCTATGCTCCCTACACACCCGTTGACGAAAAGGACGCTGTCACTCTCCACAACCCCAACACTGCCACTCCTACATCTACCATAATGGCTCCCAATGGCTACCCTAATGGCTACTCTAACGGCTCCTGCTACCGGCTAATCTAACTCTTCCTGCTACCCCCCGCTCTAGGCTAACAGACCAGCCTTTATAGAGGTGGTTGAGCCCGGCCCACACACAGGTGGTCAATGGGATTGCAACTCACCTCAGTAAATATATGCATGCCCCACTGATTGGCCATCTCCAACTACCTGGCTTGGCCCACCCCTACAGTGACTGGCAGAGCTTCCTTTGGGTGGGAAGGCAGAGCCCTGTGATGTGCCTCCAGAGGCACCATCCTGGAGGCCCTGTCAGCCAGGGCTTTGGGGACAAAATTATGCAAATCCAAACTCAGGATAGGGTTAGGGGCGAAGTGATGGTAGGCCTGATCTATGGACTGTGAGGGCAGTGCCTTTGTATCTGAAGTTAGGGGGATGGGGATGCGCGAGTGCAGGCTTTTCTATCTGGGTTGTGTGTTCTTAGCTGGCCACGGAACGTAGCATAGCCTCATGGAGACATGGGAGATTCTGCCTCTGTGAGGATTCTTTCTGCCCTGTTCCCAAGGTTTTGGTGTCTTTCAGGGAGAAAGGAAGAGTGCTGTTTTCCATCTCTGGGGTCCCGCCATAGCAGGGATTCCAGAGTTGGCTTATGCATCCGGGCGCCTGGAGAACCTGACCAAGGGTGAGGATTTGGGCCTTGGGGCATGTCCGGCCTGATATGCAGGCTCCTGGTTCAACTAGCGAGGGGGCTGGTTTGATAGCGGGCTCAGTCTGAGGGTCACAGTGCCTGTTTGTGGCCACAGAAGCCCTCCTGGGAGGGCGTGTTCTCAGGGTCCATGCAGCTGGCTCCCACTCTTATGTTTAGACCCGCATTCCCACAGCAAGCTTTTCCCATCGTTGGGAAGGAGGAGTGCTCTTTGATGCTTGAGTTTCCCCCATAGGCCGGGATTTGAGCTATGGTATGGGCACAGGCCACTGAATAACCAAGCTGGGAAGAGATGACAGTCTCTGGCCTTGGCATGTCCCACCTGCAGGATATGGAGCCTGTTACATCTGGGGTTGATGGAAGGTCGGTGCTCAGGCTGTGTCATACAGAGCATTAGGAAAAAGTGGGGGGCTATGACATTGTGGTGCCTTCGAGGTACCAGCAGGGTTATCCTCACGTGGGTATTCTGGGAAGACACCTAGAGCACTTCTTCTTTCTGGAGGGCAGGCAGAAGACTGTGCTGTGGCTCCCGAACGAGCAATCTGGAAGTCTGGCGGTCCAAGGAGGTGAGGACGGAATTTTCAACGCACAAGTGCCTGTTCTGTTCAGTTCCAAGCACATGGAATTTCCAATTTGCAGCATCTGACTCAAGAACTCCAGCACCCGAGTCAGGGCACATGTCAGATGGTCGCCCATGCTGGCGTTTGTGTCCATGACAGCCAAAGAGTGGAGGGGTGGCCTAATGAGACCATGGAGGTCTTCCCAGGCTGGGGCTTGTGAGCTGCTCCGAACAGCAAGCTTTCCATCTCCGGGACAGCGGGAGTCCGTGTGGGTGACAGCAGGGTCCCCCATATGGAAAGATGTCATAGCAAAAGTCACCACATGGATGCCTGGAAAGCCCAGCTCCGCTTAGCCTTCCAGCCCAGGAACAAGACTGTTTTGATCTGGTGGATCTTGGGCAAAGTGCCCAGGGGCCGGAGGTAACAGTGTGCCTCATTCTGATGGGAAACAATGCTGTCTTGTGTCCAGGGAGACCTTAGAATGTGGCAGGGGCTCAGGAGCCATGCAGGATTCTCCTCCCCTGAGGGTGGATTCAGATCCCAAGAGCCAGGTTGCATTCTGGGGACTGGATGTGTTCTGTTTTGTGGCTCATGGGTCAAGAGTTCGACAATATGTAGGTATTCCAGAGTTTGCCTCTGGAGGTAGATGTCTGCAATACTAAGCTCTGGTTCCGTTGAGGTCCTAGGGGTATGTCAGGTTCCATCTTCTGACTCAGCGCCATTGACCTGGGTGTCTGCCTGGTGGTAGGTGTCTGGTATGTGTCCAGATGCGCCTTTTCTCCAAGGCGGCCAATGAATTTGGAGTGGACTCAGTGCCATTGGAGGTGTCCCCCAATCTGGAGGGTTTGTGCAAATGTGATGGGCAGAGTGATGTGGCTATACAGAGCCCATCCTCGAGGGCCTGTCTGCCATGGCTTTGGGAACAAAAGTCTGCAAACACCAACTCAGGATAGGTTTAGGGGCAAAGTGATAGCAGACCTGATCTGCAGACCTTGAGCGTAATGGCGCAGGATCTGAAATGAGGGCGATGCGGAGACGGGAGCGCAGGCTTTTCTGTCTGGGTTGTTTGTCTTGGTTGACCACAGAATGTAGTGGTAACCTCATGGGCCCATGGGGGATTCTGCCCTGTTCCCAAAGTTTGATGTCTTTGGGGGGAAGAGCACAGTGCTGTTTTTCCGTCTCATGGATCCCGCCATAGCAGGGAGTCGGAGTCAGCTTCTGGGTCCGGGTCCCTGGAGAACCCGACCGAGGATGAGGATTTGTGCCTAGGGTAATGTCACGTCTGATAAGTGGGCTCCAAGTCTAGCTAGCGAGGGGGCCTGGTTTGAAAGCGGGCTCAGGATTAGGGTCCCAAAGCCTGTTTGTGCCCAGTGCAGCCCTCCTGTGTGGACTGATGATCTGATGAGCCATGCAGTTCTCTCCCACTCTAAGGGTTAGATACGCATCCTCACAGCAAGGCTTTCCCTATGAGGGGAAGGAGGAGTGCTCTTTGATGCTTGAGATTCTGCCATAGGTCGGAATTTGAGTATGGTCTGGGCAGAGACCCCTGAATACACAGGTTGGGTAGAGATAACAGTCTCTGGCCTTGGAACATGTACCTGCAGGATACAGGGCCCGCTATGTGTTGGGCAGATGGGAGGTTGGGGCTCAGGCTGTGTCAGACAGAGCATTAGTGCACAGGGCGGCCTAGGACATTGGGGTACCTTCGAAGTTCTAGCAGGGTGATCCTCACGTGGGGATTCTGGGCAGACCACTAGGGCCCTTCTTCTATCTGGAGGGCTGGCAGAAGACTGCATTGGGATCTCGAATGAACAATCTGGAAGGCTGGCGTGCCAAGAGAGTGAGGACGGAATTCTGACTGCACAAGCACGGGTTCAGTTCAGTGCCGAGCACATGGAATTTCCAATGTGCAGGGTCTGTCTCGAGATCTCCAGCACCTGAGTCAGGGCACGTGTGAAATGGTCGCTCATGCTGGTATTTGTGTCCATGATGGCCGGCGAATTGAGGGGTGGCCTCATGAGGTCATGGAGGTCTTCCCAGGATGCGGCTTGTGAGCTGCTCCGAACAACAAGCTTTCCTTCTGTGGGAGAGGGGGAGTCCGTTTTGATGGCAACAAGGTCCCTCATATAAAGACGTGGTCGCAGAAGTCACTGCATGGATGCCTGGAAAGCCCAGTTCTGCTTAGACTTCCAGCCCAGTAACAAGTTCGTTTTGATCTGGTGTCTGTGGGGCAAAATGCCCCTGGGGCTGAGTTGTCAGGGAGCCTCCTTCTGATGTGTCACAATAATGGCTTGTGTCCAGAGAGACCTTAGAATGTGGTGGGGGCTCAGGCACCATGCAGGATTCTCCTCCCCTGAGGGTTGGACGCAGCTCCCAAGAGCCAGGTTGCCTTCTGGGGACAAGAGGTGTTCTGACTTGTGGCTCAGGGATCAAGTGCTGGACCATATGTCGGTATTTTAGAGTTTGCCTCTGGAGACAAATGCCTGCAAACCTAAGCTAGGGTTCTGTTGAGGTCATAGGGGTAGGGCAGGTTCCATCATCTGACTCAGGGTCATTGAACTGGGTGTCTGCCTGGAGGTAGGTGTCTGTCATGTTTCCAAATGAGCCTTTTTTCCAAGATGGCCACAAATTTGCAGTGGGCTCAGGGGCATTGCAGGTGTCTCCCAATCTGAGGCTTTATGCAAATGTGATGGGCAGATTTTTCTTCAAGTGGGCAGACAGAGTCCTGTGCTATGGCTCCAGAGGCCCCATCCTGGAGGGTCTGTAGGCCAGGGCTTTGGGGACAAAGTCTGCAAACACAAACTCATAATAGAGTTAGGGGCGTGGTGATGGCAGGCCATGAGGGCAGCGCTGCATGACCTTAAATAAGGGCAATGGGGAGGCGGGAGCGCAGGCTTCTCTCTCTGGGTTGTGTGTCTCTCTTGGCCACAGAATGTAGTGTTAGCCTAATGGGGCCATGGGTGATTCTGCCTCTGTGAGGTTTCTGCCCGACTCCCAAGGGTTTGGTGTCTTTTGGGTGGAAGGGAAGAGTGCTTTTTTCTGCCTTAGCGGTCCAGCCATAGCAGGGAATCCAGAGTCGGATTCTGTGTCTTGGCGTTTGGAGAACCTGACTGAGGGTGAGGACTGGGGCCTAGGGTCATATCAGGCCCGATATGGGGGTTCCTGGTCCAGCTAGCCAGGGGGTGGTTTGAAATCAGGCTCAGGCTGAGACTCACAATGCTTGTTTGTAGCCAGGTTAGCCCTCTTGGGTGGGCGTGGTCTCATGGGTCATACAGCTGGCTCCCACTCTGAGTGTTAGACCCTCATCCCCACAGCTAGCTTTTCCCTTCGTGGGGAAAGAGGAGTGATCTTTTATGTTTGTGGTTCCCCCATAGGCTGCGATTTGAGCTGTGGTCTGGGCACAGATGTCTGAATACATAGGTCCGGTAGAGTTGGGAGTCTCTGGCCATGTCAGGTCCCACCTTCAGGATAAGTGGCCCACTACCTATGGGGCTGATGGGAGATGGGGGCTCAGGCTCTGGTAGACAGAGCATTAGTGCACAGGGCGGCCTAGGATATTGAGGTGTTTTCGAGGTCCGTGCAGGTTGAGCCACACTTGGGGATTCTGGGTAGACCACTAGGGCCCTTCTTTCTGAAGGGCAAGAAGAAGACTCCCTTGGGGCTCCTGAATGAACAATCTGGAGGTCTTGCTGCTCAGGAAGGCGAGGACGGAATTCTGAATGCACAACCGCCAGTCCAGTTCAGTGCCGAGCACCTGGAATTTGCAATGTGTGGCGTCTGACTCGAGATCTCCAGCATCTGATTCATGGCACTTGTCAGATGGTCGCTCACACTGGAGTTTGTGTCCATGATGACTGAAGAGTGGAGGGGTGGCCTCATGAGGCCATGAGGTCTTCTCAGGCTGGGACTTGTGAGCTTCTGTGAACAGCAAGCTTTCCTTTGGTGGGACAGGGCGAGTCCGTTTGTATGGCATCACGGTTCACCCTATGGAAAGATGTCATAGCAGAAGTCACCACATGGATGGCTGGAAAGCCCAGCTCCGCTTACACTTCCAGCCCAGGAACAAGGCCGTTTTGATCTGTTGGCTTGGGGGCAAAGTGTCCAGGGGGCTGAGGTGACAGGGAGCCTCATTCTGATGGGTCACAAGGCTGACTTGTGTCCAGGGAGACCTTTGAATATGGCGGGGGCTCAGGTGCCATGCAGGATTCCCCTCCCCTGGGAATTGGACAAAGTTCCCAAGAGCCAAGTTGCCTTCTGGGGACAGGAGGTGTTCTTTTTGTGGCTCAGGTATCGAGTGTTGGACCATATGTTCATAAGCCAGAGTATGCCTCTGGAGGTAGATGCCTGCAAAACTAAGGTAGGGTTCCGTTGAGGTCCGAGGAGTATGTCTGGTTCCATCTTCTGACTTAGGGGTATTAACCTGGGTGTGTGCCTGGTGGTAGCCTTCTGGCATGTGTCTGAATGTGCATTTTCCAAGGCGGCCAAGGAATTTGGGGTGGGCTCAGGGGCATTGCAGGTGTCTCCAAATCTAGAGGATTTGTGTAAATGTTACAGGCAGAGTTTCCTTCGGGTGGGTAGACAGAGTCCTGTGCTGTGGCTCCTGAGGTCCCATCCTGGATGGCCTGTCGGCCAGGGCTTTGGGGACAAAAGTCTGCAAACACAAACTCGGGATAGGGTTCTGGGCGAGGTGATGACAGAACCGATCTGCGGAACATGCTGCAAGATCTCAAATGAGAATGATGGGGAGGCGGGAGTGCAGACTTTTTCCTGGGTTGGGTGTCTCGGTTGACCACGGAATATAGCGGTATCCTCATGGGTCCATGGGTCCATTGGATATTATGCCTCTGTGATGATTCTGCCCAGTTCCCAAGGGTTTCGTGTCTTTTGACGGAAGAGAAGAGTGCTGTTTTCCATCTCAGGGGACCCGTGATTGCACGGATTCCAGAGTCGGCTTCTGGGTCCGGGCATCTGGAGATCCCGACCAAGGGTGAGGATTTGGGCCTCGGGGCATGTCAGGCCAGATATGCGGGCTCCTGGTCCAGCTAGTGAGGGGGCTGGTTTCCCAGCTAGCGAGGGGGCTCAGGCTGAGGGTCACAATGCCTCTTTGTGGCCAAGGCGGCCATCCTGTGTGGGCGTGGTCTCATGGGCCATGCAGCTGCCTCCACTCTGAGGGTTAGACCCTAATCCCTACAGCAAGCTTTTCCCATCGTGGGGAAGGAGGATTGCTCTTTGATATTAAGGTTCCCCTATAAGCCGGGATTTGAGCTATGGTCTGGACACAGACGTCTGAAAACCCAGGTTGGATAGCGATGACACTCTCTGGCCTTGGCACGTCCCACATGCACGATATGGGGCCAGCTACCTGTGGGTTCATGGGAGGTCGGGGTTCAGTCTGAGTCTGACAGGGCATTAGTGCGCAGGGTGGCCTAGGACATTGTGGGGCCGTCGAGGTGCTTGCAGGTTGATTTTCACGTGGGGATTCAGAGAAGACCCCTAGGGTCCCTCTTCTTTCTGGAGAGCAGGCAGAGGATGGATTTTGGGCCCCCGAATGAACAATCTGGAGGGCTGGCGGTCCAGGAGGGTGGGGACAGAATTCTGAATGCACAAGGCTGTTTCTATTCAGTGTCGAGCGCATGACATTTCCAATGTGCAGTGTCTGACTCGATTTCTCCACCACCTGAGTCAGGACACGTGTCAGATAGTTGCTCACGCTGGAGTTTGTGTCCATGATGGCCCGACGAATGGAGGGGTGGCCTCATGAGGCTATGGAGTTTTCCCAGGCTGGGGCTTGTGAACTGCTCCGAACAGCAAGCTTTCCTTTTGCGGGACAGGGGGAGTCCGTTTTGATGGTACCAGCATCCACCATATGGAAAGACGTCGTAGCAGAAATCACCACATGGTTGCCTGTAAAGCCTAGCTCTGCTTACACTTCCAGCCCAGGAATAAGGCCATTTTGATCTAGTGGCTCTGGGATAAAGTACCCAGGGAGCTGAGGTGACAGGTAGCCTCATTCTGATGGGTCACATTGCAGGCTTTTGTCCAGGAAGAACTTAGAATGTGGCAGGGGCTATGCGCCATGCAGGATTTTCCTCCCCTGAGGGTGGATACAGCTCCCAAGACCCAGGTTGCCTTCTGGGGACAGGAGGTGTTTTGTTTTGCGGCTCAGAGATCATGTGTTAGAACTTAGTAGATATTCCAGGCATTCCCTCTGGAGTCAGATGCCTACAAACCTAAGCTATTGTTCCATTGAGGTCTTAGGGGCATGTCAGGTTCCATTTTCTGACTGAGGGCCTTTGACCTGGCTGTCTGGCTGGAGGTCGCTTTCTTGCATGTATATGGATGCACCTTTTATCCATGGCGGCCAACAAATTTGGGGTGGGCTCAAGTGCATTGCAGGTATTTCCCAAACTGGAGGATTTGTGCAACTGTGAAGGGCAGAGTCTCCTTCAGAAGGGCAGGCAAAGTCCTGGACTGTGGCTCCAGAGGCCCCATCCTGGAGAGCCTGTCAGCCACCGCTTTGGGAAAAAAAGTCAGCATACACAAACTCGGGTTAGGTTGAGGGGGGAGGTGATGGCAGGTCTGATCTGCAGACTGTGAGGGCAGTGCCTCAGTATCTAAATGTAGGTGACGGGGTCATGTAGCTGTCTCCCATGCTGAGGGATTGACCCCCATCCTCACATCAAGGTTTTCCGGGTGTGAGGAAGGAAGAATGGTCATTTGTGCTTGAGGTTCCCAATAGGCCGGGATTGGAGCTGTGGTCTGGGCACCGACGCCTGAACACCCAGGTTTGGTAGAGATGAGAGCCTCGGGCCATGGCCAGTCCCTCCTGCAAGAGATGGCGCCCACTACCTCTGACCTGACTGGAGGTCGGGGATCAGGCTGTGTTGGAGACAGTGCTAGTGTACAGTGCGGCCTTGATATTGGGGTTCCGTCTTGGGCCGTAGCTTGATCCAAACATGGGGATTCTGGGCAGACCAATAGGGCCCTTCTTTCTGGAGGTCATGCAGAAGGCTGCCTTGTGGATCCAGAGTTCCCAATCTGGATGCTTGCGGGTAAGGTGAGTGAGTTGGGAATCTGAATGCACAGGCGCCAGTTCAGTTAACTGCCGACCACACGGAAGTTCCAATGTTCAGCATTTGACTTGATGTCTTCAGCACCTGAGTCAGGGCGAGTGTCGGATGTTCGCTCATGATGGAGTTTGTGTCCATGATGCCCGATGAATGGAGGGGTGGCCTAATGAGGCCATGGAGGTTTTCCCAGGCTGGAGTGTGTGAGCTGTTCCATACAGCAAGCTTTCCTTCTGCAGCACAGGGGGAGTCCATTTTGATGGCTCCAGAGTTCCTCATATGGGAAGACATGTTATCAGGACTAACCGTATACCTGTCTGGAAAGCCCAACTCAGCTTATCCCTTCAGCCCATGAACAAGGCAGTTTCGTTCTGGTGGCTCTGGGGCAAGTGTCCAGGGGGCTGAGTTGACAAGGACCCTCTTGTGGATGGGTCACAATGCTGGCTTTTGCCCAGGGAGACCTTCGAATGTGCTGAGGGCTCAGGCGCCATGCAGGATTCTCCTTCCATGAGGGGAGAATGCAGGTCCCAGGAGCCAGGAGGCCTTCTGGGGACTGGATGTGTTCTGTTTTGTGGTTCAGAGACCAAGCTTTGGACCATATGTAGGTATTCCAGAACCTGCTTCTGGGGACAGATGCCTGCAAATCTCAGTTAGGGTTCCGTTGAGATCCTAGGGGCATGTCATTTTAAACCTTCTGACTCAGGGCCATTGTGCTGGGTGTCTGCCTGGAAGTAGGTGTCTGGCATGTGCCAGACTATGCATTTCTGTCCAGAGCGGCCAACGAAATTGGGTGAGCACAGGGGCCTTGCAGGTGTCTCCCAATCTGGAGGGTTTGTGCAAATGTGACGGGCAGAATTTCCTTCAGGAGGGCAGGCAGAATCCTGTGTCATGGAGGGCATGTTGGCCAGGTCTTTGGGGATAAAACTCTGCAAACACAAACTCGGGTTAGGGTGTGGACGAGGTGATGGCAGGCCCAATCTCCAGACCATAAGGGCAGTGCCTCGGGATCGGAAATTAGGGCGACTGGGAGGTGGGAGCGCAGGCTTTTCTGTCTGAGTTGTGTGTCTGCTTTGGCCATGGAATGGAGGGTTGCCCTCATGGGTCCATTGGAGGTTCTCCCTCTGTGTGGAATTTGCATGAATCCCAAGGTTTTGAGTCTTTCAGGATTATGGGAAGAGTGCTGTTTTCCATCTCAGGGATCCCACCATAGCAGGGATTCCAGAGTCGGCTTCTGGGTCTGGGCGCCTGGAGAACCTGACTGAGCATGAGGATATGGGCCTGGGGGCATGGCAGGCCCTATATGTGTGCACCTGGTCCAGCTAGTGAGGGGGCTTGTTTAAAAGTAGGCTCAGGATGATGGTCACAATGTATGTTTGTGCCCGGGCAAACCTCCTGGGTGGGCCTGGTGTCATGGGCTATGCAGCTCGCTCCCACTCTGAGGGTTTGACCCCCTTACCCACACAAGCTTTTCTGGCTATGTGAAAGGAGGAGTGCTCTTTGGGACTTGAGGTTCCCCCATAGGTTGTGATTTGAGTTATCGTGTGGGTGCAGATGCCTGAATACCCAGGTTATGTAGAGATGACAGCCTGGAGCCATCTCCCATCCCACTTGCAGGAGATGGCGCCCTCTACCTGGTGGGCTGAAGGGAGGTCGTGGCTCAGGCTGTGTCAAACAGACCATTAGTGCACAGTGTGGCCTGGATATTGGGGTTCCGTCTAGGGCTGTGCAGGTTGATCCTCACCTGGGGATTCTGGGCAGAACCATAGGACCCTTCATCTTTCCAGAGGGAAGTCAGAAGGCTGCATTTTGTGGTTCCAGAATTCCCAATTTGGAGGGCTAGTGGGCGAGACAGGTGAGGAGATAAGTCTGAACACACAAGCGCCTGTTCAGTTCATCACCGAGCACATGGCAGTTACAATGTGCAGCATCTAATTGGAGATCCCCAGCACCTGAATCAGGGAGAGTGTCGGATGTTCGCTCATGATGGAGTTTTGACCATGATGCCCAATGAATGGAGGGGTGGCCTCATGAGGCCATGATGGTTTTCCCAGGCTGGGGCTTGTGAGCTGCTCCGAACAGCAAACTTGCCTTCTGCGGGACTGGGAGTTCATATTGATAGCTCCATGGTCCCACATATGGAAAGACATGGTAGCAGAGCTCACCGCATAGATGTCTGGAAAGCCCAGCTCGGCTTATACTTTCAGTCCATTAACAAGGCAGCGTTTCCTACAGGAGGGCAGGCAGAGTCCTGTGCAGAGGCTCCAGATGCCCCATCCTGGAGGGCCTGTTTGATAGGGCTCAGGGACAAAAGTCTGCAAACACAAACTTGGGTTAGAGTGAGGGGCGAGGTGATGGCAGGCCTGATCTGCAGACCTTGAGGGCAGTGCCTCGGGATCTGATAATAGGGCAATGGGGAATCGGGATTGCAGGCTTTTCTGTCTGGGTTGTGTGTCTCGACTGGCCATGGAATGGAGTGGTGGCCTCATGTGGCCATGAGAGATTCTGCCTCTGTGAGGATTCTGTCCATCTCCCAAGGGGTTGGTGTCTTTCAGGGGGAAGGGAAGAGTTCGCTTTTCCATCTCAGGGGTCCCGCCATAGCAGCAATTCCAGAGTCAGCTTCTAGATCCGGGCACCTGGAGAAACCGCCCGAGGGTGAGGATTTGGTCCTAGGGACTTGTCACACCTGATATGCGGGCTCATGGTCTAGCTAGTGAGGGGCTGATTTGAAAGAGGGCTCAGGCTGAGGGTCCAGGGAGACCTTAGAATGTGGCAGGTCTCAGGGGCCATGCAGGATTCTCTCCTCCCCTGAGGGCTGGACGCATCTCCCAAGAGCCAGGTTGCCTTCTGGGACATGAGGTGTTCTGTTTGTGGCTCAGCGATCAAGTGTAAGACCACATGAAGGTATTCTGGAGTTTGCCTCTGGAGACAGATGCCGTCAAATCTAAGCTAGGGTTCTGTTGAGGCCCTATGGTTATAGCAGGTTCCATCTTCTGACTCAGGGAAATTTACCTGGGTGTCTCAATGGAGGTAGGTGTCTGGCATGTGTCCGAATACCCTTTTTTTCCAAGGCGGCCAAAGAATTTGGGGTGGGCTCATGATCATTGCAGGTTTCCTCCAATCAGGAGGGTTTGGGCAAATGTGACGTGCAGAGCTTCCTTCGGGCAGGCCGGCAGAGTCCTGTGCACTGTGGGACAAGAGGCCCCATCGTGGAGTGCCTGTTGGTGTGGTATTTGGGTACAAAAGTCTGCAAACACAAATTCGGGATAGGTTTCTGGGCACAGAGATGGCCATCCTGATCAGCGGACCTGAAGGGCCATGCCACGGGATCTGAAATGAGGGTAACAGGGAGGTGGGAGCGCTGGATTTTCTGTCTGGGTTGTGTGTCTCGATGGCCAAGGAATGTAGCACTAGCCTCTTGGGGCCATGGGTGATTCTGCCTTTTTGAGGATTCTGCCTGGCTCCCAAGGGTTTGGTATCTTTGGGGGGAAGGGAAGTGTGCTTGTTTACGTCTCAAGGGTCCCACCATAGCAGGGATTCCAGAGTCGGCTTCTGGGTCTAGCCTGCTATAGAACCCAACTGAGGGTGAGGATTTGGGCCTACGGGCATGTCACGCCCGAAATGCCGGCTCCTAGTCAGCTGGAGAGGGTTCTGGTTTAAAGCAGGCTCAGGATGAGGCTCAGAATGCCTGTTTGTATCCAGTGCCGCCCTCCTTGGTGGACGTGGTCTCATGGGCCATGCAGCTGGCTCCCACTCTGAGGGTTAGACCCCATCCCCACAGCAAGCTTTTCCCGTTGTGGGGAAATAGGACTGCTGTTTGATGGTTGAGTTTCTCCATAGGCCAGAATGTGAACTATGGTCTTGTCACAGACCCCTAAATACCCAAGTAGGGTAGAGATGAGAGTTTCTGCCTTGGCACATCCCACCTGCAGGATATGGGGCCCTATACATGGGGGGCTGATGGAAAGTCGTGTCTCAGGTTGTGTCAGACAGAGCATTAGTGCACAGGGCAGCCTAGGACATTCAGGTGCCTTCAAGTTTCCAGCAGGGTGATCCTCACGTGGGGATTCTGGGCAGACCGCTATGGCCATTCTTCTTTTTGGAAGGCAGGCAGAAGATGGAGTTGTGGCTCCCAAATGAACAATTTGGAGGGCTGGCGGGCCAGGAGGGTGAGAACGGAATTCTGAACGCACAAGTGCCATTACCGTTCAGTGCTGAGCACATGGCATTTCCAATGTACAGCGTCTGAATTGAGATCTCCAGCACCTGAATCAGGGCACGTGTCAGATGGTTGCTCATGCTGGAGTTTGTGTCCATGATGGCTGACGAGTGGAGGGGTTGACTCTTGAGGACTTGGAGGTCTTTCCAGGCTGGGGATTGTGAGCTGCTCCGAACAGCAAGCTTTCCTTCTGCGGGATAGGGTGAGTCCGTTTGGATGGCATCAGAGTCTCCCATATGGAAAGACATTATAGTAGAAGTAACCGCATGGATGCCTGAGAAGCCCAGCTCGGCTTACCATTCCAGCCCAGGAACAAGGCTGTATTGACCTGGTGGCTTTGGGGCAAAATGCCCATGGGGCTGAAATTACAGGGAGGCTCTATCTGATGGGTCACCAGTCTGGCTTGTGACCAGGGAGACCTTAGAATGTGGCGGGGGCTCAGGCGCCATGCAGGATTATCCTCCCCTGAGGGGTGGACGCAGCTCCCAAGAGTCAGGTTGCCTTCCGGAGACAGGTGGTGTTCTGTTTTGTGGCTTAGTGATCAAGTGTTGGACCATATTTAGGTATTCAAGAGTTTGCCTCTTGAGGCGGATGCCTACAAGCCTAAGCGAAGGGTCCATTCAGGTCCTAGGGGTATGTCAGTTTCCATCTTCTGATTCAGGGCCATTAACTTGGGTCTCTGCCTAGAGGTAGGTGTCTGGCATGTGTCTGAATGTGCCTTTTTTCCAAGGCGGCCAACGAATTTGGGGTGGGCTCAGGGGCCTTGCAGGTGTCTCCCAATCTGGAGGGTTTGTGCAAATGTGACGGGCAGATTTTCCCTCGGGTGGGTAGGCAGAGTCTTGTGCTGTGGCTCCAGAGGCTCCATCCTGTCGGCCAGGGCTTTGGGGACAAAAGTCTGCAAACACAAACTCGGGATAGGGTTCTGGGCCTGGTGATGGCAAGCCCGATCTGCAGACCTTGAGGGCACTGCCCCTTAATCTGAAATGATGACGATGGGAAGGCGGGAGCGCAGGCTTTTCTTTCTGGGTTGTGTGTCTGGGTTGGCCACGGAATGTAGCAGTATCCTCATGGGGCCATGGGGGATTCTGCCTCTGTGAGGATTCTGCCTGGCTCCCAAAAGTTAGATGTCCTTCAGGAGGAAAGGAACAGTGCTGTTTTCTGTCTCACAGGTCCCAACATAGCAAGGATTCGGAGTCAGCTTCTGGATCCGGGCACCTGGAGAACCCGACCCAGGGGGAGGATGTGGGCCTAGAGACATGTCAGGCCCTATATGAGGGCTCCTGGTCCAGCTAGTGAGGGGGCTGGTTTGAAAACTTGCTTAGGATGAGGCTCAGAATGCCTGTTTGTGTCCAGTGCCGCCCTCCTTGGTGGGCATGGTCTCATGGGCCATGCAGCTGGCTCCCACTCTGAGGGTTAGACCCACTACCCCACAGCAAGCTTTTCCCATCATGGGGAAGGAGGTGTGCTCTTTGATGCTTGAGGTTCCCCTATAGGCCAGAATTTGAGCTATTGTCTTGGCACAGATGCCTGAATACCCACGTTGGTTAGAGATGAAAGTCTCTGTCCTTGGCATATCCCACATGCAGTATATAGTGCCTGCTACCTAGGAGCCTGTTGTGAGGTTGTGGCTAAGGCTGTGTCAGGCAAAGCATTAGTGCATTGGGCAGCCTAGGACATTCAGGTGCCATCAGGTTTCCAGCAGGGTGATCCTCACGTGGGGATTCTGGGCAGACCCCTAGGGCCCTTCTTCTTTCGCGAGCACAGGCAGAAGACAGCGTTGTCGCTCCTTAATGAACAATCTGGAGGGCTGGCGGGCCAGGAGTGTGAGGACGGAATTCTGAACGCACAAGTGCCCATTTCATTCAGTGCAGAACACATGGTATTTCCAATGTGCAGCATCTGACTCGAGATATCCAGTACCTGAGTCAGGGCATGTGTCCATGATGGCCGACGAGTGGACTGGTGGACTCATGAGAACATGGAAGTCTTCCATGGGGCTGGGGCTTGTGAGCTGCACCGAACAGCAGCACGCTTTCCTTCTGTGGGACAGGGGGAGTCTGTTTTGATGGCATCAGGGTCCCCCATATGGAAGACGTTGTAGCAGAAGTAACCGCATGGATGCCTGAGAAGCCCAGCTCCGCTTACCATTCCAGCCCAGGAACAAGGCCGTATTAATCTGGTGGCTCTGCGTCAAAATGCCCTTGGGGCTGAGATGACAGGGATCCTCATTCTGATGGGTCACAATGCTTGCTTGTGTCCAGGGAGACCTTAGAATGTGGCAGGGGCTCAGGCACCATGCAGGATTCTCCTCTCCTGAGGCTTGGACGGAGCTCCCAAGAGCCAGGTTGCCTTATGGGAATGGAGGTGTTCTATTTTATGGATCAGGGATCAAGTGTTGGACCATATGTAGGTATTCCAGAATTTGCATCTGTAGGTAGATGCCTACAAACTTAAGTGAGGGTTCCGTTTGTTAGGGTCCGTGATCAAGGAATGAGACTGACACAAAGTGAAAATCAAGCAAAGTTTTATTTTGCGCCATGCATCAGAAACCAAACTGCATTAGAAACCAAACTGCATTAGAAACCAAACTGCATTAGAAACCAAACTGCATTAGAAACCAAACCGACTGGTAGGTGCCCGAGTCTTGCTGGGGACCACCACCTCCCAGTCGCTGGGGTCCCCCCTGGAGGCTCCCTGCCTCACCCTCACTGTACCACAGACCCACTCCTGGCATGGCTGCACCGTTGGCTCTTGAGAGGCTGCTCCTGATGGCGGCGCTGCCCGAGGCGGCGTGGCTGCTTGCGGCGGCGCTGCTGCTGATACTCTGGCTCAGGGTGGCATCGCTCGTGGCATCACAGTGGCGCCGCTGCCGCTGCTGCTCTGGGCGGTGCTGCTCGCGGTGGCGCTGCTGCCGCTGCTGCTCTTGACGGTGCACGGGGCGATGCCGCTGGAGTTGGCGCCGCTGCTGCTGCTGCTCTGGGCGGTGCGGTGCAGGGGGCGATGCCGCTTGAGGTGGCGCCGCCACCGCTGCTGCTCTGGGCGGTGCACGGGGCAATGCCGCTGGCTGTGGCGCCGCTGCCGCTGCTGCTCGCAGTGGTGCACGGGGCGGCACCGCTCGTGTTACAGCTCAAGGCGGCCCCGCCGCCGCTGCTGCTCTGGTGCAGGAGGGGGTGCCGCTCGCTGTGGCGCTGCTGCCGCTGCTGCTCGCGGTGGTGCACGGGGAAATGCCGCTCGCTGTGACGCCGCTGCCGCTGCTGCTCTGGGCGGTGCACGGGGTGATGCCGCTGGCTGTGGCGCCGCTGCCGCTCGCGGTGGTGCACGGGGCGGCACTGCTCGTGTTACAGCTCAAGGCGGCCCCGCTCGTGTTACAGCTCAAGGCGGCCCCGCCGCCACTGCTGCTCTGGTGCACGAGGCGGTGCCGCTTGCTGTGGCGTCGCTGCAGATGCTGCTCTGGGCGGTGCACGGGGAAATGCCGCTCGCTGTGGTGCAGCTGCCGCTGCTGCTCTGGGCGGTGCACCGGGCGATGACGCTCGCTGTGGCGCCGCTGCCGCTGCTGCTCTGGGCGATGCACGGGGCGATGCCGCTGGCTCTGGCGCCGCTGCTGCTGCTCGCGGTGGTGCACGGGGCGGCGCCGCTCATGTTACAGCTCAAGGCGGCGCCGCTGCCGCTGCTGCTCTGGTGCACAAGGTGGTGCCGCTTGCTGTGGCGCTGCTGCCGCTGCTGCTCTGGGCGGTGCACCGGGCGGTGCACGGGGCGGTGCATGGGGCTGTGCCGCTCATGTTACGGCGCCGCTCGTGTTACAGCTCGCGGTGGTGCAGGGCTCTTGCTAAAAAAAAAAAAAACCCTCTGCCATCCAGCCTCACAGACCATCTTTTATAGAGGTGGCTGAGCCCCGCCCACACACAGGTGGCCAATCGGATTTCAACCTACCACAGTTAATATATGCACACCCCTCTGACTGAATACGGCTATCTGGCCTGGCCCGCCCCTATATCCGGGGTTTACAGTTCCTCTGCCTAATCAGGCCCGTACACCGTTCAGGTCCTCGGGGTATGTCAGGTTCCATCTTCTGACTCAGGACCATTAACCTGGGTTTCTGCCTTTAGGTAGGTGTCTGGCATGTATCTGAATGTGCCTTTTTTCCACGTTGGCCAACGAATTTGGTGTGGGCTCAGGGACATTGCCGTAGTCTCCCAATCTGAAGGGATTGTGCAAATGTGATGGGCAGAGTTTCCTTCAGACAGGCCACAGAGTCCTGCGCTGCAGCTCCAGAGGCAACATCCTGGTGGGCCTGTTTGGCCAGGGTTTCCAGGACAAAAGTCTGCAAACACAAACTCGGGATAGGGCTAGTGGTGAGGTGATGGTAGGCCCAATCTATGGACAGTGAGGGCAGTGCCATGGGATCTGAAATGAGGGTGATGGGGAGGCGTTAGTGCAGACTTTTCTCTCTGGGTTGTTTGTCTCGGTTGGCTACAGAATGTTGTGGTAGCCTCATGGGGCCATGGGAGATTCTGTCTCTGTGAAGATTCTGCATGGCTCCAAAGGGTTTGGTGTCTTTCAGGGAGAAGGGAAGAGTGCTGTTTTCCTTCTCAGGGGTTAAGCCATTTCAGGGATTCTGAGTCAGCACATGGGTCCGGGCTCCAGGAAAACCCGACCAAGGGTGAGGATTTGGGCCTGGGAGCATTTCAGGCCTGATATGTGGGCTCCTGTTCCAGCTGGTGAGGGGATGACTTGAAAGTAGGCTCAGGCTGAGGGTCATAATGCCTTTCTGTGGCCTGGGCAGCCCTCCTTGGTGGGCGTGGTCTCATGTGCCTTGCAGGTGGCTCCCACTCTGAGCTTTAGAGTCCCATCCCCACAGCAAACTTTTCCCATCATGGTGAAGGAAGAGTGTTGTTTTATGCTTGAGGTTGCCCCCATAGGCCTTGATTTGAGCTATGGTCTGGGCACAGACACCTGAATACACAGGTTTGGTAAAGATGAGGGTCTCTGGCTATGGCAGGTCCTACCTACAGGATATGGGGCTGTTACCTAGGAGGTTGATGGGATGTCAGGGCTCAGGCTGTGTCAGACAGAGCCTTAGTGCACAGTTTGGACTAGGTTATTGGGGTGCCTTTGAGTTCCGGGCAGGTTGATCCTCACGTGGGGATTCTGGGCTGTCACCTAGGGCCCTTCGTCTTTCTGGACGTCGGGCAGAAGACTGTGTTGTGGCTCCAGGATGAATAATCTGGAGAATTTGCAGCTCAGGGAGGTGAGGACAGAAGTATGAAAGCAGAAGCGCCGGTTCAGTTCAGTGCCAAGCACATGACAGTTCCAATGTGCAGCATCTGACTCGAGATCTCCAGCACCTGAGTCAGGGCAAGTGTCGGATGGTTGTTCACGCTGGAGTTTATGTCCATGATGTCCGATGAATGGAGGGGTAGCCTGATGAGGCCATGGAGGTTTTCCCAGGCTGGGGCTTGTGAGCTGCAACTTGTGAACAGCAAGCTTTCCTTCTGCAGGACAGGGGGATTCCTTTTTGATGGCTCCAGTGTCCCCCATATGGAAAGACATGGTAGCAGAGCTCACCGCATAGATGTCTGTAAAGCCCAGCTCAGCTTATCTTTTCATCCCAGGAACAAGGCTTTTTCGATCTGTTGGCTCTGGGGCAAGTGTCCAGGAGGCTGTTCGACAGGGAGCCTCCTGCAGATGGGTCACAATGCTGCCTTTTGTCCATGGATACCTTAGAATGTAGTGGGGGCTCAGGCACCATGCAAGACTCTCCTCCCCTGAGGGTTGGTCGCAGCTCCCAAGAGCCAGGTAGCCTTCTGGGGACAGGAAGTGTTCTGTTTTGTGCTCAGGGATCAAGTGTTGGACCATATGTAGGTATTCCAGAAACTTCATCTGGGAACAGATGCCTGCAAACCTCAGCTAGGTTTCTGTGGAGGTCCTAGGGGCATGTCAGTTTCCTTATTCTGACTCAGGGCCATTGACCTGGGTGTCTGCCTGGAGGTAGGTGTCTCCCATGTGTCAGACTGCTCTTCCATGTCCAGGGTGGCCAGAGAAATTGGGTGGGCTCAGGGGCCTTGCAGGTGTCTCCCAATCTGGAGGGTTTGTGCAAATGTGACAGGCAGAGAATCCTTCGCGTAGGCAGGCAGAGTCCTGTGCTGTGGATCCAGAGGCCCAATCCTGGACAGCTTGTCAGCCAGAGCTTTGGGGACAAAAGTCTGTAAACACATACTCGGCTTAGGGTGAGGGTCGACATGATGACAGGCCCGATCTGTAGACCATGAGGGCAGTTCCTCGTGATCTGAAATTAGGGTGATGGGAAGCGGGAGCACAGGCTTTTCTGTCTGGGTTGTGTCTCGGTTTGCATGGAATGGATGGGTGACCTCATTGGTCCATGGGAGATTCTGCTTCAGTGGGGATTTTGCACGGCCCCCAAGGTTTTGGTGTCTTTCTGGATGAAGAGAAATGAGCTGTTTTCCTTCTCAGGGGTCCCGCCATAGCAGGGATTCCAGCGTCGGCTTCTGGGTACAGGTGCCTGGAGAACCTGACCGAGGGTGAGGATTTGAGCCTACGGGAATGGCAGGACCAATGCGGGCTCCTGGTCCAGCTACCGAGGGTCTTCCTTGAAAGCAGGCTCAGACTGATGGTTACAATGCCTGTTTTTTTACTCATGCCGGACCTCCTGGGTGGGCGTGGTCTCAAGGGCCATGCAGCTGGCTGCCACTTGGAGGTTTTGACCCCCATCTCCACAGCAAACATTTCTGGCAATGGGGAAGGAGGAGTGCTCTTTTGTGCTTGAGGTTCCCTAATAGGCTGTGATTTGAGCTATGGTCAGGGCACAGATGCCTGAACACCCAGGTTGAGTAGAGATGACAGCCTGGGGCAATGGCTGGTCCCAACTGCAGGTTATGGCTCCTGCTACCTGGGGGGCTGACTGCAGGTCAGGCCTCAGGCTGTGTCACACAGAGCATTAGTGCACAGTGCGGCCTGGATATTGTGGTTCCGACTAAGGCCGTGCAGGTTGATACTCACAAGGGGATTCTCGGCAGGCCCGTAGAGCCCTCCTTCTTTCTGAAGGGTGGGTATTAGGATGCATTGTGGCTCCAGAATTCCCAATCCGGTGGACTTTCAGGCCAGACAAGTGAGGATGGAAATCTGAACACAGAAGCTCTGGTTCAGTTCCGTGCCGATTACATTGCACTTCCAATGTAGAGCGTCTGACTTGAGATCTCCAGCACCTGAGTCAGGGTGAGTCCTGGATCGTTGCTCACGCTGGATTTTTTGTCCATGATGCCAGATGAATTGAGGGGTGGCCTCATGAAGCCATGAAGATTTTCCCAGGCTGGGGCTTTTGAGCTGCTATGAACAGCAAGCTTTCCTTCTGTGGGACAGGGGGAGTCCATTTTAATGGCTCCAAGGTCCCCCATATGGAAAGATATTGTAACAGAGCTCACCACATAGATTTCTGGAAAGCCAAGCTCAGCTTACCCTTTTAGCCCAGGAACAAGGTGTTTTCGATCTGGTGGATCTGGGGCAAGTGCCCAGGAGGCTGAGTTGACAGGGAGCCTCATGCTATAGGGTCAAAATCCTGGCTTGTGTCCAGGGAGACTTTAGAATGTGGAGGGGGCTCAGGCACCATGCAGGATTCTCCTCCCTTGGGTTGGACGCAGCTCGCAAGAGCTAGGTTGACTTTTGGGGACAGGAGGTGTTCTGTTTTGTGGCTCAGGGACCAAGCGTTGGATCATATGTAGGTACTCCGGAGCCTGCCTCTGGTGACAGATGCCTGCAAACCTAAGCTAGGGTTCCGTTGAGGTCCTAGGGGCATGCCAGTTTAAATTTTCTGACTCAGGGCTATTGACCTGGGTGTCTTCCTGGATGTCGGATCTGGCATGTGTCAGACTGTGTGTGCATTTCTGCCAGAGTGGCCAAAGAATTTGGGGTGGGTTCAGGGGCATTGAAGGTGTCTCCAAATCTGGAGGGTTTGTGATAATGTGATGAGCAGAGTTTCCTTCGGGTGGGCAGGCAGAGTCCTGTGCTGTGGCATCAGAGGCCCCATCCTGGAGGGCTGAAGGCTAGGGCTTTGGGGACAAAAGTCAGCAAACACAAACCTGGGTTATGGTGATGGGCGAGGTGATGGCAGCCCGGAACTGCAGACCGTGGGGGCATTGCCTCAGGATCTGAAATTCGGGCAATTGGGAGGCCAGAGCACAGTCTTTTCTGTCTGGGTTGTCTGTCTCTGTTTGCCACGGAATGGAGGGGTGGCCTCATGTGTCAATGGGAGTTTCTGCCTCTGGGGGGATTTGGCACAGCTCCCAAGGCTTTGTAGTCTTCTGGATGAAGGAAAGAGAGCTGTTTTCCATCTCAGGGGACTCGCCATAGCAGCGATTCCAGAGTCGGCTTCTGGGTCCAGGCCCTTGGAGAACCCGACCGAGGGTTAAGATTTGGGCCAAGGGGCATGGCAGGCCCGATATGTGGGCTCCTGGTACAGCTGCGAGGGGTCTTGTTTGAAAGACGGCTCAGCTTAATGGTCACAATACCTGTTTGTGTCCAGGGCGGAACTCCTGGGTGGACGTGGTATCATGGGCCATGCACCTGTCTCCTACTCTGAAGGTTTGGTTTCCATCCCCACAACAAGCTTTTCTGGCCATGGTGAAGGAGGAGTGGTCTATTTGCTTCAGGTTCCACCTTAGGCCGTGCTTTAAGCTATGATCTGGGCACAGATGGCTGAACACCCATGTTGGGTAGACATGACAGACTAGGGCCATGGCCTGTCCCACCTGAAGGAGATGGGACCCGGTACCTGGGGGGCTGACTGGAGGTCAGGGCTCAGGCTGTGTCACACAGAGCATTAGTGCGCAGTGCGACCTGGATATTGGGGTTCCGTCTAGGGCCGTGCAGGTTGATCCTCACCTGGGGTTTCTGGGCATAACCATAGGACCCTTCATCTTTCCGGAGGGCAGACAGAAGGCTGCCTTTTGTGGCTCCAGAATTCCCAATCTGGAGGGCTAGCGGGTGAGATGGGTGAGGACGTAAGTGTGAACGAACAAGCGCCTGTTCAGTTCATCGCCGAGCACATGGCTGTTACAATATGCAGCGTCTAATTGGAGAACCCCAGCACCTGAGGCAGGGAGAGTGTCGGATGTTCGCTCACGCTGGAGTTTTGTCCATGATGCCCAATGAGTGGAGGGGTGGCCTCATGAGACCATGGAGGTTTCCCTGGCTGGGGCTTGTGAGTTGCTCCGAACAGCAAACTTGCCTTCTGTGGGAGACGTTGAGTTCGTATTGATGGCTACATGGTTCCACATCTGGAAAGACATGGTAGCATAGCTCACCATATAGATGTCTGTAAAGCCAAGCTCAGCTTATATTTTCAGTCCAGGAACAAGGCAGTTTTGATCTGGTGGTCTGGAGCAAGTGCCCAGGGTGCTGAGTTCCAAGGGAGCCTCGTGCTGATCGGACACCATGCTGGCTTGTCCAGGGAGACTTTAGAATGTGGTGGGGGCTCAGGCGCCATGCATGATTCCTTTACCATGAGGGCTGGATGCAGCTCCCAAGAGCCAGGTTGACTTCTGGGAACAGGATGTGTTTTGTTTTTTGACTCAGGGACCAAGCATTGGACCATATGTGGTATTCCAGAACCTCCCTCTGGGGACAGATGCCTGCAAACTTAGCTAGGGTTCTGTTGAGGTCCTAGGGGTATGTCAGTTTCCATCTTATTATTCAGGGCCATTGACCTGGGTGTCTGCCTGGATGTAGGTGTCTGCGTGTGTCACACTGTATTTCTGTCTAGAGCGGCCTTCGAATTTGGGTGGAATCAGGGGCCTTGCAGGTGTCTCCCAATCTGGAGGGTTTGTGCAACTCTGTCGCGCAGAGTTTCCTATGGGAAGGCAGGCAGAGTCCTGCTCAGAGGCTCAAGATGCTCCATCCTGGAGGACCTGTAGGCCAGGGTTTTGGGGAAAAAAGTCTGCAAACACAAACTCGGGTTAGAGTGAGGGGCGAGCTGATGGCAGGCCTGATCTGCAGACCTTGAGGGCAGTGCCTCGGGATCTGAAATTAGGGTGCCACAGATTCGGGTCCACAGGCTTTTTTGTCTGGGTTGTGTGTCTCGACTGGCCATGGTATGGAGTTGTGCCCTCATGTGACCATGAGAGATTCTGCCTCTGTGAGGATTCTGCCCGACTCCCAAGGTGTTGCTGTCTTTCAGGGGGAAGAGAAGCGTGCGGTTTTCCATCTCAGGGGTCCAACCATAGCAGGGATTCCAGAGTCAGCTTCTAGATCCGGGTGCCCGGAGAACCCGACCGAGGGTGAGGATTTGGGCCTAGGGGCATGTCACACCCGATATGCGGGCTGCTTGTCAAACTAGCAAGGGGGCTGTTTTGAAAGCAGGCTCAGGCTAAGGGTCATAATGCCTCTCTGTGGCCAGGGCAGCCCTTCTGGGTGGGTGTGGTCTCATGGGCCACACAGCTGGCTCCCACTCTGAGAGTTAGACTCCCATCCATACAGGAAGCTTTTCCCGTCATGGGGTAGGACGAGTACTCATTGATGCTTGTGGTTCCTCCATAGCCCGGGATTTGAGCTATGTTCTGGACACAGATGCCTGAATACTCAGGTTGGGTAGAAATGACAGTCTCTGGCCTTGGTACGTCCCACCTGCAGGATATGGGGCCCACTACCAGGGAGGTTTTGGGAGGTCGGGACTCAAGCTCTGTCAAACAGAGCATTAGTATACAGTGTGGCCTAGGACGTTGGGGGGCCATCGAGTACCTTGCAGGTTGATCCTCACGTGGGGATTCTGGCAGACTCCTAGGGCGCTTCTTCTTTCTGGAGGGCAGACAGAAGACTGCGTTGTGGCTCCTGAATGAACAGCCTGGAGGGCTGGCGGGATAGTAGGCTGTGGACGCAATTCTGAAGGCACAAGCGCCATTTCCCTTCAATGCCGAGCACCTGACATTTCCCATGTGTAGCTTCTGACTCGATATCTCCTGCACCTGAGTCAGGCCACATGTCAGATGGTCGCTCACACTGGAGTTTGTGTCCATTAAGGCCAACGAGTGGAGGGGTGGCCTCATGAGGCCATGAAGTCTTCCCAGGCTGGGACATGTGAGATGCTCCAAACAGCAAGCTTTCCTTCTGTGGGACAGGGGGAGTCCGTTTGGGTGGTATAATGGTCCCGCATATGGAAATCGTCGTAGCAGAAGTCACTGCATGGATCCCTATAAAGCCCAGCTCTACTTAGCCTTCCAGCCCAGGAACAATTCCATTTCGATCTGGTGTCTCTGTGACAAAGGGGCCAGGTTGCTGAGGTGACAGGGATCCTCATTCTGATGGGTCACAAGGCTGGCTTGTGTCCAGGGAGACCTTAGAATGTGGCAGTGACTCAGGCGCCATGCAGGATTCTCCTTCCCTGAGGGTTAGACACAGCTCCTAAGAGCCAGGTTGCCTTCTGAGGACAGGAGGTGTTCTGTTTTCTGGCTCAGAATTCAAGTCTTGGAACATATGTAGTTATTCCAGAGTTTGCCTCTGGTGGCAGATGCGTGAAAACCTATGCTAGGGTTCCGTTGAGGTGCTTGGAGTGATTCAGGTTCCATCTCTGACTCAGGGCCATGGAATTGGGTGTCTGCCTGACATAGGTGTCTGGTCTGTGTCCGAAGGCGCCTTTTTTCCAAGGCGGCCAACGAATTTGGGGTTGGCTCATGGGCATTAGGGGTCTCCCAATCTGGAGGGTTTTTACAAATGTGATGGGCAGAGCATCCTTCTAGTGTGCAGGCAGAGTCCTGCACTGTGGCTCCATCCTGGAGGGCCTGTCAGCCAGGGCTTTGGGGACAAAGTCTGAAAATACCAACCCGGCTAAGGTTTAGGGGTGAGGTGATGGCAGGCATGATCTGCGAACCGTGAGGGCAGTAACCTGGTATCTAAAATGGGGGCAATGGGGAGGCGGGAGCACAGACTTTTCTGTCTTGTTTGTGTGTCTTGGTTGGCCATGGAAGAATTGGTAGCCTCATGGGGCCATGGTAGATTCTGCTTCTGTGAGGATTCTGCCCTGCTCCCAAGGGTTTGGTGTCTTTCAGTTGAAGGGAAGAATGCTGTTTCTGTCTCAGGGTTCCCTCCATTGCAGGGAATCCAGAGTCGGCTTCTGGGTATGGGCACCTGGAGAACCCGACCGAGGGTGAGGATTTGGGCCTAGATGCATGTCACGCCTGATATGCGGGCTCCTGGTCCAGCTAGCAAGGAGCCTGGTTTGAAAGAGGGCTCAGGCTGAGGGTCGCAAAGCTTGTTTGTGGCCAGGGCGGCCCTCCTCAGTGGTCATGGTCTAATTGGCCATGCAGCTGACTCCCACTCTGAGGGTTAGAACCCATCCCCACAGCAAGCTTTTACCATCGTGGGGAAGGAGGAGGGCTCTTTGAAGCTTGAGGTTCCCCCATTGCCTGGGATTTGAGCTATGGTCTGAGCACAGAACCCTGAAAACCCAAGTTGGGTAGAGATGAAAGTCTCTGCCCTTGGCATATCCCACGTGCAGTATATAGTGCCCACTATCTAGGAGCCTGATGGGAGGTCGGGGCTCACACTGTGTCAGACAGAGCATTAGTGCACAGGGCAGCATGGATCTTGGAGTGCCATCGAGGTCCATTCCGGTTGATCCTCACGTGGGGATTCTGTGAAGACACCTAGGGCCCTTATTCTTTCTGGGGGCAGGCAGATGCCTGCATTGGAGCTCCCGAATGAACAATCTGGAGGGCTGGAGGGCCAGGAGGGTGAGGACCAAATTCTGAATGCACAAGCACCGGTTCTGTTCAGTGCCGAGCACATGACATTTCAATGTGCAGCATCTGACTCGAGATCTCCCTCACGTGAGTCAGGGCAGATGTCAGATGATCACTCACCCTGGAGTTTTTGCCCATGATGGCCGACGAATGGAGGGGAGGTCTCATTAGGCCACGGAGGTCTTCCCGGGTTGGGGCTTGTGAGCTGCACCGAACAGCAAGCTTTCCTTCCGTGGGACAGAGGGAGGTCGTATTGATGGCACCAGGGTTCCCCATAGGGAAAGACGTCGTAGTATAAATCACCACATGGATGCATGGAAAGCCCAGTTCCGCTTCGCCTTCCAGCCCAGGAACAAGTCCGTTTTGATCTGGTGGTTCCGGGGTATAGTGCCCAGGGATCTGAGGTGACAGGGAGCCTCATTCTGATGGGACACAATTCTGGCTTGTGTCCAGGGAGACCTTAGAATGTGGCGGGGGCTCAGGAGCCATGCAGGATTCTCCTCCCCTGAGGGTTGGACGCATCTCCCAAGAGCCAGGTTGCCTTATGGGGACATTAGGTGTTCTGTTTTGTTCCTCAGGGAACAAGTGTTAGACCATATGTAGGTATTCGAGAGATTGCCTCTGCAGACAGATGCCGGGAAACCTAATCTAGGGTTCCCTTGTGGTCCTAGGGTATGTCCTTTACCATCTTCTGACTGAGGGCCATTGTCTGAGTGTCTGCCTGGATTTAGGTATCTGGCATGTGTCCAAATGAGCCTTTTTTCCAAGGCAGCCAACTAATTTGGGGTGGGCTCAGGGGCATTGCAGGTGTCTCGCAATCTGGAGGGTTTGTGCAATGTGACGGGCAGAGCTTCCTATGGGTGGGCAGGCAGAGTCCTTCCCTGTGGCTCCAGAGGCGCCATCCTGGAGGACCTTTTGACCAGGGCTTTGGGGACAAAAGTCTGCAAACACAAACTCGGGATATGTTTTGGGGTGAGGTGATGGCAGGCCCAATCTGCAGACCATGAGGGCACTGCTTCTGTATCTGAAATTAGGGCAACAGGGAGGCGGTAGCACAGGCTATTCTGTCTGGGTTGTTTGTCCTGGTTGGCCATGGAATGGAGCGGAGGCCTGATGGGTCCATGGGAGATTCTGCCTCTGTGGGGATTTTGCACAGCTCCCAAGGTTTTGGTGAATTTCTGGATGAAGGGAAGAGAGCTGTTTTCTGTCTCAGGGGTCCACCATAGCAGGGATTCCAGAGTCTGCTTCTGGTTCCAGGCACTTGAAGAACCTGACTCAGGGTGAGGATTTCGGCCTAGGGGCATGGCAGGCCCGATATGCGGGCTCCTGGTCAAGCTCTGGTGGGGGCTTGTTGGAAAGCAGGCTCAGGCTGATGGTCACAATGCCTGGTTGTGCCCAGAGCGGAGCTCTTGGTTAGATGTGGTCTCATGGGCCATGCAGCTGGCTCCCACTCTGAGGATTTGACCCCCATCCTCACAGCAAGCTTTTCTGGCCATGGGAAAGAGGAGTGTTATATTGTGTTTGAGGTTCCCCCATAGACCGGGATTTGAGCTATGGTCAGGGCACAGATGCCTGAACACACAGATTGGATAGAGATGACAGCATCGGGCTATGGCCGGTCCCACCTGCAGGAGATGGCACCCACTACCTGGGGGGCTGACTGGAGGTCAGAGCTCAGGCTCTGTCAGAGATAGCATTTCTGCGCAGTGCATCCTGGATATTTGTGTTCCGTGTAGGGCCGTGCAAGTTGATCCTCACATGGGGATTCTGGGCAGACCCAAAGGGCACTTCGTCTTTCTGTAGGGAAGGCAGAAGGCTGTGTTGTGGCTCCAGAATTTCCAATTTGGAGGGCTTGCAGCCCAAGAGGTTGAGGACACAAGTCTTAATGCCCAAGCACTGGTTCACTACAGTGCTGAGCACTTGCCATTTGCAATATTCGAGATCTCCAGTACCTGAGTCAGGGAGAGTGTCGGATGGCAGCTCATGCTGGAGTTTGTGTCCATGATGCCTGATGAAGGGAGGGGTGGGGTCATGTGGCCATGTAGGTTTTCCCAGGCTAGGGCTTCTGAGCTGCTCTGAACAGCAAGCTTTCCTTCTCTGGGACAGGGTGTGTCCGTATGAATTGCTCCAGGGTCCCCCATATGGATAGGCATGGTAGCAGAGCTCACCACATAGATGTCTGGAAAGCCCAGCTCAGCTTCTCCTTTCAGCCCAGGAACAAGGCAGTTTCGATCTGGTGTCTCTGGGGCAAGTGCCCAGTGGGCTGAGTTGACAGGGAGCCTCATGCTGATGGGTCACAATACTGGATTGTGTCCAGGGAGACCTTAGAATGTGGTTGGGGCCAAGGGTCCATGAAGGCTTCTCCTCCCCTGAGGGTTGGACCAGATCCCAAGAGGCAGGATACCTTCTGGGGACAGGAAATATTCTATTTTTTTGGATCAGAGTCCTAGTGTTGGTCCATATGTAGGTATTCCAGAACCGGCTTCTGGTGACAGATGCCTGCCAACCTCAGCTAGGGTTCCATTGACATCCTAGGGGCATGTAAGTTTCCATCGTCTGACTTAGGGCCCTTGACCTTGGTGTCTGCCTGGAGGTAGGTGTCTGGCATGTGTCAGACTGCGCATATCTGTCCAGAGCGGCCAATGAAATTGGATGGACTCAGGGGCATTGCAGGTGTCTCCCAATCTGGAGGGGTTGTGCAACTGTGACGGGCAGAGTCCTTCGGGAGTCCAGGCAGAGTCCTGCACTGTTGCACCAGATGCCACATCTTGGAGGGCCTGTGGGCCAGGGATTTGGGGACAAAAGTCTGCAAACACAAACTCGGGATAGGGTGAGGGGTGATGTGATGGCAAGCCCCATTTCAGAATGTGATGGCAGTGTCTCGGGTTCTAAAATTAGGGCTATGGGGAGGCTGGAGTGCAGACGTTTCTCTCTGGGTTGTGTGTCTCAGTACACTACGGAATGGAGTGGTGGCCTCATGGTCCATGGGAGATTCTGCCTCTGTGGGGATTTTGCATGGCTCCCAAGGTTTTGGTGTCTTTCTGGATGAAGGGAAGAGAGCTGTTTTCCTTCTCAGGCATCCCTCCATAGCAGGGATTCCAGAGTCGGCTTCTGGGTCCGGGCACCTGGAGAAACAGACCGAGGGTGAGGATTTGGGCCTAGGGGCAAGGAAGGCCCGAAATGAGGGCTCCTGGTCCAGCTACCAAGGGTCTTCTTTGAAAGCAGGTTCAGGTTGATGTTCACAATGCCTGTTTGTGCCCAGGGCGGACCTCCAGGGTAGGCATGTTCTCATGGGCCATGCAACTGGCTCCCACTATGAGGGTGTGACCCACATCTCCACAGCAAGCTTTTCCATCCATTGGGATGGAGGAGTGCTCCTTTGAGCTTGATCTTCCCCATAGGCTGGTATTTGAGATATGGTCTGGGCACAGATGCCTGAACACCTAGGTTGGGTAGACATGACAGACTAGGGCCATGGCCTGTCCCACCTGAAGGAGATGGCACACGCTACCTGGGGGGCTGACTGGAGGTCAGGGCTCAGGCTGTGTCACACAGAGCATTAGTGCACAGTCGGCCTGGATATTGGGGTTCCATCTAGGGGCGTGCAGGTAGATCCTCCCATGGGGATTATGGGTTGGCCCATAGGATCCTTCTTCTTTTTGGAGGGCAAGCAGAAGGCTGCGTTGTGACTCTAGAATTCCCAGTCTGGAGGATTTGTTGGCCAGGAGGGTGAGGACGGAAGTCTGCATGCACAAGCGCAGTTTCTGTTCAGTGCAGAACACATGGTATTTCCAATGTGCAGCGTATGACTCGAGATCTCCAGCACCTGAGTCAGGGCGAGTGTCAGATTATCACTCACACTGGAGTTTGTGTGCATGATGCTAGATGAATGGAAGGGTGGTATCATGAGGCCATGTAGGTTTTCCCAGGCTGGGGCTTGTCCGCTGCTCCGAACAGCAAGCTTTTCGTCTGTGGGACAGGGGGAGTCCGTTTTGATGGCTCTATGGTCCCCCATATGGAAATACATGGTAGCAGAGCTCACCACATAGATGTCTGGAAAGCCCAGCTCAGCTTATCCTCTCAGCTCAGGAACAAGGTAGTTTCGATCTGATGGCTCTTGGGCAAGTGCCCAGGGGGCAGAGTTGACAGGAAGCCTCATGCTGATGGGTCACCATGCTGGCTTGTATCCAGGGATACCTTAGAATGTGGCGGGAGCTCAGGTGCCATGCAGGATTCTCCTCCACTGAGGGTTGGACGCAGCTCCCAAGAGCCAGGTTGCCTTCTGGGACAGGAGGTGCTCAACCACTTCTTAAAGCTTAGTCTGTGAGGCTTGGGGGGCGGGGGGATAAGTAGGAGGAGTTAGAATAGCCATTAGAGAATAGGAGGAGTTAGAATTGCCATTAGAATTAGATTAGAAGGAGTTAGAATAGCCGTTAGAGTAGTAGAAGGAGTTAGAGTAGACGTTAGAGTAGCCATTGGGAGCATTTAAGGTAGTTGTAGGAGTGATAGCTTTGGGTTCGTCAGGAGTATTGGAGCTTCAGGATCATCAGGAGCATTGGGAGCGGTATTGCTGGGAGTGGGACCGCCACGAGCGGCCTCGCCTCCCCAAACAGAAGTGCTGCCCACGACCGGCCTCATGGTGGTCGTGCTGTGACCTGGTTCCCTGCCCAGATCTGTGGCCTCACCAGAGTGGCGTCATTTAGGGGAGTGGCCTAGTCGGCGTGCCGCCTCGTTGGAGAGCTGCCTGTTCCGGAGTGACCCCTTCATCATCAGTTGCGGCCTTCGTCCAGCGTGTGGCCTCTTCCAGAGCCGCCTCGTCTGGGGAGCGGCCTTGTTGGAGTGGCATCATGGGGAGCAGAGTCTGTGTCATCAGGGTTGTCGTCCTCGTCATCGTCGCCTCTTTGTCATTGGGAGCGGCGTCCTCAAGGTCGTCGCCTTTACGTAAGAAATGGTCCCGACATGCCAGTTTCATTTTTGATGCTTGGCCTGAAATTAAGCTTTGCTTAATTTTAACTTCGTGTCAGTCTCATTCCTTTGATCAGGGACACTTACACTGGGGGCTCGCCTGGGATCAAACAATGAGAACTGAGCCAGCATCAGAATTTATGGGAAAAGCCTCTGGGGGTGTTGGGATCTTGTTTGTCTCTCTGGTTGGAGCTCCTGGGTATGGCCCACTGGGGAGAAGATGGACACCACTATGCTTCCCAGGCTGAAGCGTATTTGGGGATGCCCCATTTCTCTGTTGGTAGATCGACATAAGGTTCGAGTCCAACTTGGCGGTTGTGCTGGTTCGAGTCCCCTTAGATGGTCACCAGGGGATTCGAGTCCCCCTATGTGGTGACCAGGGGGTTTGATTCCCCCTAGGCAGCCAGGGGGTTCGCATCCCCTTAGGCGGTCATTGGGGGTTCGAGTCCCCCAAAGCAGTCATCGGGGGTTCGAGTCCCCCTAGGCGGTCAGGGGATTTGAGTCCCCCTAGAAAATCCCGACCAGTGGCAGGACCGCTGGACCTGCAGTTGTATTTGTCTTGTGCTTTTGTTTTCCGCTGTGTTGTTTGTTGTGTTTGGCAGGATGGGACAGGCAGAGAGTAAGGGGTCTCTGAATTTCGTCTTTCTCTTCCTCATAATAGCTGTGGGGCTTCTTCCTCACTCATTTCTTGTGCTAAGAGCTATAACGAGCCAACTGGGTTTAGTCTAACTTCGGACGGAGACTTTAAGGAATATTCACAAGCAGCCTCCAAAACTCCCTTAGTTTGGGGAATTCCTTGGCTTCTCTGGCCCGACGTAAACTGCCTAGCCCGTCCCCCTGGCTGGCGGGAAAGCATGGCGTCTGAAGTGGAATGGGCCCAGGTGGAACATGAAATCTGTTAGCAAAGAGGTGACTGAACTGATGGTTAATTGTCTGTCTCAGGGTTTTAATGCGCAATTGTTAAAGTAGCTTTCAGAGTCTTTGGTAACCTAAAGCTTTAAAGTTTTGCTTGGATGACAAATGGATGAAGTACTAGGGTGCTGGTTGCTGGAACTAGGTTTGTACTTTTGAAATCTGTTGGTAAACATGTTTTGTGCTTAACTGCTATTGCAAAAGTTCACAATTGGTTAATATTTAGTCTTCACTTGAGATTGAGATGTTTCTAAGAAAATGTAACTGGTTTTCTTTGCCCACCCAGAATTAGATCTCTTTGACTCATAGGGCTTTTCACTGATATGGTAAGTTATTCAGGAAGTACTGCTAAATCAATGACAAACCTTGGGTTACATTTGGGTAAATGCTGTACCTACTCCAGAGGTTCTATATATTTTCTAAAGTTTTAATGTTTTTTTAAAGATTTTATTTATTTATCTGACAGAGAGAGATGACAAGTAGATAAAAGAGGCAGGTAGAGAGAGGGAGAGAGGAGGAAGGAGGTTCCCTGCTGAGCAGAGATCCGGATGCGGGACTCGATCCCAGGACCTGAGATCATGATCTGAGCCAAAGGCAGAGGCTTAACCCACTGAGCCACCCAGGCACCCTAAAGTTTTAATGTTTTGATAAGGGACATCATTTAATATTTAACCGTATCTATTGTGAGTTTTCTGTCATTTGTAATTGTTTAAATTCTCTTATAAGATGAATTCTGCCATAAGGAAATTCATATAGGAGACTTTCAGAAAAAATACGGTTCTTTGATATGTTGAAATCCTGAAACTGCATTTCCAGAAGAAAAATTGCAATTGCTCTAAACCAGAATTAGTACGGTGACTCAAGGTAAGAATGAGTCTCCAGGAGCTTTCCTAGAAAGGCTCATTGAAGCCTATAAAATGTATAGCCCAATGGACCCTGAGGCACCCGAAAATCAGGGGGCAGTGAATCTTGCTTTTGCCAGTCAGTCAGCCCTGGATATAAGGAGGAAACAACAGGAAATTGAAGGATTTGAAAAGAAGAATCTGATTGAGATATTGGGAATAGCAGAAAAGGTGTTTAACAACAAGGATGCAAAGGAGGATGAAAAACAAACAAATAGCTGGTTAAGGTTTTGGCATTACATGAGATAGGTAGGGGATAGTAAATGGAAGGAAAAGCCTAAGCACAGACAAGGCAGGTGGGAAGACTTAGATTCAGATCAGTGTGCTTACTGTAAGGAAAAAGACACTGGGCTAGGGAGTGCCCCAAAAGGAAGATGGCAATGCTGGCCACCAGAGTAAGAATTGAAGTGGAGGGGAAATTACTTAATTTTTTTCGTGGAACATGGGAGCCCAATTTTCATCATTACTTAAACCTATGGGAAAACTATTGAGAGGAAGTTTGGGTACAAGGAGCAAATGGCACAGCGAGACATAAATGGACAACAGAAAGGACTTTAAATTTGGCCTCAGGAGTAGTGAAACATCGATTTTGGGTCCTCCCTAATGCCCCATATAACTTGATGGGAAGAGATCTCCTCCACAAGTTACGGGCTGGCATTCAGTTCTCAGAAGGAGACATGAGTGTAACCTTGAGACAACCCACTTACAGGTGCTTATGGCAGCAATAGATGAATAACTCCTTTATGAGCCAGTCTCAAAACCAGAGGGGACAAAGGCGGGGAGCCTCCTCCAAATCCTACAGGTCGAGTTTCCCGAGGTCTGGGCAAATGGTAAGCCCCCTGGCTTGGCTAAGGGACAAACTCAAGTGGTGGTACAATTAAAGTCGATGGTTACAGCTCTTCACATTCAGTAGCACCACCTTCCCCAGGAAGCGAAGGAAGGGATCAGAAAGCATATTAACAATCTCCAAGGAGACGTGATCCTAGTTCGTTGCACATCTACATGGAACACACATTTGCTGCCTGTCAAAAAGCCCAGAATGGGGAATATTGACCCGTTAGGACTTGTGGGAATTTAATAAACAGGTTGAAGATATCCTCCCGATGGTGCCTAACCCCTATACCCTACTCTCCCTCCTGGGGCCCCCCAAAACTGTGTATACCATCTTAGATCTCAAGGATGCATTTTTCTGCATATCTTTAGCAAGGTCATCTCAACCCCTTTTTGCTTTTGAGTGGTCTGACCCAAAGGAAGTATTCCAAGGCCAACTGACCTGTACAAGACTTCTCCAAGGAATAAATAATTCAAGCCACCATTATTTTTGATGAGGACCTACACGAGGATTTGCATGAGTACAGAACTTCCAACACAGTATTCACTCTGCTACAGTATGTTGATGACTTGCTAGTAGGGGCTGAGGACTATGAGTCATGTTTGCAGGGGACGAGATCTCTCTTACAGACTCTGCAGGAAAAAGGGTGTTGGGTGTCAGCACAGAAAGCACAGCTCTGTTATAACCATGCCACATATCTAAGCTTTGATGTCCACGAGGGAGTGCGTTCACTGAGTCCAGGAAACAGGTGATCACCCGATACCCCCGCCCAACCACGTCCTGACAAGTCAGGGAGTTTCATGGATGGTGGGCTTCTGTAGGCTGTGGATACTTCAGTTTGTGGAGATTACCCAACCTCCCTACAAAGTGGCAAAAGGGGGCCTCACTAAGATAGAGTGGACAGCTGAGGAAAAAGGAGCATTTCAGGAATTACAAACAGCTGTACTGAGTTCATTGGACATCCCAGATGTTACCAAGCCCTTCCAATTGTATATGGATAAAAAAATGCAGGGGTGGCCAAAGGAGATTTGACTCAGAATCCGGGGCTTTGGCAAAGGCCATTAGCCTATCTTAGCATGAAAATAGATCCAGTAGTGGCTGGATTTCCCTCTTGCCTCTGCATAATTGTTGCCATGGCCCTCCTGGTCAAGGATGAAAGTAAATTGAATTTCGGTCAAAATCTCATCTTGACCACGACCCATGCAATTGAGGGCCTTCCCCGGACTCCACCAGACCGATGGATGACAAACGCCTGAGTGACCAGGTATCAGGTCCTCCTCCTCAATGAACCAAGAGTTTCCTTCCGATTCCTTGCAGTGCTAAATCCAGCCATGCTGATGCCAGAGGAGCTGGCTGACCACCCACACGACTGCGGGGAGGTCCTAACCCAAGTTGCAGGAATAAGGCCAAATGTCAGAGACATTCCCCTCCCGGATGCCAAGATGACTCTGTTCACAGATGCGAGTTGCTACATGGTCAATGGAAAGAGGTATGCCAGGGCTGCGGTGGTTTCTCCTGAGCAGAAACTCTGGACAGTAGACCTATCACATGGAACTTTGGCACAAAAGGCGGAACTGATTGCACTCACAAAGGCACAGCAGATGGCCAAAGGTTAAACCGCCAATATCTAGGCAGCAGGTATGCCTTTGTAACTTTCATATTCATGGGGCTATTTATAAAGAATTGTTTCTATTAACAGCAGAAGGAAAAGGAATTAAAATCAGAAGAGAAATATTGGCTCTCCTCCAGGCTATTTGGGACCCAAATGAGGTGGCTGTTATGCATTGCCCCGGACATCAAAAGGGGCCTGATCTGATTTCAAAAGGAAACCAATTAGCAGATCAAGCTGCAAAGCAAGCAGCCCAAGAGACAGTGGAAGAACTGGTTACACTCCCGGCTCCAGCCCTACCAGAAAAAAAGCAAACAATTCAGAAGAAGTTTTAAAGTATTTACAGAAATGGGTTAAATTGGACTATGAAGGGGACTGGGCTAAGACCGAAGCAGGAAAAACAATTCTTTCTCGAAGACTAGGCAAAAAGTTAGTAGACCAGATACATCAGGGTACTCATTTGGGGATACGCAAACTCAAGGAGCTTATAGGAAAGCAGTTCCAGGTTGGGAACTAGATTTAACAGAAATGAAACCTGGAAAATATGGGCACAAGTACATGTTAGTTTTTGTAGATACTTTTGCAGACTGGGTAGAGGCTTTTACCACCAAACATGAGATGGCAGGAGTGGTGGCCAAAAAGCTACTAGAAGAAGTAATTCCTAGGTTTGGGCTGCCTCTCACAGTCTCGTCAGACAATGGCGCTGCATTTGTGAGTTCAGTCTCTCAGGCATTGGCTAAGGTCATGGGCACTAATTGGAAACTACATTTTGCCTACTGGCCCCAGAGTTCTGGGCAAGTAGAGAGAATGAACCAGACTCTTAAATTGACCTTGACAAAACTAATTCTAGAGACTGGAGTTGGATCGGTGGATCTCCTTCCTTTTGTCCTCCTCAGGGCACAATGTACACCCTAGAAACAAGGTGATCCCATTTGAAATAATGTTTGGCAGTCCACCCGCCATCCTAGAATATAAGAGGTTGCCCTAGCAGAAATGACTGATCAGTCTGTACTCCAGTCACTGCAGGCATTACAGTCTGACTGAAATAAAAACCCCACTCAGGGATCCGGTCTGCCCACACTGGGATGGAGTTGGAGGTGGAACCAACACCGGGACTTGGTTTGGATACGTCACTATCAAGTGCGGAACTTGGAGCCTCGCTGAAGGGGACCATTTACTCTTATCTTGACCACCCCCACGACAGTAAATGTAGAAGACATTAGGACTTGGATTCATCGCCAGTTGCCTCATCCTGGGGAGCGGCCACATCTGCAGATGCCTCGCTGCCCGAGCAGCAGCGCTGCCGTGAGCAGCCTCACCACACAAGCAGCGGCGCTGTCACTAGATGGTTGGGGAGCGGCCTTGTCAGGAGCGGCCTTGTCCCGGGGAGTGGCCCCATCCAGAGCGGCCACATCCAGGGAGGCGCCTCATTGGCAGCGGCCTCATCATGAGCGGCCTCATCCAGAGTGGCCTCATTGCACTGCTGCTCGTTCTGTCATGAGTCCAAGGTGCGGCCTCGGGAGAAGTGGCCTCGTCCGGGGAGCAGCCTTGATGGCACATCCTCGTCCTGAGCAGCCTCGTCAGGAGTGGCCTTCTCTCAGGGAGCTGCCTCTGGTACAGTGAGGGTGAGGCAGGGAGCCTCCAGGAGGGACCCCAGGGCAAGGAAGCAGTGGCCCCCAGCAAGGCTCGGGCACCTACCGGTCAGTTTGATTTCTGATGCATGGCTTGAAATAAAGCTTTGCTTGATTTTTGCTTTGTGTCAGGCTCATTCCTTTGATCATGGACCCTAACACCATCCTAGAGGTCCTGTCGGCCAGGACTTTGGGGACAGAAGTCTGGAAACACAGACTCAGGATAGGGTTCTTGGCGACATGATGGGAGGCCTGATCTACATACCGTGAGGACAGTGCCGGGGGATCTGAAATTATTTCAAAGGGGAGTCGGGAGTGCAGGCATTTCTGTCTGAGTTTTGTGTCTCGGTTTGCCATGGAATGTAGCAGTAGCCTCATGGGGCCATGGGATATTCTGCCTCTGTGAGTATCCTACCTGGCTCCGAGGGTTTGGTTTCTTTCGGGGGGAAGGGAAGAGTTCGCTTTTCTGTCTCACGAGTCCCGCCATAGCAGGGATTCCAGAGTCGGCTTCTATGTGAGGATTTGTGCCTAGGAGCATGTCAGGCCCGATATGTGGGCTCCTCGTCCAGCTAGCAAGGGGACTGTTTTGAAAGCGGGGCTCAGGCTGAGGGTCACAATGCCTGTTTGTGGCCAGGGAAGCCCTCCTGAGTGGGCGTGGACTCACTTTCAATGCAGCTGACTCCCACTCTGAGGGTTAGACCACCATCCCCACAGCAAGCTTTTCCCATTGTGGGGAAGGAGGAGTGTGTTTTGATGCTTGAGTTTCCCCCAAAGGCTGGGATTTGAGCTATGGTCTGGGCACAGACGCCTGAATACCCAGATTGGGTAGAGATGACAGTCTCAGGTCTTGGCATGTCCCACTGCAGGATATGGGGCCCGATACCTGGGGGGCTGATGGGAGGTCGGGTCTCAGGCTGTCTCAGACAGAGCATTAGTGCACAGGGCGGCCTAGGACATTGGGTGATCGTTCACGCTGGATTTTGTGTTCATGATGGCCAACGAATGGAGGGGTGGCCTCTGAGGCCAGGGAAGTCTTTCCAGGCTGGGGCTTGTGAGCTGCTCCCAACAGCACACTTCCCTTCTGCGGGAAAGTGGGAGTCCGTTTTGATGGCACCAGGGTCCACCAGATGGAAAGACATCATAGCAGAAATCACCGCATGGATGCCTGGACAGCCCAGTTCTGCTTACCCTTCCAGCCCAGGAACAAAGGCGTTTGGAAATGGTGACTCTGGGAAAAAGTGCCCAGGGGACTGAGGTGACAGGGAGCCTCATTCTGATTAGTCACAATGCTGGCTTGTGTCCAGGGAGACCTTAGAATGTGGTGGGTGTCAGGCGCATTGCAGGATTCTCTCCTCCCCTGAGGGTTGGAGGCAGCTCCCAAGAGCCAGGTTGCCTTCTGGGGACGGGAGGCGTTCTGTTTTGTGGCTCAGCGATCAAGTTTTGGACCATATGTAGGTATTCCAGAGTTTGCCTCTGAGACAAATGCCTGCAAATCTAAGCTAGGTTTCCATTGAGGTCCTAGGGTTATGTCAGGTTCCATCTTCTGACACAGGGAAATTGATCTGGGTGGCTGCCTGGAGGTACGTGTCTGGCCTGTGTCCGAATGTGCCTTTTTCCAAGGAAACCAAAGAATTTGGGGTGGGTTCAAGGGTATTGTCGATTTCCTCTAATCTGGAGGGTTTGTGCAAATGTGACAGGCAGAGCTCCTTCTGGTAGGCTGGTAGAGTCCTGCACTGTGGGACCAGAGGCCCCATCATTGAGGTCCTCTCGGCCAGGGCTTCAGGGACAAAAGTCTGCAAACACAAACTTGGGATAGGGTTAGGGGTGAGGTGATGGTAGGACCGATCTGCTTTCTGTGAGGGCCGTGTCGTGGGATCTGAAATGAGGGCCATGGTGAGGCAGGAGCGCAGGATTTCTGTGTGAGTTGTGTTTCTTGGTTGGTCATGGAATATAGCGGTAGCCTCACGGGGCCATGGGAGATTCTGTGTCTGTGAAGATTCTGCCCGGCTCTCAAGGGTTTGGTATCTTTCAGGGGGAAGGGAAGAGTACTATTGTCTGTCTCAGGGGCCCTGCCAGAGCAGGGATTCCAGAGTTGGCTTCTGGGTCCGGGCGCCTGGAGAGCACAAATGAGGGTGCGGATTGGGGCCTAGGGGCATCTCAAGCCCGATATGTGGGCTCATGATTCAGCTAGCAAGGGGGTTGGTTTGAAAGCAGCCTCAGGCTGAGGGTCAAAATGCCTGTTTGTGGCCATTGCAGCCCTCCTGTGTTGTCGTGGTTTCATGGACCATGTAGCTGGCTCCCACTCTGAGGTTAGACCCCTATCCCCTCAGCAAGCTTTTCCCCTCATAGGGAAGGAGTAGCGCCCTTTGATTCTTGAGGTTCCCCCATAGCCTGGTATTTGAGCTATGGTCTGGGCATAGACCCCTGAAAACCCAGGTTGGGTAGAGGTGAAAGTCTCTGGCCTTGGTACGCCCCACATGCAGGATATGGCGCCTCCTAACTGGAGGGCTGATGGGAGGTCGGGGCTCAGGGTGTGTCAGACAGCAATAGTGCACAGGGCGGCCTAGGCATTGGGGTGCCATCAAGGTCCGTGTAGGTTGATCCTCACGTGGGGTTTGTGGAAGACCACTTGGGCCATTCTCATTTCTGGGGGGAAGGGAGAAGCCTGCATTGTGGCTCCTGAATGAAAAATCTGGACGTCTGGCAGGCCAGGAGAGTGAGGATGGAATCCTGAATGCACAAGTGCTGGTTGCTTTCAATGTCGAGCCTAGGGCATTTCCAATGTGTTTGCCTCTGGAGGTAGATGCGTGCAAACCTATGCTAGGGTTTTGTTCAGTCCTAGGGGTATTTCAGGTTCCATTTTCTGACTCAGGGCCATGGTCTTGGGAGTCTGCCTGGAAGTAGGTGTCTGTCATGTGTCCAAATGCGCCTTTTCTCCAAGGCGACCAACGAATTTGGGGTGGGCTCAGAGGCATTGCAGGTGTCTCCCAATCTGGAGGGTTTGTGTAAATGTGGACGGGCAGAGATTCCTTAGGGTGGGCAGTTAGGGTGCTGTGCTGGGGCTCCAGAGGCTCCATCCTGGAGGGCCTGTCAGGCAGGGCTTTGGGGACAAAAGTCTGCAAACACAAACTCGGGATAGGGTTCTGGGTGAGGTGATGGGTGGCCCGATCTGCGGACCTGAGGGCAGTGCTGCAGGATCTGAAATGAGGGCTACGGCAAGACGGGAGCGCAGGCTTTTCTGTATGGGTTTTTTGTCTTGGTTGGCCATGGAATGTAGTGGTATCCTCATGGGGACATGGGAGATTCTACCTTTGTGAGGATTCTGCGTGGCTCCCAAGGATTTGGAGGGGGGGAAGAAAACAGTGATGTTTTCCGTCTCAAGGGTCCTGCCAAACAGGGATTGCAGAGTTGGCTTCTCGGTCCGGGCACCTGGAGAACACGACTGAGGGTGAGGATTGGGGCCTAGGGACATGTAAAGCTCAATATGCGGGCTCCTGGTCCAGCTAGCAAGGGGGCTGGTTTGAGGCGGGCTCAGGCTGAGGGTCACAATGCCTCTTTGTGGCCAGGGAAGCCCTCCTGTGTGGGCGTGGTCTCATGGGCCATGCAGCTGGCTCCCACTCTTATGTTTAGACCCGCATTCCCACAGCAAGCTTTTCCCATCGTGGGGAAGGAGGAGCACTCTTTGATGCTTGAGTTTCCCCCACAGGCCAGGATTTAAGCTCTGGTCTGGGCAGAGACGCCTGAAAACCCAGGTTGGGTAGAGGTGACAGTCTGGCCATAGCAGGTCTCACCTGCAGAATACGGGGCCCGCTACCTGGGGGTCTGATGGGAGGTAGGGGCTCAGGCTGTGTCAGACAGAGGATTAGTGCACAGGGCGGCCTTGGATTTTGGGGTGCTGTCCAGGTCCTGCAGGCTGATCCTCACGTGGGCATTCTGGGCAGTAACCTAGGGCCCTTCTTTTTCTGGAGGGCAGACAGAAGACTTTGTTGGGGCTCCGGAATGAACAATCTGGAGGGCTTGCAGCCCAGGAGTTTGAGGACGGAATTCTGAATGCACAAGCGTCGGTTCCTTTCAGTGTCGAGGACATGGAATTCCCTGTGGAGCGACTGACACGAGATCTGCAACACCTGAGACAAGGCATGTGTCAGATGTTCGCTCATGCTGGAGTTTCTGTCCATGTTGGCTGAGGAATGGAGGTGTGGCCGCATGAGCCCATGGAGGTCTTCCAAGTCTGGGGCTTGTGAGCTGGTCCAAAGAGTAAGCTTTCCTTCTGCGGGACAGGGGGACTCCGTTTGGATGGCACCAGGGTCTCCCGTATGGAAAGACATCGTAGCTGAAATTACTGCATGGATGCCTGGAAAGCCTAGCTCCACTTACCATTCCAGCCCAGGAACAAGGCTGTTTTGTTCTGGTGGGTCTGGGGCAAAGACCCAAGGGGGATGAGGTGACAGGGAGCCTCATTCTGATGGGTACAATGTTGGCTTATATCCAGGGAGACCTTAGAATGTGGTGGGGGCTCAGGCGCCTTGCAAGATTCTCCTCCCCGAAGGGTTGGACGCATCTCCCTAGAGCAAGGATGGCTTCTGGGGACAGGATGTGTTCTATTTTGTAGCTCCGGAATCAAGTGTTGGACCATATGTAGGTATTCCAGAGTTTATCTCTGGAGACAGATGCCTGCAAACCTAAGCTAGGGTTCTGTTGAGGTCCTTGGGTTATTTCAGGTTCGAGTTTCTGACACAGCGTCATTGACCTGGGTATCTGCCTTGAGGTAGATTTCTGGCCTGTGTCCGAATGTACGTTTTTTCCAAGCCACCAAACAATTTGGGGTGGGCACAGGGGCATTGCAGGTGTCTCTCAATATGGAGCATTTGTGCAAATGTGGACGGGCAGAGCATCCTTTGGCTGGGCAGTCAGAGTCCTGCACTTTGGCTCCCAAGGCCACATCCTGGAGGTCCTGTTGGCCAGGGCTTTGGGGACCAAGGTCTGCAAACACAAACTCGGAATAGGGTTAGGGGTGAGGTGATGGGAGGCCCTTTCTGCCGACCGTGTTGCCTGTGTCTCGGGATCTGATATTAGGGCCACAGGGAGGCAGAAGTTGTGTTGTGGATGCCGAATGAACAATTGGAAGGCTCGTGGGCCAGGAGGGTGAGGATGGAATTCTGAATGCACAAGTGCCAGTTCCATTCAATGCCGAGCACATCGCATTTCCAATGTGTAGCATCTGGCTCGAGATCTGCAGCACGTGACTCAGGGCACATGTCATACGGTCACTCACGCTGGAGTTTTTGTCCGTGTTGGCTGACCAGTGTAGTGGTGGCCTCATGAGGCCATGGGTGTCTTCCCAGACTGGGGATTGTGAGCTGCTCCGAACGGCAAGCTCTCCTTCTGCGGGACAGGGGGAGTCCGTTTGGATGGTACCAGGTCCCCTGTATGGAATGACATCGTAGCAGAAGTCACTGCATATTTGTCTGGAAAGCCCAGCTCCGCTAAGCCTTCCAGCCCAGAACAAGGCCTTTTCGATCTGGTGGCTCTGGTGCAAAGTAGTGCCCAGGGGCCTGAGGTAACAGGGAGTCTCATTCTTATGGGTCACAATGCTGGATTGTGTCCAGGAAGACCTTAGAATGTGACGGGGGCTTAGGTGCCATGCAGGATTCTCCTCCCCTGAGGTTTGGACACAGCTCCAAAGAGCCAGGTGGCCTTCTGGGGACAGGAGGTGTTCTGTTTTTTGACTGAGGGATCAAGTGTTGGAACATATGTTGGTATTCCAAAGTTTGCCTCTGGAGGCAGATGGCTGCATACAAAAGCTAGGGTTCCATTGGGGTCCTAGGGGTATGTCAGGTTCCATCATCTGATTCAGGGCCATCGACCTGGGTGTCTGCCTCAATGTAGGTGTCTGGCATGTGTCCGAATATGCCTATTTTCCAAGATGGCCAACGAATTTGGGGTGGTCTCAGGGGCATTGCAGGTGTCTCCTAATCTGGAGAGTTTTGCAAATGTGACAGGCAGTGTTTTCTTTGGGTGGGCAGGCAGAGTCCTGCGCTGAAGCCATGATACTCCCCTTGACATGAGTGACACAGGGCTGGGTTATTTTCAATGAAATCGGAAGAAGTCCAAGGTAAATATCATATGGCGTCACTCATATGAGGCCCAAGATGAGAACCATGGGCAGGATTAAAAGCATGGGAAAACGGAAAGAGAAGTCAGATAGGGAAACAAACCAGGAGAGACTCAGGACTCTGAGAACCAAGCTGAGGGTTACAGAAGGATGAGACATGCCAGGAATGAGTTTACTGGATCATGGTATTGAGGAGGTGTGGGATATATGCTCTTGATGAGCACTCACTGGTATATGCAACTAAAGAATCAGGGAACACTATCACACAAAAGTATGAGGGATGAAAGGATGGCTTCCCGAACAAAAGAAAAAGTATTAAAAAAAAAAAGAAAGAAAAACAGGCCATTTCATATGTAGATGAAGAAAGAAAGAGGAAAGAAATGAAGTTTAGTTTTATTATCTTACTGATGAAAATAGTATGCAATTGGTTTCCTATGAGGTCCTTAACTGAATTGGGTCTTTGTACATTGCAAATTAGATTCTTCCCTCTTCCTATATTTCGGAAATAGATGAGAAGAACCAACATTGTCTTCATTAAATGTCTCAGAGTGTTGACCAGAAATTGGTTTGACCTGGATTTTGGGGTGTTGGGAGGTTTTTGAGGAATGCTTCCAACATGTTCGTCATTACCTGAGACGTCAGAGGTGTATGTTCCTGACCTAGTCTTGGTAGTGGGAATGTGTCTTGGAATTTATCCTTTTCTCTCAGATCTTGGATTTGCTGTCATACTTTTGTGTAGGGGATTTTTAGGTTAGGTTGTTTAGGAGAGTTTTGTCCTGAATGCTTTAATTAATTCTTGATAGGTGAGAAGTTAACATTTCCAGTTTTGTTGGTTTCTGACATTAATACTTTTTTCCTTGAGGTATTTTCTCTGAGGTCTGTTTCCATGAGTGCTACTCCTCACTGGCTCCCTAAATTCTGTGCGACTCTTTTAAATGTGTGTGTGTGGGGGGATGTGGGAGGGAGGATGTGTTTCACAAAATGCTTAGATTGATATTTTAAGAGATATGAAGCCACTATTCTTTGGATCACAATTCACCTTCAAACATATTGAAACTCATGTTCCATCTCATTTGGCCACATTTCCTGCAATGAATGTCCCATTCAATCCTCTTTCTGAAACACACACTCTCCCTAACCTGCCGTGGAAGAAACACCAATTTTTTTGTGCCCGGTTAGAGTCTCATTGTGGGTCCATTCTTTTCTTGCTTTTTCACATGTTCCTTTCCTTCCACAAGTGAGTGAAATCGTATGTTATTTGTCTTTCTGTGACTGACAGATCGGCCGCACCCCAATGCTCGCCACCTTTCTGCCACATGTGGCAAGTTTCAAGATTTCTTCTTGCTTATGGCTGGGTAAGAGTCTGTGGTGCATTGGGAGGACAGGGAGATTGCAGAAATGTCATGGGAGCTTGAAGCTTGTCTTCAGCCATCAGCGCAACAGGAAGATGACCACATCAATGGAACCATGATGTCAATGACCCTAAAGCCTTGAAATCAAACTCAACGGTGATAGAGAGAAGTTGCAGAGACATGGGAGAAGGATGTAGACATGTCTTCGGGGAGAAGTGGATGGTTGTTGCTTCAGAGGGCAGGAAGCCACAGTCTAAAACAAAGGCCCAGGAGAGAGGGGCACACTGGGAACCCACAAGTTGAATGCTAACACATATCTGTTGGTGTAGAAATGGAGACGGTCTGAATGGCACAATTAGTTGTAACCAAAGGGTCTTGAGGACCGGGTATCTCAGATCAGCATGCTAGAGAGACATAGACTCCAGAGAACACTGTGTTTCTCCTGCAGAGCACACCAGAATGCAACCGGGTGCAGACAGCCTGGAGACCATGATCAGAAACAATACTTCTTTGATTATTGTTTCTTGCTGTGCATCCATGATAGGCACTGTTCATGGAGACGCCTCGATGGGGGCAAAATAATCTTGGGGTTCTACAACCATCAGCGTAAAGCCCGAGTTAGTGGCCACAGACAGGATGGTGTGGACTTTAGCTGCCTAACCTGCAATCATGTAGTCCCAACCCTGGAAACCTGTTGGGACTACCTTCCTCAGGCCACATTGCTTAGTACCAGGAGAAAAGACCCTCCATTGGGGACTAGAAGAAAGCCCTGCCCATATCCTCTTTCTTGACTGCAGCATTCAGCAACCCTTAGTAAGGTTGAGTGGGTTGAAAGTCTCCTTTCATAGGCACACCAGAGCCAACCAAGCTAAACCTCCACCATATTCGGTCCAGAGACACCAAACACTTTAAATGGCAGGCAACAAGTGCCTCTGCAGAGGACTGGCCCAGAAGAGAGTGGACAGCCACACCCCAACACAGGGGCATGACACATGTACCGGAGACTCCATCAAGGGTCAGCCAGTGGCACTACATGACATCTTTACCCAAAAGAAATTACTCTCAGGGTAGAAAAAAGAAGGAACTTTTGAAATACAGAGAAGAATACAGAGATCTGAACTAAGGCAATGATGGAAGAATCAATTGATGCCAAGGCAAAAGAATAGGAACTTCTCATGGCCAAGAAATCGAAGAGAAATCTGTACATGTCACATGCCAGGTGAAGGATTTCAGCAGCAGCCAGGATACTTGCTCTGGATCAGAAAATCATAGATGGAATCAGGGAGTCTCACACCATGGAGATAAAGGTGGTAAAAAAATTTAAATAAAATGAAGAGGCCCTTATGAAAAGATTTGTTAGCAGGCTCAATGGAAAGTTCAGAAGCTGGCAGAACCTGAGGATCCAATGAGGTACCTGGAATACAAGAACTGGGAAAAAAAGAAGCGAAGCAAAAGAGAGAAAGAAGAAGGAAGAAATATGAAGATGGACATAGGGAAATCCGTAACTGAGATGAATGTCTATGGGTGCTTATTGTAGGAGACCTAGAAGAGATAGAAAATAGTGGGCCCAACATTTCTTGGAGAAATCAGAGCTGCAAAAATCCCTCATCTGGGAGCAGAAACAGAGATCCAGATTATGAGGCACAGAGGACTCCCAGCACCATCCAAAGAAGCAGATCAACACAAGACATAGTGTCATTAACCCTTCCAAAGATAGCAATGGAGGAATTCTCTTTGCCCAAATATGCTTGGGAGAAGAGTGGTTCTAAAGCCAAGTGCCTTACTTTGAGGCGACCAGCTTGCCAGCTGTAGAAGTGCATTGTATAGAGCAAGCCACAGCAGCCCAAGCCAAAACCCTATGCCCTGCAATTCTAAACAATAACAGAGCAGGAGTTCTCGTCTAGAACAATGAGGTGTTAAGAAGACAAAGATTGTGTCCAGGGGTGTCTCCATCAGTTCGGAAGCGGCTTTCAGCTACTTATCCCAGAAGGATAAGAGCCTCCTAATCCCAGGCTCATTGGAATGTCTCCCACCTCATGTTCCCCACTCAGAGGCAAGTCTGCTTCTACCTCTCCAGCTCCCTCACTGATTATGTTCTCGCTGTTTCTCTCTGTCCCGTACATGCAAGCACATCATTGAAAAACCGCAACAACAACAAGAAACAGTAGATAAGCATTGACTGGGGCCAGAGCATGCTTTATTCAATTTGGATCTATGCCCCTTTGGAACACAGACAGGTCCAGAGCACTTCCCATCACCCTAAAATGCCAGACCTTGGCTCTGAGCTCCCTTGTTTGTTCTCCTCTTCTTCGTCTTCCTGCATCTCCCCACCAGCATGGAGAATCTGCTCTCTGTCCGGCTGCAATGGCCCCTGTTCTCCCATTGTTCCTCCTCACCTGCCTCCTTTAGAACATGCCCATCGTCCACAAAAGGCACTGTTTGTTTATCCCATGAAAACAATTACGGAATGAAAATGGGAGGTTTAAGGCAGCCTTGTACTACAACATCTCTATTTAGTTCCACAGAAGGAAGCTGTGTCACCCTGCGGGAATGCTCAGGGATCTTAGGCCGTTGAGTCCTCTTCAAGGCGTCCTTTTGTAGATACATGTTGTCTTCCTGAAACTGGCATGGAAACCCTTCCAATGGCTTCACATGGGCAATGAGTCTACTCCAACTGGCTCCGTGCTTGCTCCTGTTGTCTCCAAATCGATGAGTCCATCCTGGGCCTGAGTTTCTAGGGTGTAGGTTCTGCCTTTGGTGCTTGGTCATCTTGGAAGATGGGGAGGCCTTCTCGGTAAGGTTACTGGAGATGCTAGAGGAACTCGTGTCCTCACTGTTGAAGACTATAGACATGTCTTTGACATGATTGCTGGTGCTCACTGGGAGCTTTCCTCAGGTGGCTCTTTTCCTGGTCACAGGGTCCTGATTGGGTCGGAGGACCATGCACATGTGCGGAGCGTGGAGTTCCTGGCCTGAGGCTTGGTTGCACTCCTGACCATTTCTTGACCTTTCAGGGGTAAGATGAAATTGTGAATCCTTGCCCTTTTCAGGAATGCAGAGGGCTGGAGGTGACAGTCCCGGCCAAAGACTATAAATTCGCCCATGGAGAATGCAAACCGACTCACTTCGCAAACTGTCTTGGTGAAATACCCAGGCGGCTCAAACGGTTTGGGAGGGCTTTGACACCTCCTAGCTGACCCTTGACTACTAAACCCATGTGGAGTGATTACACATGGCTTGGAGAGGAGTGATTGCTAGGAGCTCAAAACTTTGTGACGTCACAGAAGCGGACTTCACTGAAGCAGCAATTCCTCTCTCAGGAGCTATGAGTCCTATGGCTTTAGGTAGGAAGCCCTGGGAAGGACCACAAAAGAGCCCTGATTGCCTGCTCATGAACTCAGGTGGTCTCTGTGGTTCCTTTCCCCCTTCACCTTCCTATAAAAAGAGAAAAGAACATGACAATTGGTGTACCATCCTTTCGGCCAACATTTCTCCAGATGAGCCAGGTGTTCCTTTTTCCACTGCAGCGTCCGGAGATCTTAATCCACACGGAGGCCTCTGGGGTATCATGAGATCTCTGGGAGGTTTGACATCCTATGGGTGAGAGCATCCTTTCCTAGGTTCTTTTCCCAATTTGTTCTAGGGAGAAGGGTCTGCCCTTGGTGCTAGGTCAGCATGAAAGATAAGGGAAGGAATAAGGGAAGGAACATCACATTTCAAGGAAACGTGCTAGGGCATGGATGCATTGTGCTGTCTGTGTCCTGATCTCCTAGTATTCTGAATCACCAGTCCTAAAGGAGGAGGGCTCTTTCTACCTGAGTTTACCTGAAACACCTTTGCAAAGGCTTCAAGGAGAGTGACATTCTGCATGATCGCTTTCCCTGAAAGAAGAGCCCTGGACAGCACACCTGTCATCAACAGTTAACGTTACATCCTGAGATCTTGGTGAGAGCCATGATCACCAAATCCCTTAATTCAGAGGAAAAGGAACTGCCTAAATAGATGGCCTGCCATGCCCACTCTAGCCGAACTGTGGAAGGAGCCGAGATGCCATTCAATTGGCTACTGGATAAAGAAGGTGTGGTCCATCCAGGCCACAGATGATACCTCCGACATCGAGCGGGATGAATCCCTGATACTCGCCTTGACATGGGTGACACAGGGCTGGGTTATTCTCAATGAAATCAGAAGGGGTCCAAGGGAAATATCATATGGTGTCACTCATATGTGGTCCATGAGTAATACCATGGACATTAGTAGAAACAAGGGAAAATGGAACGAGAAGAAGTCAGACAGCGAGACAAACCAGGAGAGACTCAGGACTCTGATGAGCACTCGGTGGTATATGCAACTAAAGAATCAGGGAACATCTGCACTGTGGCTCCAGAGACCCTATTTTGGAGGTCCTGTGGGCCAGGGCTTTGGGCGCAAAAGTCTGCAAACACAAACTCGGAATAGGGTTAGGGGCGAGATGATGGCAGGCCTGATCTGCAGACCTTGAGGGTAGTGCCACTGTATGTGAAATGAAGGCGATGGGGAGGCAGGAGAGCAGGCTTTTCTGTCTGTGTTGTGTGTCTCAGTTGGCCTCGGAATGTAGCGGTATCCTCATGGGGCCAAAGGGGATTCTGCCTCTGTGAGGATTCTGTCTGGATCCCAAGGGTTTGGTGTACTTCGGAGAGAAGGGAAGAGTGCTGTTTTCTGTCTCAGGGGTCCTGCCGTAGCAGGGATTCCAGAGTCGGCTTGTTGGTCTGGGCGCCTGGAGAAGGTGACCAATGGTGAAGATTTGGGCAGATGGGCATGTCAGGCCCGATATGCGGGCTTATGGTTCTGCTAGCGAGGGGGCTGTTTTGAAATCGGGCTCAGGCTGAGGGTCACAATGCCTGTTGTGGCCAGGAAAGCCTGCCTGGGTGGGCTTTGTCTCATGGGCCATGCAGCTGCCACCCACTATGAGGGTTAGACTTCCATCGCCACAGGAAGCTTTGCCCATCGAGGGGAAAGAGGAGTGCTCTTTGATGCTTGAGGTTCCCCCATAGGCCGGGATTTGAGTTATGGTCTGGGCACAGACGCCTGAATACCCAGGTTGGGTAGAGATGACAATCTCTGTCCTTGGGACGTCCAATTTGTAGGATATGGGGAACGCTACCTGGGGGGCTGATGGGAGTTCGGGGCTCAGGCTGTGTCAGACAGCGAATTAGTGCAAAGGGCAGCGTAGGACTTGGGGTGCCTTCGAGGTTCCTGCTGTTTGAACCTCAGGTGGGGATTCTGGGCAGAACCTTAGGACCCTTCTTCTTTCTGGAGGGCAGGCAGAAGACTGCATTGTGGCTCCGAAATGAACAATCTGGAAGCCTTGCGAGCCAAAAGGATGAGGACGGAATTCTGGAAGCACAAGTGCCTGTCCGTTCAGTGCCGAGTACATGGCATTTCCAAAATGCAGTCTGACTCAAGATCTCCTGCACCTGAGTCAGGGCATGTGTCAGATGGTCGCTCATGCTGGCGTTTGTGTCCATGCTGACCAATGAGTAGAGGGTTGGCCTCGGGAGGACATGGAGGTCTTCCCAGGCTGGGGCTTATGAGCTTCCCCAAACAGCAAGCTTTCCTTCTGCGGGACAGTGGGAGTCCTTTTGGATAGTAGTAAGGTTCCTCATATGGAAAGACGTTGTAGCAGAAATCACCGCATGGATGCCTGGAAAGCCCAGATCTGCTTAGCCGTCCAGCCCAGGAACAAGGGTGTTTTGATCTGTTGGCTCTGAGGAAAAGTGCCCAGGGGTCTGAGGTGACAGGGAGCTTCATTCTGATGGGTCACAATGCTGGCTTGTGTCCAAGGAGACCTTAGAATGTGATGGGGGCTCAGGTGCCCTGCAGGATTCTGCTCCCCTGAGGGTTGGATGCAGCTCCCAAGAGCCAGGTTGCCTTCTGGGGACAGGAGGTCTTCTGTTTTGTGGCTCAGGGATGAAGTGTTGGACCATATATAGGTATTTCAGAGTTTGCCTCTGGACATAGATGCCTGCAAAACTAAGCTAGGGTTCCGTTGAGGCCCTAGGGGTATGTCAGGTTCCATCTTCTGACTCAGGGCCATTGACCTGGGTGTCTGCCTGGAGGTTGGTGTCTGGCCTCTGTCCCAAGTCGCCTTTATTCCAATTTGGCCAACTATTTTGGGGTGGGCTCAGGGGCATTGCAGGTGTCTCCCAATCTGGAGGGTTTGTGCAAATGTGATGGGCAGACTTTCCTTCTGGTGGGCAGGCAGAGTCCTGCACTGCAGCTCCAGAGGCAACATCCTGGTGGGCCTGTCGACCAGGGCTTTGGGGACAAAAGTCTGCAAACACAACATCGGTATAGGACTAGCGGCGAGGTGATGGCAGGTCCGTTCTGCGGACCATGAGGGCAGTGCCATGGGATCTGAAATGAGGGCAATGGGTAGGCGGAGCACAGGCTTTTCTGTCTGGGTTGTGTGTCTGGGTTGGCCACGGTATGTAGCGGTATCCTCATGGGGCCATGGGATATTCTGCCCCTGTGAGGATTCTTCCCGGCTCCCAAGGGTTTGGTGTCTTTCGGGGGAAAGGGAAGAGTGCTGCTTTCTGTCTCAGGGGTCCCAGCATAGCAGGGATTCCAGAGTGGGCTTTTGGGAATGGGCGCATGGAGAACCATACAGAGGGTGAGGATTTGGGCCTAGGGGCATGCCAGGACCGATATATGGGTCCCTGGTCCAACTTGCAAAAGGGCTGTTTTGAAAGTGGGCTCAAGCAGAGAGTCATAATGCCTGTTTGTGGCCAGAGAAACGATCCTGATTGGTTATAGTCTCATGGACCTTGCAGGTGGCTCCCACTCTGAGGCTTAGACCCCCATCCCCACAGCAAGCTTTTCCACCTCATGGGGAAAGAGGAGGGCTCCGTGATGCTTTAGGTTCCCCATAGGCCAGGATTTGAGCTATGGTCTGGGCACAGACGCCTGAATACCCAGGTTGCATAGATATGACAATGTCTGACCTTGGCACGACCCACCTCCTGGATATGGGGCCCGCTACTGGGGGGGGGGTGTGCTGATGGGAAGTTGGACCTAAGGCAGTGTCAGACCGAGCATTAGTGCACAGGGTGGCCTAGGCCATTGGAGTGCCATCGAGGTTCCTCAGGTTGATCCCCACGTGGGAATTCTGGGCAGACACCTAGGGGTCTTCTTCTTTCTGGTGGACAGGCAAAAGATGGCATGGTGGCTCCCGAATGAACAGTCTGGAGGGCTGGCAGGCCAGGAGGGTGAGGACGTAATTCTGAATGCACAGGTGCCGGTTCCGTACAGTGCCGAGCACATGGCATTTACAATGTGCAGGGTCTGACTAGATATCTCCAGCACCTGAGTCAGGGCATGTGTCAGATTGTTACTCACGATGGGCTTTGTGTTCATGATGGCCAACGAGTGGAGGGGTGGCCTCATGAGGCCATGGAGGTCTTCCCAGGCTGGGGCTTGTGAGCTGCTCCGAACAGCAAGCTTTCCTTATGCGGGACAGGAGGAGTCCGTTTTGATGGCATCAGGGTCCCCCACATGGAAAGATGTTGTAGCAGAAGTCACCGCATGGATGCCTGGAAAGCCCAGCACCGCTTACCATTCCAGCCCAGGAACAAGTACGTATTGATCTGGTGGCTCTGGGGCAAAGTGCCCATGGGGCTGAGGTGACAAGGAGGTTCATTAGGATTGGTCACAATGCTGGCTTGTGTCCAGGGAGACCTTAGAATGTGGCGGGGGCTCAGGCGCCATACAGGATTCTGCTCCCCTGAGGGTTGGACGAAGCTCCCAAGAGCCAGGTTGCCTTCTGGGGACAAGAAGTGTTCTGTTTTATGGCTCAGGGATCAAGTGTTAGACCGTATGCAGGTATTCCAGAGTTTGCTTCTGGAGGCAGATGCCTTCAAGCCTAAGCTAGGGTTCCGTTGATGTCCTAGGAGCATGTCCGGTTCCCTCTTCTGACTCAGGGCCATTAACCTGGGTGTTTACCTGGAGGTTGGTATCTGGCATGTGTCCGAATGTACCTTTTTTCCAAGGCGGTCAACCAATTTGGGGTTGGCTCAGGGGCATTGCAGGTTTCTCCCAATCTAGTGGTTTTGTGCAACTGTGACAGGCAGTGTTTCCTTCGAATGCGAAGGCAGAGTCCTGTGCTGTGGTTCCAGAAGCACCATCCTGGAGGGCCTGTCGGCCAGGGCTTTTGGGTCAAAATCTGCAAACAAAATCGGGATAGAGTTTGGTGTGAGGTGATTGCAGGCCCGATCTGCGGACCGTGAAGGCAGTGTCACGGGATCTGAAATTAGGGCCATGGGAGGCAGAAGCACAGGCTTTTCTGTGTGTGTTGTGTGTCTCGGTTGGCCACGGAGTGTAGAGGTAGCCTCTTGGGGCCATGGGAGATTCTTATTCTGTGAGCACTCTGCCCGGCTCCCAAAGGTTTGGTGTCTTTCGGGGGGAATGGAAGAGTGCTGGTATCCATCTGAGGGGTTCCGCCATAGCAGGGATTCCAGATTCGGCTTCTGGGTCCGGGCGCTTGGAGAACCCAACTGAGGGTGAGATTCTGGGCCTAGGGGCATGTGAGGCCCGATATGCGGGCTCCTTGTCCAGCTAGCGAGGGGGTTGTTTGGACAACATGCTCAGGCTTTGACTCACAATGCCTTTTGTGGCCAGAGAAGCCCTCCTGGGTGGGCGTGGTCTCATGGGCCTTGCAGCTTGCTCCCATTCTGAAGCTTAGACCCCCATTCCCACTGCAAGCTTTTCCCATCGTGGGGAAGGAGGAGAGCTATTTGATGCTTGTGGTTCCCCCATAGGCCGGGATTTGAGCTATGGTCTGGGCACAGACGCGTGAATACCCAGGTTGGGTAGAGACGACAGTCTCTGGCCATGGCAGGTCCCTCCTACAGTGTTGGGGCCTGGTTAGCCAGAGGAACTTACTTGTCAACCCCGGATATAGGGGCAGGTCAGGCCAGATGGCCATATCCAATCAGTGTGGCGCACATATATTTACTGTGGTTAGTTGAAATCTCATTGGTCACCTCTGTGTGTGCCAGGTTCAAGCATCTGTATAAAGGTTAGTCTGTGAGGCTGGAGGGGGTATAAATAGGAGGAGTAGAATAGCCGTTGGAAAAGTAGGAGGAGTTAGAATAGCTGTTTGAGAAGTAGGATGAGTTAGAATAGCTGTTAGAGAAACAGGAGGAGTTAGAAAAACAGTTAGAATAGCCTTTAGGGTAGCCTTTGGGAGCCGTTAGGGTAGTCATAGGAGAGAGAGCATCAGGGTCATTGGGAGCATCGGAGATTCAGGATCATTGGGAACGTTGGGAGCAGCACTGCAGGAAGCGGCAGCGCTCCAAGCTGCAGCATGGCTGTGAGCAGCCTCAATTCCCACGAACCGCCTCATGGCAGCTCCACCTCGACCAGCCTCTCTGCCATGAGCTCGAGGGGCCTAGCCAGAGTGGCATCATTCCTGGGAGCATCCTCTTCAGAGTGCAGCCTCGTCAGAGAGCGGCCTTGTCCAGAGTGGCCTCCTCATCATCAGGAGCAGACTTTGTCCAGCATGTGGCTTCATCCAGAGCAGCCTCATCGGGCAATGGCCTTGTTGGAGTGGCGACATGGTGAGCAGAGACTGTGTCATCAGGGTTGTCGTCCTCTTCGTCATTGCTTCTTGGTCATCAGGAGCTGCATCCTCTTCGTGGTCACATCTTCGTAAGAGATGGCCCCGACGGTCGGCTTGATTTTCAATGGTTTGCATGAAATAAAGCTTTGCTTGATTTTCACTTTGTGTCAGTCTTGCTCCTTTGATCACGGACCCTAACATGCAGGATATGGGGCCCGCTATCTGGGGGGCTGATGGGAGGTCGGGGTTCAGGATGTTTCAGACAGAGCATTAGTGCACAGTGCAGCCTAAACAATTGGGGTTCTGTCGAGGTCCGTGCAAGTTGATCCTCACGTGGGGATTCTGGGCAGACCACTATGTGCCTTCTTTTTTTTGGAGGGCAGGCTGAAGACTGCATTGTGGCTCCAGAATTCAAAATCCAGAGGGCTTGTGGGGCCAGGAGGGTGAGGACAGAATTCTGAACGCCCAAGTACTGGATCCGTTCAGTGCTGACCACATGACATTTCCAATGTGCAGCGTCTGACTCGAGATCTCCAGCACCTGAGTCAGGTCATGAGTCAGATGGTCGTTCACGCTGGAGTTTTTGTCCATGATGGCCGATGAATGGAGTGGTGGCCTCATGAATCTATGGAGGTTTTGAAAAGATGGGGCTTGTGAGCTGCTTTTACGAGCAAGCTTTCCTTCTGTGGGACAGGGGAAGTTCATTCGGATGGCACCAGGTCCTCCATATGGTGGCTCTGGAACAAAGTGCCCAGGGGGCTGTGGAGATGGGGACCCTCATTCTGATGGGTCACAATGCTGGCTTGTGTCCAGGGAGAAATTAGAATGTGGCGGGGGTTCAGGAGCCATGCAGGATTCACCTCCCCTGAGGATTGGACGCAGATCCCAACAGCCAATATGCCTTCTGGGGACAGGAGGTACTCTGTTTTGTGGCTCAGGGATCAAGTGTTGGACCATATGTAGGTATTTCAGAGTTTGCTTCTGGGGGCAGATGCCTGCAAACCTAAGCTAGGTTTCCGTTGAGGTCCTAGGGGCATGTCAGGTTCCATCGTCAGACTCAGGGCCATTGACCTGGGTGTCTGTCTGGAGGTCAGTGTCAGGCATGTGTCCAAATGCGCATTTTGTCCAAGGCAGCCAATGAAATTGGGTGGGATCAGTGGCATTGCAGGTGTCTCCCAAACTGAGGGTTTGTGCAACTGGGTCGGGCAGAGTTTCCTTTGGGCCGTCAGGCAGAGTCCTGCACTGTGGCTCCAGAGACCCCATCCTGAAAGGCCTGTTGGCCAGAGCTGTGGGGACAAAAGTCTGCAAAAACAAACTCGGGAATGGGTTAGTGGCAAGGTGATGGCAGGCCCGATCTGTGGACCATGAGGGCATTGCCACAGGATCTGAAAGGAGTTGGACGGGGAGGAGGGAGCCAGCTTTTCTGTCTGGGTTGTGTGTCTCAGTTGGCCACGGAATGGAGCAGTATCCTCATGGGGCCATGGGAGATTATGCCTGTGAGGATTCTGCCTGGCTCCCAAGGGTTTGTTGTCTTTTGGGGGAAAGGGAAGAGTGCTGGTTTCCATCTCAGGGGTCCCGGCACAGCAGGGATTCCAGAGTCGGCTTGTGGGACTTGGCGCCTGGAAAACTGGACCGAGGGTGAGGATTTGGGCCTAGGGGCAAATCAGGCCCGATATGGGGGTTCCTGGTCCAACTAGCGAGGGAGCTGGTTTGAAACTGGGCTCAGGCCGAGAGTCACAATGACTGTTTGTGGCCAGGAAAGCGCTCCTGTGTGGGCGTGGTCTCATGGGCCTTGCAGCTGGCTCCCACTCTGAGGTTTAGACCCCCATCCTCACAGCAAGCATTTCCCGTTGTGGGAATGAGGAGGGCTCTTTGATGCTTGAGGTTCCCCAGAGGTCGAGATATGAGCTATGGTCTGGGCAAAAACCCCTGAATGCCCAGGTTGCATAGAGATGGCAATCTGTGTCCTTCCCACGACCTGCCTTCTGGATATACAGCCTGCTACCTGGGTTGCTTATGGGAAGTCGGACTAAGTCTGTGTCAGACAGAGCATTAGTGCTCAGTGAGACCTAGGACTTTGGAGTGCCATCGAGGTTCCTGCAGGTTGATCCTCACGTGGGAATTCTGGGCAGACCCCTAGGGCCCTTCTTCTTTCTGAAGGGCAGGCAGAAGACTGTTGTGGCTCCCAAAAGAACAATCTGGAGGCCTGGATGGTCAGCAGGGTGAGGACGGAATTCTGAATGTACAGGTGCTGGTTCCATTCAGTGCGGAGCACATGGCATTTCCAGTGTGCAGCGTCTGACTCGAGATCTCCAGCATCTGAGCCGGGCATGTGTCAGATGGTCTCTCACGCTGGATTTTGTGTCCATGATGGCTGACGAGTGGATGGGTGGACTCATGAGGACATGGAGGTCTTCCCAGGCTGGGGCATGTGAGCTGCTTCAAACAGCAAGCTTTCCTTCTGTGGGAAAGGGGGAGTCCATTTGGATGGCACCAGATCCCCCATATGGAAAGACATCATAGCAGAAGTCACCGCATGGATGTCTGGAAAGCCCAGATCCACTTACACTTCCAGCCAAGGAACAAGGTCATTTTGAACTGGTGTCTCGGAGGCAAAGTTCCCATGGGCTGAGGTGACAGGAAGCCTCATTCTGATGGGTCACAAGGCTTGCTTGTGTCCAGGGAGACCTTAGAATATGGTGGGGGCTCAGGCGCCATGCAAGATTCTCCTCCCCTGAGGGTTGGACGCAGCTCCCAACAGCCAGGTTGCCTTCTGGGGACAGGAGGTGTTGTGTTTTGTGGCTCACGGATCAAGTGTTAGACCATATGTAGGTATTCCAGAGTTTGCCTCTGAGGCAGATGCCTGCAAACCTAAGCTAGGGTTTTGTTGAGGTCCTAGGGGTATGTCACGTTCATCTTCTGACTCAGGCCCATTGACCTGGGTGTCTGCCTGGAGGTAGGTGTCTGGCATGTGTCAAAATGCGCCTTTTTCCCAAGGCAGCCAACGAATTTGGGGTGGGCCCATGGGCATTGCAGTTGTCTCTCAATCCGGAGGGTTTGTACAAAGGTGACAGGCAGAGTTTCCTTCAGGTGGGCAGGCAGAGTCCTTTGCTGTGGCTCCAGAGGCCCCATCCTGGAGGGCCTGTCAGCCAGGGCTTTGAAGACAAAAGTCTGCAAACACAAACTCGAGATAGGATTCTGGGCGAAGTGATGGCAGGCCCGATCTGCGGACCGTGAGGGCACTGCCACCGGATATGAAATTAGTTTGATACAGAGGTGGGAACACAGGCTTTTCTGTCTGAATTGTGTGTCTCGGTTGGCCACGGAATGTAGCAGTAGCCTCATGGGGCCATGGTAGCTCCTGCCTCTTAGAGGTTTCTGCCAGGCTCCCAAGTGTTTGGTGTCTTTCAGGGGGAAGGGAAGAATATTATTTTCCATCTCAGGGGTCCCGCCATAGCAGGGATTACAGAGTCGGCTTCTGTGTTAGGCACCTGGAGAACCGGACCAAGGGTCAGGATTTGGGCCTAGGGGCATGTCAGGCTCGATTTGCGGACTTCTGGTCTAGCTATAAAGTGGGCTGATTTGAAAGCGGGCTCAGACTTAGTGTCACAATGCATGTTTGTGGCCAGAGCAGCCCTCCAGTGTGGGCGTGGTCTCAGGGGCCATGCAGCTGGCTCCCAATCTGAGGGTTAGAGCGCCATCCCCACAGCAAGCTATTCTCATCATGGGGAAGGAGTGTGCTCTTTTATGCTTGAGGTTCCCCCCATGGCCGTATTTGAGCTATGGTCTGGGCACAGATGCCTGAATACCCAGGTTGGGTAGAGATGACAGTCTCTGGCCAAGGCAGGTCACACCTGCAGGATATGGGGCCCCTTACTTGTGGCGCTGATGGGAGGACGGGGCTCAGGCTCTGTCAGATAGAGCATTAGTGCACAGGAGGACCGAGGATATTGGGGTGCCGCCGAGGTCCGTGCACTTTGATGCTTATGTGAGAATTCTGGGCAGAAGCCTAGGGCCCTTCTTCTTTCCGGAAAGCAGGCAGATGACTGCGTTGTGGCTCCAGATTTAACAATCAGGAGGTCTTATTGCCCAGGAGGGTGAGGACGGAATACTGAACGGCCAAGCACCGGTTCAGTTCAGTGCCGAGCACATGGCATTTCCAATGTACAGCTTCTGACACAAAGTCTCTAGCACCTGAGTCAGGTCACATGTCAGATGGTCGCTCATGCTGGAGTTTGTGTCCACAATGGCCGAAGAATGGAGGGCTGGCCTCATGAGGCCATGGAGTTTTTCCCTGCCTGGGGTTTTTGAGCTGCTCCAAACAGCAAGCTTTCCTTCTGCGGTCATGAGGAGTCTGTTTTGATGTCACCAGAGTCCCCCATATGGAAAGATGTTGTAGCAAAAGTCACTGCAATCATGTCTGGAAAGCGCAGCTCAACTTTGCCTTCTGGTCCAGGAACAAGGCCTTGTTGATCAGGTGGCTCTGGGACAAAGTGCCCAGGGGGCTGAGTTGACAGGAAGCCCTCATTCTGATGGGTCACAATGCTGGCTTGTGTCCATGGAGACCTTAGAATGTGGCGGGGGCTCAGGCGCCATGCAGGATTCTCCTCCCCTGAGGGTTGGACACTCCTCCCAACAGTCCGGTTGCCTTCTGGGGACAGGAGGTTTTCAGTTTTTTGTCTCTGGGATCAAGTGTTAGAATATATGTACATATTCCAGAGCTTGCCTCTGGATAGAGATACCTGCAAGCCTAAGCTAGGGTTTCATTGAGGTCCTGGGGTAAGTCAGGTTTCCATCTTCTGACTCAGCGCCATTGATGTGGGTGTCTGCCTGGAGGTAGGTATCTGACATGTGTCCGAATGCGCCTTTTTCCCAAGGCGGCCAATGAATTTGGGGTGGGATCTGGGGCATTGCAGGTTTCCACTAATCTGGAGGCTTTGTGAAAATGTGATGGGCATAGTTTCTTTCAGGTGACAGGCAGAGTCCTTTGTTGTGGCTACATGGCCCCATTCTGGAGGGCCCGTCGGCCAGGGCATTGGTGACAAAATCTGCATGCACACACTCGGGATAGGTTTAGAGGCGAGGGGATGGCAGGCCCGACCAGCAGACCGTGAGGGCAGTGCCACAGGATATGAAATGAGGGCGACGAGGAGGCGGGAGCACAGGTTTTTCTCTCTGGTTTGTGTGTCTCGGTTGGCCACGGAATATAGCGGTAGCCTCATGGGACCATGGTAGCTTCTGCCTCTGTGAGGATTCTGCCTGGATCCCAAGTGTTTGGTGTCTTTCACAGGGAATGGAAGAGTGCATTTTTCCACCTCTGGGGTCCTGCCATAGCAGGGATTCCAGACTCAGCTTCTGCGTTCGGGCACCTGGAAATCCCGACTGAGGGTGAGGATTTGGGCCTAGGGGCATGTCAGGCCTGATTTGCGAGCTCCTGCTTTAGCTAGCGAGGTTGTTGGTTTGAAAGCGGGCTCAGGCTGATGGTCACAATGTCTGTTTGTGTCCAGGCCTCCCTCCTGGGTGTGCGTGTTCTCATGGGCCATGTAGCTAGCTCCCACTCTGAGGATTAGACCCCCATCACCACAGCAAGATTTTCCTCTCGTGGGGATGGAGGAGTGCTCTTTTATGCTTGATGTTCCCCCATAGGCCAGAATTTGAGCTATGATCTGGGCACAGACACCTGAATACCCAGGTTGGGTAGAGATGACAGTCTCTGGCCATGGCAGGTCCCACCTGCAGGATATGGAGCCCACTACCTGGTGGGCTGTTGTGAGGTCGGGGCTCAGGCTGTGTCAGACAGTGCATTAGTGCACAGGGCAGCCTAGGATATTGGGGTGCCATCAAGGTCCGTGCAGATTGATCCTCATGTGGGGATTCTGGGTAGACCCCTTGGGCCCTTCTTCATTTTGGAGGGCAGGGAGAAGTCTCCGTTTGGGCTGCAGAATTCCCAATCTGGAGGGCTTGCCGACCAGAAGGCTATGGACAGAAATCTGAATGCACAGGCGCCAGTTCAGTTCAGTGCGTGTAAATGGCAGTCCCAATGTGGAGCGTCTAACTCGAGATCTCCAGCACCCGAGTCAGGGAGAGTGTCAGATGGTCGCTCACATTGGAGTTTGTGTCCCTGATGCCTGATGAATGGAGGTGTGGCCTCAGGAGGCTATGGATGTTTTTATAGACTGCGGTTGTGAGCTGCTCCGAACAGCAAGCTTTCCTTCTGCAGGACAGGGGGAGTCCGTTTTGATGGCTCCAGGGTACCCCATATGGAAAGATATGGTAGCAGAGGTCACTGCATAGGTGTCTTGAAAGCCCAGCTCAGCTTATCCTTTCAGCCCAGGAACAAGGCAGTTTCGACCTGGTGACTCTGGGGCAATATCCCACAGGGGCAGAGTTACAGGGAGCCTCATGCTGAAGGGTAACAATGTTGGTTTGTGTCCAGGGAGACCTTAGAACGTGGTGGGGACTCAGGCGCCATGCAAGATTCTCCTCCCCTGAATGCTGGACATATCTCACAAGAGCCATGCTGCCCTCTGTGGACAGGAGGTATTCTCATTTGTGGCTCAGAGACCAAGCGTTAGTTCATAGGTAGGTATTCCAGAACCTGCCTCTGGGGACAGAAGCCTGCAAACCTCAGCTAGGGTTCCGTTGATGTCCTAGGGACATGTCAGTTCCATCTTCTGATTCAGCGCCATTGACCTGGTTATCTGCTGGAGGTAGGTGTCTGGCATGTGTCAGAATGCACATTTCTGTCCAGAGCTGCCAACGGAATTGGGTGGGCTAAGGGACATTGCAGGTGTCTCCTAATACGGAGGGTTTGCACAACTGTGATGGGCAGAGTTTCCTTCGGGAGGGCAGGCAGAGTCCTGTGCTGTGGCTCTGGAGGCCACATCACGGAGGGCACATGGGCCAGGGCTGTGAAGATGAAAGTCTCTAAACACAAACTCGGGTTAGAGGGAGGGGTGCGGTGTTGGCAGACCAGAACTGCAGACTATGAGGTCAGTGCCTCTGATCTGAAACTAGGGCGGTGGGGAGGTGGGACCCTATGCTTTTTTGTTTGGGTTCTGTGTTTCCGTTGGCCACGGAATTGTGGGGTGGCCTCATGAGTCCATGGGAGATTCTGCCTTTGTGGGGATTTTGTACGCTCCCAAGGTTTTGGTGCCTTTCTGTATGAAGGGAAGAGAGTTGTTTTCTGTCTCAGGGGTCCGCCATAGCAGGGATTCCAGAGTCTGCTTCTGGGTCCTGGTGCCTGGAGAATATGACCAAGGGTGAGGACGTGGCCCCAGGGGCATGGCAGGATCGATATGCGGGCTACTGGTCCAGATAGCAAGGGGGCTTGTTTGAAAGCAGGCTCTGGTTATTGTGAATATTCCTGTTTGTTCCCAGGGTAGACTTCCTCGGTGGACGAGGTCTCATGGTCCGTGCAGCTGGTTCCCACTCTGAGGGTTTGACCCCCATCCCCACAGCAAGCTTTTCCAGCCCTGGGGAAGAGGGAGTGCTTTTTGTGCTTGAGGTTCCCCCATAGGTCGGGATTTGTGTTATCATCTGGGCACAGAAACCTGAACACCCAGGTTGGGTAGAGATGAGAGCGTTGGGCCATGGCCGGTCCCAGGGCATGCAGGGGATGGCAGGGGGATGGCGGCCGTTAACTGGGGGACTGAATGGAGCTCTGGCCTTAGGCTGTGTCAGACTGAGCATTAGTGCACATTGTGGCCTGGATATTGGGTTTCCGTCTAGGGCCGTGCAGGGTGATCCTGACGTGGGGATTCTGGCAAGACCCTTATGTCCCCTCTTCTTCTGGAGGGCAGGCATAAGGCTGCATTGTGGCTCCAGACTTCCCAATCTGGAGGGCTTGCGAGCCAGGAGGGTGAGGATGGAAATCTGAACGCACTAGTGCTCGTTTAGTTCCGTGCTGAGCATATGTCGTTCCAATATGCAGCATCTGACTCGAGATCTCCAGCACCAGAGTCAGGACGAGTGTTTATGATTTCTCACGCTGGAGTTTGTGTCCATGATGCCAAATGAATGGAGGGGTCGCCTCATGAGGCCCTGGAGGTTTTCCCAGGCTGGGGCTTCTGAGATGCTCCAAACAGCAAGCTTTCCTTCTACGGGACAGGGGGAGTTCCTTTTGATGGCTCCAGGGTCCTCCATATGGAAAGATATGGTAACACAGCTCACCACATAGATATCTGCAAAGCCCAGCACAGCTTTATACTTTCAGCCCAGTAACACGGCAGTTTCAATCTGGTGGCTCTGGTCAATGTATCCAGGGGGCTAGTTGAAAGGGAGCTTCATGCTGATGGGTCACAATACCGGTTTGTTTCCAGGGAGACCATAGAATGTGGTGAGGGCTCAGGCGCCATGCAGGATTCTCCTACCCTGAGGGTTGGCCAGTTCCCAGGAGCCAGGTTGCCTTCTGAGAACAGCAGGTGTTCTGTTTTGTGGCTCAGGGAACAAGTGTTGGACCATATGTAGGTATTCCATAACCTGCCTCTGGGGAAAGATGCCTGTGAAACGTACCTAGTAATCCGTTGTGGTCCTAGGGGCATGTCAGTTTCCATCTTCTGACTCAGGGACATTGACCTGAGTGTCTGCCTGGAGTTAGGTGTATGGCATGTGTCAGAATGTGCATTTCTGTCCGAAGGAGCCAACGAAATTGGGTGGGCTCAGGGACCTTGCAGGTGTCTCCCAATCTGGAGGGTTTGTGCAACTGTGATGGGAAGAGTTCCCTTCAGGAGGGCAGGCAGAGTCCTGTACTCTGAGTACAGAGGCCCCATCCTGGAGGGCTTGTTGGTCAGGGCGTTGGGAAAAAAGTCTGCAAACACAAACTCGTCTTTGGGTGAGGGACGATGTGATGACAGGCCCCATCTGCAGACTGTGATGGCAGTGTCTCGGGATCTGAAATTAGGGTGATGTGGAGGCAGAGGTCAGGCATTTCTGTCTTGGTGGTGTCTCAGTTGGCCAAGGTTGGTGGGTTGGCCTCATGAGTCCATGGGATATTCTGCCTCTGAGGGGATTTTGCATGGCTCCCAGGGTTTTGCTGTTTTCTGGATCAAGGGAAGAGAGCTGCTGTTTCTGTCTGAGGTGTCCCGCCATAGCAGGGATTCCTGAGTCTGCTTCTGGGTCCGGGCACCTGGAGAAACTGACTGAGGGTGAGGATTTGGGCCTAGGGGCATGGCAAGACCTATATGCACACTACTGGTCCAGCTAGCGAGGGGGCTTGTTTGAAAGCAGGCTCAGGTTATGGTGACAATGCCTGTTTATGCCCAGCAGGGACCTCCTCTGTGGGCGTGTTCTCATGGGCCATGCAGCTGGCTCCAAGTCTGAGGGTTTGACAACAGTCCCCACAACAACCTTTTCTGGCTTGGGGAAGGAGGAGTTCTCTTTTGAGTTTGAGGTTACCCCATATTCCAGGATTGGAGCTATGGTCTGGGCAGAGATGCCTGAACACACAGGTTGGGTAGAGATGACAGCCTTGGGCCATGGGCGGTCCCACCTGCAGGGGATTTCGCCCACTACGTGGGGGGGCTTACTGGAGGTCGGAGCTCATACTGTGTCAGACAGAGCATTAGTGCACAGTGCGTCCTGGATATTGTGGTTCCGTCTAGGGCCATGCAGGGTGATCCTCATGTGGGGATTCTAGGGAGAACCATAGGACCCTTCTTCTTTCTGGAGGGCAGACAGAAGGCTGCGTTGTGGCTCCAGAATTCCCAATCTGGACGGCTTGTGGGCTAGGAGGGTGAGGACGGAAGTCGAAATGCACACGCACTCGTTCAGTTCAGTGTCGAGGACATGCAGTTCCAGTGTGCAGCGTCTGACTCCAGATCTCAACACCTGTGTCAGGGCGAGTGTTGTATGGTTTCTCATGCTGGAGTTTGTGTCCATGTTGCCCGATGAATGGAGGGGTGCCCTCATGAGGCCATGGAGATTTTGCCAGGCTGGGGCTTCTGAGTTTCTCCAACAGCAAGCTTTCCTTCTGCTGGACAGGAAGTGTTGGTTTTGATGATTCCAGGGTCCCCCATATGGAAAGACTTGGTAGTAGAGCTCACCGCATAGATGTCTGGAAAGCCCAGCTCAGCTTATCCTTTCAGCCCAGGAACAAGGCGTTTTCGATCTGTTGGATGTGGGGCGAAGTGTACAGGGGGCTGAGTTGACAGAGAGACTCATGCTGATGGGTCACATGATGGCTTGTGTCCATGGAGACCTTAGAATGTGGCGGGGGCTCAGGCGCCATGCCGGATTCTCCTCCTCTGAGGGGTGGACGCAGCTCCCAAGAGCCAGGTTGCCTTCTGGGGACAGGAGGTGTTCTGTTTTGTGGCTCAGGGACCAAGCGTTGGATGATATGTTGGTATTCCAGAACCTGCCTCTGGGGAAAGATGCCTGCAAACCTCAGATGGGGTTCCATTGAAGTCCTAGTGGCATGTCAGTTTCCATCTTCTGACTCAGGGCTATTGACCTGGGTGTCTGCCTGGAGGTTGGTGTCTGGCATGTGTCAGACTGTGCATTTCTGTTCAGAGCGCCCAACGAATTTGGGTGGGCTCAGGCTTCAGTTGTCTGCCAATCTGGAGGGTTTGTGCTACTGTGACGGCCAGAGTTTCCTTCTTGAGTGTAGGTAGAGTCCTGTGCTGTGACTCCAGAGGCCCCATACCGAAGGGCCTGTTGGCCAGGGCTTTGGGGACTAAGGTCTTCAAACACAAACTTGGGGTTGGGTGAGGGGCGAGGTGATGGGAGGCAGGATCTGCACACCGTGACGGCAGTGTCTCAGGATGAAATTAGGAGGGTGGGGAGGCACGAGCGCAGGCTTCTCTGTCTGGGTTGTTTGTCGGTTGGCCAAGGAATGGAGGGATGGCCTCAACTGACCATGGGAGATTTTTCCTCTGTGGATATTCTGCCTGGCTCCCAAGGTTTTGGTGTCTTTCATGGGGAAGTGAAGAGTGATGTTTTCTGTCTCAGGAGTACAGCCATAGCAGGGAATCCAGTGTCTGCTTCTTGGTCCTGGCGCCTGGAGAACCCGTACGAGGGTAAATATTTGGGACTAGGGGCATGTCAAACCCACTAGGCGGGATCCTGGTAAAGCTAGCCAGGGGGGCTTGTTTGAAATTGTCTCAAGATTAGGGTGACAATGCCTTTCTGTGACCAGGGCAGCCCTCATGGGTGAGTGTGGTCTCATGGGTCATGCAGCTGACTCCCACTCTGAGGGTTTGACACCCCCCCCCCAGCAAGCTTTGTCTGACTTAGGGAATCAGGAGTGCTCTTTTGTGCTTGAGGTTCCCCCATAGGCTGGGATTTGAGCTAAGGTCTGGGCACAGATGCCTGAACACCCAGGTAGGTTAGAGATGACAGCCTCAGGCCATGTCTGCTCCCCCCTGCAAGATATGGGGTCAGCTACCTTTGGGGCTGACTGGAGGTCGTGGCTCAGGTAGAGTCAGATAGGGCATCAGTGCACAGTGCAGCCGAGGATATTGGTGTGCCGTCGAGGGCCGTGCAGGTTGATCCTCACGTGGGGATTCTGGTCAGACTCAATGGGCCCTTCTTCATTTTGGAAGGCAGGTCGAAGTCTGCGTTGTGGCCCCAGAATTCCCAGTATTGCAGGCATGAGGGCTAGAGGTTGATGACAGAATTCTGAACGCACCAGTGACTGTTCAGTTCAGTGGCGAGCGCATGGCAGTTCCAATAAGCAGCGTCTGAATCGAGATCTCCAGCACCTGAGTCAGGGCAAGTGTCAGATGGTCCCTCACACTGGAGTTTGTGTCCATGATGGCTGAAGAATGGAGGGGTGGCCTCAAGAGGCCATTGGAGATTCTGCCTTTGTGCAGAATTTGCATGGCTCCCAAGGTTTTGGTGTCTTTCTGGATGAAGGGAAGAGAGATGCTTTCCGTCTCAGGGTTCCTGCCATAGCAGGGATTCCAGAGTTGGCTTCTGGGTTTGGGCGCCTGGAGAACCCGACTGAGGGTGAGGATTTGGGCCTAGGGGCATGGCACGCCGATATTCGGGCTCCTGGTCCAGCTAGCGAGAGGACTTGTTTGAAAGCAGGCTCAGGCTGATGGTCACAATACCTGTTTGTGCCCAGGGCGGACCTGCTGGATGTGAGTGGTCTCATTGGACATGCAGCTGGCTCCCACTCTGAGGGTATGACCCCTATCCCCACAGCAAGCTTTTCTGGCCATGGGGAAGGAGGAGTGCTCTTTTGTGTCTGAGGATTTCCCCATAGGCCGGGATTTGAGTTATGGTCTGGACACTGACCCCTGAACACCCAGGTTGATTAGACATGGCAGCCTAGGGCCCTGGCTGGTCCCATCTGCAGGAGATGGCACCCGGTACCTGGGTTGGGGAGGTGGTCGGAGCTCAGGCTGTGTCAGACAGAGCATTAGTGCACAGTGCTTCCTAGATATTAGGGTTCTGTTAATGGTTGTGCAGTTTCATCCTCATATGGGAATTCTGGGCAGACCCATAGGGGCCTTATCTTTCTGGAGGGCTGGCAGAAGACTGTTTTATGGCTCTAGAATTCCCAATATGGAGTGCTTGTGGGGCAGATGGGTGAGGACGGAAGTCTGAAAGCACAAGCACTGGTTCCGTTCAGTGCCAAGCACACGGCTTTTCCAATGTGCAGCGTCTGACTTGATCTTCAGCACCTGAGTCAGGGCGAGTTTCGGATGGTCGCTCACACTGCAGTTTGTGTCTATGATGCTAGATGAATGGAAAGGTGACCTCATGAGGCCATGAAGGTTTTCCCAGGCTGGGTCTTGTGAGCTGCTCCAAACAGCAAGCTTTCCTTCCGTGGGATTTGGGGAGTTCGTTTGGATGGCTCCATGGTCCCCCATATGGAAAGACATGGTAGCAGAGCGCACTGCACAGATGTCTGGAGAGCCCAGCTCAGCTTATCCTTTCATCCCTGGAACAAGGCAGTTTAGATCTGGTGGCTCTGGGACAAGTGCCTGGGGGATGATTTGACAGGGAGACTCATGCTGATGGGTCACCCTAGTGGCTTGTGTCCTGGAAAACCTTAGAATGTGGCGGGAGCTCAGGCGCCATGCAGGATTCTCCTCCCCTGAGTGTTGGACGCAGCTTCCAAGAGCCACCTTGCCTTCTGTGGATAGGAGGTGCTCTGATTTTTGGATCAGGGACCTAGCATTGAACATATGTAGGTACTAATGCAGGGGCATTGATAGCCAGAGGAACTTCCTTGTAAACCCCAGATATCGGGGCAGGACAGGCCAGGTTGCCGTATCCAATCAGTGGGGTGCACATATATAACTATGGTGAGTTGAAATCTCATTGGCCACCTGTGTGTGGGCCGGGCTCAACCACCTCTATAAAGGTTAGTCAGTGAGGCTGGCGGGGGGATGGGGGCGGAGCAGGAGGAGGAGTTAGAATAGCCATTAGAGAAGTAGAAGGAGTTAGAATAGCTGTTAGAGAAGCAGGAGGAGTTAGAATAGCCGTTAGAGAAGTTGGAAGAGTTAGAATAGCCATTATAGATGTAGGAGTTAGAATAGGCATTAGAGTATTAGGAGGAGTTAGAGTAGCCATTAGAGTAGCCATTGGGAGCCATTAGGATAGTCCTAGGAGTGATAGTTTTGGGGTTGTCGGGAGCGTCGGAGCTTCAGGATCATTGGGAGCACTGGAAACGGCATTGCTGGGAGCAGCACCGCCCAAGCAGGAGCAACTCCATGAGCGGTCACACCTCCCCAAGCAGCAGAGCAGCCCAAGATTTGCCTTGCCATGGCCCCGCCGTGACAGGCTTCACTGCCCCGAGCTGCGGCCTCGCCAGAAGGGCATCATTCCGGGGAGCGGCCTCGTCAGCATGCTGCCTCGTCAGAGTGCGGCCTGGTCCGGAGCGGCCTCTTCATCATTGGTTGCGGCCTTCGTCCAGCATGTGACCTCGTCCAGAGCGGACTCATCTCGGGAGCGCCCTGGTCTGGTGCAGCCTCATCCACAGTGGCCTCATCCACCGCGGCCTCATCTGGGGAGTGGCCCTTTTGTAGTGGCTTCAGAGGGAGCAGATTTTGTTCATCAGGTTTGTCATCCTCATCATCCTCGCCTCTTTGTCAGAGGGAACAACATCCTTGTCATCGTCACCTCTACAATAGAAATGACCCCGATCGGTCAGTTAGATTTTTGAAGCTTGGCATGAAATAAAGCTTTGCTTGATTTTCACTTTATGTCAGTCTCGTTCCTTTGTCATGGACCCTATCATTGGGGGCTCACACAGGATCAAACAATGGGAACTGAGCCAGCACCGGAATTTATGGGAAAGCCTCCGGAGGTGTTGGAATCTTGTCCGTCTGTCTGGTTGGAGCTCCAGTGTATGGCCCACTGGGAACAAGCTGGATGCAGGCATGCTCCCCAGGGCTGCAGTGGATGCAGGGATGCCCAATCCCTCCGCTGGTAGATTGACATGGGGTTCGAGTCCCCCTTGGAGGTCGGGGGGGTTTGAGTCCACCTAGATGGTCACCAGTGGGTTGGAGTACCCCTAGGAAGTCACCAGGTGGTTTGAATCACCCCAGGCAGTCAGGGGATTCATGTCCCTCTAGGCGGTCATCAGGGGTTCAAGCCCCCAAGGGGTAATCGGGGGTTCGAGTCCCCCTGGCTACCAAGGTGTTTGAGTCCCCCTAGAAAATCCCCACCAGTGACAGTACCTCTAGGCCTGCAGTTGTCTTTGTCTTCTCTTTTTGTTGTCTGCTGTGTTGTTTATTGTGCTTGGGAGAATGGATCAGGCAGAGAGTAAGGGGACTCCGACTTTCGTCTCTCTGTTCCTCATAATAGATGTGGCGCTTCTTCCACACTCATTTCGTGTGGTAAGGGCTATAGCTGGAGCCAACTGGGTTTAGTCTAACTTGGTACAGAGACTTTAAGGAATATTCCCAAACAGCTGCCAAAACTCCCTTTGTTTCAGAGAATTCCTTGCCTTCTCTGGCCCAATGTGGACTGCCTAGCCCCTCCCCCTTGCTGGCGAGAAAGCATGGCATCTGAAGTGGAATGGGCCCAGGTGGAACATGAAATCTGTTAGCAAAGAGATGACTGAACTGATGGTTAATTGTCTGTCTCAGGGTTTTAGTGGGTAATTGTTAAAGTAGCTTTCAGAGTCTTTGGTAACCTGAAGCTTTGAAGTTTTGCTTGGATGACAAATGGGATGGAGTGCTAGGGCGCTGGTTGCTGGAACTAGGTTTGTGCTTTTGAAATCTGTTGGTAAACATGTTTTGTGCTTAACTGCTATTGCAACAGTTCACAATTGGTTAATATTTAGTCTTCACTAGAGATTGAGATGTTTCTAAGAAAATGTAACTGGTTTTCTTTGCCCACCCAGAATTGTAAATGAGATCTCTTTGACTCATAAGGCTTTTCCCTGATATGCTAAGTTACTCAGGAAGTACTGCTAAATCAATGATAAACCTTGGTTTACATTTGGGTAAATGCTGTAACTACTCCAGAGGTTCTATACATTTCCTAAAGTTTTAATGTTTTGATAAGGGTCATTATTTGATATTTATCCATATCTATTCTGGGTTTTTGTCATTTGTAATTGTTTTAATTCTCTTATAAAATGAATTCCGCCTTAAAGGAAATTCATATGGGAGACTTTCAGAACAAATACAGTTCCATGATATGTTGAAAACCTAGAACTGAATTTCCAGAAGTAAAAGTTGCACTCGCACGAAACCAGAATTAGTGCTGTGACTAAAGGTAAGAATGAGTCTCCAGGAGCTTTCCTTGAAATGCTTATTGAAGCCTATAAAATGTATAGCCCGATTGACCTTGAGGCACCCGAAAATCAGGGGACAGTGAATCTTGCTTTTGCCAGTCAGTTAGCCCCGGATATAAAGAGGAAACATCAGGAAATTGAAGGATTTGAAGGGAAGAATCTGATTGAGTTATTGGGAATAGCAGAAAAAGTGTTTAACAACAGGGATGCCCAGGAGGATGAAAAACAAACAAATAGCTGGTTAAGGTTTTGGCATTACATGAGATAGGTAGGGGATAGTAAATGGAAGGAAAAGCCTAAGTACAGACAAGGCAGGTGGGAAAACTTAGATTCAGATCAGTGTGCTTAGTGTAAGGAAAAAGGATACTGGGTCAGGTAGGGCCCCAAAAGGAAGATGGCAATGCTGGCTACCAGAGTAAAAATTGAAGTGGAGGGGAAATTAATTGATTTTTTTTTTTTTTTTGGTGGACATGGGAGCCCAATTTTCATCATTACTTAAACCTATGGGAAAACTATCTGGAGAGGAAGTTTGGGTACAAGTAACAAATGGCACAGAGAGACATAAATGGACAACAGAAAGGACTTTAAATTTGGCCTCGGGAGTAGTGAAACATCGAATTTTGCTCCTCCCTAATGCCCCATATAACTCGATGGGAAGAGATTTCCTACACAAGTTACAAGTTGGCATTCAGTTCTCAGAAAGAGACATGACTATAACCTTGAGACAACCCACTGTACAGGTGCTTATGGCAGCAGTAGATGTGTACCTCCTTTACGAGTCAGTCTGAAAACCAGAGGAGCCAAAGTTGGGGAGCCTTCTCCAAATCCTACAGGTCGAGTTTCTTGATGTCTGGGCAGAAGGGAAGTCCCCTGGCTTGGCCAAGGGACAAATTCCAGTGGTGGTACAATTAAAGGTGATGGCTATGTCTGTTCAAGTTCGGCAGCACCCCCTTCCCCAGGAAGCAAAGGAAGGGATCAGAAAGCACATTAAGCACCTTTGAGGAGATGCGTTCCTAGTTCCTTGCAAATTTCCATAGAACACACTATTTCTGCCTGTCAAAAATGCCAAGACTGGGGAGTACTGACCAGTTAGGACTTGTGGGAAGTTAAAAAACAGGTTGAAGATATCCACCCGAAGGTGCCTAACCCCTATACCCTAGTCTCCCTCCTTGGGCCCAGAAGAACTGTGTATACCATCTTAAATCTCAATGATGCATTTTTCTGCATATCTTTAGCAAGGGAATCACAATCCCTTTTTGCTTTTGAGTTGTCCAACCCACAGGATGTATTCCAAGGCAAACTCACCTGTACAAGACTTCCCCAAGGATTCAATAATTCACCCACTGTTATTTTTTGACAAGGCACTACAGGAGGATTTGCTTTAGTACAGAACGTCCAACCCAGTAGTCACTTTGCTACAGTATGTTGATGACTTTCTAGTAGCCGCTGAGGACGATAAGTCATGTATGTGGGGGATGAGAGCTCTCTAACAGACTCTGAAGGAAAAAGGGTATCGGGTGTCAGCAAAGAAAGCACAGCTCTTCAGAGCCATGCCACATATCTAAGCTTTGATCTCCAGGAGGGAGTGCATTCACTGGTCCAGAAAACAGGTGATCACCCAATACCACCACCCCACCACCTACCAATAAGTCAGGGAGTTTCTAGGATGGTGGGCTTCTTTAGGTTGTGGATACTGAAGTTTGAGGAGATTGCCCAACCTCCCTACTAATTAGCAAAAGAGGGGGCTCACAATGATAGAGTGGACAGCTGAGGCAGAAGGAGCATTTCGGGAATTACAAACAGCTGTACTGAGTGCATTGTCCATCCCAGATGTTACCAAGCCCTTCCACTTGTATGTGGATAAAAAATGCAGGGGTGGCCAAAGGAGTTTTGACTCTGAATCTGGGGCCTTGGCAAAGGCTAGTAACCTACCTTAGCAAGAAACTAGATACAGTAGTGGCTGGATTCCCCTCTTGCATCTGCATAATTGCTGCCATGACCCTCCTGGTCAAGGATGCAAGTAAATTGAATTTGGGTCAAAATATCATTTAGACCACCACCCATGTTATTGAGGGCCTTCTCCGGACTCCACCAGACCGATGGATGACAATAACCTGAGTGACCAGGTATCAGGTCCTCCTCCTCAATGAACCAAGAGTGACCTTCCAGTTCCTTGCAGTGCTAAATCCAGCCATGCTGCTGCCAGAGGAACTGGCTGGCCACTCACAGGACTGGGGGAGGTCCGATCCCAAGTTGCAGGAATAAGGCCAGATCTCAGAGACATTCCCCTCCCAGATGCGGAGATGACTCTGTTCACAGATGGGAGTTGCCACATGGTCAATGGACAGAGGTATGCGGGGGCTGCGGTAGTTTCTCCTGAGCAGAATCTCTGGACAGAAGCCCTGCCATATGGAACTTTTGCATAAAAAGCGGAACTGATTGCACTCACTAAGGCACTGCAGATGGCCAAAGGTAAAACCGCCAATATCTATACAGGCAGCAGGTATGCCTTTGTAACTTTCCATATTCATGGGGCTATTTAAAGAAAGGAGTCTATTAACAGCAGAAGGAAAAGGAATTAAAATCAGAGGAGAAATATTGGCTCTCCTCTAGGCTATTTGGGACCCAAAAGAGGTGGCTCTTATGCATTGCCTGGGACACAAAATGGGGACTGCTCTGATTTCTAAAGGAAACCTATTAGCCGATCAAGCCACAAAGCACACAGTCTGAGAAACAGTGCAAGAGGAAACAGAGAAGCAACATGGGGGGGGTAGGGGGATAGGAGAAGAATAAATGAAACAAGATGGGATTGGGAGGGAGACAAACCATAAATGACTCTTAATCTCACAAAACAAACTGGGGGTTGCTGGGGGGAGGTGGGATTGGGAGAGGGGGTGCGGGCTATGGACATTGGGGAGGGGAGGCGAACCATAAGAGACTATGGACTCTGAAAAACAACCTGAGGGTTTTGAAGGGTCAGGGGTGGGAGGTTGGGGGAACAGGTGGTGGGTGATGGGGAGGGCACGTTTTGCATGGAGCACTGGGTGTTGTGCAAAAAGAATGAATACTGTTACGCTGAAAAATAAATAAATAAATAAAAAGGGAAAAAAAAAAAATAAAAAAATAAAAAAAAAAAAAAAAAAAAAAAGAACTGGTTACACTCCCGGCTCCAGCCCTACCAGAAAAACTGAACAATTCAGAAGAAGATTTAAAGTACTTACAGAAGTGGATTAAATCGGACTATGAAGGGGACTGGGATAAGACTGAAGCAGGAAAAACAATTCTTCCTCAAAGACTAGTCAAAAAGTTAGTAGACCAGATACATCAGGGTACTCATTTGGGGATACAAAAACTCAAGGAGCTTATAGGAAAGCAGTTCCAGGTTTCTAAATTAGGGTGTATGATTCAGGATGCAGTTGATAGATGTGCTCAATGCCAGGCAATTAATGTGGGAAGAACTAAAATGGGAAGAGGGAAAAGAGAAACAAGTAAGGAACAAGGAATTTATTGAGAAATAAATTTTACAGAAATGAAACTTGGAAAATATGGGCACAAGTACATGTTTGTTTTTGTAGATACATTTTCAGGCTGGGTAGATGCTTTTCCTGTCAAACATGAGATGGCAGGAGTGATAGCCAAAAAGCTACTAGAAGAAATAATTCCTAGGTTTGGGCTGCCTCTCTCAATCAGGTCAGACAGTGGCCCTGCATTTGTGAGTTCAGTCTCACAGGCATTGGCCAAGGCCGTGGGCACTAATTGGAAACTATATTGTGCTTACCAGCCCCAGAGTTCTGGGCTAGGATGAGAGAATGAACCAGACTCTTAAAGAGACCTTGGCAAAACTAATTCTGGAGACTGGCTGTGGATGGGTGGATCTCCTTTCTTTCTCCCTCCTCAGGGCACGATGTACACCCTATTTAAGCAAGGTAAACCTATTTGAAATAATGTTTGGGTTACCCCCTTCTCTGTCCTCAACCAGAAGAGGTTGTCCAGCAGAAATATCTGATCACTCTGTACTCCAGTCACTGCAGGCATTACAGTCTGTCCTAAAAAAAGCCCACTCAGGGATCCGGACTGCCCACACTTGGACAGAGACGGTGGTGGAACCACATCCTTACCAACCTAGGGGAGTTGGTTTGGATACATCGCTATGAAGGGGGAAATTGGAGCCTCGCTGGAAGGGACCATTTACTTTAAAAGTAGAGAGCATTAGAGGCTGAATTCATGCAGGTCACGTCAAATGAGCCAAGGACGAGGACGCCCCCCAGAGATGGAAGCTGCAGTTGACAGACCCTGCTGACCATGGACTAATTCTAAAACTAAAAAAACTGTGAGTTTACTCAACACCCAAAGAACAAACAATCCAATCAAGAAATGGGCAGAGGACATGAACAGACATTTCTGCAAAGAAGACATCCAGATGGCCAACAGACACATGAAAAAGTGCTCCACGTCACTCGGCATCAGGGAAATACAAATCAAAACCACAATGAGATATCACCTCACACCAGTCAGAATGGCTAAAATTAACAAGTCAGGAAATGACAGATGCTGGAGAGGATGTGGAGAAAGGGGAACCCTCCTCCATTGTTGGTGGGAATGCAAGCTGGTGCAACCACTCTGGAAAACAGCATGGAGGTTCCTCAAAATGTTGAAAATAGAACTACCCTATGACCCAGCAATTGCACTACTGGGTATTTACCCTAAAAATACAAACATAATGATCCGAAGGGGCATGTGTACCCGAATGTTTATAGCAGCAATGTCTACAATAGCCAAACTATGGAAAGAACCTAGATGTCCATCAACAGATGAATGGATAAAGAAGATGTGGTATATATACACAATGGAATACTATGCAGCCATCAAAAGAAATGAAATCTTTCCATTTGCGACGACGTGGATGGAACTAGAGCGTATCATGCTTAGTGAAATAAGTCAATCGGAGAAAGACAACTATCATATGATCTCCCTGATATGAGGACATGGAGAAGCAACATGGGGGGGTAGGGGGATAGGAGAAGAATAAATGAAACAAGATGGGATTGGGAGGGAGACAAACCATAAATGACTCTTAATCTCACAAAACAAACTGGGGGTTGCTGGGGGAGGTGGGTTTGGGAGAGGGGGAGCGGGCTATGGACATTGGGGAGGGGAGGCGAACCATAAGAGACTATGGACTCTGAAAAACAACCTGAGGGTTTTGAAGGGTCAGGGGTGGGAGGTTGGGGGAACAGGTGGTGGGTAATGGGGAGGGCACGTTTTGCATGGAGCACTGGGTGTTGTGCAAAAAGAATGAATACTGTTACGCTGAAAAAATAAATAAAATGGAAAAAAAAGACAGCAGAAAGAAACAAACAAACAAACAAACAAAAAAAAAACTGTGAGTTTATTGTTGCTCCTATTGTTACCTGTTCATGTAAAGTATAGGTGGGAAATTAGATGAACGGAATTAGGAAAAAAATGGAAAAGGTTATACAAAGTGTTTAATGGCTAACTCATCAGCCGACTGTGCACTACTGTTACTTTTTGGTCCCTGTATTATAAACTCCCTAATGTCATTTGTACCAAAGAAAATTGGAGCGAAAAAAAGTTAGTGTTACATGCTCAATATAACCCATTTAGAACAGGAGAACATAGAACTGGCTGAAAAGTCAAGGATTAGACTAATTTCCTAAGAAAAGGGGGGAAAGTAGGGGCCTAGTTAGCCAGGGGAACTTACTTGTAATCCCCGGATAAAGGGGCGGGATAGGCCAGATAGCCTTATCCAATCAGTGGGGTGGGCATATATTAACTGTGGTGAGTTGAAATCTCTTTGGCCGCCTGTGTGTGGGCCGGGCTCAACCACCTCTATAAAGGTTAGTCTGTGAGGCTGTGGAGTGTGGAAGTAGGAGGATTTAGAATAGTCATTAGAGAAATAGGAGGAGTTATAATAACCATTAGAGATGTAGGGGGAGTTAGAATAGCTGTTAGAAAATTAGGAGGAGTTAGAATAGCCATTAGAGAAGTAGGAGGAGTTAGAATAGCTCGTCAAGTAGTAGGAGGAGGTAGATTACCCATTAGAGTAGCCATTGGGAGCTCTTAGGGTAGTTGTAGGAGTGATAGCATCGGCATCATCGGGAGCATCAAAGCTTCAGGATCATCGGGAGCAACAGGATAGACATTGCTGGGAGCTGCCCTGCCCCAAGCAGCAGTGCAACCACGAATGGACTCGCCTCCTTGAGCAGCAGTGCAGCCCATGACCCACCTCACCGTTGCCCCATAGAGATTGGCCTCGCTGCACCGAGGCGCAGTCTCGCCAGAGTGGCGTCATTCCTGGGGGCCGCATCATTGGCATGCAGCCTCTTCAGAGAGTGGCCTGGTCTGGAGCAGTCTCTTTATCATCGGGTGTGGACTTTGTCCAGCATGTAGCCTCGTCCACAGCGGCCTCATCTGGGGAGTGGCCTTGTCAGAGTGGCATCATGGAGAGGAGAGTCTGTGTCGTCAGTGTTGTCCTCGTCATCCACGCTTCTTTGTCATCAGGAGCGGGGTCCTCGTTGTCATCGCTCGACGTAAGAAATGGCCCCGAACTGTCGGTTTGATTTTCGATTCTTGGCATGAAATAAAGCTTTGCTTGATTTTTGCTTTGTGTAGTCTCGTAACATTGAACATGGACCCTTACACTCCAACACCTTCCTCTAGGAACAGATGCCTACAAACCTCAGCTAGGGCTCCGTTGAGGTCTTAGGGGCATATCATTTTCCATCTTCTGACTCAGGACCATTGACTTGAGTGTCTGCCTGGAGGTAGGTGTCTGGCATGTGTCAGACTGTGCTTTTCTGTCCAGAGTGGTCAAGGAAATTGGGTGGGCTCAGGGCCTTGCAGGTGTCTCCCAATCTGGAGGGTTTCTGGCAATGTGACTGGTTGAGTTTCATTTGGGAGGGCAGGCATAATCCTGTCCTGTGGCTGAGAGGCCCAATCCTGGAGGGCCTGTTGGCCAGGGCTTTAGGGACAAAAGTTTGCAAATACAAACTGGGGTTAGGGTGTGGGGGGAGGGGATGGCAAGCCCAATCTGCAGACCGTGAGGGCAGGGCCTCATGATCAGAAATTAGGGCGACATGGAGGCGGGAGTGCAGGCTTTTCTTTCTGGACTGTGTGTCTCGCTAGGCCATGGGATGGAGGCGTGACCTCATGGGTCCATGGGAGATACTGCCTCTGAGGGGATTTTGCATGGCTCCCAAGGTTTCGTTGTCTCTCTGGATGAAGGGAAGAGAGATGTTTTCCATCTCAGGTGTCCCTCCATAACAGGGATTCCAGAGTGGGCTTCTGGGTCCGGGCACCTGGAGAACCTGACCAAGGCTGAGCATTGGGCTTAGGGGCAGGGCAGGCCTGATATGCGTTTTGATGGAACCCGGGTTCCCCGTATGGAAAGACGTCGTAGCAGACGTTACCGCATGGATGCCTGGAAAGCCCAGTTCCGCATACTATTCCAAACCAGGAACAAGGCCATTTTGATCTGGTGGTTCTGGGGCAAAATTTCCAGGGTGCTGTGGTGACAGGGAGCCTCATTCTGATGGTTCACAATGCTGGCTTGTGTCCAGGGAGACCTTAGAATGTGGCAGAGGCTCCGGCGCCATGCAGGTATCTCCTCACCTGAAGGTTGGACACAGCTCCCAAGAGCCAGGTTGCCTTCTGGGTGAGAGGTGTTCTGTTTTGTGGCTCAGGGGTCAAGTGTTGGACCATATGTAGATATTCCGGAGTTTGTCTCTGGTGGCAGATGGCTGCAAACCTAAGCTAGGTTTATGTTGAGGTCCTAGGGGTATGTCAGGTTCCATCTTCTGACTCAGGGCCATTGGTCTGGGTGTATGACTGGAGGTAGGTGTGTGGCATGTGTCCGAATATGCCTTTTTTCCAAGGCAGAAAACGAATTTGGGGTGGGCTCAGTGGCATTGCAGTGGTCTCCCAATCTGGTGGGTTTGTGCAAATGTGACGGGCTTAGTTTCCTTCAGGTGGGAAGGCAGAGCTGTGGCTGTGCTGTGGCTTCAGAGACACCATCTGTCAGGGCAGGCCAGGCCAGCTAGATGGAGATGTCCAATCAGTGGGGCATTCATATATTTACTGAGTTGAGTTGCAATCCCATTGGCCACCTGTGTCTCGGCCGGGCTCAACCACCTCAATAAAGGGTCGTTCTTGAGGCTAGAGTGGGGAGGGGTAGCAGGAGTTGTTAGAGTAGGGGGTAGCAGGAGCCATTAAAGTATCCATTAGGGGAGCCATTGGGAGGCGTTAGGGTAGTGGAAGGAGTGGTAGTATCATCAGTGAGAGTGCCCTTTTTGTCATCAGGAGCGTCAGGAGCGGCATTGCTGGGAGCCTCGTCCCGGGGAGCAGCCTCATCTGCAGCAGCCTCTCCCCAAGCAGTGACACAGCCCGAGCAGCGGTGCTGTCACTAAACTGTCGGTTATCGGCCTCATCTGCAGCGGCCTCATCCCGGGGAGTGGCCTTGTTGGCAGCGGCCTCATCAGGAGCGGACTCGTCAGGAGTGGACTTGTCCCAGGAAGAGGCCTGTGGTACAGTGAAGGTGAGGTAGGAAGCCTCCAGGAGGGACCCCAAGGGCAAGGAGGCGGTGGCCCCCAACAAGGCTTAGGCACCTACTGGTTAGTTTGATGTCCACATCTTGTGACTTCATATCTGATTTCTACCAAAATATCATGGTATTTTCTTCTAAATCTCAAGAGATGTCTGTCCAAACCTTGAGAGATCTCAGTACAAAACTTGTGAGAATCAGGCACTTCTCACCAGAATTTTACCAAAATCTCATGAGAACTCCTTCCAAATATCATGAGATCTCAGGGAAATCTCATGAGATCTCTGTCCAAATATCATGTGATCTCTGTCTATTTCTCATGAGAGGAAAGAAGGGCAAGATGGTGGAGAAGTAGGAGACCCTGTTTCAACTGGTCCCCTGAGTTGAGCTAACTATCTACCAGAACGCTCAGAACAGCCATGAAATCAGCCTGAGATGTAAGATTATATGCTTCTGGATATCATGGGGGCAGATTATCAGTGGAGAGGTACAGTGGAGTGGGAGTGCCCAGACTGATACTGGAGAATAAACAGAAGGGGGAGGGAGTCACGGGATATGACTCTTTGGAAAGTAATACCCCAATATGAGAGTGCCCTGTGGTTGAGGACCAGTATTACATGGAGTTTAGTTAAAAGCACTCAATAAGAACAAAGGGTCTTAAGGGGCAGTTGGAGAAATCAGGCACCAACAGGCACGGACACAAATTCACTGTCCCAGGGCAGTCACAGCTGATGCCATCCATATCTGAGAGAGCTCAGCTGAGGGGCTCCAGTTGTCCCTGAACGTTTGGCTTTCTGCTGCTTCCAGCACCCCTGGGGCTCTGTGCACCCCTGCCTGTACCTGAGAGCCTGGCTCCGGTTCCTGCCAGAGTTCTGTGGGCCCACAACCTTCTTCAACCTGTGCTATGGCTAGGTCTGAGTGCACTGGTGTGACTGTGGACTCTAGACAGCGGTCCCAGCAATGTAGCCACCAGGATTGGGTTCACCTGGACAAATATCATTCATGTTTTTAGTTCTGTGGGGGTATAGAGAAAAGCAGGGACTTCAGACGACCACTGAGATGGTGGCTGGGAGTGCACAATGCCTGTGGGAGGTTTTGATGTTCAGCAGAGTTTGCAGAGGAAGAGTCTGTGTTTTCTGGACGACCCAGAAGGGAGCAGATGGAGGCCTCTCTCTGACGTGGAGTTTGGGTACAGATAGATTCTTTCTTTGCTATGACCCTCTGAAAACCCTCAAAAGGTGCCAAAGAACAAAAACCTCCAGAGAACAAAAGCCTAAGAACCCAGTTTCCACAGAGTCCAGCTCTTTGATAGGGGGCAGGGCAGCCCAAGCAGGACTGACTGAAAAACAATGCACCAGGCACCTCTAACAGAACAGAAGCCATAAGAACAAGAGGGCAATAATCACAGGGTCCCAATTAAAGTGTAAAACCCCAAAATCAGGGGAAAACAATATCGTATGATCCCAGTATAGACCCAAAACTTATATATTTCAGAAGCTACAAAATTTTTAAAATTATTTCACATGATTCTTATTATTTTCTTTTTTTCCATTTTATTTATTTTTTCAGCGTAACAGTATTCATTCTTTTTGCACAACACCCAGTGCTCCATGCAAAATGTGCCCTCCCCATTACCCACCACCTGTTCCCCCAACCTCCCACCCCTGACCCTTCAAAACCCTCAGGTTGCCCCAACCTCCAACCCCTGACCCTTCAAAACTCTCAGGTTGTTTTTCAGAGTCCATAGTCTCTTATGATTCGCCTCCCCTACCCAATGTCCATACCCCGCTCCCCCTCTCCCAATCCCACCTCCCCCCAGCAACCCCCAGTTTGTTTTGTGAGATTAAGAGTCATTTATGGTTTGTCTCCCTCCCAATCCCATCTTGTTTCATTTATTCTTCTCCTATCCCCCTACCCTCCCATGTTGCTTCTCCATGTCCTCATATCAGAGAGATCATATGATAGTTGTCTTTCTCCGATTGACTTATTTCACTAAGCATGATACGTTCTAGTTCCATCCACGTCATCGCAAATGAGAAGATTTCGTTTTTTTTGATGTTTTGATGTTTTGATGGCTGCATAGTATTCCATTGTGTATATATACCACATCTTCTTTATCCATTCATCTGTTGATGGATATCTAGGCTCTTTCCATAGTTTGGCTATTGTAGACATTGCTGCTATAAACATTCGGGTACACGTGCCCCTTCGGATCATTATGTTTGTATTTTTAGGGTAAATACCCAGTAGTGCAATTGCTGGGTCATAGGGTAGTTCTATTTTCAACATTTTGAGGAACCTCCATGCTGTTTTCCAGAGTGGTTGCACCAGCGTGCATTCCCACCAACAATGGAGGAGGGTTCCCCTTTCTCCACATCCTCTCCAGCATCTGTCATTTCCTGACTTGTTAATTTTAGCCATTCTGACTGGTGTGAGGTGATATCTCATTGTGGTTTTGATTTGTATTTCCCTGATGCCGAGTGACGTGGAGCACTTTTTCATGTGTCTGTTGGCCATCTGGATGTCTTCTTTGCAGAAATGTCTGTTCATGTCCTCTGCCCATTTCTTGATTGGATTGTTTGTTCTTTGGGTGTTGAGTTTGCTAAGTTCCTTATAGATTTTGGATACTAGCCCTTTATCTGATATGTCATTTGCAAATATCTTCTCCCATTCTGTCAGTTGTCTTTTGGTTTTGTTAACTGTTTCCTTTGCTGTGCAAAAGCTTTTGATCTTGATGAAATCCCAATAGTTCATTTTTGCCGTTGCTTCCCTTGCCTTTACCGTTGTTCCTAGAATAGTTCATTTTTGCCCTTGCTTCCCTTGCCTTTGCCGTTGTTCCTAGGAAGATGTTGCTACGGCTGAAGTCGAAGAGGTTGCTGCCTGCATTCTCCTCAAGGATTTGGATGGATTCCTTTCTCACATTGAGGTCCTTCATCCATTTGGAGTCTATTTTCGTGTGCGGTGTAAGGAAGGGGTACAATTTCATTTTTCTGCATGTGGCTGTCCAATTTTCCCAGCACCATTTATTGAAGAGGCTGTCTTTTTTCCATTGGACATTCTTTCCTGCTTTGTCGAAGATTAGTTGACCATAGAGTTGAGGGTCGATTTCTGGGCTCTTGATTCTGTTCCACTGATCTATGTGTCTGTTTTTGTGCCAGTACCATGCTGTCTTGATGATGACAGCTTTGTAATAGAGCTTGAGGTCCGGAATTGTGATGCCACCAACTTTGGCTTTCTTTTTCAATATTCCTTTGGCTATTCGAGGTCTTTTCTGGTTCCATATAAATTTTAGGATTATTTGTTCCATTTCTTTGAAAAAAAATGGATGGTATTTTGATAGGGATTGCATTAAATGTGTAGATTGCTTTAGGTAGCATAGACATTTTCACAATATTTATTCTTCGAATCCAGGAGCATGGAACATTTTCCCATTTTTTTGTGTCTTCCTCAATTTCTTTCATGAGTACTTTATAATTTTCTGTGTATAGGTTCTTAGCCTCTTTGGTTAGGTTTATTCCTAGGTATCTTATAGTTTTGGGTACAATTGTAAATGGGATTGACTCCTTAATTTCTCTTTCTTCAGTCTTGTTGTTGGTGTACAGAAATGCAACCGATTTCTGTGCATTGATTTTATATCCTGACACTTTACTGAATTCCTGGACAAGTTCTAGCAGTTTTGGAGTGGAGTCTTTTGGGTTTTCCACATATAGTATCATATCATCTGCGAAGAGTGATAGTTTGACTTCTTCTTTACCAATTTGCATGCCTTTCATTTCTTTTTGTTGTCTGATTGCTGAGGCTAGGCTTCTAGTACTATGTTGAATAGCAGTGGTGATAATGGACATCCCTGCCGTGTTCCTGACCTTAACGGAAAAGCTTTCAGTTTTTCTCCATTCAGAATGATATTTGTGGTGGGTTTTTCATAGATGGCTTTGATAATATTGAGGTATGTGCCCTCTATCCCCACACTTTGAAGAGTTTTGATCAGGAAGGGATGCTGTACTTTGTCAAATGCTTTTTCAGCATCTATTGAGAGTATCATATGGTTCTTGTTCTTTCTTTTATTAATGTGTTCTATCACATTGATTGATTTGCGGATGTTGAACCAACCCTGCAACCCTGGAATAAATCCCACTTGATCGTGGTGAATAATCCTTTTAATGTACTGTTGAATCCTATTGGCTAGTATTTTGGCAAGAATTTTTGCGTCTGTGTTCATCAAGGATATTGGTCTGTAGTTCTCTTTTTTGGTGGGATCCTTGTCTGGTTTTGGGATCAAGGTGATGCTGGCCTCATAAAATGAGTTTGGAAGTTTTCCTTCCATTTCTATTTTTTGGAACAGTTTCAGGAGAATAGGAATGAGTTCTTCTTTAAATGTTTGGTAGAATTCCCCTGGGAAGCCGTCTGGCCCTGGGCTTTTGTTTGTTTGGAGATTTTTGATGACTGTTTCAATCTCCTTACTGGTTATGGGCCTGTTCAGGTTTTCTATTGCTTCCTGGTTCAGTTGTGGTAGTTTATATGTCTCTAGGAATGCATCCATTTCTTCCAGATTGTCCAATTTGTTGGCGTAGAGTTGCTCATAGTTAGTTCTTATAATTGTCTGTATTTCTTTGGTGTTAGTTGTGATCTCTCCTCTTTCATTCATGATTTTATTGATTTGGGTCCTTTCTCTTTTCTTTTTGATGAGTCTGGCCAGGGGTTTATCAATCTTATTGATTCTTTCAAAGAACCAGCTCCTAGTTTCATTGATTTTTTCTATTGTTTTTCTGGTATCTATTTCATTGATTTCTGCTCTGATCTTTATAATTTCTCTTGTCCTGCTGAGTTTAGGATTTCTTTCTTGTTCTTTCTCCAGCTCCTTTACGTGTAGGGTTAGGTTGTGTACTTGAGACCTTTCTTGTTTCTTGAGAAAGTCTTGTACCGCTATATATTTTCCTCTCAGGACTGACTTTGCTGTGTCCCACAGATTTTGAACTGTTGTGTTTTCATTATCATTTGTTTCCATGAATTTTTTCAATTCTTCTTTAATTTCCTGGTTAACCCATTCATTCTTTAGAAGGATGCTGTTTAGTCTCCATGTATTTGGGTTCTTTCCAGGTTTCCTCTTGTGATTGAGTTCTAGCTTCAGAGCATTGTGGTCTGAAAATATGCAGGGAATAATCCTAATCTTTTGATACCGGTTGAGACCTGATTTGTGACCCAGGATGTGATCTATTCTGGAGAAGGTTCCATGTGCACTAGAGAAGAATGTGTATTCTGTTGCTTTGGGATGAAAAGTTCTGAATAGATCTTTGATGTCCATCTAGTCCAGTGTGTCATTTAAGGCCTTTATTTCCTTGGATGATCTGTCCATTTCAATGAGGGGAGTGTTAAAGTCCCCTACTATTATTGTGTTATTACTGATGTGTTTCTTTGATTTTGTTATTAATTTGTTGATATAGTTGGCTGCTCACACGTTAGGGGCATAGATATTTAAAATTGTTAGATCTTCTTGTTGGACAGACCCTTTGAGTAGGATATAGTGTCCTTCCTCATCTCTTATTATAGTCTTTGGCTTAAAATCTAATTGATCTGATATAAGGATTGCCACCCCAGCTTTCTTCTGATGCCCATTAGCATGGTAAATTGTTTTCCACCCCCTCACTTTCAATCTGGAGGTGTCTTCGCGTCTAAAATGAGTTTCTTGTAGGCAACATACTGATGGGTTTTGTTTTTTTATCCATTCTGATACCCTGTGTCTTTTGATTGGGGCATTTAGCCCATTAACATTCAGGGTAACTATTGAGAGATATGAATTTAGTGCCATTATTAGCCTGTAAGGTGACTGTTACTGTATATTGTCTCTGTACCTTTCTGATCTACTACTTTTAGGCTCTCTCTTTGCTTAGAGGACCCCTTTCAATATTTCCTGTAGAGCTGGTTTGGTGTTTGCAAATTCTTTCAGTTTTTGTTTGTCCTGGAAGCTTTTGATCTCTCCTTCTATTTTCAATGATAGCCTAGCTGGATAGAGTATTCTTGGCTGCATGTTTTTCTCGTTGAGTGCTCTGAATATATCATGGCAGCTCTTTCTGGCCTGCCAGGTCTCTGTGGATAAGCCTGCCGCCAATCTAATATTTTTACCATTGTATGTTACAGACTTCTTTTCTCGGGCTGCTTTCAGGATTTTCTCTTTGTCACTAAGACTTGTCAATTTTACTATGAGGTGACGGGGTGTGGACCTATTCTTGTTGACTTTGAGGGGGGTTCTCTGCATCTCCTGGATTTTGATGCTTGTTCCCTTTGCCATATTAGGGAAATTCTCTCCAATGATTCTCTCCAATAGACCTTCTGCTCCCCTCTCTGTTTCTTCTTCTTCTGGAATCCCAATTATTCTAATGTTGTTTCATCTTATGGTGTCACTTATCTCTCGAATTCTCCCCTCATGGTCCAGTAGCTGTTTGTCCCTCTTTTGCTCGGCTTCCTTATTCTCTGTCATTTGGTCTTCTATATCACTAATTCTTTCTTCTGCCTCATTGATCCTAGCAGTGAGAGCCTCCATTTTTTATTGCACCTCATTCATAGCTTTTTTTATTTCAACTTGGTTAGATTTTAGTTCTTTAATTCCTCCAGAAAGGGCTTTAAGATCTCCAGAGAGGGTTTCTCTAATATCTTCCATGCCTTTTCGAGTCCGGCTAGAATGTTCAGAATCGTCATTCTGAACTCTTGATCTGACATATTACCCATGTCTGTGTTGATTAGGTCCCTAGCCTTCGGTACTGTCTCTTGTTCTTTTGTTTGTGGTGATTTTTTCCACCTTGTCATTTTGTCCAGATAAGAGAATATGAAGGAGCAAATAAACTACTAAAAGGGTGGCAAAGACACCGGAAAAATGCGCTGTAACCAAATCAGAAGAGACCCCAAATTGTGGAGGGGAGAAAGGGGATAAAAACAGCTTCTGAAAAAAAAAGAAAAAAAAAAGAAAGAAAAAAATTTAAAAAATAAAACAAATAAAAAATATAAAAAAGAAAGAAAAAATAAATATATTTAGATGAACTAGTCAAAAAATGTTAAAAAAGAAAAGGGTAAAAGTTTAAAAAAATTTAGCAGAAGAAGAAAAAAAAAAGAAAAAAAATTGAAAAAAGAAAAAAAATTGAAGTAGCCGCAAGACTAAAGAATCATGGGGAGAAAGCCATGAGTTCCGTGCTTTGCTTTCTCCTCCTCTGGAATTGCTCTGCTGTCTTAGGAATTGAATCTGCTTTCTCCTTGATAGATGAACTTCGTCCTGGCTGGATATTTTGTTGATCTTCTGGGGGAGGGGCCTGTTGTAGTGACTCTCAAGTGTCTTTGCCCAGGGCGGGATTGCACCGCCCTTACCGGCGGCCAGATTAAGTAATCGGCACGGGTTCGCTTTTGGGAGCTTCTGTTCCCTGAACGCTTTCCGTAGAGTTCCGGAGGACGGGAATGAAAATGGTGGCCTCCCAGTCTCCTGCCCGGAGGAGCCGAGAGCCTGGGGCCCCACTCCTCAGTGCGCCCCCAGAGGACAGCACCCAATCACTCCCGTATCCCCAGCCTCTAGCCACGCTCCGAGCTCACCCAGCCCGCGACCCGTTCAAGGTAACCCCGAGCTGAGAGTTCAGTCCTCGGCTCTGTCTCTCCAGCTGGCTTCTCCGTTCTAATACCTGAGAGCTCTCTGACACTCCGACACCCCCGATCCTTCTGTGACCCTGCGGGGCCTGGGGCCACGCTGGCCCCGCGTGGGCTTCACCCCGGTTTAGCCCCTGGAGCAATGTCCCTCAGTGGAACAGACTTTTAAAAGTCCTGATTTTGTGCTCCGTTGCTCCGCCACTTGCCGGGAGCCGGCCCCTCCCCCCCGCGTCTATCTTCCCGTCGTTTTAGATTCACTTCTCCGCCAGTCCTACCTTTCAGAAAGTGGTTGATTTTCTGTTTCTAGAGTTCCTGTTCTTCTTCTCTTCGCTCTCCTGTTGGATTTGTAGGTGTTTGCAATGTTTAGATAAGCTATCGAGCTGATCTCCTGCTACCTGACGTAGTCTCAGGCTGCTACTTCTCCGCCATCTTGACTCCTCCCCCCCTGTGCAGAAGCTTTTGATCTTGAAGAAGTCCCAAAAGTTCATTTTTGCTTTAGTTTCCTTGGCCTTTGGAGGCATATCTTTAAAGTTGCTGTGTTCGATATCGACGAGGGTACTGATTATGTTCTCCTCTAGGATTCTGATAGATTCCTGTCTCACGTTGAGGTCTTTTATCCATTTCGAGTTAATCTTTGTGTATGGTGTAAGAGAATGGTTGAGTTTTATCTTCTACATATTGCTGTCCAGTTTTCCCAGCACCATTTATTAGAAGAGACTATCTTTTTTCCATTGTATAATTTATCCTGTTTTGTCGAAGATTATTTCACTATAGAGTTGAGGGTCCATATCTGGGCTCTCGACTCTATTCCACTGGTCTATGTGTCTGTTTTTATGCCAGTACCACGCTGTCTTGGTGATCACAGCTTTGTAGTAGCGCTTGAAATCGGGTAACGTGATGCCGCCAGTTTTGTTTTTGTTTTTCAACATTTCCTTAGCAATTCGGGGTCGCTTCTGATTCCATACAAATTGTAGGATTATTTGCTCCAGCTCTTTGAAAAATACCGCTGGAATTTTTATCAGAATGGCATTAAAAGTATAGATTGCTCAAAGCAGTATAGACATTTTAACAATGTTTATTCTTCCAATCCAAGAGCATGGAATGGTCTTCCATCTTTTTGTGTCTTCTTCAATTTCTTTCATGAGTGTTCTGTAGTTCCTTGAGTACAGGTCCTTTACCTCTTTGGTTAGGTTTATTCTCAGGTATCTTATGGTTCTTGGTGCTATAGTAAATGGAATCGATTCTCTAATTTCCCATTCTGTATTTTCATTGTTAGTGTATAAGAAAGCCACTGATTTCTGTACATTGACTTTGTATCCTGCCACTTTACTGAATTGCTGTATGAGTTCTAGTAGTTTGGGGGTGGAGTCTTTGGGGTTTTCCATATAAAGAATCATGTCATCTGAGAAGAGAGAGAGTTTTACTTCTTCCTTCTCAATTTGGATACCTTTTATTTCTCTTTGTTGTCTGATTGCCATTGCTAGAACTTCTAATACTATGTTGAACAAGAGTGGTGAGAGTGGGCATCCTTGTCATGTTCCCAATCTCAACTGGAAGGCTGCCAGCTTTTTCCCATTGAGGATGATATTTGCTGTTTGTCTTTCATAGATAGATTTTATGCAGTTCAGGAATTGTTCCCTCTATCCCTATACTTTGAAGCGTTTTCATCAGGAACGGATTCTGGATTTTTTCAAATGCTTTTTCTGCATCAATTGAGAGGACCATGTGGTTCTTCTCTCTTCTCTTATTGATTTGTTCTATCACATTGATTGATTTGCGAATGTTAAACCAACCTTGCAACCCAGGGATGAATCCCACCTGGTCATGGTGGATAATCTTTTGAATGTACTGCTGGATCCTGTTTGCTAGGATCTTGTTGAGAATCTTTGCATCCATATTCATCAGTGATATTGGTCTGAAATTCTTTTTGGTAGGGTCTTTGCCTCGTTTGGGGATCAGGGTAATGCTGGCTTCATAAAAAGAGTCTGGAAGTTTTCCTTCTGCTTCAATTTTTTGGAACAGCTTCAGGAGAATTGGTGTTATTTCTTCTTTGAGAGTTTGGTAGAATTCCCCAGGGAATCCGTCAGGTCCTGGGCTCTTGTTTTTTTGGGAGGTTTTTGATCACTTCTTCAATCTAATTACTATCGGTCTATTCAGGTTGTCAATTTCTTCCTGGTTCAATTGTGGGAGTTTGTAGTTTTCCAGGAATGCCTCCATTTCATCTAGGTTGCTTAGCTTATTGGCATATATCTGTTGGTAATAAGTTCTGATGATTGTTTCTATTTCCCTGGTGTTAGTTGTGATCTCTTCCTTTTCATTCACAATTTTATTAATTTGGGCTTTCTCTCTTTTCTTTTGGATTGTGGCCAATGGTTTATCGATCTTATTGATTCTTTCAAAAAACCAGCTTCTAGTTTCATTGATACGTTCTACTGTATCTCTCGTTTCTACCTCATTGATCTCTGCTCTAATCTTGATTATTTCCCTACTTGCATGTGGAGTTGGTTTGATTTGTTTTTGATTCTCCAGTTCTTTAAGGTGTAGAGACAGCTGGCGTATTCTGGATTTTTCAATGTTTTTGAGGGAGGCTTGAATGGCTATGTATTTCCCCCTTAGAACCGCCTTTGCTGTATCCCATAGGTTTTGGTCCGAGGTGTCTTCATTCTCATTGGTTTCCATGAATTGTTTAAGTTCATCTTTGATCTCCTGGTTGATCCAAGCATTCTTAAGCAAGGTGGTCTTTAGCTTCCAGGTGTTTGAGTTCGTTCTGAACTTTTCCTTGTGATTGAGCTCCAGTTTCAAAGCCTTGTGATCTGAGAATATGCAGGGAATAATGTCAGTCTTTTGGTATCGGTTGAGTCCTGCTTTGTGACCCAGTATGTGGTCTATTCTGGAGAAGGTTCCATGTGCACTTGAGAAGAATGTATATTCTGTTGTTTTAGGGTGGAATGTTCTGTATATGTCTATGAGGTCCATCTGGTCCAATTTTTCATTCCATGCTCTTATTTCTTTATTAATTTTCTGCTTCGATGATCTGTCTATTTCTGAGAGAGGCGTATTAAGATCTCCTACTATTATTGTATTCATATCAATATGACTCTTTATCTTGATTAATAGTTTTCTTATGTTACTGGGTGCTCCCATATTGGGGCATAGATATTCACAATGGTTAGATCATCTTGGCGGATAGTCCCTTTAAGAATTATGTAGTGTCCTTCTGTATCTCTGACTACAGTCTTTAGTTTAAAATCTAATTTATCTGATATGAGAATCGCTACCCCGGCTTTCTTTTGAGGCCCATTGGCCTGAAAGATGCTTCTCCATCCCTTCACTTTCAGTCTGGGTGTATCCTTAGGTTTAAAATGGGTCTCTTGTAGACAACTTATGGATGGGTCCTGTCGTTTTATCCAATCTGCAACCCTGTGTCATTTTATGGGTGCATTTAGGCCATTCACATTGAGAGTGATTATTGAGAGGTTTTTATTGACATCGTGTTGCCTTTGAAGTCTTTCTGTCTGTAGATTGTTTCTATATTTCTGTTCAATGATATTCTTGGGATTTTTTCTCTTTTATAGGACCCCCCTTAATATTCCCTGCAGTGTCGGCTTGGTGGTTGCATAGTCTTTTAAGCCTTGCCGGTCTTGGAATCTCTTTGTCTCTCCATCCATTTTAAATGTCAGTCTTGCTGGATAGAGTATTCTTGGTTGCATGTTCTTCTCGTTTAGTACTCTGAATATATTTTTCAGGCCTTCCTGGCTTGCCAGGTCTCTGTGGAAAGGTCAGACGTTATTCTAATGGGCTTTCCTCTGTATGTAAGGAGCTTCTTTGTCCTAGCTGCTTTTAAGAGGGTCTGTCATGAAACACAATTCCTCATTTTAACTATAAGGTGTCATGAGGACTTTCAAGAATCTAAAATCTTGGGAGGAAATCTCTCTGCCTCTAGTATATGAACGTTGTTTCCATTCGTGAGATTGGGAAAATTTCCATAGGCAACTTCTTCCACTATATCTTCTAGACTCCTTTCTTTTCCCCTCCCTTCAGGGATTCCAATAATTCTGACGTTGGAATGTTTCATGCATCATTTATTTCCCTGATTCTGTTTTCGTGGCTTCTGAGCTGTTTGTTCCAGGCTTCCTCCTGATCCTTTCTCTCTATCTGTTTGTCCTCCAGATCACTAATTATATCTTCTGTCTCAGTTACCCTAGCTTTTCGAGAATTTAGATTAGATTTGAACTCTATGAAGGAATTTGAACATTATCCCTGGTGGCTTTCAGTTCTGCCCTAACATTGTGAACATCATCCCTGGTGGCTTTCATTTCTGCCTTAATCAATTCCGTTTGGTCATCCATGGCTTTCTCCAACCTAGCTATTGCCTGGATAATTGTTAGTCTGAATTCCTTTTCCAACATATTGTCTATGTTGATAGCCATTAGTTCTGTTGCAGAAGGCCCATCCTCTGTATTTTTCTTCTGTTGGGTATTCCTCCTCCTAGTCATTTTGGTAAGAGATGACTGAACAGATGCTGCTGGATGTATTGGTTGTGGTGCAGTCAAGGTGCACCCTGAAACGCTTCTATGCAATCAGGATTCCCCACCCAAATGAGAGAAAAAGAAAAGAAAAATAAATAGAGAAGAAGAAAGAAAAAAAAAGGGAAAAGAAAAAAGGAAAAAGAGAGAGAGAGAGAGAGATAGGAAAAAAGGGGAAGATAAAAGAGAAGGCTCAGCCCAAATGGGCCATAGGGTAAGATTTGTGAAGTTTACAAACAAAAACAGACAAACAAAAAGACTGATAAAAGTATATGACAAGAGAAAAAAAAATATATATAAGCAAAAAAAGGGGGAGAACCTCAACAGAAAGAACCCCAAGTATAAGATTTATATATTATCAGGACAAACACAAATTCACAGAAACACTGACAGAAGGAAAAATTGGGAGAGTGGTTATAAATTCTCAGTGTGGGTGAGGAAGATTATTTTGATTCTTCCTGAATCTATCTTGATGTTTTTGTTAAGGGACTCAACTTTCCTAAGTTACAGGGGGATTAGAAATTGGTTTCCCTACAGTGGTAGCATTAATTGGGGAAAGGGGATTACCTTGAAGCTTAACTCTATATGTATAGTAGAAAATAAAATTTAAAAAAGAATAAACTAGACTAAACTAAGTTAAAATTTAAAAAGAATTAAAAAATAGAAAAGCAAAAGAAAAACATGGGTGTATGTATCAAAAAGTTCAGGTTAGAAGGTTATTAATGAATTTGATGTACTGGACATCTCAGTGTGATGGTAAATAGGTTAAAAAATTATCTGTATGTATAAAAAAAAGGAACCAGAATATTGGTAAAGAGTTAAAAATAAAAGTTGTATTTATGAAGTAGTGGTGGTTGTTCTCTTGTAGTCTTTTTTTTTTCTTCCTTCCTGGTTGGTTTTCTGGGGAGGGGCCTGCCACGTGGGTTTTCAGACAATGATGTTCCCTGAGTTAGGTCTCCTCCCACTCCGCTCAAGGGCGTGGGCTCTGAGGAAACTGTTTTTTTTCAGGCCTTTGTTCTCTCGGGGTTTTTATGTTCTTTCATCTGCTTTCTCTCGGCTTGACAGCTTTTGATGGTTTTTGGAGGTTTAGAGGAGAGCAAACTGCACCCCAACCTCCCTTTCAGAGAGAAGCCTCAGAATGTTTTGCAAGAGCTGCTGGCAGAGTCGGTTCTGAGTCACTTTCCCTGGGGATGCAGGAGCTCCTTATTGTACCCAAAACCAGGGCAGAGGTGGCTGTTTGGGGAGCTCCAGACCGCCAGAGAGGTTCAGAGCAGAGATCGCACACTGAGATTTTCCCGCTGTCCTGGGCTGGGAATGTCTGTTTTTTCTGGATGCCAGAGCTCCAGGCTAGCGCCTATGAGCACCTATCCCAAGGGAGGGTGTGGGACATACAAGTTTCAGGATTGCCGTCTGGCCAGGCTCCCAGCCACTCACCGGAGCCAGACCCCACTTGTTCTTGGTCATGCTGGCATTCAGGCGCACTGGCGGCTCAGGAACGGAGACCTGATTTCTCCGCTGCACTCTCTCTGGCTCAGTGCCAGGGGAGGCTGTCCTGGGTCTGGGGACTTCGGTCCCTGACCCTAACTGCCCAGGTTCCCACTATTTCTCCCAGTGATCCTTTGCTCTTTGTTTTTTGAGTGCTTTCAACCAGACTCCAAGTTAATGCTGCTCCCCAGACATAGGGCACTCCTGTATTGGGGTATTACTTTCCAATCAGTCACCTCTGGTGGCTCCCTCCCCCTTTTGTTTATCTTCTGATATCAGTCCGATGCTCCCAGTCTGCTTTACCTGCCACTGGCATCTTCTGCTCCTGTAGAGATCCAGACGTGTATAATTCTGATCTCAGGCTGATTTCATGGGTGGTCGGAGTTCTTTGGTAGGTAATCAGCTCATTTTAGGGTACAGGTTGAAACGGTGCCTCCTCCTACTTCCCCGCCATCTTGACTCCTTAGATTCCATCTTTTAAAAAATTGTCTTGTTCAATTAAAGGTGACAATTCTCTCTCTCTCTCTACATTTATTTATTTTTTGAATTAACATCAGCATAAGAAATAATTAAGCAAAATATGTCTAAGATAGAAGTATGACATATATAAATATATATTGATATTCAAATTGTTGGAATTTTTTTAACTCCAAATTGCCATATGAGAAATCAGAGTTACTAGACTTATCACACTTAAAAAATAAAGAGATCCATAAGTCCTGGCAACACAAAAATGCTCATTATGATAGAGGTGTTATCTTTTCGAAGAAGCCCTCCTTGACTTCACTCTTAGACTTAATACTTGAACTATATTTGAGTTTTCATTGTAGTGTACACATACGCTATCATATCTTGCTGATAACGTGTGTCTAATAATGATGATTCACTGTTCTTGAACTCCTCGATAAGAGTTCATTTTACTTTGTATTCCATCAGTTTAATCCAGGATTTGGAAATCTATATGTATTTTATTAATTTTAAATAAATAAGTAAATTCATTAAATATTATATAGATAGATATCGATATTGATCTAGATCTAGATATATTGATATATCTATCAATTGATAGATCTATATCTATATATATCAATAGATTGATAGATCTAGATCAAGATAGATCTATATCGATATCTATATATATATAAATTTATTGTTTATGTTAGTTTATTTGTTTGTTGTATTTTTCTACTACTGAAAGAGACTTTTTATAATTAAATCTCCTCTGATCCAGGATATGTAGACCTTGATCTACTGATGCTTTAACAAATTTGAATAATTCTGTTTTTACTGTGATTATCTCCATGTATATATCGTGAGGTATTGTGTCCTTGGGTGCATACTTTCTGACTGTACTGTTATTTCCTTAAAGTGAAATCTTGATCCCATTCATTACTATTTCTTACCAAATACAGTGTCTGGCAGATGCCACATAAATTTACATTGAATAAAAGCATAGAGAAAGATTATGGAGGTATTTTTTCTTTCTTATATTTTTATTTTCCTCAACTATTTCTATTCAGATTAAATTTTCATATGTGGGTCCAATGAAGATGCAGAGGTAGGTGGCACGGTTTTCCCATTGTATCTAGGAGGTAATCTGTGGCAGACTTCATATTCAAGCTATTGGCAAGGGTGAGTACATTCTCCTGGATGTCCACAAAGAAGAGATTGGCAGACTAACAGAGATATGTAAATACAAAATAAAATTGTATACTTATGAGAATATGTAAAGTATTATACACCAAAGTGTTTTTGAAATATTTATTTTCTAATGATCATACAAGGTGAAAATTCAATAAAAATATGTCAATGTTTTACTCATACAGACCCTCATAGCATGACCTCTTGTCAAGCAAACTACACATGGCTCTCAGAATACACAAATAGATTTTTTTGGGAGGGGGCATAAAGCAAATGCAATTAAATTAGTTATGTTTATTTTATACTTACGTTATTAAAAATATAAACTGAATTCTCTTGGAATAAGACACAGTATTTCTCCTGATGATAGCTTCATATTTGTATTTTTAAAATAAATGTATATTGAAGATATTGAAGACCATTTATTTATTTATTTATTAAGATTTTATTTATTTGACACAGAGAGACACAGCGAGAGAGAGAACACAAGCAGGGGGAGTGAGAGAGGGAGAAGCAGGCTTCTCACTGAGCAGGGAGCCAGATGCAGGCCTTGATCCAAGGACCCTGGGACCATGACCTGAGCTGAAGGAAGATGCTTAATGACTGAGCCGCCTAGGTGTCCCATACTTTTTAAACATAGTGTTGTGAACTTATTCTGAAATTGATGGCTCCAGAGTTGTCTTTCTACAATCCACCTTTAAGCAGTGCTCACACTTGGTCTGATCTTTCCCCAAACAAGACCCATATATTAGCGTGATAATCCCAGTTATATGGTCACAAATAATCATCACTATGAGTCATGGATGTTAGTCTCAGTAAGGTATTTATGTGTTCCCTGTACCCTCCAGGCCTATCTCTGTGATTTTATTTTTGGAATCCTGGGGTAGAGAGAGTTATATACCTTATATGCACCTGTAAGTGGCAGAGATTCTTACACAACATCAAAAAATGCCTTGGGAGTTTTCAATGTCACACATGTAGTTACTGTCTGGTGAGATACATTTTACAATTTCTTGTTCTGGGCTGAGTAGGATTAATTCTATGTTGATCTTATATTCTTCTCTAAACTTCAGGCATTGCCTAATAATTTATATTAAATGCATGGCATCCTCAGCACAATCATCTCCAGACCCACTAGGAAGATATGCACTACTTTCTGTTTAGGAAAAACATATTATATTGACTGAGAATATCCCCTTCTTGGCATCAAAATCCACCTGATCCATCAATGACATGAAATAATCCATATGAATTTTTAGTTATTAAAGTAAATATGCCAACATTGCCTCCTGGAAAGAAAAAAGAAAAAGAAAAAGAAATGATTTCTGCTGTGCAGGCAGTACAGAAGCATTCATAAATTTGAAGTTTTTAACTGCTTCTATATCTATTTGTATATACCATAAATAAATCCATGGTACTCAGTGAGCAGAATGAAACACCCATCTGTATGTAATCCTGAAATACTTGAATGTTTCTCTTAAAGAATTCTTTTGTTATAATCAATAGCATAATGCTAACTGTTAGTGGTCTGTATGATGCACCATGACCCTGAAGTTTGGATTATCAGAAAGGCTAATGGAAACTCAATGACTATAGTAATTTAAGGTTTGGGGGTTAATAATTTTACATTCTGTGGTCTTTACTAATAACATCCAATCATGTTCAAAGAACTAGAGATGTAGCAGTAAATAAGATTGACAGAGTTTCCTGCTCCCATATTATCTTTATATCCCCATGGGAGAGAAAGGAAATACAAATACATAGTGTATGGATGGTGGTAAGTACCCTGGTGAAAGGAAGGGAATGGGGAATGGGATTAAGGGTCTGGGGAGGATTATATTAAGGGCATATCACTCTTCCAAACATTATTTGAGAGCAACACACTGTGGACACATTTCACCTTCCTGAAAGTCTTGGGTGACACTCTTTGGGAGTCCAAAATAGTCAATATAAATGCTAACCCTGTTGGGCGCCTGGGTGGGTCAGTGGGTTAAAGCCTCTGACTTTGGCTCAGGTTGTGATCTCAGGGTCCTCAGATGGAGCCCCACATCGTGCTCTCTGCTATGCAGGGAGCCTGCTTCCTCCTCTCTCTGCCTGCATCTCTGCCTACTTGTGATCTCTGTCTGTCAAAAAAATAAATAGAATCTTAAAATAATAAATAAATGCTAACCCTGCATCTCTACCTGATTTTGTATTTATTTATATGTTTGTGTTTTGAATATAATTAATAGTATTTTATGCAGGAACTTTTCATGTCTTATCCTAATAGTCTAGCATAATGACTGCCACATTATCTATATGCAATAAAATGTTTCCTGAAAGAAAAAAAAAATAAGTGAATACATCTATTAGTCTTTTCTAAGAGCAGACACCAAATGTTTCTAAAGGAATTTCATGGAACTGGCCTAAATTCTACTAGCAAAATCTTCCAAGGAAGTATAATTACTGGAGTGACAATATCATATTTCCAGTTTCAAATCTTTTAACAAATTAATACATAATAAAATTTTGATAATTAAGAAATTATGGATGACAGGGTGCCTGGCTGGCTTAGTCTATAGAGGCTGCAATTCTTGATCTTCAGGTTGTGAATTCAAGCCCCATGTTTGGGGAGACATTACTTAAAACTAAATAAAAGAATTTATGAAAGGCATGAACTAAGCCAATAATAATAAGGGTGAAATAAATTGAAACAATTCTGGAAATTGTTAAAAAGTTATTTAAGAATAATTGGATGTGGGGAGACATAAAATAAAATGACTTCTAAGTGATGAGGTGTCATGCATCTCAAAGATTCAGGAAATTATCTTGTACATAAGTTTTAGATACAGACATTTCTTTAAAAAAATAACATTCAGCCACAAGAAAGGTTGAATACCCATCTTTTCATCAACTTGGATGGGACTGGAGGAGATTATGTTACAGGAAATAAGTCAAACAGAGAAAGTCAATTATTACATGGTTTCACTTACTTGTGGAACATAAGGAATAGCATGTGGGACATTAAGAGAAGGGAAAAATGAAAGGTGACAAATTGGAGAGGGAGACAAAGCATGAGAGACTATGGACTCCAGGAAACAGAGAGTTTTAGAAGGGAAGAGGGGTTGGGTGAATGGTTGAGCCTGGTGATGGGTATTAAGGAGGGCATGGACTGCATGGAACACTGGGTGTTATATGCAAACAATGAATCATGGAACACTACATCAAAAACTAGTGATGTACCGTATGGTGACTAACATAACATGGAAATATATATATTTATATACACATACACACACACATACATACATATACATATATACATACATACACATATATTTATATATATAATTTTATTATATATATGTATAATAAAAGTTGTATAAATTTTTTTTTTCTTGTCAAAGGGTTTACTTACCACCAAACCTAATTTAAAGGGTTGCGATACATGGACTCCAGGTAAAGGCACATGGACTTACTTTGGTAAAGGGATTAAGGTTTTCATAGTAATTTTAAATGATTTTATTGATCATATAATAAGTGTCAGTCAAACAGATACACTTTAAAAAATAGATTATCTTAAAGTACAGTATATTGTGGTATAATTGACATCAGAAAATACTGTAGCTCTTTAATATACAAAACTTATGGATTGAATACACCTGTGAAACAATTATCACAGTAAAATTTATTGATTATCCATCATATCCCAAATTTCCTACATCTTATTTTTTTTATTTAAATTCAATTAGCCAACATATATAATATAATTAGATCAGATGTGGGGTTCAGTAATTCATCAGTTGCATATAACACCCCGTGTTCATCACATCACATGACCTCCTTAATGCCCATCACACTGTTACCCCATTTCCCCACCCACCTCCCCTCCAGAAATCCTCAGTTTCTTTCCCATATACATGGCTTGTCTCCCTCTCTTATTTCTTTCCATTCAATTTTCCCCTTCCTTCCCCTATGATAGTCTGCACTGTTTCTTATATTCCTAATATGAGTTAAACCATACAATTGTCTTTTTTTTTTCGGACTGACTTATTTCAGTTAGCATACTACCCTCGAGTTCTATCCATGTTGATGTAAAGGGTAAGTATTCATTATTTCCGATGTAATTAATATTCCATTTTGTATATGAACCACATCTTCTCTTTCCATTCTTCTATAAAAGGACATCTCAGCTCCTTCTACAAGCTGGCTACTATGGACAATGCTGCTATGAACACTAAGGTGCAGGTACCTCTTAGTTTTGCTACATCTGTATCTTTGGCATATATACCTAGTAATGCAAATGTCATAGGGTAGCTTTATTTTCAACTTCTTGAAGAACCTTCATATTGTTTTCCAGACTGGCTGTACCAGCTCACATTCGCAACAACAGTGTAAGAAGGCCCCTGTTCTTCCACATTCTTGCCAATATTTGATGTTTCTTGAGTTGTTAATTGTAGTCATTCTATCTGGTGTGAACCGTGTATTTCTTTTTTCTTTTTTTTGTAGTGTAAAAGACTTAAAATACAAATGACACAGATTAACTTATTTTTTTCATTTTTATAGATAAATAAATGAAAGGTTAAATCAAAAATTCTGATTAATATATAACTAACAGGGTCAAATACATAATAAAGTTTTTCTTTAAAATTCCACAGTAAAGTCAAAGTATCAAATAGACATAAGATCAAGAAGGAGATCCTCAAGGAAGTGTTCTTGGACATTTTACATTGAAGTGTATACTTCAGGAATTACATAATATTCAACAGCAATGACAAGACAATGACAATGAACAAGAAATGTGTATAGCAATGTTTATAGGAGCAGTATCCACAGTAGCCAAACTATGAAAACAGCCCAGATGTCCACTGTCAGATTAATGAATAAAGAAGATGTGGTATTATTATACAATGGATTATTACTCAGCCATCAAAAATGAAATTGTACCATTTGAAAGGTTTGGATGAAACTAGAGGGCATTATGCTAAGTAAAATATGTCAGTCAAAAAAGACAATTATCATATGGTTTCACTCATATGTGGAATTTAAGAAATAAGACAGAAGATCATATGGGAAGTGAGTGAAGAATAAAATAAGACAAAATCAGAGAAGACAAACCATAAGGGACTCCTAACCATACAAGACAAACTGAGGATTGCTGGAGGAGAGGAGGCTGGGGGAATGAGATAACTGGGTGATGGGCATTATGAAGGGCATCTGATGGATTGAGCACTTGGTATTATATGCAACTGCTGAACTACTAAACTCTACCTCTGAAATTAGTAATACATTATATATCAATTAAATGAATTTAAATAAAAGAAAAAGAATTCTGAAAGAATTCCCTAATCCTTAAATTTAAAAGGGAGTCTGTTCAATCAAATTGTATTTCTAATAAACTAAGTTCTCAATGTTTTATCAACATGCTCTTTGACAAATTTGACTGTGATTAGGATAATAGAATTACCTAATTCACGTAACTGAAGTTCTGCCTGTTTGTGCAATGAGCCATATACTGCCTCTCACCCCAGTATCACTCCAATGCCCCCTCCTTTCTTTTCTGAAATAGTTTTCTTACAGTGCTTTGAGATATTATTCTTATTTCATTTGTTTCACAGTTACATTCACTTTTTGATCTCTAATTTCTCAAAGGATTCCTACTTGCATTAGATGTCTGTTCTTTTGGGTGATAGTAACTAGATGCATCATAATTAATCTAGGAAGTGATACCCAGGTGACAGAAATCTAAAAATTCCAAACGATTCTCAGTTATCTTGTTAGATTAATGAGGCCCATGATTATCATTCAGATACATCATTTTCAAAATGTCTTTGACTAATAGATCCTACCTCATTATTTCAATTCATGGCATCTCTTTAAAGTTCTTTTAATTTTTTAATCAAATTATTGAGGAGTGTTTTAATGACGCCCAAATGTATGTGTGTGGGGGGGTAAATGCTCTAAACCCAAGTTGCCTATGTGATTCCAGGACTGGAATAACACAGCCATGACAGAATATTCCTCACTGTCCCATAAAAAGAAAATGTGTATTAGTGACTTAATTGGATTTATTAAAAAAGAATGAAATACTTCTACCTGTTTCAACTAAATTTCTATTGGGACACATTTTTTCCCAGTATACTGAGTGAGGCCATCTTAAAAGTTCATGTTCTTCATGCAGCAACTGTTGTTATCAATCACTGAAAGGTGCATCTAAAGAAAGGGCCTTTTTGAATGAGTGCAGTATTTCAAGACTAGGGAGAAACCTCACCACACAATTTCAGCTAAAGTAGCTCCATGAAGTAATTTCTATGTGAGGTAGAGGTTAGCTCTAGTAAAAATGAAAAAAAAATGTAACCTTCAATGATAGTTGTGCAGTTTTTGGAGTCATCAAAATTAGCACAAACACTTTCATGAACCTTAGCTTCAAGTTTAAAGTATTATTTAATTGTTAAAACTTTCATTGTACTAAATAAATCAGTAAATATGAATTTAAAATTGTCTGGCTTGCATTGGTAACTAGTATGCCTGCCTTTTGAGGAAATCCATTAACTTGAACCAAATTCAATTCCAATTACTGCCTAGGAAAAATATGTTTTACTGCATAAAAATATTTTTTAAAATATTTTATTTATTTGTTTGACAGACAGAGATCACATGTAGGCAAAGAGGCAGCCGGGGCGGGGGGAAGCAAGCACCTCGCTGAGTAGAGAGCTGACTCGGGGCTGGATCCCAGGACCCTGGGATCATGACCTGAGCTTAAGGCAGAGGCTCAACCCATGGAGCCACCCAGGTGCCCCTCCTTTTAACGTGTTTGATATGCAAGCCCCCCCTTGCAGTTTTTCAACCTCTAATGAACAAAATAGTTCATCCTGCTACTTTTATCTACAATATCCAATTATCATCTTTCCACTTCATTTGTGCGTTAATCAAAAGCATTTTCAATCTTCACCTTTCACTTTAGTTTTGCTCACTTATTTGAGGAGTTGGGATTTACTGGGGATAACATCTCTACTCAACTAGAATGGACTAGTGTTAGCAATCCATGTTTTAAAAAAAAACAGCAAAATTCTCACACTACCTTGTAAATAGTTGATAGCGCTTTAAATGATATCTAACATCCCTGTCTTCTGACTATGACCTAATTGCTTAGAGATTCTGCTACCCAGCTCCATGCTCCTTCAATGTCTATTCTGATTGTCAGGGTGTTTACCACTTATTCTTCCAGAATTCCTGTCTCCAAGCTATACCACTGGATTTCCAAAGATGAAAGGAGGTTTTAGTGGGTAGACATTACAGTGCCATATACTTTTCCATCTCCCCTGTGTGCTTGCCTGTCCATCAAACCATCAGCCAGAGATCACAGCTCCCGAATGCTAGGGACTGTCGTTGGAGGTCCTGTGTCTGGGGATGTACTCAGGTATGGACCCAAAGTGAGTTTATGGCTATCTCACAGCTGAATAAATTAGAAAAATGACAAATATCTCATGCTTAATAGTAGAAAAGAAGTGGCTAGAGGGGTTCACCTACAATTCCCTAGATTAAGCCTTATTCAGTTACTTATTGCAACTGCAGCCTTCAAAGAACTTGGACTCAGAAAGGCAGAGTAAGGAAATTAGGGCAGACAAACATGTGTCATTCAGGATCCTATAGGAAAGCAATGACCAGTTTATGTGGGCTCTGTTGGCACAGTGCCTTTCCTGGCCACAAACCAGTCTGTTTCAGGTAAAAAATACCCATAACCATAACTTCGGACAGAGAATGCAGGTTCTTCTTACACTGACTCTATAGGATTTTGCCCCTATTTAATGATGAGAGCATATTAAAAGTCATTAGTAACTGATTACCATGGGCAAAATGATTAATTGCAACAATTAAAAACGAGAACTAACAAAACTATAGCACTTGATCAGTGCCACACACCTTTCTTTCTTTCTTTTTCTTTCTTTCTTTCTTTCTTTCTTTCTTTCTTTCTTTCTTTCTTTCTTTCTTTCTTTCTTTCTTTTTTCTTTCCTTCCTTTCTTTCTGGGAAATAGAGAGTGTAAGAGGGGGTTCAGTGTTGAGGTTGAGGGCGAAGGAGACAGATAGAATCTTAAGCAGGCTCCATGTTGAAGTTGGAGCCCAACACGACCTGAGGTCATGACCTGTGCCAAAATCAGGAGTCAGACACTTAACCAACTGAACAGCTCAGGAGTACCTCTGCCACACACATTTCTAATCTAAATTTAACTATTAGAATATTAAATGCTATGACACTATCCTCATTTTATGGAAGAGAATTTGGAGGTACATATAGATTATTTATACTTTATGTGCAAAACTTGAATTTAAACTGAGGCTGCCTGAACACACCTCATACTTAACTGGTTGCTTGTGACAATGTGTTAAAATTATTCTTTATGACTAGATGGATAATGAAGACCCTGAGAATTATAAGAGCAAGAAATAAACTGAATGAAATTGTTTTCTTCTAATTTCAATGAACTTAGCATAATTCAAGTACAAGTGAATTTAGCATAATGAATATGTCTGTTGATATTACAGACATCATTACTAAAGAATTTATTTGTGTACGTCTTTCAATTATCATCTAACATCCTTTTATTACAAGGCATGTCTGTGGTAGTGGGCTCCCTCTGCCTTTGTTTATCTGTAAATGTCTAAATTTATCTCTTATTTTGAAAGAACATTTTGTTATATACAGAATTCAAACATGACACTTTTTTCTCTTAGTACTTTGAATACAGTCTTATACTATCTTTTGGGATGTTAATTTCTGCTTAGAAATTAATATTTTTCAGATTCATTTATACATGATGAGTTTGGTTTTTGTTGCTGCTTTCAAGATTTTCTTTTTGACTTGCAGTAGTTTAGTTAGATGTGTCTTTGTGCATATTTTCTTGGCTTTATATTACTTGGAGTTCACTGAGTTTCTTGATTCGTGTATATCCTTATTGAAATATGAGGAAGTTTTGGCTTCTATTGCTTTAAATAAGCTCTCTATCCCTTTCTCACTCTTGAGATTCTTTTGAATTATATATTAATCTAATTGATGATATAAATAAGTCCCTTAGGCATTGTTCATTTTCCTTGATTTTTTCCCCCCTACGGCTTGCATTGTCTTCAAATTTGCTGACTGTTTCTTCTGTCTTTCAGGTCTGGACTTGAACCCTTCTAGTGAATTTTGAATTCAGCTTTCGTATATTTCATCTATATAATTTCTGTTTTATTCCCTTTTTATAAAACCTACCTATTCTTGATATGCTATTCATGTTCTTTGTGTGTCCATACATCATTTTTTCTGTTTTCCTTAAGTTTTTGCTGATCTTTCCACTTAGCTCTGTTAGTAGATTTAAAAGTACCATTTTAAAGTGTTTTTTTTAAAGATTTTATTTATTTATTTGACAGACAGAGATCGCAAGTAGGCAGTGAAGCAGGCAGAGAGAGAGGAGGAAGCAGGCTCCCTGCTGAGCAGAGAGCCTGATGTGGGGCTCGATCCCAGGACCCTGAGATTATGACCTGAGCTGAAGGCAGAGGCTTTAACCCACTGAGCCACCCAGGCGCCTCTAAAGTGTTTTATTTAATAAGACTTTCTGTAGGGTCAGTTTTGAGACACTTGTTCTATTTATTTGAATAGACTGTCTGTGTGTGTTTATTTATTTTTTAATTGGGAATTTGGGGAGGTGGGACAGCCTCCTCTCTGTCTTTGCAGACTGGCCCTTTGTGTGGAGAGATCTTTGCTATTCAGCCCAATATGAAGACTTAAGATAGCTGTGCATATCCTTTCTCCCAATTCTCCAGTATTGGCAGATTTTAATATATCTTAATTTCCCTTTGACTGCCACCTCTGCTTCTTCACGGTGCCCTAAATGTTCTATTAATTCTAGCTGCCTATAATCTCTTACCCCTAGGTATCCACTGATCTGCCGTTCTACCCTCTACCCCATTTTCATAGGTTGTGGTGTCTGCAAGTTCATTTTTTGGATTCTAAATTGAGATCCAAATTATACCCCTATTTCTTATTGTTTTTAATTTCTTTGTTTCTTGATTGACCATTTCTTGAGGGGTAACTACAGATATTTGACTGGTATTCAGAACTCTCTAAAGGTTATTTTAGTCAGTCTATAGTGATTCACTTGATGTTTCTGTGAAGTAATGAGGGTATCCTGTGACTTCCTTGTCCACTCTGTTTCTTTTTTTTTTTTTTTTTTTAGATTTAACTTTGGGAAAATGAATTTTCTTTTATTTCCTTGAGTTCCAGGAACCCAAAACAAACAAGAATAATGGCACCTCAATCAAGTACATTATTAAATTGCTCCGTTTGGCAGATTCGCTAGTTCCCTTTTTATCTTTTTCCTGAAGCTAAGTTGTCTTTAAAATAATCATCCTTTCATTGGCAAGATTAATGTTCACTGAAATCTGCATGCTTTATAGGCTCACAGCATATGTAAAATACATTTTTCTCAACAAGATGCTCGTACAATAACAAAATATACTGTTGTGCTAAAATATGTTACATAATTTCGTAAAGTTGCTTTTTTTTTTTTTGCTCCAGTCTTCACATTTATAAATGTTTCTTTAAGTGAAAGGATAGCTTCTTCGTAATTAGGAGGTTTAAATTTTAAATTCTAAGCGACACTATCAATGTGTGATATACTTCCCAAGTCTTGCCTCATCTTGTTTGAAATATTGCCTCAAATTCTTTATGCGGTTAAATAAAGACTATTAGTGGCACCACAACCGGAATGCCCAAAACTTCTTGCAAGCAATAGTCAACAATTGTTCATTATGGGAGAGAGGTAGTACATAGTATAAGAGAGACCTATTTTATAAAAGCAGACATTTTAGTTATAAGGAAAGAGATCAATATGAATGCTGAGAGACTGATTAAAATAGAAAGGACGACATAGAGTGAATAATACTGCAATATTCTTACTACGGTTGGAATCATTTAACAAAAGCGTCCCATAAAAATTCCACCACAGAATCAAGATGCTAATGTTATACCTCATTTATTGCCAGCATATTCAGTGACATTTTAAAATGTACATCTGTCAGCCAGAGATATAAATGAATGAGGTGAACCATACAATTTACCCTCAGGAAGTTCCATTAGAGCCCCCAAAGTATAATATTTATGAGGTCAGAACCAATTAATCAGATAGCTGTATTTGCTTTTCAGCTCAGCAGGCTCTCTGCTCCACCAAACTGTTGCATTTGAAAATCTTTCATATTTGGCAAAAGAGTGGGTTTGTACGTGCTACATAAAAGCTATTTTGTAAATCAATTACTTTAGTAACACAGAGCGTATTCAGTAGTAATTCACCGTCTAAGTGGAGAGAATGCAAAATATGCTCTTATCAGAAATGTTTTATCTCGGCAGGAGTCCTAAATATTCTTTATGAGTTATGATGGTCTTACCGATCCCACAGTTTACAGAATCAGAAGCAATTATGCAAGAAATACAGGTTTGTGCTTACAGTGCACGGTAATTCAAACTTTGGGTTCAGTGAAATCCTAGAAGTCCACTCTGTTTCTAACGATATATAATTCTTGTTAAAAACACTTTTAGGGGTGTCTTGGTGGTTCATTTTGTTAAGCATCTGCCTTTATATTGGGTCATGGTCCCAGGGTCCTGCAATCAAAGCTCACTTTGGGCTGCCTGCTCAGCAGGGTGCCTGAATCTCTCCTTTTCCCTATGCCATTTGCCCTGTTTGTGCTCTTTCTCTATGTCAAACAAATAGATAATATATATATATATATTTTTTAATTGAACTATTATGTGAAAATGGAAACAAAAAGAACTGTTATCCAGATGATAGTTTACACATCAGAAATATGTACATCATCATGTGAATATATATATAATTGTAATATAAATAAAATATATTATAAAATAAATATTATAGAATAATACACAGTACTATATACTAAAATACAATTTTGTGTCTGATAAAGTATTATATATGTAATTATATTACATTAATTAAATAAATATATGATAGACAATATACATACTTATCACACTATATGATCTACATGTCTATGTATATCTATATGTATGGAATTATATACTATATAATATATATATAACTATATATATAATTTCTTATTACTAAATTAAAAACTTATTATCAATGGATGTAAAAGGCAAAAATTATTTACAAATTTAGGAAGCTATTTATTCAGTGAACATGTATAATGTCTATATAAACTTCTATTTACTTATATGCTAGAGTTAATTGACAATTTCTTTAAAATATAATAAAACATAATTGGACATTAATTCAGAAAGATCTCTAAACTTAAGATAAAAGAAGAGTTTATCTCACAAAGAAATTTCTCAAAATAAGTTTTCATAGACCTGTTTTTAACATTCATGCTTAAGTTATAGAAGAATGTGTTAAGTTTGGGAAAACTACTGTGTAGCATACTTACACACTATTTAATATCATGAGAAAAGTTTAAATTAATGAAACATTAATGTAGTTTTGTCCACCATGGTGTTTGTTTCTGTTTCAGGGGTAGAATGTAGTAATTATCAGTTGCATATAACACCATAGTATTACTTGTTTTTTTTCTTTTTTAAATTTTTAAAAAATTCTTTTCAGCATAACAGTATTCATTGTTTTACACCACACCCAGTGATCCACGAAATATGTGCCCTCCCTATTAGCCACCAACTTTTTCCCCCAACCTCCCACCTCCCGCCCCTTCAAACCCTCAGGTTGTTTTTCAGAGTCCATAGTCTCTCATGGTTCATCTTTCCTTCCAATTTCCCTCAAATTCCTTCTCCTCTCCATCTCCCCATGTCCTCCATGTTATTTGTTCTGCTCCACAAATAAGTGAAAGCATACGATACTTGACTCTCTCTGTTTGACTTATTTCACCCAGCATAATCTCTTCCACTCACGTCCATGTTGATACAAGACTTGGGTATCCATCCTTCCTGGTGGAGGCATAATACTCCATCGTGTATATGGACCACATCTTCCTTATCCATTCGTCCATTGAAGGGCATCTCGGTTCTTTCCAGTTTGGCGACTGTGGCCATTGCTTCTATAAACATTGTGGTACAGATGGCCCTTCATTTCACTACATCTGTATCTTTGGGGTAAATACCCAGTAGTGCAATTGCAGGGTCATAGGGAAGCTCTATTTTTAATTTCTTGAGGAATCTCCACACTGTTCTCCAAAGTGGCTGCACCAACTTGCATTCCCACCAACAGTGGAAGAGGGTTCCCCTTTCTCCACATCCTCTCCAACACTTGCTGTTTCCTATCTTGCTAATTTGGGCCATTCTAACTGGTGTAAGTTGGTATCTCAATGTGGTTTTCATTTGAATCTCCCTGATGGCTAGTGATGATGAACATTTTTTCATGTGTCTGATAGCCATTTGTATGTCTTCATTGGAGAAGTGTCTTTTCATATCTTTGGCCCATTTTGATATGATTATCTGTTTTGTGTGTGTTGAGTTTGAGGAGTTCTTTATAGATCATGGATATCAACCGTTTGTCTGTACTGTCATTTGCAAATATCTTCTTCCATTTCGTGGGTTGCCTCCTTGTTTTGTTGACTGTTTCCTTTGCTGTGCAGAAGCTTTTGATGTTGATGAAGTCCCAAATATTCATTTTCGCTTTTGTTTCCTTTGCCTTTGTAGTCATGTCTTGAAAGAAGTTGCTGTGGCTGATATTGAAGAGGCTATTGCCTATGTTCTCCTCTAGGGGTCTGATGGATTCCTTTCTCACGTTGAGGTCTTTTATCCATTTTGAGTTTATCTTTGTGTACAGTGTAAGAGAATGGTCGAGTTTCATTCTTCTACATATCGCTGTCCAGTTCTCCCAGCACCATTTATTGAAGAGACTGTCTTTTTTCCACTGTATATATTTTCCTGTTTTGTCGAAGATTATTTGACCATAGAGTTGAGGGTCTATATCTGGGCTCTCTACTCTGTTCCACTGGTCTATGTGTCTGTTTTTATGCCAGTACCATGCTGTCTTGGTGATCACAGCTTTGTAGTAAAGCTTGAAATCAGGTAACGTGATGCAGCCAGTTTTGTTTTTGTTTTTCAACATTTCCTTAGTAATCTGGGGACTCTTCTGATTCCATACAAATTGTAGGATTATTTGCTCCAGGTCTTTGACAAATACCGGTGGAATTTTTATCAGAATGGCATTAAAAGTATAGATTGCTCTAGGCAGTATAGACATTTTAACAATGTTTATTCTTCTGATCCAAGAGCATGGAATCGTCTTCCATCTTTTTGTGTCTTCTTAAATTTCTTTTTTTTTAAGAGTTTATTTATTTATTTGACAGTCAGAGATCACAAGCAGGCAGAGAGGCAGGTAAAGAGAGAGGTGGAAGCAGTATCCCTCCTGAGGAAAGAGCCTAATATGGGGCTCGAACCCAGGACCCTGAGATCATGACTTGAGCTGAAGGCAGAGGCTTTAACCCAGTGAGCCACGCAGGCACCCCTCAATTTATTTATTTTTTTAAAGAATTTCTTTATTTGACAGATAGAGATCACAAATAGGCAGAGGGGCAGGCAGAGAGAGAGAGGAGAAAGCAGACTCCCTGCTGAGAAGAGAGCCTGATGCATGGCCCGATCCCAGAGTCCTGGGATCATGATCTGAGCCAAAGGCAGAGGCTTTAACCCCCTAAGCCACCCAGGTGTCCCAACACCCCTCAATTTCTATTTTTTTTCCATTTTATTTATTTTTTCAGCGTAACAGTATTCATTCTTTTTGCATAACACCCAGTGCTCCATGCAAAACGTGCCCTCCCCATTACCCACCACCTGTTCCCCCAACCTCCCACCCCTGACCCTTCAAAACCCTCAGGTTGCCCCAACCTCCCACCCCTGACCCTTCAAAACCCTCAGGTTGTTTTTCAGAGTCCACAGTCTCTTATGGTTCGCCTCCCCTCCCCAATGTCCATAGCCCGCTCCCCCTCTCCCAATCCCACCTCCCCCCAGGAACCCCCAGTTTGTTTTGTGAGATTAAGAGTCATTTATGGTTTGTCTCCCTCCCAATCCCATCTTGTTTCATTTATTCTTCTCCTATCCCCCTACCCCCCCATGTTGCTTCTCCATGTCCTCATATCAGGGAGATCATATGATAGTTGTCTTTCTCCGCTTGACTTATTTCACTAAGCATGATACGCTCTAGTTCCATCCACGTCATCGCAAATGGCAAGATTTCATTTCTTTTGATGGCTGCATAGTATTCCATTGTGTATATATACCACATCTTCTTTATCCATTCATCTGTTGATGGACATATAGGTTCTTTCCATAGTCTGGCTATTGTAGACATTGCTGCTATAAACATTCGGGTACACGTGCCCCTTCGGTTCACTAGGTTTGTATCTTTAGGGTAAATACCCAGTAGTGCAATTGCTGGGTCATAGGGTAGTTCTATTTTCAACATTTTGAGGAACCTCCATGCTGTTTTCCAGAGTGGTTGCACCAGCTTGCATTCCCACCAACAGTGGAGGAGGGTTCCCCTTTCTACACATCCTCTCCAGCATCTGTCATTTCCTGACTTGTTAATTTTAGCCATTCTGACTGGTGTGAGGTGATATCTCATTGTGGTTTTGATTTGTATTTCCCTGATGCCGAGTGACGTGGAGCACTTTTTCATGTGTCTGTTGGCCATCTGGATGTCTTCTTGGCAGAAATGTCTGTTCATGTCCTCTGCCCATTTCTTGATTGGATTGTTTGTTCTTTGGGTGTTGAGTTTGCTAAGTTCCTTATAGATTTTGGATACTAGCCCTTTATCTGATATGTCGTTTGCAAATATCTTCTCCCATTCTGTCAGTTGTCTTTTGGTTTTGTTAACTGTTTCCTTTGCTGTGCAAAAGCTTTTGATCTTGATGAAATCCCAATAGTTCATTTTTGCCCTTGCTTCCCTTGCCTTTGCCGTTGTTCCTAGGAAGATGTTGCTACGGCTGAGGTCGAAGAGGTTGCTGCCTGCATTCTCCTCAAGGATTTGGATGGATTCCTTTCTCACATTGAGGTCCTTCAACCATTTGGAGTCTATTTTCGTGTGTGGTGTAAGGAAGTGGTCCAATTTCATTTTTCTGCATGTGGCTGTCCAATTTTCCCAGCACCATTTATTGAAGAGGCTGTCTTTTTTCCATTGGACATTCTTTCCTGCTTTGTCGAAGATTAGTTGACCATAGAGTTGAGGGTCGATTTCTGGGCTCTCTATTCTGTTCCACTGATCTATGTGTCTGTTTTTGTGCCAGTACCATGCTGTCTTGATGATGACAGCTTTGTAATAGAGCTTGAAGTCCGGAATTGTGATGCGACCAACTCTGGCTTTCTTTTTCAATATTCCTTTGGCTATTCGAGGTCTTTTCTGGTTCCATATAAATTTGAGGATTATTTGTTCCATTTCTTTGAAAAAAATGGATGGTATTTTGATAGGGATTGCATTAAATGTGTAGATTGCTTTAGGTAGCATAGACATTTTCACAATATTTATTCTTCCAATCCAGGAGCATGGAAGATTTTTCCATTTTTTTTGTGTCTTCCTCAATTTCTTTCATGAGTACTTTATAATTTTCTGTGTATAGATTCTTAGTCTCTTTGGTTAGGTTTATTCCTAGGTATCTTATAGTTTTGGGTACAATTGTAAATGGGATTGACTCCTTAATTTCTCTTTCTTCAGTCTTGTTGTTGGTGTACAGAAATGCAACTGATTTCTGTGCATTGATTTTATATCCTGACACTTTACTGAATTCCTGGACAAGTTCTAGCAGTTTTGGAGTGGAGTCTTTTGGGTTTTCCACATATAGTATCATATCATCTGCGAGGAGTGATAGTTTGACTTCTTCTTTACCAATTTGGATGCCTTTAATTTCTTTTTGTTGTCTGATTGCTGAGGCTAGGACTTCTAGTACTATGTTGAATAGCAGTGGTGATAATGGACATCCCTGTCGTGTTCCTGACCTTAACGGAAAAGCTTTCAGTTTTTCTTCATTGAGAATGATATTTGCGGTGGGTTTTTCGTAGATGGCTTTGATAATATTGAGGTATGTGCCCTCTATCCCTACACTTTGAAGAGTTTTGATCAGGAAGGGATGCTGTACTTTGTCAAATGCTTTTTCAGCATCTATTGAGAGTATCATATGGTTCTTGTTCTTTCTTTTATTAATGTGTTCTATCACATTGATTTGCGGATGCTGAACCAACCCTGCAGCCCTGGAATAAATCCCACTTGATCGTGGTGAATAATCCTTTTAATGTACTGTTGAATCCTATTGGCTAGTATTTTGGCGAGAATTTTTGCGTCTGTGTTCATCAAGGATATTGGTCTGTAGTTCTCTTTTTTGGTGGGATCCTTGTCTGGTTTTGGGATCAAGGTGATGCTGGCCTCATAAAATGAGTTTGGAAGTTTTCCTTCCATTTCTATTTTTTGGAACAGTTTCAGGAGAATAGGAATTCATTCTTCTTGAAATGTTTGGTAGAATTCCCCTGGGAAGCCGTCTGGCCCTGGGCTTTTGTTTGTTTGGAGATTTTGGATGACTGTTTCAATCTCCTTACTGGTTATGGGCCTGTTCAGGTTTTCTATTTCTTCCTGGTTCAGTTGTGGTAGTTTATATGTCTCTAGGAATGCATCCATTTCTTCCTGATTGTCCAATTTGTTGGCGTAGAGTTGCTCATAGTTTGTTCTTATAATTGTCTGTATTTCTTTGGTGTTAGTTGTGATCTCTCCTCTTTCATTCATGATTTTATTGATTTGGGTCCTTTCTCTTTTCTTTTTGATGAGTCTGGCCAGGGGTTTATCAATCTTATTGATTCTTTCAAAGAACCAGCTCCTAGTTTCATTGATATTTTCTATTGTTTTTTTTGGTTTCTATTTCATTGATTTCTGCTCTGATCTTTATGATTTCTCTTCTCCTGCTGGGTTTAGGGTTTCTTTCTTGTTCTTTCTCCAGCTCCTTTACGTGTAGGGTTAGGTTGTGTACTTGAGACCTTTCTTGTTTCTTGAGAAAGGCTTGTACCGCTATATATTTTCCTCTCAGGACTGCCTTTGCTGTGTCCCACAGATTTTGAACTGTTGTGTTTTCATTATCATTTGTTTCCATGAATTTTTTCAATTCTTCTTTAATTTCCTGGATAACCCATTCATTCTTTAGAAGGATACTGTTTAGTCTCCATGTATTTGGGTTCTTTCCAGCTTTCTTCTTGTGATTGAGTTCTAGCTTCAGAGCATTGTGGTCTGAAAATATGCAGGGAATAATCCTAATCTTTTGATACCGGTTGAGACCTGATATGTGACCCAGGATGTGATCTATTCTGGAGAAGGTTCCATGTGCACTAGAGAAGAATGTGTATTCTGTTGCTTTGGGATGAAATGTTCTGAATATATCTGTGATGTCCATCTGGTCCAGTGTGTCATTTAAGGCCTTTATTTCCTTGTTGATCTTTTGCTTGGATGATCTGTCCATTTCAGTGAGGGGAGTGTTCAAGTCCCCTACTATTATTGTATTATTATTGATGTGTTTCTTTGATTTTGTTATTAATTGGTTGATATAGTTGGCTGCTCCCACGTTAGGGGCATAGTTATTTAAAATGGTTAGATCTTCTTGTAGGACAGACCCTTTGAGTAGGATATAGTGTCCTTCCTCATCTCTTATTATAGTCTTTGGCTTAAAATCTAATTGATCTGATATAAGGATTGCCACCCCAGCTTTCTTCTGATGCCCATTAGCATGGTAAATTGTTTTCCACCCCCTCACTTTCAATCTGGAGGTGTCTTCGCGTCTAAAATGAGTTTCTTGTAGGCAACATACTGATGGGTTTTGTTTTTTTATCCATTCTGATACCCTGTGTCTTTTGATTGGGGCATTTAGCCCATTAACATTCAGGGTAACTATTGAGAGATATGAATTTAGTGCCATTTTTAGCCTGTAAGGTGACTGTTCCTGTATATTGTCTCTGTACCTTTCTGATCTACTACTTTTAGGCTCTCTCTTTGCTTAGAGGACCCCTTTCAATATTTCCTGTAGAGCTGGTTTGGTGTTTGCAAATTCTTTCAGTTTTTTTTGTCCTGGAAGCTTTTGATCTCTCCTTCTATTTTCAATGATAGCCTAGCTGGATAGAGTATTCTTGGCTGCATGTTTTTCTCGTTGAGTGCTCTGAATATATCATGCCAGCTCTTTCTGGCCTGCCAGGTCTCTGTGGATAAGTCTGCCGCCAATCTAATATTTTTACCATTGTATGTTACAGACTTCTTTTCTCGGGCTGCTTTCAGGATTTTCTCTTTGTAACTAAGACTTGTCAATTTTACTATTAGATGATGATTAGATGATTAGGTGTGGACCTATTCTTGTTGACTTTGAGGGGTGATCTCTGCATCTCCTGGATTTTAATGCTTGTTCCCTTTGCCATATTAGGGAAATTCTCTCCAATGATTCTCTCCAATAGACCTTCTGCTCCCCTCTCTGTTTCTTCTTCTTCTGGAATCCCAATTATTCTAATATTGTTTCGCCTTATGGTGTCACTTATATCTCGAATTCTCCCCTCATGGTCCAGTAGCTGTTTGTCCCTCTTTTGCTCGGCTTCCTTATTCTCTGTCATTTGGTCTTCTATATCACTAATTCTTTCTTCTGCCTCATTGATCCTAGCAGTGAGAGCCTCCATTTTTGATTGCACCTCATTAATAGCTTTTTTGATTTCTACTTGGTTAGATTTTAGTTCTTTAATTTCTCCAGAAAGGGCTTTAATATCTCCAGAGAGCGTTTCTCTAATATCTTCCATGCCTTTTTCGAGTCCAGCTGAATGTTCAGAATCGTCATTCTGAACTCTTGATCTGACATATTACCAATGTCTGTGTTGATTAGGTCCCTAGCCTTCGGTACTGTCTCTTGTTCTTTTGTTTGTGGTGATTTTTTCCGCCTTGTCATTTTGTCCAGATAAGAGGATATGAAGGAGCAAATAAACTACTAAAAGGGTGGCAAAGACCCCAGAAAAATGCGCTGTAACCAAATCAGAAGAGACCCCAAATTGTGGGGGGGAGAAAGGGGATAAAAACAGGTTCTGAAAAAAAAAAAAGGAAAAAAAAAAGAAAAAAAAGAAAAAAATTAAAAAATAAAACAAAAAAAATATAAAAAAGAAAGAAAAAACATATATATTTAGATGAACTAGTCAAAAAATGTTAAAAAAGAAAAGGGTAAAAGTTTTTAAAAAATTTATTAGAAGATGAAAAAAGAAAAAAGAAAAAAATTCAAAAAAGAAAAAAAAATTGAAGTAGACGCAAGGCTAAAGAATCATGGGGAGAAAGCCATGAGTTCCGTGCTTTGCTTTCTCCTCCTCTGGAATTGCTCTGCTGTTTAGGAATTGAACCTGCTTTCTCCTTGATAGATGAACTTCCTCCTGGCTGGATATTTTGTTGATCTTCTGGGGGAGGGGGCTGTTGTAGTGACTCTCAAGTGTCTTTGCCCGAGGCGGGATTGCACCGCCCTTACGGGCGGCTGGACTAAGTAATCAGCTCGGGTTCGCTTTTGGGAGCTTCTGTTCCCTGAACGCTTTCTGTAGAGTTCCGGAGGACGGGAATGAAAATGGCGGCCTCCCAGGCTCTGGCCCAGAGGATCCGAGAGCCTGGTGCTCCACTCCTCAGTGCGCCCCCAGAGGACAGCACCCAATCACTCCTGTATCCCTAGCCCACGACCACTTCAAGGTAACCCCGAGCTGAGAGTTCAGTCCTTGGCTCTGTCTCTGCATCCAGCTTCTCCGTTCTAATACCTGCGAGCTCTCCGACACTCTGACACCCCGATCCTTCTGTGACCCTGCGGGGCCTGGGGCCACGCTGGCCCCGCGTGGGCTTCACCCCGGTTTAGCCCCTGGAGCAATGTCCCTCAGTGGAACAGACTTTTAAAAGTCCTGATTTTGAGGAGCAGTCAAGATGGCGGAGAATTAGCAGCCTGAGACTACATCAGGTAGCAGGAGATCAGCTCGATAGCTTATCTAAACATTGCAAACACCTACAAATCCAACGGGAGAGCGAAGAGAAGAAGAACAGCAACTCTAGAAACAGAAAATCAACCATTTTCTGAAAGGTAGGACTGGCGGAGAAGTGAATCTAAAACGACGGGAAGATAGACCACGGCGGGAGGGGCCGGCTCCCGGCAAGTGGCGGAGGAACGGAGCACAAAATCAGGACTTTTAAAAGTCTGTTCCACTGAGGGACATTGCTCCAGGGGCTAAACCAGGGTGAAGCCCATGCGGGGCCAGCGTGGCCCCAAACCCGCAGGATCACAGAAGGATCGGGGGTGTCGGAGTGTCGGAGAGCTCGCAGGTATTAGAACAGAGAAGCCGGCTGCTGAGACAGAGCCGAGGACTGAACTCTCAGCTCGGGGTTACCTTGAACTGGTCGCGGGCTGGGTGAGCTCGGAGCATGGCTAGAGGCTGGGGATATGGGAGTGATTGGGTGCTGTCCTCTGGGGGCGCACTGAGGAGTGGGGCCCCAGGCTCTCGGCTCCTCCGGGCAGGATACTAGGAGGCCGCCATTTTCATTCCCGTCCTCCGGAACTCTACGGAAAGCGTTCAGGGAACAGAAGCTCCCAAAAGCGAACCTGAGCCGATTACTTAGTCCGGCCGCCGGTAAGGGCGGTGCAATCCCGCCTCGGGCAAAGACACTTGAGAGTCACTACAACAGCCCCCTCCCCCAGAAGATCAACAAAATATCCAGCCAGGACGAAGTTCATCTATCAAGGAGAAAGCAGATTCAATTCCTAAGACAGCAGAGCAATTCCAGAGGAGGAGAAAGCAAAGCACAGAACTCATGGCTTTCTCCCCATGATTCTTTAGCCTTGCGGCTACTTCAATTTTTTTTTTCTTTTTTCAATTTTTTTTTCTTTTTTCAATTTTTTTTCTTTTTTCTTTTTTCTTCCTCTGCTAAATTTTTTAAAACTTTTACCCTTTTTTTAACGTTTTTTGACTAGTTCATCTAAATATATATATTTTTTCTTTCATTTTTATATTTTTTTATTTGTTTTTTTTTTTAAATATTTTTTCTTTTTTTTTCAGAACCTGTTTTTATTCCCTTTCTCCCCCCCAAAATTTGGGGTCTCTTCTGATATGGTTACAGCGCATTTTTCCGGGGTCATTGCCACCGTTTTAGTAGTTTATTTGCTCCTTCATATCCTCTTATCTGGACAAAATGACAAGGCAGAAAAAATCACCACAAACAAAAGAACAAGAGACAGTACCGAAGGCTAGGGACCTAATCAACACAGACATGGGTAATATGTCAGATCAAGAGTTCAGAATGACGATTCTGAGCATTCTAGCCGGGCTCGAAAAAGACATGGAAGATATTAGAGAAACGCTCTCTGCAGATATTAAAGCCCTTTCTGGAGAAATTAAAGAACTAAAATCTAACCAAGTTTAAATAAAAAAAGCTATTAATGAGGTGCAATCAAAAATGGAGGCTCTCACTGTTAGGTTCAATGAGGCAGAAGAAAGAATTAGTGATATAGAAGACCAAATGACAGAGAATAAGGAAGCCGAGCAAAAGAGGGACAAACAGCTACTGGACCATGAGGGGAGAATTCGATTGATAAGTGACACCATAAGACGAAACAACATTAGAATAATTGGAATTCCAGAAGAAGAAGAAACAGAGAGGGGAGCAGAAGGTCTATTGGAGAGAATCATTGGAGAGAATTTCCCTAATATGGCAAAGGGAACAAGCATTAAAATCCAGGAGATGCAGAGAACCCCCCTCAAATTCAACAAGAATAGGTCCACACCCTGTCATCTAATAGTAAAATTTACAAGTCTTAGTGACAAAGAGAAAATCCTGAAAGCAGCCCGAGAAAAGAAGTCTGTAACATACAATGGTAAAAATATTAGATTGGCGGCAGACTTATCCACAGAGACCTGGCAGGCCAGAAAGAGCTGGCATGATATATTCAGAGCACTCAACGAGAAAAACATGCAGCCAGGAATACTCTATCCAGCTAGGCTATCATTGAAAATAGAAGGAGAGATAAAAAGCTTCCAGGACAAACAAAAACTGAAAGAATTTGCAAACACCAAACCAGCTCTACAGGAAATATTGAAAGGGGTCCTCTAAGCAAAGAGAGAGCCTTAAAGTAGTAGATCAGAAAGGTACAGAGACAATATACAGTAACAGTCACCTTACAGGCTAATAATGGCACTAAATTCATATCTCTCAATAGTTACCCTGAATGTTAATGGGCTAAATGCCCCAGTCAAAAGACACAGGGTATCAGAATGGATAAAAAAACAAAACCCATCAGTATGTTGCCTACAAGAAACTCATTTTAGACGCGAAGACACCTCCAGATTTAAAGTGAGGGGATGGAAAACAATTTACCATGCTAATGGGCATCGGAAGAAAGCTGGGGTGGCAATCCTTATATCAGATCAATTAGATTTTAGGGCAAAGACTATAATAAGACATGAGGAAGGACACTATATCCTACTCAAAGGGTCTGTCCAACAAGAAGATCTAACCATTTTAAATATCTATGCCCCTAACGTGGGAGCAGCCAACTATATCAACCAATTAATAACAAAATTAAAGAAACACATCAATAATAATACAATAATAGTAGGGGACTTTAACACTCCCCTCACTGAAATGGACAGATCATCCAAGCCAAAGATCAACAAGGAAATAAAGGCCTTAAATGACACACTGAACCAGATGGACATCACAGATATATTCAGAACGTTTCATCCCAAAGCAACAGAATACACATTCTTCTCTAGTGCACATGGAACCTTCTCCAGAATAGATCACATCCTGGGTCACAAATCAGGTCTCAACCGGTATCAAAAGATTAGGATTATTCCCTGCATATTTTCAGACCACAATGCTCTGAAGCTAGAACTCAATCACAAGAGGAAAGCTGGAAAGAACCCAAATACATGGAGACTAGACAGCATCCTTCTAAAGAATGAATGGGTCAACCAGGAAATTAAAGAAGAATTGAAAAAATTCATGGAAACAAATGATAATGAAAACACAACAGTTCAAAATCTGTGGGACACAGCAAAGGCAGTCCTGAGAGGAAAATATATAGCGGTACAAGCCTTTCTCAAGAAACAAGAAAGGTCTCAAGTACACAGCCTAACCCTACGCGTAAAGGAGTTGGAGAAAGAACAAGAAAGAAACCCTAAACCCAGCAGGAGAAGAGAAATCATAAAGATCAGAGCAGAAATCAACAAAATAGAAACCAAAAAAACAATAGAAAAAATCAATGAAACTAGGAGCTGGTTCTTTGAAAGAATCAATAGGATTGATAAACCCCTGGCCAGACTCATCAAAAAGAAAAGAGAAAGGACCCAAATCAATAAAATCATGAATGAAAGAGGAGATCACAACTAACACCAAAGAAATACAGACAATTATAAGAACATACTATGAGCAACTCTACGCCAACAAATTGGACAATCTGGAAGAAATGGATGCATTCCTAGAGACATATAAACTACCACAACTGAACCAGGAAGAAATAGAAAACCTGAACAGGCCCATAACCAGTAAGGAGATTGAAACAGTCATCCAAAATCTCCAAACAAACAAAAGCCCAGGGCCAGACGGCTTCCCAGGGGAATTCTACCAAACATTTAAACAAGAACTAATTCCTATTCTCCTGAAACTGTTCCAAAAAATAGAAATGGAAGGAAAACTTCCAACCTCATTTTATGAGGCCAGCATTACCTTGATCCCAAAACCAGACAAGGATCCCACCAAAAAAGAGAACTACAGACCAATATCCTTGATGAACAAAGACACAAAAATTCTCGCCAAAATACTAGCCAATAGGATTCAACAGTACATTAAAAGTATTATTCACCACGATCAAGTGGGATTTATTCCAGGGCTGCAGGGTTGGTTCAGCATCCGCAAATCAATCAATGTGATAGAACACATTAATAAAAGAAAGAACAAGAACCATATGATACTCTCAATAGATGCTGAAAAAGCATTTCACAAAGTACAGCATCCCTTCCTGATCAAAACTCTTCAAAGTGTAGGGATAGAGGGCACATACCTCAATATTAACAAAGCCATCTATGAAAAACCCACCGCAAATATCATTCTCAATGGAGAAAAACTGAAAGCTTTTCCGTTAAGGTCAGGAACACGACAGGGATGTCCATTATCACCACTGCTATTCAACATAGTACTAGAAGTCCTAGCCTCAGCAATCAGACAACAAAAAGAAATTAAAGGCATCCAAATTGGTAAAGAAGAAGTCAAACTATCACTCCTCGCAGATGATATGATACTATATGTGGAAAACCCAAAAGACTCCACTCCAAAACTGCTAGAACTTGTCCAGGAATTCAGTAAAGTGTCAGGATATAAAATCAATGCACAGAAATCAGTTGCATTTCTGTACACCAACAACAAGACTGAAGAAAGAGAAATTAAGGAGTCAATCCCATTTACAATTGTACCCAAAACTATAAGATACCTAGGAATAAAAATAACCAAAGAGACTAAGAATCTATACACAGAAAATTATAAAGTACTCATGAAAGAAATTGAGGAAGACACAAAAAAATGGAAAAATCTTCCATGCTCCTGGATTGGAAGAATAAATATTGTGAAAATGTCTATGCTACCTAAAGCAATCTACACATTTAATGCAATCCCTATCAAAATACCATCCATTTTTTTCAAAGAAATGGAACAAATGATCCTAAAATTTATATGGAACCAGAAAAGACCTCGAATAGCCAAAGGAATATTGAAGAACAAAGCCAAAGTGGGTGGCATCACAATTCCGGACTTCAAGCTCTATTACAAAGCTGTCATCATCAAGACAGCATGGTACTGGCACAAAAACAGACACGTAGATCAGTGGAACAGAATAGAGAGCCCAGAAATCGACCCTCAACTCTATGGTCAACTCATCTTCGACAAAGCAGGAAAAAATGTCCAATGGAAAAAAGCCAGCCTCTTCAATAAATGGTGCTGGGAAAATTGGACAGCCACATGCAGAAAAATGAAATTGGACCACTTCCTTACACCACACACGAAAATAGACTCCAAATGGATGAAGGACCTCAATGTGAGAAAGGAATCCATCCAAATCCTTGAGGAGAATGCAGGCAGCAACCTCTTCGACCTCAGCCGTAGCAACATCTTCCTAGGAACAACGGCAAAGGCAAGGGAAGCAAGGGCAAAAATGAACTATTGGGATTTCATCAAGATCAAAAGCTTTTGCACAGCAAAGGAAACAGTTAACAAAACCAAAAGACAACTGACAGAATGGGAGAAGATATTTGCAAACGACATATCAGATAAAGGGCTAGTATCCAAAATCTATAAGGAACTTAGCAAACTCAACACCCAAAGAACAAACAATCCAATCAAGAAATGGGCAGAGGGCATGAACAGACATTTCTGCCAAGAAGACATCCAGATGGCCAACAGACACATGAAAAAGTGCTCCACGTCACTCGGCATCAGGGAAATACAAATCAAAACCACAATGAGATATCACCTCACACCAGTCAGAATGGCTAAAATTAACAAGTCAGGAAATGACAGATGCTGGAGAGGATGTGTAGAAAGGGGAACCCTCCTCCATTTTTGGTGGGAATGCAAGCTGGTGCAACCACTCTGGAAAACAGCATGGAGGTTCCTCAAAATGTTGAAAATAGAACTACCCTATGACCCAGCAATTGCACTACTGGGTATTTACCCTAAAAATCCAAACATAATGATCCGAAGGGGCATGTGTACCCGAATGTTTATAGCAGCAATGTCTACAATAGCCAGACTATGGAAAGAACCTAGATGTCCATCAACAGATGAATTGGTAAAGAAGATGTGATATATATACACAATGGAATACTATGCAGCCATCAAAAGAAATGAAATCTTGCCTTTTGCGACGACGTGGATGGAACTAGAGCGTATCATGCTTAGTGAAATAAGTCAATCGGAGAAAGACAACTATCATATGATCTCCCTGATATGAGGACATGGAGAAGCAACATGGGGGCGTAGGGGGATAGGAGAAGAATAAATGAAACAAGATGGGATTGGGAGGGAGACAAACCATAAATGACTCTTAATCTCACAAAACAAACTGGGGGTTGCTGGGGGGAGGTGGGATTTGGAGAGGGGGAGCGGTCTATGGACATTGGGGAGGGGAGGTGAACCATAAGAGACTATGTCTCGGAAAATCAACCTGAGGGTTTTGAAGGGTCAGGGGTTGGAGGTTGGGGCAACCTGAGGGTTTTGAAGGGTCAGGGGTGGGAGGTTGGGGGAACAGGTGGTGGGTAATGGGGAGGGCACGTTTTGCATGGAGCACTGGGTGTTGTGCAAAAAGAATGAATACTGTTACGCTGAAAAAATAAATAAAATGGGAAAAAAAAAGTAAAAGTCCTGATTTTGTGCTCCGTTGCTCTGCCGCTTGCCGGGAGCTGGCCCCTCCCCCCGCGGTCTATCTTCCCGTCGTTTTAGATTCACTTCTCCGCCAGTCCTACCTTTCCGAAAGTGGTTGATTTTCTGTTTCTAGAGTTGCTGTTCTTCTTCTCTTCGCTCTCCCGTTGGATTTGTAGGTGTTTGCAATGTTTAGATAAGCTATCGAGCTGATCTCCTGCTACCTGATGTAGTCTCAGGCTGCTACTTCTCCGCCGTCTTGACTCCTCCCTTGCCCCTCAATTTCTTAATGTCATAGTATTTCTAACAAGTTTTTCTTTAAAATTCTAGTTAATATGTAGAATACTCATATTTTTAAAATAATAATTAATGAATATCTTTTCCGATTCTGTGAGTTGCCTTTTTGTTTTGTTGACCGTTTCTGTGTATGTGCAGAGGCTTTTGATCTCGAAGAAGTCCCAAAAGTTCATTTTCATGTTTCCTTTGTCTTTGGAGATAGGTCTTGAAAGAAGTTGCTGTAGCCACTGTCAAAGAGGTTACTGCTTATGTTCTCCTCTGGGATTTTGACAGATTCCTGCCTCATGTATATATTTGGAGTTTATCATTGTGTATGGTGTAAGACAATGGTCAAGTTTCATTCTTCTTATTTTCTTTTTATTTAAAGATTTTATTTATTAATTTGACACAGAGAGAGAGATCACAAGTAGTCAGAGGCAGGAAGAGAGAGAGGGGGAATCAGGCTCCCTGCTGAGCAGACAGCCCGATGAAGGGCTTTATCCCAGGACCCTGAGACCATGACCTGAGCTGAAGGCAGAGGTTTAACCCACTGAGCCACCCAGATGCCCAAGACTCATACATCTATTCATAGCTGTCCAATTTTTCCAGCACCATTTACTGAAGAGATTGTCTTTTTCCCACTGTATGTATGTGAGTGTGTGTGTGTGTGTGTGTGTGTGTGTGTGTATAGAGAGAGAGAGAGAGCGAGAGAGAGAGAGAGAGAGAGAAAGGGGAACCCTCTTTCCCTTGGTGGGAATGAAAGTTGGTGTCACCACTTTGGAAAATGGTATGGAAATTTTTTATGAAATTAAAAATAGAGCTACCCTATGACCATGTAATTGCAGTACTTGGTATTTACTGCAAAGATACAAATGTAGTGAAAGGAAGGGCTACTTGTACCCCAAGTTCATAGCAGCAATGGCCACAGACACCAAATTGTGGAAAGAGCCAAGATACACTTCAACAAATTACTAGATAAAGAAGAATATATACAATGGAATAGTATGCCTCCATCAGAAAGGATGAATACCCAACTTTTATATCAACATTGATGGGACTGGAAGATATTATGCTGAGTGAAAAAAGTCAAGCAGAGAGAGTCAACCATCATATGGTTTTACTTTCTTGTGGAGCATAAAGAATGACACAGAGGTCATTGAGAGAAGGAGATGGGAAGAGAGTTGGGGGAAATTGGAGAGGGAGATGAACCATGAAAGACTGTGGACTCTGAGAAACACACTTAGGGATTTGGAGGGAAGGGGGGTGAGTTGTTGGGTGAGCCTGGTGGTGGGTATTAAGGAGGGCTGTATTGCATTGAGCACTGGGTGTGATGCATAAACAATGAATCTTGGAACACTGGAAAAATAACATTAAATTTAAAAAATAAACAAAATTAAATAGTAATTTAGGGGCATAATGATGTTTCAGTCAGTTAAGCATCCAGCTCTTGATTTCATCTCAGGTCATGATCTCAGTGTCATGAGACCAAGCCCCATAATGGTCTCCATGCTCAATACAGCGTCTGAAAATTACCTCTCTCCTTCTCCCTTTCCCCCTTCCTATTCCCTTTCATATGCCCACATTTGAGAAGTAAATTTAACTGTTTTCATACCATTATTTCATGGTAATATCTTCATGGCAATTTTTTGGGCAGAGCAGAAATAGAAGGAAGACTCTTTATTTGGAGTTTTAAACAATCACCTAGGATTTCATTCCTCTGACAAATTTTAAATTTTGAGATATCATGTTATATTAAATTAGATGCTTAGATGTGTGAACAATGAGCATTTTATACACCCCGGTGGTATATTCAGTACTAAATAACCAGAAGCTTAGGTACCTCCAGGACTTAAGATCATTGTAGTTCTTACTGTTCACAAACTAATATGAGTGATGGTACATAGACCCTAGTAAAGTATTTATGAAAGCAAAGGGGAGGTGTATATTCAAAATATTATTACCCTGACCTATGGCAATTCAGAACCTTTAAGTGATTGTTTCCCGCAATTTTGAGATCATCAAAAAGATTTAAGAGTCATAGTTTTGATTTTTGTTGGTGTTTATTTTCGTAATTATCCTACAACCTTAGAAGCAACAATCCAGGCTGACTTTATTTTCTGAATTTGTTACATAATATATGAAGGAATTGCAAGACAAATTAAAAACAACAACTAAACAACAAAAACAGCTTTTCTGGGCCACCAGGAATTCCAGCCTCTTCAGTAATTTAGTAAGTCTCAGTCAACTCACAGGTCTATTGATTCACACTTAGGATAGTTTCTATTATCAAATGATTTCTTTTATTACTATGGCTTATTCATATTTTCTTTTTCTTATTGAATTGAATACAAATTCTTTTTTGCAAAAGAATATATTTTACATTTTGAAATTTATTGTCAAATCACTTTTGCAGTTTTGTTATGAGTTTTGCTTTTCAATTTCTAGTCATATATATTATATTTAACTAGGAAACTTTCCATAAGCATTTGTTATTCTTTATCCACTATATATATGTATAAAAGAGAGGATGGATATATATATACACACCCACACACATATATATATATAATATATGTATTATATTATATATATTATATATTAGTTTTACTATGTAGATAGTAAAACTAATATATACTAGTTGTAGATAGTAAAACTAATATAATTAAATATTTCAAACATATATGACACTCTTACTTTAAATATGCAACATTTTCTACCGTATTTATGAACAACTCCATCAAAGTATGAAGTTTAAATTTAAAAAAATATGAGATACAGAATATATAGTAAAAAACCAGACCTTGATTAGAAGCAGAACTATGAACCACAGTCTACAGAATCTGGTCTTAAAAGCCAGATTGCTGTAAGTCAGACTAATAAGAAGTCACACCAACTATCCCTACTAACAACTCAGGAAGACAAACAATAAACCCAATAACAACCATACACAAGTGTGAACTTCATTAATAACTGAGAGCTTCTTTATTTTTTTTCCTGCTTCAAATTTTGGGCTAACCAGAAAAAGCCAAATATGTACCTCTGGCTTACCTCAACTTCTTCATGGCATTAGCCTCCAATCAGCATATTCTTGAAACACTTCCTTGTTCCTTTTTTTTTTCTTTTCTTTTTTTAAGTTTCCCCACTTTTCTATCTAACTTTAATAATTTGCCAAATAGAAGTGATAGTTGTTGATGCCCTTGCTAATACAAGTTTTTAATAAATAAATTTTCCTTGTGCTCACTTGGCAACTTTTAGCTATTTCCACAAATAATAACCCTGATGAATTAAAATAAGCATTGTCCTTTTCTTATGAAACTCACAAAAACTATTTCTCTTTCAACTAAATTTCCAGAAAATATTCTTGGAGCAGGATTAAATTCATGAATAACTTTTTTAATCTACCTTTTATGTTTACACCTATCAAATTCCAACACTTTTATTAGTATCTAAGACAAAGAAAACATTTATGTCATCAAACGGGAATATTACCAATGTTAGTAAGAAATGATGGAACAAGTAACTTCATTGTTTCTTAAATCTGGTTTATGGAGGTAATGTCTGACATCTCAGAAGATGATATTAATCACCTGCTTCAAGACACAGATAGAAGTTTCTGACTTCTGAGAATTACAACACAATGACCAGCATCTCATACTGTATATTATGGCCAGAGCCCCGGGAGGTGGGTTTACAAATGGGATGGGTTAGAGAATGAAGACATGACATAGGTATGAGTGGAGATAGGTAAAGCACTTGGGTGAAATGGATGAACATATTCGGGCAAACATTCTGGGCCCAGGCTTTAATTTTTTGTGTTGTTAATTCCTAAGGTAATTTTTAAATAATTTCTCTCTTGTTTTCTCTCATTCTGTTTTATCTTGCTAGAGGTTTATGTAAATGACAGTTTTAAAATTACTTTAATATATCGGGGCGCCTGGGTGGCTCAGTGGGTTAAAGCCTCTGCCTTCGGCTCAGGTCATGACCCCAGCGTCCTGGGATCGAGTCCCGCATCGGGCTTCTGCTCAGCAGGGAGCCTGCTTCCTCCTCTCTCTCTGCCTGCCTCTCTGCCTACTTGTGATCTCTGTCGATCAAATAAATAAATAAAATCTTAAAAAAAAGGGAGAGATCACAACTAACACCAAGGAAATAGAAACAATCATCAGAAATTATTACCAACAGTTATATGCCAATAAGCTAAGCAACCTAGATGAAATGGATGCATTCCTGGAAAACTACAAACTCCCAAAATTGAACCAGGAAGAAATTGACAACCTGAATAGACCAATATCTATTAATGAGATTGAAGCAGTGATCAAAAATCTCCCAAAAAACAAGAGCCCAGGACCTGACGGATTCCCTGGGGAATTCTACCAAACTTTCAAAGAAGAAATAACACCAATTCTCCTGAAGCTGTTCCAAAAATTGAAGCAGAAGGAAAACTTCCAGACTCGTTTTCTGAAGCCAGCATTACCCTGATCCCCAAACCAGGCAAAGACCCTACCAAAAGGGAGAATTTCAGACCAATATCACTGATGAATATGGATGCAAAGATTCTCAACAAGATCCTAGCAAACAGAATCCAGCAGCACATTCAAAAGATTATCCATCATGACCAGGTGGGATTCATCCCTGGGTTGCAAGGTTGGTTTAACATTCGCAAATCAATCAATGTGATAGAACAAATCAATAAGAGAAGAGAGAAGAACCACATGGTCCTCTCAATTGATGCAGAAAAAGCATTTGACAAAATCCAGCATCCGTTCCTGATGAAAACGCTTCAAAGTATAGGGATAGAGGGAACATTCCTGAACTTCATAAAATCTATCTATGAAAGACCCACAGCAAATATCATCCTCAATGGGAAAAAGCTTGCAGCCTTCCCGTTGAGATCAGGAACACGACAAGGATGCCCACTCTCACCACTCTTGTTCAACATAGTATTAGAAGTTCTAGCAACGGCAATCAGACAACAAAGAGAAATAAAAGGTATCCAAATTGGCAAGGAAGAAGTCAAACTCTCTCTCTTCGCAGATGACATGATTCTTTATATGGAAAACCCCAAAGACTCCACCCCCAAACTACTAGAACTCATACAGCAATTTAGTAACGTGGCAGGATACAAAGTCAATGTACAGAAATCAGTGGCTTTCTTATACACTAACAAAGAAAATACAGAAAGGGAAATTAGAGAATCGATTCCATTTACTATAGCACCAAGAACCATAAGATACCTGGGAATAAACCTAACCAAGAGGTAAAGGACCTGTACTCGAGGAACTACAGAACACTCATGAAAGAAATTGAAGACACAAAAAGATGGAAGACTGTTCCATGCTCTTGGATTGGAAGAATAAACATTGTTAAAATGTCTATACTGCCTAGAGCAATCTATACTTTTAATGCCATTCCAATCAAAATTCCACTGGTATTTTTCAAAGAGCTGGAGCAAATAATCCTACAATTTGTATGGAATCAGAAGAGACCCCGAATTGCTAAGGAAATGTTGAAAAACAAAAACAAAACTGGCGGCATCACGTTACCCGATTTCAAGCTTTACTACAAAGCTGTGATCACCAAGACAGCGTGGTACTGGCATAAAAACAGACTCATAGACCAGTGGAACAGAGTGGAGAGCCCAGATATGGACCCTCAACTCTATGGTGAAATAATCTTCGACAAAACAGGAAAAAAATATTCAATGGAAAAAAGACAGTCTCTTCAATAAATGGTGCTGGGAAAACTGGACAGCGATATGTAGAAGAATGAAACTTGACCATTCTCTTACACCATACAAAAAGATAAACTCGAAATGGATAAAAGACCTCAACATGAGACAGGAATCTATCAGAATCCTAGAGGAGAATATAGGCAGTAACCTCTTCGATATCAGCCACAGCAACTTCTTTCAAGATATGTCTCCAAAGGCCAAGGAAACAAAAGCAAAAATGAACTTTTGGGACTTCATCAAGATCAAAAGTTTCTGCATAGCAAAGGAAACAGTCAACAAAACAAAAAGGCAACCCACGGAATGGGAGAAGATATTTGCAAATGTCAGTACAGACAAAAGGTTGACATCCAGGATCTATAACGAACTTCTCAAACTCAACACACACAAAACAGATAATCATATCAAAAAATGGGCAGAAGATATGAACAGACTCTTCTCAAACGAAGACATACAAATGACTATCAGACACATGAAAAAATGTTCATCATCACTAGCCATCAGTGAGATTCAAATTAAAACAACATTGAGATACCACCTGACACCAGTTAGAATGGCCAAAAAATTAGCAAGAAAGGAAACAACGTGTGTTGGAGAGGATGTGGAGAAAGGGGAACCCTCTTACACTGTTGGTGGGAATGCAAGTTAGTGCAGCCACTTTGGAGAACAGTGTGGAGACTCCTGAAGAAATTAAGAATAGAGCTTCAGTATGACCCTGCAATTGCACTGCTGGGTATTTACCCCAAAGATACAGATGTAGTGAAAAGAAGGGCCATCTGTACCCCAATGTTTATTGCAGCAATGGCTACGGTCGCCAAACTGTGGAAAGAACCATGATGCCCTTCAATGGATGAATGGATAAGGAAGATGTGGTCCATATACACAATGGAGTATTATGCCTCCATCAGAAAGGATGAATACCCAACTTTTGTAGCAACATGGACGGGACTGGAAGAAATTATGCTGAGCGAAATAAGTCAAGCAGAGAGAGTCAAGTATCATATGGTCTCACTTATTTGTGGAGCATAACAAATAACATGGAGGACATAGGGAGATGGAGAGGAGTGGGAGTTGAGGGAAACTGGAAAGGGGGATGAACCATGAGAGAGTATGGACTCTGAAAAACAACCAGAGGGTTTTGAAGGGGAGGGGGGGGTGTGGGAGGTTGACTAACCAGGTTGTGGGTAATAGGGAGGGCACATACTGCATGGAGCCCTGGGTGTGATGCCAAAACAATGAACACTGTTATGCTGTAAATAAACAAATAAACGAATAAATAAAAAACCAAAACAAACAAACAAAAAAAAACCTGTGTAAACCAAACTTGATACTCAGTCCATGTTCAAACTCTGCTTCAGTCTAGAAAATGGTTAGTAATGGCCAATTCAACTAGTACGGGCTTCCCTGTCTCCAGAATTTCAATTCATTTGCTTCTGTTTACACAATATTCTGATTCCTTTAAATAAATGTATATAATTTATACAGCTAAATAAATAAATAAATAATAAAATTACTTTAATATATATAAATAACATATACTGCAAATGTGCATATAAAATTTGTAACATTGCAAATATATATAGCATATTATCTATATATTTATTTTATATATTCATATAATGTATGTAGTAATATATACTTTTATGCATTATTTTAAACATTAAATATAAATTATATAATACTAAATATCTTTGTATATTAGTAACATATATAATCAAAATATATAGATATGTGTGTGTCTTTTATTTTATGTATAAAATAGAATGTGTGATTATATATACATGCCTTAGTTTTATTTAATTTCTCTTTCTTATATGGAACATCATTGTTCAATATCATAGCCACAAAGTAACATTGGCTGTTGAGCAGTTGATATGTGCATATTTCAAATTGATAAACACTGTAAATATAAAATAAGCATTGGATCTAGAAAAGATAGTATAAAAATCTAAAATATTGGGATGTCTGTGTGGCTCAGTTGGTTGAGAATTTGTCTTTGGCTTGGATCATGATCCCAATGCTCTGGGATCAAGTCCTACATCTGGCTCTCTGCTCAATGAGGAGCCTGCTTCTCCCTCTGCCTACTGCCCCGCCTGCACGTGCTCTTCCTTTCAACCTCTCACTCTCTCTTAGATAAAAATAAATAAATAAATAAATAAATAAATAAATAAATAAATATTTTTAATATAAGATATATCAGTAAATAATATTATTTCCTTAGACATTATAATGAAAATATTTAGATATAATAGATAAATAAAATTTATTTTTAAAATTGTTTTCAGTTTTCAAAATGTTATTTTAAGCTTTCCAATAGAAAATTTAATAGTAGTAGGAGGAGTTAAGATAGACTAGTTTGGAGTTCCTATGCTTACTTTGTCCCAAGAACACAGTTAGATAAATATTAAATCATTCTGAACATGCAAGAAATTGATCTGAGGACTAAGGGAACAAACTGCACAACTAGAGGGAGAAAGGAGGCCATATCAGGGAAAATAGAAAAGACAGAGGCATGATTTGGGGAAGAAAAGAATGGCTGGTGCTTTTGAGGGAAAGGAACCCTGATTATGGAGAAAAGAGAGAGAGAGAGATAGAAAGAGAGCAGCATGCAGGTAATTGTGCAAGAAAAACACTCCCACACAACTATTTCCTGGGAAAATGAAATTGTCTGATTATATTAACCTTTTCTAAAGAGTAGAGCTCAAAGACCGAAGTTTTTAAAGTCTATTCCATCTCTGGTGTGGTGCCTATCAGACAACGGTGTGTTTGTGGAGAAGGAGGGCAGAGTTCGGGGAAAAGGCAGTGTGGTCTAAGGATCCCATGTACTGGGAGAGACAGTTTCTCTGCTTGGGACAGGTGGGACTTCCTCTCCAGGCACAAAAGAGCTGGTGGGCATCATTGCACTTTCCTGTTCATTAGCATGAGGACAGAGAAAACTGCTGAGTGCATCTAACCTGGGCATGGCTTTTTACTACACTTCACCATAAACTTGAAGCCTCTACACATTTGTGCAACTGCCACAGTGTGGTGAGAGCCTCTCTCAGAGGAACAACAAGTTTCTACAACTTGCAGAGTCCCTAAAATTTAGAGTAATGAAACCCAGCTGATATGCTTGAGATAAAACAAAGGAGCAGGGACACCTGGGAGTTGTGTGTCTGACTTCTGCTCAAGTCATGATCCAAGGATTCTGGGATCAAGTCCTGCATCAGGCTCCTTGTTCAGCAGGGAGCCTGCTTCACCCTCTGCCTGCCACTCCTCCTGCTTGTTCTCTCTTTTCCTCCAAAAAAATACATAAACAAAATCTTTATAAAAATAAACTTAAAAAACACAGGAACACTGTACTTTTAGGTGGGCAGTTGCTTGTATACAAAAAGGTGAAAAGCAGGGATCTGAAGGATGCCTATGACATGCCAGGAGAGATTGATTGCTTTTCTGTGAGGGCTTCTTGAATACAAAAGGCATAAATCACCTACCCCAGGATGAGAGAGCAGGTTGTTACCATTTCTTTCCTACCCATTAGCATGGATTGACTTCACTGATCAGCACAGAACCCACAGTGGAGTCTTGAGATGATTACAACCCACTACACTGCATTCTGCAAGTACTTCTGAATTAGGACAAGTATCCCTGAAATTCAGATCTGCATCAGTCCTGACTCCCAGAAGGAAACCACAAAACCTACACCAAGTCTGCTGACCATAGAACGCTGCAAAACTTGAACTCTAGGGGAAATAGGATATAGACTCTTTTAACAAGCAGACCAAAACACACCTAGTTAAAACTCGTGATGCTATGGACAAGATCCAAACACTATCCACTTTAGTCAAGAAGAAACTCTGCTGAGGACTGATCTGAAGGAAAGACCAGCAAAAATACAACAAAGTTCACACAGTATATACTGGAAACACTTCCAGAAGCCCCAGGTCCTGTACAGTATATGATCTTTTCATAATACAGCCACTACTCTCAGGAGCAAGTAACACAATGAGCTTTACTAATATAAAAGAGCCTGAGACCTAGATAAAATTCCAAGATGGAGGAATTCATCCCAAAGAAAGATCAAGAAAATGTTATGACCAAGGATCTAATCAAAACAGATATAAGTAATATGCCTGAACCAGAATCTAAAACAACAATCATAAGGCTACTAGCTGGGCTTGATAAAAGCAAAGGAGACGTGAGGGAATCCCTTACCATAGAGACACAAGACCTTAAAACAAGTCAGGATGAAATAAAATATATTATAACCATGTTGCAAAACTGATGGATGTATTGACCACAAGGATAGAAGAAGTAGAGAATCAAATAAGTGATATGGAAGAAAAACCATGGAAAATAATGAAGCTGATAAGAAGAGGGAAAATATTGCTTCAAAAATGTAGACTTAGGGAACTAAACAACTCAAAAAGGCATATTGAATTTCACATCATAGGAGTCCCAGAAGAAGAGAAGGAAAAACGTTCATAAGGTTTATTTGGAAAATTATAGCTAAAAACTTCCCTAATCTGAGAAAGAAACAGACACCCAAATCCAAAAAGCACTGAAAAATCCCATAAAACAAACAAATAACAACTAAAACAACAACAAAAGACAATTAAAGAAGTTAAAACCTATTTTTCTCAAACTGTTCCAAAAAACCCAAAACCAAAACCATTAACAAAAACAAAACAAAGAACAACAACAAAAACACTTCCAAACTCATTCTATGAGGCCAGCATTACCTTCATTCCAAAACCAAAAACCCCAATAAAAAGGAGAATTGCAGGCCAATATATCCAATGAACCTGGATGCAAATTCTCAAAAAGACTAGTAAGTCAAATCCAAAAGTACATTAACATAATTATTTATGGGTCACCAGAGGTGGCTCAGTCAGTTGAGTGTCTAACTTGATTTTGACTCAGGTCATGAACACAGACTCCTGAGATCAAGCCCCGTGTCAGACCCCATGTTTAGTACAGAGTCTGCTTCTCTCACTCTCTTCTTCTGACCCAACCCATGCTCTCTCTCTCTGTCTCTCTAAAAATTAATAAACAAATTATTTATTAAAAATAATTTTTCATGCTAACCAAGGGAAATTTATTACAGTGCTTCAAGTGTGGTTCAATATTCACAAATCAATCATCAAAATACACCACATTAATAAAAGAAAGGATGATAACTATGCTATCCTCTCAATACATGGAGAAAAAGCATTTGACAAAGTATAACATCCATTCTTGGTTAAAACAAACAAACAAAATAACAAATTTTAGATACAGGAAACATACCTAAACATCATAAAGGCTGTATACAAAAGACTCACAGGTAATATCATATTCAATGGGGATAAACAAGAGCTTTTCCTCTGTGGAAGATAGGGGTATCCACTCTCATTATTGTCATTTAACATAATACTGGATGGTCTTAGATTCAACAATTAGACAACAAAAAGATATAAAAGTAATCCAAATTGGCAAGGAAGAAGGAAAATTTTCCCTATTCACAGATGACATGATAATCTATGTAGGAAACCAAAGACTCCACCAAAAAATGTTAGAACTAGCAAAAATTCATTAAAGTCACAGGACACAAATTCGACATATTGAAATCTGTTGTATTCTCATATATCAACAATGAAGCAGTAGAAAGAGAAATTAATTAGTCAATCTTATTTACAATTGCACTAAAAAGTATAAGATACCTAAAATTAAATCAGCCAAAGAAGCAGAAGATATGTACTCTGAAAACTATAGAAAACTTACAGAGGAAATTGAAGATGGCACAAAGAAATGGAAAGAAAAAAACACTCCATGCTCATGGATTGGAAGAACAAATGTTTTTAAATTTTCTATACTATCCAAAGTAATCTACACTTTTAATGCTGTCCCTACCAAAATAACACCAGCACTTTTCACAAAACTGGAACAAACAATCCTAAAATTTTTATGAAACCAGAGAATACCTAAAGTGACTTATTATTTTAAGTGTAGAATGATACAGAAGTATCTCTGCACTTAACTCTTTGATACATGGTATAGAAAAAGCATATATATATATATATTAAAAAAAAATATATATATATATGCTTTTTCTCAGTTGTGCAGAACGTTTTTATTTTGATGAGGTTCAAACAGTTCATTTTTGCTTTTGTTTCCTTTGCCTTTGGAGACGTGTCTTACAATAATTTTTTTGTGACTGAGTTCCAAGAGCTTTCTTATATTTTGATGGAGTTCTGTTTTCATATTAGGTCTTTTGTCCATTTTGAGTTTATCGTTTTGTATTGTTTAAGAGAATGGTCTAGTTTCATTCTTCTGCATGTGGCTGTCCAATTCTCCAGACATTTATTGAAAGAATTCTTCTTTTCCAATAGATATTTTTCCTACTTTGTTGAAGATTAGTTGACTTGAGTGTCCATTTCTGGTTTTTGTTTTGTTTTGTTTTTGTTTTTGTTTTTCCTGTTCCATGGATTTATGTGTCTGTTTTGGTTCCAGTACCCTACTATCTTCATAAATAAATATTTGTAATACTGATTGAATTCCAGAGTTTTGATGACTCTAGCATGGGTTTCTTTTTCAACATTCTATTTTCTACTCAGGGTCCTTTCTGATTCTATGAAAATTTTATAATTTTCTGATTCTATACAGATTTTAGAATTGTTTGTTCCAGCGCTGTGAAAAATGCTGTGGTATTTTGATGGGATTCCATTGAATGTGTAGATTGGCTTACATTGCATACACATTTTAACAGTATTTTTTTCCTAATCCATAAGCATAGAATGCTTTTCCATTTCTTTATGTCTTCCTTAATTACTTTCATGAGTGTTATAAATTTTTGATAGTACAGATCCTTTACCTCTTTGATTATGTTTATTTCTAGGTAAGTACAACTGTAAATGGGATCAATTCCTAAATTTCTCTTTCTTCCATCTCATTGTTAACATATAGAAATGGAACTGATTTATGTGCATTGATTTTGTGTCCTGAAACAGTGCTGAATTGGTGTATGAGTAATAGAAATTTTGGTATAGAGACTTTTGTGTTTTCTACATGAAGTATCATGACACCTATGAAGGTTGGGAATTTGACTTTTTCTTGCCAATTTGAATTTTTTTAAATTTATTTTTGTTGTCTGATTGTTGAGGCTAGAATTTCCAGTAGTATGTTGAACACCAGTGATGAGAGTGGGCATCCTGTACTATTTCTGACCTGAGGGGAAACACTTTCATTTTTAACCATTGAAAGTGATATTCCCTGGGAGATTTGTGTAGATGGCTTCTTGATATTGAAAGGAAACAGTCAACAAAACTAAACAGCAACCTAAGAAATAGGAGAAAATATTCTCACATGACATATCAGATAAAGGGCTGATATCCAAGATCTGTAAAGAATTTCTTAAACTCAATACCCAAAAAACAAATAATCCAGTCAAGAAATGGGCAGACAATATGAACAGACATTTCTCAAATAAGACATACAAATGGCCAGAAGACACATGAAGAAATGGTCAACATCATTTGTCATCAGGGAAATATGCATGAAAACAACAATGAGATACCACTTTACAGCAGTCAGAATGGCAAAAATTAATAAGACAGGAAACAAAAAATGAGGTGAAAATGTGGATAAAGGGCAACACTCTTACACTATTGTTTGGATGCAGACAGGTACAGCCTCTATGGAAAACAGAATGGATGTTCTTAAAAAACTTGAAAATAAAGCTGCACTATGACCCAGCAATTGCACTGCTAGGTATTCACCCCAAAGTACAGATGTACTGAACAGAAGGGGCACCTGCAACCCAATGTTTATAACAGCAATGTCCAAAATAGCCAAGCTGTGTAGGTAGCTGATATGTCCATTGACAGAGGAATGGATGAAGAAGATATGGTATTATTTATGTACAATGGAATATTACTCAGCCATCAGAAATGATAATTATTTACCCCTACATCGACATAGATTGACCTGGAGAGTATTATGCTAAGTGAAATAAGTCAATCAGAGAAAGGCAATCATCATATGTTGTCACTCATATGTGAAATATAAGAAAGAGTATAGAGGACCATCAGAGAAGGGAGGGAAAACTCAATGGGAAGAAATCAGAGAGGGAGACATACCATGAGAGACTCTTAGCTATGGGAAACAAACTGAGGGTGGTTGAAGGGGAGATGGGTGGAGCAGATGGGGTTTCTGCTTGATAGGCATAAGTGAGGGTATGTGATGTGATGTGATAATCACTGGGTGTTATATGCAACTGATGAATTATTCAACACTACATCTGAAACTAATGATGTAATATGTGTTGGGTAATTGATTTTAAAATTATATAAGCGTTTCTGAACTAATGCGTGGAAGTATATGAGAATAATGCAGTGTTTAACTTATTTAACAGTGTATAATACATTCCTTTTGTACCATCTTTTTTTCAATAAGATATAAATGTCTGTTAAACTATGCATAAAAGCAATGGAAGACCATTCCATGCTCATGGATCAGAAGAATAAACATTGTTAAAATGTCTATACTGCCTAGAGAAATCTATACATTCAATGTCATTCCGATCAAAATTCCACTGGCATTTTAACAAACAATCCTAAAATTTGCATGGAACCAGAAGAGACCCCAAATTGCTAAGGAAATGTTGAAAAAGAAAAACAAAACTGGAACATCACGTTGCCTGATTTCAAGCATTACTACAAAGCTGTGATCACCAAGACAGCATGGTACTGGCACAGAAACAGGCACATAGAGCAGTGGAATAGAGTATAGAGACAAGATATGGATCCTCAATTCTGTGGTCAAATAATCTTTGACAAAGCTGGAAAAAATATACAGTGGAAAAAAGACAGTCCCTTTGATAAATGGTGCTGGGAAAACTGGACAGCTATGTATAGAAGAATGAAACTCAACCATTATTTTACACCATACACAAAGATAAACTCAAAATGGATAAAAGTCCTCAACATTGAGACAGGAATCCATCAGAATCCCAGAAGAGAACATAGGCAGTAATCTCTTAGACATCAGCCACAGCAACTTCTTTGAGATATGTCTCCAAAGGCAAAGGAAACAAAAGTGAAAATGAACTTTTGGGACTTCATCATGATTAAAAGCTTCTGAAAAGGAAACATTCAACAAAACAAAGAGGCAAAACATGAAATGGGAGAAGATATTCACAAATGACACTACTTAAAAAGGGCTGATATCCAAGATCTAGAAAGAAATCCTCAAACTCAACCCACACAAAACAGATAATCACGTCAAAAACTGGGTAGAAGACATGAAACCACACTTCTCCAAAGAAGACATACAAATGGCTAACAGACACATGAAAAAATGTTCATCCTCATTAGACACCAGGGAGTTTCAAATCAAAACCACACAGAGATAACATTTTAGAATGCCCAAAATTAACAAGACAGTAAACAACACGTGTTGTAGAGGATATAGATAAAAGGGAACCCTCTTGCACTGTTTGTGGGAATGCAATTTGTTGCAGCCACTTTGGGTAACAGTGTCGAGATTCCTTAAGAAATTAAAAATAGAGATTCCCTATGACCCTGCAATTGCACTACTGGGTATTTACCCCAAAGATACAGATGTAGTACAAAGAAGAGTCATCTCTACCAGAATGTTCATAGCAGCAATGGCTTCAATCACCAAAATGTGGGAAGAACCAAGATGCCCTTTAACAGAGGAGTGGATAAAGAAGATATGGTCCACAAATACTATGGAGTATTATGTCTCCATCAGAAAGGATGATCAACATGGAGAGGACTGGAAGACATGCTGAGTGAAATAAGTAAAGCAGAGGGAGTCAATTATCATATGGTTTTGCTTACTTGTGGAGCATAAGGAATAAAATGGAGGGCATGGGGAGATGGGGAGGAGAAGGGAGTTGGGGGAAATTGGAGGGGGAGAAGAACCATGAAAGACTGTGGACTCTGAGAAACAAACTGAGGGTTTGGGAGGGGAGGAGGGAGGGGGGTTGTTTGAGCCTGGTGTGGGTATCATGGAGGACACGCATTGCATGGAGCATTGGGTATGGTGCATAAAAAATGAATTCTGGAACACTGAAAAGACATAAAACAACAACAACAATAACAACAACACCTATACATGGCAGCATATTGGACTATCACTGTGCTTAACATAAAAATGAAAAAAAAGAAACAGAAAAGGAAAACACAGAGTCAAATTATTTGCTATTTTGCTATTTCACCACTGCTGCTGATATTCTGTGCCCTGAATATTTCCTAAGAGTGGTAATTTGTGATATAGTTTTATTTCAGATGGGGGAATAAATGTTATCTTTGTCTCCATTGACTTGTTTAATTGGTATCAGCCCATAGTAAATCTCAATTTGTAATTACTACAATTGGTCTATCATAACTTTATAATTGTAGTGATTTTCATTCTATGAACATGTCTGTAATTAACCTTACCTTTTAAAAACAATGTAATAAATCAACTTTAATTAATTATTATTGTGTTCTTTATTATCTAATTCTTCCCTTCATTCATTTCAGTGTCCTCCATTTTATCTATGTTGCCTCAAATGGTAAGATTTCTTTCATCTTTAAGCTGAATAATATTCCTTGTATGTATTACAGGCCACATTCCCTTTAGCCATATTTCCCTCAAAAATTTTTATATTGTTTAAGTATACTTGCTACCATGAATAAGGTTGCATTAAGCAATGAAATGCTCATAAGTCATTGGGATTCTGACTAATATCTTCAGCGATACATTCAGAAATAGGATTCATGGATCAAATGGTGATTCTATTTTTAAATTGATATATATCCACATAGTTTCCCATTATGACTGCACTAAGTTATATTCCCATCAGTGCACAAAGTGTTCCTTTTCTCCACGTTCTCATATTTCTTCCTTATATTCCCTTTGCAGTTACTTTCATTCCCTTGATTTATTAATTCCATAACTGGAAGCCTGTATCTCCCACTGCACTTTTCCCATTATTTTAATCCCTACTCACTTATTACCATTTGTTTCTATTCTTGAAAATAGCCATCCTAACATTTGTGAAGTGATATCTCCTTATGGTTTTGATTTTCACATCCCTGATGGTTTGTGATGCTGAATACATTTTTCAATAACTTAAGTACTGGTACACCTTAAAGAAATATTTATTAAGGTTCTTAGCCTATTTTTAATGGCAAAACGTAAGCTCGATCTGAAGTGAAGATTCATATGTGGCAGTGTGTTCCCAGTTGTGGAAAGAAGTTAGAACAAGGCCGCACTATAGGCAAGTTGGATACCCTAAGGGAAGTGCACGCCAAGTCCCTTATGCTTCCAGAACGTATCATCGCTCTTAACGTGAAGTCTCCTAAGTGGCAGTGAGTTCCCCTTCCCCTTGCTGGTGGGAAAGCATGGTGTCTGCTCCTCTGTTGGAGTTGATAAGCTCTAAAACCGGAAAGTCTTTCTCTGACTCCTGGAAGCACTTTGTTTCTTCTGTCTCCCGCTTCTCGTGTTTCTGCACCCCAAAGTGTGTGCCGCCTGCATGACTAGCCTCGTGATCATGCACCATGGCCCCTTCTCTCTTCACTGTCAAGGAGCAAGAAGAGAACCCCCTGGACATAACACCCCCCACTCCAGATCTTCCCACCCGTGTCGCAGGTACACATTCCAAGTGGAGTGGGCCCAGGAGGAATGTAAATCAGTATTTGAACTAAGTTAAGCTTTTTGGTCTAATTAAGATATACATGTCTTTTAAGTTATCAGCAGTAGATGTGGAAATTCAAACTTCACTGAAGGTCAAATAAGCTCCTGTTACTTGTTAAAATCTGGGTTAAAATCTGTTGAAATCTTTTAGCAAAGAGATGACTAAACTGATGGTTAATTGTCTGTCTCAAAGTTGAATGGGTAATTGTTAAAATAGCTTTCAAAGTCTTCGCTAACCTGAAACTTTAAACCAAATGGGATAAAATGCTAGAGCACTGGTTGCTGGAACTAAGTTTGTGCTTTTGAAATCTGTTGGTAAACATGTTTTGTGCTTAACAGATTGATAAATTTGCCATCGAAAGAATCCTGTTGTAACAGTTCACAATTGGTTCATATTTAATCTTCAGTAGAGGTTAAGGTATTTCTAAAAGTACAAAATTCTGTTAAGTGTAATTAAGACTGATGGAAATGAGAAAAGCAACTCTGTGTGTAAAAAGTAGGAGTTATGTAAAAAGAGAGAAAAACAGCCCTGAGGCCACTGTCGGAGCCAGACCCATTCCTAAAGAATGGAAGGGAAGACTGATCACCTCCCATTAGCCAGGGATACCCAAAGGGGAGGGTGTCCAACCTGTTTGAATCGGAAGAGTGCCTGACTGTGTGAATGTGTCTGTATGGCTCTACTGCTTCGGCTACGGAGTCTGAGTGGGCTGCACCCTGAGTCTCACGGGGTGTCATGCGGCATAACGGCCATCTACTCCACGGAGTAGACTGGTCCGGAGTTTCTACGGACAGACCGTAGCTAAGATGCTCCTAAGTTCCCTGAGGGATGCGAGCAGGACAGCATCTGAAAGATCCCCCTCCCTTTGTCTGTGACATCATTAAGATGGGAGGGAAACTCTGAGAACTCACTATCTTAGGGGGAAAAAAAAGGAAAGACGCTGGTCTAAAAAAGCTCATTTTCTCTCTGTTTAAAAGGGCAAATGTTATTAGGTTAATAGATCTGTTAAAAAAAAAAAAAAGAATGTTATGGTTTTCTCTTTTTGCCTGCCCAGAAATTTCAGTTTCTATGTTTTGTTTTATCAGGTGTTTAACATCCCTAATTATATTTAGGCATGTGTTTTAAAACTTTCTAAGGTTTTAGCAATTGTAGACAAGATCTAAATTGTAAATGAGGTCTCTTTGTCTACTAAGACTTTCCCTTGATATACTAAGTTACTCAGTAAGGGCTGCTAAACCAATGATAAACCTTGGGTAAAGGCTGTAGCTACTCTAGATGTTCTATACATTTACTAGAGTTTAATGTTTTGATAAGGGTCATCACTTGATATTTAACCCTATGTATTCTGAGTTTTTGTCATTTGTAATTGTTTTAGTTCTCTTGTAAGATGAATTCGGCCTTAAAGGAAATTCCTATGGGAAGACTTTCAGGACAAATACAGGTCTTTGATATGTTAAAATCCTGGGAACTGAAATGGGTAAAAATTTACAGAAGTAAGGGCTACATTCGGACTAAACCCGAATTAGTAACATGGGACTAGATGAACTGAAAGGTTAAAGTGTTGTGTCTCTTAATGTTTTGTCTTATTTTAAACATTACTGGTTCTGTAACGTTTGCTCCTCTAGACTAGGGACACTTTTCCCTTAAGTTACCTGCAACTTATAGAGATGTAAAAGTACACATTTGTAAACAAATCAAGGCCTTCAACTCTTCTCTGTCTGGACCCTCTGAAACCAAAAGGTCTCAGCAAGTATTCTTTCTTCCTGGACAATCAGTCATTTGCATAAGTTCAATAAGAATCTGTTCTCCTTGTAACAGGACAGCATTTGAAACTGGTTATTTTACCAAGGCTTTGACTGGGATGTCACATTTGAAAAGACTCAGATATGACCAGACAGTTTAAAGGAACGAAGGTCGACTTTATGAAACCTGGAGCCATAAAGCCCTTTAGAACTGTTGGCCTGATACCTTGCTTACAGAGTTCCCAGCAGCCTTACCAGATGAGTAAAGAATGTCACTCCCTGGCAGGGGCAGGACCTCAGGTTGCCCAAGTTGACAGGGATTACAGGCATGTCTGATGGCAAGTACATGGCTTGGCTTCTGGCCTGGAGAGGCTACTAAAAGTTCAACCTAGAGATTCTTTCTAAAACTTTCCAGCAAAGCAGATTCTGAAAGATCTATACGGTCACACTCACTGTTTTTGCTGAGCTTATGTAGATAATTAGGCCAGGTTTGTTAAAAGTGGACTTGTTTTTCAAGTAAATTAGTCCTGATTTGGCTATCTCTGGAAATGAGGGTTATTTTAGAGAGAAAAATTATGTTTTAATACCATGCCTTCATGGGTGTTAAATCCCAAAGTGGATGGTTATTAAAGGTTTGTTTACCTAAACTAAATAGCTCAAGGTAAACTTCAGAGCAGTTACACGATAACTAGGGTAAAGGATCTTGCCTTTGCCAGTCAGTCAGCCCTAGACAAACAGCCTTCCTGAGTACCCCAGTATTGGCCATCCCAAACATTACCAAGCCCTTCCACTTGTATGTGGATGGAAAGCAGGGGTGACTAAAGGAGTTTTGACTCAGACTCTGGGCCTTGGCAAAGGCCAGTAGCCTATCTTAGCAAGAAACTAGATCCAGGAGTCAAGATGGCGGAGAAGTAGCAGGCTGAGACTACATCAGGTAACAAGAGATCAGCTCGATAGCTTATCTAAACATTGCAAACACCTACAAATCCAACGGGAGATCGAAGAGAAGAATAACAGCAACTCTAGAAACAGAAAATCAACCACTTTCTGAAAGGTAGTACTGGCGGAGAAGTGAATCTAAAACGACGGGAAGATAGACCACGGGGGGCGGGGCTGGCTCCCGGCTAGTGGCCGAGGAGCAGAGCACAAAATCAGGACTTTTAAAAGTCTGTCCCACTGAGGGACATTGCTCCAGAGGCTAAACCAGGGTGAAGCCCACGCGGGGTCAGCATCGCCCCAGGTCCCTCAGGGTCACAGAAGTATCGGAGGTGTCAGAGTGTCGCAGAGTTCGCAGGTATTAGAACAGAGAAGCTGGCTGCAGAGACAGAGGGGAGGACTGAACTCTCAGCTCGGGGTTACCTTGAACTGGTCGCGGGCTGGGTGAGCTCGGAGCGCGGCTAGAGGCTGGGGATACGGGAGTGGTTGGGTGCTGTCCTCTGGGGGAGCACTGAGGAGTGGGGCCCGAGGCTCTCGGCTCCTCCGGGCTGGAGACTAGGAGGCCGCCATTTTCATTCCCGTCCTCCAGAACTCTACGGAAAGCGTTCAGGGAACAGAAGCTCCCAAAAGCGAACCCGAGCCGATTACTTAGTCGGGCCGCCGGTAAGGGCGGTGAAATCCCGCCTTGGGCAAAGACACTTGAGAGTCACTACAAGAGGCCCCTCTGCCAGAAGATCAACAAAATATCCAGCCTGGACGAAGTTCATCTATGAAGGAAAGTAGGTTCAATTCCTAAGACAGCAGAGCAATTCCAGAGGAAGAGAAAGCAAAGCATGGAACTCATGGCTTTCTCCCCATGATTCTTTAGTCTTGCGGCTACTTCAATTTTTTTTTTCTCTTTTCAATTTTTTTCTTTTCTCTTTTTTCTTCTTGTGCTAAATTTTTTAAAAACTTTTACCCTTTTCTTTTTTAATGTCTTTTGACTAGTTTATCTAAATATATATATTTTTTCTTTCTTTTTTATATTTTTTCTTTATTTGTTTTATTTTTTTTAATTTTTTTCTTTTTTTTTCTGAACCTCTTTTTTTCTCCGTTCTCCCCCCCACAATTTGGGTTCTCTTCTCATTTGGTTACAGCGCATTTTTCTGGAGTCTTTGCCACCCTTTTAGTATTTTCTTTGCTCCTTCATATCCTCTTATCTGGACAAAATGGCAAGGCGGAAAAAATCACCACAAACAAAAGAACAAGAGACAGTACCGAAGGCTAGGGACCTAATCAACACAGACATTGGTAATATGTCAGATCAAGAGTTCAGAATGACGATTCTGAACATTCTAGCCTGGCTCAAAAAGGCACGGAAGATATTAGAGAAACCCTCTCTGGAGATATTAAAGCCCTTTCTGGAGAAATTAAAGAACTAAAATCTAAACAAGTTGAAATCAAAAAAAGCTATTAATGAGGTGCAATCAAAAATGGAGGCTCTCACTGCTAGGATCAATGAGGCAGAAGAAAGAATTAGTGATATAGAAGACCAAATGACAGAGAATAAAGAAGCTGAACAAAAGAAGGACAAACAGCTCCTGGACCATGAGGGGAGAATTCGAGAGATAAGTGACACCATAAGACGAGACAACATTAGAATAATTGGGATTTCAGAAGAAGAAGAAACAGAGAGGGGAGCAGAAGGTCTATTGGAGAGAATTATTGGAGAGAATTTCCCTAATATGGCAAAGGGAACAAGCATCAAATCCAGGAGATGCAGTGAACCTCCCTCAAAATCAACAAGAATCGGTCCATACCCCGTCACCTAATAGTAAAATTTACAAGTCTTAGTGACAAAGAGAAAATCCTGAAAGCAGCCCGAGAAACGAAGTCTGTAACACACCATGGTAAAAATATAAGATTGGCAGCAGACTTATCCACAGAGACCTGGCAGGCCAGGAAGAGCTGGCATGATATATTCAGAGCACTAAACGAGAAAAACATGCAGCCAAGAATACTCTATCCAGCTAGGCTATCATTGAAAATAGAAGGAGAGATCAAAAGCTTCCAGGACAAACAAAAACTGAAAGAATTTGCAAACGCCAAACGAGCTCTAAAGGAAATATTCAAAGGGGTCTTCTAAGCAAAGAGAGACCCTAAAAGTAGCAGATCAGAAAAGTACAGAGACAATATACAGTAACAGTCACCTTACAGGCTAATAATGGCACTAAATTCATATCTCTCAATAGTTACCCTGAATGTTAATGGGCTAAATGCCCCAGTCAAAAGACACAGGGTATCAGAATGGATAAAAAAACAAAACCCATCAGTATGTTGCCTACAAGAAACTCATTTTAGACGCGAAGACACCTCCAGATTTAAAGCGAGGGGGTGGAAAACAATTTACCATGCTAATGGGCATCAGAAGAAAGCTGGGGTGGCAATCCTTATATCAGATCAATTAGATTTTAAGCCAAAGACTATAATAAGAGATGAGGAAGGACACTATATCCTACTCAAAGGGTCTGTCCAACAAGAAGATCTAACCATTTTAAATATCTATGCCCCTAACGTGGGAGCAGCCAACTATATCAACCAATTAATAACGAAATCAAAGAAACACATCAATAATAATACAATAATAGTAGGGGACTTTAACACTCCCCTCACTGAAATGGACAGATCGTCCAGGCAAAAGATCAACAAGGAAATAAAGGCCTTAAATGACACACTCGAACAGATGGACATCACAGATATATTCAGAACATTTCATCCCAAAGCAACAGAATACACATTCTTTTCTAGTGCACATGGAATCTTCTCCAGAATAGATCACACCCTGGGTCACAAATCAGGTCTCAACCGGTATCAAAAGATTAGGATCATTCCCTGCATATTTTCAGACCACAATGCTCTGAAGCTAGAACTCAGTCACAAGAGGAAAGCTGGAAAGAACCCAAATACATGGAGACTAAGCAGCATCCTTCTAAGGAATGAATGGGTTAACCAGGAAATTAAAGAAGAATTGAAAAAATTCATGGAAACAAATGATAATCAAAACACAATAGTTCAACATCTGTGGGGAAAAGCAAAGGCAGTCCTGAGAGGAAAATATATAGTGGTACGAGCCTTTCTCAAGAAACAAGAAAGGTCTCAAGTACACAACCTAACCCTACACGTAAAGGAGCTGGAGAAAGAACAAGAAAGAAACCCTAAACCCAGCAGGAGAAGAGAAATCATAAAGATCAGAGCAGAAATCAATGAAATACAAAAAAAAAAAAAAGAAAAAATCAATGAAACTAGGAGCTGGTTCTTCGAAAGAATCAATAAGACTGATAAACCCCTGACCAGACTCATCAAAAAGAAAAGAGAAAGGACCCAAATCAATAAAATCATAAATGAAAGAGGATAGATCACAACTAACACCAAAGACATACAGACAGTTATAAGAACATACTATGAGCAACTCTATGCCAACAAATTTGACAATCTGGAAGAAATGGATGCATTCCTAGAGACATATAAAATACCACAACTGAACCAGGAAGAAATAGAAAACCTGAACAGGCCCATAACCAGTAAGGAGATTGAAACAGTCATCAAAAATCTCCAAACAAACAAAAGCCCGGGGCCAGACAGCTTCCCAGGGGAATTCTACCAAACATTTAAAGAAGAACTAATTCCTATACTCCTGAAACTGTTCCAAAAAATAGAAATGGAAGGACAACGTCCAACCTCATTTTATGAGGCCAGCATCACCTTGATCCCCAAACCAGACAAGGATCCCACCAAAAAAGAGAACTACAGACCAATATCCTTGATGAACACAGATGCAAAAATTCTCGCCAAAGTACTAGCCAATTGGATTCAACAGTACATTAAAAGTATTATTCACCACGATCAAGTGGGATTTATTCCAGGGCTGCAGGATTGGTTCAGCATCCACAAATCAATCAATGTGATGCAACACATTAATAAAAGAAAGAACAAGAACCATATGATGCTCTCAATAGATGCTGAAAAAGCATTTGACAAAGTACAGCATCCCTTCCTGATCAAAACTCTTCAAAGTGTAGGGATAGAGGGCACCTATCTCAATATTATCAAAGCCAACTATGAAAAACCCACCACAAATATCATTCTCAATGGAGAAAAACTGAAAGCTTTTCCGCTAAGGTCAGGAACACAGCAGGGATTTCCATTATCACCACTGCTATTCAGCAGAGTATTAGAAGTCCTAGCCTCAGCAATCAGACAGCAAAAAGAAATTAAAGGCATCCAAATCGGCAAAGCAGTAGTCAAACTATCACTCTTCGAAGATGATATGATACTATATGTGGAAAACCCAAAACATTCCACTCCAAAACTGCTAGAACTTGCACAGGAATTCAGTAAATTGTCAGGATATAAAATCAATGCACAGAAATCAGTTGCATTTCTGTACACCAACAACAAGACAGAAGAAAGAGAAATTAAATAGTCAATCGCATTTACAATTGCACCCAAAACTATAAGATACCTAGGAATAAACCTAACCAAAGAGGCTAAGAATCTATACACAGAAAACTATAAAGAACTCTTGAAACAAATTGAGGAAGACACAAGGAAATGGAGAAATGTTCCATGCTCCTGGATTGGAAGAATAAATATTGTGAAAATGCCTATGCTACCTAAAGCAATCTACACATTTAATGCAATCCCTATCAAAATACCATCCATTTTTTTCAAAGAAATGGAACAAATAATCCTAAAATTTATACGGAACCAGAAAAGACCTCGAATAGCCAAAGGAATATTGAAAAAGAAAGCCAAAGTGAGTGGCATCACAATTCCGGACTTCAAGCTCTATTACAAAGCTGTCATCATCAAGACAGCATGGTATTGGTACAAAAACAGACACATAGATCAATGGAACAGAATAGAGAGCCCAAAAATCGACCCTCAACTCTATGGTCAACTAATCTTCGACAAAGCAGGAAGGAATGTCCAATGGAAAAAAGACAGCCTCTTCAATAAATGGTGCTGGGAAAATTGGACAGCCACATGCAGAAAAATGAAATTGGACCACTTCCTTACACCACACACGAAAATAGACTCCAAATGCATGAAGGACCTCAATGTGAGAAAGGAATCCATCCAAATCCTTGAGGAGAATGCAGGCAGCAACCTCTTCGACCTCAGCCGTAGCAACATCTTCCTAGGAACAACGGCAAAGGCAAGGGAAGCAAGGGCAAAAATGAACTATTGGGATTTCATCAAGATCAAAAGCTTTTGCACAGCAAAGGAAACAGTTAACAAAACCAAAAGACAGCTGACAGAATGGGAGAAGATATTTGCAAACGACATATCAGATAAAGGGCTCGTATCCAAAATCTATAAGGAACTTAGCAAACTCAACACCCAAAGAACAAACAATCCAATCAAGAAATGGGCAGAGGACATGAACAGACATTTCTGCAAAGAAGACATCCAGATGGCCAACAGACACATGAAAAAGTGCTCCACGTCACTCAGCATCAGGGAAATGCAAATCAAAACCACAATGAGATACCACCTCACACCAGTCAGAATGGCTAAAATTAACAGGTCAGGAAATGACAGATGCTTGCAAGGATGCGGAGAAAGGGGAACCCTTCTACACTGTTGGTGGGAATGCAAGCTTGTGCAACCACTCTGGAAAACAGCATGGAGGTTCCTCAAAATGTTGAAAATAGAACTACCCTATGACCTAGCAATTGCACTACTGGGTATTTACCATAAAAATACAAACGCAGTGATCCGAAGGGGCATGTGCACCCGAATGTTTATAGCAGCAATATCTACAATAGCCAAACTATGGAAAGAACCTAGATGTCCATCAACAGATGAATGGATAAAGAAGATGTGGTTTATATACACAATGGAATACTATGCAGCCATCAAAAGAAATGAAATCTTGCCATTTGCGACGACATGAATGGAACTAGAGGGTATCATGCTTAGTGAAATAAGTCAATCAGAGAAAGACAACTATCATATGATTTCCGTGATATGAGGTCATGGAGATGCAACATGGGGAGTTAGGGAGATAGAAGAATAAATGAAACAAGATATGATTAGGGAAACAAACCATAAATGACTCTTAATCTCACAAAACAAACTGGGGGTTGCTGAGGGGAGGTGGGGTTTAGAGAGGGGGAGGTGTTTATGGACATTGGGGAGGGTATGTGCTATCGTGAGTGCTGTGAAGTGTGTAAACCTGGTGATGCACAGACCTGTACCCCTGGGGATAAAAATACATTATATGTTTATAATAAAAAAATTGGAAGGGGAGGCGAGCCATAAGAGACTATGGACTCTGAAAAACAACCAGAGGGTTTTGAAGGGTCGGGGGTGGGAGGTTGGGGGAACAGGTGATGGGTAATAGGGAGGGCGCGTATTGCATGGAGCACTGGGTGTTCTGTAAAAACAATGAACACTGTTATGCTGAAAAAATAAATAAATTTAAATACTAATAAAAAAAGTGTATGACAAGAGAAAAAATATATATAAGCAAAAAAAAAAAAAAGGGGAAGAACCTCGTCAGAAAGAACCCCAAGTATAAGATTTATATATTATCAGGACAAACACATATTCACAGAAACACTGACAGAAGGAAAAATTGGGAGAGTGGTTATAAATTCTCTGTGTGGGTGAGGAAGTTTATCTTCATTCTTCCTGAATGTATCCTGATGTTTTTGTTAAGGGACTAAACTTTCCTAAGTTACAGGGGGATTAGAGACTGGTTTGCCAATAGGGGTAGCATTGATTGGGGAAAGGGATTACCTTGAAGTTTAACTCTATATGTATAGTAGAAAATAAAAATTAAAAAAGAATAAACTAGACTAAACTAAGTTAAAATTTAAAAAGACTTAAAAAATAGAAAAGCAAAAGAAAAACACGGGTGTATGTATCAAAAAGTTCAGGTTAGAAGGTTATTAAAGAATTTGATGTACTGGACATCTCACTGTGATGGTAAATAGGTTAAAAAATTATCTGTATATATATAAAAAAGAACTAGAATATTGGTAAAGAGTTAAAAATAAAAGTTGTATTTATGATGTAGTGGTGGTTGTTCTCTTGTAGTCTTGTTTTTTTCTTCCTTCCTGGTTGGTTTTCTGGGGGAGGGGCCTGCCACGTGGGTTTTCAGACAATGATGTTCCCTGAGTTAGGTCCTCCCGCTCCTCTCAAGGGGGTGGGCTCTGAGGAAACTGTTTTTTTTTCAGGCTTTTGTTCTCTGGGGGTTTTTATGTTCTTTCATCTGCTTTCTCTCGCCTTGACAGCTTTTGATAGTTTTTGGAGTTTTAGAGGAGAGCAAACTGCACCCCATCCTTCCTCACAGAAAATGTTCTGCAGAGCTGCTGGCAGAGTCAGTTCTGAGTCACTGTCCCTGGGGATGCAGGTGCTACTCCTTGTACTCAATACCAGGGCAGCAGCGGCTGTCTAGGCAGCTCAAGACCGCCAGAGAGGGTCCGAGCAGAGATCACACACTGAGATTTTTCAAGCTGTCCCAGGCTGGGAATGTCTGGTTTTTCTTTATGCCAGAGCTCCAGGCTAGCACCTATGAGCACCTCTCCCAAGGGAGGGTGTGGGACGCGCACGCTTCAGGATTGCCACTGGCCAGGCTCCCAGCCCCTCACAGGAGTCAGACCCCACTCATTCTCGGGCGCGCTGGCGGGTCAGGTGCACTGGCATCTCAAGGATGGAGACCTGATTTCTCCACCGCACTCTCTCTGGCTCAGCACCAGGGGAGGCTGTCCTGGGTCTGGGGACTTAGGTCCCTGAACCTAACCGCCCAGATTCCCACTATTTCCCTCCCCCACGATCCTTTGCTCTTTGTTTCTTGAGTGCTTTCAAACAGACTCCAAGTAAATGCTGGTACCCAGACACAGGGCACTCTCGTATTGGGGTATTACTTTCCAAACGGTCACCTCTGGTGGTCTCTCCCCCTTTTGTTTATCTTCTGATATCAGTCTGATGCTCCCAGTCTGCTTTACCTGCCACTGGTGTCTTCTGCTCCTGTAGAGATCCAGACGTGTATAATTCTGATCTCAGGCTGATTTCATGGGCGGTCGGAGTTCTTTGGTAGGTAATCAGCTCACTGTAGGGTACAGGTTTAAACAGTACCTCCTCCTACATCCCATCCATCTTGACCCTCCCCCCCGTTTGTAATGCCTTTAATGATTTGTAAGATGAAGATTATACAGGAGAAGTATAATCTCCTGTATAATCTGGCGCTGAGCCAGAGAGAGTGCGGCGGAGAAATCAGGTCTCCGTCCCTGAGCCGCCAGTGCGCCTGAACACAACAGCGCCCAAGAAGGAGTGGGGTCTGGCTCCCGTGAGGGGCTGGGAGCCTGGCCAGATGGCAATCCTGAAACGCGCGCGTCCCACACCCTCCCTTGGGAGAGGTGCTCATAGGCGCTAGCCTGGAGCTCTGGCATCTGGAAAAACCAGACATTCCCAGTCCGGGACAGCAGGAAAATCTCAGTGTGCGATCTCTGCTCGGAACCTCTCTGGCGGTCTGGAGCTGCCCAGACAGCCACCGCTGCCCTGGTTTGGGGTACAACGAGGAGCTCCTGCATCCCCAGGGACAGTGACTCAGAACCGACTCTGCCAGCAGCTCTTGCAAAACATTCTGAGACTTCTCCTGAGAGGGAGGTTGGGGTGCAGTTTGCGCTCTTCTAAACCTCCAAAAACCATAAAAAGCTGTCAAGGGGAGAGAAAGCAGATGGAAGAACATAAAAACCCCCAGAGAACAAAAGCTTGAAAAAAACAGTTTCCTCAGAGCCCACCCCCTTGAGGGGAGCGGGAGGACCTAACTCAGGGAACATCATTGTCTGAAAACCCACGTAGCAGGCCCCTCCCCCAGAAAACCAACCAGGAAGGAAGAAAAAAAAAAGACTACAAGAAAACAACCGCCACTACTTCATAAATACAACTTTTATTTTCAACAATTTACCAATATTCTGGTTCTTTTTTTTTATACATACAGATAATTTTTTAACCTATTTACCGCCACACAGGGATGTCCAGTACTTCAAATTTTTTAATAACCTTCTAACCTGAACTTTTTGATACATATACCCGTGTTTTTCTTTTGCTTTTCTATTTTTTTAATTCTTTTTTAATTTTAACTTAGTTTAGTCTAGTTTATTCTTTTTTAATTTTTATTTTCTACTATACATATAGAGTTAAACTTCAAGGTAATCCCCTTTCCCCAATCAATGCTACCCCTATAGGCAAACCAGTTTCTAATCCCCCTGTAACTTAGGAAAGTTGAGTCTCTTAACAAAAACATCAAGATACATTCAGGAAGAATCAAGATAAACTTCCTCACCCACACTGAGAATTTACAACCACTCTCCCAATTTTTCCTTCTGTCAGTGTTTCTGTGAATTTGTGTTTGTCCTGATAATATATAAATCTTATACTTGGGGTTCTTTCTAATGAGGTTCTTCTCTTTTTTTTGCTTATATAATTTTTTCCCTTGTCATATACTTTTAACAGTCTTTTTGAGTGTCTGCTTTTGTTTGTATACTTCACAAATCTTACCTTATGGCCCATTTGGGCTGAGCCTTCTCTTTTACCTTCCCTTTTTTTCCTATCTCTCTCTCTCTTTTTTTCCCTTTATCTTTTCCCTTTTTTCTTTCTTCTTCTCTATTTCTTTTTCTTTTTTTTTTCTCTCATTTGGGTGGGGAATCCTGATTGCACAGAAGCGTTCCAGGGTGCACATTGACTGCACCACAATCGATAAGTCCAGCTGCATCTGTTTAGTCATCTCTTACCAAAATGACTAGGAGGAGGAATACCCAACAGAAGAAAAATACAGAGGATGGGCCTTCTGCAACAGAGCTAATGGCTATCGACATAGACAATATGTCAGAAAAGGAATTCAGACTAACAATTATCCAGGCAATAGCTAGGTTGGAGAAAGCCATGGATGACCAAACAGAATTGATTAGGGCAGAACTGAAAGCCACCAGGGATGATGTTCACAATGTTAGGGCAGAACTGAAAGCCACCAGGGATGATGTTCACATGCTCTCGATGAGTTCCAATCTAATCTAAATTCTCTAAAAGCTAGGGTAACTGAGACAGAAGATACAATTAGTGATCTGGAGGACAAACAGATCGAGAGAAAGGAACTGGAGGAAGCCTAGAACAAACAGTTCAGAATCCATGAAAACAGAAGCAGGGAAATAAATGATGCCATGAAACGTTCCATCAGAATTATTGGAATCCCTGAAGGGGAGGAGAAAGAAAGAAGTCTAGAAGATAAAGCGGAACATGTTATACATGTAAATTTTCCCAATCTCCTGAATGGAACCAGCGTTCATGTACTAGAGGCAGATTGGACTCCCCCCAAGGTCATAGATTCTAAAAAAAAATCTAGGCCCCCGATAGTGAAATTGAAAAATCATAATTGTAGATACAATCTCTTGAGTGCTGCTAGGACAAAGAGGCTCCTTACCTACAGAGAAAAGCCAATAAGAATAACATCAGATCTATCCACAGAGACCTAGCAAGCCAGAAAGTGCTGGCAAGATATATTCAGGGTAAAAAATGAGAAGAACATGCAGCCAAGAATATTTTATGCAACAAGACTGACATTCAAAATGGATGGAGAGATAAAGTTTTCAAGACCAACAAGGGCTAAAAGACTACACAACCACCAAGCTGACACTGCAGGAAATTTTAAGGGGGGGTCCTATAAAAGAGAAAAAAATCCTAAGAATGTCATTGAACAGAATTATAGAAACAATCTACAGACAGAAAGTCTTCAAAGGCAACACAATGTCAATAAAAACCTATCTCTCAATAATCACTCTCAATGTGAATGGCCTAAATGCGCCCATAAAATGACACAGGGTTGCAGATTGGATAAAACGACAGGACCCATCCATATGGTGTCTACAAGAGACCCATTTTGAAACTAAGGATATACCCAGACTGAAAGTGAAGGGATGGAGGAGCATCTTTCATGCCAATGGGCCTCAAAAGAAGGCCGGGGTAGCGATTCTCATATCAGATAAATTAGATTTTAAACTAAAGACTGTAGTCAGAGATACAGAAGGACACTACATAATTCTAAAGGGACTATCCGCCAAGATGATCTAACAATTGTGAATATCTATGCCCCCAATATAGGAGCACCCAATAACATAAGAAAACTATTAATCAAGATAAAGAGTCATATTGATATGAATACAATAATAGTAGGAGATCTTAATATGCCTCTCTCAGAAATAGACAGATCATCGAAGCAGAAAATTAATAAAGAAATAAGATGATGGAATGAAACATTGGACCAGATGGAGCTCATAGACATATACAGAACATTCCGCCCTAAAACAACAGAATACTCATTCTTCTCAAGTGCACATGGAACCTTCTCCAGAATAGAACACATACTGGGTCACAAAACAGGACTCAATCGATACCAAAAGACTGACATTATTCCCTGCATATTCTCAGATCACAAGGCTTTGAAACTGGAACTCAATCACAAGGAAAAGTTCAGAAGGAACTCAAACACTTGGAAGCTAAAGACCACCTTGCTTAAGAATGCTTGGATCAACCAGGAGATCAAAGATGAACTTAAACAATTCATGGAAACCAATGAGAATGAAGACACCTCGGTCCAAAACCTATGGGATACAGCAAAGGCGGTTCTAAGGGGGAAATACATAGCCATCCAAGCCTCCCTCCAAAAAACTGAAAAATCCAGAATACACCAGCTGTCTCTACACCTTAAAGAACTGGAGAATCAACAACAAATCAAACCAACTCCACATGCAAGAAGGGAAATAATCAAGATTAGAGCAGAGATCAATGAGGTAGAAACGAGAGATACAGTAGAACGTATCAATGAAACTAGAAGCTGGTTTTTTGAAAGAATCAATAAGATCAATAAACAATTGGCAACACTAATCCAAAAGAAAAGAGAGAAAGCCCAAATTAATAAAATTATGAATGAAAAGGGAGAGATCACAACTAACACCAAGGAAATAGAAACAATCATCAGAAATTATTACCAACAGTTATATGCCAAAAAGCTAGGCAATCTAGATGAAATGGATGCATTCCTGGAAAACTACAAACTCCCAAAATTGAACCAGGAAGAAATTGACAACCTGAATAGACCGATATCTAGTAACGAGATTGAAGCAGTGATCAAAAACCTCCCAAAAAACAACAGCCCAGGACCTGACGGATTCCCTGGGGAATTCTACCAAACTCTCAAAGAAGAAATAACACCAATTCTCCTGAAACTGTTCCAAAAAATTGAAGCAGGAAGACAATTTCCAGACACTTTTTCTGAAGCCAGCATTACCCTGATCCACAAACCAGGCAAAGACCCTACCAAAAAGGAGAATTTCAGACCAATATCACTGATGAATATGGATGCAAAGATTCTCAACAAGATCCTAGCAAACAGAATCCAGCAGCACATTCAAAAGATTATCCACCATGACAAGGTGAGATTCATCCCTTGGTTGCAAGGTTGGTACAACATTCGCAAATCCATCAATGTGATAGAACAAATCAATAAGAGAAGAGAGAAGAACCACATGGTCCTCTCAATTGATGCAGAAAAAGCATTTGACAAAATCCAGCATCCATTACTGTTGAAAATGCTACAAAGTATAGGGATAGAGGGAACAATTCCTGAACTTCATAAAATCTATCTATGAAAGACAAACAGCAAATATCATCCTCAATGGGAAAAAGCTTGCAGCCTTCCCGTTGAGATCAGGAACACGACAAGGATGCCCACACTCTCCACTCTTGTTCAACATAGTATTAGAAATCCTAGCAATGGCAATCAGACAACAAAGAGAAATAAAATGTATCCAAATTGGCAAGAAAGAAGTCAAACTCTCTCTCTTTGCAGTTGACATGATTCTTTATATGGAAAACCCCAAAAACTCCTCCCCCAATCTACTAGAACTCATACAGCAATTCAGTAACGTGGCAGGATACAAATTCAATGTACAGAAATCAGTGGCTTTCTTATACACTAACAATGAAAATACAGAAAGGGAAATTAGAGAATCGATTCCATTTACTATAGCATCAAGAACCATAAGATACCTGGGAATAAACCTAACCAAAGAGGTAAAGGAACTGTACTCGAGGAACTACAGAACACTCATGAAAGAAATTGAAGAAGACACAAAAAGATGGAAGACCATTCCATGCTCTTGGATTGGAAGAATAAACATTGTTAAAATGTCTATACTGCCTAGAGCAATCTATACTTTTAATGCCATTCCGATCAAAATTCCACCGGTATTTTTCAAAGAGCTGGAGCAAATAATCCTACAATTTGTATGGAATCAGAAGAGACCCCGAATTGCTAAGGAAATGTTGAAAAACAAAAACAAAACTGGCGGCATCACGTTACCCGATTTCAAGCTTTACTACAAAGCTGTGATCACCAAGACAGCGTGGTACTGGCATAAAAACAGACACATAGACCAGTGGAACAGAGTGGAGAGCCCAGATATGGACCCTCAACTCTATGGTGAAATAATCTTCGACAAAACAGGAAAAAGTATTCAATGGAAAAAAGACAGTCTCTTCAATAAATGGTACTGGGAAAACTGGACAGCGATATGTAGAAGAATGAAACTCGACCATTCTCTTACACCGTACACAAAGATAAACTCAGAATGGATAAAAGACCTCAACGTGAGACAGGATTCTATCAGAATCCTAGAGGAGAACATAGGCAGTAACCTCTTCGATATCGGACACAGCAACATCTTTCAAGATATGTCTCCAAAGGCCAAGGAAACAAAAGCAAAAATGAACTTTTGGGACTTCATCAAGATCAAAAGCTTCTGCACAGCAAAGGAAACAGTCAACAAAACAAACAGGCAACCCACGGAATGGGAGAAGATATTTGCAAATGAAAGTACAGACAAAAGGTTGATATCCAGGTTCTACAAAGAACTTCTCAAACTCATCACACACAAAACAGATAATCATATCAAAAAATGGGCAGAAGATATGTACAGACGCTTCTCCAATGAAGACATACAAATGGCTATCAGACCCATGAAAAAATGTTCATCATCACTAGCCATCAGGGAGATTCAAATTAAAACCACATTGCGATACCACCTGACACCAGTTGGAATGGCCAAAATTATCAAGACAGGAAACAACGTGTGTTGGAGAGGATGTGGAGAAAGGGGAACCCTCTTCCACTGTTGGTGGGAATGCAAGTTAGTGCAGCCACTTTTGAGAACAGTGTGGAGATTCCTGAAGAAATTAAGAATAGAGATTCCCTATGACCCTGCAATTTCACTGCTGGGTATTTACCCCAAAGATACAGATGTAGTGAAAAGAAGGGCCATCTGTACCCCAATGTTTATTGCAGCAATGGCTACGGTCGCCAAACTGTGGAAAGAACCAAGATGCCCTTCAACGGATGAATGGATAAGGAAGATGTGGTCCATATACACGATGGAGTATTATGCCTCCATCAGAAAGGATGAATACCCAACCTTTGTAGCAACATGGACAGGACCGGAAGAGATTATGCTGAGCGAAATAAGTCAAGCAGAGAGGGTCAAGTATCATATGGTCTCACTTATTTGTGGAGCATAACAAAGAACATGGAGGACATGGGGAGATGGAGAGGAGAGGGACTTGAGGGAAACTGGAAGGGGAGATGACCCATGAGAGACTATGGGCTCTGAAAAACCACCAGAGGGTTTTGAAGGGGCGGGGGGTGGGAGGTTGAGGAACCAGGTTGTGGGTAATGTGGAGGGAACGTACTGCATGGAGCACTGGGTGTGATGCTAAAACAATGAACACTGTTATGCTGTAAATAAACAAGTTAAAAAACAAAAAAGAGCTTATGACCCCAAAAATTGGCTCGCATCTAACTAGGAAATATGTGGGAAGTCACATTGGCGAGCGCATAACACAAAGCACAAACGCTTTTTCATGGTACTCAAATGTTCCATCCTAAATCTTGGTGAGCCTCTTCGGAATCTAAAGGAGACACAAGTCCGGGTCTGGTTTGGTCCTCAACTCAATCCTACTCGTGGCCTCCCACAGCTGCCTCTTCCTTTTTAACTAAGTCAAGATAGATATATTTGTGCTTGGGCACGTAGTCGTTGCTGTCCCGCACAAACCTGTACAATGCACCATATGAACACAAGAGTAAGTAACATACGGGGAAGTCCAGGAAACAGCCAGAATGAATGTTTTCACCAGTTTCCAGGGTTCAACCCATGGAGGCTATCTAGGATATGTGCTACCACTTCAGCAGGGTTCAGTACATCCAGTCGAGACTGACTGATGCTTGATATAAATTTTTGTAGTTCCACTCCATCGAGGCAAACATTCGAATGATAAACAAGTAGTTCACACACAGTCATTACAATGGATGTTAGACAGTAGGTGTCCCCCTGCAAAGGAGGTGAGAACTCTTGTTCCCGAGCCCACTACCTGTCCAAAAGTTCTAGGAACACAGGCCCATGAGGTTAGGTTGAAGTCTTTTTTGGTAGTCTAACCGCTCATAGCTATTCGCTCCCCAATTGGTCCCAGGGCAGCAACCAGCTTCCAACGTTCTATATGCAACATTCCTCCAGCCTTAGACAGGATCCCTACTGGAATGTTCATATGATGCAATGGGAAGCTAGGAGGGAAGGAAAGGTCTTGCAGAGGTTCTTCTCTATCCTTCCTTGACCAGTCAGGCATAGACAAATCAGGGACGCCATGAGGAGAGATGATCAAGGGCTTTACTTGGAGACCTTCTATCTAACTGGGGCTGTAAAGGGTGAAGGCGTCTTCTTCTTCTCCCTCTGTACTTGCCTTTCAACGTGAGGTGAGCCATCCTCTGGTGGAGAGGTGAGGAGTCGGCACCACCTTTCTGGGAGCCAGTGCAGGGTATCTTCATCCCGAGGAAAAACCCAAACAAAACAGCAAACTCAGGGAAGGACAGGATCAGGACCCTTCCAAATGCCCATCAGGGGGTCCCTCCACCTAACGTAAGGGAGAGGGGAGTAGTCTGGATGCCAAAAGCCTTCAGATGGTGTGCGACCTATTTCATCAACATTCAAAACATTTAAAACATAGGGGCACCGGGGTAGCTCAGTGGGTTAAAGCCCCTGCTTTCAGCTCAGGTAATGATCCCAGGGTCCTGGGATCGAGACAGACCCTGGCTCTCTGCTCAGCAGGGAGACTGCTTCCCTCTTCTCTCTCTCTGGCTTCCTCTCTGCCTACCTGTGGTCTCATCTGTCAAAGAAATAAATAAAATCTTTCAAGAAAATTAAACATATAAGCTTATATTTAAATGCATCTGCGGAAAACATTTAACTTTTCCCTGTAGTATCTCCCACTCTTGTAATATTTTAAGGTAAACTTTGAGAGTACTATTTGCATACTCAACGATGGCCTTTCCCTGCGTGTTATATGGAATACCTGTAGAGTATGTTATTCAAAAGGTACGACAAAGATTGAAAAGCTTGAGAAGTAAACAATGTTTGCACACGCTCAGTAGTTTCCATGGTTAGGAACAAGAATTCAGGTTCCTTTCCCGAACTATGAATAATCCTCTGATGATCCCGCGGAATTAGTTGTGTTAAGAACTCTACTGGCCTAGTGATGACATAGAGTTGGTATCAACTAAATGAATCCAAACCAAAGGCCCATGAACTTGCCCTATCACTGCTAAAGGCCATCTGAATGGCATTAATAAAACTTGATATCTTGTCGTGGCAGCACATACTGACAGAGCTGGGCTTGTGATAATTTATCATGGACTAGTTGTAACGCTGTTTTAGCACTCTGGTTCAAAGTTCCAGGAGAGGATGGGGAACGATCTCCTCTTAGGATACCAAACAAGGGATTCATGTCAGCAACCGTTCGATATAAAAAGTGTCTAATAGAGTGCACATCTCCTCACAATTGTTGAAAATCGTTCAGAGTGCTCATAGATTGAGTCCGTAAGGAAATATTTTGAGGATGGATTCTTTGAGTCTCAATGACATATCCTAGTGATTCACAAGGTTCCAATTTCTGCACCATTTCAGGGGCGACTACCAAATTTTATTGTTGTAATTGAGTAATGAAATAGGGAGAGGTGCGTTGTAAAATCTCCTCTGTTTCAGCTGTTAAAAGGATATCATCCATACAGTGTATCAAATAGACCATGGGTTCAAATTGTGCTTGAAACGGAGAAATTGCACGGGAAACAAATTCCTGGCACAGAATGGGACTATTAGCCATACCTTTAGGTCCAACCTGCCATTGATACCGTTTAGCAGGTTCTTTAGGGTTAGTATTGGGAATGGAAAAGGCAAATTGTTCACAGTCTTGGGGGGGCTAAAGGAATGGTAAAAATCAATCAATCAATCAATCAATCAATAAATCCTTTACATGGAAGATAATTCATTAGTATTGAAGAAGGATAGCCGATGGTAGAGGTAGTACAGGTTGAAGGGCCCTCATCAGTTTCATGGTGGCATTGCGTGCCCTGAGACCCAGCAAAAGTCTCCATTTTCCTGATTTCTTTTCAGTTACAAAGATAGGAGTATTCCAAGGGCTAAAAGATTCCTTTAGATGACCCAAAAGCAGCTGATCTTCCATTCGAGTCACTGCTGCTGCCAATTTCTCCGCAGGCAAGGGTCACTGATCCACCCATCCAGGGTCATTAGATTTCCCTTTGATAGGCAGCGAATGAGAGGATTTCAGTGGCCATGAGGAAAACCCAAACCAGCCTTGGAATGCTGCGACTGTCTCTGGAGCGGATTGGGTTCTCCCTGTAAATCCTTCCCTAAACACTTGCCCCGCTTGCATCTCAATTCTTCCATAAGGGCCATTGCGAGGATGAACATGGTTTGGGCCTGGGAATAGGGGATGTCTTTAAAGAAAGCAGCCATATTGGATAAAATATCGCAGCCTCAAAGATTAAGGTCAACTTGTAACATGAACGGCTGAAATATTCCCTGATGGCGCTCGGAAGTGGGCCAATTCAAGCAATCTGCACTTAGCCTAGGAGCCTCCGTCTTGTCCAACGCTCCTAATAGAAGTAGCCAAATCCACAAGAGGCCAATGTTTAGGCCAGCGTTGGGAAGCAATCACTGAATCATCCACTCCTGTGTTGACTAACCCGAGAAAGGCTCGGCCTTGAATGATCGAGTCAAGTCAGGTTTATCTGTAGAAATGAATTGGGCCGAACATATGTCAGTAGAGTCACAACCTCCAGTTCCTCTCGTGCCTTTCAGATTGGGTTATAGGTCTCCATCCACGGCATGATAATTAATTGTGCAATGGGGACTCGAGGTTACAAGGAGAGCACTCCTTCCTTCAAGGTAGCCATAATTTTTATTTCTCCTGTATAATCTTCATCTTACAAAATAATTAAAACCATTACAAACGACAACTCTGAATAGAGTTGGGGGCAGGATGAGCACTGAGGAGGATGTCCTACAGTGCCGACTTGACTCAGGGCAGTGAGGCACTCTATAGCCAAGAGGAACTCTCTTCAGCTGGTTACAAAAGTCTTTGCTACGTGCACAAAATCCCTCCAGACCAGGCCTGTGTTGCCCACTTCAGATCAACCCCTGTAGACAATGGCTGATGTTAGTCCAATTGTCTCGTAGGAAGTAAAACCTGAGAGTGGTTTAGGAGCTGTGCTGGAACAGCAAGGAGCAGTTAAGAGCTTATAACCCCAACCAGTTGGCTCGCATCTAACTAGGAAATATGTGGGAAGTAACGTTGGTGAGCGCACAACACAAAGCACAGACGATTTCCCAGTGCTACTCCAATGTTCCATCCTAAATCTTTGGTGAGGCTATTCGGACTCTAAAGGAGATACAAGTCAGGGTCTGGTTTGGTCCTCATCTCAAGCCTACTCGTGGCCTCCCACAGCTCCCCCTTCCTTTTTAACTAAGTCAAGATAGATATATTTGTGCTTGGGCACGTAGTCGTTGCTGTCCCGCACAAACCTGTACAATGCACCATATGGACACAAGAGTAAGTAACATACGGAGAAGTCCAGGAAACAGCCAGAATGAATGTTTTCACCAGTTACCATGGGTTACCATGGGTTGAACCATGAGAGGCTATCTAGGATATGTGCAACCACTTCAGCAGGGTTCAGTACATCCAGTCGAGACTGAATGATGCTTGATATATATTTTTGTAGTTCCACTCCATCACGGCGAACATTCGAATAATAAACAAGTAGTTCACACAGTCGTTACAATGGATTTTAGACAGTAGTTGTCCACCCGCAAAGGAGGTGAGAACTCTTGTCCCGAGCCCACTTTCCGTCCAAAAGTTCTAGGAACACAGGCCCATGAATTTAGGTTGAAGTCTTTTGTGGTAGAATAACTGCTCTTAGGTATTGGCACCCCAATTGGTCCCAGGGCAGCAAACAACTTCCAAAGTTCTGTATGGAACATTCCTCCAGCCCTAGAGAAGATCCCTCCTTTAATGGTCACATGATGCATTGGGAAGCTAGGAGGGAAGGCAAGGTCTCGCAGAGGTTCTTCTCTATCCTTCCTTGACCAGTCAGTCAAAGAAAAATCAGGGACGCCATGAGGAGAGATGATCAAGGGCTTTACTTGGCGACCTTCTATCCAATTGGGGCTGTAAAGGGGGAAGGCGTCTTCTTCTTCTCTCTCTGTTCTTGCCTTTCAACGTGAGGTGAGCCATCCTTGGTAAGAGAGGCGAGGAGTTGGCACCACCTTTCTGGGAGCCAGTGCAGTGTATCTTCATCCCGAGGAAAAACCCACACAAAACCACGCCCTCAGCGAAGGACAGGAATAGGACCCTTCCAAGTGCCCGCCAGGGTTTCCCCCCAGCCAGTGTTCATATGGTGCATTATACAGGTTTGTGCGGGACAGCAATGACTATGCGCCCAAGCACAAAAATATCTATCTTGACTTAGATAAAATGAAGGCGCAGTTGTGGGATGCCATGAAAAGGGCTTGAGAGAGGACCAAACCAGACCCTGACTTGTGTCTCCTTTAGAGTCCAATGAGACTTACCAAAGATTTAGGATGGAAGATTTGAGTAGCACTGAGAAAGCATCTGTGCTTTGTGTTGTGCGCTCGCCAACGTGACTTCTCACATGTTTCCTAGTTAGATGCGAGCCAATTGGTTGGGGTCATAAGCTCTTAACTGGTCCTTGCTGTCCCAGCACAGTTCCTAAATCACTCTCAGATTTTACTTCTTACGAGACAATTGTACGAATATCAGCCATTGCCGACAGGTCTTGATATGAAGTGGGCAACACAGGCCTGGTCTGGAGGGTTTTTGTGCATGTAGCAAAGTCTTTTGTAACCAGCTGAAGAGAGTTCCTGTAGGCTATAGAATGCCTCACTGCCCTGAAACAAGTAGGCACTGTTGGGTATCCTCCTCAGTGCTCCTCCTGCCCCCATCTCTATTCTGAGTTTTGTCGTTTGTAATGGTTTTAATGATTTTGTAAGATGAAGCTTATACAGGAGAGGTGAAAATTATGGCTACGTTGAAGGAAGGATCGCTCTCATTGCAACTTCGAGTCCCCATTGTGCAATTATTTATCATGCCTGGATGGAAACCAATAACCCAGCTCTGAATGGCACGAGAGGAACTGGAGGCTGTGGCTCTGCTGACGTATGTTGGGCCCAATTCATTTCTGCAGATAAACCTTACTTGACTCGGATCATTCAGGGCCGAGCCTTTCTCGGATTAGTCGACACAGGAGCGGATGTTTCAGTGATGGCTTCCCAACGCTGGCCTAATCACTGGCCTCTTGTGTATTCGGATACTTCTATTAGGGGCGTGGGACAAGCTTGAGGCTCCTAGGCTAAGTGCTGATTGCTTTAATTGCCCACTGCTGAGGGCCATCAGGGAGTATTCCAGCCCTTCATGTTACAAGTTGACCTTAATCTGTGGGGTTGTGATGTTTTAAACCATATGACTGCTTTCTTTAATGACAGCCTCTATTCCCAGTCTAATACCATGTTTGTCATCACAATGGAACTAATGGAAGAATTGACATGCAAACGGGGCAAAGGTTTAGGGAAGGATTTACAGGGAGAACCCAATCCGCTCCAGAGACAATCGCAGCATTCCAAGGCTGCTTTGGGTTTTCCTCAGGGCCACTGAAATCCCCTCATGCACTGCCTATCAAAGGGAAATTTAACGACCCTGGATGTGTGGATCAGTGGCCCTTGCCTGCAGAGAAATTGGCAGCGGCAGCGACTCAAATGGAAGATCAGCTCATTTTGGGTCATCTAAAGGAATCTTTTGCCCTTGGAATACTCCTATCATTGTAACTGACAAGAAATCAGGAAAATGGAGACTTTTGAAGGATCTAAGGGCAGGAAATGCCAACATGAAACCGATGAGGGCCCTTCAACCTGGACTACCTCCACCATCGGCTATCCTTCTTCAATATTAATGAATTATCTTCCATGTAAAGGATTTATTGATTGATTGATTGATTGATTTTTTTACCATTCCTTTAGCAAACCCAAGACTGTGAACGATTTGCCTTTACCATTCCCAGTACTAACCCTAAAGGACTTGCTAAACGGTATCAATGGCAAGTTGGACCTCAAGGTATGGCTAGTAGTCCCACTCTGTGCCCAGAATTTGGTTCTCCTGCAATTTCTCCTTTTCGAGCACAATTTGAACCCATGGTCTATTGCATACACTGTATGGATGATATCCTATTAACAGCTGAATCGGAGGAGATTTTACAATGAGCCTCTCCCTATTTCATTACTCATTTACAACAATAACATTTGGTAGTCACCCCTGAAAAGGTGCAGAAATTGGAACCTTGTGAATCACTGGGATATGTCATTGAGAATCAAAGAGTCCGTCCTCAAAAGTTTCCTTAAGGACGCAATCTTTGCGCACCCTGAATGATTTTCAGCAATTGTGAGGAGATATGCACTGGAATAGACCCTTTTTACATCGAAAGGCTGCTGACATGAAGCCCTTGTTTGATATCCTGAAAGGGGATCGTTCCCCATCCTCTCCTGGAACTTTGAACCAGAGAGCTAAAACAGCGTTACAACTAGTCCATGATAAACTATCACAAGCCCAGTTCTGTCAGTATGATAATGCCATGACAAGATATCGAATCTTATTAATGCCATTCAGATGACCTTAAGCAGTGATAGGGCAAGTTCATGGGCCTTTGTAGTGGATTCATTTAGCTTGACACCAACTCCATGTCATCACTGGGCAGGTAGAGTTATTATCACAACTAATTCGGTGGGTTCGTCAGAGGATTATTCATAGTTCGGGAAAGGAACCTGAATTCTTGTTCCTAACCATGGAACCCACTGAGCCTGTGTAAACTTTCTTTATGTCTCAAGCTTTTCCAACCTTTGGCGCTACCTTTCGAATAGCGCACTCTACAGGTATTCCCTATAACACTCAGGGTTAGGCCATCCTTGAGTATGCAAAGAGTACTCTTAAATCTTACCTTCAAAGATTACAAGAGGGGGAGATACTACCGGGAAAAGTTAAATGTTCCCCACAGATGCCTTGAAATTTAAGCTTATATGTTTTAAATTTTCTTGAAAGATTTTATTTATTTCTTCGACAGATGAGATCACAGTTAGGCAGAGAGGCAGCCAGAGAGAGGAAGGGAAGCAGTCTACCCACTGACCAGAGAACCAGATGCCGGTCTCGATCCCAGGACCCTGGGAACATGACCTAGGTGAAAGCAGAGGAATTAACCCACTGAGCTGCAGAGGTGCCCCTATGTTTTAAATGTTTTGAATGTTGATGAAATAGGACACACACCATCTGAATGCTTTTGGCATCCAGACTGCTCCCATCTCCCTTACCCTAGATTCAGGGACCCCCTGACGGGCACTTGGAAGGATCCTCTTCCTGTCCTTCAATGAGGGCACGGTTTGGTTTGGGTTTTTCCTCGGGGTGAAGATACCCTGCGCTGGCTCCCAGAAAGGTGGTGCCGAATCCTGCCTCTCCACCAGAGGATGGGTCACCTCACGTTGAACGGCAAGAACAGAGGGAGAAGAAGAAGACGCCATCCCCCTTTACAGCCCCAGTTGGATAGAAGTTCTCCAAGTAAAGCACTTGATGTTCTCTCCTCATGGTGTCCCTGATTTCTCTAAGACTGACTGGTCAAGGAAGGATAGAGAAGAACCTCTGTGAGATCTTGCCTTCCCTCCTAGCTTCCCAATGCATCATATGATCATTCCAAGAGGGATCTCCTCTACGGCTAGAGGAATGTTCCATAGAGAAATTTGGAAGCTGGTTTCTGCCCTGGGACCAATCAGGGTGTCAATAGCTAAGAGCGGTTAGACTACCACAAGAGACTTCAACATAACCTCATGTGCCTGTGTTCCTAGACCATTTGGATGGGTAGTGGGCTTGGGAACAAATGTTCTCACCTCCTTTGCGGGGGGAAACCTACTGTTTAACATCCATTGTAACAACTGTGTGTGAACTACTTGTTTATCATTCTAATGTTCGCCTTGATGGAGTGGAACTACAAAAATATATGTCAAGCATCAGTCAGTCTCTACTGGATATCGTGAACCCTGCTGAAGTGGTTGCACATATCCTAGATAGACTCCATGTGTTGAATCCTGGTAACTGGTGAAAACATTCATTCTGGCTGTTTCCGGGACTTCTCCGTATGTTACTGACTCTTGTGTTCATGTGGTGCATTGTACAGGTTTGTGCCGGACAGCAAAGACTACGTGCCCAAGCACAAATATATTTATCTTGACTTCTTTAAAAAGGAAGGGGGAGCTGTGGGAGGCCACGATAAGGCTTGAGACGAGGACCAAACCAGACCCTGACTTGTGTCTCCTTTAGTGTCTGAATAGCCTCACCACATTTTAGGATGGAAAATTTGAGTAACACTGAGAAAGAGTCTGTGTATTTGTGTTGTGCGCTCGCCAACCTGACTTCCCACAAGTTTCCTAGTTAGATGAGAGCCAATAGGTTGGGGTCATAAGCTCTTAACTGGTCCTTGCTGTTCCAGCACAGCTCCTAAACCACTCCCAGGTTTTACTTCTTAGGAGACAATTGGACTAACATCAGCCATTGCCTACAGATGTTTATCTGAAGTGGGCGACAAGGGCCAGGTCAGGAGGGTTGTTAAGCACGTAGCAAAGCCTTTTGTAACGAGCTGAAGAGAGTTCCTGTTTACTATAGAATGCCTCTCTACCCTGAATCAAGTCGGAACTTTTGGACATCCTCCTCATTGCTCCTCCTGCCCCCATCTCTATTCTGTGTTTTGTCGTTTTTAATGGTTGTAATGATTTTGTAAGATGAAAATTATACAGGAGAAATGAAAATTATGGCTACCTTGAAGGAAGGAGCACTCTCCTTGCATCCTCGAGTCCCCATTGCGCAAGTAATTATCACGCCGTGGATGGAGACCAATAACCCAGCTCTGAAAGGCACGAGATGAACTTGAGTTTGTGGCTCTACTGACCTGTGTTGGGCCCAATTCATTTCTGCAGATAAACCTTACTTGACTCGGATCATTCAGGGCCGAGCCTTTCTCGGGTTATTCGACACAGGAGCGGAAGTTTCAGTGATTGCTTCCCAACGCTGGCCTAAACATTGGCCTCTTGTGGATTCGGATACTTCTCTTAGGGGCTTGGGACAAGTTGGAGTTTCCTACGCTAAGCGTTGATTGCTTGATTTGGCCCACTGCTGGGCGCCATCACGGAGTATTTCACCCGTGCATGTTACAAGTTGACTTTAATCTTTGGGGCTGTGATGTTTTAACCGATATGGCTGCTTTCTTTAACGACAGCCCCTTTTCCCAGGCCCAAACCGTGTTCGTCCTCCCAATGTCTCTTATGGAAGAATTGAGATGCAAGCGGGGCAAGGGTTTAGGGAAGGATTTACAGGGTGAACCCAATCCGCTCCAGAGACAATCGCAGCATTCCAAGGCTGGTTTTTGTTTTCCTCAGGGCCAGTGAAATCCCCTCATGCGCTGCCTATCAACGGGAAATATAATGACCCTGTATAGGTGGATCAGTGGCCCTTGCCTGCAGAGAAATTGGCAGCAGCAGCAACTCGAATGGAAGATCAGCTGCTTTTGGGTCATCTAAAGGAATCTTTTGCCCTTGGAATACTCCTATCTTTGTAACTGACAAGAAATCAGGAAAATGGAGACTTTTGCAAGATCCAAGGGCAGGAAATGCCACCAGAAAACCGATGAGGGCCCTTCAACCTGGACTACCTCCATCATCGCCTATTCTTTTTCAATACTAATAAATTATCTTAGATGTAAAGGATTTATTTATTTATTTCTTACCATTCCTTTAGCCCCCCCCCAAGACTGTGAAAGATTTGCCTTTACCATTCCCAGTACTAAGCCTATAGAACCTGCTAAACGGTATTAATGGCAGGTTGGACCTCAAGGTATGGTTAATAGTCCCACTCTGTGCCACGATTTTGGTTCTCGTGCAATTTCTCCATTTCGAGCACAATTTGAACCCATGGTCTATTGCATACACTGTATGGATGATATCCTATTAACAGCTGAAACGGAGGAGATTTTACAACAAGCCTCTCCCCATTTCGTTACTCAATTACAACAATAAAATTTGGTAGTCGCCCCTGAAAAGGTGCAGAAATTGGAACCTTGTGAATCACTGGGATATGTCATTGAGAATCAAAGAACCCGTCCTCAAAAAGTTTCCTTACAGACGCTATCTTTGAGCACACTGAACGATTTTCAACAATTGTGAGGAGATATGCACTGGATTAGAACCTTTTTTACATCAAACGGCTGCTGACATGAAGCCCTTGTTTGGTATCCTAAAAGGGGATCTTTCTGCATCCTCTCCTGGAACTTTGAACCAGAGCGCTAAAACAGCGTTACAACTAGTCCATGATAAACTATGACAAGCCCAGCTCTGTCAGTATTATCCTGCCATGACAAGATCTCGAATCTTATTAATGCTATTCAGAGGACCTTTAGCAATGATAGGGCAAGTTCATGGGCCTTTGATTAGGAGACATTAACTTGACACCAATTCCATGTCATCACTGGGCAAGTAGAGTTCTTAACACAACTAATTTGCGGGGTCATCAGAGGATTATTCATAGTACGGGAAAGGAACCTGAATTCTTGGTCCTACCCATGCAAACTCCTGAGCGTGTGCAAACTTTATTTACATCTCAAGCTTGTCAAACCTTTGGCGCTACCTTTCGATTAGCACACTGTAAAGGTATTCCATATAACACTCAGGGAAAGGCCATGGTTGAGTATGCAAAGAGTACTCTCAATCTTACCTTGAAAGATTACAAGAGGGGGAGATACGAAAGGGAAAAGTTAAATATTCCCCGCTGTTGCATTTAAATTTAAGCTTATATGATTTAAATTTTCTTCAAGGATTTTATTTATTTCTTCGACAGATGAGATCACATGTAGGAAGAGAGGCAGCCAGAGAGAGAGGAAGGGAAGCAGTCTCTCTGCTGAGCAGAGAGTCAGATGCCGGTCTCCATCCCAGGACCCTGGGTTCATGACCTCAGCTGAAAGCAGAGGCTTTAACCCATGGAGCTACCCACGTGCCCGTATGTTTCAAATGTTTTAAATGTTGATGAAATAGCTCGCACACCATCTGAATGCTTTTGGCATCCAGACTTCTCCCCACTCCATTACGCTAGGTGGAGGGACCCCCTGACGGGCACTTGGAAGGGTCCTGATCCTGTCCTTCACTGATGGCACGGTTTGATTGGGTTTTTCCTCGGGATGAAGATACCCTGCGCTGGCTCACAGAAAGGTGGTGCCGAATCCTTGCCTCTCAACCAGAGGATGGCTCACCTCATGTTGAATGGCAAGAACAGAGCAGAAGAAGAAGACACCTTCCCCCTTTAGAGCCCCAATTGGAGAGAAGTTCTCCAAGTAAAGGCCTTAATCATCTCTCCTCCTTGTGTCCCTGATTTCTCTATGACTGACTGGTCAAGGAAGGATAGAGAAGAACTTCTGCAAGACCTTGCCTTCCCTTCGAGCTTCCCAATACATCATGTGACCATTCCAGTAGGGATCTTGTCTACGGCTGGAGGAATGTTCCATACAGAACTTTGGAAGCTGGTTGCTGCCCTGGGACCAACTGGGGTCCCAATAACTAAGAGCAGTTAGACTAACACAAAAGACTTTAACCTAACCCCATGGGCCTGTGTTCCTAGACCATTTGGACGGAGAGTGGTCTCGGGACAAGAGTTCTCACCTCCTTTGCGGGGAGACACCTACTGTCTAACATCCACTGTAATGACTGTGTGTAAACTACTTGTTTATCATTTGAATGTTTTCCTTGATGGAGTGGAACTACAAAAATATGTGTCAAGCATCAGTCAGTCTCTACTGGATATCGTGAACCCTGCTGAAGTGGTTGCACATATCCTAGATAGACTCCATGTGTTGAATCCTGGTAACTGGTGAAAACATTCATTCTGGCTGTTTCTGGGACTTCTCCGTATGTTACTGACTCTTGTGTTCATGTGGTGCATTGTACAGGTTTGTGCGGGACAGCAACGACTACGTGCCCAAGCACAAATATATCTATCTTGACTTAGTTAAAAAGGAAGAGGCAGCTGTGGGAATCCACGACAAGTCTTGAGACGAGGACCAAACCAGACCCTGACTTGTGTCTCCTTTAGAGTCTGAAGAGCCTCAGCAAATATTTAGGATGGAACATTAGAGTAGCACTGAGAAAGCGTCTGTGTTTTGTGTTGTGCACTCGCCAACTTGACTTCCCACACGTTTCCTATTTAGATGCGAGCCAATTGGTTGGGATCATAAGCTCTTAACTGCTCCTTGCTGTTCCAGCACAGCTCCTAAATGACTCTCAGGTTTTACTTCTTATGAGACAATTGGACTAATATCACCCATTGCCTACAGGTGTTGATCTGAAGCGGGCAGCACAGGCCTGGTCTGGAGGGTTTTTGTGCATGTAGCAAAGCCTTTTGTAACCACCTGAAGAGAGTTCCTCTTGGCTATAGAATGCCTCTCTGCCCTGAATCAAGTCGGCACTGTTGGATATCCTCCTCAGTGCTCATCCTGCCCCCATCTCTATTCTGAGTTTTGTCGTTTGTAATGGTTTTAATGATTTTGTAAGATGAAGATTATACAGGAGAAATAAAAATTTGGCTACCTTGAAGGAAGGATCGCTTTCCTTGCAACCTCGAGTCCCCATTGCGCTATTAATTATCATGCCGTGGAGGGAGACCAATAACGCTGCTCTGAAGAGCACGAGAGGAACTGGAGTTTGTGGCTCTACTGACGTATGTTGGACCCAATTCATTTCTACAGATAAACCTTACTTGACTCGCATCATTCAGGGCAGAGCCTTTCTCCGGTTATTTGACACAGGAGCGGATGTTTCAGTGATGGCTTCCCAATGCTGGCCTAAACTTTGGCCTCTTGTGGATTTGGATACTTCTATTAGGGGTGTTGAACAAGCTTGAGGCTCCTAGGCTAAGTGCTGATTGCTTGAATTGGCCCACTGCTGAGCGCCATCAGGGAGTATTTCAGCCGTTCATGTTACAAGTTGACCTTAATCTGTGGGGCTGTGATGTTTTAACCGATATGGCTGCTTTCTTTAATGACAGCCTCTATACCCAGGCCCAAACCATGTTCATCCTCGCAAAGGCCCTTATGGAAGAATTGAGATGCAAGCAGGGCAAGGGTTTAGGGAAGGATTTACAGGGAGAACCCAATCCGCTCCAGAGACAATCGCAGCATTCCAAGGCTGCTTTGGGTTTTCCTCAGGGCCACTGAAATCCCCTCATGTGCTGCGTATCAAAGGGAAATCTAATGACCCTGGATGGGTGGATCAGTGGCCCTTGCCTGCAGAGAGATTAGCAGCAGCATCTACTCAAATGGAAGATCAGCTGCTTTTGGGTCATCTAAAGGAATCTTTTAGGCCTTGGAATACTCCTATCTTTGTAACTGACAAGAAATCAGGAAAATGGAGACTTTTGCTGGATCTAAGGGAAGGAAATGCCACCATGAAACCGATGAGAGCGCTTCAACCTGGACTACTTCAACCATAGGCTATCCTTCTTCAATACTAATGAATTATCTTCTATATAAAGCATTGATTGATTGATTGATTGATTACCATTCCTTTACCCCCCCCCCCACGACTGTGAAGGATTTGCCTATTCCATTCCTAGTACTAAACCTAATGAACCTGCTAAACAGTATCAATGGCAGGTTGGACCTCGAGGCATGGCTAATAGTCCTCTCTGTGCCCGGAATTTGGTTCTCATGCAATATCTCTGTTTCAAGCAAAACTTGAACCAATGGTCTATTGCATACACTGTATGGATAATATCCTATTAACAGCTGAAACCGAAAAGATTTTACAATGAGCCTCACCCTAATTCGTTACTCAATTACATCAATAAAATTTGGTAGACGCCCCTGAAAAGGTGCAGAAATTGGAACCTTGTGAATCACTGGGATATGTCATTGAGAATCAAAGAATCCGTCCTCAAAAATTTTCCTTACGGACGCAATCTTTGTGCACCCTGAATGATTTTCAACAATTTTGAGGAGATAAGCACTGGATTAGACCCTTTTTACATCGATCGGCTGCTGACATGAAGCCCTTGTTTGATATCCTAAAAGGGGATCATTTTCCCCATCCTCTCCTGGAACTTTGAACCAGAGCACTAAAACAGCGTTACAACTAGTCCATGATAAACTATCACAAGCCCAGCTCTGTCACTATGATCCTGCCATGACAAGATATCGAATCATATTAATGCCATTCAGATGAGCTTTAGTAGTGATAAGGCAAGTCCATGGGCCTTTGGTTTGGATTCATTTAGCTTGACACCAACTCCTTGTCATCACTGGGCAGGTAGAGATATTAACACAACTAATTGTGCGGGTTCGTCAGAGGATTATTCTTAGTATGGGAAAGGAACCTGAATTCTTGGTCCTACCCATGCAAACTACTGAGCGTGTGCAAACTTTATTTACGTCTCAAGCTTTCAAAACTTTGGCGCTACCGTTCGAATAGTGCACTCTACAGGTATTCCATAGAACACTCAGGGAAAGGCCATCGTTGAGTATGCAAATAGTACTCTGAAATCTTACCTTAAAAGAATACAAGAGGGGGAGATACCACAGGGAATAGTTAAATGTTCTCCACAAATGCACTAAATTTAAGCTTATATGTTTTATATTTTCTTGAAAGATTTTATTTATTTATTTGACAAATGAGATCACAGGAAGACAGAGAGGAAGCCAGAGAGAGAGGAAAGGAAGAAGTCTCCCCGCTGAGCAGAGAGCCAGATGCCAGTCTCAATACCAGGACCCTGGGATCATGACCTGAGCTGAAAGCAGCGGCTTTATCCCACTGAGCTACCCAGGTGCCCTATGTATTAAATGTTTTAAGTGTTGATGAAATAGGTCGCACACCATCTGAATGCTTTTGGCATCTAGACTTCTCCCCTCTCCCTTATGATAGGTGGAGGGACCCCCTGATGGGCAGTTGATCCTCACCTTGGCTGAGGGCACAGTTTATTTTGGGTTTTTCCTCGTGATGAAGATACCCTGCGCTGGCTCCCAGAAAGGTGGTGCCGAATCCTCGCCTTTCCACCAGAGGATGGCTCACCTCACGTTGAACGGCAAGAACAGAGGGAGAAGAAGACGCCTTCCCCGTTTACAGCTTCAGCTGGATAGAAGGTCTCCAAGTAAAGCCCTTGATCATCTCTCCTCATGGCGTCCCTGATTTGTCTATGCCTGACTTGACAAGGAAGGATAGAGAAGAACCTCTGCGAGACCTTGCCTTCCCTCCTAGCTTCCCAATGCATCATGTGACCATTCAAGGAGGGATCTATTCTACAGCTGGAGGAATGTTCCATACAGAACTTTGGAAGCTGTTTGCTGCCCTGGGACCAGGGGGTACCAATAGCTAAGAGTGGTTAGACTACCACTACAGACTTCAACCTAACCTCATCGGCCTGTGTTCCTAGATATTTTGGATGGGTAGTGGGCTTGGGAACAAGATTTCTCACCTCCTTTGCGGGGGGACACCTACTGTCTAACATCCACTGTAATGACTGTGTGTGAACTACTTGTTTATCATTTGAATGTTCGCCTTGATGGAGTGGAACTACAAAAATATATATCAAGCATCAGTCAGTCTTGACTGGATGCAGTGAACCCTGCTGAAGTGGTTGCACATATCCTAGATAGCCTCCATGGGTTCAACCCTTGCAACTGGGAAAACATTCATTCTGGCTGTTTCCTGGACTTCTCCGTATGTTACTTACTCTTGTGTTCATGTGGTGCATTGTACAGGTTTGTGCGGGACAGCAACGACTACATGCCCAAGCACAAATATATTTATCTTGACTTCTTTAAAAAGGAAGCGGGAGCTGTGGGAGGCCACCATAAGGCTTGAGACTAGAACTAAACCAGACCATGACTTGTGTCTCCTTTAGATTCTGAATAGACTCACCAAATTCGGGATGTAAAATTGGAGTTGCACTGAGAAAGGGTCTGTGTATTTGTGTTGTGCACTCGCCAACGTGACTTCACACATGTTTCCTAGTTAGATGAGAGCCAAATGGTTGGGGTCATAAGCTCTTTTTTTTTTTTTAAGATTTTTATTTTTTATTTATTTGACAGAGAGAGATCACAAGTAGATAGAGAGGCAGGCAGAGAGAGAGAGAGAGGTAAGCAGGCTCCCTGCTGAGCAGAGAGCCCGATGTGGGACTCGATCCCAGGACCCCGAGATCATGACCTGAGCCGAAGGCAGCGGCTTAACCCACTGAGCCACCCAGGCGCCCCAGGGGTCATAAGCTCTTAACTTGTCCTTGCTGTTCCAGGACAGCTCCTAAATCACTCTCAGCTTTTACTTCTTACGAGACAATTGGACTAACATCACCCATTGCCTACAGGTGTTTATCTGAAGTGGGCAACAAGGGCCTGGTCTGGAGGGTTTTTGAGCACGTAGCAAAGCCTTTTGTAATGAGCTGACGATAGTTCCTGTTGACTATAGAATGCCTCACAGCCCTGAATCAAGTCGACTCTGTTGGACATCCTCCTCATTGCTCCTCCTGCCCCCATCTCTATTCTGAGTTTTTTCGTTTGTAATGGTTGTAATGATTTTGTAAGATGAAGATTATACAGGAGAAATGAAAATTATGGCTACCTTGAAGGAAGGAGCGTTCTCCTTGCAACCTCGAGTCCCCATTGCCCAATTAATTATCAACGCTGGCCTAAACTTTGGCCTCTTGTGGATTCGGATACTTCTCTTAGGGGCTTGGGACAAGCATTCCAAGGCCGGTTTGGGTTTTCCTCAGGCCACTGAAATCCCCTCATGCGCTGCCTATCAAAGGGAAATCTAATGACCCTGGATGGGTGGATCAGTGGCCCTTGCCTCTGGAGAAATTGGCAGCAGCATTGACTCGAATGGAAGATCAGCTGCTTTTGGGTCATCTAAAGGAATCTTTTTGCCCTTGGAATACTCCTATCTTTGTAACTGACAAGAAATGGAGACTTTTGCAGGATCTAAGGGCAGGAAATGTCACCAGGGAACCGATGAGTGCCCTTCAACCTGGACTACGTCCACCATCGGCTATCCTTCTTCATTACTAATAAATTATCTTAGATGTAATGGATTTATTTATTTATTTACTTATTTCTTACCATTCCTTTAGCCCCAACAAGTCTGTGAACGATTTGCCTTTACCATTCCCAGTACTAACAGTATAGAACTTGCTAAACGGTATCAATGGCAGGTGGACCTCAAGGTATGGCTAATAGTCCCACTCTGAGCCAGGAATTTGTTTGCCATGGTATTTCTCAGTTTCGAGCACTATTTGAACCCATGATCTATTGCATACACTCTATGGATGATATCCTCTTAACAGCTGAAAAGGAAGGAGATTATACAACGTGCCTCTACCTCTTTCATTACTCAATTACAAGAATATTATATGGTAGTTGCCACTGAAAAGTTTCAGAAATTGGAACCTTTAAAATCATTGTGATATGTCATTGAGAATAAAAGAATCAGTCCTCAATATATTTCCTTTTGGATGCAATCTTTGCACACCCTGAAGGATTTTCAACAATTATGAGGAGATATGCACTTGGTTAGACCCTTTTTACATCGAACGGCTGCTGATATGAAGCCCTTGTTTGATATCCTAAAAGTGGATCGTTCCCCATCCTCTCCTGGAACTTTGAACCAGAGCGTTAAAACAGCATTCCAACAACTCCATGATAAACTATCACAAGCTGAGCTCTGTCAGTATGATCCTGCCACGACAAGATATCGAATCTTATTAATGCTATTCAGTTGACCTTTAGGAGTGATAGGGCAAGTTCATGGGCCTTTGGAGTGGATTCATTTAGCTTGACACCAAATCCATGTCATCACAAGGCAGGTAGAGTTATTAACACAACTAACTACACGGGGTCGTCAGAGGATTATTCATAGTACAGGAAAGGAACCTGAATTCTTGGTCCTACCCATGCTAACTACCAAGCGTGTGCAAACGTTATTTATGTCTCAAGCTTTTCAAACCTTTTGCGCTACCTTTCAAATAGAGCACTGTAGAGGTATTCCATATAACTCTCAGGGACAGGCCATTGTTGATTATGCAAATAGTACTTTTAAATTTTACGTTAAAAAATTTCAAGTGCAGGAGATACTACAGGTAAAAGTAAAATATTCCCTGCAGATGAATTTAAATTAAAGCTCATATGTTTTTAATTTTTTAAAAGATTTAATTTATTTATTGCACAAAGAGAAGTCACAAGTAGGCAGAGATGCAGGCAGCAAGAGAGTGGAGGAAGCAGTCTCCCCCCCAGAGCATAGAGCCCAATGCAGGACTTGATCCCAGGACCCTGAGATCTTGACACGAGCTGAAGGCAGAGGCTTTAACCGACTGAGCCACTGAGGAGCACCGTAAATTTTTTTTTAAGATTTTATTTATTTATTTGACAGACAGAGGTCAGAGGTAGGCAGTGAGGCAGCCAGAGAGAGAGGAAGGGAAGCAGGCTCCCCGCTGAGCAGAGAGCCAATTGCGGGCCTCGATCCCAGGGTCCTGGGATCATGACCTGAGCCAAAAACAGAGGCTTTAACCCGCTGAGCCACTCAGGTGCTGCTATGTTTTAAATATTTTGAATGTTGATGAAATAGGTCACATGCGATCTGAATGCCTATGGCATCCAGACTTCTCCCCTCTCCCTTACGCTAGGTGGAGGGAACCCCCTGACGGGCACTTGGAAGTGTCCTGATCCTGTCCTTCACTGAGGGCATGTTTGGTTTGGGTTATTTCTCGGGATGAAGATACCCTGCGCTGGCTCCCAGAAAGTTGGTGCCGTCTCCTCACCTCTCCACCAGAGGATGGCTCACCTCACGTTGAACGACAAGCACAGACGGAGAAGAAGAAGACGTCTTCCCCCCTTACAGCCCCATTTGGACAGAAGGTCTCCAAGAAAAGCCCTTGATCATCTCTCCTCATGGTGTTCCTGATTTCTCTAGCACTGACTGGTCAAGGAAAGATAGAGAACTACCTCTGTGAGGCCTTGCCTTCCCTCCTATCTTCCCAATGCATCATTTGACCATTCCACGAGGGATCTTCTCTATGGCTGGAGGAATGTTCCATAACGAACTTTGGAAGCTGGTTGCTGCCCTGTGACCAACTGGAGTGTCAATAGCTAAGAGCGGTTAGACTACCACAACAGACTTCAACCTAACCTCATGGGCCTGTGTGCCTAGACCTTTTTGACGTGTAGTGGGCTCAGGAACAAGATTTCTCACCTCCTTTCCGTGGGAACACCTAGTATATAACATCCATTGTAATTACGGTGTGTAACTAATTGTTTATCATACTTATGTCAGCCTTGATTTAGTGGATCTACAAAAGCATATATGAAGCATCAGTCAGTCTCGAGTGGAAGCATAAAGGCCTTTGCCTGTACTTAACTCAGAGTTTCCAACCTACCTTGAGTCTGTCCTTGGTGTAATTTCTTTCTTCAACTGGGAAAACACTGCCATTTATGAGTGTTCACCTTAAGAGCGTTTATACGTTTTGGAAGCATAAGACCCTGGGCGTACACTTAACTCATAGTATCCAACCTGCCAAGAGTCCGTCCTTGTTCTAACTTCTTTCCTCAACTGGGAAAACACTGCCATTTATGAGTGTTCGCATTAAGCGGGATTATAAGCAAATATAAGTTTGGGGAGCATAAGGGCCTTGCATGAGCTTAACTCAGATTATCCAACATGCTTATAGTCCGCCTTTGTTCTAAGTTCTTTCCTCAACTGGGAACACACTGCCACTTATGAGTGTCTGCCTTAAATCCCATTATACGTTTTGGAAGCATAAGGGCCTTGGCTTGCACTTAGCTCAGAGTTTCCAACCTGCATAGAGTCTGTCCTTCTTCTAATTTCTTTCGGGGAACACACTGCCACTTATGGGTGTCCGCCTGAATTGCCATTCCACATTGTGGAAGCATAAACGTTTTGGCAAGCACTTATCTCAGAGTATCCAATCAGCCTAGAGTCCATCCTTGTTCTAACTTCTTTCTTCAGCTAGGATGTCACTGCTAATTATGAATGTTTGCCTTAAAAGCCATTATATGTTTTGGAAGCAAAAGGGCGTTGACGTGCACTTATCTCAGATTATCCAGCCAGCATAGAATTCCGTGCTTCTTCTAAGTTCTTTCCTCAACTGGGAATACACTGCCACTTAAGAGTGTCCACTTTTAGTGGGATTATAGGTTTTGGAAGCCTAAGGGCCTTGGCATGCACTTAACTCAGAGTATTCAACCTGCCTCGAGTCCCTCCTTGTATCTTCTTTCCTCAACTGGGAACACACTGCCACATATGGGTGTCTGCCTGAATTGCCATTCCACACGTTGTGGAAGCATAAACGCTTTGGCAGGAACTTTTCTCAGAGTTGCCATCTGCCTAGCGTCCGTCCTTGTTCTAACTTCGTTCCTCACCTGGGAAGACAATGCCACTTATGAGTTTCCGCCTAGAGAACAATTATATGTTTTGGAAGTATAAGGCCATGTGGTGCACTTAACTCAGAGTATCCAACATGCTTATAGTCTGCCCTTGTTGTAAGTTCTTTCCTAAACTGGGAATACACTGCCACTTTTGAGTGTTCGCCTTAAGTGTGATTATGAGTTTTGGAAGCATAAGGGCCTTGCCGTGCACTTAACAGAGTTTCCAACGGGCCTAGATTCCGTCCTTGTTCTATCCTCTGCCCATTATGGGTGTCCGCCTGAATTGCCATTCCACGTTGTAAAAGCAGAAGGGCTGTGGCAGCTGCTCATCTCAGAGTATCCAATCAGCCTAGCAGCCGTCCTTTTTCTAACTTCTTTCCTTAACTGGGATCACTCTGCCCCTTATGAATATCCACCTTAAGAGCGAATATAAGTTTGGAAGCATAAGGGCCTTGGTGTGCACTGAGCTCAGAATTTCCAACCTGTGTAGAGTCCATCCTTATCCTTCTTCTTCTTCTTTTCTTTTTTTTTTTTTTAGAAAAGATAGAAGTTTATTTCCTGCTCACATAAGTGTAGGCAGGATGGGCCCTAGTCATAAGGGGCCCACGTCCTCCTTACCTTATTCTGACTTGAAATTTTCACCTCAGTGTCCAGGATTAATGTATCTGTCTGCAGCCATCATGTAAATATGCCATCTGATAACAAAGGCAAATAGGGAAAGAAGAAATAGATACTTTCCAAAATTTCCCATACTATTGTCAATCTTCTACTGGCAAGAATCTAATTATACAACCTTAAAGGAAAGGCTGGGAAGTACAGGTTTTATTTTTTTTTAATTTTATTTATCTGTATATTTTTAAATTTGTTTATTTTCAGCGTAACAATATTCATTGTTTTTACACCATACACAGTGCTCCATGCAATATGTGCCATTTCTATTACCCACCACCTGATTCCCCAACCTCCCACCCCACGCCCCTTCAAAACCTTCAGGTTGTTTTTCAGAGGCCATAGTCTCTCATGGTTCATCTCCCCTTCCAATTTCTCTCAACTCCCTTCTCCTCTCCATCTCCCCATGTCTTCCATGCTTGTTATTATGCTCCACAAATAAGTGAAACCATATGATACTTGACTTTCTCTGCTTGACTTCTTTCACTCAGCATAATCTCGTCCTGTCCCATCCATGTTGCTACAAAAGTTGGGTATTCATCCTTTCTGATGGAGGCATAATACTTCATCGTGTATATGAACCACATCTTCCTTATCTATTCGTCCGTTGAAGAGAATCTTGGTTCTTTCCACAGTTTGGTGACCGTGGCCATTGCTGTGATGAACATTGGGGTAGAGATGGCTCTTCTTTTCACTACATCTGAATCTTTGGGGTAAATACCCAGCAGTGTAATTGCAGGGTCATAGGGAAGCTCTATTTTTAATTTCTTGAGGAATCTCCACACTGTTCTCCAAAATGGCTGCACCAACTTGCATTCCCACCAACAGTGTAAGACAGTTCCCCTTTCTCCACATCACCTCCAACACATGTAGTTTCCTGTCTTGCTAATTTTGGCCATTCTAACTGGTGAAATGTGATACCTCAATGTGGTTTTACTTTGAATCTCCCTGATGGCTAGTGATGATGAGCACTTTTTCATGTGTCTGATAGCCATTTGTATGTCTTCATTGGAGAAGTGTCTGTTCATATCTTCTGCCCATTTTTTGATATGATTATCTGTTTTTGTGTGTGGTGAGTTTGAGGAGATGTTTATAAATCCTGGATATCAACCTTTTGTCTGTACTGTCATTTGCAAATATCTTCTCCCATTCCGTGGGTTGCCTCTTTGTTTTGTTGACTGTTTCCGTTGCTGTGCAGAAGCTTTGGATCTTGATGAAGTCCCAAAAGTTCATTTTTGCTTTTGTTTCCTTTGCCTTTGGAGACATATCTTGAAAGAAGTTGCTGTGGCTGATATCAAAGAGGTTACTGCCTATGTTCTCCTCTACGATTCTGATGGATTCCAGTCTCACGTTGAGATCTTTTATCCATTTCAAGTTTATCTTTGTGTGCGGTGTAAGAGAATGGTTGAGTTTCATTCTTCTACATATAGCTGTCCAGTTTTCCCAGCACCATTTATTGAAGAAACTCTTTTCCATTATATTTTTTCCTGTTTTGTCAAGATTATTTGACCATAGAGTTGAGAGTCCATATCTGGGCTCTCCACTCTATTCCACTGGTCTATGAGTCTGTTTTTATGCCAGTACCACGCTGTCTTGGTGATCACAGCTTTGCAGTAAAGCTTGAAATCGGGTAACGTGATGCCGCCAGTTTTGTTTTAGTTTTTCAACATTTCCTTAGCAATTCGGGGTCTCTTCTGATTCCATACAAATTGTAGGATTATTTCCTCCAGCTCTTTGAAAAATACCGGTGGAATTTTGATCAGAATGACATTAATAGTATAGATTGCTCTAGGCAGTATAGACATTTTAACAATGTTTAATCATCCGATCCAAGAGCGTGGAACGGTCTTCCATCTTTTTGTGTCTTCTTCAATTTCTTTCATGAGTTTTCTGTAGTTCCTTGAGTACAGGTCCTTTACCTCTTTGGTTAGGTTTGTTCCCAGGTATCTTATGGATATTGGTGCTATAATAAATGGAATCGATTCTCTAATTTCCCTTTCTGTATTTTCATTGTTAGTGTATAAAAAAGCCACTGATTTCGGTACATTGACTTTGTATCCTGCCACGTTACTGAATTGCTATATGAGTTCTAGAAGTTTGGGGGTGGAGTCTTTGGGGTTTTTCACATAAAGAATCATGTCATCTGCAAAGAAGAGAGTTTGACTTCTTCCTTGCCAATTTGGATACCTTTTTTTTTTTTTTAAAGATTTTTATTTATTTATTTGACAGACACAGATCACAAGTAGGCAGAGAGGCAGGCAGAGAGAGAGAGGGAAGCAGGCTCCCTGCTGAGCAGAGAGCCCGATGCCTGACTCGATCCCAGGACCCTGAGATCATGAACTGAGCCGAAGGCAGCGGCTTAACCCACTGAGCCACCGAGGCGCGCCCCAATTTGGATACCTTTTATTTCGCTTTGTTGTCTGATTTCCATTGCTAGGACTTCTAATACTATGTTGAACAAGAGCGGTGAGAGTGGGCATCCTTGTCATGTTCCCAATCTCAACTGGAAGGCTGCCAGCTTTTTCCCATTGAGGATGATATTTGCTGTTTGTCTTTCATAGATAGATTTTATGCAGTTCAGGAATTGTTCCCTCTATCCCTATACTTTGAAGCATTTTAATCAGGAACGGATGGCGGACTTTGTCAAATGCTTTTTCTGCATCAGTTGAGAGGACCATGTGGATCTTCTCTCTTTTCTCATTGATTCGTTCTATCACATTGATTGATTTCCGAATGTTGAAGCATCCTTGTAACCCAGGGATGAATCCCACCTGGTCATGGTGGATAATCTTTTTTAATGTTTTGCTAGGATCTTGTTGAGAATCTTAGCATCCATATTCATCAGTGATATTGGTCTGAAATTCTCCTTTTGGGTAGGGTCTTTGCCTGGTTTGGGGATCAGGGTAATGCTGGCTTCAGAAAAAGGGTCTGGAAGTTCTGCCTCAATTTTTTGGAACAGCTTCAGGAGAACTGGTGTTATTTCTTCTTTGAACGTTTGGTAGAATTCCCCAGGGAATCCGTCAGGTCCTGGGCTCTTGTGTTTTGGGAGGTTTTTGATCACTGCTTCAATCTCATTACTAGATATCATTCTTTTCAGGTTCTCAATTTCTTCCTGGTTCAATTTTGGGAGCTTATAGTTTTCCAGGAATGCATCCATTTCGTCTAGATTGCTTAGCTTATTGGCATATAACTGTTGGTAATAATTTCTGATGATTGTTTATTTTTCCTTAGTGTTAGTTGTGATCTCACCCTTTTCATTCATAATTTTATTAATTTGGGCTTTCTCTCTTTTCTTTTGGATTAGTGTGGCCAATGGTTTATCGATCTTATTGATTCCTTCAAAAAACCAGCTTCTAGTTTCATTGATACGTTCTACAGTGTCTCTGTTGTCTACCTCATGATCTCTGCTCTAATCTTGATTATTTCCCTTCTTGCATGTGGAGTTGGTTTGATTTGTTGTTGATTCTCCAGTTCTTTAAGGTGTAGAGACAGGTGGTGTATTCTGGATTTTTCAATGTTTTTGAGGGAGGCTTGGATGGCTATGAATTTCCCCTCTAGAACTGCCTTTGCTGTATCCCATAGATTTTGGACCAAAGTGTCTTTATTCTTACGGGTTTCCATGAATAGTTTAAGTTCTTCTTTGATCTCCTGGTTGATCCAAACATTCTTAAGCAAGGTAGTCTTTAGCTTCCAGGTGTTTGAGTTCCTTCCGAAAATTTCCCTGTGATTGAGCTCCAGTTTCAAAGCATTGTGATCTGCGAATATGCAGGGAATAATGTCAGTCTTTTGATATCGGTTGAGTCCTGCTTTTTCACATAGTATGTGGTCTATTCTGGAGAAGGTTGCATGTGCACTTGAGAAGAATGAGTATTCTCTTGTTTTAGGGTGGAATGTTCTGTATTTGGCTATGAGGTCCATCTGGTCCAATATTTCTTTCAATGCTCTTATTTCTTTATTAATTTTCTGCTTCGACAATCTGTCTATTACTGAGAGAGCTATTAAGATCTACCATTAGTGTATTCATATCAATATGACTCTTTATCTTGATTAATAGTTTTCTTATGTAACTGGCTGCTCCCATGTTGGGGGTGTAGATAATTACAATTGTTAGACCATCTTGGTGGATAGTCCCTTTAAGAATTTTGTAGTGTCCTTCTGTATCTCTGACTACAGTCTTTAGCTTAAAATCTAATTTATCTGATATGAGAATCGCTACTCTGGCCTTCTTTTGAGGTCCATTGGCATGAAAGATGCTTCTCCATCCCTTCACTTTCAGACTGGGTGTATCCTTATTTTCAAAATGGGTCTCTTGTAGACAATATATGGATGGTTCCTGTCGTTTTATCCAATCCACAACCCTGTGTCATTTTATGGGCGCATTTAGACCATTCACATTGAGAGTGATTATTGATAGATACGTTTTGATTGACATCATGTTACTTTTGAAGTCTTTCTGTCTGTAGATTGTCTCTATAGTTTTGTTCAATGATATTCTTAGGATTTTTTCTCTTTTATAGGACCCCCATTAGTATTTCCTGCAGTGTCGGCTTGGTGGCTGCGTAGTCTTTTAAGCTTTGCCAGTCTGGGAAACTCTTTATCTCTCCATCCATTTTGAATGTCAGTTTTGCTGGATAGAGTATTCTTGGCTGCATATTCTTCTCATTTAGTGCTCTGAATATATTTTGCCAGCCCTTCTAGGCTTGCCAGTTCTCTGTGGACAGGTCTGACATTACACTAATTGGCTTTCCTCTGTATGTAAGGAGCTTTTTGTCCTAGCTGCTTTTAACAGGGTCTGTCTTGAATGATAATTCTTCATTTTAACTATAAGGTGTCGTGAGGACTTTCAAGCATCTAAAACCTTGGGGGGCAACCTATCTGCCTCTGGTACATGAACGTTGTTTCCATTCGTGAGATTGGGAAAATTTTCATAGACAACTTGTTCCACTATAACTTCTAGACTTATTTCTTTTTCCTCCCCTTCAGGGATTCCAATAATTCTGATATTGGAATGTTTCATGGCATCATTTATTTCCCTGATTCCGTTTTTGTGGCTTCTGGGCTGTCTGTTCCAGGCTTCCTCCTGATCCTTTCTCACTATTCATTTGTCCTCCAGATCACTAATTCTATCTTCTGTCTAAAGCTAGTTACCCTAGATTTTAGAGATTTTAGATTAGATTGGAACTCATTGGGAGCATTTTGAACATCATCCGTGGTGGCTTTCAGTTCTGCCCTAAAATTATGAACATCATCCCTCGTGGCTTTCAGTTCTGCCCTAATCAATTCCGTTTGCTCATCCATGGCTTTCTCCAACTTAGCTATTGTCTGGATAATTGTTAGCCTGAATTCCTTTTCCGACATATTGTCTATGTCGATAGCCATTAGCTCTGTTGCAGAAGGTCCATCCTCTGTATTTTTCTTCTGTTGGGCATTCCTCCTCCTAGTCATTTTGGTAAGAGATGACTGAACAGATGCAGCTGGATGTATCAATTGTGGTGCAGTCAACGTGCACCCTGGAACGCTTCTTTGCAATCAGGATTCCCCAACCAAATGAGAGAAAAAAGAAAAGAAAAAGAAATAGAGAAGAAGGAAAAAAAAAGAAAAGAAAATGGAGGGAGAGAGAGAGAGAGAGACAGGAAAAAAAGGGAAAATAAAAGAGAAGACTCAGCCCAAATGGGCCCCAAGGTAAAATTTATGAAGTATACAAACAAGAACAGACAAATGAAAAGATTGATAAAACTATATGACAAGAGAAAATATATATAAAAATATATAACTATATATATATATATATATATATATACACATATATCACATATATAAAACTTATACTTGGGGTTCTTTTTGATGAGGTTCTTCCTTTTTTTTTTGCTTTTATATAAGTTTTATATACTATTAGGACAAACATAAATACACAGAAACACTGGAGGAAGGAAACGATGGGAGAGTGGTTATAAATTCTCAGTGTTGTAGAGGAAGGTTATTTTGATTCTTCCTGGATGTATCTTTATGTTTTTGTTAAGGGACTCAACTTTCCGAAGATAAAGTGGGATTAAAAATTGGTTTGCCTATAGGGGTAGCATTGAGTGGGGAAAGGGGATTACCTTGAATTTTAACTCTATATGTATATTAGAAAATAAAAATTACAAAAGAATAAACTAGACTAAACCAAATTAAAAACAAAAAAATTTAAAAAATAGAAAAGTGTTCTACTGTGTCTCTGGTTTCTACCTCATTGATCTCTGCTCTAATCTTGATTATTTCCCTTCTTGCATGTGGAGTTGGTTTGATTTGTTGTTGATTCTCCAGTTCTTTAAGGTGTAGAGAGAGCTGGTGTATTCTGGATTTTTCAATTTTTTTGAGGCAGTCTTGGTTGGCTATGTATTTTCCCCTTAGAACCGACGTTGCTGTATCCCATAGGTTTTGGACCAAAGTGTCTTCATTCTCATTGGTTTCCATGAATTGTTTAAATTCATCTTTGATTTCCTGGTTGATCCAAGCATTCTTAAGCAAGGTGGTATTTAGCTTCCAGGTGTTTGAGTTCCTTCTGAACTTTTCCTTGTGATTGAGTTCCAATTTCAAAGCATTGTGATCTGAGAATATGCAGGGAAAAATGTCAGTCTTTTGGTATCAGTTGAGTCCTGCTTTGTGACCCAGTATGTGGTCTATTCTGGAGAAGGCTCCATGTGCACTTGAGAAGAAAGAGTATTCTGTTGTTTTAGGGGGGGGGAATGTTCTGTATATGTCTATGAGGTCCATCTGGTCCAACGTTTCATTCAATGCTCCTATTTCTTCATTAATTTTCTGCTTTGATGATCTGTCTATTTCTGAGAGAGGCTTATTAAGATCTCCTACTATTATTGTATTCATATCAATATGACTCTTTATCTTGATTAATAGTTTTCTTATGTAATTGGGTGCTCCCATATTGCGGGCATAAATATTCACAATTGTTAGATCATCTTGGCGGATAGTCCCTTTAGAATTATGTAGTGTCCTTCTGTATCTCTGACTACAGTCTTTAGTTTAAAATCTAATTTATCTGATATGAGAATCGCTACCCCGGCCTTTTTTTGAGGCCCATTGGCCTGAAAGATGCCTCTCCATCCCTTCACTTTCAGTCTGGGTGTATCCTTAGGTTCAAAATGGGTCTCTTGTAGACAACATATGGATGGGTCATCTCGCTTTATCCAATCTGCAACCCTGTGCCATTTTATGGGCACATTTAGGCCATTCACATTGAGAGTGATTATTGAGAGATAGGTTTTTATTGACATCGTGTTGCCTTTGAAGATTTTCTCTCTGTAGATTGTTTCTATATTTCTGTTCAATGATATTCTTAGGATTTTTTTTCTCTTTTATAGGACCCCCCCCTTAATATTTCCTGCAGTGTCGGCTTGGTGGATATATAGTCTTTTAAGCCTTGCCAGTCTTGGAAACTCTTGATCTCTCCCTCCATCAATGAAACTAGAAGCTGGTTTTTTGAAAGAATCAATAAGATCGATAAACCATTGGCCACACTAATCCAAAAGAAAAGAGAGAAAGCCCAAATTAATAAAATTATGAATGAAAAGGGAGAGATCACAACACCACGGAAATAGAAACAATCATCAGAAATTATTACCAACAGCTATATACCAATAAGCTAAGCAACCTAGATGAAATGGATGCATTCCTGGAAAACGACAAACTCCCAAAATTGAACCAGGAAGAAATAGACAACCTGAATAGACTGATATCTAGTAATGAGATTGAAGCAGTGATCAAAAACCTCCCAAAAATCAAGAGCCCAGGACCTGACGGATTCCCTGGGGAATTCTACCAAACTTTCAATGAAGAAATAACACCAATTTTCCTGAAGCTGTTCCAAAAAATTGAAGCAGAAGGAAAACTTCCAGACACTTTTTCTGAAGCCAGCATTACCCTGATCCCCAAACCAGGCAAAGACCCTACCAAAAAGGAGAATTTCAGACCAATATCACTGATGAATATGGATGCAAAGATTCTCAACAATATCCTAGCAAAGAGGATCCAGCAGCACATTCAAAAGATTATCCACCATGACAAGGTGGGATTCATCCCTGGGTTGCAAGGTTGGTTCAACATTCGCAAATCAGGGGCGCCTGGGTGGCTCAGTGGGTTAAGCTGCTGCCTTTGGCTCAGGTCATGATCTCGGGGTCCTGGAATCGAGTCCCACATCGGGCTCTCTGCTCAGCAGGGAGCCTGCTTCCCTCTCTCTCTCTCTCTCTGCCTGCCTCTCTATCTACTTGTGATCTCTCTCTGTCAAATAAATAAAATAAAAATCTTAAACATTCGCAAATCAATCAATGTGGTAGAAAAAATCAATAAGAAAATAGAAAAGAACCACATGGTCTTCTCAATTGGTGCAGAAAAAGCATTTGACAAAATCCAGCATCCATTCCTGATGAAAACGCTTCAAAGTATAGGGATGGAGGGAACATTCCTGAACTTCATAAAATCTATCTATGAAAGACAAACAGCAAATATCATCCTCAATGGGAAAAAGTTTGCAGCCTTCCCGTTGAGATCAGGAACACGACAAGGATGCCCACTCTCACCACTCTTGTTCAACATAGTATTAGAAGTTCTAGCAACGGCAATCAGACAACAAAGAGAAATAAAAGGTATCCAAATTGGCAAGGAAGAAGTCAAACTCTCTCTCTTCGCAGATGACATGATTCTTTATATGGAAAACCCCAAAGACTCCACCTCCAAACTACTAGAACTCATACAGCAATTCAGTAACGTGGCAGGATACAAAGTCAATGTACAGAAATCAGTGACTTTCTTATACACTAACAATGAAAATACAGAAAGGGAAATTAGAGAAACGATTCCATTTACTATAGCACCAAGAACCATAAGATACCTGGGAATAAACCTAACCAAAGAAGTAAAGGAACTGTACTCGAGGAACTACAGAACACTCATGAAAGAAATTGAAGAAGACACAAAAAGATGGAAGACTGTTCCATGCTCTTGGATTGGAAGAATAAACATTGTTAAAATGTCTATACTGCCTAGAGCAATCTATACTTTTAATGCCATTCCGATCAAAATTCCACCGGTATTTTTCAAAGAGCTGGAGGAAATAATCCTACAATTTGTATGGAATCAGAAGAGACCCCGAATTGCTAAGGAAATGTTGAAAAACTAAAACAAAACCGGCGGCATCACGTTACCTGATTCCAAGCTTTACTGCAAAGCTGTGATCACCAAGACAGCATGGTACTGGCATAAAAACAGACTCATAGTCCAGTGGAACAGAGTGGAGAGCCCAGATATGGATCCTCAACTCTATGGTGAAATAATCTTCGATAAAACGGGAAAAAATATTCAATGAAAAAAAGACAGTCTCTTCAATAAATGGTGCTGGGACAACTGGACAGCGATATGTAGAAGAATGAAACTTGACCATTCTCTTACACCTTACACAAAGACAAACTCAAAATCGATAAAAGACCTCAACGTGAGACAGGAATCCATCAGAATCCTACAGGAGAACATAGGCAGTAACCTCTTCGATATCAGACACAGCAACTTCTTTCAAGATATGTCACCAAAGGCCAGGGAAACAAAAGCGAAAATGAACTTTTGGGACTTCATCAGGATCAAAAACTTCTGCACAGCAGAGGAAACAATCAACAAAACAAAAAGGCAACCCAGGGAATGGGAGAAGATATTAGCAAATGACAGTACAGACAAAAGATTGATATCCAGGATCTATAAAGAACTCCTCAAACTGAACACACACAAAAAAACAGATAATCATATCAAAAAATGGGCTGAAGATATGAACAGACACTTCTCCAATGAAGACATACAAATGGCTATCAGACACATGAAAAAATGTTCATCATCACTAGCCATCAGGGAGTTTCAAATTAAAACAACATTGAGATACCACCTGACACCAGTTAGAATGGCCAAAATTAGCAAGACAGGAAACAACGTGTGTTGGAGAGGATGTGGAGAAAGGGGAACCCTCTTACACTGTTTTTGGGAATGCAAGTTAGTGCAGCCACGTTGGAGAACAGTGTGGAGATTCCTGAAGAAATTAAGAATAGAGCTTCAGTATGACCCTGCAATTGCACTGCTGGGTATTTACCCCAAAGATACAGATGTAGTGAAAAGAAGGGCCATCTGTAGCCCAATATTTATTGCAGCAATGGCTACGGTCGCCAAACTGTGGAAAGAACCAAGATGCCCTTCAACGGATGAATGGATAAGGAAGATGTGGTCCATATACACAATGGAGTATTATGCCTCCATCAGAAAGGATGAATACCCAACTATTGTAGCAACATGGACGGGACTGGAAGAGATTTTGATGAGCGAAGTAAGTCAAGCAGAGAGAGTCAAGTATCATATGGTCTCAGTTATTTGTGAAGCGTAACAAATAACATGGAGGACATGGGGAGATGGAGAGGAGAGGGAGTTGACGGAAACTGGAAGGGGAGATGAACCATGAGAGACTATGGACTCTGAAAAACAACCAGAGGGTTTTCAAGGGGTGGGGGGGTAGGAGGTTGAGGAACCAGGTGGTGGGTAATAGGGAGGGCACGTCTTGCATGGAGCAGAGGGTGTGATGCCAAAACAATGAACACTGTTATGCTGTAAATAAACAAATTAAAAAAAAAGAAAAAAAGAAAATAAAATAGAAAAGCAAAAGAAAAACACGGGTGTATGTATCAAAAAGTTCAGGTTAAAAGGTTATTAAGGGATTTGATGTACTGGACATCTCAATGTAATGGTAAATAGGTTAAAAAATTATCTATATGTAGTAAAAAAAAAGAACCAGAATAGTGGTAGAAATAAAAATAAAAGTTGTATTTATGAAGTAGTGGTGGTTGTTCTCTTGTCGTCGTCTTTTTCTTTCACCCTTCAGAGTTGATTTTCTGGGGGAGGGGCCTGCCACGTGGGTTTTAGGCAATGATGTTCCCTGAGTTAGATCCTCCACCCCCCTCAAGGGAGTGGGCACTGAGGAAACCGTTTTTTTCTTCAGGCTTTTGTCCACTGGAGGTTTTTATGTTCTTTCATCTGTTTCCTCTCGCCTTGACAGCTTTTGATGGTTTTTAGAGGTTTAGAGGAGAGCAAACTGCACCCAGACCTCTTTCTCAGAGAGAAGCCTCAGAATGCTCTGCAGAGCTGCTGGCAGAGTAGTTTCTGTGTCACAGTCCTTGGGGTTGCAGGATCTCCTCCTTGTACCCAATACCACGGCAGCCGTGGCTGTCTGGGCAGCTCCAGACAGTCAGAGAGGTTTCAAGCAGCGATCGCACACTGAGATTTTCCCACTGGCCTGGGCTGGGAATGCCTGGTTTTTCAGGATGCCAGAGCTCCCAGCTAGCACCTGTGCGCACCTCTCCCAGGGGAGGGTGTAGGATGCGTGAGTCTCAGGAATGCCGTCTGGTCATGCTCCCAGCCCCTCACAGGACCCGGACCCCACACATTCTCAGACACGCTGGCGGCTCAGGGCGCTGGGGGCTCAGGGACCAAGACCTGGTTTCTCCACAGCACTCTCTCTGGCTCAGCACCAGGGGAGGCTGTCCTGAGTCCGGGAACTTAAGCCCTGTCCCTAACTGCCCCGATTCCCACAATTTCCCCACATGATGCTTTGCTCTTTTTTTTTTTTTTTTTTTTTTTGAGTGCTTTCATCAAGACGCCAAGCTAATGCTGGACCCCAGATGCAGGCACTCTCGTACTGGGTATTACTTTCCAATCGGTCGCCTCTGCTGGCTCCCTCCCCCTTTTGTTTATCTTCTGATATCAAGTCTGACGTTCCCACCCTGCTTTACCTGCCACTGGCAAATTCTGCACCTGTAGAGATCGAGACGAGTGAAATTCTGATCTCGGGCTGATTTCTTTGGTAGGTAAACAGCTCACTTTAGGGTACAGGTTGAAACGGCGCCTCCTACTTCCCCGGCAACTTGACTCTCGAGTCCATAATTCTTCTAATTTCTTCCCTCAGCTGGGAAGACACTGACTTATGGGTGGCTGACTGAATTGCCATTTCTTCTTATGGAAGCATAAACGCTTTGGTAGGCACTTATCTCAGAGTATCCAATCAGCCTAGCGTCCGTCCTTGTTCTAACTACTTTCTTCAGCTGGGAAGTCACTGCTACTTATGAATGTTTGCCTTAAAAGCCATTATAGGTTTTGGAAGCATAAGGGCCTTGGCGTGCACTTAGCTCTGAGTATACAACCTGCCTCGAGTCCATCCTTGCTGTATCTTCTTTCCTCAACTGGGAACACAGTGCCATTTGTGGGTGTCCGCCTGAATTGCCATTCCACGTTGTGGAAGCATAAACAATTTGGCAGGAAATTATCTCAGAGTATCCCATCAGCCTAGCATCCGTCCTTGTTCTAACTTCTTTCCTCAGATGGGAACACAATGCCACATGTGAGTGTCTACCTTACGAGCGATTATATGTCTTGGAAGCATAAGGGCCTTGGCGTGCACTTAACTGAGAGTATCCAACTTGCCTAGCACCTGTCCTTGTTCTAACTTCTTTCCTCAACTGGGAAAACACTGCCATTTAATGGGTTTTTGTATTAAGCGGGATTATAAATTTTGGAAGCAAAAGGGCCTTGGCATGCTCATAACTCAGAGTATCCAACCAGCCTAGAGTCCGTCTTTTTTCTAACTTCTTTTCTCAACTGGGAACACTCTGTCACATATGAGTGTTTGCCTTAAGACCGATTATATGTTTTGGAATATAATTGCCTTGGCGTTCACTTAACTTAGAGTATCCAACCTGCCCAGTGTCTGTCCCTTTTCTAACTTCTTTCCTCAACTGGGAAAGCACTGCCATTTATGAGTGTTGGCCTTAAGAGCGTTTATAAGTTTTTGGAAGCAAAAGAGCCTTGGCGTGTACTTAACTCAGAATAAAAAACCGGCCTCGAGTCCGTTCTTTTTCTAAATTCTTTCCTCAACTGGGAACACTCTGCCACATAAGAGTGTTAGACTTTGAACGATTATGTTTTGGAAGCATAAGGGACTTGGCCTGCACTTAACTCACAGTATCCAACCAGCCTAAAGTCCATCTTTGTTCTAACTTCTTTTCTCAACTGGGAGCACTCTGCCACATGTGAGTACTAGCCTTAAGAGCGATGACATGTTTTGGAAGCATAAGGGTCTTGTCGTGCACATACCACAGTATATCCAACCTGCTTAGCATTTGTCCTTGTTCTAACTTCTTTTCTCAACTGGGAAAATACTGCCATTTAATGGGTTTTCGTATTAAGTGCGATTATATATTTTGGAAGTATAAGGGCCTTGGTTTCACTTAACTAGATTATCCAACCTGTTTAGCATCTGTCCTTGTTCTACCTTCTTTCCTCAACTGGGAAAACAGTGCTATTTAGGAGTGTTCGCCTTAAGAGCGTTTCCATGTTTTGGAAGCATAAGGGCTTTGGCATTCACTTAACTCAGAGTAAACAACCAGCCTCGAGTCGGTTCTTGTTCTAACTTCTTTCCTCAACTGGGCACACTAGCCACATGAGAGTGTTAGTCTTCAGAACAAATATATATTTTGGAAGCATAAGGGCCTTGGAGTGCCCTTAACTCAGAGAATCCAACCTGCCTAGAGTCTGTCCTGGTTCTAACTTTTTCCTCAACTGGGAAAACACTGCCATTTAGGAGTGTTGGCATTAAGAGCGTTTATAAGTTTTGGAAGCATAAGGGCCTTGACGTGCCCTTAACTCAGAGTATCCAAACAGCCTAGAGTCCGTCCTTGTTCTAACTTCTTTTCTCAACTAGGAACACTCTGCCACATATGAGTGTTAGCCTTAAGAGTGATTATATGGGGGTGCCTGGTAGGCTCAGTGGGTTAAAGCCTCTGCCTTTGGCTCAGTTCATGATCTCAGGGTCCTAAGATCGAGCCCCGCGTCTGGCTCTCCACTCAGTGGAGAGCGGCCTTCCTCCTCTCTCTCTCTCTGCCTGCTTCTCTGCCTACTTGTGATCTCTGTCTGTCAAATAAATAAATAAAATCTTTAAAAAAAAGAGTGATTATATGTTTTGGAATCATAAGGGCCTTGTCTTGCACCTAACTGAGAATATCCAACCTGCCTAGCATCTGTCCTTGTTCTAACTTCTTTCCTCAACTGGGAAAACACTGCATTTAATTAGTTTTTGTATTAAGTGGGATTATACATTTTGGAAGCATAAGGGCCTGGCATGCACTTAACTCAGAATATCCAAACAGCCTACTTCCAACTTCTTGTTCCAACTTCTTTTCCAACTGGGAACATTAGCCACATAAGAGTGTTAGCCTTCAGTACGATTATATGTTTTGGAAGCATAAGGGCCTTGGTGTGCACTCTACTCAGAGTATCCAACTTCTTTTCTCTCTAAAATAACCCTCATTTCCAGAGATAGCCAAATCAGGACTAATTTACTTGAAAAACAAGTCCACTTTTAACAAACCTGGCCTAATTATTTACATAAGCTCAGCAAGAACAGTGAGTGTGACCGTATAGATCTTTTAGAATCTGCTTTGATGGAACGTTTTAGAAGGAGAAGAATCTCTTGGTTGAACTTTTAGTAGCCTCTCCAGGCCAGAAGCCAAGCCACGTACTTGCCATCAGACATGCCTGTAATCCCTGTCAACTTGGGCAACCTGAGGCCCTGCCTCTGCCAGGGAGTGACATTCTTTACTCACCTGGTAAGGCTGCTGGGAACTCTGTAAGCAAGGTATCAGGCCAACAGTTCCAAAGGGCTTTATGGCTCCAGGTTTCATAAAGTCGACCTTCGTTCCTTTAAACTGTCTGGTCATATCTGAGTCTTTTCAAATGTGACATCCCAGTCAAAGCCTTGGTAAAATAACCAGTTTCCAATGCTGACCTGTTACAAGGAGAACAGATTCTTATTGAACTTACACAAATGACTGCTTGTCCAGGAAGAAAGCATACTTGCTGAGACCTTTTGGTTTCAGAGGGTCCAGACAGAGAAGTGTTGAAGGCCTTGATTTGTTTACAAATGAGTACTTTTTAAAAAATATTTTATTTATTTATTTTACACAGAGAGAGATCACAAGCAGAGCAGCAGACAGAGAGAGAGGGAGAAGCAGGCTACCTGTGGAGCAGAGAGCCCAATGCGGGGCTCGATCCCAGGACCCTGAGACCATGACCTGAGCCGAAGGCAGCGGCTTAACCCACTGAGCCACCCAGGCACCCCTACAAATGAGTACTTTTACATCTCTATAAGTTACAGGTAACTTAAGGGAAAAGTATCCCTAGTCTAGAGGAGCAAACGTTACAGAACCAGTAATGTTTAAAATAAGACAAAACATTAAGAGACACAACACTTTAACCTTTCAGTTCATCTAGTCCCATGTTACTAATTCGGGTTTAGTCCGAATGTAGCCCTTACTTCTGTAAATTTTTACCCATTTCAATTCCCAGGATTTTAACATATCAAAGACCTGTATTTGTCCTGAAAGTCTTCCCATGGGAATTTCCTTTAAGGCCAAATTCATCTTACAAGAGTACTAAAACAATTACAAATGACAAAAACTCAGAATACATAGGGTTAAATATCAAGTGATGACCCTTATCAAAACATTAAACTCTAGTAAATGTATAGAACATCTAGAGTAGCTACAGCCTTTACCCAAGGTTTATCATTGGTTTAGCAGCCCTTACTGAGTAACTTAGTATATCAAGGGAAAGTCTTAGGAGTCAAAGAGACCTCATTTACAATTTAGATCTTGTCGACAATTGCTAAAACCTTAGAAAGTTTTAAAACACATGCCTAAATATAATTAGGGATATTAAACACCTGATTAAAAAAAACATAGAAACTGAATTTTCTGGGCAGGCAAAAAGAGAAAACCATAACATTCTTTTTTTTTTTTTTTTTAACAGATCTATTAACCTAAGAACATTTGCCCTTTTAAACAGAGAGGAAACCACCTATTTTAGACCAGTGTCTTTCCTTTCTTTTCTTCCCCTAAGATAGTGAGTTCTCAGGGTTTCCCTTCCATCTTAATGATGTCGCAGACAAAGGGAGAGGGATCTTTCAGATGCTGTCCTGCTCGCGTCCCTCAGGGAACTTAGGAGCATCTTAGCTAAGGTCTGTCCTTAGAAACCCCGGGCCAGTCTACTCCGTGGAATAGATGAACGTTATGCCGTATGACACCCCGCGAGACTCAGGGTGCAGCTCACTCAGACTCCGTAGCCGAAGCGGTGGAGCCATACAGACACATTCGCACAGTCAGGCACTCTTCCGATTCAAACAGGTTGGACACCCTCCCCTTTGGGTATCCCAGGCTAATGGGAGGTGATCAGTCTTCCCTCCCATTCTTTAGGAATGGGTCTGGCTCTGACAGTGGCCTCAGGGCTGTTTTTCTCTCTTTTTACATAACTCCTACTTTTTACACACAGAGTTGCTTTTCTCATTTCCATCAGTCTTAATTACACTTAACAGAATTTTGTACTTTTAGAAATACCTTAACCTCTACTGAAGATTAAATATGAACCAATTGTGAACTGTTACAACAGGATTCTTTCGATGGCAAATTTATCAATCCGTTAAGCACAAAACATGTTTACCAACAGATTTCAAAAGCACAAACTTAGTTCCAGCAACCAGTGCTCTAGCATTTTATCCCATTTGGTTTAAAGTTTCAGGTTAGCGAAGACTTTGAAAGCTATTTTAACAATTACCCATTCAACTTTGAGACAGACAATGAACCATCAGTTTAGTCATCTCTTTGCTAACAGATTTCAACAGATTTCAACAGATTTTAACCCAGATTTTAACAAATAACAGGAGCTTATTTGACCTTCAGTGAACTTTGAATTTCCACATCTACTGCTGATAACTTAAAAGACATGTATATCTTAATTAGACCAACAAGCTTAACTTAGTTCAAATACTGATTTACGTTCCTCCTGGGCCCACTCCACTTGGAATGTTTACCTGCGTCACGGGTGGGAAGATATGCAGTGGGGGGTGTTTAAGTCCAGGGGGTGCTCTTCTTGCTCCTTGACAGTGAAGAGAGAAGGGGCCATGGTGCATGATCGAGAGGCTAGTCATGCAGGCGGCACGCACGTTGGGGTGCAGAAACACGAGAAGCGGGAGACAGAAGAAACAAAGTGCTGCCAGGAGGCAGAGAAAGGTTTCCCGGTTTTAGAGCTTATCAACTCCAACAGAGGAGCAGACACCGTGCTTTCCCCCCAGCAAGGTGAAGGGGCTAGGAGATCTCCATTGGGCCAGAGAGGGTAAGGAATGTCCCCGAAACAAAGTTGTTTCGGCAGCTGATTGGGAATATTACTTAAAGTCTCTGTCACGAGTTAGACTAACCCCAGTTGGCTCCAGTTATAGCCCTTAAGAGTAGGAGTTCCCTTACTCTCTGTTTGCCCCATTCCTTCAAACACAACAAACAGCACAGCAGACTACAAAGAAAGACAACTGAACACCCAGTGACCCTTACTCAGAGCTGCTGGTGGGGGCGCCCCGGCCCCTTACAGATGATGGTGTTAGGTAAAAGGTTTAAGCCAGGAGGGATGATCTTAGATCATATCTTGCCAGACCAAAATGTAAGGTATTTGGTCAGGGAGGCTGTGTGGTTTTTCTCTGAAAATGATGGCCTTAACCTGTAAGATAATAGGTAGTTGAAAAGTTCCCTCTCAGGGCCATTTGACATTAAGGGATGGCCATTCAGACATGCAGAATGTCCAAAACATTCCCTTTCTTATTTTTTTTTCATTTTATTTATTTTTTTTCAGCGTAACAGTACTCATTCTTTTTGCACAACACCCAGTGCTCCATGCAAAACGTGCCCTCCCCATCACCCACCACCTGTTCCCCCAACCTCCCACCCCTGACCCTTCAAAACCCTCAGGTTGTTTTTCAGAGTCCATAGTCTCTTATGGTTCGACTCCCCTCCCCAATGTCCATCGCCCGCTCCCCCTCTCCCAATCCCACCTCCCCCCAGCAACCCCCAGTTTGTTTTGTGAGATTAAGAGTCATTTATGGTTTGTCTCCCTCCCAATCCCATCTTGTTTCATTTATTCTTCTCCTATTCCCCTACCCCCCCATGTTGCTTCTCCATGTCCTCATATCAGGGAGATCATATGATAGTTGTCTCTCTCCGATTGACTTATTTCACTAAGCATGATACGCTCTACTTCCATCCATGTCGTCGCAAATGGCAAGATTTCATTTCTTTTGATGGCTGCATAGTATTCCATTGTGTATATATACCACATCATCTTTATCCATTCATATGTTGATGGACATCTAGGTTCTTTCCATAGCTTGGCTATTGTAGACATTGCTGCTATAAATATTCGGGTGCACGTGCCCCTTCAGATCACTGTTTGTATCTTTAGGGTAAATACCCAGTAGTGCAATTGCTGGGTCATAGGGTAGATCTATTTTCAACATTTTGAGGAACCTCCATGCTGTTTTCCAGAGTGGTTGCACCAGCTTGCATTCCCACCAACAGTGGAGGAGGGTTCCCCTTTCTCCACATCATCGCCAGCATCTGTCATTTCCTAACTTGTTAATTTTAGCTATTCTGACTGGTGTGAGGTGATATCTCATGGTGGTTTTGATTTGTATTTCCCTGATGCCGAGTGACGTGGAGCACTTTTTCATGTGTCTGTTGGCCATCTGGATGTCTTCTTTGCAGAAATGTCTGTTCATGTCCTCTGCCCATTTCTTGATTGGATTGTTTGTTCTTTGGGTGTTGAGTTTGCTAAGTTCCTTATAGATTTTGGATACTAGCCCTTTATCTGATATGTCGTTTGCAAATATCTTCTCCCATTCTGTCAGTTGTCTTTTGGTTTTGTGAACTGTTTCCTTTGCTGTGCAAAAGCTTTTGATCTTGATGAAGTCCCAATAGTTCATTTTTGCCCTTGCTTCCCTTGCCTTTGCTGCTTTTCCTAGGAAGATGTTGCTGCGGCTGAGGTCGAAGAGGTTGCTGCCTGCATTCTCCTCAAGGATTTTGATGTATTCCTTTCTCACACTGAGGTCCTTCATCCATTTGGAGTCTATTTTCGTGTGTGGTGTAAGGAAGTGGTCCAATTAAATTTTTCTGCATGTGGCTGTCCAATTCTCCAAGCACCATTTATTGAAGAGGCTGTCTTTTTTCCATTGGACATTCTTTCCTGCTTTGTCGAAGATGAGTTGACCATAGAGTTGAGGGTCGATTTCTGGGCTCTCTATTCTGTTCCACTGATCTATGTGTCTGTTTTTGTGCCAGTACCATGCTGTCTTGGTGATGACAGCTTTGTAATAGAGCTTGAAGTCCGGAATTGTGATGCCACCAACTTTGGCTTTGTTCTTCAATATTCCTTTGGCTATTCGAGGTCTTTTCTGGTTCCATATAAATTTGAGGATTATTTGTTCCATTTCTTTGAAAAAAATGGATGGTATTTTGATAGGGATTGCATTAAATGTGTAGATTGCTTTAGGTAGCATAGACATTTTCACAATATTTATTCTTCCAATCCAGGAGCATGGAAGATTTTTCCATTTTTTTGTGTCTTCCTCAATTTCTTTCATGAGTACTTTATAATTTTCTGTGTATAGATTCTTAGTCTCTTTGGTTAGGTTTATTCCTAGGTATCTTATAGTTTTGGGTACAATTGTAAATGGGATTGACTCCTTAATTTCTCTTTCTTCAGTCTTGTTGTTGGTGTACAGAAATGCAACTGATTTCTGTGCATTGATTTTATATCCTGACACTTTACTGAATTCCTGGACAAGTTCTAGCAATTTTGGAGTGGAGTCTTTTGGGTTTTCCACATATAGTATCATATCATCTGCGAGGAGTGATAGTTTGACTTCTTCTTTACCAATTTGGATGCCTTTAATTTCTTTTTGTTGTCCGATTGCTGAGGCTAGGACTTCTAGTACTATGTTGAATAGCAGTGGTGATAATGGACATCCCTGCCGTGTTCCTGACCTTAACGGAAAAGCTTTCAGTTTTTCTCCATTGAGAATGATATTTGCGGTGGGTTTTTCATAGATGGCTTTGATAATATTGAGGTATGTGCCCTCTATCCCTATACTTTGAAGAGTTTTGACCAGGAAGGGATGCTGTACTTTGCCAAATGCTTTTTCAGCATCTATTGAGAGTATCATATGGTTTTTGTTCTTTCTTTTATTAATGTGTTGCATCACATTGATTGATTTGCGGATGTTGAACCAACCCTGCAGCCCTGGAATAAATCCCAGTTGATCGTGGTGAATAATCCTTTTAATGTACTATTGAATCCTATTGGCTAGTATTTTGGCGAGAATTTTTGCATCTGTGTTCATCAAGGATATTGGTCTGTAGTTCTTTTTTTTTAACTGGGATCCTTGTCTGGTTTTGGGATCAAGGTGAAGTTGGCCTCATCAAATGAGTTTGGAAGTTTTCCTTCCCTTTCTATTTTTTGGAACAGTTTCAGGAGAATAGGAATGAGTTCTTCTTTAAATGTTTGGTAGAATTCCCCTGGGAAGCCGTCTGGCCCTTGGCTTTTGTTGGTTTGGAGATTTTTGATGACTGTTTCAATCTCCTTACTGGTTATGGGCCTGTTCAGGTTTTCTATTTCTTCCTGGTTCAGTTGTAGTAGTTTATATGTCTCTAGGAATGCATCCATTTCTTCCAGATTGTCCAATTTGTTGGCGTAGAGTTGCTCATAGTATGTTCTTATAATTGTCTGTATTTCTTTGGTGTTAGTTGTGATCTCTCCTCTTTCATTCATGATTTTATTGATTTGGGTCCTTTCTCTTTTCTTTTTGATGAGTCTGGCCAGGGGTTTATCAATCTTATTGATTCTTTCAAAGAACCAGCTCCTAGTTTCATTGATTTTTTCTATTGTTTTTTTGGTTTCTATTTCATTGATTTCTGCTCTGATCTTTATGATTTCTCTTCTCCTGCTGGGTTTAGGGTTTCTTTCTTGTTCTTTCTCCAGCTCCTTTACGTGTAGGGTTAGGTTGTGTACTTGAGACCTTTCATGTTTCTTGAGGAAGGCTTGTACCGCTATATATTTTCCTCTCAGGACTGCCTTTGCTGTGTCCCACAGATTTTGAACTGTTGTGTTTTCATTATCATTTGTTTCCATGAATTTTTCCAATTATTCTTTAATTTCCTGGTTGACCCATTCATTCTTTAGAAGGATGCTGTTTAGTCTCCATGTATTTGGGTTCTTTCCAGCTTTCCTCTTGTGATTGAGTTCTAGCTTCAGAGCATTGTGGTCTGAAAATATGCAGGGAATGATCCTAATCTTTTGATACCGTTTGAGACCTGATTTGTGACCCAGGGTGTGATCTATTCTGGAGAAGGTTCCATGTGCACTAGAAAAGAATGTGTATTCTGTTGCTTTGGGATGAAATGTTCTGAATAGATCTTTGATGTCCATCTGGTCCAGTGTGTCATTTAAGGCCTTTATTTCCTTGTTGATCTTTTGCTTGGACGATCTGTCCATTTCAATGAGGGGAGTGTTAAAGTCCCCTACTATTATTGTATTATTATTGATGTGTTTCTTTGATTTTGTTATTAATTTGTTGATATAGTTGGCTGCTCCCACGTTAGGGGCATAGATATTTAAAATTGTTAGATCTTCTTGTTGGACAGACCCTTTGAGTAGGATATAGTGTCCTTCCTCATCTCTTATTATAGTCTTTGGCTTAAAATCTAATTGATCTGATATAAGGATTGCCACCCCAGCTTTCTTCTGATGCCCCTTAGCATGGTAAATTGTTTTCCACCCCCTCACTTTCAATCTGGAGGTGTCTTCGCGTCTAAAATGAGTTTCTTGTAGGCAACATATAGATGGGTTTTGTTTTTTTATCCATTCTGATACCCTGTGTCTTTTGACTGGGGCATTTATCCCATTAACATTCAGGGTAACTATTGAGAGATATGAATTTAGTGCCATTATTAGCCTGTAAGGTGACTGTTACCGTATATTGTCTCTGTACCTTTCTGATCTACTACTTTTAGGCTCTCTCTTTGCTTAGAGGACCCCTTTCAATATTTCCTGTAGAGCTGGTCTGGTGTTTGCAAATTCTTTCAGTTTTTGTTTCTCCTGGAAGCTTTTTATCTCTCCTTCTATTTTCAATGATAGCCTAGCTGGATAGAGTATTCCTGGCTGCATGTTTTTCTCGTTGAGTGCTCTGAATATATCATGCCAGCTCTTTCTGGCCTGCCAGGTCTCTGTGGATAAGTCTGCCGCCAATCTAATATTTTTACCATTGTATGTTACAGACTTCTTTTCTCGGGCTGCTTTCAGGATTTTCTCTTTGTCACTAAGACTTGTCAATTTTACTATTAGGTGACGGGGTGTGGGCCTATTCTTGTTGACTTTGAGGGGGGTTCTCTGCATCTCCTGGATTTTAATGCTTGTTCCCTTTGCCATATTAGGGAAATTCTCTCCAATAATTCTCTCCAATAGACCTTCTGCTCCCCTCTCTGTTTCTTCTTCTTCTGGAATCCCAATTATTCTAATGTTGTTTCGTTGTATGGTGTCACTTATCTCTCGAATTCTCCCCTCATGGCCCAGTAGCTGTTTGTCCCTCTTTTGTTTGGCTTCTGTATTCTCTGTCATTTGGTCTTCTATATCACTAATTCTTTCTTCTGCCTCATTGATCCTAACAGTGAGAACCTCCATTTTTGATTGCACCTCATTAGTTGCTTTTTTGATTTCTACTTGGTTAGATTTTAGTTCTTTAATTTCTCCAGAAAGGGCTTTAATATCTCCAGAGAGGGTTTCTCTAATATCTTCCATGCCTTTTTCGAGCCCGGCTAGAATGTTCAGAATCGTCATTCTGAACTCTTGATCTGACATATTACCAATGTCTGTGTTGATTAGGTCCCTAGCCTTCGGTACTGTCTCTTGTTCTTTTGTTTGTGGTGATTTTTTCTGCCTTGTCATTTTGTCCAGAAAAGAGGATATGAAGGAGCAAATAAACTACTAAAAGGGTGGCAAAGACTCCAGAAAAATGCGCTGTAACCAAATGAGAAGAGACCCCAAATTGTGCTGGGGAGAAAGGGGATAAAAAGAGGGTCAGAAAAAAAAAAGAAAAAAATTTAAAAAATAAAACAAATGAAAAAAATATAAAAAAGAAAGAAAAAATATATATATTTAGATAAGCTAGTCAAAAAACGTTAAAACAAAGGGTAAAAGTTTTAAAACATTTAGCAGAAGAAGAAAAAATAAAAAAGAAAAAAAATTTGAAAAAAGAAAAAAAAATTAAGGTAGCCGCAAGACTGAAGAATCATGGGGAGAAAGCCATGAGTTCCGTGCTTTGCTTTCTCCTCCTCTGGAATTGCTCTGCTGTCTTAGAATTGAACCTACTTTCCTTGAGAGATGAACTTCATCCTGGCTAGATATTTTGTTGATCTTCTGGGGGAGGGGCCTGTTGTAGTGACTGTCAAGTGTCTTTGCCCGAGGCGGGATTGAACCTCCCTTACTGTCAGCCAGACTAAATAATCGGCTCGGGTTCTCTTTTGGGAACTTCTGTTCCCTGAATGCTTTCCGTAGAGTTCCGGAGGACGGGAATGAAAATGTCAGCCTCCTAGTCTCAGGCCCAGAGGAGCCGAGAGCCTGGGGCCCCACTCCTCAGTGCGCCCCCAGAGGACAGCACCCAATCACTCCCGTATCCCCAGCCTCTAGCCACGCTCCGAGCTCACCCAGCCCGCGACCAGTTCAAGGTAACCCTGAGCTGAGAGTTCAGTCCTTGGCTCTGTCTCTGCAGCCGGCTTCTCCGTTCTAATACCTGCGAGCTCTGTGACACTCCGACACCCCCGATCCTTCTGTGACCCTGCGGGACCTGGGGCCACGTTGACCCCGCATGGGCTTCACCCTGGTTTAGCCTCTGGAGCAATGTCCCTCAGTGGAACAGACTTTTAAAAGTCCTGATTTTGTGCTCCGTTCCTCCGCCGCTTGCCGGGAGCTGGCCCCTCCCCCCCGCGGTCTATCTTCCCGTCGTTTTAGATTCACTTCTCCGCCAGTCCTACCTTTCAGAAAGTGGTTGATTTTCTGTTTCTAGAGTTGCTGTTCTTCTTCTCTTCGCTCTCCCGTTGGATTTGTAGGTGTTTGCAATGTTTAGATAAGCTATCAAGCTGATTTCCTGCTACCTGATGTAGTCTCCGCCTGCCACTTCTCCGCCATCTTGACTCCTCCTCCGCAAAACATTCCCTTTCATACGTCAGTGCTCAGGTTAGGAGCTCTTTCCCTGATGTCCGAGAAGTGGTCAATCATCAAAGACAGAGGATTTGTCCACGTCTGTCCCATCATGTCCTCTGTCCACAGCAAGACAAATACACTTAGAACAATTAACAAGAACACACTCACAAGGACAAAGGATCCGGCACCGCGCCGAAGACAAAACTGGAAGGAAGCTAAGGGAGAAATCCAGCTGAACTGGCAGCCAGCTCTCTTCAGAGATGACGACCTTGTCCTCTGAACGAGAGAATGAGATGCCCCTCCCAAAAGCCCCCATGCACTTCTAACGCCCACCGGCCGGTCAGTCACACCACATCCACAGGCGCCGTTCCACTCACACACCTCTCAGGTTCCTTACCTCGCCCTCCAAACGGAGTCCACTGCAGACGTCGTCGGGGCCCTTTCTGTCAGGGACATCTCCCGCGACTACCAGTAACGGATTTTCCGGGGCCATAACCCGCTCCTTCCTGCCCGCGAGAATTCTCTATTTGGGACTTGGCAGAGGCCTGTTTCAGCCTCCCCGGCAGAGGACCTATTTCAGTCCTCCCCTCTTTGGAGACCTGTTTCAGTCTCTCCGGTCGAGGACCAGTTTCAGTCCTCCCCGCTCGGAGGCTGCCAAACCTCCTGCGGCGGTTCCTTTAGTTAAACCTCGGGATCGGGGTCATCTGTCTCCCCGAGGAGGGGTCTTAAGATCTCGGTGGAACCTCCACATGTTAGGGTACGGAGTCGACCACCCCTCAATGAGACAGAGAACACTCTCGATAATGCAAGTCACACTGCGAGGTTTATTTCCAGCAGGTATTTCAACAGATTTCAGCAAGTATCTGCCAGGTGCAGCGGGTTTCAACAAGGACCCCGAGCACTCAAAGCCAAGGGTTTATATAGCATTTTCAAGGAACTTTTTCATAGCTACATACATATCTTGTGCCGCACTTTGACATTTTAACTTTGTTTAACTTCTTGCCATACCGGCGTCACGCTGGCAGTTAAGTGAGATTTAGGTTCAAAAGAAATTTAACTTTATTTACCCTTCCCTCTGCATCAAGCTCCTTCAGTTTTATGGTGGTGAGGGCAACCTTATTCCTCAAGGAACAGAGATATTTGTCTCTGGAACCTGGGCTATTGAGAAGATGGCTTCTTTGTTGTAAATCACTAGGACATTTGTAAACCAAGGGAGACTCCTGTCTTGCTGGTTTGTGATCTCTGCAAGTTAACTATTTGTTTTTTATTAACATCTGGTCCTTGTGGCGCCACCACCTAATTGCTCTGGTGATATATGATTAAGTTGTTTTCCCAGGTGTTAGCTAGTTTCTCTCATCTCAAGTCACGTACCCAGTATTAGCCTGTTAGGGATGTTCAGTAAAATGGCCTTTCGGGCTTCAGAATGGCCATTCTTGTGCTAACCCACTCTTACAGTGCAAAGTGCCAGCTTTTGCTTTGTCAAGATGGCTGTACTTTTGTGAAGGCCACACTCAGGTGGGTACAGCCACACTTGGAGACTTAAGCCTACACTTAGGAGACTTAATCTTAAGTGCGATTATACGTTTTGGAAGCACAAGGGACTGGACGGGCACTTAACTCAGAGTATCCAACTGGCTTATAGTCTGCCTTTGTTCTAAGTTCTTTCCTGAACTAGGAACACACGGCCGCATATGCCTCTTTGCCTTCAGAACGTTTATACGTTTTGGAAGCATAAGGGCCTTAGCCTGCAGTTTACTTAGAGCTTCCAACTTGCTTAGAGTCTGCCTTGTTTCTGAGTTCTTTCCTGAACTGCGAACACACTGCCACTTATGAGACTTCGCCTTAAGAGCGATGATACGTTTTGGAAGTCTAAGGGACTTGGTGTGCACTTCATTCAGAGTATTCAACTTGCCTACAGTCTGTCCTTGTGCTAACTTCTTTCCTCAACTGGGAAAACACGGCCAGAATGGATTTTTGTATTAAGCGGGATTTTAGGTTTTGGAAGCAGAAGCACATTGGCGAGCACTGAACTCAGAGTCTCTAACTGGCATTAGAATCCGCCCTTGTTCTAACACCTTTCCTCAACTGGGAAAACACTGCCATCTATGAGTGTTCCTCTTCAGTGCGTTTGTAGGTTTTGGAAGCATAAGGGCCTTCCCTTGAACTTAACTCAGTGTATCCAACAGGCTTATAGTCTGCCCTTGTTCTAAGATCTTTCCTCACCTGGGAACTCACTGCCTCTTAGGAGATTTCACCTTAAGAGCGATGATACGTTCTGGAAGCAAAAGGGACTTGGCGTGCACTTCCCTTAGAGTACCCAACTTGCCTATAGTGCGGCCTTGTTCTAAATTCTTTCCACATCTGGGAACACACTGCCACTTATGAATCTTCACTTCAGATGGAGTTTACGTTTTGGAAGTTTAAGGGTCTTGGCGTGCACTTAACTCTGTGTATGCAACTTGCCTCTAGTGTGCCCAGGTTCTAACTTCTTTCCACAGCTGGGAACACGCTGCCACATATGAATCTTCACTTCAGATTGAGTTTAGGTTTTGGAAGCATAAGGGTCTTGGCGTGCACTTAACTCTGAGTATGCCACTTGCCTCTAGTGCGCCCAGGTTCTAACTTCTTTCCACAACTGGGAACACGCTGCCACATATGAATCTTCACTTCAGATCGAGTTTTCGTTTTGGAAGCATAAGCGTCTTTGCATGCCCTTAGCTCAGTGTTTCCAACAAGCTTATACTCTGCCCTTGTTCTAAATTCTTTCCTTAAGTGGGAACACAATGCCACTTATGAGACTTAACCTTAAGTGCGATTATACGTTTTGGAAGCATAAGGGACTGGACGTGCACTTAACTCAGAGTATCCAACTGGCTTATAGTTAACCCTTGTTCTAAGTTCTTTCCTGAACTAGGAACACACGGCCGCATATGCCTCTACAACTTCAGAGCGTTTATACGTTTTGGAAGCATAAGAGCCTTAGCCTGCATTTTATTTAGAGCTTCCAACTTGCTTAGAGTCTGCCTTTTTTCTAAGTTCTTTCCTGAACTGCGAACACACTGTCACGTATGAGACTTAACCTTAAGAGCAATGATACGTTTTGGAAGTCTAAAGGACTTGGTGTGCACTTCATTCAGAGTATCCAACTTGCCTACAGTCCGTCCTTGTTCTAACTTGTTTTCTCAACTGGGAAAACACTGCCAGAATGGGTTTTCATATTAAGCGGGCTTTTACGTTTTGGGTCCAATCCAGTGCATATCTCCTCATAAGTGTTGAAAATCGTTCAGGGTGCACAAAGGTTGCATCCGTAAGGAAACTTTTTGAGGATGGATCTTTGATTCTCAATGACACATCCCAGTGATTAACAAGGTTCCAATTTCTGCACCTTTTCAGGGGCTAATACCAAATTTTATTGTTGTAAATGAGTAATGAAATAGGGAGAGGCTCTTTGTAAAATATCCTCCATTTCAGCTGTTAATAGGATATCATCCATACAGTGTATGCAATAGACCATGGGTTCAAATTTGTGCTCAAAATGGAGAAATTGCACGAGAACCAAATTCCTGGCACAGAGTGGGACTATTAGCCATACCTTGAGGTCCAACCTGCCATTGATACTGTTTAGCAGGTTCTTTAGGGTGAGTACTGGGAATGGTAAAGGCAAATCGTTCACAGTCTTGGGGGGGCTAAAGGAATGGTAATAAATAAATAAATAAATGCTTTACATCTAAGATAATTCTTTAGAATTGAAGAAGGATAACCGATGGTGGAGGTAGTCCAGTTTGGAGGGCCCTCATCAGTTTCATGGTGGCATTTCCTGCCCTTAGATCTTGCAAAAGTCTCCATTTTCCTGATTTCTTGTCAGTTACAAAGATAGAAGTATTCCAAGGGCTATAAGATTCCTTTAGATGACCCCAAAGTAGCTGATCTTCCATTTGAGTCAATGCTGCTGCCCATTTCTCCGCAGGCAAGGGCCATTGATCCACCCATCCAGGGTCATTAGATTTTCCTTTGATAGGCAGCGCATGAGGGGATTTCAGTGGCCCTGAGGAAAACCCAAACCTGCCTTGGAAAGCTGCGATTGTCTCTGGAGCAGATTGGGATATCCCTGTAAATCGTTCCCTAAACCTTTGCCCCGTTTGCATCTCAATTCTTCCATAAGGGCCATGGCGATGACGAACATGGTTTGGGCCTGGCAATACTGGCTGTTGTTAAAGAAAGTAGCCATACCGGTTAAAGCATCACAGCCCCACAGATGAAGGTCAACTTGTAACATGAACAGCTGAAATACTCCCTGATGGTGCTCAGCAGTGGGCCAATTCAAGCAATCAGCACTTAGGCTAGGAGCCTCAAGCTTGTCCCATGCCCCTAATAGAAGTATCCGAATACACAAGAGGCCAATGTTTACCCCAGCATTGGGAAGCCATCACTGAAACATCCGCTCCTTTGTAGACTAACCCAAGAAATGCTCGGCGCTGAATGATCCGAGTCAAGTAAGGTTTATCTGCAGAAATGAATTGGGTCCAACATACGTCAGCAGAGCCACAACCTCCAGTTCCTCTCCTGCCTTTCAGAGCTGGTTTATTTGTCTCCATCCAGGGCTTGAGAGTTAATTGCACAATGGGGATACGAGGTTGCAAGGAGAGCACTCCTTCCTTCAAAGTAGCCATAATTTTCATTTCTCCTGTATAATCTTCATCTTACAAAATCATTAAAACCATTGCAAACAACAAAACTCAGAATAGAGATGGGGGCAGGAGGAGCACTGAGGAGGATGACCCACAGTGCCGACTTGATTCAGGGCAGTGAGGCATTCTATAGCAAACAGGAACTCTCTTCAGCTGGTTACAAAAGACTTTGCTACATTTACAAAATCTCCAGACCAGGCCTGTGTTGCCCACTTCAGATTAACCCTTGTAGGCAATGGCTGATATTAGGACAATCATCTCATAAGAAGTAAAATCTGAGAGTGATTTAGGAGCTGTGCTGGAACAGCAAGGACCAGTTAAGAGCTTATGACCCCAACCAATTGGCTCGCATCTAACTAGGAAACGTGGGAAGTCACGTTGGTAAGCGCACAACAGAAAGTACAGACGCTGTCTCAGTGGTACTCCAATTTTCCATCCTAAATCTTTGGTGAGGCTCTTTGGACTCTAAAGGAAACACAAGTCAGGGTCTGGTTTGGTCCTCCTCTCAAGCCTTATCATGGCCTCCCACAGCTCCACCTTCCTTTTTAACTAAGTCAAGATAAATATATTTGTGTTTGGGCACGTAGTCATTGCTGTCCCGAACAAACATGTACAATGCACCATATGAACACAAGAGTAAGTAACATACGGAGAAATCCAGGAAACAGCCAGAATGAATATTTTCACCAGTTACCAGGGTTCAACTCATGGAGGCTATCTAGGATATATGCAACCACTTCAGCATGGTTCACTCCATCCAGTCGAGACTGACTGATGCTTCATATATATTTTTGTAGTTCCATTCCATCAAGGCGAACATTAGAATGATAAGAAAGTATTTAACACACAGTCTTTACTATGGATGTTAGACAGTAGGCGCCCCCCGCAAAGGAGGCGATTGCTATTGTTCCCGAGCCCACTACCCATCAAAAGGTCTAGGAACACAGGCCCTTGAGGTTACGTTGAAGTCTTTTGTGGTAGTCTAACCGCTCTTAGCTATTAGCAACACAATTGGTCCCAGGGCAGCAACCAGCTTCCAAAGTTCTGTATAGAACATTCCTCCAGCCGTAGACAAGATCTCTCCTGGAAGGGTCACATGATGCATTGGAAAGCTAGGAGGGAAGGCAAGGTCTCGAAGAAGTTCTTCTCAATCCTTCCTTGACTATTGAGTCATACAGAAATCAGGGACGCCATGAGGAGAGATGATCAAGGTCTTTACTTGGAGACCTTCTATCCAGCTGGAGCTGTAAAGGGGGAAGGCGTCTTCTTCTTCTCCCTCTGTTCTTGCCATTCAACGTGAGTTGAGCCATCCTCTACTGGAGAGGCGAGGAGTCGGCACAACCTTTCTGGGAACCAGCACAGGGTATCTTCATTCTGAGGAAAAACCCAAACAAAACTGCGCCCTCAGCGAAGGACAGGATCAGGGCCCTTCCAAGTTCCCATCAGGGGGTCCCTCCAACTAGCAAAAGGGAGAGGGGAGAAGTCTGCATGCCAAAAGCATTCAGTTGCTGTGCGACCTATTTCATCCAACATTCAAAACATTGAAAACATAGGGGAATGTGGGTAGCTCAGTGGGTTAAAGCCTCTGCTTCAGCTCAGGTCGTGATCCGAGGGTCCTGCGATCAAGACCGGCATCTGGCTCTCTGCTCAGCATGGAAACTGCTTCCCTTCCTCTCTCTCTGGCTGCCTCTCTATCTACCTGTGATCTCCTCTGTCAAATAAATAAATAAAATCTTGAAAGAGAATTTAAAACATATAAGCTTAAATTTAAATGCATCTGTGGGAACATTTAACTTTTCCCTGTAGTTTCTGCCCCTCTTGTTACCTCGAAGGTAAGATTTAAGAGTACTGTTTTCATACTCAATGATGGCCTTTCCCTGAGTGTTCTATGGAATACCTGTAGAGTGCGCTATTCGAAAGGTAGCGACATAGGTTTGAAAAACTTGAGGAGTAAATAAAGTTTGCACACGCTCAGTAGTTTGCATGGGTAGGCCCAAGATTTCAGGTACCTTTCCCGTACTATGAATAATCCTCGGAGGACCCCAGGGAATTTGTTGTGTTAATAACTCTCCCTGCCCAGTGATGACATGGAGTTGGTGTCAAGCTAAATGAATCCACTCCAAAGGCCCAAGAACTTGCCCTATCACTGCTAAAGGTCATCTGTATGGTATTAATAAGATTCGATATCTTGTCGTGGCAGGATCATACTGACAGAGCTGGGCTTGTGATATTTTATCACGGACTAGTTGGAAAGCTGTTTTAGCACTCTGGTTCAAAGTTCCAGGAGAGGATGGGGAACGATCCCCTTTTAGGATACCAAAAAAGGGCTTCATGTCAGCAGCCATTCGATGTAAAAAGGGTTTAATCCATTGCATATCTCCTCACAATTGTTGAAAATCGTTCAGGGTGCGCAAAGATTGCATCCGTAAGGAAACTTTTTAAGGAGGGATTCTTTGTTTCTCAATGACATATCCAAGTGATTCACAAGATTCCAGTTTCTGCACCTTTTCAGGGGCAACTACCAAATTTTATTGTTGTAATTGAGTAACGAAATAGGGAGAGGCTCATTGTAAAATCTCCTCCGTTTCAGCTCTTAATAGCATATCATCCATACAGTGTATGCAATAGACCATGGGTTCAAATTGTGCTCTAAATGGAGAAATTGCACGAGAATCAAATTCCTGGCACAGAGTGGGAATATTAGATATACCTTGAGGTCCAACCTGCCATTGATACTGTTTAGGCGGTTCTTTAGGTTTAGTAATGGGAATGGTAAAGGAAAATCGTTCACAGTCTTGGGGGGGCTAAAGGAGTGGTAAAAAATCAATCAATCAATCAATCAATCAATCAATGCTTTATATCGAAGATAACTAATTATTATTGGAGAAGGATAGCCGATGGTGGAAGTAGTCCAGGTTGAAGGGCTCTAATCGGTTTCATGGTAGCATTTCCTGCCCTTAGACCCTGCAAAAGTCTCCATTTTCCTGATTTCTCATCAGTTATAAAGATAGGAGCATTCCAAGGGCTAAAATATTCCTTTAGATGACCCCAAAGCAGCTGATCTTCCATTCGAGGTGCTGCTGCTGCCAATTTCTCTGCAGGCAAGGGCCACTGATCCACCCCTCCAGGTTCATTAGATTTCCCTTTGATAGTCAGCACATGAGGGGATTTCAGTGGCCCTGAGGAAAACCCAAACCAGCCTTGGAACGCTGTGATTGTATCTGGAGTGGATTGGGTTCTTCATGTAAATCCTTCCCTAAACCCTTGCCCCGCTTGCATCTCAATTCTTCCATAAGGGCCTTGGCGACCTTGAAAATGGTTTGGGCCTGGGAATAGGGGCTCTCATTAAAGAAAACATACATATCAGTTAAAACATCACAGCCCCACAGATTAAGGTCACCTTGTAAAAGGAAGGGCTGAAATCTTCCCTGATGGGGCTCAGCAGTGGGCCAATTCAAACAATCAGCACTTAGCCTAGGAGCCTCCAACTTGTCCCACGCCCCTCATAGAAGTATCTGAATCCACAAGAGGCCCAATTTTAGGCCAGCGTTGGAAGTAATCACTGAAACCTCTGCTCCTGTGTTGAGTAACCCAAGAAAGGCTCGGCCCTGAATGGCCCGAATCATGTAAGGATTATCTGCAGAAATGAATTGGGCCTAACAAATGTCAGGAGAGCCACAACCTCCAGTTCCTCTCGTGCTTTTCAGAGCTGGGTTTTTGGTCTCCATCCACGGCATGATAATTAATTGTGCCATGGGAACTCGAGGTTGCAAGGAGAGCGCTCCTTCCTTCAAGGTAGCCATAATTTTCATTTCTCCTTTCTAATCTTCATCTTACAAAATCATTAAAACCATTACAAATGACAAAACTCAGAATAGAGATGGGGGCAGGAGGAGCACTGAGGAGGATGTCCCACAGTGCGGATTTCATTCAGGGCAGTGAGGCATTCTATAGCCAAAAGGAACGCTCTTCAGCTGCTTACAAAAGACTTTGCTACATGCACAAAAACCCTCCAGACCAGGCCTATGTTACCCAATTCAGATTAACACCTGTAGGCAATGGCTGATGTTAGTACAATTGTCTCAAAAGAAGTAAAACCTGAGAGTGATTTAGGAGCTGTGCTGGAACAGCAAGGACCAGTTAAGGGCTTATGACCGCAACCAATTTGCTCTCATCAAACTAGGAAACATGTGGGAAGTCACATTATCGAGCACACAAAACAAAGCACAGGCGCTGTCTCAGTGTTACTCCAATTTTCTCTCCAATCTTTGGTGAGGCTATTCAGATTCTAAAGGAGACACAAGTCAGGGTCTGGTTTGGTCCTCGACTCAAGCCTTATCGTGGCCTCCCACAGTTCCCCTTCCTTTTTAACTAAGTCAAGATAAATATATTTGTGTTTGGGCACGTAGTCGTTGCTGTCCCGCACAAACCTGTACAATGCACCATATGAACAAAAGAGTAAGTAACATATGGAGAAGTCCGGGAAACAGCCAGAATGAATGTTTTCACCAGTTACCAGGGTTCAACCCATGGAGGCTATGCAGGATATGTGCAACCACTTTAGCAGGGTTAACCACATCCATTTGAGACTGACTGATGCTTGATATATATTTTTGTAGTTCCACCCCATCAAGGCGAACATTCGAGTGATAAACAATTAGTTCACACACAGTCGTTACAATGGATGTTAGACAGTAGGTTTCCCCCTGCAAAGGAGGTGTGAACTCTTGTTCCCGGGCCCACTACCCATCCAAAATTTCTAGGAACAGAGGCCCTTGTGGTTAGGTTGAAGTCTTTTGTGGTAGTCTAACCGCTCTTAGCTATTGGCACCCCAATTGGTCACAGGGCAGCAACCAGCTTCCAAAGTTCTGTATGGAACATTCCTCCAGCCGTAGACAAGATCCCTCCTGGAATGGTCACATGATGCATTGGGAAGCTCAGAGGGAATGCAAGGTCTCGCAGAGGTTCATCTATATCCTTCCTTGACCAGTCAGTCATAGAGAAATCAGGGACGCCATGAGGAGAGATAATCAAGGGCTTTACTTGGAGATTTTCTATCCAATTGTGGCTGTATGGGGGAAGGCGTCTTCTTCGTCTCCCTCCATTCTTCCCATTCAACGTGAGGTGAGCCATCCACTAGTGGAAAGATGAGGAGTTGGCACCACCTTTCTGGGAGCCAGCACATGGTATCTTCATCCCGAGGAAAAACCCAATCAAAACCGCGCCCTCAGCGAAGGACAGGACCAGGACACTTCCAAGTGCCTGTCACGGGTTCCCCCCACTAGTGTTCATATGGTGCATTGTACAGGTTTGTGCTGGACATCAACGACTACCCGCCCAAGCACAAAAATATCTATCTTGACTTAGTTAAAAAGGAAGGGGGAGCAGTGGGAGGCCACGATAAGGCTTGAGACGAGGACCAAACCGGAACCTGACTTGTGTCTCCTTTAGAGTCTGAAGAGCCTCACAAGGTGGAAAATACGTGTAGGACTGAGAAAGCGTCTGTGCTTTTTGTTGTGCACTCGCCAACGTGAATTCCCACATGTTTCCTAGTTAGATGCGAGCCAGTTGGTTGGGGTCATAAGTTCTTAACTGGTCCTTGCTTTTCCAGCACAGCTCCTAAATCACTCTCAGGTTTTACTTCTTACGAGACAATTGTACTAACATCAGTCATTGCCTACAGGTGTTGATCTGAAGTGGGCAACACAGTCCTGGTCTGGAGGGTTTTTGTGCATGTAGCAAAGTCTTTTGTAACTATCTGAAGAGAGTTCCTGTAGGCTATAGAATGCCTCACTGCCCTGAAACAAGTCGGCACTGTTGGATATCCTCCTCAGTGCTCCTCCTGCCCCCATCTCTATTCTGAGTTTTGTCGTTTGTAATTTTTTTAATGATTTTGTAAGATGAAGTTTATACAGGAGAGGTGAAAATTATGGCTACCTTGAAGGAATGAGCGCTCTCCTTGCAACCTCGAGTCCCTATTTTACAATTACTTATCATGCAGTCGATGGAGACCCATAACCCAGCTCTGATAGGCACGAGAGGAACTGGAGGTTGTGGCTCTACTGACTTATGTTGGGCCTAATTCATTTCTGCAGATAAACCTTACTTGACTCCGATCATTCAGGACTGAGCCTTTCTCAGGTTAGTGTACACAGGAGCGAATGTTTCAGTGATTGCTTCCCAACGCTGGCCTGAACATTGACCTCTTGTGGATACGGATACTTCTATTAGGGGCGTGGGACAAGTTGGAGGCTCCTAGACTAAGTGCTGATTGCTTGAATTGGCCCACTGCTGAGCACCATCAGAGAATTTTACAGCCGTTCATGTTACAAGTTGACCTTAATCTGTGGGGCTGTGAGGTTTTAACCGATATGGCTGCTTTCTTTAAGGACAGCCCCTATTCCCAGGCCCAAACCATGTTCATCCTCACAATGGCCCTTATGGAAGCACTGAGATGCAAACATGGCAAGGGTTTAAGGAACGATTTACAGGGAGAACTCAATCAGCTCCAGAGACAACCGCAGCATCCCAAGGCTGGTTTTGGTTTTCCTCGGGGCCACTGAAATCTCTTCGTGCACTGCCTATCAAAGAGAAATCTAATAACCCTGTGTGGCTGGATCAGTGGCCCTTGCCTGCGGAGAAATTGGTAGCAGCAGCGACTCGAATGGATGATCAGCTGCTTTTGGTTCATCTAAAGGAATCTTTTAGCCATTGGAATACTCCTATCTTTGTAACTGACAAGAAATCAGGAAAATGGAGTCTTTTGCAGGATCTAAGGGCAGGAAATGCCACCCTGAAACCAATGAGGGGCATTGAAACTGGACTACCTCCACCATCAGCTATCCATCTTCAATAATAATGAATTACCTTCCATGTAAATGATTGATTGATTCATTCATTTTTACCATTCTTTAGCCCCCCGAAAACTGTGAAATATTTGCCTTTACCATTCCCAGTCCTAACCCTAAAGAACCTGCTAAACGGTATCAATGGCAGTTTGGAACTCAGATATGGCTAATCATCCAACTCTGTGCCAGGATTTTGGTTCTCGTGCAATTTCTCCATTTGGAGCACAATTTGAACACATGGTTTATTGCATACACTGTATGGATGATATCCTATTAACAGCTGAAACGGAGGAGATTTTACAATGAGCCTCTCCTTATTTCGTTATTCAATTACAACAATAAAATTTGGTAGTCGCCCCAGAAAAGGTGCAGAAACTGGAACCTTGTGAATCACTGGGATATGTCATTGTAATCAATGAATCCGTCCTCAAAAAGTTTCCTTACAGACACTATCTTTGCGCACCCTGAACGATTTTCAACAATTATGAGGATATATGCACTGGTTTAGACCCATTTTACATCGAACGGCTGCTGACATGAAGCCCTTGTTTGATATCCTTAAAGGGTATCTTTGCCCATCCTCTCCTGGAACTTTGAAGCAGAGCGCTAAAACAGCTTTACAACTAGTCCATGATAAAATATCACAAGCCCAGCTCTGTCAGTATGATCCTGCCAGGACAAGATATTGAATCTTTTTAATGCAATTCAGATGGCATTTAGCAGTGATAGGGCAAGTTCATGGGTCTTTGGAGTGGATTCATTTATTTGACACCAACTCCTTGTCATCACTGTGCAGGTATAGCTATTAACACAACAAATTCCCCAGGTCGTCAGAGGATTATTCATAGTATGGGAAAGGAACCTGAATTCTTGGTCCTACCCATGCAAACTACTGAGCGTGTGCAAACGTTATTTATGTCTCAAGCTTTTCAAACGTTGGCGCTACCTTTCGAATAGCGCACTCTACAGGTATTCCATAGAACACTCAGGGAAAGGCCATGGTCGAGTATGCAAAGAGTACTCTTAAATCTTACCTTAAAAGATTACAAGAGAGGGATATACTACAGGAAAAAGTACAATGTTCCCCGCATCTAAATTTAAGCTAATATGTTTTAAATTTCCCAGTGCATCATGTGACCATTCCAGGAGGGATCTTGTCTATGGCTGGTGGAATGTTCCATACAGAACTTTGGAAGCTGATTGCTGCCCTGGGACCAACTGGGGTGCCAATAGCTAAGAGCGGTTAGACTACCACAAAAGACTTAAACGTAACCTCATGGGCCTGTGTTCCTAGAACATTTGGACGGGTAGTGGGCTCGGGAACAAGAGTTCTCACCTCCTTTGCATGGGGACACCTACTAACATCCATTGTAATGACTGTGTGTGAACTAATTGTTTATCATTCGAATGTTCGACTTGATGGAGTGGAACTACAAAAATATATATCAAGCATCAGTCAGTCTCAAATGGATGTAGTGAACCCTGCTGAAGTGGTTGCATGTATCCTATATAGCCTCCATGGTTTGAACCCTGGTAACTGGTGAGAACATTCATTCTGGCTGTTTCCCGGACTTCTCCGTATATTACTTACTCTTGTGTTCATATGGTGCATTGTACATGTTTGTTCAGGACAGCAATGAATACGTGCCCAAGCACAAATATATTTATGTTGATTTAGTTAAAAAGGAAGGGGAAGCTGTGGGAGGCCACGATAAAGCTTGAGACGAGGACCAAACCAGATCCTGACTTGTGTCTCCTTTAGAGTCTGAAGAGCCTCACCAAATATTTAGGATGGAAAATCGGAGTAGCACTGAGAAAGTGTCTGTGCTTTGTGTTGTGCGCTCGCCAACGTGACTTCCCACATGTTTCCTAGTTAGATAGATGAGAGCCAATTGGTTGGGGTCATAAGTTTTTAACTGGTCCTTGCTGTTCCAGCGCAGCTCCTAAATCACTCTAAGGTTTTACTACTAACGAAACGATTGTACTAACATCAGCCATTGCCTACAGGTGTTTATCTGAAGTGGGTAACACTGGCCTGGTCTGGAGGGTTGTTGTGCACGTAGCAAAGTCTTCTGTAACCAGCTGAAGAGAGTTCCTGTTGGGATAGAATGCCTCATGGCCTTGAATCAAGTCAGCACTGTGGGATATCCTACTCAGTGCTCCTCCTGCCCCCAGCTCTATTCTGAGTTTTGTCATTTGCAATGGTTTTAATGATTTTGTAAGATGAAGATTAGAAAGGAGAAATGAAAATTATGGCTACCTTGAAGGAAGGAGCGCTCTCCTTGCAACCTTGAATCCCATTGCGCAATTAATTATCATGCCATGGATGGAGAAAAATAACCCAGCTCTGAAAGGTACGAGAGGAATGGAGTTTGTGGCTCTACTGACGTATGTTGGGCCCAAATCATTTCTGCAGATAAACCTTAATTGACGCGGATCTTTCAGGGCCGAGCCTTTCTCGGGTTAGTCGACACAGGAGCGGATATTTCAGTGATTGCTTCCCAACGCTGCCCTAAACTTTGGACTCTTGTGGATTCAGATACTTCTTTAGGGGCATGGGACAAGTTTGGCGCTCCTAGGCTAAGTGCTCTTTTCTTGAATTGGCCCATTGCTGAGTGCGATCAGGGAGTATTTCAGTTGTTCATGTTACAAGTTGACCTTCATCTGTGGGGCTGTGATGCTTTAACTGATATGGCTGCTTTCTTTAACGGCAGCCCCTATTGTTAGGCCCAAATGAGAGGTTCGTTGTTGCAATGGCCCTTATGGAAGAATTGAGATGCAAGCGGGGCAAGTGTTTAGGGAAGGATTTACAGGGACAACCCAATCCTCTCCAGAGACAATCGCAGCATTCCAAGGCTGGTTTGGGTTTTCCTCAGGGCCACTGAAATCCCCTCATGTGCTGCCTATCAAAGGGAAATCTAATGACCCTGAATGGGTAGATCAGTGGCCCTTGCCTGTGGAGAAATGGGCAGCAACAGGGACTTGAACGGAAGATCAGCTGCTTGGGGGTCATCTAAAGGAATCTTTTAGCCCTTAGAATACTCCTATCTTTGTAACTGACAAGACATCAGGAAAATGGAGACTTTTTCAGGATCTATGGGCAGGAAATGCCACCATGAAACCGATTAGGGCCCTTCAACCTGGCCTATATCCACCATCGGTTATCCTTCTTCAATTCTAAAGAATTATCTTAGATGTAAAGCATTTATTTATTTATTTATTTATTTATTTATTTTTAACCATTACTTTAGCCCCCCCCAAGACTTTGAAAGATTTGCCTTTTCCATTCCCAGTACCAACCCTAAAGAACCTGCTAAATGGTATCAATTGCAGGTTGGACCTCATGGTATGGCTAATAGTCCCACTCTGAGCCAGGAATTTGTTTCTCCTGCAATTTCTCTTTTTGAGCACAATTTGAACCCATGGTCTATTGCATACACTGTATGGATGATATATTATCAACAGCTTAAATGGAGGAGATTTCACAAAGAGCCTCTCCCTATTTCATTACTCAATTACAACAATAAAATTTGGTAGTCCTCCCTGAAAAGGTGCAGAAATTGGAACCTTGTGAATCACTTGGATGTGTCATTGAGAATCAAAGATTCCATCCTCAAAAACTTTCCTTACGGATGCAGCCTTTGTTCACCCTGAACAATTTTCAACAATTATGAGGATATATGCACTGGATTGGACTCAAAACGTAAAATCCCACTTACTATGAAAACCCATTCTGGCCTTGTTTTCCCAGTTGAAGAAAGAAGTTAGAACAAGGACACACTGTAGGCAAGTTCGATACTCTGAATGAAGTGCACACCAATTCCCTTAGACTCCCAAAACGTATCATCGCTCTTAAGGTGAAGTCTCATAAGTGGCAGTGTGTTCACAGTTCAGGAAAGAACTTAGAACAAAGGCAGACTATAAGCAAGATGGAAGCTCTAAGTAAAATGCAGGCTAAGGCCCTTATCCTTCCAAAACGTATAAACGCTCTGAAGGCGAAGAGACATAAGCAGCCATCTGTTCCCAGTTCAGGAAAGAACTTAAAACAAGGGCAGACGATAAGCCAGTTGGATACTCTGAGTTAAGTGCTTGTCCAGTCCTGTATGCTTCCAAAACGTATAATGGCACTTAAGGTTAAGTCTCATGAGTGCTTTTGTGTTTCCAGTTAAGGAAAGAATTTAGAACAAGGGCAGATTATAAGCTTATTGGAAACTCTGAGTATAGGGCACACAAAGACGCTTATGCTTCCAAAACGAAAACTCGATCTGAATTGAAGATTCATATGTGGCAGCGTGTTCCCAGTTGTGGAAAGAAGTTAGAACGTGGGCGCACTAGAGGCAAGTGGCATACTTAGAGTTAAGTGCACGCCAAGACCCTTATGCTTCCAAAACCTAAACTCGACCTGAAGTGAAGATTCGTATGTGGCAGTTCGTTCCCAGTTGTGGAAAGAAGTTAAACAAGGCCGCACTATAGGCAAGTTGGATATTCTAAGGTAAGTGCACGCCAAGTCCCATATGGTTCCAAAATGTATCATCGCTCTTAAGGTAAAGTCTCATATGTGGCAGTGCGTTCACAAGTGAGGAAAGATCTTAGAACTAGGGCAGACTATAAGCATCTCGGATACACTGAGTTAAGTTCAAGTGAAGGCCCTTATGCTTCCAAAACCTATAAACGCATTGAAGATGAACACTCATAAATGGCAGTGTTTTCCCAGTTGAGGAAAGGTGTTAGAACAAGGGCGGACTCTAGGCAGGTTGGAGACTCTGAGTTAAGTGCACACCAATGTGCTTCTGCTTCCAAAACATAAAATCCCGCTAAATATGAAAACCCATTCTGGCAGTTTTTTTCCCTGTTGACGAAAGAAGTTAGAATAAGGACGGACTATAAGTAAGGTGGATACTCTGAAATGAAGTGCACACCAAGTCCCTTAGACTTCCAAAACGCATCATCGCACTTAAGGTGAAGTCTCATAAGTGGCAGTGTGTTCGCAGTTCAGGAAAGAACTTATAACAAAGGCGGACTATAAGCAAGTTGGAAGCTCTAAGCAAAATGCAGGCTAAGGCCCTTATGTTTCCAAAACGTATAAACACTCTGAAGGTGAAGACGCTTATGAGGCCGTATGTTATCAGTTCAGGAAAGAATTTAGAACAAGGGCGGACTATAAGCCTGTTGGATACTCTGAGTTAAGGGCATGCAAAGACGCTTATGCTTCCAAAACGTTAACGCAGTCTTAAAGTGAAGATTCATAAGTGGAAGTTTGTTCCCACTTGTGGAAAGAAGTTAAAACCTGCACGCACTATAGGCAAGTTGCATACTCTAAGTTAAGTGCACGCCAAGACGCTTATGCTTCCAAAATGAAAACTCGATCTGAAGTGAAGATTGATATGTGGCAGCGTGTTCCCAGCTGAGGAAAGAATTTAGAACCTGGGCGCCCTAGAGGCAAGTGGCTTACTCAGAGTTAAGTACACGCCAAGACCCTTATGCTTCCAAAACGTAAACTCGATCTGAAGTGAAGATTCATATGGGGCTGTGTGTTCCCAGCTGTGGAAGAAGTTAGAACCTGGGCGCAGTAGAGGCAAGTGGCATACTCAGAGTTAAGTGCACGCCAAGAAACTTATACGCAAAACGTAAACTAGATCTGAAGTGAAGATTCATATGTGGCAGTGTGTTCCCGGTTGTGGAAAGAAGTTAGAAAAAGGCCGCACTATAGGCAAGTTGGGTACCCTAAGGGAAGTGCACGCCAAGTCCCTTTTGCTTCCAGAACGTATCATCGCTCTTAAGGTGAAATCTCCTAAGAGGCAGTGAGTTCCCAGGTGAGGAAAGATCTTAGAACAAGGGCAGACTATAAGCCTGTTGGATACACTGAGTTAAGTTCAAGGGAAGGCCCTTATGCTTCCAAAACCTACAAACGCACTGAAGACGAACACTCATAGATGGCAGTGTTTTCCCAGTTGAGGAAAGGTGTTAGAACAAGGGCGGACTCTAGGCAGATTGGAGACTCTGAGTTCAGTGCTCGCCAATGCGCTTCTGCTTCCAAAACGTAAAATCCCGCTTAATACGAAAACCCATTCTGGCCGTGTTTTCCCAGTTGAGGTAAGAAGTTAGAACAAGGACTGACTGTAGGCAAGTTGGATACTGTGAATAAAGTGCACACCCAGTATTGGCCATCCCAGACATTACCAAGTCCTTCCACTTGTATGTGGATGGAAAGCAGAGGTGACTAAAGGAGTTTTGACTCAGACTCTGGGGCCTTGGCAAAGGCCAGTAGCCTATCTTAGCCAGAAAATAGATCCAGTAGCAGTTGGGTTCCCCCTTGCTTCTGCATAATTTCTGCCACGGCCCTCCTGGTCAGAGATGCAGGTATATTTACAGAAGTGGAATAATTAGACTATGAAGGAGATTGGGCTAAGCCAAATACATCAGGACACTCATCTGGGGACACACAAGCTCACGGAGCTTATGGGCAAGCAGTTTCAGGTTTCTCAGTTAGGGCTTTTGGCTCAAGATATGGTTGATAGATGTGGTCAATGTCAGGCAGTCAGTGCTGGAGGAACTAGAATGGGAAGAGGGAAAAGAGAAAGAGGTAAGGAACCAGGGATTTATTGGGAAATAGATTTTGCAGAGATGAAACTGGGAAAATATGGGCCCAAATATATGTTCGGTTTGTCAGGCTGAGTAAGGCTTTTTTCTGCCAAACATGAGATGGCAGGAATGGTAACCAAAAAGATACTAGAAGTTTGGGTCACCTCTTGCGATCGGATCAGACAATGACGCTGCATTTGTGAGTTGGGTCTCACAGGTATTGGCCAAAGCTATAGGCTCTAATTGGAAACCACATTGTGCCTACCACCTCGGGCAAATAGAAAGAATGAATCGGACTCTTAAAGAAACTTTGACAAAGTTACTTCTGGAGACTGGCGGTGGATGGGTAGATCTCCTTCCCTTCGCCCTCCTCAGGGCACGATGTACACCCCTACTTAAATAAGGTGACCCCATTTGGAAGAATGTTTGTGAGACACACACCCCCGGCCTCAATTACAAGAGGTTGCTATAACAGAAATGACTGATCAGTCTGTACTCCAGTCACTGAAGGCATGACAGTCAGTCTTTTTTTTTTTCCATTTTATTTATTTTTTCAGCGTAACAGTATTCATTCTTTTTGCACAACACCCAGTGCTCCATGCAAAACGTGCCCTCCCCATTACCCACCACCTATGACAGTCAGTCTTAAAGGGAGCCCCTGCAGGGATCTGGACTGCCCACACTGGGACGGAGGTGGAGGTGGAGCCACATCCCTACCAATCCGGAGATTTGGTTTGGATACCAAGTGGAAATCCTGGAGCCCCACTAGAAGGCACCGTTTACTGTCATCCTGACACAGCAATAATAGTAGAAGGCATCAGGGCCTGGATTCAGGTGGGTCAGATCACATGAGCCGAGGACGAGAACGCCCCCCCAGAGGTGGATGCCACTGCCGATAGATCCCGCTGATCCTGGACTAAAAGTAAGACTCAAAAAAAATGAGTTCATTAAATTCATGGTTGCCCTTGTTGTTAAGATATAGGCCGGAGGTATAAGCAATTGCAAAATAAAAAGCGGGGCTTCACTTACTGGTTCTAATAAAAGGAAGTGGGGAGCTCTGCATAACCCTAGGAGAGAAATACTGTTCCTGGGTAAATCACACTGAAGTCATTAAAACAGCCTAGCAGTTGTTAAAAGGGAGTATAGAACTGGCTGAAGAGTCAAAGATTTGACTAATCTCCAAAGAAAAGGGGGGAATGTAGGACCTATTTTATATTTCTATTTTAGCCAGAGGCTTCCATTGAGGTTAAACAATAAATTTGTTTTTTAACCCTTAAACTGTCCCTGCTCCCCTTCCCTCAGGGGACTTAAAAACAATTCCTGGAAACCAGCTCCAGGTGTGGAGGCCAAGGAAAACAAGGATGTACCCACCTGAGTCTAGCCCTTACCTAAGTACAGCCATCTTGACAAAGCAAAAGCTGGCACCTTGAACTGTAAGAGTGGGTTAGCATAAGAATGGACATCCTGGGGCACCTGGGTGGCTCAGTGGGTTAAAGCCTCTGCCTTTGCCTCAGGTCATGATCCCAGTGTCCTGGGATTGAGCAGAGCATCAGGATCTCTGCTCCACGGGGAGCCTGCTTCCTCCTCTCTCTCTGCCTGCCTCTCTGCCTTGTTGTGGTTTCTCTCTGTCAAATAAATAAAATATTAGAAAAAATAAGAATGGCCATCCTGAAGGCTGAAAGGCCATTTACTGAACAACCCTAACAGGCTGACACGGGGTACGTGACTTGAGATGAGAGAAACTAGCTAACACTTGGGAAAACAACTTAATCACATACCACCAGGGTGATTAAGTGGTGGCGCCACAAGGACCAGATGTTAATAAAAAACAAATAGTTAACTTGCAGAGATCACAAACCAGCAAGACAGGAGTCTCCCTCGGTTTACAAATGTCCTAGTGATTTACAACAAAGAAGCCATCTTCTCAATAGCCCAGTTGCCAGAGACAAATAGCTCAGTTCCTTGAGGCCTAAGGTCGCCCTTGCCACCATAAAACTGAAGGAGCTTGAGGCGGTGGGAAGGGTAAATAAAGTTAAATTTCTTTTGAACCTAAATCTCACTTAACCGCCAGCGTGACACCGGGGTGGCAAGAAGTTAAGCAAAGTTAAACTGTCAAAGTTTGGCACAAGATATGTAAGTAGCTATGAAAAAGTTCCTTGAAAATGCTATATAAACCCTTTGATTTGAGTGCTCGGGGCCCTTGTTTGAATCCGCTTTGCTGGGCAGATAATTGGACCCCAACTAGCTGGAAATAAACCTCGCTGTGTGACTTGCATTATCAAGAGTGTTCTCTGTCTCACTAAGGGGTTGTCAACTCCATACTATAACAACTCTAGGCCAGTTGGATCCTCTGAGTTAAGAGCACGCCAAGGCCCTTATGCTTCTAAAACATATAATCACTCTAAAGGATAACACTCATATGTGGCACTGAGTTCCCAGTTGAGGAAGAAATTTAGAACAGTACGGTGTCTAGAACGCTTGTATACTCTGAGTTAAGTGAACTCCAAGGCCCTTATGCTTTCAAAACGTATAATCGCTCTAAAGTCTAACACTCATATGTGGCGGTGAGTTCCCAGTTGAGAAAAGAAGTTAGAACAAGGACGGACTCTCAGCAGGTTTGATACTCTGAGTTAAAAGCATTCAAGGCCCTTATGCTTCAAAAACCTATTAACGCTCTTGTGAATATTCATAAATGTCAGTGTTTTCCAAGTTGAGGAAAGTAGTTCAAACAAGGAAGGACTCTTGGCAGATTGGATACTCTGAATTAAGTACACGCCAAGACCCTTATGTTTCCAAAAGTTATAATCACGCTGAAGGCGAATACTCATAAATGGCAGTATGTTCCCAGTTGAGTAAAGAAGTGAGACCAAGGACGAACTCTAAGCACGTTGGATACTCTGAGATAAGTGCACTCCAAGGTCCTTATGCTTCCAAAAATATATCATGGCTCTTTAGGCGAATACTCATAAATGGCAGTGTGTTCCCTGTGAGGAAAGAAGGTAGAACAAGGACTGACTCTAGGCTGGTTTGAAAGTCTGAGTTAAGTGCACTCCAAGGGCCTTATGCTTCCAAAATGTATCATGGCTCTTAAGGTGAACAATCATAAATGGCTGTGATATCCCAGTTGAGGAAAGAAGTTAGAACAAGGACGGACTCTAGGCAGGTTGGATACACTGAGGTAAGTGCAAGCTAACTCCCTTATGCTTCCTAGACTTATAATCCCACTTAATATGAAAACCCATGAAAAGGCTGTGTTTTCCATGTTGAGGAAGAAGTTAGAACAAGGACAGACGCTAAGCAGGTTGGATAATCTAGTTAAGTGAACCCAAGGCCCTTATACTTCCAAAATATATAATCCCACTTAATACGAAAACCCATTAAATGGGAGTGTTTTCCCAGTTGAGGAAAGAAGTTAGAAAAAGGACAAATGCTAAGCAGGTTGGATATACTGTGGTAAGTGCATGCCAAGACCCTTATGCTTCCAAAACATATCATCACTCTTAAAGCTAGTTCTCACATGTGGCAGAGTGCTCCCAGTTGAGAAAAGAATTTAGAGCAAGGATGGACTTTAAGCTGGTTGGATACTGTGAGTTAAGTGCAGGCCAAGTCCCTTATGCTTCCAAAACATATAATCGTTCAAAGTCTAACACTCTTATGTGGCAGAGTGTTCCCAGTTGAGGAAAGAATTTAGAACAAGAACGGACTCGAGGCCGGTTTTTTATTCTGAGTTAAGTACACGCCAAGGCTCTTTTGCTTCCAAAAACTTATAAACGCTCTTAAGGCCAACACTCATAAATGGCAGTGTTTTCCCAGTTGAGGAAAGAAGTTAGAAAAAGGACAGACACTGGGCAGGTTGGATACTCTAAGTTAAGTGCACGCCAAGGCCCTTATGCTTCCAAAACATATAATCGGTCTTAAGGCAAACACTCATATGTGACAGAGTGTTCCCAGTTGAGAAAAGAAGTTAGAAAAAAGACGGACTCTAGGCTGGTTGGATACTCTGAGTTACGTGCATGCCAAGGCCCTTGTGCTTCCAAAATTTATAATCCCGCTTAATACAAAAACCCATTAAATGGCAGTGTTTTCCCAGTTCAGGAAAGAAGTTAGAGCAAGGACAGATGCTAGGCAAGTTGGATACTCTCAGTTAAGTGCACGCCAAGGCTCTTATGCTTCCAAGACATATAATCGCTCGTAAGGTGGACACTCACATGTGGCATTGTGTACCCATTTGAGGAAAGATGTTGGAACAAGGACGGATGCTAGGCTGATGGGATACTCTGAGATAATTTCCTGCCAAATTGTTTATGCTTCCACAACGTGGAATGGCAATTCAGGCGGACACCCATAAATGGCAGTGTGTTCCCAGTTGAGAAAAGAAGATACAGCAAGGATGGACTCGAGGCAGGTTGTATACTCTGAGCTAAGTGCACGCCAAGGCCCTTATGCTTCCAAAACCTATAATGGCTTTTAAGGCAAACATTCATAAGTAGCAGTGACTTCCCAGCTGACGAAAGTTTTTAGAACAAGGACGGACTCTAGGCTGATTGGATACTCTGAGATAAGTGCCTACCAAAGCGATTATGCTTCCACAACAAGAAATGGCAATTCAGTCAGCCACCCATAAGTCAGTGTCTTCCCAGTTGAGGAAAGAAATTAGAAGAATTATGGACTCGAGATTCAAGTTGCTGGGGAAGTAGGAGGCACCGTTTCAACCTGTACCCTAAAGTGAGCTGTTTACCTACCAAAGAAATCAGCCCGTTCAGAATTTCACTCGTCTGTATCTCTACAGGTGCAGAAGGCGCCAGTGGCAGGTAAAGCAGAGTGGGAACGTCAGACTTGATATCAGAAGATAAACAAAAGGGGGAGGGATCCACCAGAGGCGACCGATTGGAAATTAATACCCAATAAGCGAGTGCCCTGCATCCGGGGTCTAGCATTAGCTTGGTGTCTTGATGAAAGCACTCAAAAAAAAAAAAAAAAAAAAAGAGTAAAGCATCCTGTGCGGAAATTGTGGGATTCGGCGTAGTTAGGCACAGGGCTTAAGTTCCCGGACTCAGGACAGCCTCCCCTGGCGCTGAGCCAGAGAGAGTGCTGGGGAGAAACCAGGTCTTGGTCCCTGAGCCTCCAGCGCCCTGAGCCGCCAGTGCGTCTGAGAATTCGTGGGGTCCGGGTCCTGTGAGGGGCTGGGAGCATGGCCAGATGTCATTCCTGAAACTCGCGCATCCTACACCCTACCCTGGGAGAGGTGCGCACAGGTGCCAGCTAGCAGCTGGCATCCTGAAAAACCAGGCATTCCCAGCCCAGGCCAGTGGAAACCTCAGTGTGCGATCGCTGCTTGGAACCTCTCTGACTTTTGGAGCTGCCCAGACTGCCGCTGCTACCGTGGTATTGGGTACAAGGAGGAGATCCTGCATCCCCAAGGATTGTGACTCAGAACCTACTCTGCCAGCAGCTCTGCAGAGCATTCTGAGGCTACTCTCTGAGAATGAGGTCTGGGTGCAGTTTGCTCTCCTCTAAACCTCTAAAAGCCATCAAAAGCTGTCAAGGCAAGAGGAAACAGATGAAAGAACATAAAAACCTCCAGTGGACAAAAGCCTGAAGAAAAAAACGGTTTCCTCAGTGCCCACCCCCTTGAGGGGGGCGGAGGACATAACTCAGGGAACATTATTGTCTGAAAACCCACGGGGCAGGCCCCTCCCTCAGAAAATTAACTAACTCTAAAGGAAGAAAAAAAAAGACGACGACAAGAGAACAACCACCACTAATTCATAAATACAACTTTTTTTTTATTTCTACCACTATTCTGTTTTTTTTAATACATATAGTTAATTTTAACCTATTTACCACCACAGTGAGATGTCCAGTACATCAAATTCTTTAATAACCTTATAACCTGAACTTTTTGGTACATACACCCGTGTTTTTCTTTTGCTTTTCTATTTTTTAAAATATTTTTTGTTTTTAATTTAGTTTAGTGTAGTTTATTTTTTTTAATTTTTATTTTATAATATACATATAGAGTTAAACTTCAAGGTAATCCCCTTTCCCCAATCAATGCTACCCCTATAGGCAAACCAATTTTTAATCCCCCTTTATCTTCGGAAACTGAGTCCCTTAACAAAAATATCAAGATACATCCAGGAAGAATCAAAATAAACTTCCTCTACAACACTGAGAATTTATAACCACTCTCCCATCGTTTCCTTCCTCCAGTGTTTCTGTGTATTTATGTTTGTCCTGATAGTATATAAAACTTATACTTGGGGTTCTTTTTGATGAGGTTCTTCCTTTTTTTCTTTTTTTTGCATATATATATATATGCAAAATATATATATATATATATATAAACTATATGACAAGAGAAAATATATATATATTTTCTCTTGTCATATAGTTTTATCAACCTTTTCATTTGTCTGTTCTTGTTTGTATACTTCATAAATCTTACCTTGGGGCCCATTTGGGCTGAGTCTTCTCTTTTATTTTCCCTTTTTTCCCTGTCTTTCCCTCTCTCTCTCTCTCTCTCTTTTCTTTTCTTTTTTTTTCTCTATTTTTTATTTCTCTATTTCTCTATTTCTTTTTCTTTTCTTTTTTCTCTCATTTGGTTGGGGAATCCTGATTGCACAGAAGCCTTCCAGGGTGCACATTGACTGCACCACAATTGATACATCCAGCTGCATCCGTTCAGTAGTCTCTTACCAAAATGACTAAAGGAGGTATGCCCAGCAGAAGAAAAATACAGAGGATGGACCTTCTGCAACAGAACTAATGGCTATCGACATAGACAATATATCGGAAAATGCATTCAGGCTAACAATTATCCAGGCAATAGCTAGGTTGGAGATAGCCATGGATGAGCAAACGGAATTGATTAGGGCAGAACTGAAAGCCACCAGTGGTGATGTTCATAATTTTAGGGCAGAACTGAAAGCCACCATGGATGATGTTCAACGTGCTCTCAATGAGTTCCAATCTAATCTAAATTCTCTAAAAGCTAGGGTAACTAGCTTTAGACATAAGATAGAATTAGTGATCTGGAGGACAAATGAATAGTGAGAAAGGGTCAGGAGGAAGCCTGGAACAAACAGCTCAGAAGCCACAAAAATGGAATCAGGGAAATAAATGATGCCATGAAATGTTCCAACATCAGAATTATTGGAATCCCTGAAGGGGAGGAAAAAGAAATAAGTCTAGAAGTTATAGTGGAACGGGGCGCCTGGGTGGCTCAGTGGTTTAAGCTGCTGCCTTCGGCTCAGGTCATGATCTCAGGGTCCTGGGATCGAGTCCCACATCGGGCTCTCTGCTCAGCGGTGAGCCTGCTTCCCTCTCACTCTCTCTGTCTGCCTCTCTGCCTACTTATGATCTCTCTCTGTCAAATAAATAAATAAAATCTTTAAAAAAAAAAAAAAAAAAAAAAAAAAAGAAGTTATAGTGGAACAAGTTGTCTATGAAAATTTTCCCAATCTCACGAATGGAAACAACGTTCATGTACCAGAGGCAGAGAGGGTCCCCCTCAAGGTTTTAGATGCTTGAAACTCCTCGCAACAACTTATAGTTAAAATGAAGAATTATCATTCAAGACCGACCCTCTTAAAAGCAGCTAGGACAAAAGCTCCTTACATACAGAGGAAATCCAATTAGAATAATGTCAGACCTGTCCACAGAGACCTGGCAAACCAGGAAGGGCTGGCAAAATATATTCAGAGCACTAAATGAGAAGAATATGCAGCCAAGAATACTCTATCCAGCAAGACTGACATTCAAAATGGATGGAGAGATAAAGAGTTTCCAAGACCGGCAAAGCTTAAAAGACTATGCAGCCACCAAGCCGACACTGCAGGAAATACTAAGGGGGGTCCTAGAAAAGAGAAAATATCCTGGGGCGCCTGGGTGGCTCAGTGGGTTAAAGCCTCTGCCTTCGGCTCAGGTCATGATCTCAGGGTCCTGGGATCGAGCCCCGCATTGGGCTCTCTGCTTTGCAGGGAACCTGCTTCCTCCTCTCTCTCTGCCTGCCTCTCTGCCTGCTTGTGATTTCTCTCTGTCAAATAAATAAAATATTAAAAAAAAAAGAAAATATCCTAAGAATATCATTGAACAGAAATAGAGTGACAATGTACAGACAGAAAGACTTCAAAGGTAACATGATGTCAATCAAAACGTATCTATGAATAATCACTCTCAATGTGAACGGCCTAAATGCAGCCATAAAACGACACAGGGTTACGGATTGGATAAAATGACAGGAACCATTCATATGTTGTCTACAAGAGACCCATTTTGAAAATAAGGATACACCCAGACTGAAAGTGAAGGGATGGAGAAGCATCTTTCATGCCAATGGGCCTCAAATGAAGGCCGGGGTAGTGATTCTCATATCAGATAAATTAGATTTTAAGCTAAAGACTGTAGTCAGAGATACAGAAGGACACTACAAAATTCTTAAAGGGACTATCCACCAAGATGGTCTAACAATTGTAATTATCTACACCCCCAACATGGAAGCAGCCAATTACATAAGAAAACTATTAATCAAGAAAAAGAGTCATATTGATATGAATACACTAATGGTAGGAGATCTTAATACCTCTCTCAGTAATAGACAGATTGTCGAAGCAGAAAATTAATAAAGAAATAAGAGCATTGAATGAAACATTGGACCAGATGGACCTCATAGCCAAATACAGAACATTCCACCCTAAAACAAGAGAATACTCATTTTTCTCCAGTACACATGGATCCTTCTCCAGAATAGACAACATAATGGTTCACAAAGCAGGACTCAACGATATCAAAAGACTGACATTATTCCCTGCATATTCTCAGATCACAATGCTTTGAAACTGGAGCTCAATCACAAGGAAAATTTCGGAAGGAACTCAAACACCTGGAAGCTAAAGACCAACTTGCTTAAGAATGCTTGGATCAACCAGGAGATCAAAGATGAACTTAAACAATTCATGGAAACCAATGAGAATGAAGACACTTTGGTCCAAAACCTATGGGATACAGCAATGTTGGTTCTAAGGGGGAAATACATAGCCAACCAAGACTCCCTCAAAAACATTGAAAAATCCAGAATACACCAGCTGTCTCTACACCTTAAAGAACTGGAGAATCAACAACTAATCAAACCAACTCCACGTGCAAGAAGGGAAATAATCAAGACTAGAGCAGAGATCAATGAGGTAGACACCAGAGACACAGTAGAACGTATCAGTGAAACTAGAAGCTGGTTTTTTGAAAGAATAAATAAGATCGATAAACCATTGGCCACACTAATCCAAAAGAAAAGAGAGAAAGCCCAAATTAATAAAATTATGAATGAAAAGGGAGAGATCACAACTGACACCAAGGAAATAGAAACAATCATCAGAAATTATTACCAACAGTTATATGCCAATAAGCTAAGCAACCTAGATGAAATGGATGCATTCCTGGAAAACGACAAACTCCCATAATTGAACCAGGAAGAAATAGACAACCTGAATAGACCGATATCTAGTAATGAGATTGAAGCAGTGATCAAAAACCTCTCAAAAAACAAGAGCCCAGGACCTGATGGATTCCCTGGGGAATTCTACCAAACTTTCAATGAAGAAATAACACCAATTTTCCTGAAGCTGTTCCAAAAAATTGAAGCAGAAGGAAAACTTCCAGACACTTTTTCTGAAGCCAGCACTAGCCTGATCCCACACCAGGCAAAGACCCTACCAAAAAGGAGAATTTCAGACCAATATCACTGATGAATATGGATGCAAAGATTCTCAACAAGATCTTAGCAAAACATTAAAAAAGATTATCCACAATGACCAGGTGGGATTCATCCCTGGGATACAAGGATGCTTCAACATTCGCAAATCAATCAATGTGATAGAACAAATCAATGAGAAGAGAGAAGAACCACATGGTCCTCTCAATTGATGAAGAAAACGCATTTGACAAATTCCGCCATCCGTTCCTGATTAAAATGCTTCAAAGTATAGGGCTAGAGGGAACAATTCCTGAACTTCATAAACTCTATCTATGAAAGACAAACAGCAAATATCATCCTCAATGGGAAAAAGCTTGCAGCCTTCCCGTTGAGATCGGGAACACGACAAGGATGCCCACTCTCACCACTCTTGTTCAACATAGTATTAGAAGTCCTAGCAACAGCAATCAGAGAACAAAGAGAAATAAAAGGTATCCAAATTGGCAAGGAAGAAGTCAAACTCTCTCTCTTTGCAGATGACAGGATTCTTTATATGAAAACCCCAAAGATTCTACCCCCAAACTTCTAGAACTCATACAGCAATTCAGTAACGTGGCAGGATACAAAGTCAATGTACAGAAATCAGTGGCTTTCTTATACACTAACAATGAAAATACAGAAAGGGAAATTAGAGTATCGATTCCATTTATTATAGCACCAAGATCCATAAGATACCTGGGAATAAACCTAACCAAAGTGGTAAAGGACCTGTACTCAAGGAAATACAGAACACTCATAAAATAAATTGAAGAAGACACAAAAAGATGGAAGACTGTTCCATGCTCTTGGATCGGATGATTAAACATTGTTAAAATGTCTATACTGCCTAGAGCAATCTATACTATTTTTTCCCATTTTATTTATTTTTTCAGCGTAACAGTATTCATTCTTTTTGCACAACACCCAGTGCTCCATGCAAAATGTGCCCTCCCCATTACCCACCACCTGTTCCCCCAACCTCCCACCCTTGACCCTTCAAAACCCTCAGGTTGCCCCAAGCTCCCACCCCTGACCCTTCAAAACCCTCAGGTTGTTTTTCAGAGTCCATAGTCTCTTATGGCTCGCCTCCCCTCCCCAATGTCCATAGCCCGCTCCCCCTCCACCAATCCCAACTCCCCCCAAGAACCCCCAGTTTGTTTTGTGAAATTAAGAGTCATTTATGGTTTGTCTCCCTCCCAATCCCATCTTGTTTCATATATTCTTCTCCTATCCCCGTACCCCCCCATGTTGCTTCTCCATGTCCTCATATCAGGGAGATCATATGATAGTTGTCTTTCTCCGATTGACTTATTTCACTAAGCATGATACGCTCTAGTTCCATCCACGTCGTCGCAAATGGCAAGATTTCATTTCTTTTGATGGCTGCATAGTATTCCATTGTGTATATATACCACATCTTCTTGATCCATTCATCTGTTGATGGACATCTAGGTTCTTTCCATAGTCTGGCTATTGTAGACATTGCTGCTATAAACATTCGGGTACAAGTGCCCCTTCGGATCACTAGGTTTGTATCTTTAGGGTAAATACCCAGTAGTGCAATTGCTGGGTCATAGGGTAGTTCTATTTTCAAAATTTTGAGGAACCTCCATGCTGTTTTCCAGAGTGGTTGCACCAGCTTGCATTCCCACCAACAGTGGAGGAGGGTTCCCCTTTCTCCACATCCTCGCCAGCATCTGTCATTTCCTGACTTGTTAATTTTAGCCATTCTGACTGGTGTGAGGTGATATCTCATTGTGGTTTTGATTTGTATTTCCCTGATGCCGAGTGACGTGGAGCACTTTTTCATGTGTCTGTTGGCCATCTGGATGTCTTCTTTGCAGAAATGTCTGTTCATGTCCTCTGCCCATTTCTTGATTGGATTGTTTGTTCTTTGGGTGTTGAGTTTGCTAAGTTCCTTATAGATTTTGGATACGAGCCCTTTATCTGATATGTCGTTTGCAAATATCTTCTCCCATTCTGTCAGTTGTCTTTTGGTTTTGTTAACTGTTTCCTTTGCTGTGCAAAAGCTTTTGATCTTGATGAAGTCCCAATAGTTCATTTTTGCCCTTGCTTCCCTTGCCTTTGCCGTTGTTCCTAGGAAGATGTTGCTGCGGCTGAGGTCGAAGAGGTTGCTGCCTGCATTCTCCTCAAGGGTTTTGATGGATTCCTTTCTCACATTGAGGTCCTTCATCCATTTGGAGTCTATTTTCGTGCGTGGTGTAAGAAAGTGGTCCAATTTCATTTTTCTGCATGTGGCTGTCCAATTTTCCCAGCACCATTTATTGAAGAGGCTGTCTTTTTTCCATTGGACATTCTTTCCTGCTTTGTCGAAGATGAGTTGACCATAGAGTTGAGGGTCGATTTCTGGGCTCTCTATTCTGTTCCACTGATCTATGTGTCTGTTTTTGTGCCAGTACCATGCTGTCTTGATGATGACAGCTTTGTAATAGAGCTTGAAGTCCGGAATTGTGATGCCACCAACTTTGGCTTTGTTCTTCAATATTCCTTTGGCTATTCGAGGTCTTTTCTGGTTCCATATAAATTTGAGGATTATTTGTTCCATTTCTTTGAAAAAAATGGATGGTATTTTGATAAGGATTGCATTAAATGTGTAGATTGCTTTAGGTAGCATAGACATTTTCACAATATTTATTCTTCCAATCAAGGAACATGGAACATTTTTCCTTTTTTTTGTGTCTTCCTCAATTTCTTTCATGAGTACTTTATAATTTTCTGTGTATAGATTCTTAGTCTCTTTGGTTAGGTTTATTCCTAGGTATCTTATAGTTTTGGGTACAATTGTAAATGGGATTGACTCCTTAATTTCTCTTTCTTCAGTCTTGTTGTTGGTGTACAGAAATGCAACTGATTTCTGTGCATTGATTTTATATCCTGACACTTTACTGAATTCCTGGACAAGTTCTAGCAGTTTTGGAGTGGAGTCTTTTGGGTTTTCCACATATAGTATCATATCATCTGCGAAGAGTGATAGTTTGACTTCTTTACCAATTTGGATGCCTTTAATTTCTTTTTGTTGTCTGATTGCTGAGGCTAGGACTTCTAGTACTATGTTGAATAGCAGTGGTGATAATGGACATCCCTGCCGTGTTCCTGACCTTAACGGAAAAGCTTTCAGTTTTTCTCCATTGAGAATGATATTTGCGGTGGGTTTTTCATAGATGGCTTTGATAATATTGAGGTATGTGCCCTCTATCCCCACACTTTGAAGAGTTTTGATCAGGAAGGGATGCTGTACTTTGTCAAATGCTTTTTCAGCACCTATTGAGAGTATCATATGGTTCTTGTTCTTTCTTTTATTAATGTGTTCTATCACATTGATTGATTTGCGGATGTTGAACCAACCCTGCAGCCCTGGAATAAATCCCACTTGATCGTGGTGAATAATCCTTTTAATGTACTGTTGAATCCTATTGGCTAGTATTTTGGCGAGAATTTTTGCGTCTGTGTTCATCAAGGATATTGGTCTGTAGTTCTCCTTTTTGGTGGGATCCTTGTCTGGTTTTGGGATCAAGGTGATGCTGGCCTCATAAAACGAGTTTGGAAGTTTTCCTTCCGTTTCTATTTTTTGGAACAGTTTCAAGAGAATAGGAATGAGTTCGTCTTTAAATGTTTGGTAGAATTCCCCTGGGAAGCCGTCTGGCCCTGGGCTTTTGTTTGTTTGGAGATTTTTGATGACTGTTTCAATCTCCTTACTGGTTATGGGCCTGTTCAGGTTTTCTATTTCTTCCTGGTTCAGTTGTGGTAGTTTATATGTCTCTAGGAATGCATCCATTTCTTCCAGATTGTCCAATTTGTTGGCGTAGAGTTGCTCATAGCATGTTCTTATAATTGTCTGTATTTCTTTGGTGTTAGTTGTGATCTCTCCTCTTTCATTCATGATTTTATTGATTTGGGTCCTTTCTCTTTTCTTTTTGATGAGTCTGGCCAGGAGTTTATCAATCTTATTGATTCTTTCAAAGAACCAGCTCCTAGTTTCATTGATTTTTTCTATTGTTTTTTTGGTTTCTATTTCATTGATTTCTGCTCTGATCTTTATGATTTCTCTTCTCCTGCTGGGTTTAGGGTTTCTTTCTTGTTCTTTCTCCAGCTCCTTTACGTGTAGGGTTAGGTTGTGTACTTGAGACATTTCTTGTTTCTTGAGAAAGGCTTGTACCACTATATATTTTCCTCTCAGGACTGCCTTTGCTGTGTCCCACAGATTTTGAACTGTTGTGTTTTCATTATCATTTGTTTCCATGAATTTTTTCAATTCTTCTTTAATTTCCTGGTTAACCCATTCATTCTTTAGAAGGATGCTGTTTATTCTCCATGTATTTGGGTTCTTTCCAGCTTTCGTCTTGTGATTGAGTTCTAGCTTCAGAGCATTGTGGTCTGAAAATATGCAGGGAATAATCCTAATCTTTTGATACCGGTTGAGACCTGATTTGTGACCCAGGATGTGATCTATTCTGGAGAAGGTTCCATGTGCACTAGAGAAGAATGTGTATTCTGTTGCTTTGGGATGAAATGTTCTGAATATATCTGTGATGTCCATCTGGTCCAGTGTGTCATTGAAGGCCTTTATTTCCTTGTTGATCTTTTGCTTGGATGATCTGTCCATTTCAGTGAGGGGAGTGTTAAAGTCCCCTACTATTATTGTATTATTATTGATGTGTTTCTTTGATTTTGTTATTAATTGGTTGATATAGTTGGCTGCTCCCACGTTAGGGGCATAGATATTTAAAATTGTTAGATCTTCTTGTTGGTCAGACCCTTTGAGTAGGATATAGTGTCCTTCCTCATCTCTTATTATAGTCTTTGGCTTAAAATCTAATTGATCTGATATAAGGATTGCCACCCCAGCTTTCTTCTGATGCCCATTAGCATGGTTAATTGTTTTCCACCCCCTCACTTTAAATCTGGAGGTGTCTTCGCGTCTAAAATGAGTTTCTTGTAGGCAACATACTGATGGGTTTTGTTTTTTTATCCATTCTGATACCCTGTGTCTTTTGATTGGGGCATTTAGCCCATTAACATTCAGGGTAACTATTGAGAGATATGAATTTAGTGCCATTAGTAGCCTGTAAGGTGACTGTTACTGTATATTGTCTCTGTACCTTTCTGATCTACTACTTTTAGGCTCTCTCTTTGCTTAGTGGATCCCTTTCAAGATTTCCTGTAGAGCTGGTTTGGTGTTTGCAAATTCTTTCAGTTTTTGTTTGTCCTGGAAGCTTTTGATCTCTCCTTCTATTTTCAATGATAGCCTAGCTGGATAGAGTATTCCTGGCTGCATGTTTTTCTCGTTGAGTGCTCTGAATATATCATGGCAGCTCTTTCTGGCCTGCCAGGTCTCTGTGGATAAGCCTGCCGCCAATCTAATATTTTTACCATTGTATGTTACAGACTTCTTTTCTCGGGCTGCTTTCAGGATTTTCTCTTTGTCACTAAGACTTGTCAATTTTACTATTAGGTGACGGGGTGTGGACCTATTCTTGTTGACTTTGAGGGGGGTTCTCTGCATCTCCTGGATTTTGATGCTTGTTCCCTTTGCCATATTAGGGAAATTCTCTCCAATGATTCTCTCCAATAGACCCTCTGCTCCCCTCTCTGTTTCTTCTTCTTCTGGAATCCCAATTATTCTAATGTTGTTTCGTCTTATGGTGTCACTTATCTCTCGAATTCTCCCCTCATGGTCCAGTAGCTGTTTGTCCCTCTTTTGCTCGGCTTCCTTATTCTCTGTCATTTGGTCTTCTATATCACTAATTCTTTCTTCTGCCTCATTGATCCTAGCAGTGAGAGCCTCCATTTTTGATTGCACCTCATTAATAGCTTTTTTTATTTCAACTTGGTTAGATTTTAGTTCTTTAATTTCTCCAGAAAGGGCTTTAATATCTCCAGAGAGGGTTTCTCTAATATCTTCCATGCCTTTCTCGTGCCCGGCTAGGATGTTCAGAATCGTCATTCTGAACACTTGATCTGACATACTACCAATGTCTGTGTTGATTAGGTCCCTAGCCTTCGGTACTGTCTCTTGTTCTTTTGTTTGTGGTGATTTTTTTCTGCCTTGTCATTTTGTCCAGATAAGAGGATATGAAGGAGCAAATAAACTACTAAAAGGGTATCAAAGACCCCAGAAAATGCGCTGTAACCAAATCAGAAGAGACCCCAAATTGTGGGGGGGATAAAGGGGATAAAAACTTCTTCTGAAAAAAAAAAAAAAGGAAAAAGAAAGAAAAAATTTAAAAAATAAAACAAATAAAAAAGTATAAAAAAGAAAGAAAATATATATATATTTAGATGAACAGTCAAAAAACGTTAAAAAAGAAAAGGGCAAAAGTTTTAAAAAATTTAGCAGAAGAAGAAAAAAGAAAAAAGAAAAAAAATTGAAAAAAGAAAAAAAAATTGATGTAGCTGCAAGACTAAAGAATCATGGGGAGAAAGCCAGGAGTTCCGTGCTTTGCTTTCTCCTCCTCTGGAATTGTTCTGCTGTCTTAGGAATTGAACCTGCTTTCTCCTTGATAGATGAACTTCGTCCTGGCTGGATATTTTGTTGATCTTCTGGGGGAGGGGCCTGTTGTAGTGACTCTCAAGTGTCTTTGCCCGAGGCGGGATTGCACCGCCCTTATCGGCGGCCGGACTAAGTAATCGGCTCGGGTTCGCTTTTGGGAGCTTCTGTTCCCTGAACGCTTTCTGTAGAGTTCCGGAGGACAGGAATGAAAATGGTGGCCTCCCAGTCTCTGGCCCGGAGGAGCCGAGAGCCTGGGGCCCCACTCCTCAGTGCGCCCCCAGAGGACAGCACCCAATCACTCCCGTATCCCCAGCCTCTAGCCGCGCTCCGAGCTCACCCAGCCCGCGACCCGTTCAAGGTAACCCCGAGCTGAGAGTTCAGTCCTCGGCTCTGTCTCTGCAGCCGGCTTCTCTGTTCTAATACCTGCGAGCTCTCCAACACTCTGATACCCCCGATCCTTCTGTGACTCTGCGGGGCCTGGGGCCACGCTGACCCCGCGTGGGCTTCACACTGGTTTAGCCTCTGGAGCAATGTCCCTCAGTGGAACAGACTTTTAAATGTCCTGATATTGTGCTCCGTTGCTCCGCCGCTTGCCGGGATCCGGCCCCTCCCCCCGCGGTCTATCTTCCCGTCGTTTTAGATTCACTTCTCCGCCAGTCCTACCTTTCAGAAAGTGGTTGATTTTCTGTTTCTAGAGTTGCTGTTCTTCTTCTCTTCGCTCTCCCGTTGGATTTGTACATGTTTGCAATGTTTAGATAAGCTATCGAGCTGATCTCCTGCTACCTGATGTAGTCTCAGGCTGCTACTTCTCCGCCATCTTGACTCCTCCTCCGATATGGCTGCTTTCTTTAATGACAGCCCATATTCCCTGCCCCAAACCATGTTCGTCGTCGCAATGGCATTATTTAAGATGTGAGATGCCAACGGGTCAAAAGTTTAGGGAAGGATTTACAGGGAGAACCCAATCCTCTCCAGAGAAAATCACAGCATTCTAAGGCTGTTTTGGGTTTTCCTCAGGGCTACTGAAATCCCCTTATGCGCTGCCTATCAAAGGGAAATCTAATGACTCTGTATAGGTGGATCAGTGGCCCTTCCCTGCAGAGAAATTTGCAGCAGCAGCGACTCAAATGGAAGGTCAGCTGCTTTGGGGTCATCTAAGGGAATCTTTTAGCCTTTGGAATACTCCCATCTTTGTAACTGAGAAGAAATCAGGAAAATGGCGACATTTTCAGGATCTACGAACAAGAAATGCCACCAGGAAACCTATGAGCGCCCTTCAAACAGGACTACCTACTCCATCGTCTATCATTCTTCAACACAAATGAATTATATTAGATTTAAAGGATTTATTTATTTATTTATTTTTACCAATCCTTTTGCCCCCTCAGGATTGTGAAAATTTTCGTATACCATTCCCAGGACTAACCCTAAATAACCTGCTAAATGGTATCAATGGAAAGTTTGACCTCAAGGTATGACTAATAGTCTCACTCTGTGCCAGGAATTTGTTTGCCATGGTATTTCTCAGTTTCGAGCACTATTTGAACCCATGATCTATTGCATACGCTGTATGGATGATATCCTCTTAACAGCTGAAAAGGGAGGAGATTATACAATGCAAATAATTTCACGGGGTCGTCAGAGGATTATTCTTAGTACAGGAAAGGAACCTGAATTCTTGGTCCTACCCATGCTAACTACTGAGCATGTGCAAACCTTATTTACGTCTCAAGCTTTTTGAACCATTTGTGCTACCTTTTAAATAGAGCACTGTAGAGGTATTCCATATAACTCTCAGGGACAGGCCATTGTTGATTTTGCAAATAGTACTCTTAACTCTTACATTAAAACATTTCAAGTGCAGGAGATACTACAGGTAAAAGTAAAATATTCCCTGCAGATGAATTTAAATTAAAGCTCATATGTTTTTAATTTTTTTAAAGATTTAATTAATTTATTTGACAGAGAGAAGTCACAAGTAGCAGAGATGCAGGCAGTGAAAGAGTGGAGGAAGCAGGCTCCCGGCAGGGCATAGAGCCCAATGCGGGACTCGATCTCAGGACCCAGAGATCTTGACCCGAGCCGAAGGCAGAGGCTTTAACTGACTGAGCTACCCAGGAGACTCTTAAATATTTATTTTTATTTTTATTTTATTTTTTTTCAGCGTAACAGTATTACTCTTAAATATTTTTTTAAGATTTTATTTATTTATTTGACAGACAGAGCTCAGAGGTAGGCAGTGAGGCAGCCAGAGAGAGAGGAAGGGAAGCAGACTCCCCACTGAACAGAGAGCCAATTGCGGGCCTCGTTCCCAGGACCCTGGGAACATGACATGAGCCAAAAGCAGAGGCTTTAACCCACTGAGCCACTCAGGTGTGCTATGTTTTAAATATTTTGAATGTTGATGAAATAGGTCACAGGCGATCTGAATGCTTTTGGCATCCAGACTTCTCCCATCTCCCTTACACAAGGTGGAGGAACCCCTGATGGGCCCTTGGAAGGGTCCTGATCCTGTCCTTCACTGAGGGCACAGTTTGGCTTGGGTTATTCCTCGGGATGAAGATACCCTGCGCTGGCTCCCAGAAAGGTGGTGCCATCTCCTCGCCTCTCCACCAGAGGATGGCTCGCCTCACGTTGAACGGCAAGAACAGAGGGAGAAGGAGACGCCTTCCCCCTTTACAGTCCCAATTGGAGAGAAGTTCTCTAAGAAAGCCCTTGATCATCTCTCCTCATGTCGTCCCTGATTGCTCTTTGACTGACTGGTCAAAGAAGGATAGAGAAGAACCTATGCGAGGCCTTGCCTTCCCTCCTAGTTTCCCAATGCATCATGTGACCATTCCATGAGGGATCTTCTCTATGGCTGGAGGAATGTTCCATAACGAACTTTGGAAGCTGGTTGCTGCCCTGTGACCAATTGGAGTGTCAATAGCTAAGAGCGGTTAGACTACCACAAAAGACTTAAACCTAACCTCATGGGCCTGTGTTCCTAGAACTTTTTGATGGGTAGTTGGCTCGGGAACAAGAGTTCTCACCTCCTTTCCATGGGAACACCTAGTATATAACTTCCATTGTGATTATGGTGTGTAACTAATTGTTTATCATACTTTTGTCAGCCTTGATTTAGTGGATCTTCAAAAGGATATATGAAGCATCAGTCAGTCTCGAGTGGAAGCATAAAGGCCTTTGCCTGTACTTAACTAAGAGTTTGCAACCTACCTTGAGTCTGTCCTTGGTGTAACTTCTTTCTTCAACTGGGAAAATACTGCCATTTATGAGTGTTCACCTTAAGAGCGTTTATACGTTTTGGAAGCATAAGACCCTTGGCGTTCACTTAACTCAGAGTATCCAACCTGCCAAGAGTCCGTCCTTGTTCTAAGTTCTTTCCTCAACTGGGAAAACACTGCCACTTATGAGTGTCTGCCTCAAATCCCATTATACGTTTTGGAAGCATAAGGGCCTTGGCTTGCACTTAGCTCAGAGTTTCCAACCTGCATAGAGTCCGTCCTTCTTCTAATTCCTTTTGGGGAACACATTGCCACTTATGGGTGTCCGCCTGAATTGCCATTCCACATTGCGGAAGCATAAACATTTTGGCAAGCACTTATCTCAGAGTATCAAGTCAGCCTTGAGTCCATCCTTGTTCTAACTTCTTTCTTCAGCTAGGATGTCACTGCTAATTATGAATGTTTGCCTTAAAAGCCATTATATGTTTTGGAAGCAAAAGGGCGTTGACGTGCACTTATCTCAGATAATCCAGCCAGCATAGAATCCGTGCTTCTTCTAAGTTCTTTCCTCAACTGGGAATACACTGCCACTTAAGAGTGTCCACTTTTAGTGGGATTATAGGTTTTGGAAGCCTAAGGGCCTTGGCATGCACTTAACTCAGAGTATTCAACCTGCCTCGAGTCCCTCCTTGTATCCTCTTTCCTCAACTGGGAACACACTGCCACATATGGGTGTCTGCCTGAATTGCCATTCCACGTTGTGGAAGCATAAATGCTTTGGCAGGAACTTATCTCAGAGTTTCCCATCTGCCTAGTGTCTGTCCTTGTTTTAACCTCGTTCCTCAACTGGGAAGACAATGCCACTTATGAGTGTCCTCCTAGAGAGCAATTATATGTTTTGGAAGTATAAGGCCTTATGGTGCACTTAATTCAGAGTATCCAACATGCTTATAGTCTGCCCTTGTTGTAAGTTCTTTCCTCAACTGGGAATACACTGCCACTTATGAGTGTTCGTCTTAAGTGGGATTATAAGTTTTGGAAGCATAAGGGCCTTGCCGTGCACTTAACTCAGAGTTTCCATCCTGCCTAGATTCCATCCTTGTTCTATCCTCTTTCCTCAACTGGCAACACTCTGCCCATTATGGGTGTCTGCCTGAATTGCCATTCCACGTTGTAAAAGCAGAAGGGCTGTGACAGCCGCATATCTCAGAGTATCCAATCAGCCTAGCAAACGTCCTTTTTCTAACTTCTTACCTCAACTGGAATCACTCTGCCCCTTAGGAGTATCCACCTTAAGAGCGAATATAAGTTTTGGAAGCATGAGGCCTTGGCGTGCACTTTATTTAGAGTATCTAACATGGTTATAGTCTGCCCTTGTTCTAAGTTCTTTCCTCAACTGGGAACACACTGCCACGTATGAGTGTCTGCCTTAAATGCCATTATACGTTTTGGAAGCATAAGGGCCTTGGTGTGCACTGAGCTCAGAATTTCCAACCTGAGTAGAGTCCATCCTTCTTTTTTCTTCTTCTTCTTCTTCTTCTTCTTCTTCTTCTTCTTCTTCTTCTTCTTCTTCTTCTTCTTCTTCTTCTTCTTCTTCTTCTTCTTCTTCTTCTTGTTCTTGTTCTTCTTCTTCTTCTTCTTCTTCTTCTTCTTCTTCTTCTTGTTCTTCTTCTTGTTCTTCTTCTTCTTCTTCTTCTTCTTCTTCTTCTTCTTCTTCTTCTTCTTCTTCTTCTTCTTCTTCTTCTTTTTTTTTTAGAAAAGACAGAAATTTATTTCCTGCTCACATAAGTGTAGACAGCTCCCTAGTTTAAGGGACCCATTTCCTCCTTACCTTATTCTGACTTGAAATTTCCACCTTAGTGTCCAGGATTAATGTGTCTGGCTACAGCCATCATGTAAAAATGCCATCTGATAATAAAGGTAAAGAAGGGAAAAGAAGGGAAAGAAGAAAAAGATACTTTCCAAAGTTTCCCATACTATTGTCAATCTTCTACTGGCAAGAATCTATTTATACGATCTTAAAGGAAAGGCTGGGAAGTACAGGTTTTATTTTTTTTAACTTGTATTTATTTGTATATTTTTTAATTTGTTTATTTTCAGCGTAACAATATTCATTGTTTTTACACCATACACAGTGCTCCATGCAATATATGCCATTTCTATTACCCACCACCTGATTCCCCAACCTCCCACCCCCCACCCCTTCAAAACCCTCAGGTTGTTTTTCAGAGGCCATAGTCTCTCATGGTTCATCTCCCCTTCCAATTTCTCTCAACTCCCTTCTCCTCTCCATATCCCCATGTCCTCCATGTTTGTTATTTTGATCCACAAATAAGTGAAACCATATGATACTTGACTCTCTCTGCTTGACTTCTTTCATTCAGCATAATCTCTTCGTGTCCCATACATGTTGCTACAAAAGTTGGGTATTCATCCTTTCTGATGGAGGTATAATTCTCCATCTTGTATATGGACCACATCTTCCTTATCCATTCATCCGTTGAAGGGCATCTTGGTTCTTTCCACAGTTTGGTGACCTTGGCCATTGCTGTGATGAACATTGGGGTACAGATGGCTCTTCTTTTCACTACATCTGTATCTTTGGGGAAAATACCCAGCAGTGTAATTGCAGGGTCATAGGGAAGCTCTATTTTTAGTTTCTTGAGGAATATCCACACTGTTCTCCAATGTGGCTGCACCAACTTGCATTCCCACCAACAGTGTAAGAAGGTTCCCCTTTCTCCACATCCTCTCCAACACACGTTGTTTCCTGTCTTGCTAATTTTGGCCATTCTAACTGGTGAAAGGTGATATCTCAATCTGGTTTTACTTTGAATCTCCCTGATGGCCAGTGACGAGCATTTTTTCATGTGTCTGATAGCCATTAGTATGTCTTCATTGGAGAAGTGTTTGTTCATATCTTCTGCCCATTTTTTGATATGACTATCTGTTCTTTTGTGTGTTGAGTTTGAGGAGTTCTTTATAAATCCTGGATATCAACCTTTTGTCTGTACTGTCATTTGCAAATATCTTCTCCCATTCCGTGGGTTGCCTCTTTGTTTTGTTGACTGTTTCCTTTGCTGTGCAGAAGCTTTAGATCTTGATGAAGTCCCAAAAGTGCATTTTCGCTTTTGTTTCCTTTGCCTTTGGAGACATATCTTGAAAGAAGTTGTTGTGGCTGATATCAAAGAGGTTACTGCCTATGTTCTCCTCTAGGATTCTGATGGAGTCCTGTCTCATGTTGAGATCTTTTATCCATTTCGAGTTTATATTTGTGTGCGGTGTAAGAGAATGGTTGAGTTTCATTCTTCTACATATAGTTGCCTAGTTTTCCCAGCACCATTTATTGAAGAGACTCTCTCTTTTCCATTGTATATTTTCTCCTGTTTTGTCGAAGATTATTTGACCATAGAGTTGAGGGTCCATATCTGGGCTCTCCACTCTGTTCCACTAGTCAATGTATCTGTTTTTATGCCAGTACCATGCTGTCTTGGTGATCTCAGCTTTGCAGTAAAGCTTGAAATCGGGTAAAGTGATGCTGCCAGTTTTGTTTTTGTTTTTCAACATTTCCTTAGTAATTCGGGGTCTCTTCTGATTCCATACAAATTGTAGGATTATTTGCTCCAGCTCTTTGAAAAATACCGGTGGAATTTTGATCAAAATGACATTAAAAGTATAGATTGCTCTAGGCAGTATAGACATTTTAACAATGCTTAATCTTACGATCCAAGAGCATGGAATGGTCTTCCATCTTTTTGCGCCTTCTTCAATTTCTTTCATGAGTTTTCTGTAGTTCCTCGAGTACAGGTCCTTTAACTCTTTGGTTAGGTTTATTCCCAGGTATCTTATCGTTCTTGGTGCTATAGTAAATGGAATTGATTCTCTAATTTCCCTTTCTGTATTTTCATTGTTAGTGTATAAGAAAGCCACTGATTTCTGTACATTGACTTTGCATCCTGCCACGTTACTGAATTGCTGTATGAGTTCTAGAAGTTTGGGGGTGGAGTCTTTGGGGTTTTTCATATAAAGAATCCTGTCATCTGCAAAGAGAGAGAGTTTGACTTCTTCCTTGCCAATTTGGATACCTTTTATTTCTCTTTGTTTTCTGATTGCATTTGCTAGGACTTCTAATACTATGTTGAACAAGAGTGGTGAGAGTGGGCATCCTTGTCATGTTCCCAATCTCAACGGGAAGGCTGCAAGCTTTTTCCCACTGAGGATGATATTTGCTCTTTGTCTTTCATAGTTAGATTTTATGAAGTTCAGGAATTGTTCCCTCTATCCCTATACTTTGAAGCATTTTAATCAGGAATGGATGGCGGACTTTGTCAAAGGCTTTTTCTGCATCAATTGAGAGGACCATGTGGTTCTTCTCTCTTCTCTTATTGAATCGTTCTATCACGTTGATTGATTAGTGAAAGCTGAAGCATCCTTGTAACCCAGGGATGAATCCCACCTGGTCATGGTGGATAATCTTTTTAATGTTTTGCTGGATCCTGTTAGCTAGGATCTTCTTGAGAATATTAGCATCCATATTCATCAGTGATATTGGTCTGATATTCTCCTTTTTGGTAGGGTCTTTGCCTGGTTTGTGGATCAGGGTAATGCTGGCTTCAGAAAAAGTGTCTGGAAGTTCTGCCTCAATTTTTTGGAACAGCTTCAGGAGAATTGGTGTTATTCTTTGAAAGTTTGGTACAATTCCCCAGGGAATCCGTAAGGTCCTGGGCTCTTGTTTTTTGGGAGATTTTTGATCACTGCTTCAATCTCATTACTAGATATCGGTCTATTCAGGTTCTCAATTTCTTCCTGGTTGAATTTTGGGAGTTTATAGTTTTCCAGGAATGCATCCATTTCGTCTAGATTGCTCAGCTTATTGGCATATAACTGTTGGTAATAATTTCTGATGATTGTTTCTATTTCCCTGGTGTTAGTTGTGATCTCTCCCTTTTCATTCATAACTTTATTAATTTGGGCTTTCTCTCTTTTCTTTTGGATTAGTGTGGCCAATGGTTTATCAATCTTATTGATTCTTTCAAAAAACTAGCTTCTAGTTTCATTGATATGTTCTCCTGTGTCTCTGGTGTCTACCTCATGATCTCTGCTCTAATCTTGATTATTTCCCTTCTTGCATGTGTAGTTGGTTTGATTTGTTGTTGATTCTCCAGTTCTTTAAGGTGTAGAGACAGCTGTTGTATAATGTTTTTGAGGGAGGCTTGGATGGCTATGAATTACTCCTTTAGAACTGACTTTGCTGTATCCCATAGGTTTTGGACCAAAGGGTCTTTATTCTCATTGGTTTTCATGAATTGTTTAAGTTCTTCTTTGGTCTCCTGGTTGATCCAAGCATTCTTAAGCAAGGTGGTCTTTAGCTTCCAGGTGTTTGAGTTCCTTCCGAAATTTTCCTTGTGATTCAGCTCCAGTTTCAAAGCATTGTGATCTGAGAATATGCAGGGAATAATGTCAGTCTTTTGGTATTGGTTGACTCCTGCTTTGTCACATAGTATGTGGTCTATTCTGGAGAAAGTTCCATGTGCACTTGAGAAGAATGCGTATTCTCTTGTTTTAGGATGGAATGTTCTGTATTTGGCTATGAATTCCATCTGGTCCAATATTTCTTTCAATGCTCTTATTTCTTTATTAATTTTCTGCTTCGACAATCTGTCTATTACTGAGAGAGCTATTAAGATCTCCTACCATTAGTGTATTCATATCAATATGACTCTTTATCTTGATTAATAGTTTTCTTATGTAATTGGCTGCTCCCATGTTGGGGGTTTAGATAATTACAATTGTTAGACCATCTTGGTGGATAGTCCCTTTAAGAATTATGTAGTGTCCTTCTGTATCTCTTACTACAGTCTTTAGCTTAAAATCTAATTTATCTGATATGAGAATTGCTACCCCAACCTTCTTTTGAGGCCCATTTGCATGAAAGATGCTACTCCATCCCTTCACTTTCAGTCTGGGTGTATCCTTATTTTCAAAATGTGTCTCTTGTAGACAACATATGTATGGGTCCTGTCGTTTTATCCAATCCGCAACCCTGTGTCATTTCATGGGTGCATTTAGGCCGTTCACATTGAGAGTGATGATTGATAGATACATTTTGATTGACATCATGTTACCTTTGAAGTCTTTCTGTCTGTAGATTGTCTCTATATTTCTGTTCAATGATATTCTTAGGATATTCTCTCTTTTATAGGACCCCCCCTTAGTATTTCCTGCAGTGTCAGCTTGGTGGCTGCATAGTCTTTTAAGCTTGCCGGTCTTGGTAACTCTTTATCTCTCCATCCATTTTGAATGTCAGTCTTCCTGGATAGAGTATTCTTGGCTGCATATTCTTCTCATTTAGTGCTCTGAATATATTTTGCCAGCCCTTCCTGGCTTGCCAGGTCTCTGTGGACAGTTCTGACATTATTCTAATTGGCTTTCCTCTGTATGTAAGGAGCTTTTTGTCCTAGCTGCTTTTAAGAGTGTCTGTCTTGAATGATAATTCTTCATTTTAACTATAAGGTGTTGCGAGGAGTTTCAAGCATCTAAAACCTTGAGGGGGACCCTCTCTGCCTCTGGTACATGAACGTTGTTTCCATTCATGAGATTGGGAAATTTTTCATAGACAACTTGTTCCACTATATCTTCTAGACTTATGTCTTTTTCCTCCCCTTCAGGGATTATAATAATTCTGATATTGGAACGTTTCATGGCATCATTTATTTCCCTGATTCCGTTTTTGTGGCTTCTGAGCTGTCTGTTCCAGGCTTCCTCCTGATCCTTTCTCTCTATTCATTTGTCCTCCAGATCACTAATTCTATCTTCTGTCTAAAGCTAGTTACCCTAGATTTTAGAGAATTTAGATTAGATTGGAACTCATTGAGAGCATTTTGAACATCATCCTTGGTGGCTTTCAGTTCTGCCCTAAAATTATGAACATCATCCCTGGTGGCTTTCAGTTCTGTCCTAATCAATTCCGTTTGCTCATCCATGGCTTTCTCCCACCTAGCTATTGCCTGGATAATTGTTAGCCTGAATTCCTTTTCTGACATATTGTCTATGTTGATACCCATTAGCTCTGTTGCAGAATGTCCATCCTCTGTATTTTTCTTCTGTTGGGCATTCCTCCTCCTAGTCATTTTGGTAAGAGATGACTGAACAGATGCAGCTGGATGTATCAATTGTGGTGCAGTCAAGGTGCAACCTGGAACGCTTCTGTGCAATCAGGATTCCCCAACCAAATGGGAGAAAAAAGAAAAGAAAAAGAAATAAAGAAGAAAAAAAGGAAAAGAAAAGAGAGAGAGAGAGAGAAAGAGAGAGAGAGAGAGAGACAGGGAAAAAAAGGAAAATAAAAGAGAAGATTCAGCTGAAATGGGCCCCAAGGTAAGATTTATGAAGTATGCAAACAAGAAGAGACAAATTAAAAGGTTGATAAAAGTATATGACAAGAGAATATATATATATAAATATATATAACTATATATATAAATATATATAAATATAAAATATATAACTATATATATAAATATATAACTCTATATATATATAAACTCTCTCTCTCTCTCTCTATATATATATATATATAAGCAAAAAAAAGGGAAGAACCTCATCAGAAAGAACCCCAAGTATAAATTTTATATACTATCAGGACAAACATAAATACACAGAAACACTGGAGGAAGGAAACGATGGGAGAGTGGTTATAAATTCTCAGTTCTGTAGAGGAAGATTATTTTGATTCTTCCTGGATGTATCTTGATGTTTTTGTTAAGGGACTCAACATTTCTAAGATAAAGGGGGATTAAAAATTGGTTTGCCTATAGGGATAGCATTGATTGGGGAAAGGGGATTACCTTGAAGTTTAACTCTCTATGTATATTAGAAAATAAAAATGAAAAAAGAATAAACTAGACTAAACTAAATTAAAAACAAAAAAAAATTTAAAAATAGAAAAGTGAAAGAAAAACGGGTATTTGTATCATAAAGTTCAGGTTAGAAGGTCATTAAGGGATTTGATGTACTGGACATCTCACTGTGATGGTAAATAGTTTAAAAAATTATCTATACGGGGAGGAGTCAAGATGGCGGAGAAGTAGCAGCCTGAGACTACATCAGGTAACAGGAGATCAGCTCGATAGCTTATCTAAACATAGCAAACACCTACAAATCCAATGGGAGAGCGAAGAGAAGAAGAACAGCAACTCTAGAAACAGAAAATCAACCACTTTCTGAAAGGTAGGACTGGCGGAGAAGTGAATCTAAAACAACGGGAAGATAGACCGCGGCGGGAGGGGCCGGCTCCCGGCAAGCGGCGGAGCAACGGAGCACAAAATCAGGACTTTTAAAAGTCTGTTCCACTGAGGGACATTGCTCCAGGGGCTAAACCGGGGTGAAGCCCACGCGGGGCCAGCGTGGCCCCAGGCCCCGCAAGGTCACAGAAGGATCGGGGGTGTCAGAGTGTCGGAGAGCTCGCAGGTATTAGAACGGAGAAACTGGCTGCAAAGACAGAGCCGAGGACTGAACTCTCAGCTCGGGGTTACCTTGAACTGGTCGCGGGCTGGGTGAGCTCGGAGCGCGGCTAGAGGCTGGGGATACGGGAGTGATTGGGTGCTGTCCTCTGGGGGCGCACTGAGGAGTGGGGCCCCAGGCTCTCGGCTCCTCTGGGCTGGAGACTGGGATGCCGCCATTTTCATTCCCGTCCTCCGGAACTCTACGGAAAGCGTTCAGGGAACAGAAGCTCCCAAAAGCGAACCCGAGCCGATTACTTAGTCCGGCCGCCGGTAAGGGCGGTGCAATCCCGCCTCGGCCAAAGACACTTGAGAGTCACTACAACAGGCCCCTCCCCCAGAAGATCAACAAAATATCCAGCCAGGACGAAGTTCATCTATCAAGGAGAAAGCAGATTCAATTCCTAAGACAGCAGAGCAATTCCAGAGGAGGAGAAAGCAAAGCACGGAACTCATGGCTTTCTCCCCATGATTCTTTAGTCTTGCGGCTACTTCAATTTTTTTTTCTTTTTTCAATTTTTTTTTCTTTTTTCTTTTTTCTTCTTCTGCTAAATTTTTTTAAAAACTTTTACCCTTTTCTTTTTTAACGTTTTTTGACTAGTTCATCTAAATATATATATTTTTTCTTTCTTTTTTATATTTTTTTATTTGTTTTATTTTTTAAATTTTCTTTTTTTTTTTTTTCTTTTTTTTTCAGAACCTGTTTTTTATCCCCTTACCCCCCCCCCCACAATTTGGGGTCTCTTCTGATTTGGTTACAGCGCATTTTTCCGGGGCCTTTGCCACCCTATTAGTAGTTTATTTGCTCCTTCATATCCTCTTATCTGGACAAAATGACAAGGCGGAAAAAATCACCACAAACAAAAGAACAAGAGACAGTACCGAAGGCTAGGGACCTAATCAACACAGACATTGGTAATATGTCAGATCAAGAGTTCAGAATGACGATTCTGAACATTCTAGCCGGGCTCGAAAAAGGCATGGAAGATATTAGAGAAACCCTCTCTGGAGATATTAAAGCCCTTTCTGGAGAAATTAAAGAACTAAAGTCTAACCAAGTTGAAATCAAAAAAGCTATTAATGAGGTGCAATCAAAAATGGAGGCTCTCACTGCTAGGATCAATGAGGCAGAAGAAAGAATTAGTGATATAGAAGACCAAATGACAGAGAATAAGGAAGCCGAGCAAAAGAGGGACAAACAGCTACTGGACCATGAGGGGAGAATTTGAGAGATAAGTGACACCATAAGACGAAACAACATTAGAATAATTGGGATTCCAGAAGAAGAAGAAACAGAGAGGGGAGCAGAGGGTCTATTGGAGAGAATCATTGGAGAGAATTTCCCTAATATGGCAAAGGGAACAAGCATTAAAATCCAGGAGATGCAGAGAACCCCCCTCAAAGTCAACAAGAATAGGTCCACACCCCGTCACCTAATAGTAAAATTGACAAGTCTTAGTGACAAAGAGAAAATCCTGAAAGCAGCCCGAGAAAAGAAATCAGTAACATACAATGGTAAAAATATTAGATTGGCGGCAGACTTATCCACAGAGACCTGGCAGGCCAGAAAGAGCTGGCATGATATATTCAGAGCACTCAACGAGAAAAACATGCAGCCAAGAATACTCTATCCAGCTAGGCTATCATTGAAAATTGAAGGAGAGATAAAAAGCTTCCAGGACAAACAAAAACTGAAAGAATTTGCAAACACCAAACCAGCTCTCCAGGAAATATTGAAAGGGGTCCTGTAAGCAAAGAGAGAGCCTAAAAGTAGTAGATCAGAAAGGTACAGAGACAATATACAGTAACAGTCACCTTACAGGCTACTAATGGCACTAAATTCATATCTCTCAATAGTTACCCTGAATGTTAATGGGCTAAATGCCCCAATCAAAAGACACGGGGTATCAGAATGGATAAAAAAACAAAACCCATCAGTATGTTGCCTACAAGAAACTCATTTTAGACGCGAAGACACCTCCAGATTTAAAGTGAGGGGGTGGAAAACAATTTACCATGCTAATCGGCATCAGAAGAAAGCTGGGATGGCAATCCTTATATCAGATCAATTAGATTTTAAGCCAAAGACTATAATAAGAGATGAGGAAGGACACTATATCCTACTCAAAGGGTCTGTCCAACAAGAAGATCTAACAATTTTAAATATCTATGCCCCTAACGTGGGAGCAGCCAACTATATCAACCAATTAATAACAAAATCAAAGAAACACATCAATAATAATACAATAATAGTAGGGGACTTGAACACTCCCCTCACTGAAATGGACAGATCATCCAAGCAAAAGATCAACAAGGAAATAAAGGCCTTCAATGACACACTGGACCAGATGGACATCACAGATATATTCAGAACATTTCATCCCAAAGCAACAGAATACACATTCTTCTCTAGTGCACATGGAACCTTCTCCAGAATAGATCACATCCTGGGTCACAAATCAGGTCTCAACCGGTATCAAAAGATTAGGATTATTCCCTGCATATTTTCAGACCACAATGCTCTGAAGCTAGAACTCAATCACAAGAGGAAAGCTGGAAAGAACCCAAATACATGGAGACTAAACAGCATCCTTCTAAAGAATGAATGGGTCAACCAGGAAATTAAAGAAGAATTGAAAAAATTCATGGAAACAAATGATAATGAAAACACAACAGTTCAAAATCTGTGGGACACAGCAAAGGCAGTCCTGAGAGGAAAATATATAGCGGTACAAGCCTTTCTCAAGAAACAAGAAAGGTCTCAAGTACACAACCTAACCCTACGCATAAAGGAGCTGGAGAAAGAACAAGAAAGAAACCCTAAACCCAGCAGGAGAAGAGAAATCATAAAGATCAGAGCAGAAATCAATGAAATAGAAACCAAAAAAAACAATAGAAAAAATCAATGAAACTAGGAGCTGGTTCTTTGAAAGAATCAATAGGATTGATAAACCCCTGGCCAGACTCATCAAAAAGAAAAGAGAAAGGACCCAAATCAATAAAATCATGAATGAAAGAGGAGAGATCACAACTAACACCAAAGAAATACAGACAATTATAAGAACATACTATGAGCAACTCTACGCCAACAAATTGGCCAATCTGGAAGAAATGGATGCATTCCTAGAGACATATAAACTACCACAACTGAACCAGGAAGAAATAGAAAACCTGAACAGGCCCATAACCAGTAAGGAGATTGAAACAGTCATCAAAAATCTCCAAACAAACAAAAGCCCAGGGCCAGACGGCTTCCCAGGGGAATTCTACCAAACATTTAAAGAAGAACTCATTCCTATTCTCCTGAAACTGTTCCAAAAAATAGAAATGGAAGGAAAACTTCCAAACTCATTTTAGGAGGCCAGCATCACCTTGATCCCAAAACCAGACAAGGATCCCACCAAAAAAGAGAACTACAGACCAATATCCTTGATGAACACAGACGCAAAAATTCTCGCCAAAATACTAGCCAATAGGATTCAACAGTACATTAAAAGGATTATTCACCACGATCAAGTGGGATTTATTCCAGGGCTGCAGGGTTGGTTCAACATCCGCAAATCAATCAATGTGAGAGAACACATTAATAAAAGAAAGAACAAGAACCATATGATACTCTCAATAGATGCTGAAAAAGCATTTGTCAAAGTACAGCATCCCTTCCTGATCAAAACTCTTCAAAGTGTAGGGATAGAGGGCACATACCTCAATATTATCAAAGCCATCTATGAAAAACCCACCACAAATATCATTCTCAATGGAGAAAAACTGAAAGCTTTTCCATTAAGGTCAGGAACATGGCAGGGATGTCCATTATCACCACTGCTATTCAACATAGTATTAGAAGTCCTAGCCTCAGCAATCAGACAACAAAAAGAAATTAAAGGCATCCAAATTGGTAAAGAAGAAGTCAAACTATCACTCTTCGCAGATGATATGATACTATATGTGGAAAACCCAAAAGACTCCACTCCAAAACTGCTAGAACTTGTACAGGAATTCAGTAAAGTGTCAGGATATAAAATCAATGCACAGAAATCAGTTGCATTTCTGTACACCAACAACAAGACTGAAGAAAGAGAAATTAAGGAGTCAATCCCATTCACAATTGTACCCAAAACTATAAGATACCTAGGAATAAACCTAACCAAAGAGACTAAGAATCTATACACAGAAAATTATAAAGTACTCATGAAAGAAATTGAGGAAGACACAAAAAAATGGAAAAATGTTCCATGCTCCTGGATTGGAAGAATAAATATTGTGAAAATGTCTATGCTACCTAAAGCAATCTACACATTTAATGCAATCCCTATCAAAATACCATCCATTTTTTTCAAAGAAATGGAACAAATAATCCTCAAATTTATATGGAACCAGAAAAGACCTCGAATAGCCAAAGGAATATTGAAGAACAAAGCCAAAGTTGGTGGCATCACAATTCCGGACTTCAAGCTCTATTACAAAGCTGTCATCATCAAGACAGCATGGTACTGGCACAAAAACAGACACATAGACCAGTGGAACAGAATAGAGAGCCCAGAAATCGACCCTCAACTCTATGGTCAACTCATCTTCGACAAAGCAGGAAAGAATGTCCAATGGAAAAAAGACAGCCTCTTCAATAAATGGTGCTGGGAAAATTGGACAGCCACATGCAGAAAAATGAAATTGGACTACTTCCTTACACCACACACGAAAATAGACTCCAAATGGATGAAGGACCTCAATGTGAGAAAGGAATCCATCAAAATCCTTGAGGAGAACGCAGGCAGCAACCTCTTCGACCTCAGCCGCAGCAACATCTTCCTAGGAACAACGGCAAAGGCAAGGGAAGCAAGGGCGAAAATGAACTATTGGGATTTCATCAAGATCAAAAGCTTTTGCACAGCAAAGGAAACAGTTAACAAAACCAAAAGACAGCTGACAGAATGGGAGAAGATATTTGCAAATGAAATATCAGAAAAAGGGCTAGTATCCAAAATCTATAAGGAACTTAGCAAACTCAACACCCAAAGAACAAACAATCCAATCAAGAAATGGGCAGAGGACATGAACAGACATTTCTGCAAAGAAGACATCCAGATGGCCAACAGACACATGAAAAAGTGCTCCACGTCACTCGGCATCAGGGAAATACAAATCAAAACCACAATGAGATATCACCTCACACCAGTCAGAATGGCTAAAATTAACAAGTCAGGAAATGACAGATGCTGGCGAGGATGTGGAGAAAGGGGAACCCTCCTCCACTGTTGGTGGGAATGCAAGCTGGTCCAACCACTCTGGAAAACAGCATGGAGGTTCCTCAAAATGTTGAAAATTGAACTACCCTATGACCCAGCAATTGCACTACTGGGTATTTACCCTAAAGATACAAACATAGTGATCCGAAGGGGCACGTGTACCCGAATGTTTATAGCAGCAATGTCTACAATAGCCAGACTATGGAAAGAACCTAGATGTCCATCAACAGATGAATGGATCAAGAAGATGTGGTATATATACACAATGGAATACTATGCAGCCATCAAAAGAAATGAAATCATGCCATTTGCGATGACGTGGATGGAACTAGAGCGTATCATGCTTAGTGAAATAAGTCAATCGGAGAAAGACAACTATCATATGATCTCCCTGATATGAGGACATGGAGAAGCAACATGGGGGGGTAGGGGGATAGGAGAAGAATAAATGAAACAAGATGGGATTGGGAGGGAGACAAACCATAAATGACTCTTAATCTCACAAAACAAACTGGGGGTTGCTGGGGGGAGGTGGGATTGGGAGAGGGGGAGCGGGCTATGGACATTGGGGAGGGGAGGCGAACCATAAGAGACTATGGACTCTGAAAAACAACCTGAGGGTTTTGAAGGGTCAGGGGTGGGAGGTTGGGGGAACAGGTGGTGGGTGATGGGGAGGGCACGTTTTGCATGGAGCACTGGGTGTTGTGCAAAAAGAATGAATACTGTTACGCTGAAAAAATAAATAAAAAGGGAAAAAAATTATCTATATGTATTAAAATAAAAAAGAACCAGAATAGTGGTAGAGATAAGAAAAAAGTTGTATTTATGAAGTAGTGGTGGTTGTTCTCTTGTCATCATCTTTTTTTTTTCTTCCTTCAGAGTTGATTTTCTCGGGGAGGGGCCTGCCACGTGGGTTTTCAGACAATGATGTTCCCTGAGTTAAGTCCTCTGCCCCCCTCAAGAGGGTGGGGACTGAGGAAACCATTTTTTTCTACAGGCTTTTGTCCACTGGAGGTTTTTATGCCCTTTCATCTGTTTCCTCTCGCCTTGACAGGTTTTGATGGGTTTTAGAGGTTTAGAGTAGAGCAAACTGCACCCAGACGTCTTTCTCAGAGAGAAGTCTCAGAATGTTCTGCAGAGCTGCTGGCAGAGTAGGTTCTGAGTCACAGTCCTTGGGGATGCAGGATTTCCTCCTTGTACTCAATACCACAGCAGCCACGGCTGTCTGGGCAGCTCCAGACAGTCAGAGAGGTTCCAAGCAGTGATCGCACACTGAGATTTTCCCACTGGCCCCGGCTGGGAATGCCCGGTTTTTCAGGATGCCAGAGCTCCCCGCTAGCACCTGTGCGCACCTCTCCCAGGGGAGGTTGTAGGGTGCGCACGTTTCAGGAATACCGTCTGGCTATGCTCTCAGTCCCTCATAGGACCTGGACCCCACGCATTCTCAGACGCGCTGGCGGCTCAGTGTGCTGGGAGTTCAGGGACCAAGACCTGGTTTCTCCCCAGCACTCTCTCTGGCTCAGTGCCAGGAGAGGCTGTCCTGAGTCTGGGAACTTAAGCCCTGTCCCTAACTGCCCCAATTCTCACAATTTCCCCACATGATGCTTTGCTCTTTTTTTTTTTTTTTTTTTTTTGAGGGCTTTAAGCAAGACACCAAGCTAATGCTGGACCCCAGATGCAGGGCACTCTCATATTGAGTATTACATTCCAATTGGCCGCCTCTGGTGGCTCCCTCCCCCTTTTGTTTATCTTCTGATATCAAGTCTGACATTCCCACCCTGCTTTACCTGCCACTGGCGCCTTCTGCACCTGTAGAGATACAGACGAGTGAAATTCTGTTCTCGGGCTGATTTCTTTGGTAGGTAAACAGCTCACTTTAGGGTACAGGTTGAAACGGCGCCTCCTACTTCCCCGGCAACTTGACTCTTGAGTCCATAATTCTTCTAATTTCTTTCCTCAACTGGGAAGACACTGACTTATGGGTGGCTGCCTGAATTGCCATTTCTTGTTGTGGAAGCATAAAAGCTTTGGTAGGCACTTATCTCAGAGTATCCAATCAGCCTAGCGTCCGTCCTTGTTCTAACTACTTTCGTCAGCTGGGAAGTCACTGCTACTTATGAATGTTTGCCTTAAAAGCCATTATAGGTTTTGGAAGCATAAGGGCCTTGGCGTGCACTTAGCTCAGAGTATACAACCTGCCTCGAGTCCATCCTTGCTGTATCTTCTTCCCTCAACTGGGAACACACTGCCATTTATGGGTGTCCGCCTGAATTGCCATTCCACGTTGTGGAAGCCTAAACAATTTGGCAGGCACTTATCTCAGAGTATCCCATCAGCCTAGCATCCGTCCTTGTTCTAACTTCTTTCCTCAAATGGGAACACAATGCCACATATGAGTGTCCACCTTAAGAGCGATTATATGTCTTGGAAGCATAAGGGCCTTGGCGTGCACTTAACTCAGAGTATCCAACCTTCCTAGAGTCTGTCCTGGTTCTAACTTTTTCCTCAACTGGGAAAACACTGCGATTTATGAGTGTTGGCATTAAGAGCATTTATAAGTTTTGGAAGCATAAGGGCCTTGGCGTGCCCTTAATCAGAGTATCCAAACAGCCTAGAGTCCATCCTTGTTCTAACTTCTTTTCTCAACTAGTAACACTCTGCCACATATGAGTGTTAGCCTTAAGAGCGATTATATGTTTTGGAAGCATAAGGGCCTTGTCGTGCACTTAACTGAGAATATCAAACCTGCCTAGTGTCTGTCCTTGTTCTAACTTCTTTCCTCAACTGGGAAATCACTGCATTTAATGAGTTTTTGTATTAAGTTGGATTATACATTTTGGAAGCATAAGGGCCTTGGCGTGCACTTAACTCAGAGTATCCAACCTACCTAGAGTCCATCCTTGTTCTAACTTCTTTCCTCAACTGGGAAAACACTGCCATTTATGAGTGTTCCCCATAAGAGCATTTATACATTTTGGAAGCATAAGGGCCTGGCATGCACTTAACTCAGAATACCAAACAGCCTAGAGTTCGTCCTTGTTCCAACTTCTTTTCTCAACTGGGAACATTAGCCACATAAGAGTGTTAGCCTTTAGTACGATTATATGTTTTGGAAGCATAAGGGCCTTGGCATGCACTCTACTCAGAGTATCCAACCTGCCTAGCATCTGTCCTTGTTCTAACTTCTTTCCTCAACTGAGAACACTCTGCCACAAAGAGTGTTAGCCTTTAGAACGATTATATGTTTTGGAAGCATAAGGGCCTTGGTGTGTACTTACCGCAGAGTATCCAACCTGCCTAGCGTCTGTCCTTGTTCTAACTTCTTCCTCAACCGGGAAAACACAGCCTTTCCATGGGTTTTCATATTAAGCAGGATTAAATATTTTGGAAGCATAACGGAGTTGGCTTGAACTTACCTCAGGGTATCCAACCTGCCTGGAGTCCGTCCTTGTTCTAACTTCTTTCCTCAACTGGGAAATAACAGCCATTTATGATTGTTCACCTTAAGAGCCATGATACATTTTGGAAGCATAAGGCCCTTGGAGTGCACTTAACTCAGAGTTTTGAACCAGCCTAGAGTCAGTCCTTGTTCTAACTTCTTTCCTCACAGGGAACACACTGCCATTTATGAGTATTCGCCTAAAGAGCCATGATATATTTTTGGAAGCATAAGGACCTTGGATTGCACTTATCTCAGAGTATCCAACGTGCTTAGAGTTCATCCTTGGTCTAATTTCTTTCCTCAACTGGGAACACACTGCCATTTATGAGTATTCACCTTAAGCGTGATTATAACTTTTGGAAACATAAGGGTCTTGGCGTGTACTTAATTCAGAGTATCCAATCTGCCAAGAGTCTTTCCTTGTTTGAACTACTTTCCTCAACTTGGAAAACACTGACATTTATGAATATTCACAAAAGCATTAATAGATTTTTGAAGCATAAGGCCCTTGAATGCTTTTAACTCAGAGTATCAAACCTGATGAGGGTCCATCCTTGTTCTAATTTCTTTTCTCAACTGGGAACTCACCGCCGCATATGAGTGTTAGCCTTTAGAGCGATTATACATTTTGAAAGCATAAGGGCCTTGGCGTGCACTTAACTCAGAGTATCCATCCTGCCTAGGTTCCATCCTTCTACTTACTTCTTTCCTTTACTGGGAACAATCTGCTACATATGAGTGTTCACCTTAAGAGTGGTTATAGGTTTTGGAAGCATAAGGTCCTTGGCGTGCACTTAACTCAGAGTATCCAACTGGCCTAGAGTCCGTCCATGTTCTATCTTCTTTCCTCAACTGGGAACACACTGCCATTTATGAGTATTTGCCTTAAGAGAGATTATACATTTTCGAAGCATAAGGGCCTTGGATTTCACTTAACTCAGAGTATCCAAGCGTTCTAGACACCGTACTTGTTCTAAATTTTTCCTCAGCTGGGAACTCAGTGCCACATATGAGTGTTAGACTTTAGAGTGATTATATGTTTTAGAAGCATAAGGGCCTTGGCGTGCTCTTAACTCAGAGTATCCAACTGGCCTAGAGTTGTTAGAGTATGGAGTTGACAACCCCTTAGTGAGACAGAGAACACTCTCGATAATGCAAGTCACACTGCGAGGTTTATTTCCAGCTAGATGGCGTCCTAGAATCTGCCCGGCAAAGCGGATTCAAGCAAGGACCCTGAGCACTCAAATCCAAGGGTTTATATAGCATTTTCAAGGAACTTTTTCATAGCTACATACATATCTTGTGCCGCACTTTGACAGTTTAACTTTGTTTAACTTCTTGCCACCCCGGCGTCACCCTGGTGGTTAAGTGAGATTTAGGTTCAGAAGAAATTTAACTTTATTTACCCTTCCCTCCGCCTCAAGCTCCTTCAGTTTGATGGTGGCGAGGGCGACCTTAGGTCTCAAGGAACTGAGCTATTTGTCTCTGGAAATTGGGAATTTAAAAAAATTATAAAGAGAACTGATAAGAATACACATAAATCTGGGTAAATATTGGTTAAATAAATAATAACATCACTTCATGAGATTGAAAATAGAAAATTAAAGCAGCAACAAAAATAGCACTTTATTAAGTCAAGAACACCTGTTGTAATCTCTAGGGAAAACACTCCCCCTCCAAATTTTAAAGTATAATTTACAAGCTAAGGGAAGAAGAAGTGAAGTTATAAATTATTAAATAAATTTTAAAAAATCTTAAGAAAGGACAGAAAATGTGGAATATTCAGGGCAAATAAAAGACAAATAGCAAGGCAGTTGATTTAATTCAGTTACAGTATATTTAAACAGACTAAGTATTTCAGTTGAAGTATAAAATTCCTCAGACCAGATAATAAAATAAAACAAAGTTGAACATGCTGTTTATAAGATATACACCTTTTATGTGAGTATATCAACAAGCAAAGAATGGGAAAAATTATGCAAACTTAAAGTTACAAAGTCAGAGATAAAACTAGTTCATTTCAGAGCAATAAAAGTTTCCACTTGAAGATAAAATGTTCTTAAATTTGTTCACACCTAATAACATAACCTCCAAATATGTAAACTAAAAAAGGACAAGTCTACAAAGAGAAAAAAAAAAAAAAGTCCAGTCATGGCGGGAGACTATGTAAGTTAGAGTTTCCAGAGAAACAGAAATAAAAGTATAGATAGATAGATAGATAGATAGATAGATAGATAGATAGATAGATGATAGATAGATTTTAAGGTTTTGCTCACATGACTGGAGCTGGCAAGTCCAAAATCTGCAGGGGAGGCTTGCAGGCTGAAACTCAGGCAGGAGCTGAAGCTGCTCTTTTTAGGCAGAATTTTTTTTCTCCTCAGGGGAAACCTCAGTTTCTGCTCTTAAGTCCTTCTACTGATTGGGTGAGGCCCACCCACATTCTTGAGGGTAATTTTTACTTAAAGTCAACTAATCGTGTTAGTCACTTTGACAAAATACCATGGCAGCAATACCTAGATTATTGTTTAATTGAATAATGAGGTACTGTGACCTATCCGAGCAGACACAGAAAATTAAGCATCATGCAGATTTTACACATTTTAAAATGTATATTGGATTTTAGTGTTTTTTTTTTTTTTAAGACAGTGAACAAAATTAAACCAAGGGGTTGGTAATTGTTGTGGATTGGGTACCCTGGGAGACAGTCTGAGATGGAGATTAGCATGCAGTACTCCTCAGGGACTGTCTTGGTATCCACAGGTGTGGAAGGGAGAGGGGGAAGCAGGATTTGGGAAGGGGTGTGGAGCTGAGACGCAATACAGCATCATCTGTGACGTAGGCCAACCTTCCAAAGAGATCAGAAGATGGATGACCTTTCAGAACTGTGCTCAGCTGGGGCAACAAGCCTGGCTTTTATCCATCCCAAGTCAAGTGAGCACTGGAGGCAGGGCATCTTGGAAAGAGGATGTCCCCCCCAGGTAAGGCAGTTCCTCAGCTGAGACCACTCAGAGGTGACTGATAGCTGAGGTCCATGTGTAGCAGAGCTCTGGGAGCTAGAGCAATGAGTCCTTCAATCCTGATGGGACCTGGGCCACACATCACTGAATGTGTGTTTAGAGTCATGTTTGGATTCCTAACGTGCTTAGCTTCTTTGTCATGGATATGATATAATGTCTATTATTTTAAACAAATAGGAGAGTGTGGGCACCACCTGATAGGGCCATAAAGGAAACTGAACTCTCCCCTTTACCATGCTGTGTAAATGGTTGTCCTTCTCAAAAAGCTGAGAGAGCTTAGAATTCCGAGAAGGATTCTGCCTGGGGTCCCAGAGACTCCAGGGTGTCACCAACTCATCTCAGGGAGTCCCCTGTGTGTCTTGAATGTGAAGTAGACATACTCTCCTGCCAGCCAGTGATCTCATCTTGATCCACTGATCACCTGTGGGAGTATCTTGCCTCAGTTCCTGGAGGGGCAATGGTCAGCATTTACCTGCATCTGACAGTGAATTATGGAAAAAAAAATGGGACCGCTGTTAAGGTAATGTGGCGGGTGATCTCTTGGACCCGTGTCTTCTACTGTGAGAAAGGGCTTCATTCATTCAGTGTGGCATTGGTTGAGGACTTGCTCTGAGTGTATGCTTTCCCACCTTGTCAAAGACAGTGCACAACTGCTTAGAACGTTGTTTGCTTTAGTCATTGGTTATGAGTAACTCATTTTTTTTGTTAAAATGCTTCCTTGGAAACTCATCATGGGAGGTATAGACTGGCTCATACATTTCCCAGACAGAAGTTTGGGGATCAGCAGGGAATTCTGAACAAGCAAATACTACAGATGATGAATGTACAGCATGATGATGGTTAAATTAAAAAAAAAATGAGGGCATAGTACCTCATTATTCATATGAACATGGTACTAAAATATCCATGAAATATTTTGTGTAAGCACAGATACCAAGTCATTGTCTTTGCTGAGTTCTTATTCTTAAACAATTTAGAATACTTTGTCCTTTAGACTGCATGCTGGGCAACTATGTCATGACTGAATGATTCAATTCTCCTATTTATTTAACGTTTGATGACTTTCCTTCTCTTAAGAAAATGCATATATACCATATTAGAACAGGACCAATAAAATTCACCTATGTATCTATGTGTCTGTCTATGTATCTATGTGTCTTTCTATCTATCTATTTGTCTAGATATATAGAAAGAGAGAGAGGTGAGAGATTAAATAGAAAACATTGTCCCATGTGATTTTGGAGGCTGGAAGTCCCACAGTGTTTTCTGCTTCTGAGACCTCAGGAGAGCCCAAGAGCCTGCAGCATAGATTCTAGTCCAAGTCTGAAGGCCTGAGAGCCAGGAGCACCAAGGCTGAGAGGAGATCAATTCCCAGCTGTCAGGCTGAGAACAAATTCAACCTTCCTCTGCTGGTTTGTTCTACTCGGGCCCTCATTGGGGGAGGGCGCCTGCTTTACCCAACCTTCCAATTCAGATGTTCCTCTTTTCCAGAAACACCTTTGTAGACACACCCAGAATAGTGTTTAATCAGATATCTGGGCATCCCTTGGCTTCACAGATACAAATTGAAGTTAAATAATTATAATATAAACTTTAGGTAAAATGTATTTTTTAAAAGATTTTATTTATTTATTTTGACAGACAGAGAGAGATTGATCACAAGTAGGCAGACAGGCAGGCAGAGGGAGAGGGGGAAGCAGGCTCCCCGCTTAGCAGAGAGCCCAATGTGGTGCTCAATTCCAGGACCCTGAGATCATGACCTGAGCTGAAGGCAGAGGCTTTAACCCACTGAGCCACCCAGGCAACCCTGGGTAAAATATATTTTAAACCACAATATGTTATGAACCAGGATTGGGGCATCAGATAAAAAACAGAGTAACACTGTTGGGTATTCTGTGTTTGTCCCTCCAGATCTCCTTCCAACCTTCACCACCATGTTTGGAGACCCAGGAGATGGACCTCTATGAAGAACAACCACAGGACCACTTTGTCTGTGTCTTCCTGTGGGATTTGGCCCATGGAGTCACCAGAGAAAGCTGATGACAAAATGGCTGGGGGTATTTATGACCCTTGAGGCCATGCGTTGGCAGCAGCCACATTCCTGGGTTAATGGACAGTGTCTCCCCATCACCAGTCTCTGTGGGAACTGGTATCCTCTCTCCCTCCTGTCCCTTCAGACTAGGGGAGTCATGGCTTTCCCGTGGGTGCTGCCCATGGATGACGCTTCCACATCCCTTATTGGTCTCCTATGGCTGTGCCCACTTCTTGGTGAGGCAGTGCCCTCATTAGCTCTGCTCAGTTATGGGGTTTGTGTGTACCATCTGATTCTGCACACATTCTAAAGAAGCATTTTTCAGGGGTGCCTGGGGAGTGCAGTCAGTTAAGTGTCTGCCTCTTGGCATTGGCTCAGGTTGTGATCTCACAGTCCTGAGATCGAGCCCTGCAGGGAGCCTGCTTGAGAAGCTCTCACCATCTCCCTCACTGCTTCGTCTCTCTCTCTAAATAAATAAAAATCTTGAAAAAAAAGAGAGAGAAGAAGAAGCATTTTTCAGCATCAGTCTATGCTGTATATATTTACCTTAGAATCCTCTGTACTCCTCATTGATTGACATTGTGAATCTTTTCTTCCCATGACATTAAATTGCCCTTAATAAAGCATGTTCACCTTGAAGTTCAAAGAGGAAAAAAATCAATACTAGTTTCAGCTTTTTAAAGGGGCATTCCTTGAGGGTTGGGAAATGTTAAATACAAGCACTCACATATGCTCCCCCTCTCTTGCCCCAAGCTGTAAATAGACAAACACACACTCACACACATGCTTTGTGGAAAAGATGTGTAACTCCCCGTTTTTCCTGTTTCTTGAGCTGGAAGCACTGATTAGAGCAATGAGCTCTGACTCAGAACTTCATTTAACTAAGCATGAACTGTTGACATCTCTAATTAACTTTGGTTTCCTTTCTCCTATCAGTGAAATTGAATTTTTTTTACTTAATGTAAGATTTGAGGTTTCTATCTCAGAGCTTCCCAACACTGGCTACTTTTATCTGCCCTTATTTTTATTTCAAAATCTAGATTTATTTGTCATTCCAAATATTGACATTAACTCTGCTTTTATCTTCTATTTCAGTTTTGAGACCTGCTGTCAATTCTTTTGAGAACATATCGAGAAGTAGAATCCTGGGCCATATGGTAATTCTGTGTTAAATTTTTGAGGAACAGCCATATTGTTTGCCATGACCGTTGTGCCATTTTGCATTCACTCCAGCAGGACACAAATGATCCGATTTCTCCATATTCTTGTCAACACTTGTTATTTTCTGGTTTTTAATTTGTTTTGTTTTTTGAATATAGAGCATTCTTGTACATGATTACAAGTCCACCATGGTAGTCTTCATCACATTAGAAGAAGTGTTCATGTCATTCATTCCTCCAGGGATAGAAATATTTGTGAAATATCAAATTCAATTAATACTGGTACATGTCTTCAACTTTGAGGGCGTTACAAATGGATTTTACAGCTGTTCTTTATGCTTCCAGATGAGAAACTCCTTTCTCCTTGAACATCTTAAAGAACAATTTAACAATTCAACCAAACTATACTAACGGCCACTATGTATCTGTTCTCTTTTAGGTGAATGGGTCCAGCAGTGAACAAAACCTTTAAAAAGTTACAAACTGTTTGGTATCCCAGTATTGTAGTGTTTTCTTTACACATAATATCTTTTCACATTAACTAGCCAGTAGGCACCCTCCTGACCCCATGGTTATGTCTCAACGAATGAGTTCATGACTCTGCAAAGACAAGGACGGACTTCTACAGTTCTTAATTTGGAATTGTCGATGGCACTCACCACTTGTCATGTGTGAATGTATTTTATCTTCCTGCCAGGCTTTGAGTTCCTTGGAGGAAGATTTCATCTGTATTCGATTCCCCACAAATATCCACAGCATTTTGCACAAAAGAAAGCTAAAGATGTGTATTTTTCACTTGCTAAATATTAATCCACTGGCCTGAGCCTCCAATTTTTGTTTTGTTTTGTTTTGTTTTGGTCATTCCTGAAAAGTTGCAGCTCCCATGCCAAGGAGAGTGGTGACTCTAGACCTCCAAGAAGAGGGCTGAATAGGTCATCCAAATCCCCTTCCTTCTTGCTGGGCACTCCAATGGCCTCTCCTGGCTTTGCCTGTAGGTGTGTTTTTGGTGCCTTCAGGTAAGAGGGCTGTGTCCACCTGCTGGTCTTCCTGTTTTTGTTTCTATATATATTTTTTAAAGATTTTATTTACTTATTTGAGAGACAGAGAGAGTACAAGCTGGAGGAGGTGCACAGAGAGAGAAGGAAGCAGGCTCCCCGCTGAGCAGAGAGCCGGATGTGGGACTCAATCCCAGGACCCTGGGACCATGACCTGAGCCCAAGGTAGAGGCTTAACCCACTGAGCCACCCAGGCGCCCCTAGTTTGTATTTCTGTAGAAAGAAAAAAAGAGCAAGATGAATTGTCTTAGAATGCTTTGGAAACTAGAAGGAAAGTCCCCTTGTTCTCCCATAGCAGGCTTGGCTAAGCAGCCCCCCTCCAAACCCCACATGCATGTCCGTGCCAGGTTATAATGTGTGGCCATCAGACACCAAGCTCCAAAAAGGGAGAAAAGCCACTTGGGTGAAACACAGCTCCCCCTTCCTCCCATTTGGTCTTGGGTGTTCTTGTCTTATGAGTCTGAATATAATGAGTAACAATGAATATCTGAATTCTCTAAGTATATTTGCCGTCCACTTTCATCTGATTCAATAAAATATAAGTAACTATCAGTGACTTTATTACTTACGTTTCTCAGGTTTGGGGGGTATCTTCACAGCCTCTAGCCACCATGCAGGATCCTCAGGGGGTGGAGTGCCCACGCTCAAGTTCATCTCACCTAATCTGTCTCACCGTACAGACATGAGTCAGGGCAAGTTCCTGGTAAGAATGCCCCAGAGGGGGCGCCTGGGTGGCTCAGTGGATTAAGCCACTGCCTTCGGCTCAGGTCATGATCTCCGGGTCCTGGGATCGAGCCCCGCATCGGGCTCTCTGCTCTGCAGGGAGCCTGCTTCCTCCTCTCTCTCTGCCTGCCTCTCTGCCTACTTGTGATCTCTCTCTCTGTCAAATAAATAAATAAAATCTTAAAAAAAAAAGAATGCCAGAGAGGTCCTCTGTGAGCAAATCTAACCTTGCCTTCTCAGGGGGAAGACGGGGGTCCTGTTGGAGAAAATACTCCCAAACTCCTTGTTGATTTCCTGTGTCTGCTCTCATCTCTCTCGCTGTTTGTTTCATTTATGTCTACCTCAAGCCCCAATAAAATAAGAGATACCTGCCTGAGATCTCAAAGTATTTCTAGTCATTATTGGTAATCACAAATCTATGTTAAGTATTATTTTTTATTCTTTTTTTATTTATTTTTTCAGTGTAACAGTATTCATTCTTTTTGCACAACACCCAGTGCTCCATGCAAAACGTGCCCTCCCCATTACCCACCACCTGTTCCCCCAACCTCCCATCCCTGACCCTTCAAAACGCTCAGGTTGTCCCAACCTCCCACCCCTGACCCTTCAAAACCCTCAGGTTGTTTTTCCGAGACCATAGTCTCTTATGGTTCGCCTCCCCTCCCCAATGTCCATAGCCCGCTCCCCCTCTCCCAATCCCACCTCCCCCCAGCAACCCCCAGTTTGTTTTGTGAGATTAAGAGTCATTTATGGTTTGTCTCCCTCCCAATCCCATCTTGTTTCATTTACTCTTCTCCTATCCCCTACCCCCTCATGTTGCTTCTCCATGTCCTCATATCAGGGAGATCATATGATAGTTGTCTTTCTCCGATTGACTTATTTCACTAAGCATGATACGCTCTAGTTCCATCCACGTCGTCGCAAATGGCATGATTTCATTTCTTTTGATGGCTGCATAGTATTCCATTGTGTATATATACCACATCTTCTTGATCCATTCATCTGTTGATGGACATCTAGGTTCTTTCCATAGTCTGGCTATTGTAGACATTGCTGCTATAAACATTCGGGTACACGTGCCCCTTCGGATCACTAGGTTTGTATCTTTAGGGTAAATACCCAGTAGTGCAATTGCTGGGTCATAGGGTAGTTCTATTTTCAACATTTTGAGGAACCTCCATGCTGTTTTCCAGAGTGGTTGCACCAGCTTGCATTCCCACCAACAGTGGAGGAGGGTTCCCCTTTCTCCACATTATCGCCAGCATCTGTCATTTCCTGACTTGTTAATTTTAGCCATTCTGACTGGTGTGAGGTGATATCTCATTGTGGTTTTGATTTGTATTTCCCTGATGCCGAGTGACGTGGAGCACTTTTTCATGTGTCTGTTGGCCATCTGGATGTCTTCTTTGCAGAAATGTCTGTTCATGTCCTCTGCCCATTTCTTGATTGGATTGTTTGTTCTTTGGGTGTTGAGTTTGCTAAGTTCCTTATAGATTTTGGATACTAGCCCTTTATCTGATATGTCATTTGCAAATATCTTCTCCAATTCTGTCAGCTGTCTTTTGGTTTTGTGAACTGTTTCCTTTGCTGTGCAAAAGCTTTTGATCTTGATGAAATCCCAATAGTTCATTTTTGCCCTTGCTTCCCTTGCCTTTGCCGTTGTTCCTAGGAAGATGTTGCTACGGCTGAGGTCGAAGAGGTTGCTGCCTGCATTCTCCTCAAGGATTTGGATGGATTCCTTTCTCACATTGAGGTCCTTCATCCATTTGGAGTCTATTTTCGTGTGTGGTGTAAGGAAGTGGTCCAATTTCATTTTTCTGCATGTGGCTGTCCAATTTTCCCAGCACCATTTATTGAAGAGGCTGTCTTTTTTCCATTGGACATTCTTTCCTGCTTTGTCGAAGATGAGTTGACCATAGAGTTGAGGGTCGATTTCTGGGCTCTCTATTCTGTTCCACTGATCTATGTGTCTGTTTTTGTGCCAGTACCATGCTGTCTTGATGATGACAGCTTTGTAATAGAGCTTGAAGTCCGGAATTGTGATGCCACCAACTTTGGCTTTGTTCTTCAATATTCCTTTGGCTATTCGAGGTCTTTTCTGGTTCCATATAAATTTGAGGATTATTTGTTCCATTTCTTTGAAAAAAATGGATGGTATTTTGATAGGGATTGCATTAAATGTGTAGATTGCTTTAGGTAGCATAGACATTTTCACAATATTTATTCTTCCAATCCAGGAGCATGGAAGATTTTTCCATTTTTTTGTGTCTTCCTCAATTTCTTTCATGAGTACTTTATAATTTTCTGTGTATAGATTCTTAGTCTCTTTGGTTAGGTTTATTTCTAGGTATCTTATAGTTTTGGGTACAATTGTAAATGGGATTGACTCCTTAATTTCTCTTTCTTCAGTCTTGTTGTTGGTGTACAGAAATGCAACTGATTTCTGTGCATTGATTTTATATCCTGACACTTTACTGAATTCCTGGACAAGTTCTAGCAGTTTTGGAGTGGAGTCTTTTGGGTTTTCCACATATAGTATCATATCATCTGCGAAGAGTGATAGTTTGACTTCTTCTTTACCAATTTGGATGCCTTTAATTTCTTTTTGTTGTCTGATTGCTGAGGCTAGGACTTGTAGTACTATGTTGAATAGCAGTGGTGATAATGGACATCCCTGCCGTGTTCCTGACCTTAACGGAAAAGCTTTCAGTTTTTCTCCATTGAGAATGATATTTGCGGTGGGTTTTTCATAGATGGCTTTGATAATATTGAGGTATGTGCCCTCTATCCCCACACTTTGAAGAGTTTTGATCAGGAAGGGATGCTGTACTTTGTCAAATGCTTTTTCAGCATCTATTGAGAGTATCATATGGTTCTTGTTCTTTCTTTTATTAATGTGTTCTATCACATTGATTGATTTGTGGATGTTGAACCAACCCTGCAGCCCTGGAATAAATCTCACTTGATCGTGGTGAATAATCCTTTTAATGTACTGTTGAATCCTATTGGCTAGTATTTTGGCGAGAATTTTTGCGTCTGTGTTCATCAAGGATATTGGTCTGTAGTTCTCTTTTTTGGTGGGATCCTTGTCTGGTTTTGGGATCAAGGTGATGCTGGCCTCATAAAATGAGTTTGGAAGTTTTCCTTCCGTTTCTATTTTTTGGAACAGTTTCAAGAGAATAGGAATGAGTTCGTCTTTAAATGTTTGGTAGAATTCCCCTGGGAAGCCGTCTGGCCCTGGGCTTTTGTTTGTTTGGAGATTTTGGATGACTGTTTCAATCTCCTTACTGGTTATGGGCCTGTTCAGGTTTTCTATTTCTTCCTGGTTCAGTTGTGGTAGTTTATATGTCTCTAGGAATGCATCCATTTCTTCCAGATTGTCCAATTTGTTGGCGTAGAGTTGCTCATAGTATGTTCTTATAATTGTCTGTATTTCTTTGGTGTTAGTTGTGATCTCTCCTCTTTCATTCATGATTTTATTGATTTGGGTCCTTTCTCTCTTCTTTTTGATGAGTCTGGCCAGGGGTTTATCAATCTTATTGATTCTTTCAAAGAACCAGCTCCTAGTTTCATTGATTTTTTCTATTGTTTTTTTTTTGGTTTCTATTTCATTGATTTCTGCTCTGATCTTTATGATTTCTCTTCTCCTGCTGGGTTTAGGGTTTCTTTCTTGTTCTTTCTCCAGCTCCTTTACGTGTAGGGTTATGTTGTGTACTTGAGACCTTTCTTGTTTCTTGAGAAAGGCTTGTACTGCTATATATTTTCCTCTCAGGACTGCCTTTGCTGTGTCCCACAGATTTTGAACTGTTGTGTTTTCATTATCATTTGTTTCCATGAATTTTTTCAATTCTTCTTTAATTTCCTGGTTAACCCATTCATTCTTTAGAAGGATGCTGTTTAGTCTCCATGTATTTGGGTTCTTTCCAGCTTTCCTCTTGTGATTGAGTTCTAGCTTCAGAGCATTGTGGTCTGAAATTATGCAGGGAATAATCCTAATCTTTTGATACCGGTTGAGACCTGATTTGTGACCCAGGATGTGATCTATTCTGGAGAAGGTTCCATGTGCACTAGGGAAGAATGTGTATTCTGTTGCTTTGGGATGAAATGTTCTGAATATATCTGTGATGTCCATCTGGTCCAGTGTGTCATTTAAGGCCTTTATTTCCTTGTTGATCTTTTGCTTGGATGATCGGTCCATTTCAGTGAGGGGAGTGTTCAAGTCCCCTACTATTATTGTATTATTATTGATGTGCTTCTTTGATTTTGTTATTAATTGGTTGATATAGTTGGCTGCTCCCACGTTAGGGGCATAGATATTTAAAATGGTTAGATCTTCTTGTTGGACAGACCCTTTGAGTAGGATATAGTGTCCTTCCTCATCTCTTCTTATAGTCTATGGCTTAAAATCTAATTGATCTGATATAAGGATTGCCATCCCAGCTTTCTTCTGATGCCCATTAGCATGGTAAATTGTTTTCCACCCCCTCACTTTCAATCTGGAGGTGTCTTCGCGTCTAAAATGAGTTTCTTGTAGGCAACATACTGATGGGTTTTGTTTTTTTTATCCATTCTGATACCCTGTGTCTTTTGATTGGGGCATTTAGCCCATTAACATTCAGGGTAACTATTGAGAGATATGAATTTAGTGCCATTATTAGCCTGTAAGGTGACTGCTACTGTATATTTTCTCTGTACCTTTCTGATCTACTACTTTTAGGCTCTCTCTTTGCTTAGAGGACCCCTTTCAATATTTCCTGGAGAGCTGGTTTGGTGTTTGCAAATTCTTTCAGTTTTTGTTTGTCCTGGAAGCTTTTGATCTCTCCTTCTATTTTCAATGATAGCCTAGCTGGATAGAGTATTCTTGGCTGCATGTTTTTCTCGTTGAGTGCTCTGAATATATCATGCCAGTTCTTTCTGGCCTGCCAGGTCTCTGTGGATAAGCCTGCCGCCAATCTAATATTTTTACCATTGTATGTTACTGATTTCTTTTCTCGGGCTGCTTTCAGGATTTTCTCTTTGTCACTAAAACTTGCCAATTTTACTATTAGGTGACGGGGTGTGGACCTATTCTTGTTGACTTTGAGGGGGGTTCTCTGCATCTCCTGGATTTTAATGCTTGTTCCCTTTGCCATATTAGGGAAATTCTCTCCAATGATTCTCTCCAATAGACCTTCTGCTCCCCTCTCTGTTTCTTCTTCTTCTGGAATCCCAATTATTCTAATGTTGTTTCGTCTTATGGTGTCACTTATCTCTCGAATTCTCCCCTCATGGTCCAGTAGCTGTTTGTCCCTCTTTTGCTCAGCTTCCTTATTCTCTGTCATTTGGTCTTCTATATCACTAATTCTTTCTTCTGCCTCATTGATCCTAGCAGTGAGAGCCTCCATTTTTGATTGCTCCTCATTAATAGCTTTTTTGATTTCAACTTGGTTAGATTTTAGTTCTTTAATTTCTCCAGAAAGGGCTTTAATATCTTCAGAGAGGGTTTCTCTAATATCTTCCATGCCTTTTTCGAGCCCGGCTAGAATGTTCAGAATCGTCATTCTGAACTCTTGATCTGACATATTACCCATGTCTGTGTTGATTAGGTCCCTAGCCTTCGGTACTGTCTCTTGTTCTTTTGTTTGTGGTGATTTTTTCAGCCTTGTCATTTTGTCCAGATAAGAGAATATGAAGGAGCAAATAAACTACTAAAAGGGTGGCAAAGACCCCGGAAAAATGCGCTGTAACCAAATCAGTAGAGACCCCAAATTGTGGGGGGGAGAAAGGGGATAAAAACAGCTTCTGAAAAAAAAAAGAAAAAAAAAGAAAGAAAAAAAATTTAAAAAATAAAACAAATAAAAAATATAAAAAAGAAAGAAAAATATATATATTTAGATGAACTAGTCAAAAATGTTAAAAAAGAAAAGGGTGAAAGTTTAAAAAGAAATTTAGCAGAAGAAGAAAAAAGAAAAAAGAAAAAAAAATTGAAAAAAGAAAAAAAAAATTGAAGTAGCCGCAAGACTAGAGAATCATGGGGAGAAAGCCATGAGTTCCGTGCTTTGCTTTCTCCTCCTCTGGAGTTGCTCTGCTGTCTTAGGAATTGAATCTGCTTTCTCCTTGATAGATGAACTTCGTCCTGGCTGGATATTTTGTTGATCTTCTGGGGGAGGGGCCTGTTGTAGTGACTCTCAAGTGTCTTTGCCCGAGGCGGGATTGCACCGCCCTTACCGGCGGCCGGACTAAGTAATCGGCTCGGGTTCGCTTTTGGGAGCTTCTGTTCCCTGAACGCTTTCCGTAGATTTCCGGAGGACGGGAATGAAAATGGCGGCCTCCCAGTCTCCAGCCCGGAGGAGCTGAGAGCCTGGGGCCCCACTCCTCAGTGCGCCCCCAGAGGACAGCACCCAATCACTCCCGTATCCCCAGCCTCTAGCCGCGCTCCTAGCTCACCCAGCCCGCGACCAGTTCAAGGTAACCCCGAGTTGAGAGTTTAGTCCTCGGCTCTGTCTCTCCAGCCGGCTTCTCCATTCTAATACCTGCGAGCTCTCCGACACTCCGACACCCCCGATCCTTCTGTGACCCTGCGGGGCCTGGGGCCACGCTGGCCCCGCGTGGGCTTCTCCCCGGTTTAGCCCCTGGAGCAATGTCCCTCAGTGGAACAGACTTTTAAAAGTCCTGATTTTGTGCTCCGTTGCTCCGCCGCTTGCTGGGAGCCAGCCCCTCCCGCCGCGGTCTATCTTCCCGTCGTTTTAGATTCACTTCTCCGCCAGTCCTACCTTTCAGAAAGTGGTTGATTTTCTGTTTCTAGAGTTCCTGTTCTTCTTCTCTTCGCTCTCCTGTTGGATTTGTAGGTGTTTGCAATGTTTAGATAAGCTATCGAGCTGATCTCCTGCTACCTGATGTAGTCTCAGGCTGCTACTTCTCCGCCATCTTGACTCCTCCCCCAAAGTTCTTGTTTCTTTGTTGATTTTCTGCTTGGATGATGTATTGCTGAGAGTGGAGTGTTGAAGTCTCCTACTATTAATGTATGATTATCAATAAGTCCATTTTGGTTAGCAGGTGGCTTATGTCATTGGCTGCTCCCATGTTGGGGTCATATGTATTTACAATGGTTATTCTTGTTGGATAGACTCTTTAAGAACGATATAGTGTCCTTCTGCATCTTTGACTGCAGTCTTTAGCTTAAAATCTAATTTGTTTGGTAAGAGAATTGCTATCCCAGTTTTCTTTTGCAGTCTGTTGGCATGAAAGATGATTGTCCATCCCTTCACTTTCAGTCTGGATGTATCTTTAGGTCCAAAATATGTCTCTCATAGACAGCATATGGATGGGTCCTGTCTTTACCCAATCGGCAATGCTGTGTCATTTTATAGGAGCAATTAGGTCATTCACATTGAGAGTGATTATTGAGAGATATGATTTTATTGTCATCATGTTGACTGGGAACTCCTTGTTTTTAGAGATTGTCTCTGTAAATTTCTGTCCTATGTCAGTCTTTATAGAACTCCCCTTAATATTTCTTGCAAAGCCAGCTTAGTGGTCCCATATTCTTTCAGGTTCCGCTGGTCCTGGAAGCTCCTTACCTCTCCATCCATTCTAAATGACAGCCCTGTTGGATAAAGTGTTCTTGGTTGTATGTTATTTCCTTTAGTATCCTGAATATGTCTTGACAGCTCTTTCTGGCTTGAATGTTAAATCATTTTACATTCTTGGATAAATCCCACTTCATCTTGATGTATTACTCTTTTTATATATTCTTGAATTTGACTTGTTAAATTAGAAAAAAAAACTTCCCTGTTTATTTATCAGTGATATTGGTCTATAGTTTTCTTTTCTTGTATTTTTGCTGGTTTTAATATCAGGGTAATATTGGCCTCCAAGAATGAGTTGGGAGGAGTTCTTTCCTCTTTGATTTTCTGGAAGAATTTATGTAGAATTGGCATTCTTTATTCCCTAAATGTTTGATAGGATTTGCTAGTAAAGCCATGTGGGCCTGGAGTGTTTTTCTCTAGGAAGTTTAAAACCCAAGTTCAATTTCTTCAGTAGATTCAAGGCCATTTGGATGGCCTTTATTGTTTCCTACAACTTCAGGCATCTCGCCTCTGGCCCTGGGAGCTAGAAGATTCTAGTTCTCCCAGAGCAAGGAGTGTCCCTGGAGTGTGCACTTCCACCTACTCCCTCTGGTCTGAATCCCCAGATGCTTTACTCAAATGCCTTTTCTAAGATGTTGTAATACAAGCGCCCAGCATCGATGCCATTTCCCTGTAAGCGGTGGTCTTATTTATATGCTGTCCCGAGAGCACTTCTGCTTGAGTCTCTGGGCCCTCTGATGGAGCTACTGTTCCTTCGCAAATTCTGATGTTTTCTGGTTCAGGAGATCCAGGGAGAAAACTGGAGCTCCATTACGTTAGAATCCACTGTCCTTGGGGAATCAAGAATCTTGATCAGGCCCAAAATCAAAGGAGGAAATGGTGGCTTGTATTCTTTTCTGGTTTACTTAATATGCAGAAGGGTGGCTGGTTTTGAGGGGAACGTGAACAAATGAGTTTTCCTGGCTGTGATTCTCCTTTTTAAGGGCTCTTCATTTATTAACTTGACAAGCCTCTGATGGTCCGTAAATGATGGGGACATTATAATTGCTTACCTTGTAATCCAGTGGTTCTCATCTCTAATGGCCATCAGGAATCATCTGAAAGGATCATCAAGATAGATTGCTGGGCCCGGTCCCAGAGTTTCTGATTTACTGGGTCCTGGGTGGGAGCCTCACAAGGGAGGGAAGAGAAGGCTGCAGAACGGCTGTGTTCCAGGCACTGCAGACTGTCACAAGCAAGAACAACCTGTGGAACAAGATCTTACATAGGTGAACCTGTGCAGGCTTCCTTCTGGGTAACCATGGTTACCATGGGCTCTCTCTGTCCTTTGCAGGATAGCACCAGGAGAAAAGCTTCAAGGCAGAGCAATGAACAGAAAGCGTGTGTGGAATAGCTTTCTCTGGCTACCCTGCAGGAGGTTTGGGCTGGGACTGGAGGGAGAGTCAGTGGAACAGGCAGGGATGTGTCTTGAGATTGTGGATTAAAGATGTGACGTGGTGCTTTTGTCCCTACAGTTTCCTGTATTGATGCCTAGTCGGTGGCCTGGCTAAATGAAGGCAGTTGCTAATCCATTCACACTGCCCCCTCTGACCTGCTGGTAGGGGAGGAGATTCCAGCTCTGGGGGTCAGCTGGACCCCTTCTTCCAGCACAGGGAATGCAGAGAGCTCACTTGAGCCATTAGCACTTGTTACAGACTACTCCCTCTGGTCCTTGGTGGCACAGAGAACATGGAGCCCACTCCTGGAGGAGAGGCTAGGCAAGCAGGGAGGTTTTAGGTCACCTTGCCTGGGTGGGGAGACAAGAGGAAGATTCTTGTCTCAGCTGCCAGTCTTCTTGAAGCTGGCAGGCAGCCTTCACTGAGCAGGACCACACACAGGACCCCACATGTTTTGCCTGGGCCATGATGCTGGGCTTGGCTGACTCCCTTACCCAGGCAGATACCACCTGTTCCTGCTTTTATGACCTGGCTACCAATTTCCCATTTCCCCTACCTAGGAGATATTGACAACCTCTCAAGAGACATATATTTGTTCTAAAATAACTTATTCCATATACTTAACAAAATCCTCTTTACTCTAACAACAAAGGTCAGTCTGGGTCACTGTACCAAATTAACTGGAGTTTTAAAAATTTTTCAGTTCTTTCTTAGTTCATCCAGAAAACACTTAATGAGTGTCTGTAGTATACTTGGATACTGTGTTGGGGAATCAATAATAAAGGTCCATGACCTTGGGCGGCTCAATTAGCTCACAATCTAGCCAGAAAACTGGTCATGAACAAATGTTACTGTAGTTGGTAGGAACTATTGTAGAAGTTAAGTTCAGGGTGCCTGAGGAACACGGAGGAAAATCTAACCCGACCAGGAAGTCTTCTTGGAGAAGGTGACCCTAGAGATTAGCCTGAAAATATCAATAAGATTAGCTGGTCCGCAACGGGAGCAAACGCTCCAGGAAGAGGGAAAAGCATAAACAAAGCCATAAAGGCAAGAAACAATCATGTGGGTGGTGTGTACATGCGTGTGTACGTATTGGTGTGTACGTACACGTATGCATTTGTGTGTGTGCATGCACGTCTGTGTAAGTCCATGGGTGTGCATGCGTGTTTGTGTGCATTTAGGTGTGTGAAAGTGTGTTTGTGTGCATTTAGGTGTGTGAAAGTGTGTTACATGCATGCATGCATGTAAGCTCACACATGGCTCTGTGGGGGTCTGTCAAAGGAGGGGTGGGGGTAAAGAACATGAGTAATTCCACATTTCTGAAAGAAAAGCACAAGGAGTGGTAGGAACCTAAAGTTGGGAGTGGATCATGAATGGCCTCAAATAACACATCAAGGAGACTGGCTTTGGGTTATTCTTCTGGGATTCTCTCAACGATAGCCAGGGAATGAGGCCTGTAATGGGAACAGGTCGGGGCAGTAGCTTCTTATGCCTTTGGAATAGGTTGGGTTCTCCAGAGGTAGAGCCCGAGGCAGGGATTCAGGAGCCCTGGTCTGTAGAGTCTTTGCTCTTGAAAGAAGGGTGCAGGACAGGGCAGAGGGAGATGTTAAGCAAGGCTATGGGCTCTGCTCAAAGTCGGCTTCAACCTCATTCTGGTGGGGTGAGACAACACCACAGAGTCAGCCCCTCCTCCTGGAAAGGCAGCAACTCCTCATCCTGCTGTCAGACAATCATGGGCTGCAGGCTGGGGAGAGGAGAGTGACCAGTGCCAGTCCTCCGGAGAAGAGGAGCTATGCACACTTACTGTTCCACGCCTGAGGGAGGAATGCACCAACTGTGTGACAGGGATCTGGGCAGGGCACAAACAACTTCTAGTATTGGTGATATGTCTATATATTCTCTGAGAAGTTCTAGAATTTAGGGGCTGCCTTACTTTGACAGTGGTTGCTTTACTAAAAAACCTTGCTTCTTTAGTGTTTTCTGGGAGCTAATATTCTTGATAACTATATTATTGATCTTTGCAGAACGTTCCTTAGCTTCACATTGGATTTCTAAATTCTAAGATTATTGATTTTTGCCATTGGTTTTATAAAAAAACACTTCTGTAACATTCCACATAGAAAACATTTTTTTTTTTACCAAAGCCTTAAAAAATAAGATGAGTTTGAATTAATAGAACCTCTACCGGAGAAGCCAGCAACATACTCGTAGTGAATCTTCTGTCTGATATTGGCGTAGAGCTTTGATGCTCGTTTTCCCATCCCTATCCCATGAGGATGAGAACAGTGGAGAGAGGGCCAACCATTAAACTGAAGTTTGACTACTGTTAAAGAGAAATTATTCTGACACTTGTTAAAATGGTAGAGGTTTTATTCAAGACTGTAGCATAGGGGAGAGAGACTGAAACCAAGTCCAAATACAGCAAAGACACTTGGGATATATGAACCATGGAGAGAGTGACAGGGTCAGTGGATGGAAAACTGCTCAGGGAGAGACATTCTTGCTAAAGGCAGGCCTAGAATTTAGAGGGGGTGGGATGAGGAATTTGATCAGATATCAAGGGTAGAGGATTCACTAAACTGAGGTAGCAGGTATAGGAATTGTGTTTTTAATTTTCATGTACCTCATGATGTGTGACATCTCTCAGGGATTTTATAGTCCTTGGGAGAGACCTACCTCCCAGGCCCAGCTAATTCTTGGGGGTTGTGGGCAGATTGCATGGAACATGCCTTTCATGAGCTGACAGGAGGTCTAAGGCCATGCCCTCCCCACCTTACCTAACTGTCACACAGCCAGCCAATATTGCTCTGCTCTAAATGAGACCAAGGACACGTGCCTGAAAGCCAGAGACCACCTTCTGTCCCAAATCCTACCCCAATTATTCAAAGTAACCAATCCTAAAGTGTTTACTCTACCCTGCCTTGTCTTCCCCGCAGAGACCTGAGAAAGCTTAAGGCCAAGGTCTTCCCCTCACTCCTGCTACTGTTTCCTGACCCTGACCTGGTGGCCCTCCTGTGGCCCAACATGTGAGCCAAGCCTCTTGTTTCTGTGGGAACAGTGAATAACATTCAGCTTTTCTTTCTAAGGCATGGACCTTTCCCCGTCATATTCAATATCTTTGTAAATTAAGGCCTGGGCACAGGACTGCAGGATTCTTTGCTAAAACTGGGCTCAAGAAGGATGGGTCTAGTTGAGAAGAGGGCTCGGGGGAGCCTGACCAATGTTTTGTCAGGGACGGTATCTTTGTAACCACAATACCCCACTGCAACCATCCCCAAGGATGGGTTCCTGAGGCTTGAAGCTTTAAAGCAATGGGACTAATAATTAATAATCATGAACTGAGTTGGCCTTGAAACCCTGGAAGCATATTACAAGGCAGACCAAACTAAAGGAGTAGCAGCTCTGACCCAGATGACTTTGATGGACAGCAGGACTCAGTCTTCAAGAATACTGAAGACGGACTATTACCTCAAGCATTACTCAGAGTCATGAGGGGCATGAAGAATTAACATTTAAAGGGATTGAAATACTATGGCATAGCCTTTCTGGTGTAAATGGTCTTAACGTAACCATTTTCCAGTTTCAATCCGTGGGTTCTGTTCTACTTTATGTACTTAGAGAAGCAGAGCTTGCTTGGTCAGTGGAGCCTGGTGCAGGGATGGCCAATGGGGCAGAAGGGCAGCCTTCTTGCTGTGGGGGAGGGAAATGTGTTCCAAAGAACCATGCAGCTCTGTTGAAAATTTCCAGGGAAGGCTTAACTTTAGACAGGAAGAAAAATAGTATGTTTAAATAATATCCACCTCTTCCCCAAATCTATTTAAAAAACAACAATCTTGCAAACTCTATCTTAATCTTCCGTTCTTTTTAGAAATTATCCTCGTCAGGCTGGTTTAGAAAAATAGCTTATAGGGCACTTAACTCATCAGAGTGAGAGCCCGTGATGGGGTTTATTTGTTGTTTTCCATATCCTCTCAGCCATACAGGCATATTATCAGTTGTGTACCCAAGGCCTCCAGTGGTCAGTGAGTAATCACCACTGATTCACTTGGCGAGGGCCCAGAAGATGTTGAATTTAAACACTGACGTTCCTAAAATGTATGCAATGATGCATATTACTAAGTGAAAGCAGACAATCTGAAAAGGGCACATACTGTATGACCCCAATTATAGGACATTGTGAAAAAGGCAAACCTATGGAGACAGTAGAGAGATCAGTGGTTGCCAGGGGCAGAAAGGGTAGCAATGGTGGGTGAATAGTCAGAGCACAGAGGTCTTTTAGGGTCGTGAAACCATTCTGTATGGGACTATAGTGGTAGGTATATGTCATTATACATTTGTCCAAACCCACAGAATGTATGACACCAAGAGTGAGCTATAAGATAAACTATGGGCTTTGGGTCATGACGAGTCAATGTAGGTTCATCATTTGTAACAAAGATATCACTCTGTGTGGGGATACGGATAGTGGGGGAGGCTGTGCATGGGTGAGGGCAGGGGGGAGATGGGAAATCTCTGGATCTGATGCTCAATTTTGCTGTAAATGTGCAACTGCTATAAAATATGAATCTATTAAAAATACATGCAGTGCATTCTATCAACGAGCTTGTGGGCTGTGGAAGAACGTCAGACTGGTCATGGCTTAAGGCCATGGAGTTTTTCTTCTTCCTCACCTTCCATGTTCTCCTTCATGGACTTGATGACCTAGCCCAAGTCTCTCCTGGTACAGCCAGTTCCTGTCCATGGTAGTTAGTATTCTCTAGAGTTGCTGCAAACACTAAGTTAGCAAAAAATGAATCTTGGCTCCCAAGAGATGATAGGGCTAGGTTCCCAGGAGCCTCTGGTCACAACCTTTCATCAACAGGTTAAAATATTACCTTATTTTATGTATGTGTCTGTTTAAAGACACTTTAGTATGTATTGTTGACTCATTAACACCGAACTCATGGCCAACGGCAAAATCGCTCACGTCTAAGGGAGGTCATTTAACACACATATTTTCTTCATAAGGCACATATGGCCTTCTTGCTCTTAGGGATACAAACAGCACTTTAGCACTACATGTCACGTGGGAGCCATTTTAAACAGCAAAATCACCAACAAAAAGCACAAACATGCAAAACAAAAGATTGCCAACAAGTAGACGGAGAAAAGGACGCTTGTCTGTAGCATGAGAGTTGAAACAAGAAGGCGGAGTGTTACCTTGTTCATCTCCAGCTGGGAACATAAGTGTCAGGAAGTTAAATTTTTCACTGGTCTGTGCATGCCCACAAATTGCCACTAAACATCATAGCATCGGTTTTGTGGCTGCAAATAAATTCAGTGGAGTAGGTGAATTTGCATATACTGAAATCTGAGAATAATAAGACTAGGCTGTACATGCTTTGGATCAGACAGGGGCATGCTGCCTCACTGCTGATGTATCGTGTTGGTTGTCCAGGAATCTTGGCATAACTCTGGCTTGAAAGACGTGGAAAACATTGGTAACTTGAGAATGACGTTAGAACATTGTGTGCGGATTTGTTTAGAGAAGAGAACATTTCAGCTTCATGTCTCTGCAGACCATGAGAAGAAATACAGCCTACAGACTGTGAAGGTCAAGGCGCCCAGCCTGTATTGACATAGGCTCCAGCTCATTTCTCTCTCTGTTGGCACAAGCCTCTGGATCAGAGAGACACCCTGTGGGCTTCCCTGAGCGCTCCCCGGCCATTACATACCACTATCCCCTGTCTCCCCCATCCTCTGTTTGGCAATATTTTTCATTCATTAAACCCTGCTTCTGTCTTGCCCACTGAGGACCTTTCTTATCTACCAGTGACCTTTGTCTTGACTTTGGATAAGAACATAATTCACTTTACTGACTGTGGTCATCCAGGGTGGCCAGGTGGGCTTACCCATAACCTGGCATTCCATCCCATACTGCCTCTTTGAAAGATGTGAATGAATACAATGAAAACAAGTCAAAGCTTTGGATAGTATACATTGATATAATAATTTTCAAGCAAGCAAAGGGACACAAGAAAACTTTTGGAGGTGATGGAAATATTTATTATCTCTGTTGTAGTGATGGTATCATGGGTGTGTGCAGATGTCCAAACTCATCAAGGTGTATACATTAAATATGTAAAGTTTTTAAAATATCAATTAAACCTCAAGAAAGCTGTTAAAAACTCCAATCAGCAATTGTTAAGTGTAAGTATGGACCATGAAATATTTGAGATACGCTTATATTAAGAATTTTTTTACTATTTATCTGAAATTTAAATTTAATTGTCTTCCCTGTGTTTTTACTAGCTAAATCTGTCACTCTTGTCTCTCAGGAGTCCTGTGGGGCAAGTGGCCAGAGCTGGCAGTGTTGTGAGAATCACACCAGTGACCCACGGTGAGGTCTCAGGAAAGTTACCTCCCCTCTGGACCTCTGTTTCTCCATCTGTGAAATGGACATGATTTCTAGTACCTGCAACTTTCTGAGGTTGTCACTAAGAACCAGAGTTTGGACCTTGTTTTTATATTCTTTTTTCCTACCTGGTAATTTGATAGTTTAGAAGTTCCCAAAGAGAGCTCAGCATGTACATGTGAATGTACATATATATTTTTCAGCAGAACTTTTCTGTTGCTGAAAGAAAGCCCACCCATCTGGGCTGCCTTGGCAGGAGAATTAATTTGCTGAAGATCATTAAAGTGCTTTCTCCCTCACCTCCCTGCCGGGCCCTGGTGCACAGGATATTAAGAGCATGTTCTCTGAGAAAACAAGCTGGCGAGTTGCAGGTCCAGGGTTGTAAATCACCGCTTCCAGCAGAGTGACAGCTGAGTCTCCATGCTCCATGCACAAACAAAGGGTAGTTGAGGAACTAGGCCTCTGGGCCTTGGGGATTTAGGATGGTGACAACCAAAGTCTCGTTCTCTACCTCCAGCAGAGCAAGGCAAGCTCCAGATTGTGCAGCTGTGAGCATGTCTTTAGCTGTGGGGTGTTGCCACTCAGAGATGAGCTGTGCTTTCCACAGAGGTGGCTGGTAGGCTCCTGGCAAAGCCATGGTCTGTCCTGTGAACAGAAGCACCCATGCGGGGCTGGTGGGTGGTAGCAGAGGACTGGAACTGGAATGGGGGAGACAAAGGTTTTCATGCATTTACTCTGGGAATCTTTTATTTCAGAAACTTCAGACAGCACTGCCCTCCTGGTCTGAGCAGAGGCCCGGCTCTCTGGGAAGATTTCCCAGCAATTGTGGTCATCAGAGAAGGTCTTTCCTTCAGGGAGAACCTCACCTGTGAGTGGTGCCAGGGCCCTGCAACCACAGACCAGTGGGCACCTGGCTCTGCTTTTGCTGGCCTTGAACTGAGTCCCATCAAGGATTTGAAGGCTACAGGATCCCTGCATGCTATGATTAGCAAATGCTCTCTGAGGTCCCCAGCCTCCTGTGCATCTTAGGTAGTGGACAGGTGGGGTGAGATAAACAAGTAATTTTGTTCATATAAACAAGGGATTCTTTTGTATATGTATGTTTTATCCAATATTTGGGACATACTTACACTAAAAATATTTTTGTTAATATCCAAAGAACAAACTGGTTGTTGCCAGAAGTTTTTATTTTGATGAAGTACCATGATGAATTTGTTCTTTTATATTGTTTTATCTAAGAAATTTTTGCCTTACTTAACATCACAAAGGTCTGGATTATGCATATAAGTCTGAGACCTAGTTTAGGTTAATTTTTGTGTATGTTGTGAGGTACGCATTGCAGTTTCTGTTTTTGCATTTGGAGATCTGATTGTTCAGCACCGTTTGGTGAAAGGATGATTCTTTCTTCACCAAATTGTCTTTGCTCCTCCGTCAAAAATCAGTTGCCCCTTTATATGTGAGTCTAATTCTGGACTCTGCTCTTCTGTGTGGTTTTATAGGCCTAGCTATATAATAGTGCCGTCTTGTTTTGTTCGCTGTAGTTTTATCATAATTCTTGAATTTCGGACCATCCACTCTCCAGCTACAGCAAGGAATCAAAGCCCTCAGAGCCGGGGCGGGGGAGGCTTTAAGAATCAACTGGTCTCGTACTTGGTGGTCTTTGGAAAAGAATGCTGAATGCCGTTTACATTTAAGAGAACAGAATCTAACCAGGTGCTGGTGCAGAATGGAGAAGAATCTAGGATCCAGCTGTCCTTCGTATCAGAACCTTAGCAAAATTCTAGATCTATTAACTGGATCTGCCTTTTTTTTTTGACCACTAGCTACGATGCTGAGCGTCGTACGTGTAGTATTTCACGTAACCGCGCACGTCTGTGATGCGTCTCGTTATTCCGTGCTTGCGTGCCGTGGGGTAGCTGAGGCACAGAGAGGTTGAGTCATGCGTGCAAGGTTGCACAGCTGCTGGGTGGCTGGGTTGAGCTACAAATCCGGACGGTTCATGGCAAAACCTGCCCTCAAAGTGAAGTACCTGAACAGCAGCATTGGCTTCTGACAAGGGGAGTTTGTTAGAAATGCAAATGATCACCCCTGCCTTATTCTGATGCCCACTGAAGTCAGAAATACTGAAGGGACTCATCCTTCAGCTCTGCCAACAGGCAGCTCCCATGTGCTTAAATCTTCGGAGACGTAAAAGAGCCCAGAGGCTGGGGGTATGTGTGTGTCTGTGGCTCTCTTTCTCGGCTGCACTCTATGGTAGTGATTCCAGGGGAAGGTGTCACGTATGCAGAGGACAAGTATCGCATACAAGTCAAGTGCATGGGCTGGGAGGGATCAGTCAGAGCCCAGCGCACCCGATTTTACCTCCCGGCTTTCCTTCTCCTCCTCTGCAGCATGGTGACAATCATGCTGATAATCCTGCTAAGAGGGTCACAGGCACGAATGACACAAGTCAGGGAAAGTACTCAGTGCAGGATGCAGTTTACTCAAAGACTGGCCACAGATGGCCATCCTTCCGTGGAAGTCCCTGGGGGGCTGGTATGTCTCTGCCTGGTAGGGTTGCCAGATAAAACACAGGATGCCTAGTTACATTTAATTGCAGATAAACAAGTAATTCTTTTCAGCATAAGTCTATCTCATGCAATATTTGAGATATAGTTATTATAATTTTTGTTGTTGCTGATGTCTGAAAACTAAATTTAATGGGATATCCTGTAATTTTATTTGGCAAATTTGGCGACGCCGTGATCTGAACAGCAATGATGCTTTCAGCAGGGGGGATTGGCTCTGCAGAGTAGAGGAAGTCTCCTGCATGACTCTAAGCCCGGTCTGTTTGCTTTCCGGGTGGGGGCTTGGGATGTGTTCATGTTGCCTGGAAAGTGACAGCATGGCCAGAGATGAGCAGGGCTCCCGTTTCATCCCTCTTCTACAATATTCAGACACATGGTATGAGACAACAGTGACAGGTTGAAAAACACAGGGTGGCTAAGGGGCCTGCTAGAAGGACTACAATTTGTTTGCGGCTGAAAAGTCAAAGAGAAGACACTGGCTGCTTTGTTCTGGGGGATAAAGAAAAAAATCCCCCACCAGCAAAATAAGCCCCCTACAAGTCCCACAGGGACATTTAACCAGAAGTAGATTTATTTAGTCTTCCGAAGCAGCTTTGTGTGAGGCTAGCTGTTCTGTTTTGTAAATCTGAATTACAGGGAACTTGGGCTGCTCGGCTGAGAACATTGCAGGATATTTACAGGAGGCGTCCATGGTATTAATTGCAGGGTGGAGTTGTATTAATTAACCTGAGAATATGGACTTCCGTTAAAAATCCACCTCTTCCAGGCAAGCCTGTGTTCCAGGAACAGCAGAGTTTAAGCATTTATTTTTTTTTATTAAAAGATTTTATTTATTTCTTTGAGAGAGAGAGTATAAGCAGGGGAATGGCAGAGGGAGAGGGAGAAGCAGGTTTCCTGCCATACACCGGGCTCCATCCCAGGACCTTGGGATCATGACCTGAGTCGAAGGCAGACATTTACCTGACTGAGTCACCCAGGCACCCCCGGTTTAAACATTTAAAGGCTGTTATAAACATTCGGGTGCACGTGCCCCTTCAGATCACTATGTTTGTATCTTTAGGATAAATACCCAGTAGTGCAATTGCTGGGTCATAGGGTAGTTCTATTTTCAACATTTTGAGGAAACTCCATTCTGTTTTCCAGAGTGGTTGCACCAGCTTGCATCCCCATCAACAGTGTAGGAGGGTTCCCCTTTCTCTGCATCCTTGCCAGCATCTGTCAATTCCTGACTTGTTAATATGATCTCCCTGATATGAGGACGTGGAGATGCAACATGGGGGGTTAGGGGGATAGGAGAAGAATAAATGAAACAAGATGGGATTGGGAGGGAGATAAACCATAAGTGACTCTTAATCTCACAAAACAAACTGAGGGTTGCTGGGGGGAGGGGGGGTTGGGAGAGGGGGAGGGGGGTTATAGACATTGGGGAGCGTATGTGCTATGGAGAGTGCTGTGAAGTGTGTAAACCTAGCGATTCACAGACCTGTACCCCTGGGGATAAAAATACATTATATGTTTATAAAAAAATAAGAAATAAATAAAAAAATTTAAAAAACAAAACAAAAAAAAACCAAAAAAACATTTAAAGGTTGTAAATTATTGATGGCTGCTGTCAGTACTCTGACAAGCAGCATACTGGGTGACTGGGTTGGAAAACCAGGAAGTTGGAAAACACTGGATCCCTGTAGGTGGAGATGTTCAGAGTACAATAGTCTGTGGCAAGTTCTTTCCCAGAACCACAAATCATGGGGTGAGCCCCGGGAACAGCGGTCCCCACAGTCCCGCAGCGTCCTCTCTCCCTGTCATCCCTGCATGTCCCCAGACTGCGTCTGATCCGCTCCCCATTCTCAGCCTCTGCTTGGGTCGTGGGAGGGGAGGAAATAAGCCAGGTGGGAGAGGGAAACATCTGAGCAGAAGCCACGATAGGCAGAAATGGAAATTCACAAAGGAAATCTTGCATATCATCCTCATTTGATTCTTTCCGCTCCCTATTCAGACAGGGATTTTTGTTTTTAATGCTGATTTTTTTTTTCTTCCTCGAAGGAATTGTCTTATGTAATTTTAGCTGGCAGAATAACTGAACTTAATTTGATAGAATGAAGGGAAATGTGCCTTTGATTGCTTAAAAAGAACAACTGTTTACCATTTCTTATTTATGAACACAATAAACCAGGCTCTGCTGGGGAGAGATGTGGTGGGGAGACAGAAGTTGCATGGAGAAAAGGACATGATGTTTATAACACTGTGAAGGAAACGCTGAAAACGGGCAAATGGGAACCATCCTCCTGCTGAAGGGACATATGTATTGCTTGGAACTCAGACGCAGATGTCCCATCCTCTTCTTTGCCATGGGCTCAGAATGCCGAGCTGAACCATAATGGGAGAATGTGATGTGGAGCTTGTGTTCTTAATCGCCACACGCGTTCATACACAAGTAATGTGCAAGTGAGGAAACGATGCAGCATCTTACTTCTTTCTGGAAGCTTTTCAAGCAGAAAAATGCCATTCTCTACCTGTCTCACAGGGTGGAGACTAAGTCAGAGGAGAGAATGTTTGTTTGTTTTTATTTATTTATTTGACAGAGAGCGATCACAAGCAGGCAGAGAGGCAGGCAGAGAGAGAGGAGGAAGCAGGCTCCCTGCCAAGCAGAGAGCCTGATGCGGGGCTCAATACCAGGACCCTGAGATCATGACCTGAGCCAAAGGCAGAAGCTTAACCCACTGAGCCACCCAGGTGCCCCAAGAATGTTTTGACTTTAAAATGTAATGTGCAGTTCCACCCCAAGATATGTACGCAGAGCCAGGGGAACCCACGTCCGCACAAAGACTTGCCTGAGAGTGTTCATAGCAGCTCAAACCCAAGAAATGACTCAAATGGCCATCAAGCAGGGAATGGAAAGATAACTTGTGTATTCATACAGTGGAATAGTACCCAGCAGTGAAAAGAAACAGACTGTTGGCACATAGAAAAGTGTGGTTGAATCTTGAAAACATTATGCTGAGCAAGTGAAGCCAGACGTATGTCAAATCTGGATTTTTGTATGGAAAGAGGATTTTCCAGAGCGTATTGCGAAGGGTGAGGGCTAGTGCCTCAGGGAGACCCATCCCACCCTAAGATCAGAGAGTGTCTCTAAGGATAGGCACACAGGATTCTTCTTGATTGAGAGGTGTGAACAAGGTGGGAAAGATGCCAGTGTGGGGGAGTGGGGTGAAGGAGGCGTGGTTAGGTAACAGACTGAGAATGTTCTACCCCAAAGCCAGCCTGTGTTTAGGACTCAATGGAGTCTAGGCTGTTTGTCTGGGAGGGGCTGTCTGCTGGCTCAGGCTGGGGATCTGGGGAAGCTAGGGCATAGTGCACTGCCTGGGGAAGGAAAGACTCTTAACCCAAGTTTTGTTAACAAGCATGTTGTTCTGATGGATTAATGGGGCCAAGCAGTTCAGCTAACCATTTATAAAAGAAAGGGAATTTGCAGGATCTGTGTCTGGCCCTGTCTTACAGATACAGGGGAGCATCTAAATCTTAAGAGGAAAGGTGTTCTTTGCAGTAAGCTGCTTTCCAGAGCACAGAAGAGTGGGGAGTTCCTTGAACCTGTGCTGTTTTCTAGGATCCCAGGGCTTGGGTAAAATTCCACCTTGTTATATTAGAGAGTATCATTCCATTTCCATGACATTCTAAGCCTCAGTGACAGAAAGTCGGTGGGCAGAGGTGGTGCAAGGGCTGGCTGCAAAACAACACCAGGACCCTTCTGGAGGTGACAGGAATGTTCAGGATCTTGGCTGTGGTGATGGTAGCATTGAGGGTACATGTCCCAAAATTCATGGAGCCAGACCAAATTCACCCTTGTGAGCTGCGGGGAAGATATCAGACAATCGCTTATCCTTCCTGAGCACCATTTTCTCCACTAGTGCCCACTGCCTGATTGCTTGGAGCTGGAAAGCCACAAACCTAGTGGCGACTTGTCATGTGAGCCATTATTCTGCAACAATCATGACTCCATTTCCCTTTGCATGTGTCTCCCACGCAGTATGATTTTTTGGAGAGAAAATGCAATTTCAATGCAGGATATCTAGGCTGCATTTTTTTAAAAAGATTTTGTTTATTTATTTGTGAGAGAGAGATTGAGAAAGAGCACAAGCCGGAGGAGGGGCAGAGGTACTAGCAGACTTCCTCCTGAGCAGGGAGTCAGATGCAGGACTCCATCCCACTGAGATCATGAACTGAGCTGAAGGCCGACAACCGAGTTCCCAGACACCCCAAGGCCGCATGTTCTCTAACTTCAGTGTCTTTGGATGTTAAATCTCTGCTCAACGAAGATACAGTGTAGTTATGAAAATTAGATGTGAACATGGCTGGGAAAGTGTTCATAAGCTAACTCAGTACCACAAGTACAAACAATCTAATAAATGGAACCGATCATGAGTTTTCTTTTTCTTCATTATGCATCTGCACTTTCTGATTTCTTTTTCATAAAGAAGATGGATTATCCTCATAACCAGGAAAAAAAATTATAATTTCCATCCAGAAAAAGATGCGATAGGTCTAGATTAAGTACTTAGATGTTTATTTGAAAAATGGGTATATAAGAAGAAGTGATTCTATAATTTATCTTCTAAGGTCATTTTTTAAAGTTCAGACAAGGTGCTGTCACTAATGATACCACACAGTGGTACAGCTCCTTGTCTGGGTGATCAGAACAAACATCTCCAATGAGTAGCAGTAGGCGTTCCCTGTCTCTGGCTGTGAGTCCCTGAGAAGGAGAAACTGCCACCGTGCAGAATTCTAGCTGGGAAGGTACTACCTGATCATGGGGAAACATCAAAGAGATCCACTTTGGGCAATTCATCTAAATAAAAAATTAAAATAAATAAATGTAACTGGTCTGAATTAGAGTCGAATTTCCTAATAATTCAGGACAGCTTTACTTACTATGAAAATAAAACAAAATAAAACAAAACAAAGCAACCAAGAACAAACACAAATGACTTACATTCTCTCCGGATGGGAACTTGATGATGGAGAGATAGGTCAAGTGAAAAAGTCTAGAGACGTGACAAACTGAGTTCTGTGCCCAAGGGAAAATTGCACAAAGGGCACCTTTAGGCAACTGACAACACTGAAATATGGTCTAAATTTAGATAAACATATCTTAGCAATGTTATTTTTTCTCCGAATCGGTAACTGAACTGTGGATGTGTGTGTGTGTGTGTGTGTGTGTGTGTGTGTGTTTCCAAGAGAACATTCTTGTTCATAGGAAATCGCACTGAAATATTACTAGGCAAGGAAGCATGAGGTATGAAATCTACTTTCCAAAGGTCCAGAGAAAATAAATTGTGTGCACAGGGAAGTCATTTACTGGGACTTTGAGAGAACATGGTAAGCTGATACAGCAAGATATAAAAATGGATGAATCTGAGTAATGGGCCCAGGGGAATGATTCTCGGAATTATTCCTGCAAATAGTTTTGTCAATTTAAAATTAGTGTGAAACAAAGGTTTTAAAAAATTCAGGAAGGTGCTCAGTGCTGATGAGTAAATGGATGTCAGGCCATCATAAAGCCCGGCTGCAGGAGGGGCTGCTGCAGGCATGGGCTGGGGACAGAGAAGCGGAACAACGTTTGAGAGACAAGGGGAAGTGAGGGCATGCAGTTCCCTTTTGTTGCTGTAATTTGGATTTGTAGGCTTTGCTGAGGCTGGCAGCGAGGGGGACAAGAAGTATAGGGACAGTTGGGGCTGGTCCACCTGGGTCTTCTTGGAACTAACCCCTCGGAAGACCGAGATTATCCAGTAAGCGGTCATTGCCTCCCCGAAAGTAAATACTTTATGCATTATAATGCCCAGTGAAGATGCCGAGTCATTCCTACAGAGGAAGGCGTCCTAGACCAGGCTGCAGTTACCCCCTTTACAGAGTCAAACACAAGTCAGAGCATCAGGCCCAGCTCGGAAACACTGGATAATGTCATTTCTAAAGCAACCGATGAGGTGCCAGGCTTTGCGGTGGGCAATTAGGATAAAGATCTAGACTGAAGGAGACAATCCAGTCATGGTTCTCTCATGGCAACAGTACAAGCAAGAGGCAAAACAGAGGTACTGACTCCCCGCATTCCACTTCCCCTGTGGGATCATACCAGCTGAAGGTCAGGTTCAGGAAGAAGCTGTTCTCACAGCTGAGAAGCTCTGATCTAAGGGCTGCTGCCTCTTTACGGACACAGGGGCCAGAGGGCAGGAATGGGGTAATGCTAGGAGTGGAAACATAATCGGAATGGGTCCTTAGCCAAGGACCCCCAATAGGCAGGTCTTGGTGGAGGCTCTGGGCTAAGAATGTGGATGTGTGTATGAGCGTGGCTGGCCTGGCAGGGCTCAGGCATTGACTACAGAACCCTGCATGAAACCACAATTCATGGCTGTGCGCCAAGCACGGTGTGAGGGTAGCAGCTTCCCAGCTGAGGCCTGCCAGGGAGTGCCTTGTGGGGATCAGAGTCTCCAGAGATACAGAACCAAGGAGGCTGAGGAGTCCGAGATTTCTGGTTGGCAGGCTAGAGACCCAGGAGACCCATGGCATCATCCCAGACCAAGCTGGAGTTTAAAGGAAGAAGACCAGTGTCCCAGCTAGGAAGATAGGGAGAGAGCTAGGGTTGGGCCTGAAATATCACACATAAGATTTTTTTTTTATTTGAGTACAGTTGACACACAATGTTATTAATTTCAGGTTTACAACATAGATTTTCTTTTTTTTTTGAAGATTTTATTTATTTACTTGACAGAAAGAGATCACAAGTAGGCAGAGAGGCAGGCAGAGAAAGAGAGGGAAGCAGGCCCCCTGCTGAACAGAGAGCCCGATGCGGGACTCGATCCCAGGACCCTGAGATCACGACCTGAGCCAAAGGCAGCAGCTTAACCCACTGAGCCACCCAGGAGCCCCTACAACATAGATTTTCAACACCTCTTATGCTCTGTCCACCACCCTCTGTTGCCATATAACACTGCTACAATATCCCCAGATGGCCAACAGACATGTGGAGAGATGCTCAACACCACTGACCACCAGGGAAATGCAAATGAAAACCACAGTGAGGGATCACCTCACACCTGTCAGAAGAGCTAAAATCAAAAAGACTAGAAATCACAAGTGTTGACAAGGATGTGCAGAAAAAGGAGCTCGGATGCACTGTTGGTCGGAACGTAACTCGGTGCAGTCACGGTGGAAAACAGGATGATGGTTCCTCAAAAAATTAAAAACAGATTCCCTGCATTCTTTGAGGAGGAAAACCTGAGAGAAGTTGGGACTGCTCTCCACTGGGTGGTGCTGGGTTGCACTTTCTCCATGTAGGAGCCCAGTAGGATCTTGGGACCTGCAGCTGGAATGCCCAGCCAGGCTTTCTCAGCTCCTGGAAGCAGGCTGTGCAGGGCGGCAGGGGGGCTTAGGTGCCTCTTTAGTGACCTGCAGGTCGGTAGCTATGTGAGCCTCTCCTAGCCTCATTCCTTTTGTCTCCTGGCATCCGCAGGACAAAGCTGTTCGTGATGCTACAGGAAACTCAGAGTTGACAGTGTGCTTCTTGCCCTGTGACACCATTTATAGCCCGTGGGGAAGGGACTGCCATCTGCTGCTGTGAGCTGGACTCGGTGAGACAATTCTGAAGTTCCAGGCCAGTGCAGGTGGATGGGAAAAGTCACAGCTTTGTGACACAGAGATGGACTTCTGTGCATTCCCAGGACATAATTTAAACTCATTCGTTTGTGAAATCATAACCGTGATAGGCATGATCCACAGCAGACGGCGGCTCCTTCATTGCTTTCAAGAGAGGGAAGGGCATCCTTGGGTGACAGTGAAAGGGTAGTACACAGAGTAGGGAGACACACATGGCCTGCATCTGCACGGGGCCCTCCACCATTCGGCGGCTCCCCCTCAGACAAGGAATTGGAACTATATCTGTTTCCTGTCCTATGATTCACTGATTTTCATAGTAACTCTTCCACAAGGCTGCCGTGAGGATTGAGTAAGATGAAGCTAATAAAATCACCAGACCAGCTGGACCCACTCTGAGTGCTCAAGGGACGCTGGCGGTAAATACAGGTATATTCACATACACATAGATTGTGTATCACACCTGCATGGAAGGATGCCGTATTATATAATGAATATATGTATAGAAACATGTTTACACAATGGTGAACTGTGTTTGTAGTCAGAGTAGAATGAATCTATTTGGATGCTAGACAACAGTGATCACTTGGTGAAGCTTTCAGAGGAATGATACATTGAAAAGTGACTTTTAAAAAAAATCATTTTTTATTAATATATCACAGCACTCACCATAGCACATACCCTCCCCAGTGTCCATAACCCAACCACCCTCTCCCAACCCCACCTCCCCCTGGCAACCCTCAGTTTGTTTAGTGAGATTAAGAGTCTCTTATGGTTTGTCTCCCTCCTGATCCCATCTTGTTTCATTTTTTTTCCTTCCCTACCACCAATTCCTGCACTTTGCCTCTCAACTTCCTCATATCAGGGGGATCATATGATAAATGTCTTTCTCTGATTGACTTATTTCACTCAGCATAATAACCTCTAGTTCCATCCACGTCGGAATAATGACCTTTTTTTTATTATGTTATATGTTATTATGTTATTTTTATTATGTTATTATGTTTATAACATACGGTATATCATTAGTTTTTGATGTAGTGTTCCAAGATTCATTTTGTATAACACCCAGTGCTCCATGCAATACGTGCCCTCCTTAATACCCATCACTGGACTCACCCATCCCCTCACCCCACTCCCCTCTAGAACCCTCAATTTGATTCTCAGTGTCCATAGTCTCTCATGGTTCATCTCCTTCTCTGAATTCCCCCGTTCATTTTTCCCTTCCTTCTCCTTTTTTTAACTATGGGGATGGAGTAGTTTTCCAAGACATATTCCTTGAGGACAGAAGGATACAAGCCTCTGTTAGGCTTACTCACTGTGGGGTTAGAAGCGGGCATGTCCCTGAGGTAGTAGCAGAAGGTGGTCATAGTTTATTTATTTATTTACTTGAAAGAGAGACAGTGAGAGAGAGCATGAGTGAGGAGAAGGTCAGAGAGAGAAGTAGACTCCCATGGAGCTGGGAGCCCGATGCGGGACTCGATCCTGGGATTCCGGGATCATGACCTGAGCCGAAGGCAGTCGTCCAACCAACTGAGCCACCCAGGCGTCCCAGGTGGTCATAGTTTAAACTGCTGACCTTGTGTGCATGTGCACACGCACTGGGATCATGTGCCAAGTTTTGTGGGACATGGGCCATGACCCTTCACAGGTATCCTTTCTTCCAAGATTCCTTTCTTCCAGGCTTCTCTTCTTCCGTCCATTCTTTTCTCTTTCTCCCTTTTCTGTCCTTTTCATATTTTCCTTCTTCTGATTTGTCCTTCTCTGTGTTTGCCTCCTGGCTATCTGGCATCTATACTTACTCATTTGAGAGTCTAAAAAAGTAAGAATAAAGTTGGTATATATTTTCCAAGTTTTTCTTTACTGCTAGGAACATCTCCCCCTGTTCAAAAATGATCATGAAAGTTGATTCTCGGGAAACACAGGAGGACTTAGAAAAGTGTATTTCTTCCTGACCCTTTGATGGTGAGTCTGAGGTCACCCACAGCAGTGAACTACTAAAGGAGGAAGGAAGCATCAGTGGGGAGGCACGGGGGCTGCTGCTCTCCATCAGAGAGCATTTCTGGCATGTTCCCCAGCCACAGCCCTTATCAGGGCACTATGACTCGACTCTCTGCCCCCCACCCTGCCTTTGGAGGATGGAATGTCTTCCTTCTACTCAGATCCCAGGAGTAAGCTGCCAGGAGTTCGCTTTAGCCTGCCTGGGTGTGCCAGAGACTTCTGAGCACAGAGTTTTCCACTCATGGTGAATTTATGGAGCATCTGGTCATTCAGGATAAGAAATGGAGTCTATCATAAGTCGGTATTAATGAAACTGGAGATTTTGTTGTTTTGTGGAAAATGTTTGCAAATCTTTCATGAGACAGTTTGATGAGTGCTTGAATGCAGTGGAATGGTGAACCCACATGTATTTTGTTTTCCAGGATAAGTTTGACATAAATCAGTGCATTGATTTGGAGAAAACGTTTCTCATGCTAATTAAAAAACCCCATGTAGGGGCGCCTGGATGGCTCAGTTGGTTGAGCGGCTCTCTTGATTTCGGTTCAGGTCATGATCTCAGGGTCCTGGCATGAAGCTCTGTGTCTGGCTCTGCGCTCAGCAGGGAGTCTGTTTGAAATTCTCTCTCCACCTCTGCTCCTCCCCACTGCTCTCTCTCTAAAATAAATAAATCTTTTTAAAAAACTCATGTATACCAAGATGGAATGTAAGAAGAAAGAAATGAGAAAGGCATGCATGATACTTTGAATACCAGTAACTTTTATTTGCACATAAAAGAGAATTGAGTTTTACTATTTCCTTCTGTTATTATTACTTTTTCATTATTTCCAAACACCAGTGATGGAAGTAAGTTTGATGGAGTTTACTAGAGTATAGGCAAGGAAAATCTAAATACCTCACACTGCCAATTTACTTAGTTGCCTCCCTTCTATCCTCACAGCTAAAGAACTCATTTTGGAGTTGACCGAATAGGACACTTAGTTCAAGATGATTTGAGTGTCCAGAATTCTCATCACAGCAGCATAAAATTGTGTGATACCTATTATTCAAAACGTGGGGCAAGGAAAGCAGTTCTCCTGCAGAACACGAGTCTGTATTAAATGTCTTCATCTGAATGCCATTCTGTGTCTGGCAATTTTCAAATGCAATTACTCACATCAAATGCTGATGTTCAGAAATAATATGTTTGAAGCACAATAGCCATCTTTTTATTGAAAGTGCTAGTTTTCTCCCATTATCTTTGCTTAAGTGTGTTTTGGAGTCTTGCTTGAAATGTTGGTTTCCTGAGTATCCACCCTGAAACAGACTTTTCTCTTCCTCCCACATTTCCTGAGTGCAAAGTAGCTGATCAATTAAGTACTTTATGGAATGGCAGGGAAGGAGTATCCAGACCTCATGTTCTAGGTGACTTCTCAGACACTACACGTTTGATCAGGAGGTAAGTCATTCGTAGCCAGAAGTTGGGAGGACATCTGCATCTCATGGCTCTTCACACCCATTGTCCTTAATGTGGATGGCACCTGAGTATATTGGAGAACCCCTGAGGGGCTGGGTTGGACAAGAGGGTCAAGTCTGATTAGCCAGGCTGGAAACAATTATAACAACTCTGTGTTAGGCTCATTACATTTTAATCTTATTTGATATTCACAAAAGCCCTATGAGGTATATTTTACTATTATAAAAGACAACCTTGGCTAAGCCAGAGATTGGGCCCAGATAATGTACAGGGCTAGTAGAATCAGGTGAGAATCTGGGGAAACTAGGCAGAAGGGAATGCTGCACTGCCTCAGATGTAGAGATTTCGTGTTCATGAACCAAAGGATCAGAGAGCCACCAGGAAACAGTGTGAGTGAAGAAGGACCCTAGCAGCCAGTTCTGTGTCCAGGACTGGCTGGACAATGATGAGTGGCTTCTAAGCATGAAGTAGGGACTTTTTCCAATTGTGTACTTGACCAATGCAAGGGGTCATGGTAAAATCAGCAGGCCATTAGCTCACCTGAGGGGTGGCCAGGATTCACAGGGTTATGCACACTCTCTTAGGCTCTAGAAACAATAGAAATTCCCAGGCCTGATCCACTGATCCACAATGCTGACAGGAGCCATCTGGGACTCCAGCTGACTCATCTGCTCAGCCACTGGGCTCCACTCAGGGGGTTGGAGAGGAAGCAGACTTGGTTTCTGCACTGCCTTGCCTTCTCAATGTGTCATTGCAAAGCCATGAGCTGATATCCTCAGCATTTGGGGTGTGTGTGTGTGTGTGTGTGTGTGTGTGTGTGTGTGTGTGTGTGTTTTGTCTTTTGTTTGTTTTAGTGTTAAGAGATAGCTGAAGCTTTGCAGGAACAATTATGTTGTCAGTACTGTTTGACGACGACACTGAGCTAACTCCTTGCTGATCAAGCCATTATGTTTCTAAATATCATGTATTTGTGTCACTTGTGTCAGCTACTGAGCTGTCTCAGGAGGGGATGACAAGCTGCAGCATGACACCCCCTGTTCAAATGGATGACATTACTAAATGGCGATGTTACCCCAACTCAACCTCAAGAAATCTTTCTTGCAGAAATTCTGGACAGCCACTTTTTATGGGTTATAATCACCTGCCATTCTCCTGGAGAATGTGATGATATATGAGTAGCCAGGAATTAAGCTTTTAAGAAGGTTGACTTCCAGTGGCTTCTTGGATTATAGCATTGCAACAATTATTTGTCAGTAGATATTTTATCATTGATGTGGACGTAATTTGTTGCACATACACTCCTGCTGATTGTACTTTTACTTAGAACATCCTCTACCTCCAGGCTTCTGTCCTCATCCCCAGCAGAGAAGATCAGAAATCAGCTACAATACTATCATTACAACAGTCTGTGCCAGTCATTCTGCTCAAGGCTTCCAACTCATGTTCCTGCTGAGTCTTCACAGCAGCCGTGTAAGGTCAGCATGAGTATTACCTTCACTAAAGAGATGGGAGACTGAGGCTCAGAGAGGTCAAGCAACTCGCCCAGAGTCACACAGTAGATGGCAAAAGGAGGATTGGAAGCCTGGTCCACCTGACTCCAGTGTCCATGATTTGTCCTGTGATCTTACACTCAACTGGCTTGAAAGGCTCCTTCATCCCTTGTGCTGTGGGAGGAAACTGGATCATGCCATCATCCATGTGACCAGTCTGCTAGGGTGGTCTGCTTTCTTCAAGTCTTCCTGCAAGCAAGGTGTCCTGAGGATGGTCCAGAACTCACCTAAGGGCTGGGTTAGTACCAGGATGAATGGAGCTGACTGGAACAGGAGGCTGGTCTGACTGGGAAGTACAGCGTAGCAGAAGTGGGGGAGCAGCGGAAGCAGCGCTGGGAGCTCCTGGCTGCTGTGTTCTGAGGCACTTTCTTTGTTGTATTTCATGGCAAAGGAACACTGTTTTGGTTGATTTTCAATGGGGAGGGATTGAAGGAGCCAAGGCTGACTGTGAAGGGGATTAAGAAATTTAAGGCTAGATGCATTCTGGGCTGGGTTTTGGAATTAAGGAGGTTAATACAATCTGAATTTAGGAAAGATTCTCTTTGTCTGGCTCAGAATATTGTGTTGTTGTCATTATGTGTTAAAAAGCAAAACAAAACAAAAGAGTGTGAAGGTACCAGTATTACTATTCATAATAAAAATTAGTGTCTGTGAGACTCAAATGGTCTGGGCTCTTCATTTTTCTTTTATTATTAACATCATTTAGCACCCTCAGAGAAATTATTAGACTCAGATGTTCCTGTGCCATTGCTATGGGAATAGGAATTAATGCCATTCTCCTTTGGTTGTAAATCCAGCTTTTCAAAACAGAGCATCAGAAACACTCTGCCTATAAACAATCTTCAATACTAAGTGATCATCACCTCAGTCCAAAAAAAAAAAAAAAAAAGAGTATTAATGAGACTGTGTGCTGGCCATTGGTACAAATGCTGCAGGCTTTGGGCAGAATTGCTATTAATGATTGAGTCACCAGCTTGTGTTAGAAACAATGACTTTACTCAAAACCTCATCACAGAGATTATGAGGAGCATTCTTCATTTTACTCAAGACGTGTAAACAGCTTTGATAAGGGGCTCTGGGCACCTGCCGTATTTCCCCATTTGGGATTGACCAGTGCCTGACCTATGGGCATTTACTTGGTTGCAGGGCAGAGCTGCTGGTGTGAGTAAAGGACTGGTAGCAATGTTGGGGGAGAAACAATTTTAAGAGCCTCATACTCTCGTGTCTGAGCTAGCCAGGCAGAGAGAGACAAATTTAAACCCTATTAATTCTGCTGTGCTCCCTGAATTTGGAAAAGCCCTTCAGTGTGAGCTGGCCTGGGAGCCTGTGCCATCTGCCACAATCAGTCCCTTGTTTCCAGAATGACTGTTAAGGTATAGCGTGGTGACCTCAGACTAGCTCTTTAGTGCTGGACAAAGATTACGGGTGACACACTTCTTCGATGCCGTGCCTGATTATTTTTAATTCTAAGAATTTTAAAACAACTTGGTGGAATTTCCAGGACACCAGGAGTCCTAGCCGTCCTGGGGATGTTCTCTACTCCAAATGAGACTATGTGGCATTCAGGGGGCTACATCTCTGCTTGAGAGAAGGTTTTTCCAAGCCCATGAGTGGATATGGACAGCCCTCCTACAATTTTGCGGGAGTAGGTGTAGATGTTTTTGTCCATCCATGGAGATTTCCTGATTCTGTTATTGACCTACCTTTGGGCCACGACATTGAAACGGACCCTATAAGTCCATTTCCTCCCTCCAGCTGGTTCCACTGCAGAAGCTTCTGTCTTCCAGGTGATGCACTGTAGTAATAAGGGAAGATTCCCCACCTTCCTTGTTAAGCATCATTGGAGCATTATGTGTTTTTTGTGTAGCAGAGTGTGCAAACTCTCTTCTGAAGAAAGGACTCACGTATCTCAGGGTCATTTAAGTACAACACTGACAGTTTGCTGGTTATAGCAGTTGCTCAAAAGGGAGAGGAGGACAATCTCTAATTGTGCAGCAAAGGCTAGGGAACTTTGGACCATAAAGGGAATTTGAGCAAGGATCTCCTGGCACCTCGAGCCAAGTCATATATTGTGTGGGTCCTCAGAGAAGCATGTGTCAGGATGGGATTAAACAGGCATGGGCTTTATTAGGGAAAGCTACTGTGTGAGAGAAAATGGGGAGAAAATCAGGCACGCTGGAGGCCACAGACTGGGGGGAAATATTAGCAACACATATACTTAGCAAAGGATTTATACCCAGAACATATAAAGAATGACTGTAAATAAATATGAAAAAGAAACACAATTCAAAAACAAAAAATTGGGCAAAAAACTTGAACAGACACTTCACACAAGAAGATATGGGAATAGCCAATAAACACATGAAAAGATGCCTGACAATATAAGGAAAATAGGAAGATATAAATTAGTCATTGGAAATATATAAATTAAAACCATAAGATACCTCTGTGCACCCACTGGAATCTGCTAAAATTAAAGACTGATAACATTAATCATTGGCAAGGATGTGGAGCAGGCAGTACTCACAGACATCTCTGATGGCAGCCTAAAATGGCACGATCACTTTGGAAAACTGTTTGATGGCTCTTTGGAGAGTTAACCACATACCTTTCCAGTGACTCAGCAATTCTGCTCCTGGGTATAGCCCAAGACAAATAAAAACATTTACCCACAAAAAGACTTGCACAAGAACATTTTCAGGAAGTTCATTCCCATCAAAGACTGGGAATAATCCATACCTTCATCAACAGCAAAATGGATAAACAAATTGTGGTATATTTGCAGGCATTTATCTGTGTGCCTCTTGGTGTTGTTATTCTCTAGTGCAGTTAGGTCTGTATCTTGTATTATACACAACACTGTATTATAGAAGAAACTCTGCTAAGGAAAGGAAGTGATTAATATTGTTATTACTAGTAGATCATTTGTAGGTCAGTGTGTTATTGATTTGTGAACACTGAGCTTTTCTCTCTTTCTTTCTCTTTCCTTTCTTTCACATGTTCCCTTTCTCCCTTCTTTCTGGATTTCTTTTTTACACATTTATCTCAGACAAACCAGCAGATAGCTCCAGAATCATCTTCAGACAATACTTGTCACTTGCAGCGAAAGTATCACTTGCCAAAGATTTTACTGCTTAGATGCACAAACAGATTCACCTAGTGCCACTCTATGACCTCATACATGAATCAGTACACTAGCTTCCTAACCTGATAGCCCTATGTTTGCATTTTCTGCCCTATCAGTAACCAACACACAACAGTATTAAACTTCCTAAATGATAAGGTAACGGAAAATATCATAGGCCCCTTTAAGGGAATCCTCATTACCCAAAGGATGAAGTCCAAATTTACTTTCCATCTAAGATTTGCAATAATAGACTTCCACATTCTTGTCCAATTTTACATTCTGGAGCTTCTTCATCCCAAAGAAAATGTGGGTCCTACATTGTCCCCATCTACCAAGTATGTTTCTAACTCCAAACTTGTGTTCACATGCTCCCTGATAGAATGCCTTTGCTCCTTGTCCCACATGAATGTCCAAATGAATCCTACCTGACCCACCAAAGGTTCAGCCCCAGTATCCCTTTTTCCAGAAAGCCTTTCCAAATGGCTTCAGTTCTCACTGAATCTCACTTTCTTAAATTTCCTCCAATATTTGTTGCTTAAAACACTCTCAAGTATGGAAACCCAGAAAACATCTAAACCCAGCCAATATACTGTCCATGTTGACTTGACCTGACCTTACAATAGTGATAATACGGTTTTCATGAGTATACTTTACTATATTCCAGGAACTCTTTCTTAGGAGATTAAATACTGCAAAAACTATATTTGTAGAAAGTTTAGGAACTTCCTTAAAATTTTTAAATGAATATAAAACTGTTAGATTTTTTAGTAGAGAGCATCAAACAACTCTTTACTCTCCAAGGCTTCATGAAATCCTATCTTTGAAACTTTCCCTTTGCTGTGTCTGCCAATCTTGAGTGATTATATTATGATCGTTTGCCTGGTCTTAATTAATACTCTCTTGCATTGAAAGCTATCACTTAAACCAAACCCTAAACCTCACCAGTATCCCTGACTGTGTCATCTCCTCTGATAAGTTCTACTCAGACTCTACTCTGATAGTGGCAGGCAATAGACTCAGTTTTGCCTTGTTAGCAGGTTGTTGTAGTGGTATTTTGGGGGAATCAGGACTCAACAGGTACAGTGTAAATTCCCTTTGTGTGCATAAACAGGTTGGACCTTGCATCCAAAATACGGCTTGGATGTTGAGACTGATGAGGCCACACACCAAGAGGGTATTAAGGGTTTATCACTCGCACAATGAGGCTTTCTGAGAACCTGGAACAGGCTCCTACACTGGTCTGATAGTGGCTTTAGAGAACAGACAGAATTTCTAGGGCATTTGTGGTGGTTAAGGGAAGGATTGGGGTGCAGATTTCTGTATATGGGCTAGCACTCTCATGGTTTGAACTTCCCATTGGTGTGAATGATAGGAGCACTTAGACTTTTTTAGCTGCCCAGATGTGGGGCAGAAGAAGAAGAGAGTAGATGGGGCCTGAAAACTGTCAGCAGTCAGACACAAAACACGGAGCCAGACTCTGCATTACACCTCTACTCAACCCTTCTGTTACCCCCTCTCTATCCCTTTCAGCATCTAAAGAATCCCATGAATAGTCCACAAACACATGTGAAGGGTATCGAGAGAATACGGTGCATTGAAAGTTGTTATTCTCAATGTTTATAAGAATTCAATTGACATTGAGTATGTAGTACTAGCTTTAGAAGCAAATTACTAAACTATGCTGTGGTAAACAGACCCTAAGTTGAACCTCACTGACCTGTCTTCTGCTATTCATACCCTTTATATAATCCCCTTCCTTTGAATGGAAGCAGATTACACAACTTTAAGAATATGGCAAAGGTCAAAGTATTTCTCAGATGCTATTAGGATCCCAAAGAAATTGATCATGAGTTCATCAAAGGGGAGATTATTGTTAGTGGATCTGACAGTCAGTGAAAACCTTGGAAAGAAGGACAAGGCCTTTCCTGAGGGAAAGGGAGATACCCTTTGCTGGCTTTGAAGAGGTGCATTGCCATTGCAAGTCCGTACAGAAGGCCATGTTGTGGGGAGATGTCTGAGGCCTCTAGGGTATGAGATTGGTCTCTGGCTGACATTCAGCAAGGAACTTGGGAGCTCAGTCATACAACTGCCAGGAGATACATTTTGCCAAAAGCCTGTGTGAACTTGGGAGTACCCAGTCAAGTCTCCAGATGACAATGCAGCCCGCCGACATCTTTTCAGACTGATGAGACTGTGAGCAGTGGACCTGAATAAGCTATGTCCAAAATCCTGATCCACCAAAACTGTGAAATAATAACCACGTATTGTTTAAAAACCATGAAGTCTGTCCCATTTGTTATACAGTAATAAATAACTGATGCATATGTGTTGAAGTAAGAGTTTATCTGCTCAAGGTAAAGAATGGAAACAATATCTCAAATTGCTTTAAGAGTATAAGAATAAAAGAGTTAGTGTATTGCTGTAGTTAAAGATATTTAGCAGGGTAGTCTTATTATACAAAAATGGGTTGGCCATTGTTTCAGTAGCTTCTGCATTTCACTCTCTAAGGAATACTGTCTTTCCTGACCAGGTTTTCCCTTGCTGTCAAGTCCTCATTACCTTGCCTGTAATGTAGGCAGGCAGCCAGGAGTGTTTGTTCACCTGACTCAGTTCACAGATGCCACAAATATTATCTACCTATAATGGGAAGACTCTAATTACACACCGACAATTGAATCCATTCCAGTCTTACAAACTTCTAAATTATTTGCATTAGAATATAACCTCTAAGAGCCATTTCCAGATATATGGCACCATAAAACATAACCTAAATTAACTTGGCCAACAGTTTCATACCCTGTAGCTGAATGTTTGCTTGCTAATATTTGCATAACTCATTACTACCATTTTGTGTATTTAGACAATGTACTGTTCATTTCTCCCTGTGATTAGCATTTTATTTAGATGCAATTTTTCTCGATTATTTGGCACAGCCCCTCAGGCAGAGGCTTGGGGCAGTTCCTCCCTATGTACTTGTTTATGGAGTGGATGACTTGCCTGTGGCTGCCTTCTGGGTTGCCTAAGGCGGTGATGACGTATTCTGGAATAAGTCATAGCTAAAGTTTTCCTTTCTCATAAGACTCTCTCTGCCTGCTTGGGGAAACAAACGGAGGGTTGCTAGAGGGGAGTTAGGTTGGGGCATAGGTAACTAGGTGATGAGCATTAAGGAGGGCACTTGATGGAAAGAGCACTGGGTGTTATATGCAACTGATGAATCACTAAAATCTACCTCTGAAATTAAGAATATACCATATGTTAATTAAATTGAATATAATAAAAAAATAAATTTTTCCTCTTTTGTTGTTGTTTAGTTTGCAAGGGCAGCACCTTCCCCTACCTTATCACTCTGCCCTGCACTATTGTGATAGACATTACATGAAAACATAGCGTAAAGCTCCCTTTGCCTACTCGAAATTATGCATATCCTTACTCTCATCCAAGAGAATATTTCTAGAGAATGTATAGGACAGAATACATATTTAATAAGATTGTGAGTGGGCCAAAGTCTATTTGGTGACAAAGCATATTTTGTGACAATTTGCTCTCTGTGGGAATCTCTGTGGGTTAATTAATCTGCATTAATTAACCAGGGCTACTATAACAAAATATCGTAGACCAGATGGCTAACCAACAGAAATTTCTTTCTTCACAGTTCTGATTTCGGATACCTGAGGTCAAGGTATCAGGTTTCTTCTGAGGTGTCTCTTCCTGGCTTGTGGATGACTACCTTCTCACTATGTCCTCATATGGGTTTTATTCTGTGTGGGTACATATCTATGTTCTAATCACCTCTTCTTATGAAAACAGCAGTCATATAGGAAAAGAACCCAACTTAATGACCTCATTTTATCTTCATAGCTGCTTGAAATCCAGATCCCCAGTCACAACCTGAGGAGTGGGAGTTAAGGGCTTCAATGTATGAATTGGGCAAGGGCACAATTCAGCCCATAACATCATTCCACTTGGAATCTGACCTCACCAGTGTAATGATGATTGATCCTAGAAGTGGGGGAACCCCTGGAAACATCTGAAGTGATAGGTACAGAATTGGTCTTCAGGACTGGCCAAAATTTTCCCTCGACAGTGAGTCAAGGATGGCCCCTGGTCATTCTCAGAAGTTGGATCAAGGGAGGCAAAGCCAATGCCTTCTTCAAGATCTCAGAAAAGGCAATAGAAATCCAGAATTCAGATTTTCTACTAGGACAGTGTCCACAAAGAGATTGAGAAGTTTCATGTTATAATGGTAGATGGGAGGGTCTTACAAGGGAATGGCAGATGGAACACAGGACCAAGACAGAATCAACTCCTCTTCTCCAGTACTTGTGCAAAGAGATGGGCAGTGGAGACAAAGCAGTCCAAGGTGCCACAAAAAGAATCAGACAGCCAAATGGTTAGAAAGGAGAGCTATTGTGGACACACAATGAGACCAGGGCTTCCCTGTAGACTCATCCCAGGAGTCCAGGACAGGAGACACTAAAAGCATGACAGGACACTCTTCTTCTGCAAGATGGAGAGACAGGTGAGCTTCTCTTGGAAGGGTTCCAGAAAGCTCACAGACAACATTCCATACTGTTGGGAGGAATTTTTGATTTGTTGCAATATTACGAATAATTCTACGAAGCAGTGTTGCCTTTAGTAAGTTTCTGCTCTGTAGGGTTTGCCTCAGAATGTAAAAGTTTAGGAGGGGAGCATTTTTCTTTAAGATGTGTGGGGTTTTCCAGGGTCCCAGCCTGACATGTATTACATGCTGAATGTAGGACAGACTTAAATTAAGGGAGGAAGAGAGTCAGGACACGTTCCCTCTTACCAGTGATAGAATCTCATTCATAGACTAAGAAGACTGAGCAAGTTAGTCTTCTGGATTCGAATCCCACAAACAAACAGGCAAGGCAAAAAAAGGAAAGCCTTATCTGTTTTGATGCAAAATCTGTGGACTTTGCATCCCTTGTAACACTCCTTTAAGGGTGGGGATGTAGTTATGACACCAAAGCGGGAAATTTCAGGCCTAATAACTTAGGGTGCCCTATGATATATCTGACAGCAAATATCACATGGTGTAGAATTTCATGAACAGAATGTACCAGATACCTGATCGGCACCTGGGTCTTGAGGCAGGTAAGTGTCTGACTCTTGATCTCAGCTCAAGTCTTGATCTCAAGGTTGTGAGTTTAAGCCCCACTCTGGACTCCACACTGATGTGGAACATACTCAAAAAAAAAAAAAAAAAGGAATGCATCAGACACCTCACTGAAGACCTCCTACCTTCAAATAACTTAACTGTCAGGAGGAGGATCTAAGGATGCTTCCATCAGGATACTTTCTTTCCTCCTAGGAAATTCTCAGTAAGAGGATAATTTTGTTATTTGTTTCAGGAATTCCTCAGATCAATTTATCCAAACATTGGATGTCTTAAACAGCCCCCTTCCTGGATGGTATATCATCCAGCTGGGTAAATGATCGGTTTACCATCCCACAGTTTACTTATGAAGACTTGCTTCAAAACCCTGGTTGAGCTGTGCTTCTAATCCTCAATGAATATACTATGAATTTTGCCCAATCCTGGTTAAATCCTTTCATAGAAAGACATGCCTTGAGTCCAGACTCTGAAATGTTATAAATATACACCGTGATCTCTCCCTTCTGAGACTGTTTTACTCTGTCAGGATGGCACCTTTCCTCACTGCCGTGGGTAATAAACTTGGCTTCGTTTGATCAACAGATAATTCTGGCAGCCTTTCTAGAGAGCTGGCAGTTGACATGCCCCCAAATTAGTTTGTAATGAAAAGTTAAGACTTTGGATGGTTTCTTGGGTCCATTTTCTACCTGAACATTCTGGCAGAGTATGAGACAGCGCAGAGGAAATATCAGAAATGCAAAGTCACTCTCCTTTTGCTTTCCGTGGGTCTGTACCGTAGACAGTGTCATCTTCTTAAAAGGCAAATGGAATAAATTGACTCATTTGCCTCTCAGTGTCCTTAGAACCTCTGGATGCCCTGCTCTCAGCCTATCCTAGCATCTATGCCTAGGACTGAAGGACTGAAATGGGTGGAGGCACCTCTTGCCAGATGCTTAAGGTGTTCTCAGGTCAAGTCTGACTAAAAGTGTGTCCTGTTTGGATCTGCTGAGGGCTGATCTGGAGTTAGATGTTGACCACATGGGGACAGGAGCAGAGCTCATTTTTCATACTACGTTGCTAGCCTCAGTGGGGCATGAATCTGCTGGGGCATCATCAAGCCCTCAAAAGGGCATGGATCTGCTAACCATCATCTGCTCCCATTCATCCCTGAACTTTTGTCTCCTATGAACCAGGACTCTCCTCAAATCACAAAATTTCTGGGGGTCCAATTTAAGGTCCACTTTTTTCACAGAGATCAAGTGATTTGTGAGTGAATCCCTAAGCACTCATTAGCAGCAAGAACAAAAAAGTAAGAAAGAAAGAAAAGAAAAGCTTTTCCTGTAATTTTATGAATCAGGACACTTTGGAATGTGGATGACACATGTTCGACTTAAAGGGGCTTAAAGAGATGACATTTATCATCTGTGACAAGAGAAGCCTAGGAGTGCCAAAAATGTTACCCTCTGTGGTTCCTAGATGGCTGTTCAAGCCAAATAACAGTCTCAAAGTAGGAAGGTATGTGTGGGGAAATAAAAGTCCCCTGGATTTCTCAGTGTTCCTATGCAAGTCTTGGCCTCCTAAGACTTTTCACAAATGAAGGCAATAATTTCTATAGCCATCTGGCTAATGTTTCCTGATGGATGAATGGATAAAGAAAGTGTGTTGTATACATACAGTGGAATATTATTCAGCTTTAAAAAAGGAAGGAACTCCTGCCACAGGCTCCAACATAGGTGAATGTTAAAGACATTACAGTAAGTGGAATAAACCAACCACAGAAAGACAAACATTGCATGATTCCATGTATACAGAGTATCTAAAGTGGTCCAACTCACAGAAATGGAGAGCAGAATGGCAGTTACCATGGCTTGCAGGGAGGAGGAAATTGTGGGTACAGTTTCCATTCAGCAGGATGAGGAACCATGCCCACAATGCCTGCAGTTAACAATATGTTGTGTCTTGAAACTTCATTAAGAGGATAGAGTTCAACGACAAGGATGCCCACTCTCACCACTCTTGTTCAACATAGTATTAGAAGTTCTAGCAACGGCAATCAGACAACAAAGAGAAATAAAAGGTATCCAAATTGGCAAGGAAGAAGTCAAACTCTCTCTCTTCGCAGATGACATGATTCTTTATATGGAAAACCCCAAAGACTCCACCCCCAAACTACTAGAACTCATACAGCAATTCAGTAACGTGGCAGGATACAAAGTCAATGTACAGAAATCAGTGGCTTTCTTATACACCAACAATGAAAATACAGAAAGGGAAATTAGAGAATCGATTCCATTTACTATAGCACCAAGAACCATAAGATACCTGGGCATAAACCTAACCAAAGAAGTAAAGGACCTGTACTCGAGGAACTACAGAACACTCATGAAAGAAATTGAAGAAGACACAAAAAGATGGAAGACTGTTCCATGCTCTTGGATTGGAAGACTAACATTGTTAAAATGTCTATACTGCCTAGAGCAATCTATACTTTTAATGCCATTCCAATCAAAATTCCACCGATATTTTTCAAAGAGCTGGAGCAAATAATCCTAAAATTTGTATGGAGCCAGAAGAGACCCCGAATTGCTAAGGAAATGTTGAAAAACAAAAACAAAACTGGCGGCATCACGTTACCCGATTTCAAGCTTTACTACAAAGCTGTGATCACCAAGACAGCGTGGTACTGGGATAAAAACAGACACATAGACCAGTGGAACAGAGTGGAGAGCCCAGATATGGACCCTCAACTCTATGGTCAAATAATCTTCGACAAAAGAGGAAAAAATATTCAATGGAAAAAAGACAGTCTCTTCAATAAATGGTGCTGGGAAAACTGGACAGCGATATGTAGAAGAATGAAACTCGACCATTCCCTTACACCGTACACAAAGATAAACTCGAAATGGATAAAAGACCTCAACGTGAGACAGGAATCTATCAGAATCCTAGAGGAGAACATAGGCAGTAACCTCTTCGATATCAGCCACAGCAACTTCTTTCAAGATATGTCTCCAAAGGCCAAGGAAACAAAAGCAAAAAAGAACTTCTCAAACTCAACACACACAAAACAGAGAATCATATCCAAAAATGGGCAGAAGATATGAACAGACACTTCTCCAACGAAGACATACAAATGGCTATCAGACACATGAAAAAATGTTCATCATCACTAGCCATCAGGGAGATTCAAATTAAAACAACATTGAGATACCACCTAACACCAGTTAGAATGGCCAAAATTAGCAAGACAGGAAACAACGTGTGTTGGAGAGGATGTGGAGAAAGGGGGACCCTCTTACACTGTTGGTGGGAATGCAAGTTAGTGCAGCCACTTTGGAGAACAGTGTGGAGATTCCTGAAGAAATTAAAAATAGAGCTTCCCTATGACCCTGCAATTGCACTGCTGGGTATTTACCCCAAAGATACAGATGTAGTGAAAAGAAGGGCCATTTGTACCCCAATGTTTATTGCAGCAATGGCTACGGTCGCCAAACTGTGGAAAGAACCAAGATGCCCTTCAACGGATGAATGGATAAGGAAGATGTGGTCCATATACACAATGGAGTATTATGCCTCCATCAGAAAGCACGAATACCCAACTTTTGTAGCAACATGGACGGGACTGGAAGAAATTATGCTGAGTGAAATAAGTCAAGCAGAGAGAGTCAAGTATCATATGGTCTCACTTATTTGTGGAGCATAACAAAGAACATGGAGGACATGGGGAGATGGAGAGGAGAGGGAGTTGAGGGAAACTGGAAGGGGAGATGAACCATGAGAGACTAGGGACTCTGAAAAACAACCAGAGGGTTATGAAGGGGCGGCAGGGGGGTGGGTGGGGTGGGAGGTTGAGGAACCAGGTGGTGGGTAATAGGGAGGGCACGTACTGCATGGAGCACTGGGTGTGATGCCAAAACAATGAACACTGTTATGCTATAAATAAACAAATAAAAATAAATTTTAAAAAAAGAAGAGGATAGAGTTCATATTAAGTATTCTTACCACAGTATAAAAAATAAAAAAAAGAAAAACAAAAACAGTATTTTTAGCATTTCAGAAGCAACGTTCCTGCCCCACTAGGTTAATACTTCCTCAATGTCTTCAAATTCATTATCTTTGATGAACAAATTATTTTTTTTATAATTTGGTCTTCATATGCATATAATTACAAGAAATGTACCCTCTTTTCATCTAGCTTCCACTTAATGTCATTCAGCATTATATATGTGAGCTCTTTCACACTGTGACATGGCTTATCTATCCCCACTGGTGTAAATCACTCCACTGCACAAATACACCAGCTTTTTACATTTTACATTTGTTGATGGATATCTGAGTTGGCTTTTGCAAACAGTATATTGCTGTATAATAACAACAAAGAGCTTCTCTGATTGAGCTTATAGGTACACGTGATAATTTGATGAAAAAAACAAAAACAAAAATGAAAAAAACTCTAAAGGATATTAAAACTTTCCTTCTCCCTCTCTAAACTCCAGATAGTTATAGCCCAGAGTAGGAACCACAGTTAAGTCCCACTGGGGTGCCAGGAAGACTGAACATGTTACCTGCCTAGGTTTTACATTTCAAGGGGGGAAACAAGATCTGGAATACTCCCAGGCCTTAAATCCTGAGACACACCTAGGGTTACTTGGCTGCCAGGAGGATCCTTTTCAGGAGGGGAGCTGCCTCCTTTTCTTGACAATCAGGGAAAACTCATTTCTCTTTGTGCCCCATCTATGGGCTATTGGGCCCCTTGTGCAGAAAGATTTCCATCGGCTGTTGCCATGCTGCATCATGGTTCAGCCCTGAAGCAGGTGCAGATAGGTATTCTTTATTACAAAATATTTAATAAGAAACCTGAGTCTCACTCAGAACATCTTGTGTGCACATTTAGGATAAAATGCATTAAAACAAATATTAAAAATGCAACAGTAGAGCACAGTGTTTCTTCTACTTCATTCTCTCTTCCTGGTCAGTTTTCCCCCCCTTAAAACCCCTCTTGCATAATTTCCCTTCCATCTCATGGAGAGCAACCAGATTATAAACCCAGCCCTGGCTGAGAAGGTATATCTCTGGCACTCATAGCCTCTCCATTAGAGGCAGGGTCCCAACAACAAGAGGGGAGAGACGGAGAAGTGGCGGGTCTACAGGCCATCAACATCAGTTCCACATATTATTGGTATCAGTGATGATGGATGTGGTCTTCCAATAAAGCCCATGTTTTTAGTCAATTTTAGAAAATTCATTACTTTTTGTCCAGGCCTCAACAATACTAAATTTTATTACCCGTTCCAATTTAATTTGTATTACATTGACAATTACATGAACAAAAGTTACTCTCACAGAAGAATACAATATTGATGGAGACAGTGGCAAGGCAGTTACTCCTCTGGAAAGTGTCCAGGCTGGTTGCAGTCCTGTTGGGCTCTGAGCTTGCAAAACCAAGCCAAAGATATACTTTCTCGCACAGCAGTTGCATTGTGCCCGAAGCTAAGGTCAGTCCACTAGCCCAAGACCAACTTCTAGCAATTAAAATACCATTACTTGTGTAAGAGAAACATATATCTTTCTATCAGACCAAAATAGTTCAACCAATAGATTATTTATGTCAGAATGATGTTATAATAGAAAAGTCTGTGTGGGTTTCCCTGTTCTCTAACTATGATCAGCAGCCCACAAAAATAGAAAATCACTAGGTTTACATTGTCCTAGTGATAGTTGTGTTTCTCACAAGGGAAGACTAGGGAAGGTTTCACATCTTCTTTGCAGGACGAAAACAAAGACACTGGGAGCCTAGGAGACACGCACACACACACACACACACACACACACACACACACACTTCCTCTTTAATACGCACACACTCTTACACACTCACTACATTCCAAGCCACCAAAAAGAAGGGCAGGCTGTGACTTGATGTATTCAGTTTGAATATATTTTGAATATTCCCACCTTCTTTTCTCCTTATTACGCAGATCTGAATATAGTATACTGACTGTAATTTGGACAGATCAGAAGAGGACAGACTATCATCATCCTTTTCTTAAAAACATTATTCTGCTCTTACAATTTAATTCAAAATTAATTCTTGGATGTTTTACATTGTGTCTGTGAGCTTCCAAGATCTTTAAGTTTTGTTTTATAGTCCTCATTGCTGTTGTTAAGTCATGTCTTCCAAACAAAATTCAGGTTGAAGTTGGATTTGGGACTTTGCCATAGGCTCTTTTCTCAAACTTGGCCCCCTCCCTTCCCCTCCTTCTCCCCCCCTGCTTCTCCTCTTCCCTTCCCCTCTTTCTTCTCCCCTCCCCCCATCCTTCCTCTCTCTTTCCCTCCCTCCTTCCTTCTCCCTCCCCTTTACCAGGCTTCTCTCTTCCCCTTTAATTGATTTCTCCATGATCTTGCTCCAGTTCTCCATACTCAAATTCAGCTACTAAACTTCTTCTGTATTTCTTTTTTTTTAATATTTTTATTTATTTGACAGACAGATTACAAGTAGGCAGAGAGGCAGGCAGAGAGAGAGAGGAGGAGGCAGGCTCCCTGCTGAGCAGAGAGCCCGATGATGCGGGGCTCAATCCCAGGACCCTGGGATCATGACCTGAGCCGAAGGCAGAGGCTTTAACCACTGAGCCACCCAGGCGGCCCTTCTTCTGTATTTCTAATTGGTATCTACAACGTCACATTTTGTAAATTATTGCTCCCCAACTGCCCATTTGCTCACTTAGAGATCCTGACCAAGATGCTGCAGTATCAAGTAAGGAACATCAGTTCTAAGCTAAAACTTCTAAAACCTGGTGCTGGACCCTCCTGCTTTTTCTGCCTAAGTGACCATGGGTGCCTTGTCTTCCAGAAGGTGCAGGAGCTTTGAGTACTAGTCATATAATTAAATTTCTCATCATTTGAAGAGTTTTATGTGTGTCTATAGTCAAATATACTAAGATGCTTTATTATATCAAGCCTAAGTGCTACTCATAATATGTTGATCTAGTCTTTTAATGGTTACATAATGTGATTTATTCTTAGTAGAATATTTTAAATTAATGCAGAAACTTAGTTAATGCCAAAGGACATTTTCTTCTCAAAATCGAAACTATTTCTGGTCTTAGGGTTGGATAAATACATTAAGCTGAAAATGGCATCTTTGATTTGGTTTTGGCTCTCCTCCATAATTGTTAGAATTCCACTTAACATTCTTGCTGTCTCTAAAGAGTCATGAGTTACAAGACATTAAAAGTTAGCCTCTTTCAGTTGGGATTGGGATTCATCAATAAAAATGTTACATGTTGATAGTTTCTAGATTGATTACCATCCCACGAAAGACCACATTGGGTTGTGATCATCTACGACTACATCATATAGCGTGAAGCTCTGCTTGGTTAACAAGTGGATGATTTCAAATCTTCTCAAATTATTGCATGATATTTCTCACCTACATTATTGCTCTTTACATTGAGGGGAACTAGGAAGAAAAGAAAGTAAACTCTTTTTTTTTTTTTTTTTTTTTTTTGTTGGTTGAGTAGTATTTATTTATTTTTTTTTTTTTTTTTTATGTTTTCTATTTATTTATTTTTTTTTCAGCGTAACAGTATTCATTCTTTTTGCACAACACCCAGTGCTCCATGCAAAACGTGCCCTCCCCATCACCCACCACCTGTTCCCCCAACCTCCCACCCCTGACCCTTCAAAACCCTCAGGTTGTTTTTCAGAGTCCATAGTCTCTTATGGTTCGCCTCCCCTCCCCAATGTCCATAGCCCCCTCCCCCTCTCCCAATCCCACCTCCCCCCAGCAACCCCCAGTTTGTTTTGTGAGATTAAGAGTCATTTATGGTTTGTCTCCCTCCCAATCCCATCTTGTTTCATTTATTCTTCTCCTATCCCCCTACCCCCCCATGTTGCTTCTCCATGTCCTCATATCAGGGAGATCATATGATAGTTGTCTTTCTCCGATTGACTTATTTCACTAAGCATGATACGCTCTAGTTCCATCCACGTCGTCGCAAATGGCAAGATTTCATTTCTTTTGATGGCTGCATAGTATTCCATTGTGTATATATACCACATCTTCTTGATCCATTCATCTGTTGATGGACATCTAGGTTCTTTCCATAGTCTGGCTATTGTAGACATTGCTGCTATAAACATTCGGGTACACGTGCCCCTTCGGATCACTATGTTTGTATCTTTAGGGTAAATACCCAGTAGTGCAATTGCTGGGTCATAGGGTAGTTCTATTTTCAACATTTTGAGGAACCTCCATGCTGTTTTCCAGAGTGGTTGCACCAGCTTGCATTCCCACCAACAGTGGAGGAGGGTTCCCCTTTCTCCACATCCTCGCCAGCATCTGTCATTTCCTGACTTGTTAATTTTAGCCATTCTGACTGGTGTGAGGTGATATCTCATTGTGGTTTTGATTTGTATTTCCCTGATGCCGAGTGACGTGGAGCACTTTTTCATGTGTCTGTTGGCCATCTGGATGTCTTCTTTGCAGAAATGTCTGTTCATGTCCTCTGCCCATTTCTTGATTGGATTGTTTGTTCTTTGGGTGTTGAGTTTGCTAAGTTCCTCATAGATTTTGGATACTAGCCCTTTATCTGATATGTCGTTTGCAAATATCTTCTCCCATTCTGTCAGCTGTCTTTTGGTTTTGTTAACTGTTTCCTTTGCTGTGCAAAAGCTTTTGATCTTGATGAAATCCCAATAGTTCATTTTCGCCCTTGCTTCCCTTGCCTTTGCCGTTGTTCCTAGGAAGATGTTGCTGCGGCTGAGGTCGAAGAGGTTGCTGCCTGCATTCTCCTCAAGGATTTTGATGGATTCCTTTCTCACATTGAGGTCCTTCATCCATTTGGAGTCTATTTTCGTGTGTGGTGTAAGGAAGTGGTCCAATTTCATTTTTCTGCATGTGGCTGTCCAATTTTCCCAGCACCATTTATTGAAGAGGCTGTCTTTTTTCCATTGGACATTCTTTCCTGCTTTGTCAAAGATGAGTTGACCATAGAGTTGAGGGTCGATTTCTGGGCTCTCTATTCTGTTCCACTGGTCTATGTGTCTGTTTTTGTGCCAGTACCATGCTGTCTTGATGATGACAGCTTTGTAATAGAGCTTGAAGTCCGGAATTGTGATGCCACCAACTTTGACTTTGTTCTTCAATATTCCTTTGGCTATTCGAGGTCTTTTCTGGTTCCATATAAATTTTAGGATTATTTGTTCCATTTCTTTGAAAAAAATGGATGGTATTTTGATAGGGATTGCATTAAATGTGTAGATTGCTTTAGGTAGCATAGACATTTTCACAATATTTATTCTTCCAATCCAGGAGCATGGAACATTTTTCCATTTTTTTGTGTCTTCCTCAATTTCTTTCATGAGTACTTTATAATTTTCTGTGTATAGATTCTTCGTCTCTTTGGTTAGGTTTATTCCTAGGTATCTTATAGTTTTGGGTACAATTGTAAATGGGATTGACTCCTTAATTTCTCTTTCTTCAGTCTTGTTGTTGGTGTACAGAAATGCAACTGATTTCTGTGCATTGATTTTATATCCTGACACTTTACTGAATTCCTGTACAAGTTCTAGCAGTTTTGGAGTGGAGTCTTTTGGGGTTTCCACATATAGTATCATATCATCTGCGAAGAGTGATAGTTTGACTTCTTCTTTACCAATTTGGATGCCTTTAATTTCTTTTTGTTGTCTGATTGCTGAGGCTAGGACTTCTAGTACTATGTTGAATAGCAGTGGTGATAATGGACATCCCTGCCGTGTTCCTGACCTTAACGGAAAAGCTTTCAGTTTTTCTCCATTGAGAATGATATTTGCGGTGGGTTTTTCATAGATGGCTTTGATAATATTGAGGTATGTGCCCTCTATCCCCACACTTTGAAGAGTTTTGATCAGGAAGGGATGCTGTACTTTGTCAAATGCTTTTTCAGCATCTATTGAGAGTATCATATGGTTCTTGTTCTTTCTTTTATTAATGTGTTGTATCACATTGATTGATTTGCGGATGTTGAACCAACCCTGCAGGCCTGGAATAAATCCCACTTGATCGTGGTGAATAATCCTTTTAATGTACTGTTGAATCCTATTGGCTAGTATTTTGGTGAGAATTTTTGCGTCTGTGTTCATCAAGGATATTGGTCTGTAGTTCTCTTTTTTGGTGGGATTCTTGTCTGGTTTTGGGATCAAGGTGATGCTGGCCTCATAAAATGAGTTTGGAAGTTTTCCTTCCGTTTCTATTTTTTGGAACAGTTTCAGGAGAATAGGAATGAGTTCTTCTTTAAATGTTTGGTAGAATTCCCCTGGGAAGCCGTCTGGCCCTGGGCTTTTGTTTGTTTGGAGATTTTTGATGACTGTTTCAATCTCCTTACTGGTTATGGGCCTGTTCAGGTTTACTATTTCTTCCTGGTTCAGTTGTGGTAGTTTATATGTCTCTAGGAATGCATCCATTTCTTCCAGATTGTCCAATTTGTTGGCGTAGAGTTGCTCATAGTATGTTCTTATAATTGTCTGTATTTCTTTGGTGTTAGTTGTGATCTCTCCTCTTTCATTCATGATTTTATTGATTTGGGTCCTTTCTCTTTTCTTTTTGATGAGTCTGGCCAGGGGTTTATCAATCTTATTGATTCTTTCAAAGAACCAGCTCCTAGTTTCATTGATTTTTTCTATTGTTTTTTTGGTTTCTATTTCATTGATTTCTGCTCTGATCTTTGTGATTTCTCTTCTCCTGCTGGGTTTAGGGTTTCTTTCTTGTTCTTTCTCCAGCTCCTTTACGTGTAGGGTTAGGTTGTGTACTTGAGACCTTTCTTGTTTCTTGAGAAAGGCTTGTACCGCTATATATTTTCCTCTCAGGACTGCCTTTGCTGTGTCCCACAGATTTTGAACTGTTGTGTTTTCATTATCATTTGTTTCCATGAATTTTTTCAATTCTTCTTTAATTTCCTGGTTAACCCATTCATTCTTTAGAAGGATGCTGTTTAGTCTCCATGTATTTAGGTTCTTTCCAGCTTTCGTCTTGTGATTGAGTTCTAGCTTCAGAGCATTGTGGTCTGAAAATATGCAGGGAATAATTCTAATCTTTTGATACCGGTTGAGACCTGATTTGTGACCCAGGATGTGATCTATTCTGGAGAAGGTTCCATGTGCACTAGAGAAGAATGTGTATTCTGTTGCTTTGGGATGAAATGTTCTGAATATATCTGTGATGTCCATCTGGTCCAGTGTGTCATTTAAGGCCTTTATTTCCTTGTTGATCTTTTGCTTGGATGATCTGTCCATTTCAGTGAGGGGAGTGTTAAAGTCCCCTACTATTATTGTATTATTATTGATGTGTTTCTTTGATTTTGTTATTAATTGGTTGATATAGTTGGCTGCTCCCACGTTAGGGGCATAGATATTTAAAATTGTTAGATCTTCTTGTTGGACAGACCCTTTGAGTAGGATATAGTGTCCTTCCTCATCTCTTATTATAGTCTTTGGCTTAAAATCTAATTGATCTGATATAAGGATTGCCACCCCAGCTTTCTTCTGATGCCCATTAGCATGGTAAATTGTTTTCCACCCCCTCACTTTCAATCTGGAGGTGTCTTCGCGTCTAAAATGAGTTTCTTGTAGGCAACATACTGATGGGTTTTGTTTTTTTATCCATTCTGATACCCTGTGTCTTTTGATTGGAGCATTTAGCCCATTAACATTCAGGGTAACTATTGAGAGATATGAATTTAGTGCCATTAGTAGCCTGTAAGGTGACTGTTACTGTATATTGTCTCTGCACCTTTCTGATCTACTACTTTTAGGCTCTCTCTTCCCTTAGAGGACCCCTTTCAATATTTCCTGGAGAGCTGGTTTGGTGTTTGCAAATTCTTTCAGTTTTTGTTTGTCCTGGAAGCTTTTGATCTCTCCTTCTATTTTCAATGATAGCCTAGCTGGATAGAGTATTCTTGGCTGCATGTTTTTCTCGTTGAGTGCTCTGAATATATCATGCCAGCTCTTTCTGGCCTGCCAGGTCTCTGTGGATAAGTCTGCCGCCAATCTAATATTTTTACCATTGTATGTTACTGATTTCTTTTCTCGGGCTGCTTTCAGGATTTTCTCTTTGTCACTAAGACTTGTAAATTTTACTATTAGGTGACGGGGTGTGGACCTATTCTTGTTGACTTTGAGGGGGGTTCTCTGCATCTCCTGGATTTTAATGCTTGTTCCCTTTGCCATATTAGGGAAATTCTCTCCAATGATTCTCTCCAATAGACCCTCTGCTCCCCTCTCTGTTTCTTCTTCTTCTGGAATCCCAATTATTCTAATGTTGTTTCGTCTTATGGTGTCACTTATCTCTCGAATTCTCTCCTCATGGTCCAGTAGCTGTTTGTCCCTCTTTTGCTCGGCTTCCTTATTCTCTGTCATTTGGTCTTCTATATCACTAATTCTTTCTTCTGCCTCATTGATCCTAGCAGTGAGAGCCTCCATTTTTGATTGCACCTCAGTAATAGCTTTTTTGATTTCAACTTGGTTAGATTTTAGTTCTTTAATTTCTCCAGAAAGGGCTTTAATATCTCCAGAGAGGGTTTCTCTAATATCTTCCATGCCTTTTTCGAGCCCGGCTAGAATGTTCAGAATCGTCATTCTGAACTCTTGATCTGACATAGTACCAATGTCTGTGTTGATTAGGTCCCTAGCCTTCGGTACTGTCTCTTGTTCTTTTGTTTGTGGTGATTTTTTCCGCCTTGTCATTTTGTCCAGATAAGAGGATATGAAGGATCAAATAAACTACTAAAAGGGTGGCAAAGACCCCGGAAAAATGCGCTGTAACCAAATCAGAAGAGACCCCAAATTGTGGGGGGGGGGGGGAAGGGGATAAAAAACAGGTTCTGAAAAAAAAGAAAAAAAAAAAAAAGAAAAAAAATTAAAAAATAAAACAAATAAAAAAATATAAAAAAGAAAGAAAAAATATATATATTTAGATGAACTAGTCAAAAAACGTTAAAAAAGAAAAGGGTAAAAGTTTTTAAAAAAATTTAGCAGAAGAAGAAAAAAGAAAAAAGAAAAAAAAATTGAAAAAAGAAAAAAAAATAAAAAATTGAAAAAAGAAAAAAAATTGAAGTAGCCGCAAGACTAAAGAATCATGGGGAGAAAGCCATGAGTTCCGTGCTTTGCTTTCTCCTCCTCTGGAATTGCTCTGCTGTCTTAGGAATTGAATCTGCTTTCTCCTTGATAGATGAACTTCGTCCTGGCTGGATATTTTGTTGATCTTCTGGGGGAGGGGCCTGTTGTAGTGACTCTCAAGTGTCTTTGCCCGAGGCGGGATTGCACCGCCCTTACCGGCGGCCGGACTAAGTAATCGGCTCGGGTTCGCTTTTGGGAGCTTCTGTTCCCTGAACGCTTTCCGTAGAGTTCCGGAGGACGGGAATGAAAATGGCGGCCTCCCAGTCTCCGGCCCGGAGGAGCCGAGAGCCTGGGGCCCCACTCCTCAGTGCGCCCCCAGAGGACAGCACCCAAGCACTCCCGTATCCCCAGCCTCTAGCCACGCTCCGAGCTCACCCAGCCCGCGACCAGTTCAAGGTAACCCCGAGCTGAGAGTTCAGCCCTCGGCTCTGTCTTTGCAGCCGGTTTCTCCGTTCTAATACCTGCGAGCTCTCCGACACTCCGACACCCCCGATCCTTCTGTGACCTTGCGGGGCCTGGGGCCACGCTGGCCCCGCGTGGGCTTCACCCCGGTTTAGCCCCTGGAGCAATGTCCCTCAGTGGAACAGACTTTTAAAAGTCCTGATTTTGTGCTCCGTTCCTCCGCCGCTTGCCGGGAGCCGGCCCCTCCCCCCGCGGTCTATCTTCCCGTCGTTTTAGATTCACTTCTCCGCCAGTCCTACCTTTCAGAAAGTGGTTGATTTTCTGTTTCTAGAGTTGCTGTTCTTCTCTTCGCTCTCCCGTTGGATTTGTAGGTGTTTGCTATGTTTAGATAAGCTATCGAGCTGATCTCCTGTTACCTGATGTAGTCTCAGGCTGCTACTTCTCCGCCATCTTGACTCCTCCTTCCGAAAGTAAACTCTTAATGCTTAGTTTATTATCCAAAGTTTTATCATCATATTTATTTGTGGGTCTACACAAAGTTCTTTTTTTAACCCCGTCTATCAAAGATGATAAAACTAAATTTGCTGATTGGAGAGATGAAACAGAAGAAAAAGTAAACAATGATTTCTATTGTTTGTCCCCGAGGATGCACTGGACCATTGCATTATGACTGAAAATTGGGTAGGAACAGTGTTTCTGAAGATCAGGCTTCGGGAGGCAGCCAACAGAGTACCCTGTTTCTATCTTATCGTATTGGGATAAATTAATCACCTACTGGCCAAAGTAAGAGAAACAAACGTTTACTGAATGTTTAATCTCTCTTCAAGTAGGAACCCGCTACTCTCCATCACATCATTTGGCTCAGCAGCCAGCTCATCCCTGCACTGGTGATTCTTGACCCAGCACTTACCTGGACTACACTTAATTTTTATTCTTCCTCGATGGCTGTTTTCCTGCTACAGTGTCAGAGTTGAGCTGTTGCTGTGGAGATCACACATTTTTACCATCTGGCCTTTACAGAAAATGTTTGCCAACACCTGGTTTAGATACAGTTTGTAGGGTCTAAAGTGAAAGTGTTATTATTTGGTTCACTCTCTTTTAGTTTTCATGAGATGACCCAGCACTTTCCCCCATGATTCACCATTTCTCTAAATCTCAGTCCAAAACAAGTAAGTCTCCTCATCATGGAGTATGTTGTTTCCAATTCATTCAACCTGGTCTCAAGTTAAGGGAAGAGATAGATGTTTAGTTATCACTATGTCAAATACTATGGGAATTCTCAGATTCCTACAACAAACGTGCAATGTTTCAGGTTTCAAAACAGCTCATCTGGGACTAGAACAAGGGAAGGAGTTGTGATGTACTTCTTTGGAATTAGGTTCTGAATATCACTGAGTCATAAGGCAGGCCACCCCATTTTGCCTTTATGGAGAACAGCGAGCATCGCCAAGGAGCTGTCAGCACCCCCATTTCCTCCCCCACACAAACTTAGCCCAATACAAACGGCTCAATTCCAACATCTATATTCAAGCTCAGTACTTCTCAGCTTTCTCTTTCCCTTGTGAAAAAAGAACAGTGATTGTTTTTGTTGCTGCTTTAAACAGTGAATCTGATGGAAAACTCTGAAACAAAATGATTTTCTCCTCCTAAAGTCCTTTACAAATTGGCTTGTCTTATGATCCCACCTTTGCATCATGCTGGATATTAGAAAATCACGAGAGTTTTTAAAAGGGTTCTGGAAAAGCAGGAGTTCCAGGGACTTCAGACACCTTGATGGAAGGGACATTCAGTACGGTTCAGGAGGCCAGAGCTTGTTTGAGCTGGGAGAGAAATGGACTTTTTCTTTCTCCTGCTGTCTGAAGAAACCCTATGAAGATGGGAGTGGAGTGATGGATATAAGGAAGAAGTTGTCTGAAGGACAATGTTTAGATAAGACTCGAAAGGATATTTAAGGATGGTTGGGGAATTCTAATCTTGAAAGTTCTCTCAACATAGGATCCCAGTCACCTGCCTTAAAAGGTTTGGCTATAGATTTTATTCCTGTCAGGGTAGGTAGAGATGGGGGTGTGTGGGTACTTTCAGTTTTGTGGCTCCAGACTTAGACTTTGACAATGTCCTGAGCTGTCCAGATGTAATGTTCTTTAAGTAAGAAGGCATAGATAACCTTGGCTCATCACCACTGAGATAGTCATGGTTCCTGTGTTGACAGGTGGTTACCAGAGTGGATTTAACTCTGTCTTAGTTTCCTAGAAATCTTGAGCAAGTTACCATGAGCTGAGTGGCTTCAAGTAGTAGAAACATATTATCTCACAGTTTGGGAGACTAGAAGTCCAAAATCAAAGAGTGAGCAGGTTGGTTCTGCTGTGAAGGTTCTGAGGAAGACCTATTTCTATGTCTCATTCAGCTTTGGTGATTGCCAACAGTACTTGGAATTCCTTGGCTTATAAATGCATGACCCCAACAGATACTTCTGTCTCATGGAGTTTTCCTCTAGATGTCTGTGCTGTGAACAAAGTTCCTTCTTCTCATAAGGATAACAGTTAGTTGAGTAGAGCCCACCTTAATCCAGTCTGTCCCCATCTTGACTTTATTATATCTGCAAAAACACTACTTCCAAATAAGGTCACATTCACATACAGGTACTCGGAGTTAGGACTTGAAGGCACCTTTTTGGGGTGGGAAACAATTCTACTCACCACACTTAGCATGGCTTTTTCAAGGAGGCCTGTGCTGTTGAGCCAGACAGTTTCTCCTATAATCTTCTGCAGAAATCCCACCAATCACGCACCATGCCTGGTTGTGCTCCTGGGACACAGCACAGTCTGGGAAGTCCCTCCGCCCTCCTCCCATGACACTCCGTGCTTTACTCTTCCTTCCTTCCTCTTCCCTTACTTCTTCCCCCAACAGGGTTGTGTCCAGGGTCTGGCCGGAAGCTCCTGAGTTGCTATCAGCTGATACCTTTATACTGATTGCCCTCTTGGCTGTAGAGAGAGCAGGAGAGCAGGAGACATGAAAGGTGGTTTTAAATTCTTTTATTTTTTTTTTAAATGTACATCTTTTAAAAAAATTTTGGGTGGTTTGACATTCTGAAGACTTTGCCAAAAAACTGCAACTCTTACCCCAGGGGTTATGGTCTATATTTAGCAATAACTAAAATAAGAAATCATGGGTGGTGACAGCAGGTCTAGTGTTTGGGTTTCTGCATTCTGAATCTAAATATGATGAAGAAATCTGGGAGGAGAAGTGGCTACAGTGGGTATCTGCAGAGTGTTCCAAAACCCGTGATTCCTCCCAATGTTGCAGATCACACAGATACCACCAAGCCATCAGTACACCCTTTATGTGACACATCAGAGAGTGAACAAAATGGCATGTGATTTAGAAATCTTAACTGGTGAACAGAGCTTGTTATAAGACAACATGAGGAGAAGCACTGTGGCCTTGTCCTTCACAGAAGGAAGAACAACCTTAAATACTAGCCTGACTTAAAGTTGAGACCTGGAGGTTCAGCTCAGTTCCACCACTCACTAGTTGTGTCTTTCGGGAAGGAGCTGGTGGAGATCTATACAGATATCACACTTTCTAGGTGGAGCAAATGTAGTAAGTTCTCCCAGCTGGACCACAGTGGGAGGAGACCCCCTGTGCTGGGACTAGAGGCAGTTCTTCCTCCCACCTGGTTATCTCTTCACTGAAAGGGCTGGGGAGGTCATAGAGTGGAGTGGAGTTGAAACTCCCATTTGATTTTGCCCATTGTGATTTTTAGGGTGAAGTTATAGCAAGACAGTAGTAAACAAAACTCTTTTTAAGGTTGAAAAGTAAAAAATGCAGACAAAGTACTTACTGGATCCCATGCAAACTAACACATAATAATCCTGACCCACTAGTTTCTTCCTCTGCCCTATTACCAAACAAAGTGAACCTAATTGTGCTGGCAACAACTTGTGTTTGAAAAGCTGAATCCAACCAGATAAGTGAGCAAGTAGAGAGAGGATGTTACCTTGATCTTTGAACCAGCCTGGATCTGCTGACTATCCAGCCCTTTCCTCACCTGTGAAATGGGCATAAAAACATGTTGGCCTCACAGAGCTTTTGTGAGTTATACACCCAGAACTTGTAGAGCATCACATGGTGCATAGTGAGTGCTCATTGTGTGATTATTGTTATGAAGTGGAAATCTCTTTGTATCCCTCACACATACCAGAGCTTCTTGCTTAAAGGATTTCTAGCCACACTTTATTCATTTATTATATTTGTTTACTTGTCACATTGTAAAAGTAGTATTTGCTTTCAGAGAAAAATTTAGAAAACCAAAATGTAAAAGAATCATGCATGAGTACTCCTTTCATTGTATTTTAATCTTTTAAAAATGGTGGGATTATGGAGTGCATGGAGCACTGGGTGTGGTGCATAAACAGTGAATTCTGGAACCCTGAAAAGAAATTAAAAAAAAAAAAAGATCAGTACAAATGGTCTAGATGCTACCTCATAATAATTTACTTTGACCATATTGTAGTGATTATATAGGAAGACAAATCTTGTGTTTAAATTAAATGTGCAAAATAATTTAAAAAATTTACAGGTAAAATGCATACATTTTTATTTTTATAAAATTAGGATCATACAACTGTTTTGTATGCCTATTTTTAAATTTAATATTATATATAATATAGGTATTATATATAATGAAATTTCTCTAGATCATTAGGTATCTTTTGAAAACAAGAATGATTTGAAGCACAAGGGGGAGTGCCATGTGAGGATGCAGGCAGAGATCAGGGTGATGCTTCTACAAGCCAGTAGATGCCGAAGATGGTCAACAAACCCCCAGAAGCTTTGGGGAAAGGATGGAGCAGATTCTCCTTCATGGTCCTCAGGAGAAACCAATCCTGCCAACACCACGCTTTGATCTCAACTTGTAGCCTCCAGAAATATTTCAACTCGAGGATGAGAGAACATCACAAGATTGTTTGAACTGTATCACGATGGGGCTTCCTAAGAGCAGAATGGATGGGACATTGTAAATGACTTCAGCTCTCATCCATCACACATTCACTTTCCAAAGCACACCAACCAAGAAGAGCTAACCAAGATATTAAGTTAACTCATTTGTTATCTTCTGTCTTCTTGAAAAATAGGACAGATTTTATAACCAGAATATCAACCAACCAAACAAGCAAGCAAACAAATGAAATCCAGAATGGCCAGAGAACGGGAAGGAAATACCTGGATAATTTGGAAGCCCTGATGGGTGTTTAAGGGCAAGGGCCAATTGCATTTGTTTTTACATAGAAAGTCACCTTTCTGCCTCCTCTGATGTAAATCTATAGCCATGTATGGTATGTTGTCTTTCTGGATTTTTCAGTGTTTCCCATTGGTCTGTCCTATAGAAGTTTTACATATTTTTTGGCAGATTTCTGAATACTTGGTATATTTTTTTAAGATTTTATTTATTTTGTTTGACAGACAGAGATTACAAGTAGGCAGAGAGGCAGGGGAGAGAGAGGAGGAAGCAGGCTCCCTGCTGAGCAGAGAGCCCCATGTGGGGCTCAATCCCAGGACCTTGGGATCATGACCTGAGCCAAAGGCAGAGGCTTTAACCCACTGAGCCACCCAGGCACCCCTGAATACTTGGTATTTTTAATTGATAATTTATTTATTTAAATTATTTTACTTTATTTATTTTCTTTTTTAGCCGACATTAGTACAACATTAGTTTCAGATGTAGAGTTTAATAATTCATCAGTTGCATATAACACCCAGGGCTCATAACGCCACATACCCTACTTAAGGCCCTCCCCCACTTACCCCCTCCATGAACCTCCCCTCTAGCAACCCTCAGTTTATTTCCTATAGTTTAGAGTGTGTCATGACTTCTCTTCCTCTCTGATGACCTCCCATAGTCTTCCCCTATGGTCTTCCATGTTGTTTCCTTTCCTATATGTTGTACATATGAGTTAAACCATATAATAATCATCTTTCACTCATTGACTTATTTTGCTTAGCATAATACACTCTAGTTTCATCCCTGGTGATGTGTATGGTAAAATTTCGTCCTTTTTGATGGCTGAGTAATATTCCATTGTGTGTGTGTATATATCATATCTTCTTTATTCATTCAAATCTTGATGGATCTTTGGGCTCTTTCCACAGTTTGGCTATTGTGGACGTTGCTGCTTAAACACTGGTGTGTATGCTCCCCTTCATATCACTGTATTTGAATTGTTGGGATAAATACCTAGCAGTGCAATTGTTGAACCATATGGTAGTTCTATTTTTAACTGTTTGAGGAACCTCCATACTGTCTTCCAGAGTAACTGAACCAACTTGCATTCCCACCAATGGTGTAGGAGTTTTCCCCTTTGTGAACATTTGCCATTTCCTGCCTGTTAATTTTAGCCAGTCTGACCGGTGTGCAATAGTTATCTCATTGTGGTTTTGATTTTGATTTGTATTTCCCTGATGGTGAGTGATGCAGAGCATTTTTTCATGTGTCTGTTGGCCATTTGTATGTCATCTTTGGAGAAACGTCTATTCATGTCTTCTGCTGATTTCTTCACTGGATTATTTACTTTTTGGGGTGCACAGTTTGGTAAGGTTTTTTTTAAGATTATTTATTTATTTATTGACAGAGAGAGAGAGTGAGTGCATGTGTGAGAGACAACAGAAGTAAGGGGAGAAGCAGGCAGAGGGAGAGGGAGAAGCAGACTCCCTGCTGAGCAGGAAGTCTGATGCTGGGCTTGATCCCAGGACCCTGGGATCATGATCTGACCCAAAGGCAGTTGCTTAACTGACTGAGCTACCCAGGCACCCAAGAGTTCTCTGTAAGTTCTTTATAGATTTTGGATACTTGCTCTTTATCTGATATGTCATTTGCAAATATCTCCTCCCATCCCGTAGGTTGTTTTTGGTTTTGTTGTCTGTTTCCTTTGCTGTGCAAAAGCTTTTTATCTTGGTGAAGTCCCAATAGTTCATTTTTGCTTTTGGTTCCCTGCCTTTGGAGATGTGTCTAGCAAGAATTTGCTGTGATTGAGGTCAAAAGGTTGCTGTCTGTGTTCTCCTCTAGGATTTTGATGGATTCCCATCTCCATTTAGGTCTTTCATACATTTTGAGTTTATTTTTGTGTGTGGCGCAGGGAAAAGGTCCACTCTTGTTCTTTTACATGTGGCTGTCCAATTTTCCCAACACCATTTGTTGAAGAGACTGTCTTTTTCCCATGGATATTCTTTCCTGCTTTGTTGAAGATTAGTTGACCATAGAGTTGAGGGTCCACTTCTGGGTTCTCTATTCTGGGTTCTCTATGTGTCTCTTTTGGTGTCAGGGGCATACTGTCTTGACGATTGCAGATTTGTAATAGAGCTTGAAGTCCAGAACTGTGATGCCACTAGCTTTCGTTTCTTTTTCAATATTCTTCTGGTTATTCAGGGTCTTCTCTGGTTCCATACAAATTTTACAATTAATTATCTGTTCCAGCTCTGTGAAAAATGCCAATGGCATTTTTGATATGGATTGCATTAAATGTGCAGGTTGCTCTGGGTTGCATAAATTTTTGAATTATATTTCTTCTTCCAATCTATGAACGTTGAATATTTTTCCATTTCTTTGTGACTTCTTCAATCTCTTCCATAAAGGGTTTTGCAGTTTTTCAAGTACAGATACTTTCCCTCGTTGGTTAGGTTTTTTTCATAGGTATCTAATGGGTTTTGGTGAAAATGTAAATGGGATTGACTCCTTAATTTCTCATTCTTCTACCTTATTGTTAATGTACAGAAATGCAACTGATTTCTGTGCATTGATTTTATATCCTGCCATGTTGCAGAATTCCTATATGCATTCTAGCAATTTGGGGGTGGAATCTTTTGGGTTTTCCACAAAGAGTATCATGTCATCAGTGGAGAGTGAGAGTCTGACTTATTCTTTGCCAATTCAGATGCCTTTTATTTCTTTTTGTTTGTCTGCTTGCTTAGGCTTGGTCTTCTAGTACTATGTTGAACAGCAGTGGTGAGAATGGACATTACTGTCATGTTCCTGAACTTAGGGGAAAAGCTCTCAGTTTTTCCCCATTGAGAAGAAAATTCACTGTGGACTTTCCTATATGGCTTTTGTGATATTGAGGACTGTTCCTTCTATCTCTACCCTGTGAGGAGTTTTAGTCAATAAACAATGCTGTACTTATCAAGTGATTTTTCTGCATCTGTTGAGAGGATCATATGCTTCTTCTCCTTTCTTTATATGGTGTATCACAATGATTGATTTGCATATATTGGACTATATTTGCAACCCAGGAATAAATCCCAATTGGTCATGCTAAATAATCCTTTTTATATGCTGTTGGATCCTATCGGCTAGTATTTTTGTTAGAATTTTTGCATCCATGTTCACCAGAGAAATTTGTCTGAAAGTCTCCTTTTTCGTGGGGTTTTTGGTTTTTGGATCAAGGTAATGCTGGCTTCATAGAGTGGGTTTGGAAGTTTTTCTCCCATTTCTAATTGTTGAAAGTGCCTCAGAAGAATAGGTATTAATTCTTCTTTAAATGTTTGGTAGAATTGTCTGAGAAGCCATCTGCTCCTGGACTCCAGAAAGCCAACTGCACAAATGAGCCCTACTCACCCAGAGTAGACTACTTTGTGACCCGTGTTTTTGCCTGTGATGGGCCTTTTGCCAGAAATGCCGTTACCCCCTTCAACTGTCCCTGCTCCAGTCATGGTCACCTAAGGATTCATGTTCCTCCCCATCTGGTCCCAGCAGAGACAGCACATGGGGGCCATACAGGATCTCAGCTACATGACCTGAGGATCCAAATTTTCTAGGACAAGGTCTCCAAGAGGTTCACATGCTCTTTAAAGTGTGAAAGCACCATTAGTACTTCCTGCTCCTCCATCAGTATTCAGCTCAGAGGCCACTTCCTCCAGGGAGCCCTCCTGCCCTGCCCTGCCATCCATTCCCACTGCACCCCGAAGCAGGGACAGGTAGAGAGCCAGGGTGGCCCAGCAATGGGGGCACACGCCACATTCACGAGTGTTTCCAGTCCCTGAGCCTGTCTCCTGCTGCCTGTGACTCTATGGGGGGACATGGGTTACTTGTCGGGGTTTCCACTGGTAGCAGCGTCCACTTGATCAGGTAGGATGTGCCTCCCCTTGGGAATCTTCACCCTGCACTCCATCCCCTCCCGAGGCTGTCCTTGATATCTGTGGTGGGAGCAGCTGGGAGATGAGAGCACCTGCTCAGGAGGGCCTTCAGGGTTGGCGGAAACCTGGTGGGAGCCCAAATGAACAGGCCTCCCTCCATGCCTTACTCCTCAGACAGCAGGCTGCCCACTGGGTGGAATGGGTCCATGCCTTGCTGACCTTCCACAGGGACCCACACAGAGATTTTCTAAGGGTTACATGAGGAAGCCCTGAAAACACAGGGTTCTTACAAAAGGTGGGAGTCTTTCTTCCTGCTTCTACTCTGACCCCCAACTCCCCAAACACAGTCCCAGTCTGTCCTCCTCCTCCATCTCCACGATGGCCACCCCAGGGCCAGCCCCCAGTGCTCCATGCTGACCCTATGAGCCTCCTCCCAGAATGATCCAGCCCTGTCTCACCCACTCTTGTTCCCCTGTCCCCACCATCACACAGATCTGTGCCGAACACACATCACACCCGTGCCCACCAGCGTCCTGTGTCTCCAGGTGTGCACCCTCCCCTACTCTACGTAGGGAAGGGCTGTGCAGTGACCCTGCTCCCTGCCCCCTCCCCTGACATCTTTTCCCTTTTTCTCCAGACCCCTGGGAGCACAGCCCTCAGCATTTATATTCCTGTGCTCCCTGCCTAGAACAATCTGCCCCTGCCCTCCCAGACTACCTCCTCTTCCCCTAATCTCAGCCTGAATGTCTCTTCTGACTGTGGCCCCTGACCCTGTTCACCATTCCACTATAGGAATTCTCTGCTGAGAAATGACTGCTCTTCCCTGTCCCCTTGTTCTTGATTCCCTGGCTTTGCCCATCAATAGGACAGAAGCCCTATTGGGGGGTCCTTGAGCCTCACTTTTTTGTTTTCTCCATCACTGCCCCGCACGTGTCAAAATGGCAACAAAGACATTGGAGAAGCTGCAGATATACTCCATGTGTGGGTGCGAAGGCAGGCAGTCACCCCCAGAAGCACTTGGGTCAAATAGACTCACGGGGGTGGGTCCTTCTCCAAACTCCTTCTTGACAGGATCCTGCTGGCTCTGTGCCTGAGGCTGCCGCCCCTGCCTGCACTCCCAGGCCTTCTGGGGGGTTGCCCTTCACCAGCAGTCCTCGGAAGCCAAGTGCCTGCCTTGGCCCCATTGCTGGGCCCAGCAGATGCCACTTCTCTGTCCTCTCTCCAGGCCCAGGGATGGGACCGCCTCCTTCCCTCCTGTGACTGGAGCCTGGGAGCCCCGTCCTTGGTCCTACCCTTCTCCCTGCTGCAGCTGGGGACTGTCCCCTGGCCTCCTCTTCCTCTGCACCCCATGGGACAGTGCTCCCTGCCTCCACCTTCCTTTCTCCCTCAGGGCACTCTGCTCTCTGGGAAGAAGATAAAGGAGGCTTTCCTCTCCTTACACAGGGCACACACACATTTTTTCTTTCCCATGATTTATTTAAGCGTAAGCAAATTATTACAATTTCAATTCTATTTACACACTTTCAGATCCTCACAAAACAACTACAATAGTTTAGATTCGGCTTCAGGGGGAGTGAGTGTGGGCATGTGCCCTCCTGCATGGCGGGGGCGGGGTGTGTGTCTGCCATCTGGATCTCGGTGTTTTGAAAGCTTAAATTTTATAAATGGTAAAAAACAAACAGGATCTCCAACAAAACAACAAAAATTAAGAAAAAAATTATAGAACAAGGAGAAATGGTTGAAATTCTTAAGTTACCCTAATTATAAATTTAGGATAAAACTAATACTATGAATTTAAGATTAAAACATGAATTCAGGACTAAAATTTGAATTTAGGATTGAAATATGAGTTTAGGACTAAAGTTGGCTTTAGGACTACAACATATTTTATACAGTTTGAGAAAGATGTTGTTTTAAGTCCCTTTTTTTTTTTCTATCTCTTTAAAAAAAAAAAAAAGAATCACATGTTATTCAGATAAATACTGACTAGCATCTGCAGATTTGTAACATCAGTCCTGGCCCACAGATCCGGTCGTGTTTGGAGTCTCTGTCCATGTCCACAAGAGAGGATGTCTTCAGTCCTAGTGACATGGATTTCCATGCAAACACCAGCCTACATTACACAGCTGTAGAGGGTCTGATGGGGAAAGTCTGTACCGAGGACAATAGGCACGGAAGTCTGTCTGGATGTGCAGCGGCAGGGTGAGTGGGCTACACGGCTGAGCGTCCCTGGGGCCCCAGTGGAGACGCAGGCGCTTGCCGAGAGAGAGCCGGCAGACATCCTTCCCGGACCTCCCCTCAGAGGCTCCCACAGGCAACACAGGGTTGCCCTCAGGCAACCCTGGATCCCGGAGCCCTCCCAGGGATACCTCCCCACTCCCCGGGGGCCTGATGACCCCAGGAACCCCCTGACACGTCCCCAGGTCTGCGGGCTGTGGGCCTAGCCGCAGGAGCAAGAGGGTCACTCGGGACAATCAGGCGGTGGGACTCCAGGCCGGCCAGCGTCTGCCTCAGGCGGTCATGTTCTCTCCTCAGCTCCCAGAACTTTCTCTCCCTGGACACAGCGGCCTCCCAGCCCCTCGCGGCTCTGTTGTGCTGGAAGAGGACCAGCTCGCAGCAGTGGGAGCTGTGTCTCTGCAGCTCTTGGCGCACGTCTCGGGCCATCTCCTTGTGGAGGTCGCGCAACTGGCGCGTGAGCTCCAGGTCTCCATGCAAGCCGGCCAGTTTCTTCTGCAGGGCCTTGCGCTTAGCTGCCCCTCGAAAGACGGTTCTGTGCAATTCCAGGGCGAGTTCGTCCTGCTGGTCCAGTGGTTTCTGCAGGCTCCGCCTCAGCTGCTGAATGTCCTGGTCCAGCTGTGCGTTTTCCCGCTGCAGAGCTGCTTCCCGGGTGTGCAGACGGCTGATGTGTTGGGCCAGCTGTGCGATCGCTTGCCTTTCTGCCTCCATGCGTGTGGCTCTCTCTTGCGGATCCCCTTCGGGCCTTGGAGGGGACACAGGGGAGCCAGTGTCCTCGCTGACAGCCTGGGGATCAAGGGCTGCCCGGCGGGCAGGGTGGTCGCCATTCCAGGCTCCGCTCTTTTGTGGGACTCCGCAGGTCCTGGCACCAGAGTCACCTGCGGGGAGCTCGAGTCCTGGGATGGCCTGCAGCCCGGGTCCTGCCCTGGAATGTGATGGGAGGACTCGATGTTTCGGGCCTGGCTCTGTGCATGCCCTCGACATCGCTGGCCTTTCTTCCCCCTCCTCTTCCTTCCCTCTCTGCCTCCCTCTGGCACCCTGTTGGCTGAGCAGTCCTGGTGGCTCTGGAACAGGAGTGTGGTCACTGCTGACCTTCGCTCTTTTCCTCCCGGGTTGCTCTCCATCCTTGTCTGCTATTCCTCCGACGGCGTTTTCTCCAGGGACCCGGGGACGTTGAGGGGGCTGGCTCCTCGGGTCCTTCTTCAGGACGTCGGCAGGGTCCCCAAGGACCAGCCTGCTCAATGTTTGACTGATGGCTGCCAAGCACAAGGTCTGTAAGGAGGGAGGACTGGCCAGCACCCTGGGGGGGCCCGCGGGCCCTTTTCCTGGCAGCTGGCTCCACAGACTTGGGGGCGGGAAGACCCCCTTCTACCAGTGCCTTCGCACTTCTCGGAGGGAGTCGTCTCCTCAACAGGAAAAGGAGCAGCAGCACGGTCCCTAGCAGCACCGCCCAGGGCCACCCAGGGCTATGTGTCCAGCTTCTGGACATCAGCAGCAGCGCATCCCACATGTTCTCCAGGACCACCTGGCAAGTGGATCTGCTGGCCGAAGGAGGGCCCTCCATGGCTGCATCGGGCTCCACAGCGAGGCCTCCGAGTACAAGCGTCCTGAGGCCCCAACTGACCACTCAGAACCCTGTTCAGAGTTCCATGTCAGAGGTCAACCTGTGCAGACAACCAGGGCAGAGCAGTTGGGCTGGAGGAGGGGTGTTAGCCATGGTTTTAAAAATTTTTTAAATTATAATTCAATTAGCAACATATAGGACATCATCAATTTATATGTAGAGGTCAGCTATTATTAGTTGCTTATGATACCCAGTGCTCATCATAGCTCACGGCCTCCTTCATGCCCATCAGCCATTTATCCAAACCCCAACCCCACATGCCCTCTACCAGCCCTCAGTTTGTTATAATTAAACATCTCGTGATATCACACTTTCTCTCATTTCGTTCCTTTTAGTTTTCCCTACCTTCCCTCTGATCCTTCTGTGCTGTTTCTTATATTCCACATATGAGTGAATCCATATAATTGTCCTTATCTAATTGTTTCACTCAGCATAATACCCTCTAGTTACATCCATGTTGAAGTAAATGACATGTACTGATGTTTTATTTAAATTGAATTTTGAAACTTTTATCATTGGTATACATAAATACTATATGTATCTCTGTATCTATAGTATATATAGAAGTGTATATGCAAAATATATGTTTTTCCAATAAATTTTTAAGTATTACTAATTCTGTTAAATTGTAGGCTTCATCGGATATTTACTTGTATTATTTTATCATCTGTGATTAATGAGGATTTTATTTCTTACTGTAACGTCCTTAAAGTTTCATATCTTTCTATTGCTTGATATAATGAATCATATCCCATTGCTGAATAGAAATTGTTACCATAATTTTTAATTAGAAATTGTGTATGCTTGTTTTTTTCCTGGATCTCAAAACAAAGTTTTCATTGTTTTGACATTAAATGTTTCATAGACACACTTATCAGAAAAAAGATGCTTTCTTCTTTTCCTAATTTGCCATGAATATTTTGTTAAAGGAATTGGTGTTCCTTTTCATTGATTTTTTTCCCTGCATCTCCTGAGATGGTTGTACTTTTTAAATGACTAATATGGCTGATTATATTAGCTGACATTCTATTGTTAAACCAAATTATGATTTCTCAAATAAGCTGATTTCTTCATGATGTGTTAAAAAAAAAAAAAAACCCAAAACTAGCAAGATTGCCATTGTTGAGTAATATACCAGGCTATAGATTAGTGCTTCTGAAACTTGTGTGTGCCTACAAACCTTTTGGGTCTTATTAACACAGACTTGTTAACTCACTAGTTTGGGTCTGATACCTCAGCTTCTGCATGTGATTGTGAAGCTGGTCCATAGACCACACTTTCAGAAGCAACACTATAAACATTGCATAATTAATGTAAAAAACACCTTACTGATAGATACACCAATTAAACTTTTTTTGACTTTTTAAAATAATTCTCTAATGAGACTTGAATTTAAATATTTTCCTAATTTCCTGGATATTGAATTGATGGGTCAAAGACTCTTTAAACTTACTGTCAAATGCTTCTGTTAAAAGGTGTATACATCATGGTCCCACGCTCAGTAATAAGATCTCCTTTACCTGGCAACTTAAACTAACTGTAAGTCCTTCGGTTTGTAAGTTGCCATGATCTTGGTTTTCTAGGGAGGGTCACACATTTGTCAGCTTAAAACTTACTATCTTGCAGCTCTGTAGGTCAGGGTTGAGCACACTGTGGCTTGATTCTCTGTTCAGAGTCTCACAAGGTCAAAATCAAGGTTTTGGCAGGACTGGGCTCCTAACTGGAGGATTTGGACAGGAATTTGCTCTCAGGCTCCTTCAGGTTGCGGTCAGACTTCAGTTCTTTGGGACTGTGGGGCTGGGGGTCACCATTTTTCTGCTGGTTGCTGGATGGGGACTGCCCTTAGTTCATGTAGACTGCATTCCTTCTCAGGAATTCCCCCTCTCCATCATCAAAACAGCCATGGTTATTGAGCCCTTCCAACTTCTATTACCAGCTGGAGAATACGCCCTGCTTTTGAGGGCTTGTGGGGTTACACTGGGTCACCTCTGGATAATCCAGGGTGACCATCCAAGTTTAAGCTCCACCATGCCATGTAATATGACATGATGTTAGGACGTGATCATCTCATCCCATTCGCAGTTTCTTGGGAGTAATAGAGGACATTTTGCCGGGACCCATTTAGAAAGTCTGCCTACTGTTTCATCCAAATAAAATTTGTTATTTCCCCCTCGCTTTCTCTATTTAAAACCAGTTTTATTCCTTAGTCATAACCTTATGCCTTTGTATTCTAACACTTTGGACCCTGTTTTTGCTTTTGTATTTATCTGACATGTCAGGGTTATTGATGTCCCCAAGGTACTCTGAGTAAAAATGGGAAACCAGCAAATAGATTACGAACTAAAAATTGCTTTGATAACCAGCACCATCACTGCTCTGAACATTTCTTAGTAAAGTCCTTTCAGGATGAGCAAAGTGATGAGCTTTTGCCCTGAGGTTTAAATTTTCCTACTTAATTTGGAAGGCTCATTAAAGTGAAAGTTTATGCACTGGATGGAATATCATTTCCCCAGCATGCCCAGGATCTGCTCTGTTCTAGGCAAAGAACATTTCCAGATTTTTGATAACTAAGTCCAGAACAGTGAACTTAACTGATGTAATTACCCCCCAAATCACCTTAGCATCCAAGGAAACATTGTTCAGGTTCAGGCCATGCTGTCTTTATCATGAGACAAACGTGTCTTGACAACTGGAGGCAGCCCAACCACACACACACACTGTCAAGAAACGTTCTTCATCGATTATAAAGCTGTGCTTCTTCCAGATGGAGGAGTATAAAAATTATTTTTGGGGCGGAGCCACTGGAGGGGCGGGAGCAGCCGGGCCAGGAGTCTAGCGATGGGTGGGGGGGCCAACTTCCTGGGGCTGCCTGTGAGGATGTCGCGACCGCCCCCGGTGCTCCTCAGCCCTGGAGATGCCGCTGCTGCGGAGCCCGGAGCACCCCTGCCTGAGGCGGCCCAGATCCGGCCCCTCCCCTCCCAGGTGCGGACCCCTGGGCTGGCGGGGCAGGTGAGGAGGCGTGGCGGCAGCGCTGGGATATGTGAGATTTTATCATGTGGGCAACCTAATGCAACTGGTTCTGCTTGGATGCACAGCCTGAGGAGGCCCCACCGGCGCAGGGAGCCAGGACCCAGGCCTACTCCAACCCTGGGTACAGCTCCTTCCCTTCCCCAACGGGCTCGGAACCAAGCTGCAAGGCCTGTGGGGCCCACTTCGCAAACATGGCCAGGAAGCAGACCTGCCTCGACTGCAAGAAAAATTTCTGCATGACCTGTTCGAGACAAGTGGGGAACGGGCCCCGCCTCTGCCTCCTCTGCCAGCGAGTCCGAGTCACGGCCTTTCAGCGGGAGGAGCTCATGAAGATGAAGGTGAAGGACCTCAGGGACTATCTCAGTCTCCATGACGTCTCTACCGAAATGTGCCGGGAGAAAGAGGAGCTGGCGCTCCTGGTGCTTGGCCAGCAGCCTGTAATCTCTCAGGAGGGCAGGACTCGCGCCCCTACCCTGACCCCAGACTTCCCTGAGCACCAGGCCTTCCCGACGCAGCCTCACGCCAGGATAGTACCTCCTACCTCCGCGAGACTCCCCACTTCGCCCACACAAGCCACCTCTGTGTCCCCCGCCCAGGCTCAGGAAAGCCAGCAGGCCAATGACCAGGTGTCTCAGGACCAAGAGGAACCTGTCTACCTGGAGAGCACAGCCAGAGCACCTGCTGAGGAGGAGACCCAGTCTGTCGACTCAGCGGACAGCTTCCTCCCCGGCCGGAGGGCCTTCCTGTCTGACCTGACCGACCTGGAGGACATAGAAGGTCTGACCGTGCAGCAGCTGAAAGAGATCCTGGCGTGCAACTTCGTCAACTACAAGGGCTGCTGTGAGAAGTGGGAGCTGATGGAGAGGGTGACACGGCTGTACAAGGGCCAGAAGGGGCTCCAGCACCTGGTGTGTGGTGCTGAAGACCAAAACGGTGGAGCAGTGCCGCCCAGTGTGGAGGAGAACCTGTGCAGGATCTGCATGGACTCGCCCATTGACTGTGTCTTGCTGGAGTGCAGTCACATGGTCACCTGCACCAGTTGCGGCAAGCGCATGAATCAGTGTCCCATCTGTCGGCAGTACGTGATCCGAGCCGCGCCGGTCTTCAGATCCTGAGGGCTGGCGCCGGCTTCTTCAGTGCCTTACAGGGACAGAGCTGGAAGGGTTTGGGCTCCAGACTGACCAGCTTGCAGAGGGGCAGACTAACAAGAGAATCTGCAAGCAAAGATGCGGTCACCTCTGGGCATGCCTGGCTCACATCAGCGGCGTACCTCTTGGCTGGCAGAGCCTGAGGCCAGTGGGAACTGGTACAGATCGCATGGGCAAGTCCCTGTTCCAGTGATCTTGGGGTAATGATGGTAATTGATGAAGAGAGGATTTTCCAGAACTTGGACCAGATTTTCCTCCCTTCCTCCGTAAACCTAACAGTTTCCCCCTTCCCCCTATATCCCGGCCATCCCTGAGCCACCTGTGTTCCAGCCGTCAAAGGTCCTGGTAGAAATGGTCCTCTTCCTCCCCAGCTCATTTGGGTTTATTTCTGGTCTCTGGCTTTCTGTGCTTTAACCAGCTTTGCTAGTCTCTTGCTACATTGCCTAAAATTTGTTTCTTCAGACCAAAAAGATGTTAGCTTACCAGACCAATAGTGATCCTCCTTAGGACTAAATCTGGACCAGTAAACTTTTTCTCTGGTGAGAAATGAAACGCAAATGCTACTGGAAAATTGCAAAGTCATTTAGAGTTGCTTCCTGAAGTGCTGGATTGGAAGCGAGGAGTCTCCTGACTGAACCCTGGGAGGCAGCAAAGCATCTGCAGGGAAGTTTGAGTCTGTGTGTGTGAGATGGCACGGGCATCGAGCTCTGGTGCTCTGAGGGCCTGTACACCACCCTTGATTTTAGTTTAGGAGAAAAGAGAAAGTTTTGGGTGGAAGCAGTAACTTCCTGCTTAATTTTGACTTCTCCAACACAAAGGAATCACAAACCACTTTCCCCTGGGAATGAAGTCCCTCTCTTTCCCGCGGAGGTTTTAAACATGGTCTCACTAAGGCAGAGAGACTAAGGCAAAGAGCCTTGCTCTTCTCTAGCCACACTTCTCATGATGCTCCTGGAGACTGAAACTGAACACCTAAGGGGTATTGGAAGATACTGAATGGGACTGGATTCAGCCCTGGGGCAGACAGCTGCAAGTCTTGATTCCCTAGGTTAGCGGGGACTCCCAGCTCCCATTTCCTTCCTTAGCCTACTGATTTGAGGGGAGGTCAGGAAGAAGCATGTTCTTGAGCCGTCTTAGGGTGGGTCTACCACTGGAAGAGCCAAAGGGCTCAAGTTTGCTGGAGCAGCTAGGCCAAGAACACGTGCTATCAGAAGAGCTGTGCGTGCTGCTGTTCCCCGGGGGTGAACTATGCAACCCCTAAGCTCCAGAGGGCCTTAGCAGACCACCCGCTACCCTTTCCCCCTGCTGTGCAGTCAAGTTCACACAGACTGGAAGCAGTCAGGACTTTGGAAAACAGTGGGAAACCTCCAAGGGGACCTGCTTATTGGTACAGACATACTTAGGCCTCCCCCAACCAACCACTATTCCCCTTTGGAAGAAAGAAATTATTTCATAAAGCAGTTGCCAGTTGCACACTGGGCCACTTACCTTGACATTACACCAAGTCCCAGATGATCTGATTCTGGGACAGCCTTCATAGGAATCGGGGGAATCAAGAGAGTTCTGCGATGAGGACTTTTCACTCTTCTGCTGGACAGTACCTACTACCGTTTACAATGCCTGCCAGTTTAGCAGAGGATTCAGCTGCTTCTTGATTCCACTGTAACAGGTGTGTGTGTATATATACATATATATATGCAACTTAGTTACGATCTAGCAATAACTTCAGGGCAGAAGCTGGCTCTCATCCTACTTCAAACTTGCTTTCACTGCTGAAGCCTTACCTCTCCCTACCTCCCACATTCCCTCCTAGACAGAAGTTAAAAATAATATCCTGAAGGTTGGTTAGTAACCTCAGTAAGAATTAGAACTGCTATCATTTGCTCATTTTGGAGAAAGAACTTGCCTTTAAGTCTTTTGATCTTGGTGAAGGTTTCCATTCAGGAAAAAAGATGTCAAACCACCCTGATTTGTTGTTGTTCATCGTTATTAAACCAAATAAAGGCTGAATTCCAAGATCCCATTTCAGTTACTATCTAATCTAGGTAGAAAACTTGATTTTTATCTCCCAGTGCCCTCCCTTGCCCCTCATGGATCCTTGGTCTTAATTATCATGAAACATCTTAATTCTTCCAATTATTCCATAGCTTTGGCTCTGATCGTTTTGAGACTTGTTTTAAGACTTGGGAGAGCTGACTAGTTCTCAGTACCCTGGAATAGCTGGATCCAAGCTCATACCCAGAAGCTATGCAGGAGTCCATGCACAATATATATTGTATAAATTTGTTGAAATCTTTCAGATGTGAATGTGTTATTTCAAGTGGCTTATATTAAGATTCTCTCAGAGTTACATGGCTGTTAAAGCAAACCCAGATGTGTATTTTTTGTTACAGAGCTCTGCTTTATAATTTTATAACAAAATTTCACTGGAGAAAAAAAAAATTATTTTTGAAGTCATTCTATTCTATTGGCCAATGCATTTGTTTTGGCTCCCAGGAAGGGAGAATCTTCTCAGTATAAAGGGTGTCTATTTAATGTCACAAAGTCAGAATCATCATTGAAAGAAATACAGAAATTACAGAAAGAAACTGTTATTTTGATAGATGAAAAATGGTGTTTCAATTTGAGTGAGGTAGAAAACATTTTAGGCTAGTTACTCATTTATGTTTCCATTTCTTATTTTTGTCTTGTCTGTTTTTCACCCGTTGTAACCACTTCATGGATTCTAGGTATCACCATTTTATCTGTGATATTTGTGATATACATCTTGTCCTTTAACATTTTGTTCATGTTTGGACCTATGGACAATTCAAACTCTTCTGAGATAATATTTTTCTGATTTGACTTCTCCAATCATTTTTAAAATATTTTTTATTGTTATGTTAGTCACCGTACAGTATGTCATTCATTTGTAATGTAGCGTTCCATGATTCATTGTTTGCCTATAACACCCAGTACTCTATGCAATATATGCCTTCCTTAATGCCCGTCACTTGGCTCACCCATCCCCAACCGCTCCCCTCTGAAGCCCTCAGTTTGATTCTCTGAGTTCATAGTCTCTCATGGTTCATCTCCCCCATTGATTGCCCCTCCTTGTTTTCCCCTTCCTTCTTCTAATGTCCTCTATGCTATTCATTATGTTCCACAAGTAAGTTAAACTATATGATAATTGTCTTTCTCTGCTTGAGTTATCTCACTCAGCATAATCTCTTCCAGTTCCATCCATGCCAATGCAAATGGTGGGTATTCATCCTTTCTGCTGGCTGAGCAATATTCCATTGTATATATGGACCACATCTTTATCCATTCATCCATTGAAGAGCATCTCAGTTCCTTCCATGGTTTGGCTATTGTGGACATTACTGTTATGAACATTTGGTGCCTATGGCCTTTCTTTTCACTATATCTGTATCTCTGGGGCAAATACCCAATAGTGCAATTGCTGGGTCATAAGATAGCTTTATTTTTAACTTTTTGAGGAACCCCCACACTGTTTTCCAAAGTGGCTACACCAACTTGCATTCCCACCAACAGTGTAAGAGGGTTCCCCTTTCTCCACAACCTCTCCAACATTTGTTGTTTCTTACCTGTCAATTTTTGTCATTATAACTGGTGTAAGGGAGTATCTCAAGGTGGTTTGGATTTGAATTACCCTGATGGCTAACTTTACACCTTAAACAACTGGAGAAAGAACAACAGATAAAGCCTAAGCCATGTATAAGAAGAGAAATAATTAAACTTAGAGCAGAGACCAATGAATTAGAAACTAGAAATACAGTAGAAAACATCAATGTAACTAGAAGCTTGTTCTTTGAAAAAAATTAATAAGGTCAATAAACCACTTACCAGACTTATCCAAAAGAAAAGGGGAAGGACCCAAATTAATAAAATTATGAATGAAAGGGGAGTGATCACAACGAACACCAAGGAAATACAAACAATTACTAGAAATTATTATCAACAACAGTAAGCCAATAAATTAAGCAACCTAATGGATGCCTTCCTGGAAACTTATAAACTATCAAGACTGAAACAGGAAGACACTGACAGCTTGAATAGACCAGTAACCAGTAACGAGATTGAAACAATGATAAAAAAACAAAACAAAACCTCCCAAAAAACAGGAGTCCAGCTCCTGATGCATTCCCTGGGGAATTTTACCAGAAATTCAAGGAAGAAACAATAACTATTCTCCTGAAGCTCTTTCCAAAAAAATATAGAAGCAGAAGGAAAACTTTCAAACTCACTCTATGAGGCCACATCACATCTATCCCAAAACCAGGCAAAGACCCCATTAAAAAAGAGAATTACAGACCAATATCCCTGATGAATATGGATGCCAAAATTCTCAATAAGATCCTAGTTAATAGGATCCAACAGTACATTAAAAGGATTATCCATGATGACCAAATGAGATTTATCCCTCGGACACAAAGGTGGTTCAACATTCACAAATCAATCAATGTGATAGAACACATAAATAAGAGAAGGGACAGGAATCACACAGTTCTTTTAGTTGATGCAGACAAAGCATTTGAAAAAATGCAGCATCCTTTCCTGATTAAAACTCTTCAGAGTGTAGGCATAGAGAGATCTGTCCTCAATTTCACAAAATCATCTATGAAAAGCCCACAACGAATACCATTCTTCAAAGTGGAAAAGCTGAGAGCCTTTCCCTTAAGATCAGGAACACAACAAGGAAGGAAGCCCACTCTCACCCTATTGTTCAATATGGTACTGGAAGTCCTAGCAACAGCATTCAGACAACAAAAAGAAATAAAAGATATTCAGATTGGCAAAAAAGAAGTCAAACTCTCTCTCTTTGTGGATGACATGAGGCTTTATGTGGAAAACCCAAAAGACTTCACCTCCAAATTACTAGAACTAATACAGCAATTCAGTAATGTGGCAGGGTACAAAAATCAATGCACAGAAATCAGTTGCTTTCCTATACACTAACAATGTACCTGTAAAAAGAGAAAGTAGGGAATTGATTCCATTTACAATAGCACCAAAACCCTTAAAATACCTTGGAATAAACCTAACAAAAGAGGTAAAGGATCTCCATTCTGGAAACTACAGAATACTTATAAAGGAAATTGAGGAAGACACAAAAAGATGGGAAAACATTCCATGCTCATGGATCAGAAGAAAAACATTGTTAAAATGTCTATGCTGCCCAGACTAATCAATACTTTCAATGTCATCCCAATCAAAATACCAACACCATTTTTCAAAGTGCTGGAACAAGCAATCCTAAAATTTGTTTGGAACCAGAAGAGATCCCCAAATCATGAAGGAAATGTTGAAAAGAAAAATAAAGCTGGGGTCATCACATTGCCTGATTTCAAGCTATATTACAAAGCTGTGATTATCAAGACAGCATGGTACTGGCACAAAAACGACACACAGATCAATGGAACGGAATAGAGAGCCCAGATATGGACCATCAACTTTATGGTCAACTAATCTTTGACAAAGTAGGAAAAAATATCCAATGGAAAAAAGACAGTCTCTTCAATAAATTGGACTGGGAAAATTGGACAGCTATATACAGAAGAATTAAACTCGACCATTCTCTTACACCATACACAAAGATAAACTAAATGGATGAAAGACCTCAACGTGAGACAAGAATCCATCAAAATCCTAGAGGAGATCATAGGCAGTAACCTTTTCAACATCAGCCACAGCAACTTCTTTCAAGGAAAACAAAAGGAGAAATGAGGGCTTCTGGGACTTCATCAATATGAAAATCTTCTGCATAGCAAAGGAAACAGTCAACAAAACAAAAAGACAACCCACAGAATGAGAGATGATACTTGCAAGTGACACTACAGATAAAGGTCTAGTTTCCAAGATTTATTAAGAACTTCTCAAACTCAACACCCAAAAGGCAAATAATCAAGTCAAAAAATGAGCAGAAGACATGAACAGACACTTCTCCAAAGAAGACATACAAATGGTTAACAGGCACATGAAAAAATGTTCTCTCAACATTTTTAAAAGATTTACTTATTTTATTTGAGGGAAAGAGGGAGCATGAGTGGGAGGAAGGGCTGAGGGAGAAGGAAAGAGATTCCTAAGCAGACTCCCCACTGAGCACAAACCCAACATGGGGCTCAATCCTAAGATCCTGAGGTCATGACCTGTGCCAAAATCAAGAGTGAGACACTTAACTGAATGACATATTCCTCATATGCTCTTGTCTTTTTTTCCCTATAGATTTTTTTTCTTTTTTAATTAATTAATTAATTTATTTTTTTCAGCATAACAGTATTCATTGTTTTTGCACAACACCCGGTGCTCCATGCAATACGTGCCCTCCCTACTACCCACCACCTGGTTTCCCCCAACCTCCCAGCCCCGCCCCTTCAAAACCCTCAGGTTGTTTTTCAGAGTCCATAGTCTCTTATGGTTCGCCTCCCCTTCCAATTTCCCTCAACTTCCTTCTCCTCTCCATCTCCATCCCCATAGGTTTTTGATGCTTCCAGATTTACTAAATTCTAAGGTTGGATTTATTTGCTTTTAAGTTTTTATTTTTTAATTATAGGTCCACAGGAAGTTGTGAAAACAGTGAAGAGAGATTCCATGTACCGCTCATCCAGGTTCCCCCAGTGCTTACATTTTAGGTAACTATTGTTCAATATCCCATCTGGGAAACGGACATCGGTATGTGTGTGCAGTTCTTTGTCATCTTATCATATGTGTAGGTTCCTGTAACCACCACTGCAATCAAGGTACAGAACCGTCCATCCACACAGAGCCTTCCCTCATGCTATCCCTTTACTGTTTGCCTCATTCTCCTCCCCATCTCTAACCCCTCTGAACACTAGTCTAACCTTCACTTCTGTGATTGTGTCATTTCAAGAATGTTATGCAAATGAAATCGTACAGAATATGGCCTTTTGAGATTGGCTTTGTTCACTCAGCATCCTGCCTTGAGATCCATCCAAGTTGTTACATGCATCAACATTTTACTCCCTTTAACTGCTGAGGAGTGCTCCAGGCTATGGCCATACCAGAGTTTGCTTAGCCATTCCTCTATTCGGAGATAGTTTGGTGGTTTCCACTTTTGGGCTATAACCAATAAAACTGCTATGGAAAGTCAGGTACAGCCTTTGGTATGGACATAACTTTCATTTCTCTGGGATAAATGCCCAGGGTTTCTACTGCTGGGGTGTAGGGGAAGTCTATGCTCAGATTCTTTAATAAACTGCCAAATTATTTCCCAGACTGGTCGCACCATTTTGTACACTCACCTGCAATGTATGACAGATCCAGTTTCTCCGTATCCTCACCAGCACCTGGTATGTCACTCTTCCTTCTTTTAGCTCTTCTGGCAGACTCGTTATGGTCTAATTTGCATTTCTCTGAAAGCTAATGATATTGAACATTTTTGTCACCAGCTTATTTCCCATCCACATAGTCTCTTTGGTGAAATGTCTCTTCCTGTCTTTTGCCTATTTTCTGATTGGATTGTTTCCCTATTTAATGCCGAGTTTTGAGGGTTCTTTATAAATTTTAAACATGGGTCCTTTGTCAGATATGTGGTTTGCAAATGTTTTTCTCACAGACTGCAGCTTGTCTTGTTATCATTTTAATGGGGACTTTCACAGTGTAAAAAGTTTGAATTTTAATGAGGTTAAATTTATTGATTTGTTCTCTTATGCATTAGGTTTTTGACATCACGTCTAGAACTCCTTGCATATCCCTAGGTCATGAAGGTTTTGTACACTTCTTAAAGTTTTATCATTTCGTATTTTACCTTTAAGCCGGTGGTCTATTTTGCGTTAGTTTTTGCATATGGTGTGAGCTTTAGTTGGGGTTCATTTTCCTTTGGCCACAGATAACCTGAATTGCTTCAGCACCCTTTGTGAAAAGACCATCCTTCCTCCATTTAATTGCTTTTGTGCCTGTCTCAAAAGTTTTGAATTTTGTCTCTTATAGAGCACAGAGCCCAAATTCAGATATGGTGACAGCATCAGTTCTGTGAGCTGAAATATCCCATCTGGGGACAAGCCACACTGGGACTTAATGGTTGTGTTGGATTTAGTCTTGTAGGTGTTCAGTGTGTCATGGAGAGAACTTAACATCAGGGACAAGTTGTTATCAGAGCTGAATATAATAGGCAATTTACTGGCAGGTAGAGCAGATTGAGAGAGAGAGAGAGAGAAATATAGTTTGTAGATGGGAGAAAGCATTCTTTTTTTAAAATTTTAAATATTATTTTATTTTTTCAGTGTTCCAAGATTCGTTGTTTATGCACCACACCCAGTGCTCCATGCAGTACATGCCCTCCTTAATACCCACCACCAGGTGCCCCCAACCCCCCACTCCCCTTCCCTCCAAAACACTCAGTTTGTTTCTCAGAGTGCACGGTCTCTCATAGTTGGTCTCCCCCTCTGATTTCCCTCAACTCTCTTCTCCTCTCCATCTCCCCATGTCCTCCGTGTTATTCCTTATGCTCCACAAGTAAGTGAAACCATATGATACTTATTTCACTTAGCATAATCTCCTCCAGTCCCATCCATGTTGATACAAAAGTTGGATATTCATCCTTCCTGGTGGAGGCATAATACTCCGTAGTATATATGGACCACATCTTCTTTATCCATTTGTCTGTTGAAGGATATCTTCTTACCAAAATGTGCTGGCTGAGAGGCAAGTGGCCTATGAGATCATCAAGAAGCCAGCTTGGAAATGCTTGGTACATTCAGAGAAATGCTCCTGCATCATGAGCCAGTTCTCAGGATGTAGCTTAAAACCACTGAACTTTTTTCTACCTTAATGATGCTTATACTCCTGATTTGGAAACGATAGAACTCTGGTTTGAAAATGCTTCTCACTCTAAGATCTCCCCAGAGAAGGGACAAAACCTGACAACTCCAATCTTTTTTGCACAATGTATGAACTGATGTCAAACTCACAAGCAGGATGAAGTTTATGTGATCGAGTGATGAGACCACAGATTTTCTGGGTGATAAGTTGCAGCTACAATAACATGAACTTCCACTGGGGAAATCACTCCTTCAAATAAGGCTACAGTGGATTGCCCCTTCTGGTTGACTTCTGCTCCTTTGCATACATACCCTGCTCTGGAGTTGGGGACACAGGACTGCTTCTTAGGGACAGGAATGACCGAGGTGAAGGGCCTGCTTACTTTCTGCTGAGGGACTTGACTGAGTGTAAAACAAAATGGCTCTTGCAGCCTCTGGGGTTGGGAGCACAGCCAGCTCCACGGAAATCACCACCAGCTTCTTGCTCAGACCCAGACTGAAGGTTTAAAACAGGCTCTCAGTCCCAGTATACCTGGCTGAGAAACTAAAATTTTTATGACCTGACTTTGCATTCAAGGACCTGAATGCAATTTAATTCTCTAAGACACAAAAGCTGGGAAAAAAGGGGACGAGCCTCCACCAGAGGAGGAGAATACATCTGAAGGACAGTGAAGGAGAAAAGCGAATCATGAAGACAGCTGCTTCGTCTGACCCGCTGGCGCCCAGCTCCCTGTCGTGGGCACATGGGGCCTCGTGCTTGCCTGTCGTGGATCATTTGTAAATGCATCCAGGATCCCCAGCAGCTTTTATGTGTTCACTGTAGGTTTTGAGCTCACTCCAAGTGTCTACAAACAGACTGTAGACCACAAGGTGAAGGGATAGCAGTGTGAATAGGAAAGAGACAGCCTCTGAAGACCAAGTTAGACTTCCTTTTTGTGGTAAAATACACATAATATGCAATGTACCATCTTAACCATTTTCCAGTTACTGTTCAGTAGTGTTGAATACATCCACATCGTTGTGTAGCTGTCTTCACCATCCATTTCCAGAACTTTTCTCCTCTTGTGAAATTAAAACTCCATACCTATTAATCACTAACTCTCCCATTTCCCCTCTCCCAGGCCTCTGGGAACCTCTATAATAATTTCTGTCTTTATGGTTTTGACCACTCTAGGGACCTCATATAAACGGAATCATTAGTATTTGTCTTTTGGGAACTGGCTTATTTCACTGAACATAATGCCCTTGAGGCTTATCCATGTTGTAGCAGATGTCAGAATTTCCTTCTCTTTAAAGGCTGAATAATATTCCATTTATGTGTAGACCACATTTTGCTTATCCTTTCATCTGTTGATGGACACTTGTATTGCTTTCACATTTTTGCTACTGTGAATAATTCTTCTAAAAACATGGGTGTGCAAATATCTGAGACAGTGCTTTCAATTCTTTTAGGTATAGACCCAGAAGTGGAATGGTTTGGTTACATGGTATTTCTATTTTTAAATTTTTTTTGAGGATTTGCCATACTGTTTGGCATAGTGGCTGCACAATTTTACATTCCCGCCAATGGTGCACGAGGCTTCCAGTTTTCCCACATCTTTGCCAGCACTCGTTGTTTTCTGTTTTGTAATGGTTGCTGTCCTAATGGGGGAGGTGATATTTCATTGTGGTTTGGATTGCGTTTCCCCAGTGATTAATAACATTGAGCATCTCCAAATGTGCTTGTTGGCATTTGTATAACTTCTTTGGACAAATGTTTGTTTAGTCTTTGCTCATTGTTGAGTTGTTTTGTTGTTGTTTGAGACTGAGCTAGAGTTTGGAAAGGGATGATAGAACTGTTTTTTTTTTTCTTTTTATAAAATATTTAAAAATAATGAGGGGAAGGAAACCAGGCCCCAAATGGGGAGGCTAAAAACCTGTGCCAGCCTCAAACTGAGGTGTCTTTTGAGATTAAGCCAAGAACGTGGCTTCTGTGAATTTCAGATCATGTCTTTTAAGCAAGAAGATGGGCACGTATCTTGTGTTGTTGTCCAAGCAATGGGATGCTTAGAGGTGTCTGGAAAACAGCCATATAGAAGCTAGCTGAGGGCCAGAGCTTGGTGAAAATCAGGTTATGGTCCATCCAAAATAGAATAAGCCACTGTCTCCCCTTTCCATTTTTTCATCTGAAAAGATGCTGCTTCTAACTCTACCTATTTTTCCACACATTTCTATAACATGTGTGTTTTCTATAAACACACATTTCTATAAATGTGTGTTTTCCAACATTTCTATCACGGTGAGTTTGAAGGAGTTGGGGTGTGCAGAAGGGAGGTGGATGGTGATAGTTTTAATTCATCAAGAGTCTGCTGGACACCCACTGGGAACTGGCATGGGGTGTGGTGGGCACTCTGAGGGAAAAAACAGAGAATGACAAGATGTCTGATTGATAGGGAAAGCCTGAAGTATTTCCAAGCTCACTATGGAGAGAAGATGCCAGCTCAGGAACAGTGCAACAAAAACACAGTGGGGTGTAATGATTAGGAAAATGAAGGGACAACAGAGTTGACAAGGATCCAAGAGTATTCTCACATTGGTCTGGCCCACAGAACCTTAGCAGGTTGTACTGACCTTCAGAACAAGTGTCAAATAAGACCATGATGTTCGTTCCTATTCATATAGTTCACTCTGCTTTTTCAGTTCCTGTCTTTCTGCAGAGTGCAGTGGGGAGGCTGAGGCAGGGTTGGGAGGGCTCTGCCACTGACCACTATGGAGGCATCTGCTCATTCATGGGGATGTCCTTCTGAGTCTGCTGGGAAGGTCTACTTTGGGAAAGCCTGTTTAACATCATCTTGGCTGGAGGGTCTTTTCTCAAGGTCTAGCGTTAGTAGAGCAGAGGCACATAAGTTGCTTATCAAACAGGAAGGAAAATTACCATTTTTTTTTTAATAAACAGAGGTTAGAAGTAATCCTGGGGGTCCTTTTCAGTAGTTAACAACTGCAGGGGCAAGAGAGGCTGTAGTGGCTTCCAACACTGGGGTGCAATGGGGATATAAACCCCGGCAGTTTGTTTTTTTTTTTTTTTTTTAGCTTTTCTTTTCTTTTTTTTTAAATTATTTTATTTTTTATTTTTTGGTTTTTCATTCTTTTAATTTATTTATATTTTCAGCGTAACAGTATTCATTGTTTTTGCACAACACCCAGTGCTCCATGCAATACGTGCCCTCCCTACTACCCACCACCTGGTTCCCCCAACCTCCCACCCCGCCCCTTCAAAACCCTCAGGTTGTTTTTCAGAGTCCATAATCTCTTATGGTTTGCCTCCCCTTCCAATTTCCCTCAACTTCTTTCTCCTCTCCATCTCCCAATGTCCTCCATGTCATTTGTTATGCTCCACAAATAAGTGAAACCATATGATACTTGACTCTCTCTGCTTGACTTATTTCACTCAGCATAATCACTTCCAGTCCCATCCATGTTGCTACAAAAGTTGGGTATTCATCCTTTCTTTCTTTCTTTTTTTTTTTTTTTATAAACATATAATGCATTAATCCCCGGCAGTTTTAATGTCAATCTCTTGTGGTCTTAATTGCGAAGCCCAGGACAGGCTGCTCAGTGCTTACTGAAGATGACCTGTAAATGATAAGATTGTCCAGGCCAAATATAACTGACAAGCTGGACTTTTATAGACTGAATATTTGTTAGATATGGTGTGTCCATTTAAACTTTCAACACTCCCATTTTTCAAAAAGCATTTTCCCCTGAAAGACCCTTAAATATGTCCAAACCACCCAACTACCAAAAGGGCGGCTTGAAAGAACAGGATGTGGGCCTGCCACTCCAGTGGGACCCCCTTTAGCTTTCATAGGTGTCTTTATTTCCAGGATGCCAGGGAAGAGAACCAAGGGCTGTATTTGGATCCCTCCCTAATCAGCTTCGCCTCATGCTTCTCTCTGGCTGAGGGTCTGTGGGAGGTGAGCCCAGGATCCTCAAGGCTGTTTCAATTATGTCTCTATGTCCTTTCGATGTTTGCCCAGCAGATGTCTGTTAATAGGCAAATCCAAATCAAAACCACAATGAGATATGACCTCATACCCACTAAGATGATTAAAATAAAAAAGACAGATGGCAAAAAATATTGGCAAGGCTGTGGGGAAATTTGGATTCCCACAGGTCGCTGGTGGGAATGTAACATGGTGCAGCTTCTTTAGACAACAATCTAGAAGTTCTTCAAAAGGTTAAACATAGAATTATCATATGATCCAACAATTCCACTCCCAGGTATATACCCAAGAGAAATGAGAATATTCCCTCTTCTGTGGTGCTAGAAAAGCTATTCTGGAGCTATTATAATTGTTATACATACAAGAAATCAACATGCATTCACTCATGTAATTCAATCATTTAATAAATATTAAGTGTCTACCATGAGTCAGACACTGGGAAACAGTAGTGAACAAAATAGAAAAAAAAAGCCCTGCACTCACCTACCTTACAAGCCAGTGGGGAGAGCGTCACAGGCTGCCCACTCCATAAGTAGAATAAGTGATAATTTAAGTAGAAATGTTGAGGTCAGGGAGATAATGCAATTTCAAGTATAATCACCAGGGAAGGCCTCACTGGAAAATCATGTAATTTGAATGAAGACCTGAAGGAAATGCAGGAGAGAGTTGTACAGATATCTGCAAGATTGTTCTAAGAAAAAGAAGAAGAAGAAGAAGAAGAATGTTCTAGACAAAGGGATAGCAAGTACGTGGCTCTGAGGTGGAAGGGTGGCTGGCCCACCCATGGGGCAGCAAGACCAGTGGGACTGGTTGTGGAGTGGGTGGGTGGTGGCTTTTCCTCTGAATGAGATGGGGAGCTGTGGAGAACTGGGGACAGAGGAGGGATAGGTATGACCTGGGTTTTAAAAGGACCCCGCCGTTTATTTTGTGGGGAATAGAGTTGCTTGCTCTCAGATACTCAGGACAAGGGGGAAGCAGGAGGACCTATTCAGAAGCTGTTATAGTAATGCAGAGAGGGATGGTGCAGTCCCGGAGGAGGCAGGTGGTGACTCTAAGCATCTGCCAATGCCCTTGGAAGAAGAGATGGATGAAGTGATGTAAGGTTTTGTCGTGGAGTTAGAGGGGATGTGGGCGGGTAAAATCCAAAGAGAAGCAGCAATGGAGAGAGGAGGTCTGGGCCACAGGCCAGCTGTTGCTGTTTTCTATACACAGCAGAGGGAAAGGGCTGCTGTCCTCATCAAAGGATTGCTGCTGCCCATCTACTATGACATTGCAGAATTAATCGCTTGCTGGCTCCATTGTAAATGGTGGTGCGAAAGCAACATTAGTAAATGGAAAGGATAAAGTTGCTTTATTAGTTTGGTTTTCAAATCATGGAAAGAAAAACACTATATCGGTTCAGCGAGTAAACACACCCAGGTGCTTCTGAATCAGGAGGCAGAAAACCATTTGTGTTTACTTTTGAAGCTGGTTTTCTGGATGGGCCAAGAATAGAACACCATCGTTTCCTTCCATTGTGTGAGGACACATTCAGATTCCTTTTCTGTCTTACATGTTCACTTCCTTTCTCCTCCTCTTTATTTGATTGTTATAATTACCTGTTTGGGGTGGTTCAGTAGCATTCTGTGGAAAATAAAATAAAAAATATCTCTGAGAAAATATAAAATGGACAGGTCTGGAAGAAGCTCCTTGTCTAAGAATGTGTAATTAAGAAGACAAATTTACTGTAGGAAAGGTGCTCCTTGACTGGACTTAAAATATATTTTGAATGTTCAAACTTTGATTTTATTGCAGGTTTTCAGGGACTCAATTATTACTTCAAATCCTGGAGACTTATTGCCGGTGTCGAGAATGCAGCACTGGTAACACAGATGAATCCCAATGTGAAGGGTTATGGCCTAGGGCTTCTGTTGGCTGGCAGGGTGGTAAGAGAGGGGAGATAAAACATAGGTTCTGGGGCAGGATGATTTGCTGATGGAACGGATGCGGCTGGGCTATTACGCTACTGTGAGGCAGTTACCCTGAGACAGGCAGGGAGCACATCATCATGAGTAATCTCATGGCCCACTTCTAGGGTAAGGTAATATGCTAAGTGCTCTGCAACAGGCAGGGAGACCGGATTCCATCCTTGCCTCAGAGCAGTTGCAATGCGAGTGCAGGATTCATCCTAGGAACTCGGGGAAAGGTAAATGAGTTCAAGACTTCAATTCAATGTTCTGGAGAACACTAGACATATTGCAAGAATGTAAACTACTAATCGCCATAGGAATTCAAATATATGACTCAGGGCTGCACTAGCATTGAGGCAAGGCTGAACGGGGAGGCAGATGGGATTCAGGAGGAGGGCGGGAGGCTGTGCTTTCTGAGGCAGGATATAGATGTGGAGAGAGATGAGGCTGAACAAAGCAGACAATTCCCTTTTAAAATGCAGAAGGGAAACTTCTTTGTCATCATTTGACTGATCATAAGATTGAGCTCAACAATTTCGTTCCAGATCATAAACCAATTGCCCTCTTGTGAAAGATTAACTGCTAGAAGGACCTACTGGCTTTTCTCCAATGATGGGACAATAAACAATGCACATGACAGATTGCTTGGAAAATAAGTCATAATAATGAGGGTTAAACCCAGGTATTAAACCTTGTGCAAGGAAAATCAAGAGGAGGGGAAACCGCTGTTAATTATGGTGAGAAAGCTGGATTATAAAATGGTCAGAGGGGGTTTTCTACAGATGTTTGAATCGAATACATTAGGAGACTGTCAAAGAGGTCCATTAACTGGCAAATGTGTTCTGGCTACAGTGGGAATTAATTACCTGCTCTTCCTTCAAAGGAGGTAAATGAGATGGCATACAGTATTTTTAGTAATTGAGACTGTTTCTTTGATTGAGACTGTATTTTATTTTTCCTGGGGAAAGTTGCATAGCCCACCTTCAGGTATTAGAAATGATTCTCTTTAAAGCCCAGAAGTGAGGAGCTTGTGTCTTAGAGCCAGGCTCCCTCTGCTCTCATCCCTGCTTCTCGCTTTACTCCCCTTTCATCTCTTGGTGCCTCGGTTTCTTTATCTGTAAGATGGGATGATGGTGATGGTGGTGTCCACTTCACAGGGTTGCTGGAGCATGATCATTAGCATTGGTGCAGCAGCTTGCCAGTACTCTGTAGTATCGGCTGTGAGCCCAGTGGTCTGCTTTTCTACCCATTTCCAATGTTTTATAGCTAGCCTGTGTGTTTCCTGTTTGTTATAGATTTCCTTATGCTTTACACAAGTTATAGGGTTTCCAGTCTTCCTGGGAGGAGGAGTTACTTTTCATGGATAGCAGCCCAGTCAGTGGCTGTAGGAGAGTTAGAAAACCCAGACAAATCCCCACAATGTCCTTAGATGCTGGAGCTATGCCATGGGTTTATCCACTCATGTCTCCTGCAGCCCTTAGAGAGTATTGGCTCCATGAGTGAGTCTATGGAGGAAAAGACCATTTCATTCTACATCTCACCTGAAATCCTTGATCGAAGTACTTTGTGAAATTCATTCAGTAACATTTACTTGGTCTTCTGTATGCTGGACACTTAACCATCTGGTATTCAGTCTAATATCAGTAAACTTCGTTATCATCAGTCCTATGTAGACACACTCAGCCTCACTGGGTGGCCTACAGAAATGTTCCTAAGCATTTGGGAGGTCATGAAAGGACTCCAGGTGTAATAGGAGTATAGGAAGAGTGCCAGTGTTATGCATGCACTGACTTTGGAAGCTCCAGGGGTATGGCTTGGATACATGAGGAAGAAGAGGCAGCACTAAAAAGGATTCTCATGATTCAAATGTCTCTCTTTGTGGTTTGGTCTCATTTTGGGAGCAGGGATTCCCAGGTTAACTGCAAATAGCATGATTGAGAAACTATCATTTATTCCAGTCTTGTTTCACTCCTCTTGTCCACAGGCACTATTCTGGTGTTCCTCTTCTGTCCAAAGGATGTCCTTGCCTCAGACTGTTCAGCACAGAACTGGTTGTTTCTTCTTTCATGGCTTTTAAAATAATTATGGGGAGTTTTCAGACTTTGTATCTCACATGCTAGAAGGCTGATATTTCTTTTTCTTTCCTTTTTTTAGAGGGGGGAGGGGCAGAAGGAGAGAGAGAAAGAGAATCTTTTTTAAAAAAGATATTTTATTTTTATTTATTTAACAGACAGAGATCAGAAATGGGCAGAGAGGCAGGTGGGGTGGGGTGGGGTGGGGAGAGCTGGTTCCTTGCTGAGCAGAGAGCCTGATGCAGGTATTGATCCCAGTACCCTGAGATCATGACCTGAGCTGAAGGCAGAGGCTTAACCCACTGAGCCACCCAGGCGCCCAAGAAAGAGAATCTCACGCAGACTCCATGTCCATTGTGGAGCTTGACCCAGGGCTTGACCTCACAACCCTGAGATCATAACTTTAGCCTAAATCAAGAGTCAGACGCTCAACCAACAGAGCCACCCAGGCACCCCTAGAAACTCAACATTTTTTTTTTTTAACAATCATCTTCTACTAATCATCTCCCCTTTAAAACATTCTGCCAGATGCTGGATAGTAGATCAACCTTAGTAATATATCAGTCAGGATAGGCTAGGCAAGGAGGCAGTAACAAATAACCTAAAGATCTCAGGCACAGAAACAACAGAGTTTATTACTACCCCCACTACATGCCCACTGCATTTCAGCTGGGGTCTCTGTGCACACTGTTTTTTTGGGATATCCCAGTTGGGAGTGCTCCAGCTCTGTGCTTCCACAATAGCTTAAGCAGGAAAAGGAACACTGGTTCTTAAAGCTTCCATCTGAAAATGACATAAAGCTTTGTAAGTCACATGACCACATGTAACTTCGAGAGGAGGCAGAAGAGTGTGATTCCTTATGTAAGCAGAAACTAGGGGGCTGGAATTACCTACTGAAGCGCAATAATGACCACTGCCAGTGGCCAAGGGGAAGGCATGCAAGATGCTTGATCTTTCTCTCACTATCCTAGCACTCCACCCTCTAACCTTGTTTGATTAATTGGTTGTGCTATTTTGGATTTTGTGCAAGGAAGGAAAGAGCTGCTTCCTTTGTTGGAAAGAGAAGTGGAAAATGACTTCTGATACTTAGTTGTATGAGACCATAAGGTATTCTGTGTAATTCTGTAAAACATCAACGTGAAAGAGAAATATGTTTTGTACACACACACATACAGTGATAAAATATACAGAACACAAAATTTGGTCTTCTAACCATTTCTCAGTGTACAGTTCAGTGGCACTAAGTACATTCACCCTTTTGTGCAGTCATCACCAACATCCATCTCCAGAACTTTCTTACCTTCCCAAACTGAAAGTCCATTCCACATTAAACACTAGCTTCTCATTTCCCCCTCAGCAGCCTCTGGCAACCATCATTCTACTTTCTGTCTCTATGAATTTGACTACTCTAGGTTTCTCGTATAAATTGTATCACACAGTATTGTCCTTTTGTATCTGGTTTATTTCACTTGGAATGATGTCCTCAAAGTGCATTCCTGATACAGCATGTGTCAGAAATTCATTCTTTTTTAAGGCTGAATAATATTCCATTGTTTGGATAGACCATATCTAGTCTTTTATCCATTTATCCTTCAATGGATGCTTGGGTTGCTTTTTCTGCTTCGATATTGTGGATAATGCCTCTGTAAACATTAGTGAATAAGTGTCTGTTCAAGCATGGTTTCAGTTCTTTTGGGAGGAAACTGAAGAAGAACTTAAACACTTCATGGGAACCAATAAGAATGAAGACACTTCAGTGCAAAACCTATGGAATACAGTAAAGGCAGTCCTAAGGCAGAAACACATGGCCACACAAGTCTCCCTCAAAAAACCCCAGAAAAAATCCAGAACTCACCAGCTCTCTTTACACCTTAAAGAACTGGAGAATCATCAACAAATTAAGCCAACCCCACACACAAGAAGGGAAATAATCAAGATTAGAGCAGAGATCAATGAGATAGAAACTAGAGATACAGTAGAACACATCAACAAAAATAGAAGCTGGTTTTTTGAAACAATCAATAAGATCGATAAACCATTGGCCAAACTAATCCAAAAGAAAAGAGAGAGGGCCTAAGTTAGTGAAATTATGAATGGAAAGGGAGAGATCATGACTAACACCAAGGAAATAGAAACAATAATCAGAAATTATTATCAACAGTTATATGTCAATAAGTTAAGCAACCTAGATGAAACAGATGCATTCCTGGAAACATAAACTTCCAAAACTGAATCAAGAAGAAATTGACAACGTGAATAGACTAATATCTAGTAACAAGGTTGAGGCAGTGATCAAAAAACCTCCCCCAAAACAAGGTCCCAGGACCTAGAATTCTCCCTGGAGAATTCTACCACATATTCCAAGAAGAAATAATACCTATTTTCCTGAAGCTGTTTCAAAAAATAGAAGCAGAAGGAAAATTTCCAGACTCTTTTTATGAAGCCAGAATTACCCATATCCCCAAACCAGGCAAAGACACCACCAAAAAAGGAGAATTTCAGACCAATAACCCTGATGAATATGGATGCTAAGATTCTCAACAAGATCCTAGATAATAGGATCCAACAGTATATTAAAAAGATTATCCACTACAACCAGGTGGGATTTATCCATGGGATACAAGGGTGGTTCAACATTCACAAATCAATCAATGTGATAGAACAAATCAATAAGAGAAGAGAGAAGAACCACATGGTCCTCTCAATGGTTGCAGAAAAAAAAATTTGTCAAAATATAGCATTTGTTCCTGATTAAAATGCTCCAAAATATAGGGATAGAGGGAACATTCCTCAACTTCATAAAATCTATCTACAAAAAACCCACAATGAATATCATCCTCAATGGGGAAAAGCTGACAGCCTTCCCTTTGAGATCGGGAACACGACAAGGATGCCCACTCTCACCACTCTTGTTCAACATAGTACTGAACATCCTAGCAACCACAATCAGACAACAAAGAGAAAGAAAATGTATTCAAATTGGCAAAGAAGAAGTCAAACTCTCTCTCTTCACAGATGACATAGATACTTTGTATGGAAAACCCAAAAGATTCCTCCCCCAAACTACTAGAACTCATATAGTAATTTAGTAATGTGGCAGGATACAAAATCAATGTACAGAAATCAGTTCTTTTCTTATACACTAATAATGAAAACTTAGAAAGTGAAATTAGAGAATTGATTCCATTTACTATAGCACCAAGAACCATGAGATACTTGGGAATAAACCTAACAAAAGAGGTAAAAGATCTGTACTCGAGGAACTACAGAACATTCATGAAAGAAATTGAAGAAGACACAAAAATATGGAAGAACATTCCATGCTCTTGGATCAGAAGAATAAACATTGTTAAAATGTCTATACTGCCCAGACCAATCCATACTTTCAATTTCATCCCAATTAAAATTCCACTGGCAGTTTTCAAAGAGCTGGAACAAACAATCCAAAATTTGTATGGAACCAGAAGAGACCCTGAATTGCTAAGGAAAAGTTGATAAAGAAAAACAAAACTGGGGGCATCATGTTGCCTGATTTCAAGCTTTACTACAAAGCTGTCATCACCAAGACACCATGGTACTGGCATAAAAACAGACACATAGATCAATGGAATGGAATAGAGAGCCCAGATATGGACCATCAACTCTATGGTCAACTAATCTTTGACAAAGTAGGAAAAAATATCCATTGGAAAAAAGACAGTCTCTTCAATAAACGGTGCTGGGAAAACTGGACAGCGAGATGTAGAAGAATGAAACTCGACCATTCTCTTACACCATACACAAAGATAAACTCGAAATGGAGAAAAGGCCTCAACATGAGGCAGGTATCTATTAAAATCCTAGAGGAGAACATAGGCAGTAACCTCTTCAACACTGTCCACAGCAACTTCTTTCAAGATATGTCTCCAAAGGCAAGGGAAACAACAGTGAAAATGAACTTTTGGGACTTCCTCAAGATCAAAATTTTCGGCAAGGCAAGGAAGACAGTCAACAAAGCGGAGGCAACCCAAGGAATGGGAGAAGATATTCACAAATGACGCTACAGACAAAGGGCTGATATCCAAGATCTATAAAGAACTCCTCAAACACAACACACAGAAAACAGATAATCACATCAAAACATGGGCAGAAGACATGAACAGCTGCTTCTCCAAAGAAGACATACAAATAGCTAACAGACACATGAAAAAATGTTCATCATCATTAGCAATCAGGGAGATTCAAATCAAAACGACATTGAGATACTACCTTATACCAGTTAGCATGGCCAAAATTAGCAAGACAGGAAACAACAAGTGTTGGAGAGGATGTGGAGAAAGGGGAACCCTCTTACACTGTTGGTGGGAATGCATGTTGGTGCAGCCACTTTGGAAAACAGTGTGGAGATTCCTCAGGAAATTAAAAACAGAGCTACACTATGACCCTGCAATTGCACTACTGGGTATTTACCCTAAAGATACAGATGTAGTAAAAAGAAGGGCCACGTGTACCCCAGTGTTCACAGCAGCAATGGCCACAATTGCCAAACTGTGGAAACAACCAAAATACCCTTCAATGGATGAATGGATAAAGAAGATGTGGTCCATATATACAATGGATTATTAGGCCTCCATCAGAAAGGATGAATTACCAAGTTTTGTATCAACATGGATGGAACTGGAAGAGATTATGCTGAGTAAAATAAGTTAAGCAGAAACAGTCAAGTATCATATGGTTTCAGTTACTTGTGGAACATAAGGAATAACATGGAGGACATGGGGAGATGGAGAGGAGAAAGGAGTTGGGGGAAATTGGAGGGGAGATGAACCACGAGAGTCTGTGGACTCTGAGAAACAAACTGAGGGTTCTGGAGGGGAGGTGGCTGGGTGATGGCTGAGCATGGTGGGTATTATGGAGGGCACGTATTGCATGGAGCACTGGGTGTGGTGCATAGACAATGAATTTTGGAACACTGAAAAGAAATAAAATAGCATAAAATGGAAAAAATTCTTTTTCCATATATCTTTTGCGGAGATATATAAAAAGATGGTAATTCTCTCTCTCTCTCTCTCTCTCTGTGTGTGTGTGTGTGTGTGTGTGTGTGTAGAACTGCAGTGACAATACTTAATCTGATGTTTCTTAAAGTTATTTTCTGTAAAGTTATGGCCCCATCCTGGTGACTCAGCGCATATGCCTAGTAAATTCCTGGTAATTTTTATAGGAAAGAACCCCTGTATCTTGGATTAACACAGTAGTTACTGTATTTGTATAACCATAGACTCTCTACCCTGTTTTTGATTGAGTTATCCACTAAGACCCTATGACATGTGATTAGCATGAGAAATATTAACGAACTGTTAAAATCTTAGCATCTTGTGGGCTGCACAGGACACAGCTAAAGGACCTAAGGAAAAACCTTAAGTGTGGAGGATAAAAATGTCACAGTATGACTGACTGGTCAGCTCACTAGCCAGCATTTTTGTTAGCTAAAAATGACTAAAATCATCCCAATTCCACCAAAACTGGGAAACATAGTTGAGTGAAAGTAATAAAATCTGGAAGGGAGGGAGCAAGGGGTAGAGGTCTGGGAGGGAGGAAAGTAGAAAGAGGGGAAGGAAAAGACATACCTCGTGAAGAAGTCCATGTACTGGGCTGGGCTGGCTGCATTCCCTTCCCAAGCTCATTCAATCTGCACAATTGGAAAGTAGAAGTTCTGTTCTTCCAGTTGAGGAGACTGGGCTCCGGATGACACACCTGATAAGCAGTGCTCCTGGGACTGGAGCTGCTCTCATGACCCTTCAGCAGAGGAGAGGCAGCGGCTCTCAGTGAACGTGGAGGGAGCACAGAGATGCCTGCAGGGGAGAGCCATGCCTGGCTTCAGCGGCTGCATGGTGGCCTGGGGCAAGGCAGCGTGCGGAGGTCATCCCCCAGCTGTAGTAGACTCTAATGTCCATCTTAGGAGGAACTTTTTCAGATCCTGGTGTATATAGAAACTGGTAGTATTTGTAGAATGCCTGGGGATGGGAGGGAGAAGGCTGCTTGAAGCTCCCAACACCCAGACCTCAGCCCAGCTTCCCTGTGGCCTGTAAAGGTCACAATCCCAGGGACTGCACCTTGTTGGGAAGCTCTGCCCTAAGTGTTTTCTATCACAACACAGAACGTGGAATTGCAGGGAAAGCTATGTGTGTTGGTGGTGGTCATTGGAAAAAGCGGGATGCCAGCTTCTGTGGCAAGGCTGAGGACTGGTTGCCACCTACCCTCATCTAAGGTGGCATCATGCTTTTACCAGTGGTCTGTGGAACAGACTGTGGGACTGAGGTGGGGGAAGAAACAGGACATTTTATTCCCTTGAGTGTGGAGAGCCAGCTGCTCCTGGTCTCTGAGATAGAAACTTTGTACTCAAGAAGGAACTTCCAGGCAACAGATGATGATGACCTTACATGGTAGGATGACAGAGCAGAGGGGGATGGAGGTGTTCCCAGTGATGGAACTCACTAGCCCATCAGAAGCTGGTAGGGTTTTTGGAACTAAAACAGAAATGGATTTTATCATAAACTATAATATCTTTATTTCCTTATAAGAATAATACATATTTATGGTATAAAACCTGAAAAATAGCCTAAAAGTAAATCAGGGGGAAAAAAAGATTGGTGGATCTCCTAAAAAAGAAAGAAAAGAAAGAAAAGATTTTATGTATTTATTTATTTGAGACATAGAGAGAGAGCACGCATGTGTGCACACACGAGAGGTGGGGTGGGTGGGGAGGGTCAGAGGCAGAGGGAGAGGGAGAGAGAGAATCTCAAGCCGACTCTACGTTGAGCATGAAGCCCAACATGGGCCTCCATCCCACAACCCTGAGAGCATGGTTGAGCCAATACCGAAGTTGGACACTTAACTGACTGAGCCACCCAGGCACCCCAAGAATGACCTTCCTGAAAATAAAATTTTGTTCAGAATACTCTGTTTTCTTAGACATCAGTGTGTGAGTGTTAAGTTAAATGATTTATAATGAAAATTGTTAAAAGTGTAAGTTTTTTATTTCCATAGACTTAGTTTTTTTATTTCAAAGACATTTTTAAAATTTGAAGTACTTTTAGATTTACAAAAAATTGCCCAGACTGCATGGAGCCTTACCTTGGAGACAGCTCACCCAGTTTTAGCCTCCCCTAATGACAGCCTCTCACGTTAGCATGGTGCATTCGTTGAACCTAAGAAATCACCACCAGAACTTTAATGTTAACTAAACTAAATAGACTTTATTGACACCTAGGTTTACTTTTAGATTCCTGTAATACCTCTCTCTGCATCCATTTTGCAGAGCACTTATGAAAGGTCTTGGGTTTTCTATCTCTCACTCTTGAATACAATTACCTGATTTAAAACACCTGCCTCAAATTTCTGGCACTCATCTGCACTGTGAAAGAATGTTTCCTATTTCCAGTATATGATTTTATATGTGATAGCCTGAGTAGGATAACTAAGCCACAACTCAACAGATCCTACTTGCCGAGATTATCATCATCTTTAGTGACCAACACCGCATTGTGAGGTTCCTAATGAAACAGAGATTTTTCATGCCTTCCAATTATTTTGTTCTTCCTCTTTCGTTATTTTGTATTATTAAAAGAAAAAGAAAGGGGAGCTGTATCAGTCAGAGTCCTAGAAGAGAGTAGATGCTCAGGTGGAGCAACTGAGGACATTTTAGTCAGCAGTTGGGTGACAAAGCTACAGGCAAGTTAAAGGACATGCTGAGGGACAGAGGGACACTTTGGTGCAACAACAGTAGGGAGTGGTTATGACCTCCAGGATTGAGGTACCAGAGAGGAGCTCTTGTCAGAATGATGGCGACACAAATGCAAATGAAGTCAACACTGACGTCTGTGTTCTGGAGCAGACTTCTAAAATAGTTTGACTGCAAGAATTTGCAGCATTCAGTCTAGTTGCTGTTGTCACATCAGCTGTGTGGAGCTCAACAGAGAGAAATCAGCACTTCTGTTAAAATAAAGGGACAAGTTTGAGAAGTTATTTATAGATCCTGGATATCAACCTTTTGTCTGTACTGTCATTTGCAAATATCTTCTCCCATTCCGTGGGTTGCCTCTTTGTTTTGTTGACTGTTTCCTTTGCTGTGCAGAAGCTTTTGATCTTGATGAAGTCCCAAAAGTTCATTTTCGCTTTTGTTTCCTTGACCTTTGGAGACATATCTTGAAAGAAGTTGCTGTGGCTGATATCGAAGAGGTTACTGCCTATGTTCTCCTCTAGGATTCTGATGGATTTCTGTCTCATGTTGAGGTCTTTTATCCATTTCGAGTTTATCTTTGTGTACGGTGTAAGAGAATGGTCGAGTTTCATTCTTCTACATATCGCTGTCCAGTTTTCCCAGCACCATTTATTGAAGAGACTGTCTTTTTTCCATTGTATATTTTTTTCTGTTTTGTCGAAGATTATTTGACCAGAGAGTTGAGGGGGGGTGGGAGGTTGAGAAACCAGGTAGTGGGTAATAGGGAGGGCGCGTACTGCATGGAGCACTGGGTGTGATGCCAAAACAATGAACACTGTTATGCTGTAAATAAACAAACAAAAAAAAGGGACAATACGTCTAGTTCAACTTTAGGGCCACAATCTCCCTAACTTTCTGGTAAATGCTGTGCCTAATGGCAGCTGTGTCAGATCGTTGTGAGTTTTCTAGACTTAGGATGGTCAACATCTTTGGTGCCGAAGGAGCTGTCGGCTTCACTGTGTGTCCATACTGTGAACACACACTGCGAACCTAGGCATCTTCTGGTCTGGATGTCTGGACTTGTCCCTTTCCTATGTTCATGTGGTCAGTGGTGGTTTCCTGCCTATGAGCATGGTAAGTGAGTATACGTCCTTACTGTTACTTCTCCATGTTTGGGTGGAGAGACTTCTTGGGTACATTCCTTGTCAGACAATTTGTATGTCAGTTGAACTTCGTTAGGGCCACCATAATTTCTGAAAAATTTCTGGTTTGATCTGCAGTGTGAGGACATGGATTTTTCAGTCATCATTCCAACGAGGAAAAGCCTGCTCAAGAGTGTGTGCAGACTAATGGCAGCTAGATCAAAGAATGAGTTCATTCTCCCTTCACTCATTCCCGTGTTCATGTTTTGATAGACACATTTTGGACCAAATAATCAATAACTGGCTGAAACTCCATTTTGTTTGTCATAATAAAAAACCTATTTGTAGAATAGCTTTATTTTAGGATTTCATTAGTAGGTTATGAATTTATGATAAAAATAGAACATTTGAAATTTTTCAAAAGGTTGAAAAAGAAGACGTTATACTAACCTTGTAGAAGAGAGAAATATAAAAGGTAGGTCATTTAAAAATAAATTAGGGAAGTTAGTTTTTATGATTAATGACTGGTAAGAGAATCAATGTCTCCACAGGGAAATTTTCTCTCCGTGTGCTGCAGTGCTTGTCTTTGACATTGTCAACCAACCCTCTGGGGACGGAAATCAATGACATCCAAAATATCATCACTAGCAACAAGAGTAACTACAAGTAACAAGCACTAGCCCATGTACCAGGCTTTGTGCTAAGTGGCGAACCGATGCACTCAGTTAATTCCCACAAGAGAGGGGCCTTATAATGAACCCATTCTTATATAGGAAACAGAGGCAAAGAAATGAAATACCTCCAAGATCACAAAGGGGAGACAAAATTTGAACCCAGTTTTCCTGACTTCATTGCCTAGTCTTAACTATAAGACTCTGCTATCCTCCAGTGATTCATATTCATGCAGAATTGGAAGAAGAGATGCTTGTGAGAATCCTGACAACCCCAAATGATCAGAACCTTGCAAAATTAGATGTCCCATGGTTAACTTCTTAACATAACTACACTCAAAGTCCCTATGCAAAATGGAAAGGGGAGATTTTCAGTACCAACATTTACAGAAATGATGAGAGGTTTTAACGATTAACATTTTTCAAGTGAGTCTACTATAAATTGGCTGCTATATATGCCAGACAGCACATGGGAAAGTGTTTTGTAAGCTATAAATCACTGCACAATGTTGTCTGTACAAATATGTTGCATTGATGATATTGATTCTACTATAAAAGCTAGAAATGGCCTATGGGAAGTGTTTTGTAAATCATAAATCACTACACAACATCACATGTGTGCAGGCGTATTTCATTTGGTCAAGCTTCACTTTACCGTGGATACTGTTTTTTTCAGATTGAAGGTTTGCGGCAACCCTGCATTGAGCCAAGTCTGTTGGTGTTATTTTTCCAAAGCATTTGCTCACTTTGTGTCTCTATGTCACATTTTGATAATTCTCACACTGTTTCAAACTTTTTCATCATTATTCTATTCATTTTGGTGATCTGTGATCATTGATGTTGGTATGGTAATTTTTTGGAGCACCACAGACCACATTCACGTAAAGTGGTGAACTTAATATTTAATGTTGTGTGTGTCCTGACTCCTCCAACTAGCCATTCCCCCATCTCCCTCCCTCTCCTTAGACCTTCTTATTCCCTGAGACACAAAAATATTGAAATTGGGCCAATTAATGACCCTACAGTGGCCACTAAGTGTTCAAGTGAAAGGAAGAATCACACATCTCTTACTTCAAATCAGCAGTTAAACATGATTAAGCTCAGTGAGGAAAGCATGTTGAAAGAAGAGATAGGCCTAAAGCTAAGTCTTTTTGCATCCATAGATTCAAGACAAGTTGTGAATACAAAGGAGAAATTCTTGAAGAAATGAAAAGTGCTACTTCAGTGAACACCCAAATAACAAGAAAGAAAAATAGCCCGATCGCTGATATGGAGGAAGTTTGAGTGGTCTGGATAGAAGATCAAACCAACTTCATATCCTTAAGCCAGAGTCTAATCCAGAGCAAAGCCCCAACTCTCTTCAATTTTATAAGTCTGAGTGAGGTGAGGAAGCTGCAGAAGACAAGTCTGAAGCTCGCAGATGTTGGTTCCTGAGGTTAAAGGAGAACAGCTGTGTCCAAACATCAAAGTGAGAGGTGAAGCAGCAAGCGCCTGTGTTGAAGCTGCAAAGCTAGTGATCCAGAAGATCTAGCCAAGATAGTTCATGAAGGTGGCCACACTGAACAACAGATTTCCAGTGTAGACCAAACAACCTTCCATTGGAAGAGTCACCTAGGAGTTTCATAGCTGGAGAGGAGAACTCAGTGTTTGTCTTCAAAGTCTCAAAAGATAGGCTGACTGTCTTGTTGGGGGCTAATGCAACTGGTAACATTAAATTGAAGCCATTGCATATTGACCACTCTGAAAATCCTAGGGTCCTTAAAAATTTATGCTAAATCTACTCTGCCTGAGATAAATGAAACAACAAAGCCTAGATGACAGCTCAGCTATCTGCAACATGGTTTACTGAATATTTTAAGCCCACTGTTGAGACCTATTACTCACTGGCAATGCACCAGGTCACCCAAGAACTCTGATGGAGATGGACAGTGAGATGAATGTTGTTTTCACATCTGCTAACACAACACCCCTTTTGTAGCCCATAGATCAAGGAGTAATTTCAACTTTCCAGTCTTATTATTTAAGAAATACATTTTGAGAGGCAATAGTTGTTATAGACAGTGTGCTGTGCTGAATCTGGGTGAAGCAGACTGAAAACCTTCTGGAAAGGATTCACCATTCTAGATGCCATTAAGAACATGCAAGATTCTTGGGAAGAGGTCAAATATAAATTGCTCACAGGAATTTGGAGAAAATTGATTCCCATACTCATGGATGACTTTGAGAAGGTCAAGACTTCAGTGGGGTAAGTCACTCTGGCTGTGGTGGAAACAGCAAGAGGACTAGAATCAGCAGTGGAGCCTGAAAATGGGATTGAATTGCTGCAGTTTCATGATAAAAGCTGACCGGTTGAGGAATCGCTTCTTTTGGATGAGCAAAGGAAGTGGTTTTCTGGGATGGAATCTGCTGCTGGTGAAGATGATATGAAGATTGTTGAAATGCCAACAAAGGATTTAGAATATTACATAAAATTAGTTGATAAAGCAGCTGGAGGGTTTGAGAGGATTGACTCCAGTTTTCAAAGACATTCTGTGGGTAAAATGCTATAAAACACTGTGTGCAATGAAGAAATCATTTGTGAAAGGAAGAGTCCATTGATGGGCAAACTTCACTGTGCTGTTCTAAGAAATTGCCACAGCCACCCCAGCTTTCATCAACCACCACCCTGAGCAGTCAGCAGCTGTCAGCGCTGGGGCCAGACTCTCCACCAGCAAAAAGATTAGGACTTGGCTGAGAGCTCAGATGATGGTTAGTTTTGTTTTGTTTTAGCAATAAAGTATTTTTATTTTTATTATGCATTGTTAGTCACCATACAGTACATCAATAGTTTTTTTTTAAGATTTTATTTATTTATTTGATAGATAGAGAGAAAACACAAGCAGGCAGAGAGAGAGGGGGAAGCAGGCCTCCTGCTGAGCAGGGAACCCAATGTGGGGCTCAATCCCAGGACGCTGTGATCATGACCGGACCCAAAGGCAGAGACTTAACCCACTGAGCCACCTAGCACCCCACATCAATAGTTTTTGATGTAGTGCTCCATGATTCATTGTTTGTGTATAACACCCAGTGCTCTATGCAATACTTTCCCTCCTTAATATCCATCACTGGGCTCACTCATTCCTCCCCAAAAAAACTCCTTATTTTGATTCCTGGAGTTCATGGTTCATCTCCCCCTCTGATATCACCAACTTCATTTTCCCCTTCCCTCTCCTAATGTCCTCCATGCTATTCCTTATCTTCCACAAATAGGTGAAACATATAGTAATTGTCTTTCTCTGGTTGACTTATTTCATTTAGCATAATCTCCTCCAGTTCCATCCATGTTGATGCAAATGTTGGGTATTCATCCTTTCTGATGGCTGAGTAATATTCCTTTGTATATATGTACCATACCTTCTTTATCCATTTGTCTGTTGAAGGGCATCTTGGCTCCTTCCACAGTTCGGCGACTGTGGCCATTACTGCTATGCATGCTACTGTACTTAATAGAGTACAATGTAGTGAAAATGTAACTTTTATATACACTGGGAAACAAAAAAAATTGACTGGTTTTATTGTGGCATATCCTTTATTGGAATGGCCTGGAACTGAATCTGCAGTATATCCAAGGCATTTTTGTACACTCCTGCTCCAGTGATAGATATTTTTAAAAGGAGGAAGAATTTGGAGCAATCCTCCCTGTTCTTGGCTAGAGTCCACACCATGTTTTTGGAGCATGGAGCTCACAGCTTATTTGCACAGGCTTAGAGAAAGTGGAACATATTATAGGAGAGTCTTTGGGTTAGTGAGGAAGCTAAAACCAGATCCTATGAGGAAGAATAAAAGACATACTGAGGCTGATATCTGCTTTCACACAGCTAGAGCTTCCTCAAAGAAGGAAGATCAGGCTGTTACCTGTGGCCACAGAGTTAGAGCCAGAGCTAATGGGTGCAGGATGGAGGTGGATTTTGCTCCACCAAATGGGGAATGACTAGACTGGAGTTGCCTAGTCAGAAAGTGTTGTGTGAGAGGCACAATGTTCAGCCACAAGCTGGATGAGTAGGTGGTGTAGGGTGGTTGATGGCACATAGACCTTTGAAGTCCACTCCCAAACCTGGAAACTTCGTGTCAGTGGCTATTGGGCAAACCCACCAAATTAACTAGTTTGTCTGAAGCTTTGCCAGATTCATCAGTGAAACCTCAATCCCTAATCCAAAAGACACATTCTTATATATATTTAGGCAAACTTTTGTAATGTAATCTTTTTTTTTTAAAGATTTTATTTCTTTATTTGACAGAGAGAGAGATCACAAGTAGGCAGAGAGGCAGGCAGAGAAAGAGGAGGAAGCAGGCTCCATGCGGAGCAGAGAGCCCAATGCGGGGCTCGATCCCAGGACCCTGAGATCATGACCTGAGCCAAAGGCAGCGGCTTAATCCACTGAGCCACCCAGGCGCCCCTGTAATGTAATCTTGGATAGCTTCGAGGTGTGTCCTAAATTGACAGGTGAAACCAGGTAACTGCAGGTCTTGAGTGGCCTGTGGTGATCTGCAAGTGTTTCTCTAGAATCACTTCCTTGACTATAATAGGCTGTAAAGTAACTGGACCTTACTTCCGGAGTGTTCTGAGAGGACCATACACTTTTTAGATCAACCTCTGGGGTCTGCTGATGTCAGAGTCCAGACAATCAGGAACTGCCATGAAATGTTTCCTTTTTCACTTTGGGGAAAGGTGTTGGCAGTGGCTATTTATTACTGTAATCAGAATGTTGAAGAAACAAGGGACAATTTCATTGGTTTTCCCTCTACCCCTTCAACGTTGTTTATTTCCCCTTGCCCTGAGAGGAAAAGTTAGGCCATTGCATATTTCTGGTCAATCTCAGGTATTAAAAAACCCTATAGTCACTTTTAGTCCGGTTTCAGTTCTGTATTTAGAAGGATGAGTCTCACATAAGAGTCTCCATGTCCACCCTCCATTCAAGGTACAAGATTTATGTAGGAGGTCTTTGTGAGCAGAAAACTATCAACTTGGGGGGTAAAGGGGTTGGATGGATTCTCTTGTCTATGATTCTCCTTCCTCATTTCCAAAACATTTGGCATGCCCCCCCATCCCACCCAGACCAGTAAGAGTGGGGAAAGAAGAGTGATAAAGGAGGCAGGAATAATATTCCTTACCAGGTACTGCTGGAGGCCAGTGTCATGCCCTCTGGACCTGCACAGTTTGTGGAAAGCTGGTGCCTTTCTCTAGCAAGCTTCTTTGTTCAGAGATTGCTTCCTTGTGAAGCAATTCCCTTGGTGCAGATGCAGTCCATTCCTTCTCAGGGCTCATCACTGACTCGTCCTGTAGACCCCAAGAACCCCTCAGTTCCTGTGGCTTCCCTCTATCCATGGCAAATTGCCAAGGAATCCCAATCAAACAGCATTATGATCTCCTGCAGAGGCAGATGGAACCTACCTGAAATTTGTTTTCAAATGTTCAAACTGATGATGCCACACACATATTGAGAGGGTATGGAAAGGTATATAGCTCACATAACTGAAGTTTTTGAGCAGCAGGCCAGGCCTCTTAAAGTAGGCTCCAAGTGGCTTGAGGGAGCAAGGGTAGGAGACCAGCCTGGGCTTTTAATGTGAGGGCAATAGCTCCCACCAACAAAGGAAGTCCCCAGGCTTTCTAGGAGAATGTTCACATGAGGGCACTGGGGGAAGAGGAGGATAAAGCTTGAAAGCCATAAATATTCATACAGGAAACATGGAGTCAGTTTTCCTCATTACAAATAGTCTCTGCATGTGTGCGTCCTGTGCAAATCAGTGTATGGGAGTCCCTCATGCACACATCTTTTCTCCCTTGAACTTGCTAGGCAAATCATAGTAGTATGGTGAACTGTTAATATAATTTTTATTTATTTATTTATTTATTTATTTAAGAGTTTTTTTATTTGTTTGTTTATTTATTTGGGGGGGGAGTGTGAACAGGGGTAGGGGCAGAAGGAAAGGGAGCAGACCCCCACTGAGTGTGGAACCTGACCCAGGGCTTGATCTCATGACCTGAGCCGAAATTTGGGTTGGATCCTTAATGGACTGAGCCACCCAGGCACCCTTGAAAGAAAGTCTTTTTATTAAGAGTTTACTGAAATCCAGATGAAGAGAAATTGGAAGCTGAACCTGAGTTGGTTACTTTCCAGAATGATTTAGGTCTGCGGCAATGAGGAAGCAAGAAAGGAAACCAGAGTGTGGATTCAAAATATGTTGTAGAGATATGTTTCCCACATTTTGTTAGATTTCTCACTATCCAGGACTTGATGGAGGAAAAGCTGTTGTCAATCAGTTCAAGTTTTGTGTTTATATGACGAGACATAGAAATATATATTAATACAGAAAACCATGCAGTGTGGGAAGAGCTTTGGAGAGTTGGTGGACTGTGCTATTTGTTACAGCTAATTCTGAAGACGGTAAGGAGGCTGGGACCCACAATGTGATCAGGATTGCTTGACTGAGCTGGGCGTGAGTGGTTCATTTTGCATGCCTCCGTCCTTGTCTGCCAGCTCCCTTGAAACATGTCCTCCCCAACTCCATTATTCCTACCTTCTTCTGGGCTGATTTTTACCTTTATTCTCGACACCTTCATTTGTTTTGTCTTGCAAGCTTGATTAAAGTTTAAGGAGGGCGGACATTATTGAAAACAGAGTGATTAAAAATTAGAAAACATTAGAGTGCCCCAATTCTAACACTCATCAATCACCATTACGAGTCATTTGGTTTATATTTCTATGCAGTTAGTTTAAAAAGTACCACATCCTGCACCTTAAAAAATCTATTTAGTTGAAAATCTCATACGATAATCCTTTAAATATAATTAGTAATTCCATATTTATCAACTGAACACCTACTATGTACTCAGCATGTGAGATACTGGGCACAGAACGGGGAACAGATGTACTCTGCCAGAACTTACAGTTTGGTGGAGGAGACAGTCATTCACGAAAGACCATGTGGTATGTTGTTATAGACTGTGATTATAATGTGCAAGAAGCACACAGGGTATGATGAGAGGCTGGTATAATTTGGAGGGTCAAAGAGGTTCCCTGTGAGGAAGGGACTTTGAACTGCTATCTTAGGATTGAGTGGGGCATTTAGCTGGTCAAGACAGTGGTAATCACCTACTTACCTTCATGCTTCAGGAGCTGTGTCACTGACCTTGCTGTAGTCCTAGTATAGTTAGAAAGCCCCCCTCTGTCTCCAACCCCCTTTGCTCCTCTTTATTGGGAGAGTAGCCTCGAGATCCATGAGTGTGGCTCTAAGCCTTCATCATGGTGCTGTCCAGACTCCCTGTTCATGTGCCCCTGAATCTCTGTCCTATTATACATTCTTCTCTCTTCCACATTGCTCCAATATCAGTTCCTTTATCAACAGGGGAGAGGAGAGGGATTTTCTGTTCTCATTACCACTTGCAAGAGGCCAAGACAAGCTCATTCAATAAAATATGTGGTACAATAGTAAGGCCCTTTGGTTGTAGGTGAGAAGACTATTTCTCTAACAGAGCCAGAGTCAAATTCATGGCTCACTGACCAGCTGACAATGCCATGTCAGCATAAGCTAGTAAGGGAGAGGCAGGCTTGGTTTCCCAGGCCCTCCAGGGCATGTCTGAACAGCACTTTTGGGAAAACCTGGGTCTTTCTCTTAGTGGATGTATAACTTAGACAGGTTGTTGAAACTTTGCCAATCTCAGTTTTCTCATTGTTGAAGTAGAGATGCTGACTCTGTTGTTGGTTTCTGTTGTTTCGTCTGCTAGGTGTCTCTTTCTTTGGGGAATGGTCCAATGCCATCTGGTGATGGAAGGTTGCCATTCACCAGTTCCACATCTCTGGCCCAGGCTTGATGAAATATAGTGACCCACGTTCTTAGTCATGGAGGGCAAGCATACAGCTGGGAAATCTACTTGAGTGAGGTCAATCAGAATCCTTCCCTGGGGTCTTATTTATTCTAAAGACAAGAGGCCAACCCTGTCTTTCTCCTTGCATCAAGAACTAAAGGTAGCTGCTGAAGCTATGTTTCATCTTACATAGGGGAAAGTTGGTCTGGAGTAGGAGAAAATAAACTGAAGAGAGTCAAATGTAAGTGGGAGGAGGAGAGGGGAAGGAGTACCAGGCTCACAACACTCCAGTAGAGATCGTGTCCCTTGTCATCATCCCCAAAGCCACATTTGCCTCTTGACAGCTTGTTTGGAGCTTCCAGCAGGGGAGCACAGCTACTCATATACCCTCCACCAAAGAATGGTCCTCGTCTATTAGGAAAGGTTGTCCTCTCCAACCGTGCACGCAGCCTTGGGAGGGATGCACATGGAGCAATGAGGGGAGAAGGGGTCACCCGCCTAGCCAGCCAGATCAGCTGAATCAACCCTGGCAGTCAATGGGGTGAAAAATGTCATAGCCAGATTGCCCTCATATCCTCCAAACTTCCCTCTTAATGTGTTTCTTCAAAATTCCTTTTTTTTTTGTTGGTATTAATTTTGGTTGGGTTTTTAACATTGGACACTAAAACTTAAAAAAGTCCTGGCTAAATAAAATATCACCATTATAGAGTTGTGAGCATTAAAGGAACTGTTGTATTTGTCAAGGGCTTATAGACCAGTATCTGAAGAATGGCAAGTTCTTAATAACTTACAGTTAATAGTGTTAGCGGGACTTGTCTTCTTCCTTGAACCCGGCTGATAAAGTGTCATCTATGGCATTCAACAGCATCAGCATCATTTGGGAGCCTGTTAGAAATACTAAATCCCGGTCCTTATATGTGATCAGAACCACAAGCAAGAAAAATAAAACCAGACTAATGAGAACAAAATTAAATTTCTGTGCATTAAAGGACACACTCCACAAAATGAAACACGATCTAAAGTATGGAACAAAATATCTACAAATCATATGCTAGATAATATATAAAGAACTACAACCGAACAACAAAAAGCCTCCAAACAACCCAGTTAAAAGACAGGCCAAGGATTCGAACAGATGTTTCTCCAAAGATGATATACAAATGGCAAAAAGCACATGAAAAGATGCTTAATATCACTGATGATAAAGAAAATGCAAATCAAAACCACAATGAAGTATCATCTCGCTACTCTCAAAACAAAACAAAACAACCCCCGGAGAATACTGAATTTTGAATATGACGTGTTAACATTGGAAACCTAAGACAAGGTTGGTGGGACTGTAGAATGGTGCAGCCTCTGTGGGAAAGTCTGTCAGATCTTCAAAAATTAAACAGTTACCATATGATCCAGCAATTATACTTTAAATTATACTTTAAAGTAAGTACCTAAATGAACTGAACACGGAACTCAAAGAGATGTGTGTCCATCCATGTTTATGGTAGCACCATTCACAATAAGCAAGAGACAGAAGCAACTCAATCAAGAAGCAGATCAATGAGTAGATAAACAAGATGTGGTCTGTCCATACGATGGAGCACTATTCAGTTTGAAAAGAAAGGAAGTTGTGATGTCTGCTCCAATGTGGAGGAACCTTGAGGACATGGTCCTGAGTAAAATAAGCCAGTCACAGAAGGACAAATACGGATTCCACTCAAATGAAGTATCTAGAACAGTCAAGTTATAGAGACAGAAAGTAGAGTGGTGCCTGCCAGGATGGAGGGGAGGCGGTCAGAGTGAGCAGTTGCTGTTTCATGGGTACAGACTTAGTTTTACAAGATGAAAAATTTCTGGAGATTGGTTGCACAACAGTGTGACTGTATTTAACACTTCTGAAATGTACACTTAGAAATGGTTAAGATGGTAAATTTCATATTCTGCATTTTTTACCACCCCCCAAATTCAGACAAATGGCAAAAATAAAAATTAAAAAGCATTGGCCTGGTTGACTGGAAGTTCTCTGATGGAAGGGTCGGAGGGAAAGAGATGTCACAAGCGACTGTCCTACTAATTCCAAACAGAGACTCTCAGAAGTGTGGCACGGAAGTCAGAAAGTTGTGAGATGGGACGAAGGCTTCACAAACAAGGGAAAGAGTTGGCAGTGAGAATATCACTAGCAAAGAATTTATGACTAGCAGCCTTAGTCTGTCACCTGGCTTTCATGGAGCACAGAAAAGTCTGTGCATAACTGAAGTTTGGCTTGGCTCTTCCATAGCTGTTACCAGGCTCTTTGTAGTAAAGCTACTTGGATTCCTTTTCTAACCTAATTAGGGGAAGTTTGTTTCTGGACTGAATGTAGCCCTCACAACACAGAAGGGCCTTGTTCTGGAAAAATTCATTTCTAGGCCAGTGGAGCAAAAGTTTAAACTGATTTGTAATTTGAAAACAGTCCTAGAAATGGTCTTTAAGTTGTCAGTTCTTATCATACAGATCCTATGAGAGTATCAATGATCTGAAAGTTCTCAACACCAACTTCATTCACAGCCAGTGGCCACTTGTAATGGATGGATGGAACATCCGTGGTTGAGTCAAGGAGTTTAAGAAAAGGAATTTCAGGCCTGAGACTCTTCCTTCCTTCTAGGATTCAGGTCAATGCAGTACATACACAAAGGATGCTTTCCAAATAGAGACCAAAATATTATATCAATGGTTAGACAAGTGCCAGGCACCCACTCAAATGCATGGCTTCTGGGAAACTTTGATGGGGACACAGGTTCAACCTGTGCTCAGAGTAGGGGTTTGGAGGGAGACTGTAAAATGGCTCGCCAAAAGACATCTATGTCCCAATCTCTGGATCCTGTGAATGTGACCTTAAATGGTAAAAAAGCATCCTTGCAGATGCCATTAAATTAAAGATCTTGAGACAGGCAGGTTTTCCTGGATTATTCAGGCAGGTTAGAAATGTCATCACATGCAAGCTCTATAAGAAGGAGGTACAGTGTGGTTGGACAAGTCACAGAGAAGGTGACCTGAAGACAGGCAGAAAGAGACTCTACGATGTTGGCCTTGTAACTGTGGTGATGTGGCCACAAGTCAGGGAATGCCAGCAGCCACCAGAGGGTAGAAGAAGCCAGGAACAGGCTCTCCCCTAAAGCCCCTGGGGCACAGCCCTGCTGACACTTTGATTATGGCCCAGGGATCTTGATTTTCGATATCTGGCCTCCAGAATGGAGAGATAATAATTTCAGTTGTTTTGAGTTATCCAGGTTGTGGCAATTTAGTTACCACAAACAAAAATGAACACATTTTTAGTTATTAAAACTAAATAAGACCCCTATGCCATGTGCATCCTTCTTTGGCTCTCTGGTGTATGCACCCAGATGCAGGCATTCCCAGGAGGTTAGCTTCTAGGAAACAGGACCAGGGGCGATGGGCAAACAGAAGGCTGTTGCACTGATGAGAAGGAGAAGGAAGAAATTTACATTTGAGGCCAAGTGACTAGTAACTATGAGGCTAGTAAATATGGCCCTGTGAACTTCATGTTTCAGCTCCCTCAGGGAGGAAAGATCAGGAAGGGCAGGAAGGTAACAATGTACTGAAATTGTTTCTTTCAAAATGAACCATCCTTGCCCCACCACCTTCAATGTACACATTGTGGGGGGAAAAGGAACTTGGGTCACAGACAGTGCTCCTTCTCCATCCCCACCCCCTTTGTCCTCTACCAATCCCATCTCCCTTTTCCCTCTCCACCCTCTCAACTTACTCAGCCTTCCATGCCCCATTTCAGTGCATGCTGTCATGCCATGCCCTATGCACACCAGGAAAAGGGGACCCCCTTGATTCCCCTTCTTCAATCATACCCCTATATCCAATTGGAAATTTAAGCCTTTTTAATCCTCCACTAGAAATTCTTGTGAAAGAATCTCCCTTTTCCATTATTTTGTCCTTTGATCTTTTTGATCTTTTGATCTTTCTGGCCAGGCTTATGAAAGTGAGATAGCTAGCTTGGTAACTCTGTGAAAAACCACCATGTATCCTGGGGGCACTGTCACCCCTGAGTCCTGCCTAAGGGAATGAAACAACCTTCCTCTGCCCAACTGGGACTCTCAGATGGTACCTTTATTTGCTCATGTGGAAAGTCACTGGAATGTTGTCATATGCCCTGTCCATTGCAACATCTTCCTCCAGCTAAGACCAGTAACTGTGGGAAGGAACAGCAGCTGAGGAATAGCCACCCTCTTCTGGAACATTTTCCATCCACTGGCAAATCCACCTACATCTGCCTTGATGACACTCCTGGAACCTGGTTTTTCTTGTGGCAATTGGGTCCATTGTTCTTCTGATTCTATTTCCAATGTCCTCCTCTGCCCCACAACCTACAGTAGTGCTTCCAACCATGGAAATACAGAATATACTTAATCTACCAAAGTTCTGGGCATCAAAAGAGTACTTGACAAACAAAGGTTTATTTCCTACTCATTATGCTCAGAAGTATGACTCATGGAATGGAAGGAGCACAAAACTGATTGGAAAAAAAAAATGGAAAAAATCAAATTAGGCATGAGAAAATAAAAGGGTGAAGCTTTGTAAGCTAATAAGAGAAAGAAACAGCTATGATGACGGGACTGAATTTGTAGCATAGATAGAGTGGGGGGCGACACACATAGGATGTGATCAAAAAAGGCACAAAACACAGGTAGAGATTAACATGAACATGAGCCATTAGCAAATGGAGCAAGGGGTTTTGTTTTGTGAGTGAAAGTTCCAATCAGTTCAGTCCACCAATCGATTTTATTGTTTTGTTTTGGTGTTCGCCCCCATAGAATTGACTGGTTGTCAGATTCCTCTATCTTCATTAAATTGCCTGGTTTACTTTAAAGATATAATGACCCCCTCTTAATGACAGATAGGGCAGAGGAGAAAATTATCCTGGAAACATGATAGAATTTTCACAGGTTTGGTGGCAGGAGGACTGTCATCAGCAAAACAGAGAGAAAAAGGTAACAAGGAGAATTGATCACTCTGTAAACTGATGAATCAGAGTGTTCCCTGGATGGAAAGACTCCGCATCCTGGGATTAGATCTTTCTGTGAGAGTTAGGCTACCCATTGTGTCTGATTCCACAAGAAAGAGAAAATAAAGGAACAGAGAGTAGATGGAGAAGGAAAGTCCAGGGAACCAAGTGTGTCCAGCCTGATGTCCATCTCTTGCTTCCAACAGGTGCTTCTGTCTGCAGAGACATTTTTGTCACTGAGTGCCTATGGTCTCTCCAGTGTCAACATGGGTCCCTTGGCAGCCTTATAAGGAGGCCATAGCAGGGTCACTCCAAGGCCAGGAAGGGCCAACATTTACTGAGACACTTTACATAGAGCCTGCACATCCTTACACATGAGGAAACAGAAGAGGATAGAAGTTCAGTCATTTCCCCAAGTTCTGCTAAGTGGTGATGCTGTGCTTTGAGGACATCTGATGCCAAGCCTGCCCTGCCTCATCTGAGCCATGCCATCTCATTCACAAGATAACATTTCAGACTGTGTAGCTGGATTAGGAAAACAAGCCTAACAAATAATGCAGGGTCACATTGTACTAAGATGTTCTTTGGCATGTGCTTTGAGAGAGAACTCAGGTTTGCTGACTTTTCCCTGTATCATTTTCTGTTTTAAGGCAGACATCTTGAAGGGTTTTCAGGTAGACCCTACATCTCCTTGAAAATTAACTCCACAACCTTTGTTGAGTACCTACTCAGATCAGTTTCTATGTGAAGTGTCTAGAGATAATAAAAACACATCCCTCCTATAAAATGTTCAAGGTTAAGTGAAGGGGACAGTCATAGGCAGTGAGCTCTATATAACCTGATGAATGTAGTGGTACAGGCCAAGCACCAGGGCCAAGAAAGAGTCTCCTACCTTCAATAACCATTTACGGGGTGCTTACTATGCCTCTTTGTTTCTCTCTTCTCTCTCTGTCTCTTGCATGCCCAAGCATGCTATTTCCAAGAATTAAATATGGGGGTATAGTGGATACCTGTTGTCTTTTTCTGTCCCCCCCTTTCCCATTGTTTTGGTGGTACCATTCCATTTTTCCTCTGGGGAACAGTTCTTTTTGCACTCTCTGTCCTTGTGACTCTAAGTGTGGCTTGACCCACTTCCTGGTCTGGAGACACGTGCATGTTTCACACTCCTGTCCAGAGATAGATTTGGGAATGAGCATGTGATCCAAATCAGACTAGATCAGAGTTATCCCAGGGCATTCATTGGATCCACGGAGAAAGAACACTCTCTTCTGTGGATGCGAAGCAGGTGGGGTGCACACTTGACTATGCAGGCTCCTCCAGCAGGAAGCCTCATGGAGAATGAAGCTGATGTAGGGGAAAGACAAACAAAAGGCAGAGATGAACTGGACCTGGGTGGTCATTCTGCATCTTGGGCCCAGCCCATGAGCATGTCTGGGCAGATGTGTGGACTTGCAGATATGTGATCCTCCAACCTCCAGCACAAACTTCACACCAGGTCATCAGGAAGAGCTGAGCAGTTGTTAATCACATGATACTCCCTGACTTTCATCTGCTATTGTTCTTGGTGAATAGCTTCTTTGGGAGGAAGGGTGTCTAGCAAGGTAGGATCCAGGTGTGCTTGGGTTCTTGGTCATAATTTCAATTGTGATGCTATCAAACATCTTCAATGCTCTCAGCAGAGGCCACGCAGTCATTTCCCCACTTGTATTCAGATAGGATTTAAGTTCTCTAAGAGCTTTTGTCAACAACATCAATGGTTCTTTGCAGGATCATTTCATTAGTTTTCTCGTCCATTAAACCATTAATGAACTGTGGCTACAACACCTGAAAAAGGTATGAAATGGAAACACCCAAACCTCTGTCTCCCATGATGTTTGTATACAACCAATTATTTGAAATAATCACAAAGGACTTTAAATAGAAATAAAACACCCTTTCCATTATACCTTAAAAGGTATGGTGACAGATGATAGCTACGCTTGTGGTGAACACAGCATAACATATGGAGAATTTGAATCACTAAGTTGCACACCTGAAACTAATGTGACATTGTGTCAACTCTACTCAAATTAAAAAAAAAAATTGTAAGTACAGATACCAGGGGGCCTGGGTGGCTCAGTCAGTTGAGTGTCTGAATCTTGGTTTTGGTTCAGGTCAAGATCTCAGGTTTGTGAGATGAGCCCCATGTGGAGAATCTGTGCTCAGCAGGGAGTCTGCTTGTGATTCTCTCTCCCTCTGCCCCTCACCCTGCTCATGCAGTCACTCTCTCTCTCTCTCAAATAAATAAATCTTCAGAACAATAAAGTACAGATACCATAGTCAGGCCTTTCTACTAATATAAAGTGTTAGTTGATCACCACCCAACTATTAAAATGGCTAAATAAAATCCAAACTAACAGTAACATATATGTCCAGAATGTGGAGCTACAGGAACTCTCAGTCATTGTTGGCGGTGATGCCAAATGGTACAGCCACTTTGGCAGTTGGTTTGGCACTTTGGTTTGTCACTTGTTACAAAGTTAAATATAGACCTACCATATGATCAAGTAATCAGACTCAGAGGTTGAAAACTTATGTTCACACAAAAACCACTGAATGTTGATAACAGTTCTATTCACAATTTCCCAAACTGTTAGAAACCAAAATGTCCTTCAAGATGTGGTTGGATAGCTGTGGCTCCTCTAGACAATTGAATATTGTTCAGAAAAGTATGCTGTGAAGCCACGGCATGAGGAAAACTTAAATGCATATTGCTAAGTGAAAATGCCAATTTGGAAATGTTACACAGAGAATGAGTCCAACTATATGACACTCTGGATAAGGCAAAAGTATAAAAACTATAAAAAGATCAATGACTGCTGGAGGTTTGAGGGTGAGGGGCAGGGAGGGAGGGAGGAGAGGGCTGTGTTCAGATTTTCATGGCTTTACTGAAACTGTTATGTAGGACAGTATGACCATGAACGTATGGACAACTAGAACTGTAAAACACCCAGTGTGAACCATAATATAAACTAGAAACTTTAATCAACTTTAACAAATGTACCACACTAATACACTGTATTAATTGTATTACGATTAGGGGATACTCTAAGGGAGGGTTTTATGGGAACTCTGTACTCCCTACTCAGTGTTCTATTCTGTAAATCTAAAACTATTTTACAAATGAGGAATTAACTTAAAGAATGCTATTGATATCCTTACACCACACACGAAAATAGACTCCAAATGGATGAAGGACCTCAATGTGAGAAAGGAATCCATCAAAATCCTTGAGGAGAATGCAGGCAGCAACCTCTTCGACCTCAGCTGGAGCAACATCTTCCTAGGAACAACGGCAAAGGCAAGGGAAGCAAGGGCAAAAATGAACTATTGGGATTTCATCAAGATCAAAATCTTTTGCACAGCAAGGAAACAGTTAACAAAACCAAAAGACAACTGACAGAATGGGAGAAGATATTTGCAAACGACATATCAGATAAAGGTCTAGTATCCAAAATCTATAAGGAACTTAGTAAACTCAACACCCAAAGAACAAACAATCCAATCAAGAAATGGGCAGAGGACATGGACAGACATTTCTGCAAAGAAGACATCCAGATGGCCAACAGAGACATGAAAAAGTGCTCCATGTCACTCAGCATCAGGGAAATACAAATCAAAACCACAATGAGATATCACCTCACACCAGTCAGGATGGCTAAAATGAACAAGTCAGGAAATGACAGATGCTGGCGAGGATGCGGAGAAAGGGGAACCCTCCTCCACTGTTGGTGGGAATGCAAGCTGGTGCAACCACTCTGGAAAACAGCATGGAGGTTCCTCAAAATGTTGAAAATAGAACTACCCTATGACCCAGCAATTGCACTACTGGGTATTTACCCTAAAGATACAAACATAGTGATCCGAAGGGGCACGTGTACCCGAATGTTTATAGCAGCAATGTCGACAATAGACAAGCCATGGAAAGAACCTAGATGTCCATCAACAGATGAATGGATATAGAAGATGTGGTATATATACACAATGGAATACTATGCAGCCATCAAAAGAAATGAAATCATGCCATTTGCGACGACGTGGATGGAACTAGAGCGTATCATGCTTAGTGAAATAAGTCAATCGGAGAAAGACAACTATCATATGATCTCCCTGATATGAGGACATGGAGAAGCAACATGGGGGGGTAGGGGGATAGGAGAAGAATAAATAAAACAAGATGGGATTGGGAGGGAGACAAACCATAAATGACTCTTAATCTCACAAAACAAACTGGGGGTTGCTGGGGGGAGGTGGGATTGGGAGAGGGGGAGGGGGCTATAGACATTGGGGAGGGTAAGTGCTATCATGAGTGCTGTGAAGTGTGTAAACCTGGCGATTCACAGACCTGTACCCCTGGGGATAAAAATACATTATATGTTTATTTAAAAAAAAAATTTGGAAGGGGAGGCGAACCATAAGAGACTATGGACTCTGAAAAACAACCTGAGGGTTTTGAAGGGTCAGGGGTGGGAGGTTGGGGGAACAGGTGGTGGGTAAGGGGAGGGCACGGTTTGCATGGAGCACTGGGTGTTGTGCAAAAAGAATGAATACTGTTACGCTGAAAAAATAAATAAAATGGGGAAAAAATGTTCTGAAATTAAAAAAAAAGAATGCTATTAATAATTCAATTTATTCAATAATTCAGAATGTTGATGAAAGCCTTGCATAAAATGCAAAATAATAATTTAGATGTGTGATGTAATTTGACATATTAAATTTTGTAACAAGTAATAGCAATCAGATAATAAACTATAAATAGATAGTATTTCTAAATACACATGCAGTAAAATTTACTGAGAAATATTTTTCTCACTTTCTAATCTTTTATGCAGTTCTAAACAAAAACAAAATTACAGAGAATTTGGTCAATCAAAAAATAACTTTGAATATTAAAAAGAACAAAAATGTTATAGCACAGCTAACATTTTAGTGTGAAAATCTGTATGTGCATGGAAAACAATCAATGTACACATTGATAAACACATATTTTGTATGTAAAAAATAAAATGAAACATTAGTTAAGGAAATAAGCTTATTAACTCTCCACCCCATTCATATTGCAAACAAAATATTAAACATGGTACAGAAGAACCTTAAACACCCATCTAAAAGTTCAAACCACAGATTATCCTTTGGTGCTACTAAATAAATTTTAATTATTGTAAATGTCATTTTATTTATTATGTCATTTTATTTATAATTCATTTATTTAAATGTCATTTTAAATAAAAATGACAATACCTATGGAAGTATATTTCTAGTAAGATTTTTCATCTGTGACGGCATAAATCTTCCTGCTGTAAATTACACCACGTGTTGCCTGCGGTCTTTAAGAAATCACTTCCCTGGAAATGACTCTAGATTGAATTTTTGTATTTCTATGTGAATTCCTGAGGGAGACCTATATTTCTTCAAGAATCAGAACATTCGGGGGAGGAGTCAAGATGGCGGAGAAGTAGCAGCCTGAGACTACATCAGGTAGCAGGAGATCAGCTCGATAGCTTATCTAAACATTGCAAACACCTACAAATCCAACAGGAGAGCGAAGAGAAGAAGAACAGCAACTCTAGAAACAGAAAATTAACCACTTTCTGAAAGGTAGGACTGGCGGAGAAGTGAATCTAAAACGACGGGAAGATAGACCGCGGGGGGAGGGGCCGGCTCCCGGCAAGCGGCGGAGCAACGGAGCACAAAATCAGGACTTTTAAAAGTCTATTCCAATGAGGGACATTGCTCCAGGGGCTAAACCGGGGTGAAGCCCACGCAGGGACAGCGTGGGCCCAGGCCCCGCAGGGTCACAGAAGGATCGGGGGTGTTGGAGTGTCGCAGAGCTCGCAGGTATTAGAACGGAGAAGCCGGCTGCAGAGACAGAGCCGAGGACTGAACTCTCAGCTCGGGGTTATCTTGAACTGGTCGCAGGCTGGGTGAGCTCGGAGCGCGGCTAGAGGCTGGGGATACGGGAGTGATTGGGTGCTGTCCTCTGGGGGCGCACTGAGGAGTGGGGCCCCAGGCTCTCGGCTCCTCCGGGCCGGAGAATGGGAGGCCGCCATTTTCATTCCCGTCCTCCGGAACTCTACGGAAAGCGTTCAGGGAACAGAAGCTCCCAAAAGCGAACCCGAGCCGATTACTTAGTCTGGCCGCCGGTAAGGGCGGTGCAATCCCGCCTCGGGCAAAGACACTTGAGAGTCACTACAACAGGCCCCTCCCCCAGAAGATCAACAAAATATCCAGCCAGGACGAAGTTCATCTATCAAGGAGAAAGCAGATTCAATTCCTAAGACAGCAGAGCAATTCCAGAGGAGGAGAAAGCAAAGCACGGAACTCATGGCTTTCTCCCCATGATTCTTTAGTCTTGCAGCTACGTCAATTTTTTTTTTCTTTTTTCAATTTTTTTTCTTTTTTCAATTTTTTTTTCTTTTTTCTTTTATCTTCTGCTAAATTTTTTAAAACTTTTACCCTTTTCTTTTTTAACGTTTTTTGACTAGTTCATCTAAATATATATATTTTTTTTCTTTTTTATATTTTTTAATTTGTTTTATTTTTTTAAATTTTTTTCTTTTTTTTTCTTTTTTTTTTTCAGAACCTGTTTTTTATCCCCTTTCTCCCCCCCACAATTTGGGGTCTCTTCTGATTTGGTTACAGTGCATTTTTCCAGGGTCTTTGCCACCCTTTTAGTATTTTATTTGATCCTTCATATCCTCTTAGCTGGACAAAATGGCAAGGCGGAAAAAATCACCACAAACAAAAGAACAAGAGACAGTACCGAAGGCTAGGGACCTAATCAACACAGACATGGGTACTATGTCAGATCAAGAGTTCAGAATGACGATTCTGAACATTCTAGCCGGGCTCGAAAAAGGCATGGAAGATATTAGAGAAACCCTCACTGCAGATATTAAAGCCCTTTCTGGAGAAATTAAAGAACTAAAATCTAACCAAGTTGAAATCAAAAAAGCTATTAATGAGGTACAATCAAAAATGGAGGCTCTCACTGCTAGGATCAATGAGGCAGAAGAAAGAATTAGTGATATAGAAGACCAAATGACAGAGAATAAGGAAGCCGAGCAAAAGAGGGACAAACAGCTACTGGACCATGAGGGGAGAATTCGGGAGATAAGTGACACCATAAGACGAAACAACATTAGAATAATTGGGATTCCAGAAGAAGAAGAAACAGAGAGGGGAGCAGAAGGTCTATTGGAGAGAATCATTGGAGAGAATTTCCCTAATATGGCAAAGGGAACAAGCATCAAAATCCAGGAGATGCAGAGAACCCCCCTCAAAGTCAACAAGAATAGGTCCACACCCCGTCACCTCATAGTAAAATTGACAAGTCTTAGTGACAAAGAGAAAATCCTGAAAGCAGCCCGAGAAAAGAAGTCTGTAACATACAATGGTAAAAATATTAGATTGGCGGCAGACTTATCCACAGAGACCTGGCAGGCCAGAAAGAGCTGGCATGATATATTCAGAGCACTCAACGAGAAAAACATGCAGCCAAGAATACTCTATCCAGCTAGGCTATCATTGAAAATAGAAGGAGAGATCAAAAGCTTCCAGGACAAACAAAAACTGAAAGAATTTGCAAACACCAAACCAGCTCTCCAGGAAATATTGAAAGGGGTCCTCTAAGCAAAGAGAGAGCCTAAAAGTAGTAGATCAGAAAGGTACAGAGACAATATACAGTAACAGTCACCTTACAGGCTAATAATGGCACTAAATTCATATCTCTCAATAGTTATCCTGAATGTTAATGGGCTAAATGCCCCAATCAAAAGACACAGGGTATCAGAATGGATAAAAAAACAAAACCCATCTATATGTTGCCTACAAGAAACTCATTTTAGACGCGAAGACACCTCCAGATTTAAAGTGAGGGGGTGGAAAACAATTTACCATGCTAATGCGCATCAGAAGAAAGCTGGGGTGGCAATCCTTATATCAGATCAATTAGATTTTAAGCCAAAGACTATAATAAGAGATGAGGAAGGACACTATATCCTACTCAAAGGGTCTGTCCAACAAGAAGATCTAACAATTTTAAATATCTATGCCCCTAACGTGGGAGCAGCCAACTATATCAACCAATTAATAACAAAATCAAAGAAACACATCAATAATAATACAAGAATAGTAGGGGACTTGAACACTTCCCTCACTGAAATGGACAGATCCTCCAAGCCAAAGATCAACAAGGAAATAAAGGCCTTAAATGACACACTGGACCAGATGGACATCACAGATATATTCAGAACATTTCATCCCAAAGCAACAGAATATGCATTCTTCTCTAGTGCACATGGAACCTTCTCCAGAATAGATCACATCCTGGGTCACAAATCAGGTCTCAACCGGTATCAAAAGATTAGGATTATTCCCTGCATATTTTCAGACCACAATGCTCTGAAGCTAGAACTCAATCACAAGAGGAAAGCTGGAAAGAACCCAAATACATGGAGACTAAACAGCATCCTTCTAAAGAATGAATGGGTTAACCAGGAAATTAAAGAAGAATTGAAAAAATTCATGGAAACAAATGATAATGAAAACACAACAGTTCAAAATCTGTGGGACACAGCAAAGGCAGTCCTGAGAGGAAAATATATAGCGGTACAAGCCTTTCTCAAGAAACAAGAAAGGTCTCAAGTACACAACCTAACCCTATGCGTAAAGGAGCTGGAGAAAGAACAAGGAGGAAACCCTAAACCCAGCAGGAGAAGAGAAATCATAAAGATCAGAGCAGAAATCAATGAAATAGAAACCAAAAACAATAGAAAAAATCAATGAAACTAGGAGCTGGTTCTTTGAAAGAATCAATAAGATTGATAAACCCCTGGCCAGACTCATCAAAAAGAAAAGAGAAAGGACCCAAATCAATAAAATCATGAATGAAAGAGGAGAGATCACAACTAACACCAAAGAAATACAGACAATTATAAGAACATACTATGAGCAACTCTACGCCAACAAATTGGACAATCTGGAAGAAATGGATGCATTCCTAGAGACATATAAACTACCACAACTGAACCAGGAAGAAATAGAAAACCTGAACAGGCCCATAACCAGTAAGGAGATTGAAACAGTCATCCAAAATCTCCAAACAAACAAAAGCCCAGGGCCAGACGGCTTCCCAGGGGAATTCTACCAAACATTTAAAGAAGAACTCATTCCTATTCTCCTGAAACTGTTCCAAAAAATAGAAATGGAAGGAAAACTTCCAAACTCATTTTATGAGGCCAGCATCACCTTGATCCCAAAACCAGACAAGGATCCCACCAAAAAAGAGAACTACAGACCAATATCCTTGATGAACACAGACGCAAAAATTCTCGCCAAAATACTAGCCAATAGGATTCAACAGTACATTAAAAGGATTATTCACCACGATCAAGTGGGATTTATTCCAGGGCTGCAGGGTTGGTTCAACATCCGCAAATCAATCAATGTGATAGAACACATTAATCAAAGAAAGAACAAGAACCATATGATACTCTCAATAGATGCTGAAAAAGCATTTGACAAAGTACAGCATCCCTTCCTGATCAAAACTCTTCAAAGTGTGGGGATAGAGGGCACATACCTCAATATTATCAAAGCCATCTAAGAAAAACCCACCGCAAATATCATTCTCAATGGAGAAAAACTGAAAGCTTTTCCGTTAAGGTCAGGAACACGGCAGGGATGTCCATTATCACCACTGCTATTCAACATAGTACTAGAAGTCCTAGCCTCAGCAATCAGACAACAAAAAGAAATTAAAGGCATCCAAATTGGTAAAGAAGAAGTCAAACTATCACTCTTCGCAGATGATATGATACTATATGTGGAAAACCCAAAAGACTCCACTCCAAAACTGCTAGAACTTGTACAGGAATTCAGTAAAGTGTCAGGATATAAAATCAATACACAGAAATCAGTTGAATTTCTGTACACCAACAACAAGACTGAAGAAAGAGAAATTAAGGAGTCAATCCCATTTACAATTGCACCCAAAACTATAAGATACCTAGGAATAAACCTATCCAAAGAGACTAAGAATCTATACACAGAAAATTATAAAGTACTCATGAAAGAAATTGAGGAAGACACAAAAAAATGGAAAAATGTTCCATGCTCCTGGATTGGAAGAATAAATATTGTGAAAATGTCTATGCTACCTAAAGCAATCTACACATTTAATGCAATCCCTATCAAAATACCATCCATTTTTTTCAAAGAAATGGAACAAATAATCCTAAAATTTATATGGAACCAGAAAAGACCTCGAATAGCCAAAGGAATATTGAAAAAGAAAGCCAAAGTTGGTGGCATCACAATTCCAGACTTCAAGCTCTATTACAAAGCTGTCATCATCAAGACAGCATGGTACTGGCACAAAAACAGACACATAGATCAGTGGAACAGAATAGAGAGCCCAGAAATCGACCCTCAACTCTATGGTCAACTCTTCTTTGACAAAGCAGGAAAGAATGTCCAATGGAAAAAAGACAGCCTCTTCAATAAATGGTGCTGGGAAAATTGGACAGCCACATGCAGAAAAATGAAATTGGACCACTTCCTTACACCACACACGAAAATAGACTCCAAATGGATGAAGGACCTCAATGTGAGAAAGGAATCCATCAAAATCCTTGAGGAGAATGCAGGCAGCAACCTCTTCGACCTCAGCCGCAGCAACATCTTCCTAGGAACAACGGCAAAGGCAAGGGAAGCAAGGGCGAAAATGAACTATTGGGATTTCATCAAGATCAAAAGCTTTTGCACAGCAAAGGAAACAGTTAACAAAACCAAAAGACAACTGACAGAATGGGAGAAGATATTTGCAAACGACATATCAGATAAAGGGCTAGTATCCAAAACCTATAAGGAACTTAGCAAACTCAACACCCAAAGAACAAACAATCCAATCAAGAAATGGGCAGAGGACATGAACAGACATTTCTGCAAAGAAGACATCCAGATGGGCAACAGACACATGAAAAAGTGCTCCACGTCACTCGGCATCAGGGAAATACAAATCAAAACCACAATGAGATATCACCACATACCAGTCAGAATGGCTAAAATGAACAAGTCAGGAAATGACAGATGCTGGCGAGGATGCGGAGAAAGGGGAACCCTCCTCCACTGTTGGTGGGAATGCAAGCTGGTGCAACCACTCTGGAAAACAGCATTGGAGGTTCCTCAAAATGTTGAAAATAGAACTACCCTATGACCCAGCAATTGCACTACTGGGTATTTACCCTAAAGATACAAACATAGTGATCTGAAGGGGCACGTGTACCCGAATGTTTATAGCAGCAATGTCTACAATAGCCAGACTATGGAAAGAACCTAGATGTCCATCAACAGATGAATGGATCAAGAAGATGTGGTATATATACACAATGGAATACTATGCAGCCATCAAAAGAAATGAAATCTTGCCATTTGAGATGACGTGGATGGAACTAGACCGTATCATGCTTAGTGAAATAAGTCAATCGGAGAAAGACAACTATCATATGATCTCCCTGATATGAGGACATGGAGAAGCAACATGGGGGGCTAGGGAGATAGGAGAAGAATAAATGAAACAAGATGGGATTGGGAGGGAGACAAGCCATAAATGACTCTTAATCTCACAAAACAAACTGGGGGTTGCTGGGGGGAGGTGGGATTGGGAGAGGGAGAGCGGGCTATGGACATTGGGGAGGCGAGGCGAACCATAAGAGACTATGGACTCTGAAAAACAACCTGAGGGTTTTGAAGGGTCAGGGGTGGGAGGTTGGGGCAACCTGAGGTTTTTGAAGGGTCAGGGGTGGGAGGTTGGGGGAACAGGTGGTGGGTAATGGGGAGGGCACGTTTTGCATGGAGCACTGGGTGTTGTGCAAAAAGAATGAATACTGTTACGCTGAAAAAATAAATAAAATGGAAAAAAAATGAAAAAAAAAAAAAAAAGAATGAGAACATTCCTCCGTGCAAGCTTTCTCTTCCCCAGACTCTGTGGGATATTCTGTGCCCCGTGGCAGGAATAATGCTTAACCATTAGCATCATAAATCGCTTAAAGGACAAGGTGTGGGTGATTTGAAAGATTTCTCGAGTGGAACCGAGCAAATTAGGCCTGTCCCTGTTGTTTCGTCTTTATTTATTAATGGCAATAATTCTGTCCTAATCTTTTGTACAGCATTTTATCCATTATGTGGCTTGTAAAGCTCTTCAAATGATTTTCACTGATGTCTTCCTTCTTTTCCCACACAGGGGAAAGGTGCAGAGGGCTCTAATTCCCTTAGCATGATGCCATGAGAGCAACAGATTCTATTTTTTAAGATTTTATTTATTTATTTGAGAGAGAGAAGAGAGATCACAAGTAGGCAGAGAGGCAGGCAGAGAGAGAGGGGTAAGCAGGTTCCCTGCTGAGCAGAGAGCCCAATGTGGGATTCCATCCTAGGACCCTGAGACCCTACCTGAGCCGAAGGCAAAGGCTTAACCCACCCAGCCACCCAGGCGCTCCGAGAGCAACAGATTCTTATGGTTCCTTCTGTTAAGGGGTTCTGTACAGACTCATCCTCTCCTCCCCCAAACAAGAACTTATATTTGATGACGTTAGCAATAAACAGGTCAAAGCAGACAAAAGTAATGTCATTTTATTCTTTTTTTCCTATTTTTTTCCATTTTATTTATTTTTTCAGTGTAACAGTATTCATTCTTTTTGCACAACACCCAGTGCTCCATGCAAAACGTGCCCTCCCCATTACCCACCACCTGTTCCCCCAACCTCCCACCCCTGACCCTTCAAAACCCTCAGGTTGTTTTTCAGAGTCCATAGTCTCTTATGGTTCGGCTCCCCTTCCAAATTTTTTTTTTTAATAAACATATAATGTATTTTTATCCCCAGGGGTACAGGTCTGTGAATCACCAGGTTTACACACTTCACAGCACTCACGATAGCACTTACCCTCCCCAATGTCCATAGCCCACTCCCCCTCTCCCAATCCCACCTCCCCCCAGCAACACCCAGTTTGTTTTGCGAGATTAAGAGTCATTTATGGTTTGTCTCCCTCCCAATCCTATCTTGTTTCATTTATTCTTCTCCTATCCCCCTACCCCCCCATATTGCTTCTCCATGTCCTCATATCAGGGAGATCATATGATAGTTGTCTTTCTCCGATTGACTTATTTCACTAAGCATGATACGCTCTAGTTCCATCCACGTCGTCGCAAATGGCATGATTTCATTTCTTTTGATGGCTGCATAGTATTCTATTGTGTATATATACCACATCTTCTTGATCCATTCATCTGTTGATGGACATCTAGGTTCTTTCCATAGCTTGTCTATTGTCGACATTGCTGCTATAAACATTCGGGTACACGTGCCCCTTCGGATCACTATGTTTGTATCTTTAGGGTAAATACCCAGTAGTGCAATTGCTGGGTCATAGGGTAGTTCTATTTTCAACATTTTGAGGAACCTCCATGCTGTTTTCCAGAGTTGTTGCACCAGCTTGCATTCCCACCAACAGTGGAGGAGGGTTCCCCTTTCTCCACATCCTCTCCAGCATCTGTCATTTCCTGACTTGTTAATTTTAGCCATTCTGACTGGTGTGAGGTGATATCTCATTGTGGTTTTGATTTGTATTTCCCTGATGCCGAGTGACGTGGAGCACTTTTTCATGTGTCTGTTGAGTAATGTCATTTTAAAGAGACACAAGTTTTCAGGCATTGTCATTAGTTTTCTCATCCATTAAACCATTAATTAACTGTGGCTACAACACCTGAAAAAGTATGAAATGGAAACACCCAAACCTCTGTCTCCCGTGATGTTTGTATACAACCAATTATTTGAAATCATCACAAAGGACTTTAACTGTTTAAAGTTAAAGTCTGAGCATGATTCAAGAAAGAACATGTCAGTCAGAAGAAGTGAGGCTAGTCACCCCTGTAAGTCATGAAAAGTGAGTCATAGAGGAATATGGGCACTGCTCATTTAAGCTCTGCAGCCTGGGGAGAAGTCAGTTGGGTTTCCAGTGGTCTGGTCCCAGCTTTTCAGTGGATGGATAAATGGGAAGAGAGCTGATGGACCCATTGGTAAGATGATTTCTACTAAATATGTCTCCTCCCCTCTCTGGTCCCCTGCCATGGTCACCTCACAACCTTCTGATTATGAGGTAGCTTTTCAGATATATGTTCTAACTCCAGGAAGAAACGGTTTGGCCATATACATTTTAAATTTTAATGTTTTTCTGATAGAATTTCTTACTTTTAAAACAATTTTTATTGTGGTAAATATACACATATCATGGGGAGGCTGGGTGGCTCAGTGGGTTAAAGCCTCTGTCTTCTGCTCAGGTCATGATCCCAGGGTCCTGGGATCGAGTCCCGCATCGGGCTATCTGCTCAGCAGGGAGCATGCTTCCCCCCCTCTCTCTGCCTGCCTCTCTGCCTGCTTGTCATCTCTGCCAAATAAATAAATAAAATATTAAAAAAATACACATATCATATTATTTACAATTTTAACCATTTCTAAGTATAACAGTTCAGTGGCATTAGGCAAAGTCAGTGTTGAGTTACTATCACTAACTACTATCCATTTCTAGAACTCTTTCATCAGCTCCAACAGGAACTCTGTCCCCATTAAATACTATCTTCCCATATCCTCTCCTCTTAGCCCCTCACAAGGACTACTCTCTGTTTCTCTGAATTTACCTATTCTAGATACCCTAAGAGGAAAATGCAGTATTTGTCCCTTTATATGTCTTCTTTCCTTTTTTTTTTTAAGATTTTATTATTTTTTTTAATTTTAGAGATTGAGAATGAGAGGAGAGAGGTCAGTGGGAGAAGCAGACCCCCTGCTGACGAGGGAGCCCCATGTGGGACTCCATCCCAGGACTCCAGGATCATGACCTGAGCCAAAGGCAGTTGCTTTACCAACTGAGCCACCCAAGCACCCCTGTCTTGTTTCTTTTGGCATAGTGTTTTCAAGCTTCACCCACATTATAGTGTTCATCTCAGTTTTACTCTTTTTTTTAATATTTTAAGAATTAATTATTTTTTAAAAGAATTTATGTGTTTATTTGACACAGAGAGAGAGAGCACAAGCAGGAGTGGCAGTCAGAAGGAGAGGGGGAGGCAGGCTCCCCACTGAGCAGGGAACCCCACCTGGGGCTTGAGCCCAGGACCCTGGGATCATGACCTGAGCCAAAGGCAGAGGCTTAACTGACTGAACCACTCAGGTGCCCCTAGATTAATCTTTTGTGTGAGAGAGAGAAGAGCAGAGGGAGAGAGAGAAGCAGATTCTCATCTGAGCAAGGAGCCCAATGCAGGGCTTGTTCTCAGGACCCCATGGTTATGACCTGAACCAAAGGCAGATGCATAACCAACTGAACCATCCAGCTTCCCTGGAGTTTTACTCCTTTTTAAGGGTGAAATATATTCTATTGCATGTATATTACATTTTGCTTACTCATTCATCTGTTGGTGGATATTTAGGTTTTTTTCCACCTTGTGAATAAAGCTGCTGTGAAAATGGGTGAACATGTATTTGAGTCCCTGCTTTCCATTTGTTCGGGTGTGTACTTAGAAGTGGAATTGCTGGATCACATGGTAATTCCATTTTTAACTTTTGAGAAACTGACGAAATGTCTTCCATAGTGGCTGTGCCATTTTGCGTACCTGCCGGTAATGCAGAAGGATACCAGTCTCTACACATCCTCACCAACACCTGTTCTTTCCTTTTCTTTTTTTCAAGGAGGGAGTAATAGCCATTCGAATGCATGTGAAGTGGCCTCTGATTCTGGGTTTGACTTGTATTTCATGAATGGTTGCTGACTGTGAGCATCTTTTCATGTGCTTATTGGCCATTTGTGTATTCTCTTTGGGGAAATGTCTATTCAAGCCCTTTCCCACTTTTTAAAATTGGGTCGAATGATGTAATTTCATAATGTAAACTTGTGTAAGTTCTTCTTTGGTTGTCTAATTCCTGGGCAAACTGGCCGGGAAAGACGGGTAGTCATGTTGACTCCAGAAGCTTGGCAAAGCAGTTATCTCTATTATGAATTAAAATTTCCCCATGTTTTATACTTCAGTCTTCTAAATCTGGCTAATGTGACTTTGTGCCCAGGACATGGCTTTGCTCTTGAGGTGCTGACAAATGTGTGAGGCAGAGGTTTAAACCCAGATCACTGTTTATCCCCCTAGTGATGCAAACACGCCCGTAGGTTTTGAAGAGAGAACTACTAGCGCTCCATGTTTTCTCAGTTTATCTAAAAGCTGCACAGTTTAGTAAAGTAGCCACTAGCCACATGTGGCTTTAAAACTAGCCTTTTTTTTTAAAAAAAAAAAAGATTTTATTTATTTATTTGACAGACAGAGATCACAAGTAGGCAGAGGCAGACAGAGAGAGAGGGGGGAAAGCAGGCTCCCTGCTGAGCAGAGAACCCCACGTGGGGCTCGGTCCCAGGACCCTGGGCTCATGACCTGAGCCGAAGGCAGAGGCTTTAACCCACTGAGCCACCCAGGCACCCCTAAAACTAATTTAAAGTTAAATTGAAATTAATTAAAATTAAATAAAATGAAAAAAGTCATTTCTGTCATCTCACTAGCTGCCTTTAAAGCTACTTGGTAGCCACAAGTGGCCAGTGTCTACTGTATTGAACAATACCGATATGGGATTCTACCCATCATTTAGCAAGTTTATTGCACAATGATGATTTAGAAAATATACATTTTAAAATGAACATTGGAAACAGATAAGTAAAACAATAATAATCAAAAACTGACTGAAGCAGTAAGGAAAATGTTAGAAGAGAATTGTAATAGATGCCATAACTACTAGGAAAGAGTTCACTAGTATTCTGTGTTGTAGAGTCATTTGTAAAAACGAGCTTAATGCTGGTCTCTGTGGCATAGGATTGGTGAAAGCACTGAGTGAACAGAACAGCCTAGCACATAGTCAGCATCGTACAAGCATGTGACGAGCACAGAAATGCGTGTTCAGATCTCTCGCTCAGGGGAGTGCAGTTGAATGTACTGTGCACACTGAGGCCAAGCTTCTTGTGGACCGCCTCCAGAGTGTAGCAGGGTGTTAGTGCCCAAGGTGCTTTGACTTGAGGACTCTCCAGTGGTCTGTTTTAGACCTTGTGGAACTGAGCAGCACTCCAAAATTCCTCCTTATCCAATCTGTCTTCTTTCCTTCTCTCTTTCCACAGGTGTCAAGCCTACACCATGGTCTGAAGGCCGTCCCATCTCCATCTCCTCCTACTCTCCCCCAAGACAATATTCGCATGTCTAATTTTGTCTTAGCATTGGCTATGTGGCAGACCCAAACTGAAGAAAGTGGTTGCTTCCGTGAGCATTACTTTAAAGGAGACGTATCTTCATCTTCTGCCACACGAAGCTTCCCAGCATCCTTCTTACATTAAAATGACCACATCAGCTGAGCAAGCACTGTTCTTCTATTTCTTCTGAGACCTTCACAGTGGGAAGCTCTTCTGAGCTCCCAGGTCTGAGAGCACAGGCTGGCGGCACATCTTTCTGGTGTCCTCCAGAGGTGATTGTAATTTGGACCTCTTGGAAGGGGCGTTGTCTTCTATGTTACATTCAGGTCTCTGAAACACATTCAAAATCCAGATATTGCCTAAGAATGTTGCTGTTGGGTATAGGTTATGTACTTCCAATTGCTTTATGCAAGAAGATGTTATACATGTAAACTGTCAGTTTCATGGAACAAGCTGGAGATACTGCTTTTCTCCTACTTTCAGAACCTTCCATCAGGCTTACTATCTTCTTTCCCAGCTTGGTCAAATCCCAAAATGAAACCCTTGGGAGCACTGGACCTGAGTTCCAGTTTTCAATCTGTTGCCCAGTCAGTCTCAGGCCTCTCCTCCTATTAACTTTACCTTTTTGGGTGTTCCCTTTCATCCTCTTGGACCATGTCTATCCAGATTGTCACCATTATTTACCTGCACAATACCTGGCATAAATACCAGTGTTTCAAATGACCTGAAACAACCTGCATGTTCTGCAAGGTAAAAAAACATTTGTAGCAGATCTGAAGGCCCAGTCAGTAGCCCTTGGGTCCTACCACTGTAGCAGCCTGGCTTCCAACTGCCAACATCTGCATCTTTGCCAGAGGGCTTCTCTTGTCCCTAAGCACTCTGTCTATGTGCACTGTAGGCCAGAATGCCTGAGGAGGAGCTCCTGTTTCAGTTTCTTCCCTGCAGGAACCCTGCTGGTGACCTGCTCAATGACACCTTGCTGCCTGCCTTCTCTTCCCTGTCTTACTGCTCATTCTCTTATTGGTGTTTCCTCCAATCATTTCTCAATAAACGTCTTACAGTAGAATATCAGGGTAACCCAAGCTGAGATAGTGTTCTATTAAGAGAAGATGTCCTCTGGTCAAGTAGATTTAGGAACTGCTAGCTCAACAAAAGTAAATAGGTTTTTAACTGTACAACTTCAAAACTCATCTAATCTATTAATTTACTTAGTGAACTCTAAGGATGGGAAGTAGAGAGACTATGCAAAGTTATCTGGTAATGTGTTAGTGTAGAATACAGGTCATGCATGCATGGGCATCCATGACATAGTTTAAGGACAGCTATGATGTAGTAAGTGAACCAAATGTTTAGAAGAACATGGTTTGGGGATATTTTTTGTTCCCTTTTCAAATACAATTCTATATGAAATGTATAAGACTCATTAATTTGAAAGCACACAAATACTAAAACCATTAACATATTTTCAAGGAGCAGTGGACAAGTTATTGAGCACTGGCTTACTGTGGATTGTGGATCAGCATGAAATCAAAGCACCCAGAGAATGGACCGGAAGGCAAGCCAGCCAGGACTGGCATACTTATGGAGCAGTGGATAACAGGGACTTGCTTAATTAAGTTCTATTTCCTTGGTGTTAGTCATGATCTCTCCCTTTCCATTCATAATTTCACTAACTTAGGCCCTCTCTCTTTTCTTTTGGACTAGTTTGGCCAATGGTTTATCGATCTTATTGATTGTTTCAAAAAACCAGCTTCTATTTTTGTTGATGTGTTCTACTGTATCTCTAGTTTCTATCTCATTGATCTCTGCTCTAATCTTGATTATTTCCCTTCTTGTGTGTGGGGTTGGCTTAATTTGTTGATGATTCTCCAGTTCTTTAAGGTGTAAAGAGAGCTGGTGAGTTCTGGATTTTTTCTGGGGTTTTTTGAGGGAGACTTGTGTGGCCATGTGTTTCTGCCTTAGGACTTCCTTTACTGTATTCCATAGGTCTTGGACTGAAGTGTCTTCATTCTTATTGGTTCCCATGAAGTGTTTAAGTCCTTCTTCAGTTTCCTCCCAAAAGAACTGAAACCATGCTTGAACAGACACTTATTCACTAATGTTTACAGAGGCATTATCCACAATATCCAAGCAGAAGAAGCAACCCAAGCATCCATTGAAGGATAAATGGATAAAAGACTAGATATGGTCTATCCAAACAATGGAATATTATTCAGCCTTAAAAAGGAATGAATTTCTGACACATGCTGTATCAGGAATGCACTTTGAGGACATCATTCCAAGTGAAATAAACCAGATACAAAAGGACAATACTGTGTGATACAATTTATACGAGAAACCTAGAGTAGTCAAATTCATAGAGATAGAAAGTAGAATGATGGTTGCCAGAGGCTGCTGAGGGGGAAATGAGGAGCTAGTGTTTAATGTGGAATGGACTTTCAGTTTGGGAAGGTAAGAAAGTTCTGGAGATGGATGTTGGTGATGACTGCACAAAAGGGTGAATGTACTTAGTGCCACTGAACTGTACACTGAGAAATGGTTAGAAGACCAAATTTTGTGTTCTGTATATTTTATCACTGTATGTGTGTGTGTACAAAACATATTTCTCTTTCACGTTGATGTTTTACAGAATTACACAGAATACCTTATGGTCTCATACAACTAAGTATCAGAAGTCATTTTCCACTTCTCTTTCCAACAAAGGAAGCAGCTCTTTCCTTCCTTGCACAAAATCCAAAATAGCACAACCAATTAATCAAACAAGGTTAGAGGGTGGAGTGCTTAGGATAGTGAGAGAAAGATCAAGCATCTTGCATGCCTTCCCATTGGCCACTGGCAGTGGTCATTATTGCGCTTCAGTAGGTAATTCCAGCCCCCTAGTTTCTGCTTACATGAGGAATCGCACTCTTCTGCCTCCTCTCGAAGTTACATGTGGTCATGTGACTTACAAAGCTTTATGTCATTTTCAGATGGAAGCTTTAAGAACCAGTGTTCCTTTTCCTGCTTAAGCTATTGTGGAAGCACAGAGCTGAAGCACTCCCAACTGGGATATCCCAAAAAAACAGTGTGCACAGAGACCCCAGCTGAAATGCAGTGGGCATGTAGTGGGGGTAGTAATAAACTCTGTTGTTTCAGTGCCTGAGATCTTTAGGTTATTTGTTACTGCCTCCTTACCTAGCCTATCCTGACTGATATATTACTAAGGTTGATCTACTATCCAGCATCTGGCAGAATGTTTTAAAGGGGAGATGATTAGTAGAAAATGATTGTTAAAAAAAAAAATGTTGAGTTTCTAGGGGTGCCTGGGTGGCTCTGTTGGTTGAGCGTCTGACTCTTGATTTAGGCTAAAGTTATGATCTCAGGGTTGTGAGGTCAAGCCCTGGGTCAAGCTCCACAATGGACATGGAGTCTGCGTGAGATTCTCTTTCTTGGGCGCCTGGGTGGCTCAGTGGGTTAAGCCTCTGCCTTCGGCTCAGGTCATGATCTCAGGGTACTGGGATCAATACCTGCATCAGGCTCTCTGCTCAGCAAGGAACCAGCTCTCCCCACCCCACCCCACCCCACCCCACCTGCCTCTCTGCCTATTTCTGATCTCTGTCTGTTAAATAAATAAAAATAAAATATCTTTTAAAAAAAAGATTCTCGTGCTCGCTTCGGCAGCACATATACTAAAAAAAAGATTCTCTTTCTCTCTCTCCTTCTGCCCCTCCCCCCTCTAAAAAAGGGAAAGAAAAAGAAATATCAGCCTTCTAGCATGTGAGATACAAAGTCTGAAAACTCCCCATAATTATTTTAAAAGCCATGAAAGAAGAAACAACCAGTTCTGTGCTGAACAGTCTGAGGCAAGGACATCCTTTGAACAGAAGAGGAGCACCAGAATAGTGCCTGTGGACAAGAGGAGTGAGACAAGACTGGAATAAATGATAGTTTCTCAATCATGCTATTTGCAGTTAACCTGGGAATCCCTGCTCCCAAAATGAGACCAAACCACAAAGAGAGACATTTGAATCATGAGAATCCTTTTTAGTGCTGCCTCTTCTTCCTCATGTATCCAAGCCATACCCCTGGAGCTTCCAAAGTCAGTGCATGCATAACACTGGCACTCTTCCTATACTCCTATTACACCTGGAGTCCTTTCATGACCTCCCAAATGCTTAGGAACATTTCTGTAGGCCACCCAGTGAGGCTGAGTGTGTCTACATAGGACTGATGATAACGAAGTTTACTGATCTTAGACTGAATACCAAATGGTTAAGTGTCCAGCATACAGAAGACCTAGTAAATGTTACTGAATGAATTTCACAAAGTACTTCGATCAAGGATTTCAGGTGAGATGTAGAATGAAATGGTCTTTTCCTCCATAGACTCACTCATGGAGCCAATACTCTCTAAGGGCTGCAGGAGACATGAGTGGATAAACCCATGGCATAGCTCCAGCATCTAAGGACATTGTGGGGATTTGTCTGGGTTTTCTAACTCTCCTACAGCCACTGACTGGGCTGCTATCCATGAAAAGTAACTCCTCCTCCCAGGAAGACTGGAAACCCTATAACTTGTGTAAAGCATAAGGAAATCTATAACAAACAGGAAACACACAGGCTAGCTATAAAACATTGGAAATGGGTAGAAAAGCAGACCACTGGGCTCACAGCCGATACTACAGAGTACTGGCAAGCTGCTGCACCAATGCTAATGATCATGCTCCAGCAACCCTGTGAAGTGGACACCACCATCACCATCATCCCATCTTACAGATAAAGAAACTGAGGCACCAAGAGATGAAAGGGGAGTAAAGCGAGAAGCAGGGATGAGAGCAGAGGGAGCCTGGCTCTAAGACACAAGCTCTTCACTTCTGGGCTTTAAAGAGAATCATTTCTAATACCTGAAGGTGGGCTATGCAACTTTCCCCAGGAAAAATAAAATACAGTCTCAATCAAAGAAACAGTCTCAGTTACTAAAAATACTGTATGCCATCTCATTTACTTCCTTTGAAGGAAGAGCAGGTAATTAATTCCCACTGTAGCCAGAACGCATTTGCCAGTTAATGGACCTCTTTGACAGTCTCCTAATGTATTCGATTCAAACATCTGTAGAAAACCCCCTCTGACCATTTTATAATCCAGCTTTCTCACCATAATTAACAGCGGTTTCCCCTCCTCTTGATTTTCCTTGCACAAGGTTTAATACCCGGGTTTAACCCTCATTATTATGACTTATTTTCCAAGCAATCTGTCATGTGCATTGTTTATTGTCCCATCATTGGAGAAAAGCCAGTAGGTCCTTCTAGCAGTTAATCTTTCACAAGAGGGCAATTGGTTTATGATCTGGAACGAAATTGTTGAGCTCAATCTTATGATCAGTCAAATGATGACAAAGAAGTTTCCCTTCTGCATTTTAAAAGGGAATTGTCTGCTTTGTTCAGCCTCATCTCTCTCCACATCTATATCCTGCCTCAGAAAGCACAGCCTCCCGCCCTCTTCCTGAATCCCATCTGCCTCCCTGTTCAGCCTTGCCTCAATGCTAGTGCAGCCCTGAGTCATATATTTGAATTCCTATGGCGATTAGTAGTTTACATTCTTGCAATATGTCTAGTGTTCTCCAGAACATTGAATTGAAGTCTTGAAACTCATTTACCTTTCCCCGAGTTCCTAGGATGAATCCTGCACTCACATTGCAACTGCTCTGAGGCAAGGATGGAATCCGGTCTCCCTGCCTGTTGCAGAGCACTTAGCCTACTACCTTACCCTAGAAGTGGGCCATGAGATTACTCATGATGATGTGCTCCCTGCCTGTCTCAGGGTAACTGCCTCACAGTAGCGTAATAGCGCAGCCGCATCTGTTCCATCAGCAAATCATCCTGCCCCAGAACCTATGTTTTACCTCCCCTCTATTACCACCCTGCCAGCCAACAGAAGCCCTAGGCCATAACCCGTCACATTGGGATTCATCTGTGTTACCAGTGCTGCATTCTCGACACCGGCAATAAGTCTCCAGGATTTGAAGTAATAATTGTGTCCCTGAAAACCTGCAATAAAATCAAAGTTTGAACATTCAAAATATATTTTAAGTCCAGTCAAGGAGCACCTTTCCTACAGTAAATTTGTCTTCTTAATTACACATTCTTAGACAAGGAGCTTCTTCCAGACCTGTCCATTTTATATTTTCTCAGAGATATTTTTTATTTTATTTTCCACAGAATGCAACTGAACCACCCAAAACAGGTAATTATAACAATCAAATAAAGAGGAGGAGAAAGGAAGTGAACATGTAAGACAGAAAAGGAATCTGAATGTGTCCTCACACAATGGAAGGAAACGATGGTGTTCTATTCTTGGCCCATCCAGAAAACCAGCTTCAAAAGTAAACACAAATGGTTTTCTGCCTCCTGATTCAGAAGCACCTGGGTGTGTTTACTCGCTGAACCGATATAGTGTTTTTCTTTCCATGATTTGAAAACCAAACTAATAAAGCAACTTTATCCTTTCCATTTACTAATGTCGCTTTCACACCACCATTTACAATGGAGCCAGCAAGCGATTAATTCTGCAATGTCATAGTAGATGGGCAGCAGCAATCCTTTGACGAGGACAGCAGCCCTTTCCCTCTGCTGTGTATAGAAAACAGCAACAGCTGGCCTGTGGCCCAGACCTCCTCTCTCCATTGCTGCTTCTCTTTGGATTTTACCCGCCCACATCCCCTCTAACTCCACGACAAAACCTTACATCACTTCATCCATCTCTTCTTCCAAGGGCATTGGCAGATGCTTCGAGTCACCACCTGCCTCCTCCGGGACTGCACCATCCCCCTCTGCATTACTATAACAGCTTCTGAATAGGTCCTCCTGCTTCCCCCTTGTCCTGAGTATCTGTGAGCAAGCAACTCTATTCCCCACAAAATAAACGGCGGGGTCCTTTTAAAACCCAGGTCATACCTATCCCTCCTCTGTCCCCAGTTCTCCACAGCTCCCCATCTCATTCAGAGGAAAAGCCACCACCCACCCACTCCACAACCAGTCCCACTGGTCTTGCTGCCCCATGGGTGGGCCAGCCACACCTCCACCTCAGAGCCACGTACTTGCTATCCCTTTGTCTAGAACATTCTTCTTCTTCTTCTTCTTTTTTTTTTTCTTAGAACAATCTTGCAGATATCTGTACAACTCTCTCCTGCATTTCCTTCAGGTCTTCATTCAAATTACATGATTTTCCAGTGAGGCCTTCCCTGGTGATCATACTTGAAATTGCATTATCTCCCTGACCTCAACATTTCTACTTAAATTATCACTTATTCTACTGATGGAGTGGGCAGCCTGTGACCCTCTCCCCACTGGCTTGTAAGGTAGGTGAGTGCAGGGCTTTTTTTTTCTATTTTGTTCACTACTGTTTCCCAGTGCCTGACTCATGGTAGACACTTAATATTTATTAAATGAATGAATTACATGAATGAATGCATGTTGATTTCTTGTATGTATAACAATTATAATAGTTCCAGAATAGCTTTTCTAGCACCACAGAAGAGGGAATATTCTCATTTCTCTTGGGTATATACCTGGGAGTGGAATTGTTGGATCATATGATAATTCTATGTTCAACCTTTTGAAGAACTTCTAGATTGTTGTCTAAAGAAGCTGCACCATGTTACATTCCCACCAGCGACCTGTGGGAATCCAAATTTCCCCACAGCCTTGCCAATATTTTTTGCCATCTGTCTTTTTTATTTTAATCATCTTAGTGGGTATGAGGTCATATCTCATTGTGGTTTTGATTTGGATTTACCTACGAACAGACATCTGCTGGGCAAACATCGAAAGGACATAGAGACATAATTGAAACAGCCTTGAGGATCCTGGGCTCACCTCCCACAGACCCTCAGCCAGAGGGAAGCATGAGGCGAAGCTGATTAGGGAGGGATCCAAATACAGCCCTTGGTTCTCTTCCCTGGCATCCTGGAAATAAAGACACCTATGAAAGCTAAATGGGGTCCCACTGGAGTGGCAGGCCCACATCCTGTTCTTTCAAGCCGCCCTTTTGGTAGTTGGGTGGTTTGGACATATTTAAGGGTCTTTCAGGGGAAAATGCTATTTGAAAAATGGGAGTGGTGAAAGTTTAAATGGACACACCATATCTAACAAATATTCAGTCTATAAAAGTCCAGCTTGTCAGTTATATTTGGCCTGGACAATCTTATCATTTACAGGTCATCTTCAGTAAGCACTGAGTAGCCTGTCCTGGGCTTCGCAATTAAGACCACAAGAGATTGACATTAAAACTGCCGGGGTTTAATGCATTATATGTTTATTAAAAAAAAAAAAAAAGAAAGAAAGGATGAATACCCAACTTTTGTAGCAACATGGATGGGACTGGAAGTGATTATGCTGAGTGAAATAAGTCAAGCAGAGAGAGTCAAGTATCATACGGTTTCACTTATTTGTGGAGCATAACAAATGACATGGAGGACATTGGGAGATGGAGAGGAGAAGGAAGTTGAGGGAAATTGGAAGGGGAGGCAAACCAAAAGAGACTATGGACTCTGAAAAACAACCTGAGGGTTTTGAAGGGGTGGGGTGGGAGGTTGGGGGAACGAGGTGGTGGGTAATAGGGAGGGCACGTATTGCATGGAGCACTGGGTGTTGTGCAAAAACAATGAATACTGTTACACTGAAAATATAAATAAATTAAAAGAATGAAAAACCAAAAATAAAATAAAATAATTTAAAAAAAAAGAAAAGCTAAAAAAAAAAAAAAACATACTGCCGGGGTTTATATCCCCATTGCACCCCAGTGTTGGAGGCCACTACAGCCTCTCTTGCCCCTGCAGTTGTTAACTACTGAAAAAGACCCCCAGGATTACTTCTAACCTCTGTTTATTAAAAAAAAAAAATTGGTAATTTTCCTTCCTGTTTGATAAGCAACTTATGTGCCTCCGCTCTACTAACGCTAGACCTTGAGAAAAGACCCTCCAGCCAAGATGATGTTAAACAGGCTTTCCCAGAGTAGACCTTCCCAGCAGACTCAGAAGGACATCCCCATGAATGAGCAGATGCCTCCATAATGGTCAGTGGCAGAGCCCTCCCAACCCTGCCTCAGCCTCCCCACTGTACTCTGCAGAAAGACAGGAACTGAAAAAGCAGAGTGAACTATAGGAATAGGAATGAGCATCATGGTCTTATTTGACACTTGTTCTGAAGGTCAGTACAACCTGCTAAGGTTCTGTGGGCCAGACCAATGTGAGAATACTCCTGGATCCTTGTCAACTCTGTTGTCCCTTCATTTTCCTAATCATTACACCCCACTGTGTTTTTGTTGCACTGTTCCTGAGCTGGCATCTTCTCTCCATAGTGAGCTTGGAAATTCTTCAGGCTTTCCCTATCAATCAGACATCTTGTCATTCTCTGTTTTTTCCCTCAGAGTGCCCACCACACCCCATGCCAGCTTCCCAGTGGGTGTCCAGCAGACTCTTGATGAATTAAAACTATCACCATCCACCTCCCTTCTGCACACCCCAACTCCTTCAAACTCACCGTGATAGAAATGTTGGAAAACACACATTTATAGAAATGTGTGTTTATAGAAAACACACATGTTATAGAAATGTGTGGAAAAATAGGTAGAGTTAGAAGCAGCATCTTTTCAAATGAAAAATATGAAAAAATAGAAAGGGGAGACAGTGGCTTATTCTATTTCAGATGGACCATAACCTGATTTTCACCAAGCTCTGGCCCTCAGCTAGCTTCTATATGGCTGTTTTCCAGACACATCTAAGCATCCCATTGCTTGGACAACAACACAAGATACGTGCCCATCTTCTTGCTTAAAAGACATGATCTGAAATTCACAGAAGCCACGTTCTTGGCTTAATCTCAAAAGACAACTCAGTTTGAGGCTGGCACAGGTTTTTAGCCTCCCCATTTGGGGCCTCGTTTCCTTCTCCTCATTATTTTTAAATATTTTATAAAAAGAAAAAAAAAACAGTTCTATCATCCCTTTCCAAACTCTAGCTCAGTCTCAAACAACAACAAAACAACTCAACAATGAGCAAAGACTAAACAAACATTTGTCCAAAGAAGTTATACAAATGCCAACAAGCACATGTAGAGATGCTCAATGTTATTAATCACTGGGGAAACGCAATCCAAACCACAATGAAATATCACCTCCCCCATTAGGACAGCAGCCATTACAAAACAGAAAACAACGAGTGCTGGCAAAGATGTGGGAAAACTGGAAGCCTCGTGCACCGTTGGCGGGAATGTAAAATTGTGCAGCCACTATGCCAAACAGTATGGCAAATCCTCAAAAAAAATTAAAAATAGAAATACCATGTAACCAAGCCATTCCACTTCTGGGTCTATACCTAAAAGAATTGAAAGCACTGTCTCAGATATTTGCACACCCATGTTTTTAGAAGAATTATTCACAACAGCAAAAATGTGAAAGCAATACAAGTGTCCATCAACAGATGAAAGGATAAGCAAAATGTGGTCTACACATAAATGGAATATTATTCAGCCTTTAAAGAGAAGGAAATTCTGACATCTGCTACAACATGGATAAGCCTCAAGGGCATTATGTTCGGTGAAATAAGCCAGTTCCCAAAAGACAAATACTAATGATTCCATTTATATGAGGTCCCTAGAGTGGTCAAAACCATAAAGACAGAAATTATTATAGAGGTTCCCAGAGGCCTGGGAGAGGGGAAATGGGAGAGTTAGTGATTAATAGGTATGGAGTTTTAATTTCACAAGAGGAGAAAAGTTCTGGAAATGGATGGTGAAGACAGCTGCACAACGATGTGGATGTATTCAACACTACTGAATAGTAACTGGAAAATGGTTAAGATGGTACATTTCATGTTATGTATATTTTACCACAAAAAGGAAGTCTAACTTGGTCTTCAGAGGCTGTCTCTTTCCTATTCACATTGCTATCCCTTCACCTTGTGGTCTACAGTCTGTTTGTAGACACTTGGAGTGAGCTCAAAACCTACAGTGAACTCATAAAAGCTGCTGGGGATCCTGGATGCATTTACAAATGATCCACGACAGGTAAGCACGAGGCTCCATGTGCCCATGACAGGGAGCTGGGCGCCAGCGGGTCAGACGAAGCAGCTGTCTTCATGATTCACTTTTCTCCTTCACTGTCCTTCAGATGTATTCTCCTCCTCTGGTGGAGGCTCATCCCCTTTTTTCCCAGCTTTTGTGTCTTAGAGAATTAAATTGCATTCAGGTCCTTGAATGCAAAGTCAGGTCATAAAAATTTTAGTTTCTCAGCCAGGTATACTGGGACTGAGAGCCTGTTTTAAACCTTCAGTCTGGGTCTGAGCAAGAAGCTGGTGGTGATTTCCGTGGAGCTGGCTGTGCTCCCGACCCCAGAGGCTGCAAAAGCCATTTTGTTTTACACTCAGTCAAGTCCCTCAGCAGAAAGTAAGCAGGCCCTTCACCTCGGTCATTCCTGTCCCTAAGAAGCAGTCCTGTGTCCCCAACTCCAGAGCAGGGTATGTATGCAAAGGAGCAGAAGTCAACCAGAAGGGGCAATCCACTGTAGCCTTATTTGAAGGAGTGATTTCCCCAGTGGAAGTTCATGTTATTGTAGCTGCAACTTATCACCCAGAAAATCTGTGGTCTCATCACTCGATCACATAAACTTCATCCTGCTTGTGAGTTTGACATCAGTTCATACATTGTGCAAAAAAGATTGGAGTTGTCAGGTTTTGTCCCTTCTCTGGGGAGATCTTAGAGTGAGAAGCATTTTCAAACCAGAGTTCTATCGTTTCCAAATCAGGAGTATAAGCATCATTAAGGTAGAAAAAAGTTCAGTGGTTTTAAGCTACATCCTGAGAACTGGCTCATGATGCAGGAGCATTTCTCTGAATGTACCAAGCATTCCCAAGCTGGCTTCTTGATGATCTCATAGGCCACTTGCCTCTCAGCCAGCACATTTTGGTAAGAAGATATCCTTCAACAGACAAATGGATAAAGAAGATGTGGTCCATATATACTGTGGAGTATTATGCCTCCACCAGGAAGGATGAATATCCAACTTTTGTATCAACATGGATGGGACTGGAGGAGATTATGCTGAGTGAAATAAGTATCATATGGTTTCACTTACTTGTGGAGCATAAGGAATAACATGGAGGACATGGGGAGATGGAGAGGAGAAGAGAGTTGAGGGAAATCAGAGGGGGAGACCAACTATGAGAGACCGTGCACTCTGAGAAACAAACTGAGTGTTTTGGAGGGAAGGGGAATGGGGGGTTGGGGGAACCTAGTGGTGGGTATTAAGGAGGGCATGTATTGCATGGAGCACTGGGTGTGGTGCATAAACAACGAATCTTGGAACACTGAAAAAATAAAATAATATTTAAAATTTTAAAAAAAGAATGCTTTCTCCCATCTACAAACTATATTTCTCTCTCTCTCTCTCTCTCTCTCTCTCTCAATCTGCTCTACCTGCCAGTAAATTGCCTATTGTATTCAGCTCTGATAACAACTTGTCCCTGATGTTAAGTTCTCTCCATGACACACTGAACACCTACAAGACTAAATCCAACACAACCATTAAGTCCCAGTGTGGCTTGTCCCCAGATGGGATATTTCAGGTCACAGAACTGATGCTGTCACCATATCTGAATTTGGGCTCTGTGCTCTATAAGAGGCAAAATTCAAAACTTTTGAGACAGGCACAAAAGCAATTAAATGGAGGAAGGATGGTCTTTTCACAAAGGGTGCTGAAGCAATTCAGGTTATCTGTGGCCAAAGGAAAATGAACCCCAACTAAAGCTCACACCATATGCAAAAACTAACGCAAAATAGACCACCGGCTTAAAGGAAAATACGAAATGATAAAACTTTAAGAAGTGTACAAAACCTTCATGACCTAGGGATATGCAAGGAGTTCTAGACGTGATGTCAAAAACCTAATGCATAAGAGAACAAATCAATAAATTTAACCTCATTAAAATTCAAACTTTTTACACTGTGAAAGTCCCCATTAAAATGATAACAAGACAAGCTGCAGTCTGTGAGAAAAACATTTGCAAACCACATATCTGACAAAGGACCCATGTTTAAAATTTATAAAGAACCCTCAAAACTCGGCATTAAATAGGGAAACAATCCAATCAGAAAATAGGCAAAAGACATGAAGAGACATTTCACCAAAGAGACTATGTGGATGGGAAATAAGCTGGTGACAAACATGTTCAATATCATTAGCTTTCAGAGAAATGCAAATTAGACCATAACGAGTCTGCCAGAAGAGCTAAAAGAAGGAACAGTGACAGTACCAGGTGCTGGTGAGGATACGGAGAAACTGGATCTGTCATACATTGCAGGTGAGTGTACAAAATGGTGCGACCAGTCTGGGAAATAATTTGGCAGTTTATTAAAGAATCTGAGCATAGACTTCCCCTACACCCCAGCAGTAGAAACCCTGGGCATTTATCCCAGAGAAATGAAAGTTATGTCCATACCAAAGGCTGTACCTGACTTTCCATAGCAGTTTTATTGGTTATAGCCCAAAAGTGGAAACCACCAAACTATCTCCGAATAGAGGAATGGCTAAGCAAACTCTGGTATGGCCATAGCCTGGAGCACTCCTCAGCAGTTAAAGGGAGTAAAATGTTGATGCATGTAACAACTTGGATGGATCTCAAGGCAGAATGCTGAGTGAACAAAGCCAATCTCAAAAGGCCATATTCTGTATGATTTCATTTGCATAACATTCTTGAAATGACACAATCACAGAAGTGAAGGTTAGACTAGTGTTCAGAGGGGTTAGAGATGGGGAGGAGAATGAGGCAAACAGTAAAGGGATAGCATGAGGGAAGGCTCTGTGTGGATGGACGGTTCTGTACCTTGATTGCAGTGGTGGTTACAGGAACCTACACATATGATAAGATGACAAAGAACTGCACACACATACCGATGTCCGTTTCCCAGATGGGATATTGAACAATAGTTACCTAAAATGTAAGCACTGGGGGAACCTGGATGAGCGGTACATGGAATCTCTCTTCACTGTTTTCACAACTTCCTGTGGACCTATAATTAAAAAATAAAAACTTAAAAGCAAATAAATCCAACCTTAGAATTTAGTAAATCTGGAAGCATCAAAAACCTATGGGGATGGAGATGGAGAGGAGAAGGAAGTTGAGGGAAATTGGAAGGGGAGGCGAACCATAAGAGACTATGGACTCTGAAAAACAACCTGAGGGTTTTGAAGGGGCGGGGGTGGGAGGTTGGGGGAAACCAGGTGGTGGGTAGTAGGGAGGGCACGTATTGCATGGAGCACAGGGTGTTGTGCAAAAACAATGAATACTGTTATGCTGAAAAAAATTAATTAATTAATTAAAAAAGAAAAAAAAAACTATGGGGTAAAAAAGACAAGAGCATATGAGGAATATGTCATTCAGTTAAGTGTCTCACTCTTGATTTCGGCACAGGTCATGACCTCAGGATCTTAGGATTGAGCCCCATGTTGGGTTTGTGCTCAGTGGGGAGTCTGCTTAGGAATCTCTTTCCTTCTCCCTCAGCCCTTCCTCCCACTCATGCTCCCTCTTTCTCTCAAATAAAATAAGTAAATCTTTTAAAAATGTTGAGAGAACATTTTTTCATGTGCCTGTTAACCATTTGTATGTCTTCTTTGGAGAAGTGTCTGTTCATGTCTTCTGCCCATTTTTTGACTTGATTATTTGCCTTTTGGGTGTTGAGTTTGAGAAGTTCTTAATAAATCTTGGAAACTAGACCTTTATCTGTAGTGTCACTTGCAAGTATCATCTCTCATTCTGTGGGTTGTCTTTTTGTTTTGTTGACTGTTTCCTTTGCTATGCAGAAGATTTTCATATTGATGAAGTCCCAGAAGCCCTCATTTCTGCTTTTGTTTTCCTTGAAAGAAGTTGCTGTGGCTGATGTTGAAAAGGTTACTGCCTATGATCTCCTCTAGGATTTTGATGGATTCTTGTCTCACGTTGAGGTCTTTCATCCATTTAGTTTATCTTTGTGTATGGTGTAAGAGAATGGTCGAGTTTAATTCTTCTGTATATAGCTGTCCAATTTTCCCAGTCCAATTTATTGAAGAGACTGTCTTTTTTCCATTGGATATTTTTTCCTACTTTGTCAAAGATTAGTTGACCATAAAGTTGATGGTCCATATCTGGGCTCTCTATTCCGTTCCATTGATCTGTGTGTCGTTTTTGTGCCAGTACCATGCTGTCTTGATAATCACAGCTTTGTAATATAGCTTGAAATCAGGCAATGTGATGACCCCAGCTTTATTTTTCTTTTCAACATTTCCTTCATGATTTGGGGATCTCTTCTGGTTCCAAACAAATTTTAGGATTGCTTGTTCCAGCACTTTGAAAAATGGTGTTGGTATTTTGATTGGGATGACATTGAAAGTATTGATTAGTCTGGGCAGCATAGACATTTTAACAATGTTTTTCTTCTGATCCATGAGCATGGAATGTTTTCCCATCTTTTTGTGTCTTCCTCAATTTCCTTTATAAGTATTCTGTAGTTTCCAGAATGGAGATCCTTTACCTCTTTTGTTAGGTTTATTCCAAGGTATTTTAAGGGTTTTGGTGCTATTGTAAATGGAATCAATTCCCTACTTTCTCTTTTTACAGGTACATTGTTAGTGTATAGGAAAGCAACTGATTTCTGTGCATTGATTTTTGTACCCTGCCACATTACTGAATTGCTGTATTAGTTCTAGTAATTTGGAGGTGAAGTCTTTTGGGTTTTCCACATAAAGCCTCATGTCATCCACAAAGAGAGAGAGTTTGACTTCTTTTTTGCCAATCTGAATATCTTTTATTTCTTTTTGTTGTCTGAATGCTGTTGCTAGGACTTCCAGTACCATATTGAACAATAGGGTGAGAGTGGGCTTCCTTCCTTGTTGTGTTCCTGATCTTAAGGGAAAGGCTCTCAGCTTTTCCACTTTGAAGAATGGTATTCGTTGTGGGCTTTTCATAGATGATTTTGTGAAATTGAGGACAGATCTCTCTATGCCTACACTCTGAAGAGTTTTAATCAGGAAAGGATGCTGCATTTTTTCAAATGCTTTGTCTGCATCAACTAAAAGAACTGTGTGATTCCTGTCCCTTCTCTTATTTATGTGTTCTATCACATTGATTGATTTGTGAATGTTGAACCACCTTTGTGTCCGAGGGATAAATCTCATTTGGTCATCATGGATAATCCTTTTAATGTACTGTTGGATCCTATTAACTAGGATCTTATTGAGAATTTTGGCATCCATATTCATCAGGGATATTGGTCTGTAATTCTCTTTTTTAATGGGGTCTTTGCCTGGTTTTGGGATAGATGTGACGTGGCCTCATAGAGTGAGTTTGAAAGTTTTCCTTCTGCTTCTATATTTTTTTGGAAAGAGCTTCAGGAGAATAGTTATTGTTTCTTCCTTGAATTTCTGGTAAAATTCCCCAGGGAATGCATCAGGAGCTGGACTCCTGTTTTTTGGGAGGTTTTGTTTTGTTTTTTTATCATTGTTTCAATCTCGTTACTGGTTACTGGTCTATTCAAGCTGTCAGTGTCTTCCTGTTTCAGTCTTGATAGTTTATAAGTTTCCAGGAAGGCATCCATTAGGTTGCTTAATTTATTGGCTTACTGTTGTTGATAATAATTTCTAGTAATTGTTTGTATTTCCTTGGTGTTCGTTGTGATCACTCCCCTTTCATTCATAATTTTATTAATTTGGGTCCTTCCCCTTTTCTTTTGGATAAGTCTGGTAAGTGGTTTATTGACCTTATTAATTTTTTTCAAAGAACAAGCTTCTAGTTACATTGATGTTTTCTACTGTATTTCTAGTTTCTAATTCATTGGTCTCTGCTCTAAGTTTAATTATTTCTCTTCTTATACATGGCTTAGGCTTTATCTGTTGTTCTTTCTCCAGTTGTTTAAGGTGTAAAGTTAGCCATCAGGGTAATTCAAATCCAAACCACCTTGAGATACTCCCTTACACCAGTTATAATGACAAAAATTGACAGGTAAGAAACAACAAATGTTGGAGAGGTTGTGGAGAAAGGGGAACCCTCTTACACTGTTGGTGGGAATGCAAGTTGGTGTAGCCACTTTGGAAAACAGTGTGGGGGTTCCTCAAAAAGTTAAAAATAAAGCTATCTTATGACCCAGCAATTGCACTATTGGGTATTTGCCCCAGAGATACAGATATAGTGAAAAGAAAGGCCATAGGCACCAAATGTTCATAACAGTAATGTCCACAATAGCCAAACCATGGAAGGAACTGAGATGCTCTTCAATGGATGAATGGATAAAGATGTGGTCCATATATACAATGGAATATTGCTCAGCCAGCAGAAAGGATGAATACCCACCATTTGCATTGGCATGGATGGAACTGGAAGAGATTATGCTGAGTGAGATAACTCAAGCAGAGAAAGACAATTATCATATAGTTTAACTTACTTGTGGAACATAATGAATAGCATAGAGGACATTAGAAGAAGGAAGGGGAAAACAAGGAGGGGCAATCAATGGGGGAGATGAACCATGAGAGACTATGAACTCAGAGAATCAAACTGAGGGCTTCAGAGGGGAGCGGTTGGGGATGGGTGAGCCAAGTGACGGGCATTAAGGAAGGCATATATTGCATAGAGTACTGGGTGTTATAGGCAAACAATGAATCATGGAACGCTACATTACAAATGAATGACATACTGTACGGTGACTAACATAACAATAAAAAATATTTTAAAAATGATTGGAGAAGTCAAATCAGAAAAATATTATCTCAGAAGAGTTTGAATTGTCCATAGGTCCAAACATGAACAAAATGTTAAAGGACAAGATGTATATCACAAATATCACAGATAAAATGGTGATACCTAGAATCCATGAAGTGGTTACAACGGGTGAAAAACAGACAAGACAAAAATAAGAAATGGAAACATAAATGAGTAACTAGCCTAAAATGTTTTCTACCTCACTCAAATTGAAACACCATTTTTCATCTATCAAAATAACAGTTTCTTTCTGTAATTTCTGTATTTCTTTCAATGATGATTCTGACTTTGTGACATTAAATAGACACCCTTTATACTGAGAAGATTCTCCCTTCCTGGGAGCCAAAACAAATGCATTGGCCAATAGAATAGAATGACTTCAAAAATAATTTTTTTTTTCTCCAGTGAAATTTTGTTATAAAATTATAAAGCAGAGCTCTGTAACAAAAAATACACATCTGGGTTTGCTTTAACAGCCATGTAACTCTGAGAGAATCTTAATATAAGCCACTTGAAATAACACATTCACATCTGAAAGATTTCAACAAATTTATACAATATATATTGTGCATGGACTCCTGCATAGCTTCTGGGTATGAGCTTGGATCCAGCTATTCCAGGGTACTGAGAACTAGTCAGCTCTCCCAAGTCTTAAAACAAGTCTCAAAACGATCAGAGCCAAAGCTATGGAATAATTGGAAGAATTAAGATGTTTCATGATAATTAAGACCAAGGATCCATGAGGGGCAAGGGAGGGCACTGGGAGATAAAAATCAAGTTTTCTACCTAGATTAGATAGTAACTGAAATGGGATCTTGGAATTCAGCCTTTATTTGGTTTAATAACGATGAACAACAACAAATCAGGGTGGTTTGACATCTTTTTTCCTGAATGGAAACCTTCACCAAGATCAAAAGACTTAAAGGCAAGTTCTTTCTCCAAAATGAGCAAATGATAGCAGTTCTAATTCTTACTGAGGTTACTAACCAACCTTCAGGATATTATTTTTAACTTCTGTCTAGGAGGGAATGTGGGAGGTAGGGAGAGGTAAGGCTTCAGCAGTGAAAGCAAGTTTGAAGTAGGATGAGAGCCAGCTTCTGCCCTGAAGTTATTGCTAGATCGTAACTAAGTTGCATATATATATGTATATATACACACACACCTGTTACAGTGGAATCAAGAAGCAGCTGAATCCTCTGCTAAACTGGCAGGCATTGTAAACGGTAGTAGGTACTGTCCAGCAGAAGAGTGAAAAGTCCTCATCGCAGAACTCTCTTGATTCCCCCGATTCCTATGAAGGCTGTCCCAGAATCAGATCATCTGGGACTTGGTGTAATGTCAAGGTAAGTGGCCCAGTGTGCAACTGGCAACTGCTTTATGAAATAATTTCTTTCTTCCAAAGGGGAATAGTGGTTGGTTGGGGGAGGCCTAAGTATGTCTGTACCAATAAGCAGGTCCCCTTGGAGGTTTCCCACTGTTTTCCAAAGTCCTGACTGCTTCCAGTCTGTGTGAACTTGACTGCACAGCAGGGGGAAAGGGTAGCGGGTGGTCTGCTAAGGCCCTCTGGAGCTTAGGGGTTGCATAGTTCACCCCCGGGGAACAGCAGCACGCACAGCTCTTCTGATAGCACGTGTTCTTGGCCTAGCTGCTCCAGCAAACTTGAGCCCTTTGGCTCTTCCAGTGGTAGACCCACCCTAAGACGGCTCAAGAACATGCTTCTTCCTGACCTCCCCTCAAATCAGTAGGCTAAGGAAGGAAATGGGAGCTGGGAGTCCCCGCTAACCTAGGGAATCAAGACTTGCAGCTGTCTGCCCCAGGGCTGAATCCAGTCCCATTCAGTATCTTCCAATACCCCTTAGGTGTTCAGTTTCAGTCTCCAGGAGCATCATGAGAAGTGTGGCTAGAGAAGAGCAAGGCTCTTTGCCTTAGTCTCTCTGCCTTAGTGAGACCATGTTTAAAACCTCCGCGGGAAAGAGAGGGACTTCATTCCCAGGGGAAAGTGGTTTGTGATTCCTTTGTGTTGGAGAAGTCAAAATTAAGCAGGAAGTTACTGCTTCCACCCAAAACTTTCTCTTTTCTCCTAAACTAAAATCAAGGGTGGTGTACAGGCCCTCAGAGCACCAGAGCTCGATGCCCGTGCCATCTCACACACACAGACTCAAACTTCCCTGCAGATGCTTTGCTGCCTCCCAGGGTTCAGTCAGGAGACTCCTCGCTTCCAATCCAGCACTTCAGGAAGCAACTCTAAATGACTTTGCAATTTTCCAGTAGCATTTGCGTTTCATTTCTCACCAGAGAAAAAGTTTACTGGTCCAGATTTAGTCCTAAGGAGGATCACTATTGGTCTGGTAAGCTAACATCTTTTTGGTCTGAAGAAACAAATTTTAGGCAATGTAGCAAGAGACTAGCAAAGCTGGTTAAAGCACAGAAAGCCAGAGACCAGAAATAAACCCAAATGAGCTGGGGAGGAAGAGGACCATTTCTACCAGGACCTTTGACGGCTGGAACACAGGTGGCTCAGGGATGGCCGGGATATAGGGGGAAGGGGGAAACTGTTAGGTTTACGGAGGAAGGGAGGAAAATCTGGTCCAAGTTCTGGAAAATCCTCTCTTCATCAATTACCATCATTACCCCAAGATCACTGGAACAGGGACTTGCCCATGCGATCTGTACCAGTTCCCACTGGCCTCAGGCTCTGCCAGCCAAGAGGTACGCCGCTGATGTGAGCCAGGCATGCCCAGAGGTGACCGCATCTTTGCTTGCAGATTCTCTTGTTAGTCTGCCCCTCTGCAAGCTGGTCAGTCTGGAGCCCAAACCCTTCCAGCTCTGTCCCTGTAAGGCACTAAGAAGCCGGCGCCAGCCCTCAGGATCTGAAGACCGGCGCGGCTCGGATCACGTACTGCCGACAGATGGGACACTGATTCATGCGCTTGCCGCAACTGGTGCAGGTGACCATGTGACTGCACTCCAGCAAGACACAGTCAATGGGCGAGTCCATGCAGATCCTGCACAGGTTCTCCTCCACACTGGGCGGCACTGCTCCACCGTTTTGGTCTTCAGCACCACACACCAGGTGCTGGAGCCCCTTCTGGCCCTTGTACAGCCGTGTCACCCTCTCCATCAGCTCCCACTTCTCGCAGCAGCCCTTGTAGTTGACGAAGTTGCACGCCAGGATCTCTTTCAGCTGCTGCACGGTCAGACCTTCCATGTCCTCCAGGTCGGTCAGGTCAGACAGGAAGGCCCTCCGGCCGGGGAGGAAGCTGTCCGCTGAGTCGACAGACTGGGTCTCCTCCTCAGCAGGTGCTCTGGCTGTGCTCTCCAGGTAGACAGGTTCCTCTTGGTCCTGAGACACCTGGTCATTGGCCTGCTGGCTTTCCTGAGCCTGGGCGGGGGACACAGAGGTGGCTTGTGTGGGCGAAGTGGGGAGTCTCGCGGAGGTAGGAGGTACTATCCTGGCGTGAGGCTGCGTCGGGAAGGCCTGGTGCTCAGGGAAGTCTGGGGTCAGGGTAGGGGCGCGAGTCCTGCCCTCCTGAGAGATTACAGGCTGCTGGCCAAGCACCAGGAGCGCCAGCTCCTCTTTCTCCCGGCACATTTCGGTAGAGACGTCATGGAGACTGAGATAGTCCCTGAGGTCCTTCACCTTCATCTTCATGAGCTCCTCCCGCTGAAAGGCCGTGACTCGGACTCGCTGGCAGAGGAGGCAGAGGCGGGGCCCGTTCCCCACTTGTCTCGAACAGGTCATGCAGAAATTTTTCTTGCAGTCGAGGCAGGTCTGCTTCCTGGCCATGTTTGCGAAGTGGGCCCCACAGGCCTTGCAGCTTGGTTCCGAGCCCGTTGGGGAAGGGAAGGAGCTGTACCCAGGGTTGGAGTAGGCCTGGGTCCTGGCTCCCTGCGCCGGTGGGGCCTCCTCAGGCTGTGCATCCAAGCAGAACCAGTTGCATTAGGTTGCCCACATGATAAAATCTCACATATCCCAGCGCTGCCGCCACGCCTCCTCACCTGCCCCGCCAGCCCAGGGGTCCGCACCTGGGAGGGGAGGGGCCGGATCTGGGCCGCCTCAGGCAGGGGTGCTCCGGGCTCCGCAGCAGCGGCATCTCCAGGGCTGAGGAGCACCGGGGGCGGTCGCGACATCCTCACAGGCAGCCCCAGGAAGTTGGCCCCCCCACCCATCGCCAGACGCCCGGACAGGCCGCTCCCGCCCCTCCAGCGGCTCCGCCCCAAAAATAATTTTTATACTCCTCCATCTGGAAGAAGCACAGCTTTATAATCGATGAAGAACGTTTCTTGACAGTGTGTGTGTGTGGTTGGGCTGCCTCCAGTTGTCAAGACACGTTTGTCTCATGATAAAGACAGCATGGCCTGAACCTGAACAATGTTTCCTTGGATGCTAAGGTGATTTGGGGGGTAATTACATCAGTTAAGTTCACTGTTCTGGACTTAGTTATCAAAAATCTGGAAATGTTCTTTGCCTAGAACAGAGCAGATCCTGGGCATGCTGGGGAAATGATATTCCATCCAGTGCATAAACTTTCACTTTAATGAGCCTTCCAAATTAAGTAGGAAAATTTAAACCTCAGGGCAAAAGCTCATCACTTTGCTCATCCTGAAAGGACTTTACTAAGAAATGTTCAGAGCAGTGATGGTGCTGGTTATCAAAGCAATTTTTAGTTCGTAATCTATTTGCTGGTTTCCCATTTTTACTCAGAGTACCTTGGGGACATCAATAACCCTGACATGTCAGATAAATACAAAAGCAAAAACAGGGTCCAAAGTGTTAGAATACAAAGGCATAAGGTTATGACTAAGGAATAAAACTGGTTTTAAATAGAGAAAGCGAGGGGGAAATAACAAATTTTATTTGGATGAAACAGTAGGCAGACTTTCTAAATGGGTCCCGGCAAAATGTCCTCTATTACTCCCAAGAAACTGCGAATGGGATGAGATGATCACGTCCTAACATCATGTCATATTACATGGCATGGTGGAGCTTAAACTTGGATGGTCACCCTGGATTATCCAGAGGTGACCCAGTGTAACCCCACAAGCCCTCAAAAGCAGGGCGTATTCTCCAGCTGGTAATAGAAGTTGGAAGGGCTCAATAACCATGGCTGTTTTGATGATGGAGAGGGGGAATTCCTGAGAAGGAATGCAGTCTACATGAACTAAGGGCAGTCCCCATCCAGCAACCAGCAGAAAAATGGTGACCCCCAGCCCCACAGTCCCAAAGAACTGAAGTCTGACCGCAACCTGAAGGAGCCTGAGAGCAAATTCCTGTCCAAATCCTCCAGTTAGGAGCCCAGTCCTGCCAAAACCTTGATTTTGACCTTGTGAGACTCTGAACAGAGAATCAAGCCACAGTGTGCTCAACCCTGACCTACAGAGCTGCAAGATAGTAAGTTTTAAGCTGACAAATGTGTGACCCTCCCTAGAAAACCAAGATCATGGCAACTTACAAACCGAAGGACTTACAGTTAGTTTAAGTTGCCAGGTAAAGGAGATCTTATTACTGAGCGTGGGACCATGATGTATACACCTTTTAACAGAAGCATTTGACAGTAAGTTTAAAGAGTCTTTGACCCATCAATTCAATATCCAGGAAATTAGGAAAATATTTAAATTCAAGTCTCATTAGAGAATTATTTTAAAAAGTCAAAAAAAGTTTAATTGGTGTATCTATCAGTAAGGTGTTTTTTACATTAATTATGCAATGTTTATAGTGTTGCTTCTGAAAGTGTGGTCTATGGACCAGCTTCACAATCACATGCAGAAGCTGAGGTATCAGACCCAAACTAGTGAGTTAACAAGTCTGTGTTAATAAGACCCAAAAGGTTTGTAGGCACACACAAGTTTCAGAAGCACTAATCTATAGCCTGGTATATTACTCAACAATGGCAATCTTGCTAGTTTTGGGTTTTTTTTTTTTTTTTTAACACATCATGAAGAAATCAGCTTATTTGAGAAATCATAATTTGGTTTAACAATAGAATGTCAGCTAATATAATCAGCCATATTAGTCATTTAAAAAGTACAACCATCTCAGGAGATGCAGGGAAAAAAATCAATGAAAAGGAACACCAATTCCTTTAACAAAATATTCATGGCAAATTAGGAAAAGAAGAAAGCATCTTTTTTCTGATAAGTGTGTCTATGAAACATTTAATGTCAAAACAATGAAAACTTTGTTTTGAGATCCAGGAAAAAAACAAGCATACACAATTTCTAATTAAAAATTATGGTAACAATTTCTATTCAGCAATGGGATATGATTCATTATATCAAGCAATAGAAAGATATGAAACTTTAAGGACGTTACAGTAAGAAATAAAATCCTCATTAATCACAGATGATAAAATAATACAAGTAAATATCCGATGAAGCCTACAATTTAACAGAATTAGTAATACTTAAAAATTTATTGGAAAAACATATATTTTGCATATACACTTCTATATATACTATAGATACAGAGATACATATAGTATTTATGTATACCAATGATAAAAGTTTCAAAATTCAATTTAAATAAAACATCAGTACATGTCATTTACTTCAACATGGATGTAACTAGAGGGTATTATGCTGAGTGAAACAATTAGATAAGGACAATTATATGGATTCACTCATATGTGGAATATAAGAAACAGCACAGAAGGATCAGAGGGAAGGTAGGGAAAACTAAAAGGAACGAAATGAGAGAAAGTGTGATATCACGAGATGTTTAATTATAACAAACTGAGGGCTGGTAGAGGGCATGTGGGGTTGGGGTTTGGATAAATGGCTGATGGGCATGAAGGAGGCCGTGAGCTATGATGAGCACTGGGTATCATAAGCAACTAATAATAGCTGACCTCTACATATAAATTGATGATGTCCTATATGTTGCTAATTGAATTATAATTTAAAAAATTTTTAAAACCATGGCTAACACCCCTCCTCCAGCCCAACTGCTCTGCCCTGGTTGTCTGCACAGGTTGACCTCTGACATGGAACTCTGAACAGGGTTCTGAGTGGTCAGTTGGGGCCTCAGGACGCTTGTACTCGGAGGCCTCGCTGTGGAGCCCGATGCAGCCATGGAGGGCCCTCCTTCGGCCAGCAGATCCACTTGCCAGGTGGTCCTGGAGAACATGTGGGATGCGCTGCTGCTGATGTCCAGAAGCTGGACACATAGCCCTGGGTGGCCCTGGGCGGTGCTGCTAGGGACCGTGCTGCTGCTCCTTTTCCTGTTGAGGAGACGACTCCCTCCGAGAAGTGCGAAGGCACTGGTAGAAGGGGGTCTTCCCGCCCCCAAGTCTGTGGAGCCAGCTGCCAGGAAAAGGGCCCGCGGGCCCCCCCAGGGTGCTGGCCAGTCCTCCCTCCTTACAGACCTTGTGCTTGGCAGCCATCAGTCAAACATTGAGCAGGCTGGTCCTTGGGGACCCTGCCGACGTCCTGAAGAAGGACCCGAGGAGCCAGCCCCCTCAACGTCCCCGGGTCCCTGGAGAAAACGCCGTCGGAGGAATAGCAGACAAGGATGGAGAGCAACCCGGGAGGAAAAGAGCGAAGGTCAGCAGTGACCACACTCCTGTTCCAGAGCCACCAGGACTGCTCAGCCAACAGGGTGCCAGAGGGAGGCAGAGAGGGAAGGAAGAGGAGGGGGAAGAAAGGCCAGCGATGTCGAGGGCATGCACAGAGCCAGGCCCGAAACATAGAGTCCTCCCATCACATTCCAGGGCAGGACCCGGGCTGCAGGCCATCCCAGGACTCGAGCTCCCCGCAGGTGACTCTGGTGCCAGGACCTGCGGAGTCCCACAAAAGAGCGGAGCCTGGAATGGCGACCACCCTGCCCGCCGGGCAGCCCTTGATCCCCAGGCTGTCAGCGAGGACACTGGCTCCCCTGTGTCCCCTCCAAGGCCCGAAGGGGATCCGCAAGAGAGAGCCACACGCATGGAGGCAGAAAGGCAAGCGATCGCACAGCTGGCCCAACACATCAGCCGTCTGCACACCCGGGAAGCAGCTCTGCAGCGGGAAAACGCACAGCTGGACCAGGACATTCAGCAGCTGAGGCGGAGCCTGCAGAAACCACTGGACCAGCAGGACGAACTCGCCCTGGAATTGCACAGAACCGTCTTTCGAGGGGCAGCTAAGCGCAAGGCCCTGCAGAAGAAACTGGCCGGCTTGCATGGAGACCTGGAGCTCACGCGCCAGTTGCGCGACCTCCACAAGGAGATGGCCCGAGACGTGCGCCAAGAGCTGCAGAGACACAGCTCCCACTGCTGCGAGCTGGTCCTCTTCCAGCACAACAGAGCCGCGAGGGGCTGGGAGGCCGCTGTGTCCAGGGAGAGAAAGTTCTGGGAGCTGAGGAGAGAACATGACCGCCTGAGGCAGACGCTGGCCGGCCTGGAGTCCCACCGCCTGATTGTCCCGAGTGACCCTCTTGCTCCTGCGGCTCCGCCCACAGCCCGCAGACCTGGGGACGTGTCAGGGGGTTCCTGGGGTCATCAGGCCCCCGGGGAGTGGGGAGGTATCCCTGGGAGGGCTCCGGGATCCAGGGTTGCCTGAGGGCAACCCTGTGTTGCCTGTGGGAGCCTCTGAGGGGAGGTCCGGGAAGGATGTCTGCCGGCTCTCTCTCGGCAAGCGCCTGCGTCTCCACTGGGGCCCCAGGGACGCTCAGCCGTGTAGCCCACTCACCCTGCCGCTGCACATCCAGACAGACTTCCGTGCCTATTGTCCTCGGTACAGACTTTCCCCATCAGACCCTCTACAGCTGTGTAATGTAGGCTGGTGTTTGCATGGAAATCCATGTCACTAGGACTGAAGACATCCTCTCTTGTGGACATGGACAGAGACTCCAAACACGACCGGATCTGTGGGCCAGGACTGATGTTACAAATCTGCAGATGCTAGTCAGTATTTATCTGAATAACATGTGATTCTTTTTTTTTTTTTTAAAGAGATAGAAAAAAAAAAAAGGGACTTAAAACAACATCTTTCTCAAACTGTATAAAATATGTTGTAGTCCTAAAGCCAACTTTAGTCCTAAACTCATATTTCAATCCTAAATTCAAATTTTAGTCCTGAATTCATGTTTTAATCTTAAATTCATAGTATTAGTTTTATCCTAAATTTATAATTAGGGTAACTTAAGAATTTCAACCATTTCTCCTTGTTCTATAATTTTTTTCTTAATTTTTGTTGTTTTGTTGGAGATCCTGTTTGTTTTTTACCATTTATAAAATTTAAGCTTTCAAAACACCGAGATCCAGATGGCAGACACACACCCCGCCCCCGCCATGCAGGAGGGCACATGCCCACACTCACTCCCCCTGACGCCGAATCTAAACTATTGTAGTTGTTTTGTGAGGATCTGAAAGTGTGTAAATAGAATTGAAATTGTAATAATTTGCTTACGCTTAAATAAATCATGGGAAAGAAAAAATGTGTGTGTGCCCTGTGTAAGGAGAGGAAAGCCTCCTTTATCTTCTTCCCAGAGAGCAGAGTGCCCTGAGGGAGAAAGGAAGGTGGAGGCAGGGAGCACTGTCCCATGGGGTGCAGAGGAAGAGGAGGCCAGGGGACAGTCCCCAGCTGCAGCAGGGAGAAGGGTAGGACCAAGGACGGGGCTCCCAGGCTCCAGTCACAGGAGGGAAGGAGGCGGTCCCATCCCTGGGCCTGGAGAGAGGACAGAGAAGTGGCATCTGCTGGGCCCAGCAATGGGGCCAAGGCAGGCACTTGGCTTCCGAGGACTGCTGGTGAAGGGCAACCCCCCAGAAGGCCTGGGAGTGCAGGCAGGGGAGGCAGCCTCAGGCACAGAGCCAGCAGGATCCTGTCAAGAAGGAGTTTGGAGAAGGACCCACCCCCGTGAGTCTATTTGACCCAAGTGCTTCTGGGGGTGACTGCCTGCCTTCGCACCCACACATGGAGTATATCTGCAGCTTCTCCAATGTCTTTGTTGCCATTTTGACACGTGCGGGGCAGTGATGGAGAAAACAAAAAAGTGAGGCTCAAGGACCCCCCAATAGGGCTTCTGTCCTATTGATGGGCAAAGCCAGGGAATCAAGAACAAGGGGACAGGGAAGAGCAGTCATTTCTCAGCAGAGAATTCCTATAGTGGAATGGTGAACAGGGTCAGGGGCCACAGTCAGAAGAGACATTCAGGCTGAGATTAGGGGAAGAGGAGGTAGTCTGGGAGGGCAGGGGCAGATTGTTCTAGGCAGGGAGCACAGGAATATAAATGCTGAGGGCTGTGCTCCCAGGGGTCTGGAGAAAAAGGGAAAAGATGTCAGGGGAGGGGGCAGGGAGCAGGGTCACTGCACAGCCCTTCCCTACGTAGAGTAGGGGAGGGTGCACACCTGGAGACACAGGACGCTGGTGGGCACGGGTGTGATGTGTGTTCGGCACAGATCTGTGTGATGGTGGGGACAGGGGAACAAGAGTGGGTGAGACAGGGCTGGATCATTCTGGGAGGAGGCTCATAGGGTCAGCATGGAGCACTGGGGGCTGGCCCTGGGGTGGCCATCGTGGAGATGGAGGAGGAGGACAGACTGGGACTGTGTTTGGGGAGTTGGGGGTCAGAGTAGAAGCAGGAAGAAAGACTCCCACCTTTTGTAAGAACCCTGTGTTTTCAGGGCTTCCTCATGTAACCCTTAGAAAATCTCTGTGTGGGTCCCTGTGGAAGGTCAGCAAGGCATGGACCCATTCCACCCAGTGGGCAGCCTGCTGTCTGAGGAGTAAGGCATGGAGGGAGGCCTGTTCATTTGGGCTCCCACCAGGTTTCCGCCAACCCTGAAGGCCCTCCTGAGCAGGTGCTCTCATCTCCCAGCTGCTCCCACCACAGATATCAAGGACAGCCTCGGGAGGGGATGGAGTGCAGGGTGAAGATTCCCAAGGGGAGGCACATCCTACCTGATCAAGTGGACGCTGCTACCAGTGGAAACCCCGACAAGTAACCCATGTCCCCCCATAGAGTCACAGGCAGCAGGAGACAGGCTCAGGGACTGGAAACACTCGTGAATGTGGCGTGTGCCCCCATTGCTGGGCCACCCTGGCTCTCTACCTGTCCCTGCTTCGGGGTGCAGTGGGAATGGATGGCAGGGCAGGGCAGGAGGGCTCCCTGGAGGAAGTGGCCTCTGAGCTGAATACTGATGGAGGAGCAGGAAGTACTAATGGTGCTTTCACACTTTAAAGAGCATGTGAACCTCTTGGAGACCTTGTCCTAGAAAATTTGGATCCTCAGGTCATGTAGCTGAGATCCTGTATGGCCCCCATGTGCTGTCTCTGCTGGGACCAGATGGGGAGGAACATGAATCCTTAGGTGACCATGACTGGAGCAGGGACAGTTGAAGGGGGTAACGGCATTTCTGGCAAAAGGCCCATCACAGGCAAAAACACGGGTCACAAAGTAGTCTACTCTGGGTGAGTAGGGCTCATTTGTGCAGTTGGCTTTCTGGAGTCCAGGAGCAGATGGCTTCTCAGACAATTCTACCAAACATTTAAAGAAGAATTAATACCTATTCTTCTGAGGCACTTTCAACAATTAGAAATGGGAGAAAAACTTCCAAACCCACTCTATGAAGCCAGCATTACCTTGATCCAAAAACCAAAAACCCCACGAAAAAGGAGACTTTCAGACAAATTTCTCTGGTGAACATGGATGCAAAAATTCTAACAAAAATACTAGCCGATAGGATCCAACAGCATATAAAAAGGATTATTTAGCATGACCAATTGGGATTTATTCCTGGGTTGCAAATATAGTCCAATATATGCAAATCAATCATTGTGATACACCATATAAAGAAAGGAGAAGAAGCATATGATCCTCTCAACAGATGCAGAAAAATCACTTGATAAGTACAGCATTGTTTATTGACTAAAACTCTTGCTTGTTCCAGCACTTTGAAAAATGTTGTTGGTATTTTGATTGGGATGACATTGAAAGTATTGATTAGTCTGGGCAGCATAGACATTTTAACAATGTTTTTCTTCTGATCCATGAGCATGGAATGTTTTCCCATCTTTTTGTGTCTTCCTCAATTTCCTTTATAAGTATTCTGTAGTTTCCAGAATGGAGATCCTTTACCTCTTTTGTTAGGTTTATTCCAAGGTATTTTAAGGGTTTTGGTGCTATTGTAAATGGAATCAATTCCCTACTTTCTCTTTTTACAGGTACATTGTTAGTGTATAGGAAAGCAACTGATTTCTGTGCATTGATTTTTGTACCCTGCCACATTACTGAATTGCTGTATTAGTTCTAGTAATTTGGAGGTGGAGTCTTTTGGGTTTTCCACATAAAGCATCATGTCATCCACAAAGAGAGAGAGTTTGACTTCTTTTTTGCCAATCTGAATATCTTTTATTTCTTTTTGTTGTCTGAATGCTGTTGCTAGGACTTCCAGTACCATATTGAACAATAGGGTGAGAGTGGGCTTCCTTCCTTGTTGTGTTCCTGATCTTAAGGGAAAGGCTCTCAGCTTTTCCACTTTGAAGAATGGTATTCGTTGTGGGCTTTTCATAGATGATTTTGTGAAATTGAGGACAGATCTCTCTATGCCTACACTCTGAAGAGTTTTAATCAGGAAAGGATGCTGCATTTTTTCAAATGCTTTGTCTGCATCAACTAAAAGAACTGTGTGATTCCTGTCCCTTCTCTTATTTATGTGTTCTATCACATTGATTGATTTGTGAATGTTGAACCACCTTTGTGTCCGAGGGATAAATCTCATTTGGTCATCATGGATAATCCTTTTAATGTACTGTTGGATCCTATTAACTAGGATCTTATTGAGAATTTTGGCATCCATATTCATCAGGGATATTGGTCTGTAATTCTCTTTTTTAATGGGATCTTTGCCTGGTTTTGGGATAGATGTGACGTGGCCTCATAGAGTGAGTTTGAAAGTTTTCCTTCTGCTTCTATTTTTTTTTGAAAGAGCTTCAGGAGAATAGTTATTGTTTCTTCCTTGAAGTTCTGGTAAAATTCCCCAGGGAATCCATCAGGAGCTGGACTCCTGTTTTTTGGGAGGTTTTGTTTTGTTTTTTATCATTGTTTCAATCTCGTTACTGGTTACTGGTCTATTCAAGCTGTCAGTGTCTTCCTGTTTCAGTCTTGGTAGTTTATAAGTTTCCAGGAAGGCATCCATTAGGTTGCTTAATTTATTGGCTTACTGTTGTTGATAATAATTTCTAATAATTGTTTATATTTCCTTGGTGTTCGTTGTGATCACTCCCCTTTCATTCATAATTTTATTAATTTGGGTCCTTCCCCTTTTCTTTTGGATAAGTCTGGTAAGTGGTTTATTGACCTTATTAATTTTTTTCAAAGAACAAGCTTCTAGTTTCATTGATGTTTTCTACTGTATTTCTAGTTTCTAATTCATTGGTCTCTGCTCTAAGTTTAATTATTTCTCTTCTTATACATGGCTTAGGCTTTATCTGTTGTTCTTTCTCCAGTTGTTTAAGGTGTAAAGTTAGCCATCAGGGTAATTCAAATCCAAACCACCTTGAGATACTCCCTTACACCAGTTATAATGACAAAAATTGACAGGTAAGAAACAACAAATGTTGGAGAGGTTGTGGAGAAAGGGGAACCCTCTTACACTGTTGGTGGGAATGCAAGTTGGTGTAGCCACTTTGGAAAACAGTGTGGGGGTTCCTCAAAAAGTTAAAAATAAAGCTATCTTATGATCCAGCAATTGCACTATTGGGTATTTGCCCCAGAGATACAGATATAGTGAAAAGAAAGGCCATAGGCACCAAATGTTCATAACAGTAATGTCCACAATAGCCAAACCATGGAAGGAACTGAGATGCTCTTCAATGGATGAATGGATAAAGATGTGGTCCATATATACAATGGAATATTGCTCAGCCAGCAGAAAGGATGAATACCCACCATTTGCATTGGCATGGATGGAACTGGAAGAGATTATGCTGAGTGAAATTACTCAAGCAGAGAAAGACAATTATCATATAGTTTAACTTACTTGTGGAACATAATGAATAGCATAGAGGACATTAGAAGAAGGAAGGGGAAAACGAGGAGGGGCAATCAATGGGGGAGATGAACCATGAGAGACTATGAACTCAGAGAATCAAACTGAGGGCTTCAGAGGGGAGCGGTTGGGGATGGGTGAGCCCAGTGACAGGTATTTAGGAAGGCATATATTGCATAGAGTACTGGGTGTTATAGGCAAACAATGAATCATGGAACGCTACATTACAAATGAATGACATACTGTACGGTGACTAACATAACAATAAAAAATATTTTTAAAATGATTGGAGAAGTCAAATCAGAAAAATATTATCTCAGAAGAGTTTGAATTGTCCATAGGTCCAAACATGAACAAAATGTTAAAGGACAAGATGTATATCACAAATATCACAGATAAAATGGTGATACCTAGAATCCATGAAGTGGTTACAACAGGTGAAAAACAGACAAGACAAAAATAAGAAATGGAAACATAAATGAGTAACTAGCCTAAAATGTTTTCTACCTCACTCAAATTGAAACACCATTTTTCATCTATCAAAATAACAGTTTCTTTCTGTAATTTCTGTATTTCTTTCAATGATGATTCTGACTTTGTGACATTAAATAGACACCCTTTTTACTGAGAAGATTCTCCCTTCCTGGGAGCCAAAACAAATGCATTGACCAATAGAATAGAATGACTTCAAAAATAATTTTTTTTTTCTCCAGTGAAATTTTGTTATAAAATTATAAAGCAGAGCTCTGTAACAAAAAATACACATCTGGGTTTGCTTTAACAGAAATGTAAGTCTGAGAGAATCTTAATATAAGCCACTTGAAATAACACATTCACATCTGAAAGATTTGAAATAAGTCAATCGGAGAAAGACAACTATCATATGATCTCCCTGATATGAGGACATGGAGAAGCAACATGGGGGGGTAGGAGATAGGAGAAGAATAAATGAAACAAGATGGGATTGGGAGGGAGACAAACCATAAATGACTCTTAATCTCACAAAACAAACTGGGGGTTGCTGCGGGGAGGTGGGATTGGGGGAGGGGGAGCGGGCTATGGACATTGGGGAGGGGAAGCGAACCATAAGAGACTATGGACTCTGAAAAACAACCTGAGGGTTTTGAAGGGTCAGGGGTGGGAGGTTGGGGCAACCTGAGGGTTTTGAAGGGTCAGGGGTGGGAGGTTGGGGGAACAGGTGGTGGGTAATGGGGAGGGCACGTTTTGCATGGAGCACTGGGTGTTGTGCAAAAAGAATGAATACTGTTACGCTGAAAAAATAAATAAAATGAAAGATTTCAACAAATTTATACAATATATATTGTGCATGGACTCCTGCATAGCTTCTGGGTATGAGCTTGGATCCAGCTATTCCAGGGTACTGAGAACTAGTCAGCTCTCCCAAGTCTTAAAACAAGTCTCAAAACGATCAGAGCCAAAGCTATGGAATAATTGGAAGAATTAAGATGTTTCATGATAATTAAGACCAAGGATCCATGAGGGGCAAGGGAGGGCACTGGGAGATAAAAATCAAGTTTTCTACCTAGATTAGATAGTAACTGAAATGGGATCTTGGAATTCAGCCTTTATTTGGTTTAATAACGATGAACAACAACAAATCAGGGTGGTTTGACATCTTTTTTCCTGAATGGAAACCTTCAGCAAGATCAAAAGACTTAAAGGCAAGTTCTTTCTCCAAAATGAGCAAATGATAGCAGTTCTAATTCTTACTGAGGTTACTAACCAACCTTCAGGATATTATTTTTAACTTCTGTCTAGGAGGGAATGTGGGAGGTAGGGAGAGGTAAGGCTTCAGCAGTGAAAGCAAGTTTGAAGTAGGAAGAGAGCCAGCTTCTGCCCTGAAGTTATTGCTAGATCGTAACTAAGTTGCATATATATATGTATATATACACACACACCTGTTACAGTGGAATCAAGAAGCAGCTGAATCCTCTGCTAAACTGGCAGACATTGTAAACGGTAGTAGGTACTGTCCAGCAGAAGAGTGAAAAGTCCTCATCGCAGACCTCTCTTGATTCCCCCGATTCCTACGAAGGCTGTCCCAGAATCAGATCATCTGGGACTTGGTGTAATGTCAAGGTAAGTGGCCCAGTGTGCAACTGGCAACTGCTTTATGAAATAATTTCTTTCTTCCAAAGGGGAATAGTGGTTGGTTGGGGGAGGCCTAAGTATGTCTGTACCAATAAGCAGGTCCCCTTGGAGGTTTCCCACTGTTTTCCAAAGTCCTGACTGCTTCCAGTCTGTGTGAACTTGACTGCACAGCAGGGGGAAAGGGTAGCGGGTGGTCTGCTAAGGCCCTCTGGAGCTTAGGGGTTGCATAGTTCACCCCCGGGGAACAGCAGCACACACAGCTCTTCTGATAGCACGTGTTCTTGGCCTAGCTGCTCCAGCAAACTTGAGCCCTTTGGCTCTTCCAGTGGTAGACCCACCCTAAGACGGCTCAAGAACATGCTTCTTCCTGACCTCCCCTCAAATCAGTAGGCTAAGGAAGGAAATGGGAGCTGGGAGTCCCCGCTAACCTAGGAAATCAAGACTTGCAGCTGTCTGCCCCAGGGCTGAATCCAGTCCCATTCAGTATCTTCCAATACCCCTTAGGTGTTCAGTTTCAGTCTCCAGGAGCGTCCTGAGAAGTGTGGCTAGAGAAGAGCAAGGCTCTTTGCCTTAGTCTCTCTGCCTTAGTGAGAACATGTTTAAAACCTCCACGGGAAAGAGAGGGACTTCATTCCCAGGGGAAAGTGGTTTGCGATTCCTTTGTGTTGGAGAAGTCAAAATTAAGCAGGAAGTTACTGCTTCCACCCAAAACTTTCTCTTTTCTCCTAAACTAAAATCAAGGGTGGTGTACAGGCCCTCAGAGCACCAGAGCTCGATGCCCGTGCCATCTCACACACACAGACTCAAACTTCCCTGCAGATGCTTTGCTGCCTCCCAGGGTTCAGTCAGGAGACTCCTCGCTTCCAATCCAGCACTTCAGGAAGCAACTCTAAATGACTTTGCAATTTTCCAGTAGCATTTGCGTTTCATTTCTCACCAGAGAAAAAGTTTACTGGTCCAGATTTAGTCCTAAGGAGGATCACTATTGGTCTGGTAAGCTAACATCTTTTTGGTCTGAAGAAACAAATTTTAGGCAATGTAGCAAGAGACTAGCAAAGCTGGTTAAAGCACAGAAAGCCAGAGACCAGAAATAAACCCAAATGAGCTGGGGAGGAAGAGGACCATTTCTACCAGGACCTTTGACGGCTGGAACACAGGTGGCTCAGGGATGGCCGGGATATAGGGGGAAGGGGGAAACTGTTAGGTTTATGGAGGAAGGGAGGAAAATCTGGTCCAAGTTCTGGAAAATCCTCTCTTCATCAATTACCATCATTACCCCAAGATCACTGGAACAGGGACTTGCCCATGCGATCTGTACCAGTTCCCACTGGCCTCAGGCTCCTCCAGCCAAGAGGTACACCGCTGATGTGAGCCAGGCATGCCCAGAGGTGACCGCATCTTTGCTTGCAGATTCTCTTGTTAGTCTGCCCCTCTGCAAGCTGGTCAATCTGGAGCCCAAACCCTTCCAGCTCTGTCCCTGTAAGGCACTGAAGAAGCCGGCGCCAGTCCTCAGGATCTGAAGACCGGCGCGGCTCGGATCACGTACTGCCGACAGATGGGACACTGATTCATGCGCTTGCCGCAACTGGTGCAGGTGACCATGTGACTGCACTCCAGCAAGACACAGTCAATGGGCGAGTCCATGCAGATCCTGCACAGGTTCTCCTCCACACTGGGCGGCACTGCTCCACCGTTTTGGTCTTCAGCACCACACACCAGGTGCTGGAGCCCCTTCTGGCCCTTGTACAGCCGTGTCACCCTCTCCATCAGCTCCCACTTCTCACAGCAGCCCTTGTAGTTGACGAAGTTGCACGCCAGGATCTCTTTCAGCTGCTGCACGGTCAGACCTTCCATGTCCTCCAGGTCGGTCAGGTCAGACAGGAAGGCCCTCCGGCCGGGGAGGAAGCTGTCCTCTGAGTCGACAGACTGGGTCTCCTCCTCAGCAGGTGCTCTGGCTGTGCTCTCCAGGTAGACAGGTTCCTCTTGGTCCTGAGACACCTGGTCATTGGCCTGCTGGCTTTCCTGAGCCTGGGCGGGGGACACAGAGGTGGCTTGTGTGGGCGAAGTGGGGAGTCTCGCGGAGGTAGCAGGTACTGTCCTGGCGTGAGGCTGCGTCGGGAAGGCCTGGTGCTCAGGGAAGTCCGGGGACAGGGTAGGGGCGCGAGTCCTGCCCTCCTGAGAGATTACAGGCTGCTGGCCAAGCACCAGGAGCGCCAGCTCCTCTTTCTCCCGGCACATTTCGGTAGAGACGTCATGGAGACTGAGATAGTCCCTGAGGTCCTTCACCTTCATCTTCATGAGCTCCTCCCGCTGAAAGCCCGTGACTCGGACTCGCTGGCAGAGGAGGCAGAGGCGGGGCCCGTTCCCCACTTGGCTTGAACAGGTCATGCAGAAATTTTTCTTGCAGTCGAGGCAGGTCTGCTTCCTGGCCATGTTTGCGAAGTGGGCCCCACAGGCCTTGCAGCTTGGTTCCGAGCCCGTTGGGGAAGGGAAGGAGCTGTACCCAGGGTTGGAGTAGGCCTGGGTCCTGGCTCCCTGCGCCGGTGGGGCCTCCTCAGGCTGTGCATCCAAGCAGAACCAGTTGCATTAGGTTGCCCACATGATAAAAATCTCACATATCCCAGCGCTGCCGCCACGCCTCCTCACCTGCCCCGCCAGCCCAGGGGTCCGCACCTGGGAGGGGAGGGCCGGATCTGGGCCGCCTCAGGCAGGGGTGCTCCGGGCTCCGCAGCAGCGGCATCTCCAGGGCTGAGTAGCACCGGGAGCGGTCGCGACATCCTCACAGGCAGCCCCAGGAAGTTGGCCCCCCCACCCATCGCCAGACGCCCGGCCCGGCCGCTCCCGCCCCTCCAGCGGCTCCGCCCCAAAAATAATTTTTATACTCCTCCATCTGGAAGAAGCACAGCTTTATAATCGATGAAGAACGTTTCTTGACAGTGTGTGTGTGTGGTTGGGCTGCCTCCAGTCGTCAAGACACGTTTGTCTCATGATAAAGACAGCATGGCCTGAACCTGAACAATGTTTCCTTGGATGCTAAGGTGATTTGGGGGGTAATTACATCAGTTAAGTTCACTGTTCTGGACTTAGTTATCAAAAATCTGGAAATGTTCTTTGCCTAGAACAGAGCAGATCCTGGGCATGCTGGGGAAATGATATTCCATCCAGTGCATAAACTTCCACTTTAATGAGCCTTCCAAATTAAGTAGGAAAATTTAAACCTCAGGGCAAAAGCTTATCACTTTGCTCATCCTGAAAGGACTTTACTAAGAAATGTTCAGAGCAGTGATGGTGCTGGTTATCAAAGCAATTTTTAGTTCGTAATCTATTTGCTGGTTTCCCATTTTTACTCAGAGTACCTTGGGGACATCAATAACCCTGACATGTCAGATAAATACAAAAGCAAAAACAGGGTCCAAAGTGTTAGAATACAAAGGCATAAGGTTATGACTAAGGAATAAAACTGGTTTTAAATAGAGAAAGCGAGGGGGAAATAACAAATTTTATTTGGATGAAACAGTAGGCAGACTTTCTAAATGGGTCCCGGCAAAATGTCCTCTATTACTCCCAAGAAACTGCGAATGGGATGAGATGATCACGTCCTAACATCATGTCATATTACATGGCACGGTGTAGCTTAAACTTGGATGGTCACCCTGGATTATCCAGAGGTGACCCAGTGTAACCCCACAAGCCCTCAAAAGCAGGGCGTGTTCTCCAGCTGGTAGTAGAAGTCGGAAGGGCTCAATAACCATGGCTGTTTTGATGATGGAGAGGGGGAATTCCTGAGAAGGAATGCAGTCTACATGAACTAAGGGCAGTCCCCATCCAGCAACCAGCAGAAAAATGGTGACCCCCAGCCCCACAGTCCCAAAGAACTGAAGTCTGACCGCAACCTGAAGGAGCCTGAGAGCAAATTCCTGTCCAAATCCTCCAGTTAGGAGCCCAGTCCTGCCAAAACCTTGATTTTGACCTTGTGAGACTCTGAACAGAGAATCAAGCCACAGTGTGCTCAACCCTGACCTACAGAGCTGCAAGATAGTAAGTTTTAAGCTGACAAATGTGTGACCCTCCCTAGAAAACTAAGATCATGGCAACTTACAAACCGAAGGACTTACAGTTAGTTTAAGTTGCCAGGTAAAGGAGATCTTATTACTGAGCGTGGGACCATGATGTATACACCTTTTAACAGAAGCATTTGACAGTAAGTTTAAAGAGTCTTTGACCCATCAATTCAATATCCAGGAAATTAGGAAAATATTTAAATTCAAGTCTCATTAGAGAATTATTTTAAAAAGTCAAAAAAAGTTTAATTGGTGTATCTATCAGTAAGGTGTTTTTTACATTAATTATGCAATGTTTATAGTGTTGCTTCTGAAAGTGTGGTCTATGGACCAGCTTCACAATCACATGCAGAAGCTGAGGTATCAGACCCAAACTAGTGAATTAACAAGTCTGTGTTAATAAGACCCAAAAGGTTTGTAGGCACACACAAGTTTCAGAAGCACTAATCTATAGCCTGGAATATTATTCAGCAATGGCAATCTTGCTAGTTTTGGGTTTTTTTTTTAACACATCATGAAGAAATCAGCTTATTTGAGAAATCATAATTTGGTTTAACAATAGAATGTCAGCTAATATAATCAGCCATATTAGTCATTTAAAAAGTACAACCATCTCAGGAGATGCAGGGAAAAAAATCAATGAAAAGGAACACCAATTCCTTTAACAAAATATTCATGGCAAATTAGGAAAAGAAGAAAGCATCTTTTTTTCTGATAAGTGTGTCTATGAAACATTTAATGTCAAAACAATGAAAACTTTGTTTTGAGATCCAGGAAAAAAACAAGCATACACAATTTCTAATTAAAAATTATGGTAACAATTTCTATTCAGCAATGGGATATGATTCATTATATCAAGCAATAAAAAGATATGAAACTTTAAGGACGTTACAGTAAGAAATAAAATCCTCATTAATCACAGATGATAAAATAATACAAGTAAATATCCGATGAAGACTACAATTTAACAGAATTAGTAATACTTAAAAATTTATTGGAAAAACATATATTTTGCATATATACTTCTATATATACGATAGATACAGAGATACATATAGTATTTATGTACACCAATGATAAAAGTTTCAAAATTCAATTTAAATAAAACATCAGTACATGTCATTTACTTCAACATGGATGTAACTAGAGGGTATTATGCTGAGTGAAACAATTAGATAAGGACAATTATATGGATTCACTCATATGTGGAATATAAGAAACAGCACAGAAGGATCAGAGGGAAGGTAGGGAAAACTAAAAGGAACGAAATGAGAGAAAGTGAGATACCACGAGATGTTTAATTATAACAAACTGAGGGCTGGTAGAGGGCATGTGGGGTTGGGGTTTGGATAAATGGCTGATGGGCATTAAGGAGACCATGAGCTATGATGAGCACTGGGTATCATAAGCAACTAATAATAGCTGACCTCTACATATAAATTGATGATGTCCTATATGTTGCTAATTGAATTATAATTTAAAAAATTTTTAAAACCATGGCTAACACCCCTCCTCCAGCCCAACTGCTCTGCCCTGGTTGTCTGCACAGGTTGACCTCTGACATGGAACTCTGAACAGGGTTCTGAGTGGTCAGTTGGGGCCTCAGGACGCTTGTACTCGGAGGCCTCGCTGTGGAGCCCGATGCAGCCATGGAGGGCCCTCCTTCGGCCAGCAGATCCACTTGCCAGGTGGTCCTGGAGAACATGTGGGATGCGCTGCTGCTGATGTCCAGAAGCTGGACACATAGCCCTGGGTGGCCCTGGGTGGTGCTGCTAGGGACCGTGCTGCTGCTCCTTTTCCTGTTGAGGAGACGACTCCCTCCGAGAAGTGCGAAGGCACTGGTAGAAGGGGGTCTTCCCGCCCCCAAGTCTGTGGAGCCAGCTGCCAGGAAAAGGGCCCGCGGGCCCCCCCAGGGTGCTGGCCAGTCCTCCCTCCTTACAGACCTTGTGCTTGGCAGCCATCAGTCAAACATTGAGCAGGCTGGTCCTTGGGGACCCTGCCGACGTCCTGAAGAAGGACCCGAGGAGCCAGCCCCCTCAACGTCCCTGGGTCCCTGGAGAAAACGCCGTCGGAGGAATAGCAGACGAGGTTGGAGAGCAAACCAGGAGGAAAAGAGCGAAGGTCGGCAGTGACCACACTCCTGTTCCAGAGCCACCGGGACTGCTCAGCCAACAGGGTGCCAGAGGGAGGCAGAGAGGGAAGGAAGAGGAGGGGGAAGAAAGGCCAGCGATGTCGAGGGCATGCACAGAGCCAGGCCCGAGACATCGAGTCCTCCCATCACATTCCAGGGCAGGACCCGGGCTGCAGGCCATCCCAGGACTCGAACTCCCCGCAGGTGACTCTGCTGCCAGGACCTGCGGAGTCCCACAAAAGAGCGGAGCCTGGAATGGCGACCACACTGCCCGCCAGGCAGCCCTTGATCCCCAGGCTGTCAGCGAGGACACTGGCTCCCCTATGTCCCCTCCAAGGCCCGAAGGGGATCCACAAGAGAGAGCCACACGCCTGGAGGCAGAAAGGCAAGCGATCGCCCAGCTGGCCCGACACATCGGCTGTCTGCACACCTGGGAAGCAGCTCTGCAGCAGGAAAATGCACAGCTGGACCAGGACATTCAGCAGCTGAAGCGGAGCCTGCAGAAACCACTGGACCAGCAGGACGAACTCGCCCTGGAATTGCACAGAACCCTCTTTCGAGGGGTAGCTAAGCGCAAGACCCTGCAGAAGAAACTGGCCGGCCTGCATGGAGACCTGGAGCTCACGCGCCAGTTGCGCGACCTCCACAAGGAGATGGCCAGAGACATGCGCTGAGAGCAGCAGAGACACAGCTCCCACTGCCGCGAGCTGGTCCTCTTCCAGCACAACAGAGCCGCGAGAGGCTGGGAGGCTGCTGTGTCCAGGGAGAGAAAGTTCTGGGAGCTGAGGAGAGAACATGACCGCCTGAGGCAGACGCTGGCCGGCCTGGAGTCCCACCGCCTGATTGTCCCGAGTGACCCTCTTGCTCCTGCGGCTCCGCCCGCAGCCCGCAGACCTGGGGAAGTGTCAGGGGGTTCCTGGGGTCACCAGGCCCCCAGGGAGTGGGGAGGTACCCCTGTGAGGGCTCCGGGATCCAGGGTTGCCTGAGGGCAACCCTGTGTTGCCTGTGGGAGCCTCTGCGGGGAGGTCCGGGAAGGTTGTCTGCCGGCTCTCTCTCTCGGCAAGCGCCTGCGTCTCCACTGGGGCCCCAGGGATGCTCAGCCGTGTAGCCCACTCACCCTGCCACTGCACATCCAGACAGACATCCGTGCCTATTGTCCTCGGTACAGACTTTCCCCATCAGACCCTCTACAGCTGTGTAATGTAGGCTGGTGTTTGCATGGAAATCCATGTCACTAGGACTGAAGACATCCTCTCTTGTGGACATGGACAGAGACTCCAAACACGACCGTTTCTGTGGGCCAGGACTGATGTTACAAATCTGCAGATGTTAGTCAGTATTTATCTGAATAACATGTGATTCTTTTTTTTAAAAAAAAAGAGATAGAAAAAAAAGGGACTTAAAACAACATCTTTCTCAAACTGTATAAAATATGTTGTAGTCCTAAAGCCAACTTTAGTCCTAAACTCATATTTCAATCCTAAATTCAAATTTTAGTCCTGAATTCATGTTTTAATCTTAAATTCATAGTATTAGTTTTATCCTAAATTTATAATTAGGGTAACTTAAGAATTTCAACCATTTCTCCTTGTTCTATAATTTTTTTCTTAATTTTTGTTGTTTTGTTGGAGATCCTGTTTGTTTTTTACCATTTATAAAATTTAAGCTTTCAAAACACCGAGATCCAGATGGCAGACACACACCCCGCCCCCGCCATGCAGGAGGGCACATGCCCACACTCACTCCCCCTGACGCCGAATCTAAACTATTGTAGTTGTTTTGTGAGGATCTGAAAGTGTATAAATAGAATTGAAATTGTAATAATTTGCTTATGCTTAAATAAATCATGGGAAAGAAAAAAATGTGTGTGTGCCCTGTGTAAGGAGAGGAAAGCCTCCTTTATCTTCTTCCCAGAGAGCAGAGTGCCCTGAGGGAGAAAGGAAGGTGGAGGCAGGGAGCACTGTCCCATGGGGTGCAGAGGAAGAGGAGGCCAGGGGACAGTCCCCAGCTGCAGCAGGGAGAAGGGTAGGACCAAGGACGGGGCTCCCAGGCTCCAGTCACAGGAGGGAAGGAGGCGGTCCCATCCCTGGGCCTGGAGAGAGGACAGGGAAGTGGCATCTGCTGGGCCCAGCAATGGGGCCAAGGCAGGCACTTGGCTTCCGAGGACTGCTGGTGAAGGGCAACCCCCCAGAAGGCCTGGGAGTGCAGGCAGGGGCGGCAGCCTCAGGCACAGAGCCAGCAGGATCCTGTCAAGAAGGAGTTTGGAGAAGGACCCACCCCCGTGAGTCTATTTGACCCAAGTGCTTCTGGGGGTGACTGCCTGCCTTCGCACCCACACATGGAGTATATCTGCAGCTTCTCCGATGTCTTTGTTGCCATTTTGACACATGCGGGGCAGTGATGGAGAAAACAAAAAAGTGAGGCTCAAGGACCCCCCAATAGGGCTTCTGTCCTATTGATGGGCAAAGCCAGGGAATCAAGAACAAGGGGACAGGGAAGAGCAGTCATTTCTTGGCAGAGAATTCCTATAGTGGAATGGTGAACAGGGTCAGGGGCCACAGTCAGAAGAGACATTCAGGCTGAGATTACGGGAAGAGGAGGTAGTCTGGGAGGGCAGGGGCAGATTGTTCTAGGCAGGGAGCACAGGAATATAAATGCTGAGGGCTGTGCTCCCAGGGGTCTGGAGAAAAAGGGAAAAGATGTCAGGGGAGGGGGCAGGGAGCAGGGTCACTGCACAGCCCTTCCCTACATAGAGTAGGGGAGGGTGCACACCTGGAGACACAGGACGCTGGTGGGCACGGGTGTGATGTGTGTTCGGCACAGATCTGTGTGATGGTGAGGACAGGGGAACAAGAGTGGGTGAGACAGGGCTGGATCATTCTGGGAGGAGGCTCATAGGGTCAGCATGGAGCACTGGGGGCTGGCCCTGGGGTGGTCATCCTGGAGATGGAGGAGGAGGACAGACTGGGACTGTGTTTGGGGAGTTGGGGGTCAGAGTAGAAGCAGGAAGAAAGACTCCCACCTTTTGTAAGAACCCTGTGTTTTCAGGGCTTCCTCATGTAACCCTTAGAAAATCTCTGTGTGGGTCCCTGTGGAAGGTCAGCAAGGCATGGACCCATTCCACCCAGTGGGCAGCCTGCTGTCTGAGGAGTAAGGCATGGAGGGAGGCCTGTTCATTTGGGCTCCCACCAGGTTTCCGCCAACCCTGAAGGCCCTCCTGAGCAGGTGCTCTCATCTCCCAGCTGCTCCCACCACAGAAATCAAGGACAGCCTCGGGAGGGGATGGAGTGCAGGGTGAAGATTCCCAAGGGGAGGCACATCCTACCTGATCAAGTGGACGCTGCTACCAGTGGAAACCCCGACAAGTAACCCATGTCCCCCCATAGGAGCAGGAGACAGGCTCAGGGACTGGAAATACTCGTGAATGTGGCGTGTGCCCCCATTGCTGGGCCACCCTGGCTCTCTACCTGTCCCTGCTTCGGGGTGCAGTGGGAATGGATGGCAGGGCAGGGCAGGAGGGCTCCCTGGAGGAAGTGGCCTCTGAGCTGAATACTGATGGAGGAGCAGGAAGTACTAATGGTGCTTTCACACTTTAAAGAGCATGTGAACCTCTTGGAGACCTTGTCCTAGAAAATTTGGATCCTCAGGTCATATAGCTGAGATCCTGTATGGCCCCCATGTGCTGTCTCTGCTGGGACCAGATGGGGAGGAACATGAATCCTTAGGTGACCATGACTGGAGCAGGGACAGTTGAAGGGGGTAACAGCATTTCTGGCAAAAGGCCCATCACAGGCAAAAACACGGGTCACAAAGTAGTCTACTCTGGGTGAGTAGGGCTCGTTTGTGCAGTTGGCTTTCTGGAGTCCAGGAGCAGATGGCTTCTCAGACAATTCTACCAAACATTTAAAGAAGAATTAATACCTATTCTTCTGAGGCACTTTCAACAATTAGAAATGGGAGAAAAACTTCCAAACCCACTCTATGAAGCCAGCATTACCTTGATCCAAAAACCAAAAACCCCACGAAAAAGGAGACTTTCAGACAAATTTCTCTGGTGAACATGGATGCAAAAATTCTAACAAAAATACTAGCCGATAGGATCCAACAGCATATAAAAAGGATTATTTAGCATGACCAATTGGGATTTATTCCTGGGTTGCAAATATAGTCCAATATATGCAAATCAATCATTGTGATACACCATATAAAGAAAGGAGAAGAAGCATATGATCCTCTCAACAGATGCAGAAAAATCACTTGATAAGTACAGCATTGTTTATTGACTAAAACTCCTCACAGGGTAGAGATAGAAGGAACAGTCCTCAATATCACAAAAGCCATATAGGAAAGTCCACAGTGAATTTTCTTCTCAATGAGGAAAAACTGAGAGCTTTTCCCCTAAGTTCAGGAACATGACAGTAATGTCCATTCTCACCACTGCTGTTCAACATAGTACTAGAAGACCAAGCCTAAGCAAGCAGACAAACAAAAAGAAATAAAAGGCATCTGAATTGGCAAAGAATAAGTCAGACTCTCACTCTCCACTGATGACATGATACTCTTTGTGGAAAACCCAAAAGATTCCACCCCCAAATTGCTAGAATGCATATAGGAATTCTGCAACATGGCAGGATATAAAATCAATGCACAGAAATCAGTTGCATTTCTGTACATTAACAATAAGGTAGAAGAATGAGAAATTAAGGAGTCAATCCCATTTACATTTTCACCAAAACCCATTAGATACCTATGAAAAAAACCTAACCAACGAGGGAAAGTATCTGTACTTGAAAAACTGCAAAACCCTTTATGGAAGAGATTGAAGAAGTCACAAAGAAATGGAAAAATATTCAACGTTCATAGATTGGAAGAAGAAATATAATTCAAAAATTTATGCAACCCAGAGCAACCTGCACATTTAATGCAATCCATATCAAAAATGCCATCGGCATTTTTCACAGAGCTGGAACAGATAATTAATTGTAAAATTTGTATGGAACCAGAGAAGACCCTGAATAACCAGAAGAATATTGAAAAAGAAACGAAAGCTAGTGGCATCACAGTTCTGGACTTCAAGCTCTATTACAAATCTGCAATCGTCAAGACAGTATGCCCCTGACACCAAAAGAGACACATAGAGAACCCAGAATAGAGAACCCAGAAGTGGACCCTCAACTCTATGGTCAACTAATCTTCAACAAAGCAGGAAAGAATATCCATGGGAAAAAGACAGTCTCTTCAACAAATGGTGTTGGGAAAATTGGACAGCCACATGTAAAAGAACAAGAGTGGACCTTTTCCCTGCGCCACACACAAAAATAAACTCAAAATGTATGAAAGACCTAAATGGAGATGGGAATCCATCAAAATCCTAGAGGAGAACACAGACAGCAACCTTTTGACCTCAATCACAGCAAATTCTTGCTAGACACATCTCCAAAGGCAGGGAACCAAAAGCAAAAATGAACTATTGGGACTTCACCAAGATAAAAAGCTTTTGCACAGCAAAGGAAACAGACAACAAAACCAAAAACAACCTACGGGATGGGAGGAGATATTTGCAAATGACATATCAGATAAAGAGCAAGTATCCAAAATCTATAAAGAACTTACAGAGAACTCTTGGGTGCCTGGGTAGCTCAGTCAGTTAAGCAACTGTCTTTGGGTCAGATCATGATCCCAGGGTCCTGGGATCAAGCCCAGCATCAGACTTCCTGCTCAGCAGGGAGTCTGCTTCTCCCTCTCCCTCTGCCTGCTTCTCCCCTTACTTCTGTTGTCTCTCACACATGCACTCACTCTCTCTCTCTGTCAATAAATAAATAAATAATCTTAAAAAAAACCTTACCAAACTGTGCACCCCAAAAAGTAAATAATCCAGTGAAGAAATCAGCAGAAGACATGAATAGACGTTTCTCCAAAGATGACATACAAATGGCCAACAGACACATGAAAAAATGCTCTGCATCACTCACCATCAGGGAAATACAAATCAAAATCAAAACCACAATGAGATAACTATTGCACACCGGTCAGACTGGCTAAAATTAACAGGCAGGAAATGGCAAATGTTCACAAAGGGGAAAACTCCTACACCATTGGTGGGAATGCAAGTTGGTTCAGTTACTCTGGAAGACAGTATGGAGGTTCCTCAAACAGTTAAAAATAGAACTACCATATGGTTCAACAATTGCACTGCTAGGTATTTATCCCAACAATTCAAATACAGTGATATGAAGGGGAGCATACACACCAGTGTTTAAGCAGCAACGTCCACAATAGCCAAACTGTGGAAAGAGCCCAAAGATCCATCAAGATTTGAATGAATAAAGAAGATATGATATATACACACACACAATGGAATATTACTCAGCCATCAAAAAGGACGAAATTTTACCATACACATCACCAGGGATGAAACTAGAGTGTATTATGCTAAGCAAAATAAGTCAATGAGTGAAAGATGATTATTATATGGTTTAACTCATATGTACAACATATAGGAAAGGAAACAACATGGAAGACCATAGGGGAAGACTATGGGAGGTCATCAGAGAGGAAGAGAAGTCATGACACACTCTAAACTATAGGAAATAAACTGAGGGTTGCTAGAGGGGAGGTTCATGGAGGGGGTAAGTGGGGGAGGGCCTTAAGTAGGGTATGTGGCGTTATGAGCCCTGGGTGTTATATGCAACTGATGAATTATTAAACTCTACATCTGAAACTAATGTTGTACTAATGTCGGCTAAAAAAGAAAATAAATAAAGTAAAATAATTTAAATAAATAAATTATCAATTAAAAATACCAAGTATTCAGGGGTGCCTGGGTGGCTCAGTGGGTTAAAGCCTCTGCCTTTGGCTCAGGTCACGATCCCAAGGTCCTGGGATTGAGCCCCACATGGGGCTCTCTGCTCAGCAGGGAGCCTGCTTCCTCCTCTCTCTCCCCTGCCTCTCTGCCTACTTGTAATCTCTGTCTGTCAAACAAAATAAATAAAATCTTAAAAAAATATACCAAGTATTCAGAAATCTGCCAAAAAATATGTAAAACTTCTATAGGACAGACCAATGGGAAACACTGAAAAATCCAGAAAGACAACATACCATACATGGCTATAGATTTACATCAGAGGAGGCAGAAAGGTGACTTTCTATGTAAAAACAAATGCAATTGGCCCTTGCCCTTAAACACCCATCAGGGCTTCCAAATTATCCAGGTGTTTCCTTCCCGTTCTCTGGCCATTCTGGATTTCATTTGTTTGCTTGCTTGTTTGGTTGGTTGATATTCTGGTTATAAAATCTGTCCTATTTTTCAAGAAGACAGAAGATAACGAATGAGTTAACTTAATATCTTGGTTAGCTCTTCTTGGTTGGTGTGCTTTGGAAAGTGAATGTGTGATGGATGAGAGCTGAAGTCATTTACAATGTCCCATCCATTCTGCTCTTAGGAAGCCCCATCGTGATACAGTTCAAACAATCTTGTGATGTTCTCTCATCCTCGAGTTGAAATATTTCTGGAGGCTACAAGTTGAGATCAAAGCGTGGTGTTGGCAGGATTGGTTTCTCCTGAGGACCATGAAGGAGAATCTGCTCCATCCTTTCCCCAAAGCTTCTGGGGGTTTGTTGACCATCTTCGGCATCTACTGGCTTGTAGAAGCATCACCCTGATCTCTGCCTGCATCCTCACATGGCACTCCCCCTTGTGCTTCAAATCATTCTTGTTTTCAAAAGATACCTAATGATCTAGAGAAATTTCATTATATATAATACCTATATTATATATAATATTAAATTTAAAAATAGGCATACAAAACAGTTGTATGATCCTAATTTTATAAAAATAAAAATGTATGCATTTTACCTGTAAATTTTTTAAATTATTTTGCACATTTAATTTAAACACAAGATTTGTCTTCCTATATAATCACTACAATATGGTCAAAGTAAATTATTATGAGGTAGCATCTAGACCATTTGTACTGATCTTTTTTTTTTTTTAATTTCTTTTCAGGGTTCCAGAATTCACTGTTTATGCACCACACCCAGTGCTCCATGCACTCCATAATCCCACCATTTTTAAAAGATTAAAATACAATGAAAGGAGTACTCATGCATGATTCTTTTACATTTTGGTTTTCTAAATTTTTCTCTGAAAGCAAATACTACTTTTACAATGTGACAAGTAAACAAATATAATAAATGAATAAAGTGTGGCTAGAAATCCTTTAAGCAAGAAGCTCTGGTATGTGTGAGGGATACAAAGAGATTTCCACTTCATAACAATAATCACACAATGAGCACTCACTATGCACCATGTGATGCTCTACAAGTTCTGGGTGTATAACTCACAAAAGCTCTGTGAGGCCAACATGTTTTTATGCCCATTTCACAGGTGAGGAAAGGGCTGGATAGTCAGCAGATCCAGGCTGGTTCAAAGATCAAGGTAACATCCTCTCTCTACTTGCTCACTTATCTGGTTGGATTCAGCTTTTCAAACACAAGTTGTTGCCAGCACAATTAGGTTCACTTTGTTTGGTAATAGGGCAGAGGAAGAAACTAGTGGGTCAGGATTATTATGTGTTAGTTTGCATGGGATCCAGTAAGTACTTTGTCTGCATTTTTTACTTTTCAACCTTAAAAAGAGTTTTGTTTACTACTGTCTTGCTATAACTTCACCCTAAAAATCACAATGGGCAAAATCAAATGGGAGTTTCAACTCCACTCCACTCTATGACCTCCCCAGCCCTTTCAGTGAAGAGATAACCAGGTGGGAGGAAGAACTGCCTCTAGTCCCAGCACAGGGGGTCTCCTCCCACTGTGGTCCAGCTGGGAGAACTTACTACATTTGCTCCACCTAGAAAGTGTGATATCTGTATAGATCTCCACCAGCTCCTTCCCGAAAGACACAACTAGTGAGTGGTGGAACTGAGCTGAACCTCCAGGTCTCAACTTTAAGTCAGGCTAGTATTTAAGGTTGTTCTTCCTTCTGTGAAGGACAAGGCCACAGTGCTTCTCCTCATGTTGTCTTATAACAAGCTCTGTTCACCAGTTAAGATTTCTAAATCACATGCCATTTTGTTCACTCTCTGATGTGTCACATAAAGGGTGTACTGATGGCTTGGTGGTATCTGTGTGATCTGCAACATTGGGAGGAATCACGGGTTTTGGAACACTCTGCAGATACCCACTGTAGCCACTTCTCCTCCCAGATTTCTTCATCATATTTAGATTCAGAATGCAGAAACCCAAACACTAGACCTGCTGTCACCACCCATGATTTCTTATTTTAGTTATTGCTAAATATAGACCATAACCCCTGGGGTAAGAGTTGCAGTTTTTTGGCAAAGTCTTCAGAATGTCAAACCACCCAAAATTTTTTTAAAAGATGTACATTTAAAAAAAAAATAAAAGAATTTAAAACCACCTTTCATGTCTCCTGCTCTCCTGCTCTCTCTACAGCCAAGAGGGCAATCAGTATAAAGGTATCAGCTGATAGCAACTCAGGAGCTTCCGGCCAGACCCTGGACACAACCCTGTTGGGGGAAGAAGTAAGGGAAGAGGAAGGAAGGAAGAGTAAAGCACGGAGTGTCATGGGAGGAGGGCGGAGGGACTTCCCAGACTGTGCTGTGTCCCAGGAGCACAACCAGGCATGGTGCGTGATTGGTGGGATTTCTGCAGAAGATTATAGGAGAAACTGTCTGGCTCAACAGCACAGGCCTCCTTGAAAAAGCCATGCTAAGTGTGGTGAGTAGAATTGTTTCCCACCCCAAAAAGGTGCCTTCAAGTCCTAACTCCGAGTACCTGTATGTGAATGTGACCTTATTTGGAAGTAGTGTTTTTGCAGATATAATAAAGTCAAGATGGGGACAGACTGGATTAAGGTGGGCTCTACTCAACTAACTGTTATCCTTATGAGAAGAAGGAACTTTGTTCACAGCACAGACATCTAGAGGAAAACTCCATGAGACAGAAGTATCTGTTGGGGTCATGCATTTATAAGCCAAGGAATTCCAAGTACTGTTGGCAATCACCAAAGCTGAATGAGACATAGAAATAGGTCTTCCTCAGAACCTTCACAGCAGAACCAACCTGCTCACTCTTTGATTTTGGACTTCTAGTCTCCCAAACTGTGAGATAATATGTTTCTACTACTTGAAGCCACTCAGCTCATGGTAACTTGCTCAAGATTTCTAGGAAACTAAGACAGAGTTAAATCCACTCTGGTAACCACCTGTCAACACAGGAACCATGACTATCTCAGTGGTGATGAGCCAAGGTTATCTATGCCTTCTTACTTAAAGAACATTACATCTGGACAGCTCAGGACATTGTCAAAGTCTAAGTCTGGAGCCACAAAACTGAAAGTACCCACACACCCCCATCTCTACCTACCCTGACAGGAATAAAATCTATAGCCAAACCTTTTAAGGCAGGTGACTGGGATCCTATGTTGAGAGAACTTTCAAGATTAGAATTCCCCAACCATCCTTAAATATCCTTTCGAGTCTTATCTAAACATTGTCCTTCAGACAACTTCTTCCTTATATCCATCACTCCACTCCCATCTTCATAGGGTTTCTTCAGACAGCAGGAGAAAGAAAAAGTCCATTTCTCTCCCAGCTCAAACAAGCTCTGGCCTCCTGAACCGTACTGAATGTCCCTTCCATCAAGGTGTCTGAAGTCCCTGGAACTCCTGCTTTTCCAGAACCCTTTTAAAAACTCTCGTGATTTTCTAATATCCAGCATGATGCAAAGGTGGGATCATAAGACAAGCCAATTTGTAAAGGACTTTAGGAGGAGAAAATCATTTTGTTTCAGAGTTTTCCATCAGATTCACTGTTTAAAGCAGCAACAAAAACAATCACTGTTCTTTTTTCACAAGGGAAAGAGAAAGCTGAGAAGTACTGAGCTTGAATATAGATGTTGGAATTGAGCCGTTTGTATTGGGCTAAGTTTGTGTGGGGGAGGAAATGGGGGTGCTGACAGCTCCTTGGCGATGCTCGCTGTTCTCCATAAAGGCAAAATGGGGTGGCCTGCCTTATGACTCAGTGATATTCAGAACCTAATTCCAAAGAAGTACATCACAACTCCTTCCCTTGTTCTAGTCCCAGATGAGCTGTTTTGAAACCTGAAACATTGCACGTTTGTTGTAGGAATCTGAGAATTCCCATAGTATTTGACATAGTGATAACTAAACATCTATCTCTTCCCTTAACTTGAGACCAGGTTGAATGAATTGGAAACAACATACTCCATGATGAGGAGACTTACTTGTTTTGGACTGAGATTTAGAGAAATGGTGAATCATGGGGGAAAGTGCTGGGTCATCTCATGAAAACTAAAAGAGAGTGAACCAAATAATAACACTTTCACTTTAGACCCTACAAACTGTATCTAAACCAGGTGTTGGCAAACATTTTCTGTAAAGGCCAGATGGTAAAAATGTGTGATCTCCACAGCAACAGCTCAACTCTGACACTGTAGCAGGAAAACAGCCATCGAGGAAGAATAAAAATTAAGTGTAGTCCAGGTAAGTGCTGGGTCAAGAATCACCAGTGCAGGGATGAGCTGGCTGCTGAGCCAAATGATGTGATGGAGAGTAGCGGGTTCCTACTTGAAGAGAGATTAAACATTCAGTAAACGTTTGTTTCTCTTACTTTGGCCAGTAGGTGATTAATTTATCCCAATACGATAAGATAGAAACAGGGTACTCTGTTGGCTGCCTCCCGAAGCCTGATCTTCAGAAACACTGTTCCTACCCAATTTTCAGTCATAATGCAATGGTCCAGTGCATCCTCGGGGACAAACAATAGAAATCATTGTTTACTTTTTCTTCTGTTTCATCTCTCCAATCAGCAAATTTAGTTTTATCATCTTTGATAGACGGGGTTAAAAAAAGAACTTTGTGTAGACCCACAAATAAATATGATGATAAAACTTTGGATAATAAACTAAGCATTAAGAGTTTACTTTCTTTTCTTCCTAGTTCCCCTCAATGTAAAGAGCAATAATGTAGGTGAGAAATATCATGCAATAATTTGAGAAGATTTGAAATCATCCACTTGTTAACCAAGCAGAGCTTCACGCTATATGATGTAGTCGTAGATGATCACAACCCAATGTGGTCTTTCGTGGGATGGTAATCAATCTAGAAACTATCAACATGTAACATTTTTATTGATGAATCCCAATCCCAACTGAAAGAGGCTAACTTTTAATGTCTTGTAACTCATGACTCTTTAGAGACAGCAAGAATGTTAAGTGGAATTCTAACAATTATGGAGGAGAGCCAAAACCAAATCAAAGATGCCATTTTCAGCTTAATGTATTTATCCAACCCTAAGACCAGAAATAGTTTCGATTTTGAGAAGAAAATGTCCTTTGGCATTAACTAAGTTTCTGCATTAATTTAAAATATTCTACTAAGAATAAATCACATTATGTAACCATTAAAAGACTAGATCAACATATTATGAGTAGCACTTAGGCTTGATATAATAAAGCATCTTAGTATATTTGACTATAGACACACATAAAACTCTTCAAATGATGAGAAATTTAATTATATGACTAGTACTCAAAGCTCCTGCACCTTCTGGAAGACAAGGCACCCATGGTCACTTAGGCAGAAAAAGCAGGAGGGTCCAGCACCAGGTTTTAGAAGTTTTAGCTTAGAACTGATGTTCCTTACTTGATACTGCAGCATCTTGGTCAGGATCTCTAAGTGAGCAAATGGGCAGTTGGGGAGCAATAATTTACAAAATGTGACGTTGTAGATACCAATTAGAAATACAGAAGAAGGGCCGCCTGGGTGGCTCAGTGGTTAAAGCCTCTGCCTTCGGCTCAGGTCATGATCCCAGGGTCCTGGGATTGAGCCCCGCATCATCGGGCTCTCTGCTCAGCAGGGAGCCTGCCTCCTCCTCTCTCTCTCTGCCTGCCTCTCTGCCTACTTGTGATCTGTCTGTCAAATAAATAAAAATATTTAAAAAAAAAAGAAATACAGAAGAAGTTTAGTAGCTGAATTTGAGTATGGAGAACTGGAGCAAGATCATGGAGAAATCAATTAAAGGGGAAGAGAGAAGCCTGGTAAAGGGGAGGGAGAAGGAAGGAGGGAGGGAAAGAGAGAGGAAGGATGGGGGGAGGGGAGAAGAAAGAGGGGAAGGGAAGAGGAGAAGCAGGGGGGGAGAAGGAGGGGAAGGGAGGGGGCCAAGTTTGAGAAAAGAGCCTATGGCAAAGTCCCAAATCCAACTTCAACCTGAATTTTGTTTGGAAGACATGACTTAACAACAGCAATGAGGACTATAAAACAAAACTTAAAGATCTTGGAAGCTCACAGACACAATGTAAAACATCCAAGAATTAATTTTGAATTAAATTGTAAGAGCAGAATAATGTTTTTAAGAAAAGGATGATGATAGTCTGTCCTCTTCTGATCTGTCCAAATTACAGTCAGTATACTATATTCAGATCTGCGTAATAAGGAGAAAAGAAGGTGGGAATATTCAAAATATATTCAAACTGAATACATCAAGTCACAGCCTGCCCTTCTTTTTGGTGGCTTGGAATGTAGTGAGTGTGTAAGAGTGTGTGCGTATTAAAGAGGAAGTGTGTGTGTGTGTGTGTGTGTGTGTGTGTGTGTGTGTGTGTGCGTGTCTCCTAGGCTCCCAGTGTCTTTGTTTTCGTCCTGCAAAGAAGATGTGAAACCTTCCCTAGTCTTCCCTTGTGAGAAACACAACTATCACTAGGACAATGTAAACCTAGTGATTTTCTATTTTTATGGGCTGCTGATCATAGTTAGAGAACAGGGAAACCCACACAGACTTTTCCATTATAACATCATTCTGACATAAATAATCTATTGGTTGAACTATTTTGGTCTGATAGAAAGATATATGTTTCCCTTACACAAGTAATGGTATTTTAATTGCTAGAAGTTGGTCTTGGGCTAGTGGACTGACCTTAGCTTCGGGCACAATGCAACTGCTGTGCGAGAAAGTATATCTTTGGCTTGGTTTTGCAAGCTCAGAGCCCAAGAGGACTGCAACCAGCCTGGACACTTTCCAGAGGAGTAACTGCCTTGCCACTGTCTCCATCAATATTGTATTCTTCTGTGAGAGTAACTTTTGTTCATGTAATTGTCAATGTAATACAAATTAAATTGGAACGGGTAATAAAATTTAGTATTGTTTAGGCCTGGACAAAAAGTAATGAATTTTCTAAAATTGACTAAAAACATGGGCTTTATTGGAAGACCACATCCATCATCACTGATACCAATAATATGTGGAACTGATGTTGATGGCCTGTAGACCCGCCACTTCTCCGTCTCTCCCCTCTTGTTGTTGGGACCCTGCCTCTAATGGAGAGGCTATGAGTGCCAGAGATATACCTTCTCAGCCAGGGCTGGGTTTATAATCTGGTTGCTCTCCATGAGATGGAAGGGAAATTATGCAAGAGGGGTTTTAAGGGGGGAAAAACTGACCAGGAAGAGAGAATGAAGTAGAAGAAACACTGTGCTCTACTGTTGCATTTTTAATATTTGTTTTAATGCATTTTATCCTAAATGTGCACACAAGATGTTCTGAGTGAGACTCAGGTTTCTTATTAAATATTTTGTAATAAAGAATACCTATCTGCACCTGCTTCAGGGCTGAACCATGATGCAGCATGGCAACAGCCGATGGAAATCTTTCTGCACAAGGGGCCCAATAGCCCATAGATGGGGCACAAAGAGAAATGAGTTTTCCCTGATTGTCAAGAAAAGGAGGCAGCTCCCCTCCTGAAAAGGATCCTCCTGGCAGCCAAGTAACCCTAGGTGTGTCTCAGGATTTAAGGCCTGGGAGTATTCCAGATCTTGTTTCCCCCCTTGAAATGTAAAACCTAGGCAGGTAACATGTTCAGTCTTCCTGGCACCCCAGTGGGACTTAACTGTGGTTCCTACTCTGGGCTATAACTATCTGGAGTTTAGAGAGGGAGAAGGAAAGTTTTAATATCCTTTAGAGTTTTTTTCATTTTTGTTTTTGTTTTTTTCATCAAATTATCACGTGTACCTATAAGCTCAATCAGAGAAGCTCTTTGTTGTTATTATACAGCAATATACTGTTTGCAAAAGCCAACTCAGATATCCATCAACAAATGTAAAATGTAAAAAGCTGGTGTATTTGTGCAGTGGAGTGATTTACACCAGTGAGGATAGATAAGCCATGTCACAGTGTGAAAGAGCTCACATATATAATGCTGAATGACATTAAGTGGAAGCTAGATGAAAAGAGGGTACATTTCTTGTAATTATATGCATATGAAGACCAAATTATAAAAAAAATAATTTGTTCATCAAAGATAATGAATTTGAAGACATTGAGGAAGTATTAACCTAGTGGGGCAGGAACGTTGCTTCTGAAATGCTAAAAATACTGTTTTTGTTTTTCTTTTTTTTATTTTTTATACTGTGGTAAGAATACTTAATATGAACTCTATCCTCTTCTTTTTTTAAAATTTATTTTTATTTGTTTATTTATAGCATAACAGTGTTCATTGTTTTGGCATCACACCCAGTGCTCCATGCAGTACGTGCCCTCCCTATTACCCACCACCTGGTTCCTCAACCTCCCACCCCACCCACCCCCCTGCCGCCCCTTCATAACCCTCTGGTTGTTTTTCAGAGTCCCTAGTCTCTCATGGTTCATCTCCCCTTCCAGTTTCCCTCAACTCCCTCTCCTCTCCATCTCCCCATGTCCTCCATGTTCTTTGTTATGCTCCACAAATAAGTGAGACCATATGATACTTGACTCTCTCTGCTTGACTTATTTCGCTCAGCATAATTTCTTCCAGTCCCGTCCATGTTGCTACAAAAGTTGGGTATTCGTGCTTTCTGATGGAGGCATAATACTCCATTGTGTATATGGACCACATCTTCCTTATCCATTCATCCGTTGAAGGGCATCTTGGTTCTTTCCACAGTTTGGCGACCGTAGCCATTGCTGCAATAAACATTGGGGTACAAATGGCCCTTCTTTTCACTACATCTGTATCTTTGGGGTAAATACCCAGCAGTGCAATTGCAGGGTCATACTGAAGCTCTATTTTTAATTTCTTCAGGAATCTCCACACTGTTCTCCAAAGTGGCTGCACTAACTTGCATTCCCACCAACAGTGTAAGAGGGTTCCCCTTTCTCCACATCCTCTCCAACACACGTTGTTTCCTGTCTTGCTAATTTTGGCCATTCTAACTGGTGTTAGGTGGTATCTCAATGTTGTTTTAATTTGAATCTCCCTGATGGCTAGTGATGATGAACATTTTTTCATGTGTCTGATAGCCATTTGTATGTCTTCGTTGGAGAAGTGTCTGTTCATATCTTCTGCCCATTTTTGGATATGATTATCTGTTTTGTGTGTGTTGAGTTTGAGAAGTTCTTTTTTGCTTTTGTTTCCTTGGCCTTTGGAGACATATCTTGAAAGAAGTTGCTGTGGCTGATATCGAAGAGGTTACTGCCTATGTTCTCCTCTAGGATTCTGATAGATTCCTGTCTCACGTTGAGGTCTTTTATCCATTTCGAGTTTATCTTTGTGTACGGTGTAAGGGAATGGTCGAGTTTCATTCTTCTACATATCGCTGTCCAGTTTTCCCAGCACCATTTATTGAAGAGACTGTCTTTTTTCCATTGAATATATTTTCCTCTTTTGTCGAAGATTATTTGACCATAGAGTTGAGGGTCCATATCTGGGCTCTCCACTCTGTTCCACTGGTCTATGTGTCTGTTTTTATCCCAGTACCACGCTGTCTTGGTGATCACAGCTTTGTAGTAAAGCTTGAAATCGGGTAACGTGATGCCGCCAGTTTTGTTTTTGTTTTTCAACATTTCCTTAGCAATTCGGGGTCTCTTCTGGCTCCATACAAATTTTAGGATTATTTGCTCCAGCTCTTTGAAAAATATCGGTGGAATTTTGATTGGAATGGCATTAAAAGTATAGATTGCTCTAGGCAGTATAGACATTTTAACAATGTTTATTCTTCCAATCCAAGAGCATGGAACAGTCTTCCATCTTTTTGTGTCTTCTTCAATTTCTTTCATGAGTGTTCTATAGTTCCTCGAGTACAGGTCCTTTACTTCTTTGGTTAGGTTTATGCCCAGGTATCTTATGGTTCTTGGTGCTATAGTAAATGGAATTGATTCTCTAATTTCCCTTTCTGTATTTTCATTGTTAGTGTATAAGAAAGCCACTGATTTCTGTACATTGACTTTGTATCCTGCCACGTTACTGAATTGCTGTATGAGTTCTAGTAGTTTGGGGGTGGAGTCTTTGGGGTTTTCCATATAAAGAATCATGTCATCTGCGAAGAGAGAGAGTTCGACTTCTTCCTTGCCAATTTGGATACCTTTTATTTCTCTTTGTTGTCTGATTGCCGTTGCTAGAACTTCTAATACTATGTTGAACAAGAGTGGAGAGAGTGGGCATCCTTGTCGTTGAACTCTATCCTCTTAATGAAGTTTCAAGACACAACATATTGTTAACTGCAGGCATTGTGGGCATGGTTCCTCATCCTGCTGAATGGAAACTGTACCCACAATTTCCTCCTCCCTGCAAGCCATGGTAACTGCCATTCTGCTCTCCATTTCTGTGAGTTGGACCACTTTAGATACTCTGTATACATGGAATCATGCAATGTTTGTCTTTCTGTGGTTGGTTTATTCCACTTACTGTAATGTCTTTAACATTCACCTATGTTGGAGCCTGTGGCAGGAGTTCCTTCCTTTTTTAAAGCTGAATAATATTCCACTGTATGTATACAACACACTTTCTTTATCCATTCATCCATCAGGAAACATTAGCCAGATGGCTATAGAAATTATTGCCTTCATTTGTGAAAAGTCTTAGGAGGCCAAGACTTGCATAGGAACACTGAGAAATCCAGGGGACTTTTATTTCCCCACACATACCTTCCTACTTTGAGACTGTTATTTGGCTTGAACAGCCATCTAGGAACCACAGAGGGTAACATTTTTGGCACTCCTAGGCTTCTCTTGTCACAGATGATAAATGTCATCTCTTTAAGCCCCTTTAAGTCGAACATGTGTCATCCACATTCCAAAGTGTCCTGATTCATAAAATTACAGGAAAAGCTTTTCTTTTCTTTCTTTCTTACTTTTTTGTTCTTGCTGCTAATGAGTGCTTAGGGATTCACTCACAAATCACTTGATCTCTGTGAAAAAAGTGGACCTTAAATTGGACCCCCAGAAATTTTGTGATTTGAGGAGAGTCCTGGTTCATAGGAGACAAAAGTTCAGGGATGAATGGGAGCAGATGATGGTTAGCAGATCCATGCCCTTTTGAGGGCTTGATGATGCCCCAGCAGATTCATGCCCCACTGAGGCTAGCAACGTAGTATGAAAAATGAGCTCTGCTCCTGCCGCCATGTGGTCAACATCTAACCTCAGATCAGCCCTCAGCAGATCCAAACAGGACACACTTTTAGTCAGACTTGACCTGAGAACACCTTAAGCATCTGGCAAGAGGTGCCTCCACCCATTTCAGTCCTTCAGTCCTAGGCATAGATGCTAGGATAGGCTGAGAGCAGGGCATCCAGAGGTTCTAAGGACACTGAGAGGCAAATGAGTCAATTTATTCCATTTGCCTTTTAAGAAGATGACACTGTCTACGGTACAGACCCACGGAAAGCAAAAGGAGAGTGACTTTGCATTTCTGATATTTCCTCTGCGCTGTCTCATACTCTGCCAGAATGTTCAGGTAGAAAATGGACCCAAGAAACCATCCAAAGTCTTAACTTTTCATTACAAACTAATTTGGGGGCATGTCAACTGCCAGCTCTCTAGAAAGGCTGCCAGAATTATCTGTTGATCAAACGAAGCCAAGTTTATTACCCACGGCAGTGAGGAAAGGTGCCATCCTGACAGAGTAAAACAGTCTCAGAAGGGAGAGATCACGGTGTATATTTATAACATTTCAGAGTCTGGACTCAAGGCATGTCTTTCTATGAAAGGATTTAACCAGGATTGGGCAAAATTCATAGTATATTCATTGAGGATTAGAAGCACAGCTCAACCAGGGTTTTGAAGCAAGTCTTCATAAGTAAACTGTGGGATGGTAAACCGATCATTTACCCAGCTGGATGATATACCATCCAGGAAGGGGGCTGTTTAAGACATCCAATGTTTGGATAAATTGATCTGAGGAATTCCTGAAACAAATAACAAAATTATCCTCTTACTGAGAATTTCCTAGGAGGAAAGAAAGTATCCTGATGGAAGCATCCTTAGATCCTCCTCCTGACAGTTAAGTTATTTGAAGGTAGGAGGTCTTCAGTGAGGTGTCTGATGCATTCCTTTTTTTTTTTTTTTTTTTTTAGTATGTTCCACATCAGTGTGGAGTCCAGAGTGGGGCTTAAACTCACAACCTTGAGATCAAGACTTGAGCTGAGATCAAGAGTCAGACACTTACCTGCCTCAAGACCCAGGTGCTGATCAGGTATCTGGTACATTCTGTTCATGAAATTCTACACCATGTGATATTTGCTGTCAGATATATCATAGGGCACCCTAAGTTATTAGGCCTGAAATTTCCCGCTTTGGTGTCTTAACTACATCCCCACCCTTAAAGGAGTGTTACAAGGGATGCAAAGTCCACAGATTTTGCATCAAAACAGATAAGGCTTTCCTTTTTTTGCCTTGCCTGTTTGTTTGTGGGATTCTAATCCAGAAGACTAACTTGCTCAGTCTTCTTAGTCTATGAATGAGATTCTATCACTGGTAAGAGGGAACGTGTCCTGACTCTCTTCCTCCCTTAATTTAAGTCTGTCCTACATTCAGCATGTAATACATGTCAGGCTGAGACCCTGGAAAACCCCACACATCTTAAAGAAAAATGCTCCCCTCCTAAACTTTTACATTCTGAGGCAAACCCTGCAGAGCAGAAACTTACTAAAGGCAACACTGCTTCGTAGAATTATTCGTAATATTGCAACAAATCAAAAATTCCTCCCAACAGTATGGAATGTTGTCTGTGAGCTTTCTGGAACCCTTCCAAGAGAAGCTCACCTGTCTCTCCATCTTGCAGAAGAAGAGTGTCCTGTCATGCTTTTAGTGTCTCCTGTCCTGGACTCCTGGGATGAGTCTACAGGGAAGCCCTGGTCTCATTGTGTGTCCACAATAGCTCTCCTTTCTAACCATTTGGCTGTCTGATTCTTTTTGTGGCACCTTGGACTGCTTTGTCTTCACTGCCCATCTCTTTGCACAAGTACTGGAGAAGAGGAGTTGGTTCTGTCTTGGTCCTGTGTTCCATCTGCCATTCCCTTGTAAGACCCTCCCATCTACCATTATAACATGAAACTTCTCAATCTCTTTGTGGACACTGTCCTAGTAGAAAATCTGAATTCTGGATTTCTATTGCCTTTTCTGAGATCTTGAAGAAGGCATTGGCTTTGCCTCCCTTGATCCAACTTCTGAGAATGACCAGGGGCCATCCTTGACTCACTGTCGAGGGAAAATTTTGGCCAGTCCTGAAGACCAATTCTGTACCTATCACTTCAGATGTTTCCAGGGGTTCCCCCACTTCTAGGATCAATCATCATTACACTGGTGAGGTCAGATTCCAAGTGGAATGATGTTATGGGCTGAATTGTGCCCTTGCCCAATTCATACATTGAAGCCCTTAACTCCCACTCCTCAGGTTGTGACTGGGGATCTGGATTTCAAGCAGCTATGAAGATAAAATGAGGTCATTAAGTTGGGTTCTTTTCCTATATGACTGCTGTTTTCATAAGAAGAGGTGATTAGAACATAGATATGTACCCACACAGAATAAAACCCATATGAGGACATAGTGAGAAGGTAGTCATCCACAAGCCAGGAAGAGAAACCTCAGAAGAAACCTGATACCTTGACCTCAGGTATCAGAAATCAGAACTGTGAAGAAAGAAATTTCTGTTGGTTAGCCATCTGGTCTACGATATTTTGTTATAGTAGCCCTGGTTAATTAATGCAGATTAATTAACCCACAGAGATTCCCACAGAGAGCAAATTGTCACAAAATATGCTTTGTCACCAAATAGACTTTGGCCCACTCACAATCTTATTAAATATGTATTCTGTCCTATACATTCTCTAGAAATATTCTCTTGGATGAGAGTAAGGATATGCATAATTTCGAGTAGGCAAAGGGAGCTTTACGCTATGTTTTCATGTAATGTCTATCACAATAGTGCAGGGCAGAGTGATAAGGTAGGGGAAGGTGCTGCCCTTGCAAACTAAACAACAACAAAAGAGGAAAAATTTATTTTTTTATTATATTCAATTTAATTAACATATGGTATATTCTTAATTTCAGAGGTAGATTTTAGTGATTCATCAGTTGCATATAACACCCAGTGCTCTTTCCATCAAGTGCCCTCCTTAATGCTCATCACCTAGTTACCTATGCCCCAACCTAACTCCCCTCTAGCAACCCTCCGTTTGTTTCCCCAAGCAGGCAGAGAGAGTCTTATGAGAAAGGAAAACTTTAGCTATGACTTATTCCAGAATACGTCGTCACCGCCTTAGGCAACCCAGAAGGCAGCCACAGGCAAGTCATCCACTCCATAAACAAGTACATAGGGAGGAACTGCCCCAAGCCTCTGCCTGAGGGGCTGTGCCAAATAATCGAGAAAAATTGCATCTAAATAAAATGCTAATCACAGGGAGAAATGAACAGTACATTGTCTAAATACACAAAATGGTAGTAATGAGTTATGCAAATATTAGCAAGCAAACATTCAGCTACAGGATATGAAACTGTTGGCCAAGTTAATTTAGGTTATGTTTTATGGTGCCATATATCTGGAAATGGCTCTTAGAGGTTATATTCTGATGCAAATAATTTAGAAGTTTGTAAGACTGGAATGGATTCAATTGTTGGTGTGTAATTAGAGTCTTCCCATTATAGGTAGATAATATTTGTGGCATCTGTGAACTGAGTCAGGTGAACAAACACTCCTGGCTGCCTGCCTACATTACAGGCAAGGTAATGAGGACTTGACAGCAAGGGAAAACCTGGTCAGGAAAGACAGTATTCCTTAGAGAGTGAAATGCAGAAGCTACTGAAACAATGGCCAATCCATTTTTGTATAATAAGACTACCCTGCTAAATATCTTTAACTACAGCAATACACTAACTCTTTTATTCTTATACTCTTAAAGCAATTTGAGATATTGTTTCCATTCTTTACCTTGAGCAGATAAACTCTTACTTCAACACATATGCATCAGTTATTTATTACTGTATAACAAATGGGACAGACTTCATGGTTTTTAAACAATACGTGGTTATTATTTCACAGTTTTGGTGGATCAGGATTTTGGACATAGCTTATTCAGGTCCACTGCTCACAGTCTCATCAGTCTGAAAAGATGTCGGCGGGCTGCATTGTCATCTGGAGACTTGACTGGGTACTCCCAAGTTCACACAGGCTTTTGGCAAAATGTATCTCCTGGCAGTTGTATGACTGAGCTCCCAAGTTCCTTGCTGAATGTCAGCCAGAGACCAATCTCATACCCTAGAGGCCTCAGACATCTCCCCACAACATGGCCTTCTGTACGGACTTGCAATGGCAATGCACCTCTTCAAAGCCAGCAAAGGGTATCTCCCTTTCCCTCAGGAAAGGCCTTGTCCTTCTTTCCAAGGTTTTCACTGACTGTCAGATCCACTAACAATAATCTCCCCTTTGATGAACTCATGATCAATTTCTTTGGGATCCTAATAGCATCTGAGAAATACTTTGACCTTTGCCATATTCTTAAAGTTGTGTAATCTGCTTCCATTCAAAGGAAGGGGATTATATAAAGGGTATGAATAGCAGAAGACAGGTCAGTGAGGTTCAACTTAGGGTCTGTTTACCACAGCATAGTTTAGTAATTTGCTTCTAAAGCTAGTACTACATACTCAATGTCAATTGAATTCTTATAAACATTGAGAATAACAACTTTCAATGCACCGTATTCTCTCGATACCCTTCACATGTGTTTGTGGACTATTCATGGGATTCTTTAGATGCTGAAAGGGATAGAGAGGGGGTAACAGAAGGGTTGAGTAGAGGTGTAATGCAGAGTCTGGCTCCGTGTTTTGTGTCTGACTGCTGACAGTTTTCAGGCCCCATCTACTCTCTTCTTCTTCTGCCCCACATCTGGGCAGCTAAAAAAGTCTAAGTGCTCCTATCATTCACACCAATGGGAAGTTCAAACCATGCGAGTACTAGCCCATATACAGAAATCTGCACCCCAATCCTTCCCTTAACCACCACAAATGCCCTAGAAATTCTGTCTGTTCTCTAAAGCCACTATCAGACCAGTGTAGGAGCCTGTTCCAGGTTCTCAGAAAGCCTCATTGTGCGAGTGATAAACCCTTAATACCCTCTTGGTGTGTGGCCTCATCAGTCTCAACATCCAAACCGTATTTTGGATGCAAGGTCTAACCTGTTTATGCACACAAAGGGAATTTACACTGTACCTGTTGAGTCCTGATTCCCCCAAAATACCACTACAACAACCTGCTAACAAGGCAAAACTGAGTCTACTGCCTGCCACTATCAGAGTAGAGTCTGAGTAGAACTTATCAGAGGAGATGACACAGTCAGGGATACTGGTGAGGTTTAGGGTTTGGTTTAAGTGATAGCTTTCAATGCAAGAGAGTATTAATTAAGACCAGGCAAACGATCATAATATAATCACTCAAGATTGGCAGACACAGCAAAGGGAAAGTTTCAAAGATAGGATTTCATGAAGCCTTGGAGATTAAAGAGTTGTTTGATGCTCTCTACTAAAAAATCTAACAGTTTTATATTCATTTAAAAATTTTAAGGAAGTTCCTAAACTTTCTACAAATATAGTTTTTGCAGTATTTAATCTCCTAAGAAAGAGTTCCTGGAATATACTAAAGTATACTCATGAAAACCGTATTATCACTATTGTAAGGTCAGGATAAGGCAAAAGTATAAAAACTATAAAAAGATCAATGACTGCTGGAGGTTTGAGGGTGAGGGGAGGGAGGGAGGGAGGAGTGGGCTGTGTTCAGATTTTCATGGCTTTAGTGAAACTGTTATGTAGGACAGTATGACCATGCACGTATGGACAACTAGAACTGTAAAACACCCAGTGTGAACCATAATATAAACTAGAAACTTTAATCAACTTTAACAAATGTACCACACTAATACACTGTATTAATTGTATTATGATTAGGGGATACTCTAAGGGAGGGTTTTATGGGAACTCTGTACTCCCTACTCAGTGTTCTATTCTGTAAATCTAAAACTATTTTACAAATGAGGAATTAACTAAAAGAATGCTATTGATAAATCAATTTATTCAATAATTCAGAATGTTGATGAAAGCCTTGCATAAAATGCAAAATAATAATTTAGATGTGTGATGTAATTTGACATATTAAATTTTGTAACAAGTAATAGCAATCAGATAAAAAACTATAAATAGATAGTATTTCTAAATACACATGCAGTAAAATTTGCTGAGAAATATTTTTCTCACTTTCTAATCTTTTATGCAGTTCTAAACAAAAACAAAATTACAGAGAATTTGGTCAATCAAAAATAACTTTGAATATTAAAAAGAACAAAAATGTTATAGCACAGCTAACATTTTAGTGTGAAAAACTGTATGTGCATGGAAAACAATCAATGTACACATTGATTAACACATATTTTGTAAGTAAAAAATAAAATGAAACATTAGTTAAGGAAATAAGCTTATTAACTCTCCACCCCATTCATATTGCAAACAAAATATTAAACATGGTACAGAAGAACCTTAAACACCCATCTAAAAGTTCAAACCACAGATTATGCTTTGGTGCTACTAAATAAATTTTATTTATTTTAAATGTCATTTTATTTATTATGTCATTTTATTTATAATTCATTTATTTAAATGTCATTTTAAATAAAAATGACAATACCTATGGAAGTATATTTCTAGTAAGATTTTTCATCTGTGACGGCATAAATCTTCCTGCTGTAAATTACACCACGTGTTGCCTGCGGTCTTTAAGAAATCACTTCCCTGGAAATGACTCTAGATTGAATTTTTGTATTTCTATGTGAATTCCTGAGGGAGACCTATATTTCTTCAAGAACGAGAACATTCCTCTGTGCAAGCTCTCTCTTCCCCAGACTCTGTGGGATATTCTGTGCCCCGTGGCAGGAATAATGCTTAACCATTAGCATCATAAATCGCTTAAAGGACAAGGTGTGGGTGATTTGAAAGATTTATCGAGGGAGAGGAGTTAAGATGGTGGAGAAGTAGCAGACTGAGACTACATCAGGTAACAGGAGATCAGTTCGATAGCTTATCTAAACATTGCAAACACCTACAAATCCAACGGGAGAGCGAAGAGAAGAAGAACAGCAACTCTAGAAACAGAAAATCAACCACTTTCTGAAAGGTAGGACTGGCGGAGACGTGAATCTAAAACGACGGGAAGATAGACCGCGGGGGGAGGGGCCGGCTCCCGGCAAGCGGCGGAGGAACGGAGCACAAAATCAGGACTTTTAAAAGTCTGTTCCACTGAGGGACATTGCTCCAGGGGCTAAACCAGGGTGAAGCCCACGCGGGGCCAGCGTGGCCCCAGGCCCCGCAGGGTCACAGAAGGATCGGGGGTGTCGGAGTGTCAGAGAGCTCGCAGGTATTAGAACAGAGAGCCGGCTGCAGAGACAGAGCCGAGGACTGAACTCTCAGCTCGGGGTTACCTTGAACTGGTCGTGGGCTGGGTGAGCTCGGAGCGGGGCTAGAGGCTGGGGATACGGGAATGATTGGGTGCTGTCCTCTGGGGGCGCACTGAGGAGTGGGGCCCCAGGCTCTCGGCTCCTCCGGGCCGGAGACTGGGAGGCCGCCATTTTCATTCCCGTCCTCCGGAACTCTACGGAAAGCGTTCAGGGAACAGAAGCTCCCAAAAGTGAACCAGAGCAGATGACTTAGTCCGGCCCCGGTAAGGGCGGTGCAATTCCGCCTGGGGCAAAGACACTTGAGAGTCACTACAACAGGCCCCTCCCCCAGAAGATCAACAAAATATCCAGCCAGGACGAAGTTCATCTATCAAGGAGAAAGCAGATTCAATTCTTAAGACAGCAGAGCAATTCCAGAGGAGGAGAAAGCAAAGCACGGAACTCATGGCTTTCTCCCCATGATTCTTTAGTCTTGCGGCTACTTCAATTTTTTTTTCTTTTTTCTTTTTTCTTCTTCTGCTAAATTTTTTAAAACTTTTACCCTTTTCTTTTTTAACGTTTTTGACTAGTTCATCTAAATATATATATTTTTTCTTTCTTTTTTATATTTTTTATTTGTTTTATTTTTTAATTTTTTTTCAGAACCTGTTTTTTATCCCCTTTCTCCCCCCCACAATTTGGGGTCTCTTCTGATTTGGTTACAGTGCATTTTTCCAGGGTCTTTGCCACCCTTTTAGTATTTTATTTGATCCTTCATATCCTCTTAGCTGGACAAAATGGCAAGGCGGAAAAAATCACCACAAACAAAAGAACAAGAGACAGTACCGAAGGCTAGGGACCTAATCAACACAGACATGGGTACTATGTCAGATCAAGAGTTCAGAATGACGATTCTAACCATTCTAGCCGGGCTCGAAAAAGGCATGGAAGATATTAAAGAAACCCTCACTGCAGATATTAAAGCCCTTTCTGGAGAAATTAAAGAACTAAAATCTAACCAAGTTGAAATCAAAAAAGCTATTAATGAGGTACAATCAAAAATGGAGGCTCTCACTGCTAGGATCAATGAGGCAGAAGAAAGAATTAGTGATATAGAAGACCAAATGACAGAGAATAAGGAAGCCGAGCAAAAGAGGGACAAACAGCTACTGGACCATGAGGGGAGAATTCGGGAGATAAGTGACACCATAAGACGAAACAACATTAGAATAATTGGGATTCCAGAAGAAGAAGAAACAGAGAGGGGAGCAGAAGGTCTATTGGAGAGAATCATTGGAGAGAATTTCCCTAATATGGCAAAGGGAACAAGCATCAAAATCCAGGAGATGCAGAGAACCCCCCTCAAAGTCAACAAGAATAGGTCCACACCCCGTCACCTCATAGTAAAATTGACAAGTCTTAGTGACAAAGAGAAAATCCTGAAAGCAGCCCGAGAAAAGAAGTCTGTAACATACAATGGTAAAAATATTAGATTGGCGGCAGACTTATCCACAGAGACCTGGCAGGCCAGAAAGAGCTGGCATGATATATTCAGAGCACTCAACGAGAAAAACATGCAGCCAAGAATACTCTATCCAGCTAGGCTATCATTGAAAATAGAAGGAGAGATCAAAAGCTTCCAGGACAAACAAAAACTGAAAGAATTTGCAAACACCAAACCAGCTCTCCAGGAAATATTGAAAGGGGTCCTCTAAGCAAAGAGAGAGCCTAAAAGTAGTAGATCAGAAAGGTACAGAGACAATATACAGTAACAGTCACCTTACAGGCTACTAATGGCACTAAATTCATATCTCTCAATAGTTACCCTGAATGTTAATGGGCTAAATGCCCCAATCAAAAGACACAGGGTATCAGAATGGATAAAAAAACAAAACCCATCAGTATGTTGCCTACAAGAAACTCATTTTAGACGCGAAGACACCTCCAGATTTAAAGTGAGGGGGTGGAAAACAATTTACCATGCTAATGGGCATCAGAAGAAAGCTGGGGTGGCAATCCTTATATCAGATCAATTAGATTTTAAGCCAAAGACTATAATAAGAGATGAGGAAGGACACTATATCCTACTCAAAGGGTCTGTCCAACAAGAAGATCTAACAATTTTAAATATCTATGCCCCTAACGTGGGAGCAGCCAACTATATCAACCAATTAATAACAAAATCAAAGAAACACATCAATAATAATACAAGAATAGTAGGGGACTTGAACACTTCCCTCACTGAAATGGACAGATCCTCCAAGCCAAAGATCAACAAGGAAATAAAGGCCTTAAATGACACACTGGACCAGATGGACATCACAGATATATTCAGAACATTTCATCCCAAAGCAACAGAATATGCATTCTTCTCTAGTGCACATGGAACCTTCTCCAGAATAGATCACATCCTGGGTCACAAATCAGGTCTCAACCGGTATCAAAAGATTAGGATTATTCCCTGCATATTTTCAGACCACAATGCTCTGAAGCTAGAACTCAATCACAAGAGGAAAGCTGGAAAGAACCCAAATACATGGAGACTAAACAGCATCCTTCTAAAGAATGAATGGGTTAACCAGGAAATTAAAGAAGAATTGAAAAAATTCATGGAAACAAATGATAATGAAAACACAACAGTTCAAAATCTGTGGGACACAGCAAAGGCAGTCCTGAGAGGAAAATATATAGCGGTACAAGCCTTTCTCAAGAAACAAGAAAGGTCTCAAGTACACAACCTAACCCTATGCGTAAAGGAGCTGGAGAAAGAACAAGGAGGAAACCCTAAACCCAGCAGGAGAAGAGAAATCATAAAGATCAGAGCAGAAATCAATGAAATAGAAACCAAAAAAACAATAGAAAAAATCAATGAAACTAGGAGCTGGTTCTTTGAAAGAATCAATAAGATTGATAAACCCCTGGCCAGACTCATCAAAAAGAAAAGAGAAAGGACCCAAATCAATAAAATCATGAATGAAAGAGGAGAGATCACAACTAACACCAAAGAAATACAGACAATTATAAGAACATACTATGAGCAACTCTACGCCAACAAATTGGACAATCTGGAAGAAATGGATGCATTCCTAGAGACATATAAACTACCACAACTGAACCAGGAAGAAATAGAAAACCTGAACAGGCCCATAACCAGTAAGGAGATTGAAACAGTCATCCAAAATCTCCAAACAAACAAAAGCCCAGGGCCAGACGGCTTCCCAGGGGAATTCTACCAAACATTTAAAGAAGAACTCATTCCTATTCTCCTGAAACTGTTCCAAAAAATAGAAATGGAAGGAAAACTTCCAAACTCATTTTATGAGGCCAGCATCACCTTGATCCCAAAACCAGACAAGGATCCCACCAAAAAAGAGAACTACAGACCAATATCCTTGATGAACACAGACGCAAAAATTCTCGCCAAAATACTAGCCAATAGGATTCAACAGTACATTAAAAGGATTATTCACCACGATCAAGTGGGATTTATTCCAGGGCTGCAGGGTTGGTTCAACATCCGCAAATCAATCAATGTGAGAGAACACATTAATAAAAGAAAGAACAAGAACCATATGATACTCTCCATAGATGCTGAAAAAGCATTTGACAAAGTACAGCATCCCTTCCTGATCAAAACTCTTCAAAGTGTGGGGATAGAGGGCACATACCTCAATATTATCAAAGCCATCTATGAAAAACCCACTGCAAATATCATTCTCAATGGAGAAAAACTGAAAGCTTTTCCGTTAAGGTCAGGAACACGGCAGGGATGTCCATTATCACCACTGCTATTCAACATAGTACTAGAAGTCCTAGCCTCAGCAATCAGACAACAAAAAGAAATTAAAGGCATCCAAATTGGTAAAGAAGAAGTCAAACTATCACTCTTCGCAGATGATATGATACTATATGTGGAAAACCCAAAAGACTCCACTCCAAAACTGCTAGAACTTGTCCAGGAATTCAGTAAAGTGTCAGGATATAAAATCAATACACAGAAATCAGTTGAATTTCTGTACACCAACAACAAGACTGAAGAAAGAGAAATTAAGGAGTCAATCCCATTTACAATTGCACCCAAAACTATAAGATACCTAGGAATAAACCTATCCAAAGAGACGAAGAATCTATACACAGAAAATTATAAAGTACTCATGAAAGAAATTGAGGAAAACACAAAAAAAATGGAAAAATGTTCCATGCTCCTGGATTGGAAGAATAAATATTGTGAAAATGTCTATGCTACCTAAAGCAATCTACACATTTAATGCAATCCCTATCAAAATACCATCCATTTTTTTTCAAAGAAATGGAACAAATAATCCTCAAATTTATATGGAACCAGAAAAGACCTCGAATAGCCAAAGGAATATTGAAAAAGAAAGCCAAAGTTGGTGGCATCACAATTCCAGACTTCAAGCTCTATTACAAAGCTGTCATCATCAAGACAGCATGGTACTGGCACAAAAACAGACACATAGATCAGTGGAACAGAATAGAGAGCCCAGAAATCGACCCTCAACTCTATGGTCAACTCTTCTTTGACAAAGCAGGAAAGAATGTCCAATGGAAAAAAGACAGCCTCTTCAATAAATGGTGCTGGGAAAATTGGACAGCCACATGCAGAAAAATGAAATTGGACCACTTCCTTACACCACACACGAAAATAGACTCCAAATGGATGAAGGACCTCAATGTGAGAAAGGAATCCATCAAAATCCTTGAGGAGAACGCAGGCAGCAACCTCTTCGACCTCAGCCACAGCAACATCTTCCTAGGAACAATGGCAAAGGCAAGGGAAGCAAGGGCAAAAATGAACTATTGGGATTTCATCAAGATCAAAAGCTTTTGCACAGCAAAGGAAACATTTAACAAAACCAAAAGACAACTGACAGAATGGGAGAAGATATTTGCAAACGACATATCAGATAAAGGGCTAGTATCCAAAATCTATATGGAACTTAGAAAACTCAACACCCAAAGAACAAACAATCCAATCAAGAAATGGGCAGAGGACATGAACAGACATTTCTGCAAAGAAGACATCCAGATGGCCAACAGACACATGAAAAAGTGCTCCACGTCACTCGGCATCAGGGAAATACAAATCAAAACCACAATGAGATATCACCTCACACCAGTCAGAATGGCTAAAATGAACAAGTCAGGAAATGACAGATGCTGGAGAGGATGTGGAGAAAGGGGAACCCTCCTCCACTGTTGGTGGGAATGCAAGCTGGTGCAACCACTCTGGAAAACAGCATGGAGGTTCCTCAAAATGTTGAAAATAGAACTACCCTATGACCCAGCAATTGCACTACTGGGTATTTACCCTAAAGATACAAACATAGTGATCTGAAGGGGCACGTGTACCCAAATGTTTATAGCAGCAATGTCTACAATAGCCAGACTATGGAAAGAACCTAGATGTCCATCAACAGATGAATGGATAAAGAAGATGTGGTATATATACAAAATGGAATACTATGCAGCCATCAAAAGAAATGAAATCTTGCCATTTGAGACGACGTGGATGGAACTAGACCGTATCATGCTTAGTGAAATAAGTCAATCGGAGAAAGACATCTATCATATGATCTCCTGATATGAGGACATGGAGAAGCAACATGGGGGGCTAGGGAGATAGGAGAAGAATAAATGAAACAAGATGGGATTGGGAGGGAGACAAACCATAAATGACTCTTAATCTCACAAAACAAACTGGGGGTTGCTCGGGGGAGGTGGGATTGGGAGAGGGAGAGCGGGCTATGGACATTGGGGAGGCGAGGCGAACCATAAGAGACTATGGACTCTGAAAAACAACCTGATGGTTTTGAAGGGTCAGGGGTGGGAGGTTGGGGCAACCTGAGGTTTTTGAAGGGTCAGGGGTGGGAGGTTGGGGGAACAGGTGGTGGGTAATGGGGAGGGCACGTTTTGCATGGAGCACTGGGTGTTGTGCAAAAAGAATGAATACTGTTACGCTGAAAAAATAAATAAAATGGAAAAAAAATGAAAAAAAAAAAAAAAAGAATGAGAACATTCCTCCGTGCAAGCTTTCTCTTCCCCAGACTCTGTGGGATATTCTGTGCCCCGTGGCAGGAATAATGCTTAACCATTAGCATCATAAATCGCTTAAAGGACAAGGTGTCGGTGATTTGAAAGATTTCTCGAGTGGAACCGAGCAAATTAGGCCTGTCCCTGTTGTTTCGTCTTTATTTATTAATGGCAATAATTCTGTCCTAATCTTTTGTACAGCATTTTATCCATTATGTGGCTTGTAAAGCTCTTCAAATGATTTTCACTGATGTCTTCCTTCTTTTCCCACACAGGGGAAAGGTGCAGAGGGCTCTAATTCCCTTAGCATGATGCCATGAGAGCAACAGATTCTATTTTTTAAGATTTTATTTATTTATTTGAGAGAGAGAAGAGAGATCACAAGTAGGCAGAGAGGCAGGCAGAGAGAGAGGGGTAAGCAGGTTCCCTGCTGAGCAGAGAGCCCAATGTGGGATTCCATCCTAGGACCCTGAGACCCTACCTGAGCCGAAGGCAAAGGCTTAACCCACCCAGCCACCCAGGCGCTCCGAGAGCAACAGATTCTTATGGTTCCTTCTGTTAAGGGGTTCTGTACAGACTCATCCTCTCCTCCCCCAAACAAGAACTTATATTTGATGACGTTAGCAATAAACAGGTCAAAGCAGACAAAAGTAATGTCATTTTATTCTTTTTTTTCCTATTTTTTTCCATTTTATTTATTTTTTCAGTGTAACAGTATTCATTCTTTTTGCACAACACCCAGTGCTCCATGCAAAACGTGCCCTCCCCATTACCCACCACCTGTTCCCCCAACCTCCCACCCCTGACCCTTCAAAACCCTCAGGTTGTTTTTCAGAGTCCATAGTCTCTTATGGTTTGGCTCCCCTTCCAAATTTTTTTTTTAAATAAACATATAATGTATTTTTATCCCCAGGGGTACAGGTCTGTGAATCACCAGGTTTACACACTTCACAGCACTCACGATAGCACTTACCCTCCCCAATGTCCATAGCCCACTCCCCCTCTCCCAATCCCACCTCCCCCCAGCAACCCCCAGTTTGTTTTGCGAGATTAAGAGTCATTTATGGTTTGTCTCCCTCCCAATCCTATCTTGTTTCATTTATTCTTCTCCTATCCCCCTACCCCCCCATATTGCTTCTCCATGTCCTCATATCAGGGAGATCATATGATAGTTGTCTTTCTCCGATTGACTTATTTCACTAAGCATGATACGCTCTAGTTCCATCCACGTCGTCGCAAATGGCATGATTTCATTTCTTTTGATGGCTGCATAGTATTCCATTGTGTATATATACCACATCTTCTTGATCCATTCATCTGTTGATGGACATCTAGGTTCTTTCCATAGTCTGGCTATTGTAGACATTGCTGCTATAAACATTCGGGTACACGTGCCCCTTCGGATCACTATGTTTTTATCTTTAGGGTAAATACCCAGTAGTGCAATTGCTGGGTCATAGGGTAGTTCTATTTTCAACATTTTGAGGAACCTCCATGCTGTTTTCCAGAGTGGTTGCACCAGCTTGCATTCCCACCAACAGTGGAGGAGGGTTCCCCTTTCTCCACATCCTCGCCAGCATCTGTCATTTCCTGACTTGTTAATTTTAGCCATTCTGACTGGTGTGAGGTGATATCTCATTGTGGTTTTGATTTGTATTTCCCTGATGCCGAGTGACGTGGAGCACTTTTTCATGTGTCTGTTGAGTAATGTCATTTTAAAGAGACACAAGTTTTCAGGCATTGTCATTTGTTTTCTCATCCATTAAACCATTAATGAACTGTGGCTACAACACCTGAAAAAGTATGAAATGGAAACACCCAAACCTCTGTCTCCCGTGATGTTTGTATACAACCAATTATTTGAAATCATCACAAAGGACTTTAACTGTTTAAAGTTAAAGTCTGAGCATGATTCAAGAAAGAACATGTCAGTCAGAAGAAGTGAGGCTAGTCACCCCTGTAAGTCATGAAAAGTGAGTCATAGAGGAATATGGGCACTGCTCATTTAAGCTCTGCAGCCTGGGGAGAAGTCAGTTGGGTTTCCAGTGGTCTGGTCCCAGCTTTTCAGTGGATGGATAAATGGGAAGAGAGCTGATGGACCCATTAGTAAGATGATTTCTACTAAATATGTCTCCTCCCCTCTCTGGTCCCCTGCCATGGTCACCTCACAACCTTCTGATTATGAGGTAGCTTTTCAGATATATGTTCTAACTCCAGGAAGAAACGGTTTGGCCATATACATTTTAAATTTTAATGTTTTTCTGATAGAATTTCTTACTTTTAAAACAATTTTTATTGTGGTAAATATACACATATCATGGGGAGGCTGGGTGGCTCAGTGGGTTAAAGCCTCTGTCTTCTGCTCAGGTCATGATCCCAGGGTCCTGGGATCGAGTCCCGCATCGGGCTATCTGCTCAGCAGGGAGCATGCTTCCCCCCCCTCTCTCTGCCTGCCTCTCTGCCTGCTTGTCATCTCTGCCAAATAAATAAATAAAATATTAAAAAAATACACATATCATATTATTTACAATTTTAACCATTTCTAAGTATAACAGTTCAGTGGCATTAGGCAAAGTCAGTGTTGAGTTACTATCACCAACTACTATCCATTTCTAGAACTCTCTCATCAGCTCCAACAGGAACTCTGTCCCCATTAAATACTATCTTCCCATATCCTCTCCTCTTAGCCCCTCACAAGGACTACTCTCTGTTTCTCTGAATTTACCTATTCTAGATACCCTAAGAGGAAAATGCAGTATTTGTCCCTTTATATGTCTTCTTTCCTTTTTTTTTTAAGATTTTATTATTTTTTTTTAATTTTAGAGATTGAGAATGAGAGGAGAGAGGTCAGTGGGAGAAGCAGACCCCCTGCTGACCAGGGAGCCCCATGTGGGACTCCATCCCGGGACTCCAGGATCATGACCTGAGCCAAAGGCAGTTGCTTTACCAACTGAGCCACCCAAGCGCCCCTGTCTTGTTTCTTTTGGCATAGTGTTTTCAAGCTTCACCCACATTATAGTGTTCATCTCAGTTTTACTCTTTTTTTTAATATTTTAAGAATTAATTATTTTTTTAAAAGAATTTATGTATTTATTTGACACAGAGAGAGAGAGCACAAGCAGGAGTGGCAGTCAGAAGGAGAGGGGGAGGCAGGTTCCCCACTGAGTAGGGAACCCCACCTGGGGCTTGAGCCCAGGACCCTGGGATCATGACCTGAGCCAAAGGCAGAGGCTTAACTGACTGAACCACTCAGGTGCCCCTAGATTAATCTTTTGTGTGAGAGAGAGAAGAGCAGAGGGAGAGAGAGAAGCAGATTCTCATCTGAGCAAGGAGCCCAATGCAGGGCTTGTTCTCAGGACCCCATGGTTATGACCTGAACCAAAGGCAGATGCATAACCAACTGAACCATCCAGCTTCCCTGGAGTTTTACTCTTTTTTAAGGGTGAAATATATTCTATTGCATGTATATTACATTTTGCTTACTCATTCATCTGTTGGTGGATATTTAGGTTTTTTTCCACCTTGTGAATAAAGCTGCTGTGAAAATGGGTGAACATGTATTTGAGTCCCTGCTTTCCATTTGTTCGGGTGTGTACTTAGAAGTGGAATTGCTGGATCACATGGTAATTCCATGTTTAACTTTTGAGAAACTGACGAAATGTCTTCCATAGTGGCTGTGCCATTTTGCGTACCTGCCGGTAATGCAGAAGGATACCAGTCTCTACACATCCTCACCAACACCTGTTCTTTCCTTTTCTTTTTTTCAAGGAGGGAGTAATAGCCATTCGAATGCACGTGAAGTGGCCTCTGATTCTGGTTTTGACTTGTATTTCATGAATGGTTGCTGACTGTGAGCATCTTTTCATGTGCTTATTGGCCATTTGTGTATTCTCTTTGGGGAAATGTCTATTCAAGCCCTTTCCCACTTTTTAAAATTGGGTCGAATGATGTAATTTCATAATGTAAACTTGTGTAAGTTCTTCTTTGGTTGTCTAATTCCTGGGCAAACTGGCCGGGAAAGACGGGTAGTCATGTTGACTCCAGAAGCTTGGCATAGCAGTTATCTCTATTATGAATTAAAATTTCCCCATGTTTTATACTTCAGTCTTCTAAATCTGACTAATGTGACTTCGTGCCCAGGACATGGCTTTGCTCTTGAGGTGCTGACAAATGTGTGAGGCAGAGGTTTAAACCCAGATCACTGTTTATCCCCCTAGTGATGCAAACACGCCTGTAGGTTTTGAAGAGAGAACTACTAGCGCTCCATGTTTTCTCAGTTTATCTAAAAGCTGCACAGTTTAGTAAAGTAGCCACTAGCCACATGTGGCTTTAAAACTAGCTTTTTTTTTTTAAAAAAAGATTTTATTTATTTATTTGACAGACAGAGATCACAAGTAGGCAGAGGCAGACAGAGAGAGAGGGGGGAAAGCAGGCTCCCTGCTGAGCAGAGAACCCCACGTGGGGCTCGGTCCCAGGACCCTGGGCTCATGACCTGAGCCGAAGGCAGAGGCTTTAACCCACTGAGCCACCCAGGCACCCCTAAAACTAATTTAAAGTTAAATTGAAATTAATTAAAATTAAATAAAATGAAAAAAGTCATTTCTGTCATCTCACTAGCTGCCTTTAAAGCTACTTGGTAGCCACAAGTGGCCAGTGTCTACTGTATTGAACAATACCGATATGGGATTCTACCCATCATTTAGCAAGTTTATTGCACAATGATGATTTAGAAAATATACATTTTAAAATGAACATTGGAAACAGATAAGTAAAACAATAATAATCAAAAACTGACTGAAGCAGTAAGGAAAATGTTAGAAGAGAATTGTAATAGATGCCATAACTACTAGGAAAGAGTTCACTAGTATTCTGTGTTGTAGAGTCATTTGTAAAAACGAGCTTAATGCTGGTCTCTGTGGCATAGGATTGGTGAAAGCACTGAGTGAACAGAACAGCCTAGCACATAGTCAGCATCGTACAAGCATGTGACGAGCACAGAAATGCGTGTTCAGATCTCTCGCTCAGGGGAGTGCAGTTGAATGTACTGTGCACACTGAGGCCAAGCTTCTTGTGGACCGCCTCCAGAGTGTAGCAGGGTGTTAGTGCCCAAGGTGCTTTGACTTGAGGACTCTCCAGTGGTCTGTTTTAGACCTTGTGAAACTGAGCAGCACTCCAAAATTCCTCCTTATCCAATCTGTCTTCTTTCCTTCTCTCTTTCCACAGGTGTCAAGCCTACAGCATGGTCTGAAGGCCGTCCCATCTCCATCTCCTCCTACTCTCCCCCAAGACAATATTCGCATGTCTAATTTTGTCTTAGCATTGGCTATGTGGCAGACCCAAACTGAAGAAAGTGGTTGCTTCCGTGAGCATTACTTTAAAGGAGACGTATCTTCATCTTCTGCCACACGAAACTTCCCAGCCTCCTTCTTACATTAAAATGACCACATCAGCTGAGCAAGTACTGTTCTTCTGTTTCTTCTGAGACCTTCACAGTGGGAAGCTCTTCTGAGCTCCCAGCTCTGAGAGCACAGGCTGGCGGCACATCTTTCTGGTGTCCTCCAGAGGCGATTGTAATTTGGACCTCTTGGAAGGGGCGTTGTCTTCTATGTTACATTCAGGTCTCTGAAACACATTCAAAATCCAGATATTACCTAAGAATGTTGCTGTTGGGTATAGGTTATGTACTTCCAATTGCTTTATGCAAGAAGATGTTATACATGTAAACTGTCAGTTTCATGGAACAAGCTGGAGATACTGCTTTTCTCCTACTTTCAGAACCTTCCATCAGGCTTACTATCTTCTTTCCCAGCTTGGTCAAATCCCAAAATGAAACCCTTGGGAGCACTGGACCTGAGTTCCAGTTTTCAATCTGTTGCCCAGTCAGTCTCAGGCCTCTCCTCCTATTAATTTTAACTTTTTGGGTGTTCCCTTTCATCCTCTTGGACCATGTCTATCCAGATTGTCACCATTATTTACCTGCACAATACCTGGCATGAATACCAGTGTTTCCCATGACCTGAAACAACCTGCATGTTCTGCAAGGTAAAAAGACATTTGTAGCGGATCTGAGGGCCCAGTCAGTAGCCCTTGGGTCCTACCACTGTAGCAGCCTGGCTTCCAACTGCCAACATCTGCATCTTTGCCAGAGGGCTTCTCTTGTCCCTAAGCACTCTGTCTATGTTCACTGTAGGCCAGAATGCCCGAGGAGGAGCTCCTGTTTCAGTTTCTTCCCTGCAGGAACCCTGCTGGTGACCTGCTCAATGACACCTTGCTGCCTGCCTTCTCTTCCCTGTCTTACTGCTCATTCTCTTATTGGTGTTTCCTCCAATCATTTCTCAATAAACGTCTTACAGTAGAATATCAGGGTAACCCAAGCTGAGATAGTGTTCTATTAAGAGAAGATGTCCTCTGGTCAAGTAGATTTAGGAACTGCTAGCTCAACAAAAGTAAATAGGTTTCTTAACTGTACAACTTCAAAACTCATCTAATCAATTAATTTACTTAGTGAACTCTAAGGATGGGAAGTAGAGAGACTATGCAAAGTTATCTGGTAATGTGTTAGTGTAGAATACAGGTCATGCATGCACGGGCATCCATGACATAGTTTAAGGACAGCTATGATGTAGTAAGTGAACCAAATGTTTAGGAAGAACATGGTTTTGGGGATATTTTTTGTTCCCTTTTCAAATACAATTCTATATGAAATGTATAAGACTCATTAATTTGAAAGCACACAAATACTAAAACCATTAACATATTTTCAAGGAGCAGTGGACAAGTTATTGAGCACTGCTTACTGTGGATTGTGGATCAGCATGTAATCAAAGCACCCAGAGAATGGACCGGAAGGCAAGCCAGCCAGGACTGGCATACTTATGGAGCAGTCGATAACAGGGACTTGCTTAATTAAGCAGTTCTGATTGTTCTTCAAATATGAGAAAGTGCATTTGGAGATTCATGCTGGTGGTTCTGGCCTCTCAAATAATCTAGTTACAAATAGGTCCTTAGCCAATTCACTTTTTCATTATTAAGGGAACAAATCATAACAGAGCATGAACTAGAACTAATTTGGCATGGTAAATACTTCAAAACTGAAGTGGAGAAGAAATTAGGTTCATTTAAACCCCCAGAGCAAATCTATTTCCTCTTTCAAGACCCTTGCCTTTGGGGGCTTAACGGGGACAACTTTATTTAGTGTCCAAGGTGAGCCTCAGCATAGGTCTGACATTCCATCACTTCTGGGGTGTCTCAGGATGGTCTCCCTTCTGTGAAAAGTGAAAATCTGCCCCCACCCCTGATGCTCAAGAGAGCCAAGAGAGCAGACTTTTGGATCTACATGTCAAATTCAACCTTCAACTATTATTTACTGGGGGACCAGTATGTGTGTGTGTGTGTGTGTGTGTGTGTGTGTGTGTGTGTGTGTGTCCTTTCCAGGCTCCCTCCCTCCATCCTTCCCTCTCTCCTTCTTCCCCTCTCCCAGCCAACATCTCTTAGTTTCTCTTCTGAGAGAGGACCCTCCCCCAAATCATACCTAAGACAAATTAAATAAGCATACACATTTAAACTTAATACATGGATTTAAATCTCACCGAACTTCTTCATGTAAAATATTTTTTTTCCATTTTATTTATTTTTTCAGTGTAACAGTATTCATTCTTTTTGCACAACACCCAGTGCTCCATGCAAAACGTGCCCTCCCCATTACCCACCACCTGTTCCCCCAACCTCCCACCCTTGACCCTTCAAAACCCTCAGGTTGCCCCAACCTCCCACCCCTGACCCTTCAAAACGCTCAGGTTGTTTTTCAGAGTCCATAGTCTCTTATGGTCCGCCTCCCCTCCCCAATGTCCATAGCCCGCTCCCCCTCTCGCAATCCCACCTCCCCCCAGCAACCCCCAGTTTGTTTTGTGAGATTAAGAGTCATTTATGGTTTGTCTCCCTCCCAATCCCATCTTGTTTCATTTACTCTTCTCCTTGTAAAATATTTTTTAAAAATCTTTCCAATTTTACTTCTGAAGATATTAGAATTTTTATAAATTACACATTTGCATCATTTTAAGCAATATTTGTTAGCATCCATTTTTAAAATGCTTTTTCTGTAAGTAATCTTTCCTTCCTTCTTTCCTTCCTTCTTTCCTTCCTTCTTCCCTCCCTCCCTCCCTTCCTCCCTTCCTTCCTTCCTTCCTTCCTCTTTGCTTCTTCTACTTTTTTAAAAATCTTTACCGCAAAAGTAGATTTGGGAAGAGATTTTCCATTTTTTATCCCTCTCAAAACATAAGGAAATGCAGATTCAGAATAACAACAGTTCTTTTCATAGTTTGCCCTTTGAACATGGTCATATGTTCCTGCGTGGGTTGTGCTGCTGGGAGTGGGAATGGAGAGCTTTTTCTTTTCTCTCTTCTTTTTTCAGTTTACTTTCAGTTTTGTCTTTTATTTTCCCCCTTCTTATTCTACAGGTTTAATTTTATTTTTAAAAATATCTTGACTATTAACATGGTACTAGAAGTCAAAAGTATACCTCCAGTTAATTTAGGGAAGTACTACTCCCTTCTAAATGCCTTCCTCCTATGCCCCCTGTGTTTTATGAGCAACCAGTCTTCCAATTTTCCAGTTGACCCTCCTGGATTTCCTTCTGAATTGTCATTAAAGCATCGCCTACCTTTTCAAAGGGAGCATTAACTTTTTTCTTTTCAAACACTGTGCTAAATAGTGTACAGTTGTCACTTATTTTTCTGGAACGCTTGTCACTTTGAAGCGCAGTCATAGAGTCCAATGGTCAAGAAAGAATTCTTGAGACATTTTACAGTGCAAAAAAGTGTTTTTATTGTACCACAGGGACAGGACCTATGGGGAGAGAGAGCTCCACGGGGATTGTGAGGAGGGACTGATGATATACGTTTAAGTTTGTGGAGGGAGGAGAAGGCAAGGATAAAGTACGTTTCTAAGGTATTTTGAAGCAAAGCTTTCAGGACCTTGAGGGGTTACCTACTGTTAAGATAAGGTTACTTTCGGTCTCCAGCAAATCATTAGCATTAAGGCAGCCATGAGTTCCTTGAGGAAGATCATGCTCTGTATGTCTCCATGATTTATCAGTGGAATGCAAGCTGTAAGGAGATTTTAATTTAAGCTACATTTCTCTTGCCTTGTTTTCCTCATCTCCGACCCCCTCTCCCTCCCACTGCTGAACAATTTTGATCCTTAATTCTTTAAGGTTGTTGAATGTGGGAGGTCTCATCTTCTGTAGCTTCTTCCTGTTGAATAGGGCCATAGAGATGTCCCTGCCTATGGGTCAACATTGTTCAGTTAGGGGACATAAGGGGGAGTTAGGAAAGGCAGGGCCGGCAGAGTCCAATGTGGAAAGCAAAGAGGTATCTCTGTGGGTGGTCCGGACCAGCTGTCGATGTGAGGCTATTGTAGAGATGGAGTCTTGGCACCAAGTGGAGAAATACTGGAAAAAGAAACCTATTAGGATTAGGATGGTTATAATAATGAGAAGTCCAACAGAGACCCTTAATAGCTGACCATAGTCCTCTGTGGAACCAGGAACTTAACCAGTCCTTGAAAGAGAGGGAATGATTTTGTGGAGACTCAGTTTGGGGATTCATTCCTTTTAATAGCCTTGTGACATTTTCGTGGCAATCTGGAGTATAAACATAACTCTTGAAATAGAACATAGGTTTCTCCTTGAGCTGCAGTTATGATATCAAGGGCCATTCAGTGTTGGAGGGCCACCTTTTCAATTTGTGGGTGACTACAAGTTGGTCCTGGTTAACAGTGGTTGCTGTATGTTTAGCTAAACCTCTGTTTGCAATTTTATATCAATAAAGGTGTCTCCTGGTACAAATATGGCTAAGGGATGAAACCACCAAGAAACCCTTTGTTTGATATCTAACGTTAACTATAGTCTAATTATTAGGAATCACTGGAGAGTGGGAAAAGATTTGTCTGGGGATATGGGTGTCCCAAACTGCATCACTCAATCCAATCCTATGGAAAGTGGAGCCATCCATTACCTCCACCAGGCCATAGTTAACCCCACAGAGTGGAGTACGCTCTGGCTTTTAAGGAGCAATTTTTTCATCCCAGCCATTGACCAACTGGCCAAGGTGAAAGCTGAATAATACAATTTCGGGGGAATCCATCCCATTTTCCAGCTGTTCAAATAATCTTATGCCCATGGGGTCCTATTATTCCCAAAGAATAACAAGCAAGAAGATTGTCAATACATGAACTGTTGTGGCAATTTCTCTGAAATTTACCTCAAGTTGTCTAGTTTAGGCAAATAACAAACACTTAAAGACAATAAGACCTAGAATTTAGCATCCTCAAAGATGTGTTATTGAAACAAAATTTTTCTCTCCAAATCACCCTTATTTTCAGAGACAGCCAAGTCAAGACTAATTCATTTGAAAAGTAAGTTTAATTTTAAGAAACTTGGTCTAATTATTTACATAAGCTCAACAGAATCGTGATTGATCATACAGATCTTCCAAAATCTGCTTTGTTGGAACTTTTCAAAAAGAATCTAGATTGAACTTTTCCAGGCCAGAAGCCAAGCCAGATATCTGACATCAGACATGCTTGCAATGCCTGCAGATTTGGGTGAATTCCTGTCCTCAATGTCCCCAAAATATCCTGAGGTTCCAGCACCTTCCAGCAAATGACATTTTTTACTCACCTGGTGAGGCTGCTGGGAACTCTGCAGGCAAGGTATCAGGCCAGCAGTTCCAAGGGGCTCTATTGACTCCATGTTTCATAAAGTCAACCTCAACTCCTTAAAACTGTCTGGTCATATCTGAGATTACACCTGTCTCTCAAATACGAACAACCCAGTTAAAGCCTGGGTAAAATAATCAATGTTTCTAATGGTGTCCTGTTATGAGGAGAACAGATTCTTATTGAACTTATGCAAATGATTATAAATGCCATGGAAGAAAGATTAGTCACTGAAAGTTTCTGAATTTTAAAGGGTTCAGGTAGAGAGAAAAATTAAATGCTCCAATTTGTTCACAAAGGAATATTTTCTGCTATTTCTGTATATTAGGAGTATCTTATGAGAACCTTCCCTTAATCTGGGAGAGCAAACACTGCAGAACCCACAGTGTTTTAAAGAAGAGTCACAAAACTGTAATCATTTCCTTCAATTTGTTTAGTTCCATGTTACTAATTCTTTTCCCTTTGAAGGCAGTTTTTAGTTAAGTTCTGAAAATTCTTGCCAATTTTAATTTTATGGTTTTAAAGATATCAAAAACTTGCATTTGTTAATAAATTCATTTTTATGAATCTCCTTGAAGATGAAACTCATTTTGTAAATGATAAAAGTCTATAATGTAGCTGACAAGGAAATTCAGCTATTTCTGTAACATTTAACACTTCGAAAATCAGAGTATCAAGTGATGATCTTATTGCACAACATATTAAAACTTCAGGAATTTCAAATATATATATTTCATATATATATATATACATGTATGTGTGTGTGTGTGTGTGTGTGTGTGTGTGTGTGTGTGTGTAGTTATATATGGTTATAAGCTTATAAATGGTTATAACATTTACCCAAGCAGTACAACCCAAGGCTAGTCATTATTTGTCTGACAGTTTTCCAAGTCACTTAACATACCAAATAAACAAGACTAGTTGGTCAAAAAGACTTCATTTACAATTCAAATCTTAGGGAGGTCTGTTAAAACCCTTAGAAACTTTTAAAGCACATGCCTAAATAGGATTATGGATCATTGTAAAACTTAAAACTTAGTTACTTATTTAATTTGGTGGCAATAAGGGATTTCAAAGGCAAATATGTAGTGTTATATAGTTAGTGAAACAGCTTCCTTAATATTGAGAAGTTTTAACTATTTTAAGTAATTAAAGACTTGACAATGATGAAACAGAATTAACTTGGGTTTTCTGGGCAGACAAAAGAGAAAAAAGCTTTTGTTTACATTTTCTTATTAAGAACAGACCAACAATCCAAGCAAACTTTTGTCTTTTTTTTTTCTTGAGAGAAAACCAGAATTTCAGTCTTATACCAAGATGCTTTTAAAATTCATTCATTTCAACCTTAGTCCATTCTGACTGCACATAAAATTTCTTTCCAAAGATATCCCTTTACAAACCTTTTACAACTTTTTTTACTCATTCAGATTTTGACCTAAACCTTTCCCTCCCACCTGTCTTAATTGTATTTAGCAGAATTTTCACTCTTAGAAACCTTAGTCTCCAGTGAAAACTATTAACTGATTGTGAATGGTCTGTTGCACCAGAATTCTTTAGATCTGAAATTTATAAATACATTTTATAATTAAAAAATGCTTTCTCTCGTACAATTCTAATAAAGCACAAAGCATATTTGCCAACAGACCCAAGTATCCTCAGCTTTCTCTGCAATGAAGAAGCCAAAAGCGATAAACCTTATGGTTAACAATCAATGCTTCAGTATTTTATCTCATTTGGAAAGACGATTTCAATCTAATTTACCACCCAAGCAAAACTTTAAAATTTCAGGTTACTAAAGACTTTGAAAGCTATTTTAACAGTTACCCATAAAAGCTCTGAGACACACACAATTAACCATCATTTTAAATCCTCTTTTGCTGACAAATTGCACAGAGATCATGAGCTTCTTTGACCATCAGCAAACCTTGGTAGAATACAATTTTATATTTAATACTGAAAGCTCTAAGGGCATGTCTCTCTTAATTAAACTTGTTAGTTTAAATACTGAATATGTTCCATGTGGATCCATGTACACTTAATTCAATCATTTTGTTTCCCACGGGCGGTTTTTACCAGGGGCACTGGTGGGGAAGCTTCCTTGAAAGGAGTTTGACAGCTGTCTGGGAATATTCCTTTAAGTCCCTGTCCTGAGGTAGAAGAACCAGAGAGTTGGCTCCAATGATCATAGCTATTAACTCAGGAAATGAATGAGGGAGAAGCCCTTACCTACAGGAGAGTAACCTGGGTCTGTTCGGAGGAGCAGTGAAAGAGAGTGCCAGCGTCCCCTTTGTCAGGGATGGCTCCTGTTTCCTCCAGCGACCTGGGTGTGTTTGGAGGAGGCCTGTTTAAACAATCATCCAATATATCAGGAGGGAGTTTATCAGTCCGGTTAGTGGCCAGACACATTCTGGAAAAGACCCTTAGATTGGGGTCCTGGTTTAGGGCCATTCATGGCTGGACACAGGGTACCTCGGTCAATTTGCCCTGTTGTCCTGCAGAAGAGATCTAACTGATAGGTCGAACTGAAGCTTAACGACACATTAATGGGTCATTTTCCTCATCTCCTAAGGAGTACTGAGGCCATACAACATTACAGAAGATCAGTTTTGTTTTTTTTTAATTTTGCAATCTGAATTGGTTCCAGCAGGTTAAAAGGGATGCCAGGGGAGAGTCCTTATGAACTGGAGAAGCCTAGAGAAGGTCCATTACCAAAAATCCTCCTGACTCCCAGGTGGCATCCTATGCAGGATATGTCAGGTTCCAGATGCCAAAGTGACTGGAAGTGTCCCTTGAATGGAATTGCTAATCACCATCTCACCATACAGCCCACAGGAAGGATGCTCCTATTCTCCCACTCCCCATCTCCTCCTATGCTACAAATGGGGTCCAGGGAATGGGCCAAAATACCATGCTGTGCTGTGAAGAACCTGACCTTTCTAACCCATGGAAAACACCAGAAAAGTTTTACAAAGGGAAATTCTTAATCAGGGGACACTGATTAAAAAAAAATAGTAAAGATAGAAATCCATGATGATCTAAGGTACATTCCAACACATAATGTCCTTATAGCTAGCCTCCCCTGGAAACATCCTGGTTGGGTTTTAATTCAATCAGGTACCGATTTTGGCTGGTTCCAAGTAGAGGTCCTTCAGCCAGAAGCAGCTAGACCAGGGATGGGAAGGGAATCACATTAGACCAACCAGAAGAAAACTCCCAGGGGAGTCTTAAGATTGGCAGCATTGCTAATCACTTAGGTGGCTGTCCTGTGCCCAAGACAGACAACTTTGTATAAGAATAAGAATAAAGAGAGGACATCAAATTTCTGGTTTCGTGTTTTGTTTTGTTTGTTTGTTTGTTTGTTTGTTTTAGGATTCTGGATCTTCTTACCATTCCCACCAGGTTACTAACTTGCAGCTAAAATTGACTTTCAGTTAAGACTGTATTTCTTGAAAAGTCCCTGAAGTGAAAGTAGGGGAAGAGAGTAACTCACCAAGTTGGCACTGAAGCTTGAAGTCAGATGAAGGAAGATGCAGAATCCCCACCAGGGTCAACATATGATGCGGGACCCTCGAGCCCAGCAGTCAAAAAGAATTCTTAAGACATTCTACTGTGCAAAAAGATTTTCTTTCTTTCTTTCTTTCTTTCTTTCTTTCTTTCTTTCTTTCTTTCTTTCTTTCTTTATTATAGCACAGGGACAGGACCTATGGGTAGAGAGAACAGCACAGGGATTGTGAGGAGTGACTGGTAACATACTTTTAAGCTTGTGGAGGGAGTGGAAGAGAAGAATAAAGTAAGTTTCCAAGAAATTTGAAGCAAGACTTTCAGGACCTTGAGGGGCTATCTGCTGTTAAGATAAGGTTCCTTTTGGTCTCCAGCAAAACATCAACATTAAGGCAGGCATGAGTTCCTCGAGGAAGGTCACGTTCTGCATGTCTCAGAGATCTATCAGTGGGATGCAAGCAGTAACATTTGAATTTAAGCTACATTTGTCTTGCCTTTGTTTTCTTCATCAATTTCATAAAGAAAACACAGTTGATAGGTTTTTAATTTTGACCACCCTCTGAAATATTTTGTCATAAATTAGCCATTAGAAATCTATCAGAAAGAATGATATTCCTGGTCATTCTAGACTCATTACAACATCTACAGATTCTACTACATTTGACAGGTTGTGACAGATGGACTTGAAAGTAGACCCTATGAGATTCTGGCCTCCTGGTGCATACTCCCCTGTGCATTCCCTCCCCTGGAGTGGAGTACAGGACCTGTGACTTGCTTCTAACCAATAGAATATGACAAAGGCAATGGCCTGTCCAGTCCATGATGATATGACTGTAACTTCCGTCCAGCTAGGGCCTGTCTCTGATGACTCTCCCTTGCTGGTCTGGGGTTGAGCAGGTGTGTGGAGATGACCTTGCTACCAGGACCTGGGGGCCGCCTCCAGCTGGCAGCCAGCAAGAAGCTGAGACCTTCATTCTCAACGCTGGTGCAGAGCTGAACACAGACCCTGCCAACCAGACCCGTCCCGGGCTGGGCCTCAGGGGAGAGCTGACCCCACCTTCCCCTTGACTGCAGCCTTGAGAGAGACACGGAGGCATCAGACCCAGCTAAGCTGTGCTAGTTTTAAGCCAATAAATTTGTGGTAACTTGTTATGCAGCAATCCAGTGACAAATGCACGGTTTCTGCCTTTATAAATGCAGCCAGCCCTTGCAGCCCTAACTTCTTTTGAAGACTGCAGTGCCTGAATTTCATCGGTGGATTTTAAGGCCACCTCCATAATCCTCACCCACAAATTGTTATTATAATTCTGGTCAAGTCAGCCTCTCCACCAGGAGCTCCACTATACTGTTTCTCCATCAGACGTTTTTATTTTAAAAATTGCTCTTATGAAAATATCTTCTCCAATAAATTTTTCAGTTGGTGATTCATTAAAATAAATGTCATTTATTCTACATCTCCTTACTGGAACAGAATCTAGCAGATACATAAGCTGAGGCATTGGAAACATCCATGCTCTCACCCAACTATATAACTGATATTCCCCACCACATAATTTATTCCAACACTTTTATCTTTTCAATTCAGTGATGTTTCCTACGTCTCTCCCAGGTCTGCTGGCAAAGGAAAGTGGTTTAATTTGTTGATACATATTAGTTCCTATGTATTTAGTATTTCCTTAGTGAGGGTTTTGCTACTGAGTGAGAGACTTCAGAGGAACTTCTAAACAATTATCATTAATCTTAGTGGGATTTTTGAGGTATTGGGTATCCCGTAACTTTAAACACAATGACGAAACAAATTAGGCAGCAGCCTTTAATTCTGATTTTTAACTGTCTTAGATATTTAGTATTTAAGTGTTTTGCTAATCGTGGTGACATTAATATTTACCAGCTCAAGGCTCACTTACACATTTCGATGAGTAGCACTATTAAAGAAAAGTGGATTTATATCCACGTGGCAAATCCAGTGAATCCTGTCTGGTCTCCCTGGTTCTATCCCCACTCCCTTTTGTCAATTTTTAGCGATAGGATCATTTGAGAAGGGGTTGGTAATAGGTTGGTAATGTGGGGCTCCATCCCAGGACCATGATCATGACCTGAGCAGAAATAAGGAGTCAGCCGCTTAACCAACTGAGCCACCCCGATGCCCCATTCGGCCAGAGGATCATTTAAAAATACACCCTGTCACATCCCTGTGCAGACAGTCTACTGCCTCTCATCCTGTTCACAGTAAAAAGCACAAGACCTTACAGAGCCCATATGGCCTTCATCCTCATCTTCACCCTCATGTGAAGTTTGGACCTCATCAACCCCTACCCTTTCCCTTATCACTTACTTCTCACTTACTTCTCCCCAACTGACAGTTCTCCCAGATTGAGTGAAGCAAGCTCTACCCCCAGACTTTGTAACTGCTGTTTCCCTTCATGAGATAATTTCCTCACTTCCTTTAGGGTCTGCTCACCTGTCTCCTTGGCAAAGAGGCCTCCCCCAGCACCATACCTACACACATAACCATTTCCCAGACTCTCCCATCTCCCCTGCTCTATTTTCCCTAGACTATGTCTCTTAATGCTTTACATACATACCTGTTGTCTGCACGTGAGAGTGCACCTGCTTCATTCCTGTTTTATCCCCAGAGCCTACATTGTGTGCGGCTTAGAGAGGCACTCAATGAATATTTATTAAATGCAAGAATACATTCAAGTAGCCTTCTTGATAACACTGATTTTTTTTCCCCCTATGGTTTTCAGCTCAATTTGGATTAGGCTATCATTGTTTTTATCTTGTAATGCGGTGACAAAGAGGTTACACAAGGAATAGATGCGTTAGCTCTTGTCATGTTGTGGTTCTCTTGTGATTGTGTTTTATATATATATATATATATATATATATATACACACACACATATATATATACACACACATACACATACATACACACCTATATATATACATATATATAATATATATACACATATATGTATGTGTGTGTATATATATATATATATATTTTTTTTTTTTTTCTGTAAGATTGGTTTTGAAGACAGTCACTCATTTTGTCATGGAGAGTTTAGTTTAAGTGAGATAATATAATCCCTGTTGTCAACTATATATATAAATGCAGGATGATGTGATATATGGGATTGAAGTATTGAAAGGGGGGGTGCCTGGGTGGCTCATTCAGCTAAGCATCCCACTCTTGGTGTCAGCTCAGGTCTTGATCTCAAGGTCATGAGTTCAAGCCCTTCCTTGTGCTCCTCGCTAGGCATGGAGCCCGCTTTAAATAAATAAATAAATAAATAAATAAATAAATAAATAAATGTAATGAAGGAATGGAGGCCTTCAGTGTTTCAGTACAACACACTTGCTCCCTCAGGATATCTTGCATAGTGCTTGTGACACGTGAGAATCTGGCTTTCACTCATAAGTCAGGATGAAATAGTCAGGGAGGTACGCTATGTCCCAGGTCTCAGTGGCTTCCCATAAGGAAAGTTTGCTTCTCACTTTCCAGGGAGACTACTGTGGGTCAGGCAGACCTTCTCTATGCTACTCCTCTTCCTCTAGGGTCACTGTAGTAGTCAAGAGAAGACTGTGATCAGGCCTCTGTGGCCAGTCCCACCGGGATGATGCTAGTCACATGACTCCAGTGTGACTGCAAGGGAGGCTGGGAATTATAGAGGAGCCCAGGAGTATTTGGTGAGATTAAGAAACGCTGTCACATTTTCAATCCATATATATGAAATATTAGCAAAGTATAAATGTTCCAGTACAACGATATAAATATTTCCATTGCCAACTTTAATATATCCTTTTTGTGTGTGTCTACCACACTGTGAAGTCCACAGCTAAAACAGAAATGACAGAAAACCCATATTTAACCAAAATGTGACGTGTCATCTTGTTTTATCACTTTCTTCTTGGTCCTAAGATGGAAGAGAAAACATCTAGTTAATAAGGATGTCTTTTAAGAGATCTTCTGGATAATCAAGATCTGTTGCCACATCCGCATGGATGTGCTTATCACCTGTGTCTCCATCAGTAGGCTAGTCAATGATGTTAGCTAGGAGATTAACAAATAAAGGAAGACGGTCAATTATATGCAAATTCAAAACATATGAATTATATGGGGGTTTTTTGAAGATTTTATTTATTTATTTGACAGATCACAAGTAGGCAGAGAAGCAGGCAGAGAGGGAGGGGGAAGCAGCCTCCCTGCTGAGCAGAGATCCTGAGAAGGGGCTTGATCCCAGGATCCTGAAATCATGACCTGAGTCAAGGGCAGAGGCTTTAACCCACTGAGTGACCCAGGTGCCCCTATATTTCTCTTGTGATTAAACTCTGTTTCAAAATCAGTTCTGCAAATTATAGATAAGAATGATTGCCAGAAGATTCTATTTGGGATGATTCTGCCTACTAGGGGCAGAGAAGAGGAATTGAAAACATTCCTTCTTCTCAAGGAACAGAAAACAATAGACCAGAACTATTTGCTGAGCATGCGCTGAGTAGGTGCTAAGTGGATGTTCTGGGTCCATTACAGGCAGTCCCAGTCAAAAGAGAAAATGGTCCATGGTGGACTGGGTAAGAAACAGGCAGAGCTGTAAGCAGCAGGTCATGAAAATGGGAACAACACCTTCCAGTGAAAAAGGTCAAGGAAGGTGACTTCCACAGCGTGGGCCTCCTGGATCTGTAAGAGCAGACCACCCCATTCCCTCAGTGCCAACTTCATCTGTGGGTGCTTTCTCTTTCTCCTTCACCTACCTTCCCAGTTTCACAGCTTTTGTGATGTGATCACCTCCACACACCACCTCCCCAAATGCGCCTGCAACCTAAAATGAGAACTAGCCTCCAGCCCCCAAGGAGGTCCACATCCCCAGTTTTGGACAACTTCTCCCATGAACCATGTTTCCCTGAAGAAATTGTGGTGGATTCCAAGGCTTGGCAAAACTCCCTTCTAGGAAACGGAGCATGGCCATTGTGTCTGGGTGCTGATTTACCCTCCCAGAGAGGGTCCAGATTACTTGATCTTGATGATGTTCAGAGATAAACTTCTCTAATGAGCTTCTGGAAGACTGTGCTTCCTTGAGCTGGGTTTGTGCTTTCAGCCTCTTCCTAGGATGTACCGTGAAGTCATTAGAACCACTTGTGATCCCACGAGCCAGATTTTCTGCATTGGATATGTGGATGGTCCAAGAGCAACAGCCATCACAAAATCCTCACCTCATCCCAATGAAATGTGAGACCCAACCATGGTGTTTCAACCTTTGTTGTCACCTACACAATCACTACTCTGGTTGTTGGTGGACTGTCTTCTCCAGCCCCTCATATCATATAATACCCAGTGCTCATTACACCACATGCCCTCCTTAATGCCCATCACAAAGTTACCCCACCCCCAACTCCATTCCTTCCATCAACTCTCTATTTGTTTCTTACAATTAAGAGTCTTTTATGGTTTATCTCCCTTTCTGATTATGTCTTCTTTTATTTTTTCCTCTCTTCCCCTATGGCCCTCTGTTTTGTTTCCTTAAATTCCACATATGAGTGAGATCATATGGTAATTGTCTTTCTCTGATTGACTTATGTCACTCAGCATAATACCTACTAGTTCCATCCACATCATTGTAAATTGTAAGATTTCTTTCTTTCTTTTTTTTTTTGATGGCTGAGTTGTATTCCATGGTATATATATATACCATATCTTCTTCATCTATTCAACTACTTATGGACATCTGGGCTCTTTCCACAATTTGGTTATTATGGACATTGCTGCTATAAACATTTGGGCGCACATATCCCTTCAGATCACTGTATTTGTATCTTTGGAGTATGTACCCAGTAGTGCAATTGCTGGGTAGCTCTATTTTCAACTTTGTGAGGAACCCCCATACTGTTTTACAGAGCGACCGCAACAGCTTGCATTCCCACCAACAGTATAAGAGGGTTCCTCTTTCTCTGCATCCTTGCTAACATCTGTTGTCTCCTGACTTGTATATTTTAGCCATTCTGATTGGTCTGATTTGGTATCTCATTGTGGTTTTGATTTGTATTTCCCTGATGTTGAGTGATGTGGAGAACTTTCTCATGTGTCTGTTTGCCATTTGAATGTCTTCTTTGCAGAAATGTCTGTTCATGTCTTCTGCCCATTTATTAATAGGATTATTTGTTCTTTGGGTGTGGAGTTCAATAAATTCATTATAGATCTTGGATACTAGCCCTATATCTAGTAAGACAATAGGGAATATCTTCTCCCATTCTGTCAGTTGTCTTCTGGTTTTGTCGCCTAAATCTTTTCCTGTTCAATAGCTTTCTGTTTTGATGAAGTCGCAATATCCATTTTTGCTTTTGTTTTCCTGCCTTTGGAGATGTGTCTAGCAAGAAGTTGCTGTGGTTGAGGTCAAAGAGGTTGCTGCTTTGTTCTCCGCTAGGATTTTGATGGCTTCCTGTCTCACATTTAGGTCTTTCATCCATTTTGAGTCTACTTTGGTATAGTGTAAGGAAATGGTCCGGTTTCATTCTTCTGCGTGTGGCTGTCCAATTTTCCCAACACCATTTGTTGAAGAGATTGTCTTTTTTCCATTAGGTATTCTTTCCTGATTTGTCAAAGATTAGTTGACCATAGAGTTGAGGGTCCATTTCTGGGTTCTCTATCCTGTTCCACTAATCTCTGTGTCTGTTTTTATACCAGTACCATACTGGCTTGATAATTACGGCTTTGTAGTAGAACTTGAAGCCCAGAATTGTGACCCCCCAGGTTTGGTTTTCTTTTTCAACATTCCTCTGGCTAATCAGGGTCTTTTCTGATTCCATACAAATTTTAGGATTATTTGATCCAGCTTTGTGAAAAATGTCGATGGTTTTTGAAAGGGATTGCATTGAATGTGTAGATTTCTCTGGGTAGTAACATAAATATTTTAACTATATTTCTTCCAATCTGTGAGCATATTCTTTGTGTCTTTCTCAATTTCTTTCATAAGTGTTATATAGTTTTTTGAATCAGATCCTTTTCTTCTTTGGTTAGGTTTATTCATAGGTATCTTATGGGTTTTGGTGTAATTGAAATTTGATTGATTCCTTAATTTCTCTTTCTTCTATCACATTGTTAGTATTTAGAAATGCAACTGATTTCTGTGCATTGATTTTATATCTTGCCACATTGCTGAATTCCAGTATGAGTTCTAGCAATCTGGGGTGGAGTCTTTCGGGTTTTCCACCTGGAATACCATGACATTTGTGAAGAGTGAGAGTTTGACTTCTTTGCTGATTCGGATGCCTTTTATGTTATTGTTCGTTGTTGTTGTCTGATTGCTGAGGCTAGGAGTTCTGGTACTATGGTGAATAGCAGTGGTGAGAGTGGATATCCCTGTCTTGTTCCTGACTTTAGGGGAAATGCTCTCAATTTTTCCCCATTGAGAACATTCACTGTGGGCTTTTTGTAGATGGCTTTATGATATTGAGGTATGCTCCCTCTATCCCCACACTGTGAAGAGTTTTAGCCAAAAAAAGATGTTATTCTTTGTAAAATATTTTTTCTGCGAGGATTATATTGTTCTTGTTCTTTCTTTTCTTTATTTTATTTTATTTATTTGACAGAGAGAAATCACAACTAGGCAGAGAGGCAGGCAGAGAGAGAGGAGGAAGCAGGCTCCCTGTGGAGCAGGGAGCCCGATGCGGGGCTCGATCCCAGGACCCTGAGATCATGACCTGAGCCGAAGGCAGAGGCTTTAACCCACTGAGCCACCCAGGCGCCCCTTCTTTTCTTTTTTTAAAGTTATTTTTTACTATGTTCTGTTAGTCACCATACAGCACGTCATTGGTTTTGATGCAGTGTTCCCGTGCAATGCAGATTCATTGTTTATGCACCACACCCAGTGTGCCAAGCAATGCGTGCCCTCCTTAATACCCATCACCAGGCTTACCCACCTCCTCACCCTCCTCCCCTCTAAAACCCTCAGTTTGTTTCTCGGAGTCCACAGTCTCTTATGGTGGGTCCCCCCCCCCCTCCAATTTCCCCCACTTCATTTTTCCCTTCCTTCTCCTAATGTCCTCCATGTTTTTCCTTATGTTCCACAAGTAAGTGAAACCATATGATAACTGACTCTCTCTGCTTGACTTATTTCACTCAGCATAATCTCCTCCAGTCCCATCCATGTTGATGCAAAAGTTGGGTAATCATCCTTTCTGATGGCTGAGTAATGTTCCATCATATATATGGACCTCTTTTCTTAATATGATGTATCAGGTTGATTTGCAGATATTGAACCACCTTTCTAGCCCTGAAATAAATCCCATCCGTAGTGGGTGAATAATCCTTTTACTGTACTGTTGGATCCTATTGGCTAGTATTTTGCTCAGAGTTTTGGCCTCTGTGTTCATCAGGGATATTGTTCTGAAATTATTTTAGTTGGGGTCTTTTCTGATTTGGGGACCAAGGTAATGCTGGCATTATAGAATGAGGTTGGAAGTTTCCCTTCCATTTCTATTTTTTGAAACTGCCTCAGAAAAATTGGTATTAATTGTTCTTTACACGTTCTTTAAACGTTTGGTAGAAATCCCCTATGAGCCAGTCAGAACTGGACTCAGAGCTAACTGCCTTGCTCACTGAGATTAGCTTGTTTACTGCCCTGTGTTTGGCCTAAGCTGTGCCTTCTGCCAGAAAGGCCCCTGCACAAATCAACTTCCCCACTCATATCCCATCATCACTTAAGGATCCTTGCTACTCCAGGTCTGGTCCCAGCAGAGATAGGACATGGGGACCATGCATGCGGGGTCTCAGCTCCACAACCTGGGGAATCGGAATCTTTCTGTGACAAGGTGTCTATGAGATTCACCTTCTCTTTCAAGCATGAAAGCACCACTGGTCCTTGCTGCTCATCCATCAGATTCAGCTCACAGGCTGCCTCCTCCAGGGAGCCCTCCGGTCCTGCCCTGCCATCCCATCCCATCCCATCCCATCCCATCCCATCCCATCCCATGGCAGCCTGCAGCATGGACAGGTAGAGAGACAGGGTGGCCCAATAGTGAGGGCACACGCCACATTCATGAGTGCTTCCAGTCCCCGAGCCTCTGTCTCCTGCTGCCTGGGACTCTGTGGGAGGACCCGGATTACTTGTTGGGGTTCCCACTGGTGGCAGCGTCGACTCTATCAGGGAGGATGTGAGTCCCCTTGGGAATCCTCACCCTATACTCCATTCATTCCTGAAGCTGTCCTTGAGTTCTCTGTGGTGGGAGCTGCTGGGAGGTGAGACAACCTGCTCACGAGGGCCTTCAGGGATGGTGGAAACCTGGCGGCAGCCCAAACGCACAGGCCTCCTCCACACTCCACGCTTCAGACAACAGGCTTCCCACTGGGTGGAATGAGTCCACATCTCACTGACTTTCCTCAAGGCCACACACACAAATATTTTCTAAGGGCTCCTTGAGGACACCAGACAACACACAGGCTTCTTACGAAAGGTGCCCATCTTTCCTGCACCTACCCTTGGACCCCACAACTGCACAAACTCAGCCCCAGGCTGTCTTCCTCCACCATCTCCATGATAAACACACCAGGGCCAGCCCCCAGTGCTCCATGCTGACCCTAAGAGCCCCCTTGCAGAATGATCCCGCCCTGTCTCCCCAACCCCTCCATCTCCTGTCCCCACCATCACTCAGATCTGTGCAGAACACACATCACACCCGTGTACACCAGTGCCCTGTGTCTCCAGGTCTGCACCCTCCCATGGTGTCTCTACCCTGCCCTAGAGAAATGCTGTGCAGTGGCCCTACTCCCTGTCCCCTACCCTGTCATCTTTGCCCTGGTTCTCCAGCCTTGGAAGCACAGACCTCAGCATTTATACTCCTATGCTCCCTAGAACAGGCTGCCCCTGGCCCTCCCAGACTACCTGTTATTACCTTCATCTGTTACACACCTCTGGGTATGGCCTCTGACTCTATTTGCCATCACACTGTTGGAATTCTCTGCAGAAACTGCTTTCCTTGTCCTCTTGTTCTTGACTTCCTGGCCTTGCCCCTCACTAGGACAGAATTCCATGGGTCGTCGGGCCTTACTGGCTTGTTTTCTCCATCACTGCCCCGCCCCCACCCACCATGTGTCAGAACAGCGTCCAAGACCTCAGAGAAGTCCTCCTGACTTTGCTGTCCGGTATCAAGTTGTGTCAGTCACACAAGCCCAGGGGAGGTGGGAAGGGCTCACAGCCGCCTGGGGCTCAGCCCCTCCAGGCCCACCTGGCCCTCCGGGAAAACTAGGGGCTTGAGGCAGGGTGGGGTCCCTTTGCTCCGTGTCCACAAGACAAGTCAGGGCAGACAGAGTGTGAAGGACTCCTCCCGGGGACGAGGCCAGTTCTCCTGATCTGAAACTTCCCTCTGCTATAGGGACTCTGGTCCTGTCTGCAAAGGTGCCAGCTTGTCCCTTCTTCTGAGCTCCCTTCCTTGTCTGTGTGGTCACTGTGGGCAGGCAGGTGACTGTGGGTCTGAGGCCAATTGTTGGCTCCAAGGTGTGAACTCAGAAACCAGGACACCGGTGCTAATACCTGGGGAGAACTCAGCAGGAACGGGCGTGGTCTCAGAGTTTCACGGACTCTGTGGAGCCAGCCTGTCCTTGTTCCACCCAAGGGTCACTGCAAGGGGGTGACTCTGTTACAGGATGACCCAGTGACTGGGCTGTTTCCCCTGTGGGGAACCCTGTCTACAACCTATGCCCCCAAGGAGGGCCTGTGGGTGACCAGCAGGCTTTCCCCGTCACCTGATAGTCTGGGGTCCATCATGGAGCCCAGGAGCAGGCTGGTCACTCTGGGAGTGGTGGGAATGGCCTGCCCTTCCAGGAAGGTGGGCGGACGGTGAGTCCTGGGAGAGGGAGCACCCTCGGTTTGTCATCCTAGCAATGGATGGAGGACGCTTCGAAACCTAACTCGGGACACAGTCCCTCACACAGGTTACCAGGGGGTTAGCCGTTGCTGCTTAGGCATGAGCTCTGGTGGGGTTTGATGTGAGGGGACAGCAGAGCCTAGGGATCTAGTGTCCTCCCTCTGACGTCGTGAATCCGAGGCCGGGGTGGGGTTTCGCTTTGAGAACCATGCCTGGGAGAAGAGCACAGCAATGTCCCTAGACCCTCCCAGGAAGAGGACAGCTGTCATGGGCAGGGGTGGACTCCAGAGGGAGATGCCCAGCATTGTGAAAGCACCACTGATACCTCCTGCTCCTCTATCAGGATTCAGATAAGAGGCCACCTCCTCCAGGGAGCCCTCCTGCCCTACCATCCCATCCCACCTCAGCCTGCAGCAGGGACACTTAGGGAGCCAGGGTTGCCCAGCACCCAAGACATTGGAGAAGCTGCAGAGATACTCCATGTGTGGGTGCGAAGGCAGGCAGTCACCCCCAGGTGCATTTGGGTCAAATAGACTCACAGGGGTGGGTCCTTCTCCCAACTCCTTCTTGACCCTTTCCTGCTCGCTCTGGGCCTGAGGCTGCCTCCCCTGCCTGCACTCCCAGGTCTTCTGGGGGCTGCCCTGCACCAGCAGTCCATGGAGGCCTGCATGGTCGAGGTGGGCATTAGGCCCCTTGCTGGGACAGCCCCCCACTGGGCTCAGCAAATACTACTTCTCTGATCTCCCTCCAGGCCCCGGGATGGATCCACCTCTCCTGTGGCTGGAGCCTGGGAGCCCCCTCCTTGGTCCTGCCCTCCTCCCGGCTGCAGTTGGGGACTGTCCCTTGGCCTCCTGCTCCTCTGCACCCCGTGGGACAGTGCTCCCTGCTGCCACCTTCCCTGCTCCCTCAGGGCACTCTGTTCTCTGGGAGGAGGAGCACGGAGGCTTTCCAATCCTTACACACGGCACACACACGTTCATTTCCAGTAATTTATTGATCTCCAGATACATTTCTGAATTTCTTTAAAATTTAATGTAAATCTATTTTAAATTTTCCAACTGTATTTTTACATTTTTCCGGTCCTCACAAAGCAACTACAATCGTCTAGATTCGGCGTCGGGCATGTGAGCATGTGCCCGCGCCCTCGTGCGTGGGCCGGTGTGTCTGCCATCCAGAGAACACTTGGTCTTTTCACCGCTGAAAGTTCATAAATGTGAAACAACAAGCAGTATCTTAACCAAACTAACAAGGATGAAGCTAATGTGTTACAAAACAAGGAAGAAATGGCTGCAAATTCTTAAGATTTCCTATCAATAAATTTAATACTACACTAATGCTATGGATTTAGGACTAAACTATGAATGGAAGACTAACATTTGAGTTTAGGACTAAGGTTTGAATTAAAGGCTAAAACTTGGATTTAGGACGAAACTATGAGTTCAGACTAAAATTCAGTTGAGAAGTACACTAGCAATTTTTTACAGTTGTGTGGAATGTTGTTTTGTTTAAGTTTTCTTCTCTTTTTCTTTAAGGCAATTCCACGTTATTCCCGTAAATATGGAGTTCTGCACATCCGTAAGGCCAGTCCTGGCCCACAGAAACGGTCGTGTTTGGAGTCTCTGTCCATGTCCACAAGAGAGGATGTCTTCAGTCCCAGTGACATGGATTTCAACGCAAACACGATCCTACATTACACAGCTGTAGAGGGTCTGATGGGGAAAGTCCGTAGCGAAGACAATAGGCATGGAGGTCTGTCTGGATGTGCAGCGGCAGGGTGAGCAGGCTACACGGCTGAGTGTCCCTGGGGCCCCAGTGGAGACCCAGGCTCTTGCCAAGAGAGAGAGCCGGCAGACATCCTTCCCAGACCTCCCTGCAGAGGCTGAGCCGGGCTGTGGCTGTTGAGCGCCGAGCGGCCATGAACCCGGTCCCACCCACAGGTGACCCCCAATCCCGGTGCCCTCACACGGGGACCTCCGCACTCCCCAGGGGCCCGGTGACCCCAGGGACCCCCTGACACTTCTCCAGGTCTGCAGGCTGCGGGAGGAGCTGCAGGAGCAAGAGGGTCACTCGGGACAGGCAGGTGGTGGGACTCCAGGCTGGCCAGCATCTGCCTCAGGCAGTCATGTTCTCTCCTCAGCTCCCAGAACTTTCTCTCGTTGGACACAGCGGCCTCCCAGCCTCTCGCGGCTCTGTTGTGCTGGAAGAGGACCAGCTCGCGGCAGTGGGAGCTGTGTCTCTGCAGCTCTTGGCGCACGTCTCGGGCCATCTCCTTGTGGAGGTCGCGCAACTGGCCCGTGAGCTCCAGGTCTCCATACAGGCCGGCCAGTTTCTTTCTCAGGGTCTCAAGCTGAGCTGCCCCTTGAAAGAGGTTTCTGTGCAGTCGCAGGGCGAGTTCGTCCTGTTCGTCCAGTGGCTTCTGCAGGCTCCGCCTCAGCTGCTGTATGTCCTGGTCCAGCTGTCCATTTTCCCGCTGCAGAGCTGCTTCCTGGGTGTGCAGATGGCCGATGTATCGGGCCAACTCGGCGATCTCTTGCCTTTCTGCCTCCAGGCATGTGGCTCGGTCTTCAGGATCCACTTTACGCCTTGGAGGGGACACAGGGAAGCCAGTGTCCTCTGTGACAGCCTGTGGCTCAAGGGCTGCCCGAGGGGCGGGGTGGTCGCCCTTCTGGGCTCCGTACTTTGGTGGGACTCCACAGGTCCTCGCACCAGCATCACCTGTTGGGAGGTCAGGCGGGGGGGATGGCATGCAGCCCGGGTCCTGCCTGGGACGGTGACCTGCAGGTTCGATGTTTTGGGATCGGTTCCATGTGTGCCCTCATCGGCTCCAGCCTTTCTTCCCCCTCCTCTTCCCGCCCTCTCTGCCTCCCTCTGGCACCCTGTTGGCTGAGCAGTCTCAGTGGCTCTGCAACGGGAGTGTGGTCACTGCCGTCCCTCCCTCTTTTCCTCCCGGCCTGTTCTCCATCCTCGCCTGCTGTTCCCCCGACGGCGTTTTCTCCAAGGCCCTGGGGACGTTGACGGGGCTGACTCCTCTGGTCCTTCTTCAGGTCGTTGGCACTGTCCCCAAGGACCAGCCTGCTCAGCGTTTGGTTGATGGCTGCCAAGCACAGTGTCTGTAAGGAGGGTGGACTTGCCAGCACCCTGGGTGGCTCGCAGGTGTCCTGGGCTTGTGTGGTCGGGCCCGTATTCTGGCGGCCAGCTCTGAAGACTAGGCAGCGAGCAGAGCACCTTCGTCCCAGCACCTTCACCCTTCTCGGAGGGAGTCGTCTCTTCCGCAGGCAAAGGAGCAGCAGCATGGTCCCTAGCAGCACCGCCCAGGGCCACCCAGGGATATGTGTCAGCGCATCCCACACATCTAGGACCACCTGGCAAGTGGCTCCACTGGCCAATGGAGGTCCCTCCATGGCTGCGTTGGGCTCCACAGCTACGTCTCCGAGTGCCAGCATCCTGGTGACCCAACTGAGCACTCAGAACCCTGTGGAGAGTTCTGTGTCTGAGGTCATCCTGTGCTTGGCAACCAGGGCAGAGCAGCTGGACTGGGGGAGGGGAGGCCAGCCAGGTTCTAGAAAGAGTTCCTCCTGACTTTGCTGTCCAGGACCAAGTTGTGTCAATCACACAAGCCCAGGGAACCTGGGAAGAGCTCATGCCCGGCTGGGCTCAGCCCCTCCGGCCCACCTGGCCCTCCAGCTAACCTAAGGGGCTCGAGGCAGGGCAGAGTCCCTTTGCTCCGTGTCCACAAGAGAAGTTAGGGCAGATGGATTGTGAAGGCCTCCTCCCCGGCCTAGGCCCATTCTCCTGATTTGAAATTTCCCTCTGCTAGAAGGGACTCTGGTCCTGTCTGCAAAGGTCCCAAGTTCTCCCTCCATATTTTGCTATATCTGAATTGCCTTTTTGATTTCAACATGAGTAGGTTTTAGTTTTTTTATTTCTTCAGGTAGAGATTCTCTCATGTCTTCTATGTTTTTTCCCAAGCCCATCTAGTATATTTATTATCATTATTCTGGTCTCTTGTTCCAACATCTTACTTAACATCCATCCATACTCTTCAGTTACCTGGAACTCAGTACTGCCTCTTGTTCCCTTTCCTAAGGTCCGTTTTTCCATTTGTCATTCTGTCCATGAAGAATATAGATGAACTAGGAACAAAATACCAAAATGGAAACAATGAACCCAAACAAAATGGAAGAGATCTGAAACCGAAAAAAAATTAGAATTTAAATATGAAACAGATAATATAATCAGACAGGTGAACTGAAAAGAGCATTACACGGGATATTGTGGATATTTTCGTCTGTTTGTTAGAAAACTAGATTCCACAGTTTTAAAAGCTGAAAGTCTTATATGTGTACAATAATAAAATGAAATGTAATGAAAGGATAGGTTATAACTGTAAAAATGAAAATTAAGAAAGAAGAGAAATAAGTTAAAAAAGTAAAAAGTGCACACAGGTGAACAGAACAGAGCTTTATGTTATATCCTGAGTTTGTTTTGTTCAGTTAGAAAAAAACTACATCTCAAAATTGTAAAGAGGGAATAACATATATATACAAAAATAACATTAAATACTTTGAATGGGTTGAATATAAGTGTAAAGATGAATGTTAAAAATGACTTTAAGAAACAAACAAACAAAAAAAAAAGAAGGTAAAATAGAGAGAATATGATCAGACAGGTGAAGAAAACAGAGCCATATATTAGATTCTGGGTTTACTTTGGTCTGTTGGAAGAAACTTCATTCCAAAATTGTAAAGAAAGAAAAACCTATATATACATACAAAAATAAAATTAAATATAATGAAAGGATAGAAGGTAAATATAAAAATGAAAATTAAAAAGATTTTTTAAAAAGATTTGATGAAATAAGAAATTAGTTGAATAAGGAAGGAGAAAAAAGTAGTGAATAGACTTTAAAGAATCATGGGGAAAAGTCATGAATTTTATATACTATTTATTTATTTAGAGAGAGAGACGAGGCAGTGAGGGAGATGGTGAGAGCTTCTCAAGCAGGCTCCCTGCAGGGCTCGATCTCAGGAATGTGAGATCACAACCTGAGCCAATACCAAGAGGCAGACACTTAACTGACTGCACTCCCCAGGCACCCCTGAAAAATGCTTCTTTAGAATGTGTGCAGAATCAGATGGTACACACAAACCCCATAACTAGCAGAGCTAATGAGGGCACTGCTCACCAAGATGTGGGCACAGCCACAGGAGACCAACAAGGGATGTGGAAGCGTCATCCATGGGCAGCACCCACGGGAAAGCCATGACTCCCCTAGTCTGAAGGGACAGGGTGGAGAGAGGATACCAGTACCCACAGAGACTGGTGATGGGGAGACACTGTCCATTAGCCCAGGAATGTGGCTGCTGCCAACGCATGGCCTGAAGGGTCATAAATACCCCCAGCCATTTTGTCATCAGCTTTCTCTGGTGACTCCATGGGCCAAATCCCACAGGAAGACACAGACAAAGTGGTCCTGTGGTTGTTCTTTATAGAGGTCCATCTCCTGGGTCTCCAAACGTGGTGGCAAAGGTTGGAAGGAGATCTGGAGGGACCAACACAGAATACCCAACAGTGTTACTCTGTTTTTTATCTGATGCCCCAATCCTGGTTCATAACATATTGTGGTTTAAAATATATTTTACCCAGGGGTGCCTGGGTGGCTCAGTGGGTTAAGCCTCTGCCTTCAGCTCAGGTCATGATCTCAGGGTCCTGGAATTGAGCACCACATTGGGCTCTCTGCTCAGCGGGGAGCCTGATTCCTCCTCTCCCTCTGCCTGCCTGTCTGCCTACTTGTGATCAATCTCTCTCTCTGTCAAAATAAATAAATAAAATCTTTTAAAAAATACATTTTACCTAAAGTTTATATTATAATTATTTAACTTCAATTTGTATCTGTGAAGCCAAGGGATGCCCAGATATCTGATTAAACACTATTCTGGGTGTGTCTACAAAGGTGTTTCTGGAAAAGAGGAACATCTGAATTGGAAGATTGGGTAAAGCAGGCGCCCTCCCCGGTGAGGGCCTGAGTAGAACAAACCAGCAGAGGAAGGTTGAATTTGCTCTCAGCCTGACAGCTGGGAATTGATCTCCTCTCAGCCTTGGTGCTCCTGGCTCTCAGACTTGGACTAGAATTTATGCTGCAGGCTCTTGGGCTCTCCTGAGGTCTCAGAAGCAGACAACACTGTGGGACTTCCAGCCTCCAAAATCAGATGGGACAATGTTTTCTATTTAATCTCTCATCTCTCTCTCTTTCTATATGTCTAGACAAATAGATAGAAAGATACATAGATACATAGGTGGATTTTATTGGTCCTGTTCTAATATGGTATATATGCATTTTCTTAAGAGAAGGAAAGTCATCAAATGTTAAATAAATAAGAGAATTGAATCATCCAGTCATGACATAGTTGCCCAGCATGTAGTCTAAAGGACAAAGTATTCTAAATTGTTTAAGAATAAGAACTCAGCAAAGAAAATGACTTGGTATCTGTGCTTACACAAAATATTTCATGGATATTTTAGTACCATGCTCATATGAATAATGAGGTACTATGCCCTCATTATTTTTTTAATTTAACCATCATCATGCTGTACATTCATCATCTGTAGTCTTTGCTTGTTCAGAATTCCCTGCTGATCCCCAAACTTCTGTCTGGGAAATGTATGAGCCAGTCTATACCTCCCATGATGAGTTTCCAAGGAAGCATTTTAACAAAAAAACTATGAGTTACTCATAACCAATGACTAAAGCAAACAACATTCTAAGCAGTTGTGCGCTGTCTTTGACAAGGTGGGAAAGCATACACTCAGAGCAAGTGCTCAACCAATGCCACACTGAATGAAGGAAGCCCTTTCTCACAGTAGAAGACCTGGGTCCAAGAGATCACCCGCCACATTACCTTAGCAGTGGTCCCATTCTTGTTCTCCATAATTCACTGTCAGACACAGGTAAATGCTGGCCATGGCCCCTCCAGGAACTGAGGCAAGATACTCCCACAGGTGATCAGTGGCTCAAGATGAGATCACTGGCTGGCAGGAGAGTATGTCTACTTCACATTCAAGACACACAGGGGACTCCCTGAGATATGTTGGGGACACCCTGAAGTCTCTGGGACCCCAGGCAGAATCCTTCTCAGAATTCTAAGCTCTCTCAGCCTATTGAGAAGGACAACCATTTACACAGCATGGTAAAGGGGAGAGTTCAGTTTCCTTTATGACCCTATCAGGTGTTGCCCACACTCTCCTATTTGTTTAAAATAATAGACATTATATCATGCCCATGACAAAGAAGCTAAGCGCGTTAGGAATCCAAACATGACTCTAAACACACATTCAGTGATGTGTGGCCCAGGTCCCATCAGGATTGAAGGACTCATTGCCCTAGCTCCCAGAGCTCTGCTACACATGGACCTCAGCTATCAGTCACCTTCTGAGTGGTCTCAGCTGAGGAACTGCCTTACCTGGGGGGACATCCTCTTTCCAAGATGCCCTGCCTCCAGTGCTCACTTGACTTGGGATGGATAAAAGCCAGGCTTGTTGCCCCAGCTGAGCACAGTTCTGAAAGGTCATCCATCTTCTGATCTCTTTGGAAGGTTGGCCTAGGTCACAGATGATGCTGTATTGCGTCTCAGCTCCACACCCCTTCCCAAATCCTGCTTCCCCCTCTCCCTTCCACACCTGTGGATACCAAGACAGTCCCTGAGGAGTACTGCATGCTAATCTCCATCTCAGACTGTCTCCCAGGGTACCCAATCCACAACAATTACCAACCCCTTGGTTTAATTTTGTTCACTGTCTTAAAAAAAAAAAAAACACTAAAATCCAATATACATTTTAAAATGTGTAAAATCTGCATGATGCTTAATTTTCTGTGTCTGCTCGGATAGGTCACAGTACCTCATTATTCAATTAAACAATAATCTAGGTATTGCTGCCATGGTATTTTGTCAAAGTGACTAACAGGATTAGTTGACTTTAAGTAAAAAATTACCCTCAAGAATGTGGGTGGGCCTCACCCAATCAGTAGAAGGTCTTAAGAGCAGAAACTGAGGTTTCCCCTGAGGAGAAAAAAACTCTGCCTAAAAACAGCAACTTCAGCTCCTGCCTGAGTTTCAGCCTGCAAGCCTCCCCTGCAGATTTTGGACTTGCCAGCTCCACAGTCATGTGAGCCACAACCTTAAAATATATCTCTCGGGGCGCCTGGCTGGCTCAGTGGATTAAGCCGCTGCCTTCGGCTCAGGTCATGATCTCAGGGTCCTGGGATAGAGCCCCACATCGGGCTCTCTGCTCCGCAGGGAGCCTGCTTCCTCCTCTCTCTCTGCCTGCCTCTCTGCCTACTTGTGATCTCTCTCTCTGTCAAATAAATAAATAAAATCTTTAAAAATATGTATATATATATCTCTCAATATATATATATATATATATATATATATATATCCTTTTATTTCTGTTTCTCTGGAGAACTCTGACTTACATAGTCTCCCGCCATGACTGGACTTTTTTTTTTTCTCTTTGGAGACTTGTCCTTTTTTAGTTTACATATTTGGAGGTTATGTTATTAGGTGCAAACAAATTTAAGAACATTTTATCTTAAAGTGGAAACTTTTATTGCTCTGAAATGAACTAGTTTTATCTCTGACTTTGTAACTTTGGGTTTGCATAATTTTTTCCCATTCTTTGCTTGTTGATATACTCACATAAAAGGTGTATATCTTATAAACAGCATGTTCAACTTTGTTTTATTTTATTATCTGGTCTGAGGAATTTTATACTTCAACTGAAATACTTAGTCTGTTTAAATATACTGTAACTTAAGTTTAAATCTACTGCCTTGCTATTTGTCTTTTATTTGCCCTGACCATTCCACATTTTCTGTCCTTTCTTAAGATTTTTAAAAATTTATTTAATAATTTATACCTTCACTTCTTCTTCCCTTAGCTTGTTAATTATACTTTAAAATTTGGAGGGGGAGTGTTTTCCCTAGAGATTACAACAGGTGTTCTTGACTTAATAAAGTGCTATTTTTGTTGCTGCTTTAATTTTCTATTTTCAATCTCATGAAGTGAAGTTATTATTTATATAACCAATATTTATCCAGATTTATGTGTATTCTTATCAGTTCTCTTCATAATTTTTTTAAATTCTCCGTTTTTGTTTCATTATATGTCATTTATTGTGATAAATGCAATGTATATGTTTCCTGTCTCTCTGAAGACAGACTTGCCATGTAGATCCCATTTTAAATGGATGAGGCAATCAAGACTCAGAGAGATGTAGAACAATGACGTCCAGCTTGATAATTCAGAGCGTAAGCTTTGAAAGCCGTAGACTCTACCCTCTGCGGGTCTTACTGTTGGAAGGAGTCATTTATCACGGTAAGCGTCTCTTTATCTGTAAAACGGCAAGAGACTAACAACAACAACAGCACCCACCTCACATTTTGGTTGTGAGACTCTAATGAATTAAGGCTTGTTAAAAAAAAGTATCCGATGCAACGTCTGGCACATCGCACGTGCTCTACAAAGCTTCACGTTGTTTGCGATGATGACGATGACGATGGCGAGAACCGCGGAACAGGCCTGTCAGGCTCCATCGCTGCGCTCCCGCGGCGCATCTCAGAGAAACTCCACGCCCTTCAGCACCTGGAAGGAAATGGCATTCAGCAGTCACCGAGAATGGTGTGGGCACAGACCCGACCCAAGTTCGCCCAGAGCGACTGCTTTGTATCGCTTTTATTCCCATAAAGTCTTTTTCCATTCTGAGATACACAAATCATTCTGCCATGTGTTCTTCCAGGATTTTTGTCAAGGCTGATGGTCAACATTTAGACTTCAATTTGCCTGGTATTTACTTGGGGGTAATGCATCACAATACATGGTGAACTTTATCATGTTAATGTACTTATTCTGCTCCTGGAATTTCTACTCCATCCCTTGTTCTAGTGTTTATCCTGTACCACCACCACCCCTCGTTTTAATTGTATTGATATTAAACTATGTGTTTACATCTAGTAGAACAAATATCAAGTCAATATTTTTGTTTTGTTTCTATTTTATCTTTTCTCAGCTCTACTCATGAATTTATTCTCCTAGATGAATCTTAATTTTACTTGAACATGTTTCAGAATAAATCCTACCGGGAATTTAAATGCTATTACATTAACCCTGTAAGTGAATGATTTTCATTTACTACATTCTTTTTTTATGCAATTATTATTATTTTTTTGGGGGGTGTCTTCACATTGTTTCCAAAATTCTTGGTAAGTCTATTTAGGTATTTCATGTTTTGTGTTACTATTATAAAAGGGAATTTATTTCCATTAAATATTATATGTAACTTTTTTCCTGAATTTTAGAAAAGCCACTGATGCTTCATAAATTCATTATATGCCTAGCAACTTACTTTTGAAAATTTGGGTGTTGGGATCTTTCTAGATAGAGAATCATCATTGTCCAAATGTAAAAAAAAGAAAAAGAAAAAAGTAACTTTCTTCTCTTTCCAGTGTTACATCTCTTGCTGGGTTGCTATAATTCTAGAACATAGATGATAACAATGGTAGAAGACATCCCTCCTTAGTTCTTGGTTTTAGTGGGGCATGTTAGTATCTCATTGTCAGGTATGGTTTTGGCTGTCAATTTCATGTTTGTCTTCTGTTGAGAGATAATGCTTATATTCCTGGTTTTGCTGCCTCTCTCTCCTCTCCTCTTACAAAAATGACTACACAAGAAATAGTAATAGTTACAGCAATTGCTAGTATACATTGGGTACTCACCAATGCTTTATAGAGTAGACACTTACTATAGTCATTTCAATATTTATAATGCAGTGCTGTTATTATTTCCAGTGAAACAGAAATAAATGGAAGTGTTTACTCACCTTGGTCATACAGATACTAAGTGTTAAAGCTTAGCTGTGAACCTTGGTCCAAAATAGTCAAAGTGACTTACATACTTTTTTTTGTCATGCAAGGAGCTCATGTTCCTTATTCTTCATGTGCCCTCTCCCACATGGACTGCCCCCTGTCTCTGCTCAGCTCGGTGCTTCATGAGGACAAATTCTGCAGGCTGTACTCCCTGGTCTCATTTGCTGGCTGTCTTCTATTGGGTTCGGCCAGCTAGGGTCACTGACATGACATTGGAAGGTAAGGAGAAGGGGTGAGGGTTTTTCTTCCTTGGCTCTCTCCCTGCCCAAAAGTGAAATCCACAGTAATAGCCCCTTTGCCACTGCTTAGGTGCCGGTACTACCTCTTCACTCTCCCCATCTGCCCCTGGAGTGGTAATAGTTTACCATGGGTGCTAACTCTAGGTGCCTCACCACCCCTTGTATGTTTCCTTAGCTTTACCAAGCTTGTTTCAAGTTGTCCCATCAGGAAAATCTCTATTTAAATAATCTGGTGGGGACATTGATTTATTCAGAGTGTCTATTTTTTTTCTAATTAAAAAACATATTTTATATAACTCCAAGGAGCTAAGATAGGAGGAAAACCTAGATGACCTTGGGTTTAGCAATGGCTTCTTGATCTCTTTTGAAGTAATTTCTACACCCAACATGGGGCTTGAACTCAAAACTGAGAGCAAGAGTCTCATGCTGTACCAACTAAACCAGCCAGGGGCAACGACTTCTTAGATTTAGAGACCCAACCAGTAAAAGAAAAAATTAATAAGTACATTCCATTAAAATTAGAAACTTCTATCTTCAAACGACTCTTAGGGGAAAGAGCAAACTAGCTTCTTTTAAAAGAAAGTTTCTTCAAAACACATATTAGAGGAGTGGTGTAAAATATACAAAGAACTCTTAAAACTCAACATAAGAAAACAAACAATTTAAAAATAGGGGAAAGAGCTGAACAGATAGTTTACCAAATAAGATACACAGGTGGCAAATAAGCATGTGAAAAAGATGCTCAATATGGTTAGGGAATTGCGAATTAAAATAAGGAGATACCACAATACACCTATTAGAATGGCCAAAATGTAAAACACTGACAGCACCAAGATGTGGGCTATGGAGCAACAGAAACTCCTATCCATTTCTGGTGTGAGTATAGAATCATAGAGTGACTTTGGAAGTCAGTTTGGTGGTTTCTTACAAAATTAAATATGCTTTTACTATATGACCTAGTAATCATGCTCCTTGATATTTACTTAAATGAGTTGAAAAATATACATTCAGACCAAAACCTTCAGGTGAATGTTTATTTATAACAGCAGCTTTATTTAAAACTGCAAACACAAACAAACTATAAACCATGAAAAGACTGGAAGAGCCTTAAATACATGTTGCTAAGTAAAAAATGCCAATCTGAAAAGCTACATTCTGTATGATTACTCCTGTAGGGAAGGAAAAATAATTTTCCCTCTGCCCTTCTGAGTTCTTAGCTGACACTCCTGTGATGAAAGACAGACTCACAAGAGAAGAACAAAAAGAAGTTTATTAGCAGTTCTGTCTCAAGTATACATCGAAGATACATGGGGAAAATGAGTAGCTCCCCGAGGTGGCTTAGAACTCAGGAATAAATGCCTTCTTATTAAGGAAAATGGAGGCTTCTTACGGGAGAGAAAATGGTTTTAGGAAAGCAGAAGGGCCCCTGGGAAGACTCGATGGGGAGTCTGACAGCTTGGGACAGAGCCTGTCTGTGTGCTTTGCCAACTTCTAGTCTCGTCTTCTGTACTGACTGAAGACATTCCCAGGAGGAAACTGATGACCAAGCTCCTTTTGGAGGCTCTGACTTAAGGCAGATGAGGGAGATCAGAGTCTCTCCTGCCGCTGCTGTTTTCCGGTGCCTTCAGCTCAAAGTATCCTGTGTACCAAGGCAGTGGATATTAGGGTGGCACATCCTGGAGTCCTTCAGTCACATGTTTGGGACCATATATTCTGCTTCTCTTTGCTATGAGATGACATCCTGGAAAATTCAAAACTGTGGAGACAGTAAATGGACCAGGGGCTTGGGAGGAGGAAAAGATGCAGAAGTGGAGCCCAGGGGAGTTTCAGGGCAGTGAAACCTCCTGTAGGGTGCTGTAATGACGGATAGGGGGCCGTTATACATTTGTCCATACCCATAGATGGTACAGCACCAGGAGTGAGTCCTAATATCAACTATGGACTTGACTTAATAACAATGCATCAACATTGGCTCATCACTTATGACAAATGTACCACCTTAATGTAAGATGTTACTAGTAGAGGAGACTGCAAGAAGAGAGAGTATACGGATTCTCTGTACTTTCCACTCTTTTTTTTGGCATACCTAAAACAGCTGCAAAAACTAAAGCCTAATGATTTTTTTAAATGTATCATCATTTTAATTCATTTTCAGTAGGCATAATTGTGTAGATTTTCTTTCAACTGCAGGTACGATACATTACATTGATAGATTTCCTAGCGCAGAATTGTCCATATATTCCTGGAATAATTCTGCTTGATTGTGTGGTATGTTCTCATTTTTATTTAGCACTGACATTGATTTGTTGGAATTTCATTTTGGATTTTTGCACCTATATTCATAAGTGAGAGTGTCTCATATGCTATTTTTTTTTAAGTTGAGTGGTTTTGGTGCTGTCTTTCTCAAGCATTTGTATGAAGTTAATATAAGTTCATGAAAATAAATTGAGATTTAAATATAACTATAGATTAGGCATCTGTGCTATATTATATGCAGTAGAAAGTATTTTGTATGAAACCATTTGACCTGAAAAATTTTGAAGGGATTAAAAGTTTCTGAAAAATCCTTTCAGTAGCATGCATAGTCATTGGACAATTCAGGTTTTCTTCTTTTTTTTTTTTTTTTTTAAGATTTTATTTATTTATTTGACAGAGAGAGATACAAGTAGGCAGAGAGGCAGGCAGAGAGAGTGAGAGGGAAGCAGGCTCCCTGCCGAGCAGAGAGCCCGATGCGGGACTCGATCCCAGGACCCTGAGATCATGACCTGAGCCGAAGGCAGCGGCCCAAACCACTGAGCCACCCAGGCGCCCAGGTTTTCTTCTTTTTAAGTAAAGTTTTATAATTTATACTTGGCCAGAAAATTGTGCTTTTCATAAAAATATCAAATTTATTTGTAGAATATGTATTTTAAGGTTATCCTTATTTGTGTGGTTTCCTCTGAATCTGTAGTCACATCATTTTTTTACTCCCACATTTGTGTATCTTTATTTGAATCAAAGGTATTTAATCAAAATAGTAAGAATTAAAAGTGAACGCATGTCTGTTGTTGAGTTTCTCTTATTTATGTAACTAGCTTTTAGATGTATTCATCTATCAATTCAACGGCTTTCCCCCTTCCTGATATAAGGGAGAACATTCTCCTCCCCTACCTATTCTAGGTTCTCCAGCGAGGCCTGTGAATTAGACTAGCTTTATGCAGATGAACGTGAAAACCCACAGAAGTTTAAGCACAAGTGGGAGCACTCAGTAACCCAAAGAGGTGGTCAGATCTTGGGCTTAAATATGGAAAAGGGGTTTGGGAATTTTCTGGTCAGGTGAGGCAATCTGTGGGAAAGTAACCAGGAAAAGTATGGGAAACAAGAGCTGCTTAGTAAGATTTGCTCTGTACATCTAAGCTGGTGCCTTCTTTGTTCTTAAGTGTCCTCCTTTTCCAGGTACAGGAGAGAGAACCGTCTCTACAAATGCAGATTTCCTTGACAGAAGACAAACCTGTACCCTGTTTTTGGAGCTTTTCCTGTGTCTACCTGTTCTCAGTGGCCTTTAGTTCAAAATAGTCCCTATGCTAAAGAGGTATATTTTAGGGTGGCATATTTTGGTACCCCTACTGATCATTTTTAATGAGATATGATTGACATGTAACATTGTATTAGTCTTAGGAGTACAACATAATGGTTTGAAATATCTATCTATCTAGATAGATAGATAGATAGATAGATGATATATGAAATCATACGTTGTTTGTCTTTCTCTGTGTGACTTAGTTCACTTAGCAAATTCCCTCAAGGTCCATCCACATTGTAGCAAATGTCATACCATTGTGTGTGTGTGTGTGTGTGTGTGTGTGTGTGTGTGTGTGTAATTTTCTTTACCCATTCCGAATGAAAGTCCTTTATAAGATTTATTATTTGTAAAATTTTTCTACCATTCTGTGGGAGTTTTTTCCCCCACTTTCTTGATGGTATGCTTTGAAGCACAGAAGTGTTTCATTTTGATGATGCCCAGTTTATCTATTTCTGTTGTGGTTTCATGTGATTTTGTGTCCTATTTAAGCAATTGTTGCCAACTCTAAAGTCATGAAGATTTACACTTAGGTTTTCTTCTGCATGTTTTATAGTTTTAGCTCCTCTGTTTTGGTACCAACCCATGCTATTTTTTCTATGTAATATGTGAAAAGGCTTCAATCTTATTCTTTTTCATGTGGACATCTAGCTGTCCCAGCATCATTTGTTAAAAAGACTAGTCTTTCTTCCATTGAATTGTCTTAGCACATAATTTTAACATATAGCTTGTCAGGGTTATTTATAAATGATTTTACCGAGTAACTTTCATTTCTTGGTGAGCTAATGTTTGAAAAGTTTGCTTTTTATTCTCAAGTAGTTGGATTCTTTTAAATGTTTTACCAGTATTAATTTTTATTTTTATCACATTGTGGCCAGAGACTGTCATGTATGAATAAAATATTATGAAAATCTTATAAACTATATGAAATATGTGTTTCAGTTAGTATTTTCCAAAAACCTAGAAGGGTATATTGAATCTGATGTAACAAAGGCAAAAGGAAAAAATTAAATGTCCTTACTTACAGCCCATTGACTACTCCTTGAAACAAGGAGAGCGACCTTCCTCTGGGAGCCAGCTGCCTCAATGTCCACACTTTCCAAAAGGCAAAAGGTACTCTGTGTTTAACATTGTCTCCACACCCCAAATTCTTTAAGTCTGAACATAGTAACAATTCTTTTGAAAACTTTTTTTTTAATCTCTACCCCCCAAGATCTATGTTAGCAATCAACCTCCAAACATGGATGACCTACTGATACACATCTGAAGGGTCTCATGACTAAGGTTTTATTAGACAGTAATAAATGACTTTTTCCCAACAATAGCTACCTCCCTCAAGGTCCTAGAAACCTCGCTTCCAAAATTCCTTGGAGAATTATGGTATCCCTGATTCCCTCCCAACTTGAAAGTATATAATGGGCCACTCCTCATGTTCCCAGTGCAGGTCTTTCTGACCACAGGTCCTCTCCTCATGCTTTAATAAAACCAGCTTTTTTTTTTTTTTGCACTGAGGACATTTCAAGAACATTTCCACATTAAAATGTTTAATATGTATTAACTATTATATATATGTAAGGTAAGGTAGAATGTTTAATATATATTAACTAGACCTTGTTAATTACATTATTAAAATCCTCTACAGACTTTTTATTTTGGTCTTTTTGATTTATGATTCTTGAAGATAACATGTTTAAAATTCTCTTATTTCTTGTATTTTGCAATGCTTTTATGTGATTTATTTTAGAGATACACTTTTAGCACATTAAATTTCATGACAACTTGATCCTCTCACTGAGTTTTCCATTGTGCATGTACATTGACCCCCTTGGCAATGTGGTGTGCTCTTCCCCTTGGGTTCTTGTTGTGCTTCCTTTGGTTTGTGTTTCTTTGATGTATCTTTTCACATGCTTTCACTTTCAGTTCTCTTTTTTTTATTTTACTTTTTAAATTTTACTTACAGCATTAATCTTTTTCTTTTAATAAGAAGGGTTAAAACAGTTTATCAAACTTCATCCATTTAAATTTATTTTTGTAGGTGATATCTATGACCATACCTAATTGTTAATGATGGTGATTAGTAATAACAATAGTAATAATCAGTAGCAGGAGGAGCATTGCATGAACTTTATGAACCACGCACTGCTAAGTACTTTTTGAGCATTATCCTATTCATCCCCCAATTTAACCTATGAATTAGGTTTTTTTTTTAATAAACATATAATGTATTTTTATCCCCAGGGGTACAGGTCTGTGAATCACCAGGTTTACACACTTCACAGCACTCGCCATAGCACATACCCTCCCCAATGTCCATAACCCCTCTCCCCCTCTCCCAACCCTACCTCCCCGGTTTAAAGTAATCAATCAACGTTAGAGAGCTAGCATTTTATATCTTTGTTTTCCTGTTGGCCTGCTCTTTTCTTCTTGTTCTCTCTCTCTCTTTATTTAAATAAGTTGACTATTTTAATACTTTTTTATATCTAACAATGATGTATACAATATACAAGGGTGCATACTATACTTTTAATTATCTGATAAGTTCTTTTGAATCTTAAAACATGCACTTGCAATAACATTTATTTCATTACTGTTGCCAAAAATTCTTTCTCTTTGTACTTCTTGATGTAAAATTAGAAAATTAGCAGCTTTGCATTCCCTTGTTCTTCTCCTCCATCTAATTCTTAGTTTTTGTTGCCAATAATCTGTAATTTAAAGGTGGGGATGGAGAGAAAGGGGCCACTTTGACTTTCAGGAACATTTAAAAAACATAAGCACTATGTTTTCAACTATTTTTTCAATACCTATTACATTTTTTAAAAAATGTCTGAATGTTCTCTAATTTATCTGCTGTAATTCCCACATTCTCAAGATTTTTGCTTTGCTTTGATGCTATACATATTCAGCATGGGGGTTTGTTGTTTTATTTTGTCATTAAGGAAAGACACATCATGGAAATGAACTACTTTCTAAAGCCTTGACTATTTGTTTTTGCCTTTACAGATGAAGGAAAACTTGATTAGTCTAGACTCCTGGTTACAACCTTTCCCCTTTAAATCTCTGTAAATGACACTTTTGTTCATATCTGATGTTCGTTACTATGGATAGTCTGAGACAAAGATTATTTTACTTTATTTTAGGTAAATTGACTTTTTCTGCCTGAATAATTGGAGGATATTCCTTTTGCCCTAGATTTCTAAATTTCACAAAGTTCCATCTGGATATTGCTCTGTTTTTATTCACCTGAAAATAGGTGAAGTATTTTGATTAACACACTTAAATTCTTAAGCATATTATTTTATTTTAGCTTTGATGGTTCCTTCTGTTCTATTCACTACACTGAAACACATGCTTACACCCATATGGAAACAGAGTTGATTTTATCAATCTTTTATGGTATCTGGATTTTGAGTTTTTCCTCCCTCCAAGATTATGTTCTATTTGAGCATGTACATGGTTTCAATGTTACCTTTAGATCACTGATCATTTGGGGTTTCTTCTTATGTGAAGTATAAATCCAATTTTACTTTTTCATCAGTGAGTCTAAGTGTCTTAACAGCATTTCTGAGAAAGTTCATAATTTCCCCAATAATTTGAGATTCATCTGTTATCACATACAAGTGTTCCATATAGTTAAATCTATTTCTGAGGTGCCTGGGTGGCTCAGTGGGTTAAAGCCTCTGCCTTAAGCTCAGGTCATGATCTCAGGGACCTGGGATCGAGTCCCAAGTTGGGCTCTCTGCTCAGCATGGAGCCTGCTTCCTCCTCTCTCTCTGATTGCCTCTCTGCCTACTCTTGTGACCTCTGTCTGTCAAATAAATAAATAAAATCTTTAAAATCAATCAATCAATCAATCAATCAATCTATTTCTGGACTTTCTACTCTGTCCCACTGGTCTGTATGCTCATGGAGCATTTCCACATTGCTCTAACTGCAGAAGCTTGATGGAATATTATAATACTTTTTATTGGGTGAAAACCCCTTCACTTTCTTTTCCAAGTTTCCTTGGCTATTATTACATATTTTTAAGGAATCTATATGAATTTTAGAATCAAATATCTAGCCCAAGGGAAAAATAAACCAAACTCATTGGTATTTTTATTTTGATTGTATTCCGTTTGCATACTGATTCAGAAGAATGGGCAGATTTATGTTATACTGTTGTATCCCTGAACAACGAGTATCTTCCTTATTATTCAAATCTGTTATGTGTTTTTCTGCAGTGTCTTATACTCTTCTTCATTTCTTTTTAGCCCACTCCTTATAACATTTAAGTATTTTTCTTTCCTTTCCTCCCCTCCCACATGGAAGTGGGGTCTGCTTCTTCATTGTGTTCTAATTTGCAGGGTCATCAAAGTGCCTTGTGATGAGAAATAGTCTTTTCTTCCTGTAACATAGCCTTTTGCCACATTTCTTTCCTTCCTCCTCGGGCCTCACTGTTGGCTCTCTTTCCCCTGGAAGGTTCACACCTCCCGTCTGATGAATTTTAAGATGCTTCTCCTTCTCCTTCTTCTTCTACTTCTCCTTCTTCTTCTTCTCCTTCTCCTTCTTCTTCTCCTTCTTCTTCTTTTGTTTTTAGATTCCATTTATTAATTTGAGAGAGAGAGAAAACATAAGGCAGGGGGAGGTCCAGAGGCATTTTAATCCCACATTAGCCAGTGATCTGATCCTCAAGTTCTCAGGCCTATTCTCAACATCTCCCTACTCAAGAGAGCCCCTCTTCTCCTGGGGTTGTCTTCTCATTCCACCACCGTGATGGGGAAAATACAGGACATACTATTCCCAAATATGGCATATTACATATTGCATATTTTAAGCTGAAGGACTTTGAGAAACAAGCAGATGCAGAAAGGTCACTCTGACCTCCACATCCCTCACCCCTCTTCTCTGAAAGAGGTCATAGAGGCCTCACATCAGAGGCTCCCCCCACACACCTGGAAGGTACCCAAGGAAAGGAACATCATTATCTCCAAAGACAAAACAACACCCATTTACTATACTGACTTCATTCTCCTTAACCTATCATGTTCCTCCATGACCATCCAGTCTTCCTCAGACCTAAAATAAAAATACACAGATCTGTTTCCTTCGCCTTTTATTTCTTTCGAAGGCTGCTCTGTGATTTCCAACTTACATTAAAGAACAGTGTTCTTTTCTCTGTTAAGCTGCCTCTGTCAGTTTAATTTTTTGACTCAGCCAGGCACCCTAAGAGGTGAAGAAATGTTTCCCTCCTCCACCAGCATCTCACCTGCACTGTGATCTTTTTCTGACATTCAACCCTTGCCTCTCTCTGTTGCAGCCTGAGTTCTGAGTCTGGCTCTGCCGTTCAGAATGCTTTCCCTATTACATTTATAGTTTATATTACCCTTTATCTCCTTGTTTTGTTATAGGTAAGGGTCATAGGTGACTCTTAAAATCTTCATCGTCCCATATGCCTTTTGAAGAGATTCAGATTCAGGTTGCTGGTTTTCAGAGTCTGTGTGTGTGTGTGCACTCATGTGTGCATGTTTGGAGTGGGGGGTTCTGCCTTCTGCCTTTTAATTTGAAAGAGCATACCATAAATGCTTGCTTTTATTTATGATGGGGGTACAGTTAAGTAACTACTCTATCAACATTGGATAGGAGAGACCACTAACCCTCAAATAATTTGCTCAACAACTAGGTTAGAAATTAGAGATAAGGGATGCCTGAGTGATTCAGATGGTTAAGCACCTGCCTTCAGCTCAGATCATGATTTAAGAGGCCCGAGATAGAGCCCCACAGTGGGCTTCCTGTTCATTGGGAAATCTGCTTCTCCCTCTCTCTCTGCTGCTGCCCCTGCATGTGCTCTCTCACTCGTGTTCTCTCTCTCTCAAATAAACAAAATCTTTAAAAAAATTAGAGATTAATTTTCTACAACCTATTATTTTGCTTTTAATTCTTTAAGATTCTGCTGAGGAGGGGAGGGGCAGAGGGCAAGGAAGAGAGAATCTCAAACAGACTCCATGCTGAGTGTGGAGCCTGATGCGGGGCTCCATCTCAAAACCCTGAGATCAGGACCTGAGCCAAAATCGAGAACCAGATGTTTAAATGACTGAGCTACCCATGGACCTCTGTTTTGATTTTAATTTAGTTCTTATAATAAGCTCAGCCCTGTGAGAAACAAGAGTAGTTCCTGCCCCTGTTCACCCCTCTAAGAAGCTTCAAGACTAATTGGCATTGAGCTTTGCCTTACCCTTGAAGACTAAAAGAATGAACACATACATAACGTATTCGAGAGTCTGAATATATTTTTCAGTTAAATAACTCATGTGGACAACTGCCATGGAGATTAGGACGGTACATGACATGATCATCAGTCTGTAACTCCAGCTGTGAAGTTCACAAAGAAGCCAAGTAATAGCTATATGTATCTGTGATAAGATAAAATATTCATAACACTCTTTTTCTTACATATTCAAAATTAAGGCATTTTTCCCCCAAGGGAAGGCACCAAGAACTTTCCTTTTTTTGGTCTGTCTATAAAGGAGGTAAGCTGCTGTTGAAAATTCTAAGATAGAGAAATCTTATTTTAAAAACAGCTCAACTAAAATTCTGTTAGGTTTTGTTACAAGTTGCTTACAAATTTTCTAGATGCCAATTTGTTAAAGCAAATGACTCAATAAGGACAGCCTTCTTTAGCTTTGTCCAATCAAAAGTGAGCTTAAGGAAATGCTGTGGGGCTATGCCAAATCGGGCCCGGATGGCGGCGGCGGCTGGGAGCGGGACGCCCCGGGAGGAGGAGGGGCCCAGCGGGGAGGCGGCTGCTACGCAGCCCCAAGCCCCGAGGAGCGCGGCCGGGGCTCCTCTCTCCAGGCTGCCTTTAGCGCGAGTGAAGGCTTTGGTGAAGGCAGACCCCGATGTAACCCTCGCGGGACAGGAAGCCATCTTCATTCTGGCACGAGCCGCGGAACTGTTTGTGGAGACCATTGCAAAAGATGCCTACTGCTGTGCTCAACAAGGAAAGAGGAAAACCCTCCAGAGGAGAGATTTGGATAATGCAATAGAAGCTGTGGATGAATTTGCTTTTTTGGAAGGAACTTTGGATTGATGGCTGAGCTCGGCAGTTTTGTGAGCTTTCACCTGCAGCCTCTGGCCAGCCCCTCTCCTGCAGGCCTCTGCCTTGAAGAACAGACTATTTGGAATATTGTACTTACATGCTTTTCCTGTTCTACCATCATCTAAACTGGGATAAGCAGAGATCTCACCTGTTAGCTTTTCTTTACAAGGTCTTCCACTACTATGTCTTCCATTTCAGGCTTGGATGCAGCCTCTGTTGAGGCAGAGGAAAAGAAATTGATTTGTGTAGGTTGCCTAATGAATGATGAGGACCATAATAAAGGTCTCTGATCAGTTTCAACCTAGTGTGTTTTATAATCTTGCCTTTGTCCTTGCCATGATGACTGGAAAGCCACCATGCCCAGTCACAGACCATCTGATCTTTCTTGCCAGCGGTTCTAAACCCCAGTCCTTTGACTTATATGCTTTTTCCCAATATGTCACCAGAATGTGATTTCAGAATTTATGGGATGTCACTTAAGGTTTTCAGAAGTTTAAATAAATGTGATCCTAGATTTAAAATCAGTTAAATTTTAATAGCTTTATTGAGATATAATGCACATACTAAACAATTCACCCATTTAAAGTGTACATTTCAATTGTTTTTAGTGTATTTTAGTGTATTCACAGATATGTGCAACTACTACCACAGTTAATTTGAAAATATCTCCATGTTAATGGAATCATAAGATCCATCATATTATGTATCTGGTGTCTTTCACTTAGGTAATGTTTTCAGGGTTTGTTTATGTTATAGCATGTAGAAGTACCCATTCCTTTACTTTTATCTTTTAAATTGTGGTAAAACATATATAACCTAACATTTACGGTTTTAATTATTTTTAAGTGTACAGTTCTATGGCATCAAGTACATTCACATTATTGTGCAATCATCATCTGTCACCCATCTCCAGAACATTTTTCATCTTCTGAAACTGCAACTGTAGCCATTAAACAATAACTCCCATCCTCCCCCCTTAAAAAAAAAAAATTCTATAAGGATGAAAGATTTTACAGATGGAATCATCACTTTTTCTCAGAAAAGTAATTACTACCTGTGGCTCTCTAATCATTATTTTCTTCAAAGATGATCCTTCTTTATGACAAGAACGTTTTAATTTGAATCATCACTAAGACATTATTATCCCTCCCACATTTAACACATTAAACAAAATGACTCACCTTTTAGTTTTAAGGATCAATCAACTTAGATTCTGGAAATGTGCCAGAGCAAGATCCTCCTGCAGATTCTGAACTTTTTTAGTTAATGACGTTGCATTGTAAATTGGCGATTGTCTCTTTTCCTTTGTCCTTGTGGTTGTCTTATCACTTGGTGCTCAGCTGGTGTTTGCATTTTGTTTATATACAGAGCTCAGGTGCTGAGATTATAAACTCTTCCCCCAATGCTCCTTGCAGATTCCAGGAGCTGGAGCCCACTCTATCTCTACTGCTGTTCCTGCTCACAGTTGTTCCCAACTGGAGGAGATCAAGATCTACACTTGTGGTGAACATAAAATATGGAGAAGTTGAATCAGTATGTTGTACAACTGAAGCCAATGTAACATTGTGTAACAGCTCTACTCAAATAAAAAATTAAGAAAAATAATAATAAAATTAAAAAAAAAAACTCTGCCTTGCTTCCCAGGGCCATTTTCCCTTGGATCCATATTTTCCATGCCTTCCTCTCTCCATGTCCCTCCTTCTGCCACCAGCATGCTGCCTTCTTCCCAATGGGCCCAAACTTTAGTTGAGATTAGAAAAAACCACCCACCTGCAATCACTTTCAATATAATAAATTCTCCATGCCTTTTAATTTTTCCATGTTCTTCCAATTCAAGGTCCAACGTCTTTCTGAAAATAAAGAATATTCTAGAAACTAATTTCTGTCTCACCTATCACAACTGAATGTGACATTCTCTGTGTAGTATCTAGTCTATTATGCTCTCACTTAGCATAGCCACAGCTGTCAATTTTCATGTGTATCTTAATAGTTAGGATTGGAAATGCTTCCTTTAATGTAACTCTCCGCTTTCCTGCAATTAATACTCACTTACCATTCTAGATGAGAAAGTGGTCTTTAATCTGCACAAACTGGGCCTCTCAGGGACATGTGATCATTCAATCTTGGGAGATAAATAAAGACATTTCTATGTGCTATGTTCCAAACTTCTTTCAGCTGCTTTATTTATAGGTCAGTTTAGTGAACTCCTTAAATCATTGAGGCTAGGCATTTTGATTCATCTATTTTGAGATTCCTGAAAATGAAAGAAAGGATTATCAAATTTCATCCAAGATTTTGTCTCAAAAAACTGTGTCCAGTAAGTACAAAATTCATAGATGGGCTAATTGCTCAGTTGTCAAGGATATTTATTTGGTACAATATTGAAGATCAATTTATGGACTTATTGGGTTTAGCAAGAGAAAGAACTTTCTAACAACCAATGCTCTGGAACATAAAGTAAGTTGGTTGGGAATTAATGCCCCCTGTGGAGCTGGGAGCTCAGCAGAGGTCACCAGGTCCTTGACAATCCAAAGGATTCAAGTACAGCCTGAAGAATGTTAAACAAGATTGACTTTTGCATTGCTTCCTATTCTGACATCTAAGACTAAGACGACCAAACATACGACAAGTTATATAACATTCCAGGCAAACAAAACAAAAATACCATTTCCAGGAATATCCTCAGATGACTCATGTTGAAGAATCTGAAGTCTTGCATAAATATTTTCTTATTACGCACTTGTGGCCTTAGGTTTATTATTCTGGCTGTGCCTCATCCCTCTTTCTGTCTATCTTGTTCCAGTCTTTCTCTTCATTTGAACCAATGAGAGAGAAGAGCATAAACATCTTCCTCATTCCTTTTTCTGACACTGACTCACGTGGAATGGAGAGGGGACGGAGGTCACAGCAGGTTTACAATGGACACAGCTTTGTGATGTGTTCGAAAATGCCTTGATGATAAGATAGGAGAAAAGTAGATGTCGCTTGACTTTTTTTCCCATTAGCACTCATGTTATATTGTTAAGACATTTTACACCTGCATGAAAGTCTACAGAATTTAAACAACAACATGAAGGAGCAGTTTCTATCCTCCTCCTAGTTCTGACATGCTATGCTGCTGTGATTTTAAGGGACCTTATGATTTTGTGGACAATAGATCTGCCACTACATTTGTTCTAATCTCGGTTGGTTTTACTCCCGCACAAAGTGCCCTCGATCAGCAGTCAGTTGGGATACTGGGATGGATAGATTGTTTTCCTCTTTTAATATGGTACACCTAAAGTTTTTTGCCCCCAAACTATTTCAGCAGCTTTCTGACTGGACTTCCTCTATAAAACACAGACATATAAAGAAATTAATATGTTGGCATTTCCTTCTTCTTTGCTAAGGCACAAATTTGCAATGAGTAGATGCTGGATTATTTTGTAGACCTTCCATTTTCTTTCTTAGAATCTGGTGAAGGCTCTCAGGTAAAGGGAAAGATTTAGAACTTCTGGTTTCAGTTCAGACACATAACAAGCTTGAAAATCATTCTATCCTCGCAACAAGAAGCTGAACTCTTTCTTGGAAAATCAATGACATTTCTTGGGTTCATGAGAGAGTTGACGTTGCAAGGCAAACTGTCAACCCAAAATCTTGAAAGAAATAGGCTAGGCCTGTTTACTTGGAGCAAAACTACTGGAGACATACACTGGTAGAAACGCTCAAATGGTAACTTTGATGGGCTCAGGACTGAGCATGGATTCACATGAGTGAGAAGCCATGGAGGTCCGCAGTCTTGGGCGGGCGTGGGGACGTTTTTTCATGGGCTTTACCTTCAGGAAACTCAAGTTCTCAAGATGCAGATGTGAGGGAGCCACTCATGGCTCTGGGAGGAAGAGAAGAGTAATCTTTGTGAAATGTGAAATGTGTCCATAAAAAAAGCTTTTGTTCCATCAGAAAAGACTTGACTAGAGAACCATAACCAATCCAAGGAAAGGACATTTCTCCCATGACAGCAGACTCCGAACTTCCTGTGTACTTGTTTATGGGATAAAAACCAAGCATAATCAACATGGATTATGATTCCAAGGAAAAAGATTGGGAAAGTTGCAGTCAGAAAAGAGTAGGGGCCGGGAGAAAATACCAGTAGAGGAAATGCTTGTGGAAATCACAACTCCATGACACAGATACATTAAGAGAATCAGATTAATTCAAGAGACTGTAGAAAGTTTTCTCCTCCTCTATATATGATCAGCACATCAAAGGACTCCAGCACGATCACCGTGGAGTCCAGCTCAGAGAGCTGACCTGCCCTCTCCATGAAGAGGAGTACTTACGGAGGCCCATGTCAAGCGCAGAGACAGAAACAGAGACACTGGAGGAACTGGAGACCTCTGGCACCTATAATACTGCAGATGCAGTTTCAGTGAAACTCCCAGCCAGATGACCTATCTTTTCATACTAAATATCTATTTGCCTTAGTTCTTATTATCTAATACAACATGTTTGACTTTCAGCAAAAAAATTACAAGACATGCCAAAAGACAGGAAAAACATGGTCTGAAGAAAAAAAAACAAGCATCAGAACTAGACTCAGAAATGATAATACGTTGGGATTGTTAGACAGGGAACTTAAAATAACTGTTTAATATGTCAAAGGTCCTCATGGAGAAAGTAGACAGTATGCAAAAACAGATGAGTAATATAGGTAGAGAGATGGGAGCTCTAAGAAAGAATCAGAAGGAAATGCTAGAAATCAAAAACGCTAACAAAAATGAAGAATGCCTCTGATAGCCTCAGTAGTAGACCTGGCATAGCCGAGGAAAGAGTTACTGAGCTTGAAGATAGATCAGTAACATCTTTCCAAAGCAAAATGCGAAGACAAAAAGAGTAGAAAAATGTAACAGAGCATTCAAGAACTGTGGGACATTTTCAAAAAAAACATAACATACATATAATGAGAATATTGGAAGGAGAAGAAAAGATGGTGGGGAAGGAATATTTGAAAAAACAATGGCCAAGAATTTTCCAAACATAATATAAAGTACAAAATTACAGATCCAGGAAACTCAGAGAACACAGAGCAGAATAAGTCACAAACATAGCTAGGCTTATCATAGTCAAAGTGCAGGAAACTAAAGAATATCTTGAAAGCAGAAGTCCTGGGTTTTGATAGAAATGGGTACTGTCTGGGCGCCTGGGTGGCTCAGTGGGTTAAAGCCTCTGCCTTCGGCTCAGGTCATGACCTCAGGGTCCTGAGATCGAGTCCCGCATCGGGCTCTCTGCTTGGCAGGGAGCCTGCTTCCCTCTCACTCTCTCTGCCTGCCTCTCTGCCTGTGATCTCTCTCTGTCAAATAAATAAATAAAATCTTTAAAAAAAAAAGAAATGGGTACTGTCTGATAGAAAGCTCTCCTGCTTCGTAGCCAAGAAATACCGGACTTTACCTCTTTTTTTTTTTTTTAAAGAATTTTTATTTATTTATTTGACAGACAGAGATCACAAGTAGGCAAAGAGGCAGGCAGAGAGAGTGAGAGGGAAGCAGGCTCCCTTCAGAGCAGAGAGCCCCACGTGGGACTCGATCCCAGTACCCTGAGATCACGACCCGAGCCGAAGGCAGCGGCTTGAACCACTGAGCCATCCAGGCGCACCTGGACTTTACCTCTTTTAAACATTGGTGGCATTAACCACTCTGGAAAACAGCATGGAGGTTCCTCAAAATGTTGAAAATAGAACTACCCTATGACCCAGCAATTGCACTACTGGGTATTTACCCTAAAGATACAAACATAGTGATCCGAAGGGGCACGTGTACCCGAATGTTTATAGCAGCAATGTCTACAATAGCCAGACTATGGAAAGAACCTAGATGTCCATCAACAGATGAATGGATAAAGAAGATGTGGTATATATACACAATGGAATACTATGCAGCCATCAAAAGAAATGAAATCTTGCCATTTGCGACGACGTGGATGGAACTAGAGCGTATCATGCTTAGTGAAATAAGTCAATCGGAGAAAGACAACTATCATATGATCTCCCTGCTATGAGGACATGGAGAAGCAACATGGGGGGGGCAGGGGGATAGGAGAAGAATAAATGAAACAAGATGGGATTGGGAGGGAGACAAACCATAAATGAATCTTAATCTCACAAAACAGACTGGGGGTTGCTGGGGGGAGGTGGGATTGGGAGAGGGGGAGCAGGCTATGGACATTGGGGAGGGGAGGCGAACCATAAGAGACTATGGACTCTGAAAAACAACCTGAGGGTTTTGAAGGGTCAGGGGTGGGAGGTTGGGGCAACCTGAGGGTTTTGAAGGGTCAGGGGTGGGAGGTTGGGGGAACAGGTGGTGGGTAATGGGGAGGGCACGTTTTGCATGGAGCACTGGGTGTTGTGCAAAAAGAATGAATACTGTTACGCTGAAAAAATAAATAAAATGGGGAAAAAAAAACATTGGTGGCATTCTTTTATAACTGATGAAAGGATGCATGTAAAAAGCCTCATGACAGATGTTACCTTCTTCCTTATACAAGTGAAAATCAGTGAGGACATGTACATATTAGGAAGCACTCTTTAATTGCAGCATTCTGTGAATATGAAGAGTTACAATTATTAACCAAATGCATTCTCATGACTCTTCTAAAGACCTTGAAATAAGCTTTCTCAGCATGGAGAATCTCGAGATGGGTTTTGATCCACCAGGCATTACTTTAATGGACTGAAAATTAGATATTATTTTTGGCTTAGTTGGGAATGGAGCTAAAGTTCCCAAGGCAAGAGGTGAGAGAAGGTTGAGATGCAGGCTCATGAGATAAATGGTTAGGGAGTGACTAAACCAACTGAGGTGTTTTATCAGGAAGGAAATGCAAATACATATTTCAATGTACAGTTGATCTTTGAACTATGCAGGGTTCAGGGACACCAGTACCCTGAGCAGTTGAAAATCTGGACATGACTTTGACTCTCCCAAATACTAATTACTAATAATTTGCTATTAACTAGACACCTTACCAATAACATAAATCATCAATTAACATTTATTTTGTATGTTATATGTATTTAATGCTGTATTCTTATAAAAATTCCCAGGGAGGTATCTGAATCCAGGAATAATGCATTTTAATTTTTTTAAGCTTACTGGAGTAAAAATACACCAGCAGCAAAAAAAGAAAAAAGAAAAAAGAAATGTGTTCTAGTGAGTAAGAGAGGAATTCAAATAAATACATTTGTATTAAGCATTAGAGTTTACAAAACACTGCATTTTGTCATTTGGGTTTCATAACCAAGGACATTTAGGCTCCAGAAAATTAAGAGATTTTCCCACTTAGCTTGACATCAATTATGGTTGAATAATTATTCTCCTGTCCTCTGTTTTTAACTCTGAACGAGACGGCTCATGAAAATGTTTTTCTATAAGGGTAGGAGGTAGTGGTGATAAACAGAGAAAATTTCCTTGTAGACTTTTTTTTTTCCAATTTCAAGGTAATATCCAAAGAATGGATGAATTACTTATATAACGTTTAGTTTACAGAGTGCTTTTGTACAGTGATCTCACTTTATCTTTGTTCTCTTACCCATCAGACAGCGGAAATTGTATGCATTCTTTTGTAGAATTGGAGCCGGGCACAGCCCTGAGAAGCACCAGGCATACACCTCACAGCCACTGAATGCCAGGGCTGGGATGCAGAAAAGCTGAGTTTTGACTTCCAACCTGCCGTCGTCTGTTCAGGCTGCTATAACAGAGAACCATACACTGGATGTCTTATCAACAGCAGATATTACTGCTTACACCTCTGGAGAATGAAGTCCAAGATCAGAGCACCAGCATGGTCAAGGGCTGGTGAGAGCACTTTCCTGCTGTGTCTGGGTAAAGGGCACTCTCTGGGGTCTGTTTGTAAGGGCAGATACATATGATCCCATATAGGAGGTCACCACCCTCATCACTTAATTACCTCCCATTATTATGGGGTTTGGATTTCAGCATATGAATGTTGGAAGGACACAAACATCCAGCCCATTACACAACCCCACATTGGTTTTTATGTTGCTTTACTTGTATTTTTCTTTTGTGATTAGAACACTCCTCATTTTGCCTTCACAGCAGAAGAGTGATCGTTTTACCTTCAATCATTCTAACATGTAATTTCATCTGCTTATTATTGGACATCACTAATGAAATCTATGTCTTCACTAACTCATTTAAGAAGAGAATCCTTTTAATTTTCCTTGCCTGATTGCTTGTAAAATCTGCTATTTAGAAAAAAGTGTGTTCAATAATCTTTTATGGATAATTTGCTTGAAGTTAAATTACCACTGGCTATTTTAGACATATTTACCAGAGGGTTCTTTCTTGTCACTCACCTTGCAAATCTAAATGCCGTGAATACTCTTCCAGCAACTCCGTTATCAATTCTATGGCTCAAATCTCAGTTCTGGCAATCTGACTGCATTTTACTTGAAATGGGAATCCAGGATATAAATTATGTGCCCAGTTTTCTCAAATACACTACAAAGGTGACAACAATTTTTTTTTTTTGCATTTTTCGTTGTTTTTATCATTTCCAAAACATGTCCCACCATCCTATTAGACATTTCCATTGCCATTGCTTTCTGCACACAGGATTTCTTTCCTGGTCAGATTTGTCACAGCGATGTTGAGACATAACCATGCCGCCACTGCAGCTATTTCAACATCATTCAAGCTGCCCTGTAAAGTCCGATTTTCTAGCTGACTGCATCGCTTTTCAGTGCCCCTAGATTACATTCTGCATCCCCCCTCTGAGTCATTCAAACATCTGTCAGTGCCTCTTGGGGAGCATGCTACCCAGCCCTGAATGAGGAGGAAGCATCGGCACGTATGGATAGCAGATCCTAGTATCTGGGGTGTTTTAATTTTATAAACTAGCTTATTCACAAAAAGATTAGTGAATGGAAGCATTAACAGGCATTTTGAATGACACAGACATTTCCAATGGTGACAGGCAGAACCGATTGTGGCATGAAACTATGATGCCAAATCTCCCTTTATAGATGATAAGCAAACATTTGTCAAGCATTTCAGAGTTCACAAGCCCTCTATTCATGTTATTTCCTTGGTTGCTGCAGTAAAATACTGAAGTAGAGCGCTGACGGGAAATTGGAGAGAAGACACTCACTCAGAGTTGGGAACAGCCATTCTGGGCACCCAGCTTAAGGGACAAGGACTTCCAGTGTGCCCTGCACTCCCTCCTGTGTGGCTCACTGGGGTTGGGACAGCTCTCTCCAGTGTATTGCTTGCAGACAGAACTTCCCTTGACACAGTGCTCTTTGGTGGCATTCTAGTCCATTTGCATATTTTACAAACTCTTGGGTTGTGCTCATCTTTAATCTTTTGGGGGCCAAGGACCTATTTGAGGAATTGATGCAAGCTACTGATCCACTCCTAGAGGGAGTCCATACTTGCCCTGCATTTTCTATATGATTTCATTAAGCTCGTTACTAGGGAAGAGACTTCAGCCATTTCTTTTCAATTCACCTTTTGAAAGATTTTATTTACTTATTTGGCAGACAGTGATCACAAGCAGGCAGAGAGGCAGACAGAGAGAGAGAGAGAGAGAGAGGAGGAGGAGGAAGCAGTTTCCCTGTTGAGCAGAGAGCCCAATGCAGGGCTCAATCCCAGGACCCTGGGATCATGACATGACCTGAGTAGAGGCTTTAACCCACTGAGCCACCCAGGTGCCCATCAATTCACCTATTTATTTGAGGCCGTTCTCCCCTCTAATTTCCACTTCCTCCATGCCAGACTAGAAAAGAGGAAAGGAATTTATGTCAAGAGTTAATTAGCCTCAGTCCTCTGTGAAACTCTAATTCTAATATCTTGAACAATTACATTTAGCACCTATTTAAACACTCATGGAAAGGCTATAAAGAGAAATAATAATATCCCAAAAAGCAATGGAGGAAATGAAAAACCTGGTTTGTTGCTGTGCATTGTCCAAACAGGCCTGATTGACAGGTCTATTTACCACATAAAAATCTTTCCCACCCCTCTGCCTGTAGAGATGCCACCCAGCGTATAAGACACAGCGCCAGGAACATTTCAGGCTAAGGAGAGACATGTGGCTATCTTATGTATGGGAAAATATGCTATACATTACAGGCTCATGCATAACTAGTTTCCATGACAGTTTCACCTCCCAGGAGATCAGTCTCAATAGCCTTCTGTACCTGTGCAAGGACAACAAACCCTATAGTTTTCGATAGTCAATCGGCGGGGTCTACAAGAGTGAAAAGATCTTACCTCTCCCTCAGGTAAATCTCATTTCTTTTTCTAAAAGCTGAAAGTTCTGTTTATCTTTCCCCAAGGTGAGAGCCCAAGGAAAGGTAGCTGATTGTGTCACCCTCAGTTCAAGTCTGGCCTGTTTACCAGGAGTGAGGGCTCACCCAAGAAAGAAAAGATGAAAGTTCCTATCACCTCATCCCACAGCCTAATTCACTGAATTCCCGGTCACTCTCAGACTGGCCACCATATAAGGTCAGATTTAAAGACAGTTTGTTTTCAAAGGAACACATTAACTAAGACAGTGGATTAGTAGATCAGGGTTTTTGCCCTGACCCTTTGGGACCTGAGTCACCACATCTTTTATCAAATTAACATGTTAGTGTTGATTTGGAGTTTGTTGACAAGCAAGAATGTGGGAAGAGAATTACAGCAGGAATAAAAAAGGAGAAGATACAATATTGCTTAACCATCTGAAATTAGCATGCAAATTCTGATTTTATAATCTCACCTGCTGGGAGTAACTTAAAATTCTTAATGTTGATCTACAAGGATTCAATTTAAAGTCTTCCTCCCCCAAAACATCTAAATATGGGAGGGGTAACTCCTACCTTCTTTGGAATGCATTTGGAAGCAAAAAGTATGATGTAACTCAAGGAAATATGAGTTTGGAAGCTCCTACACACACACACACACACACACACACACACACACACACACACAGGCACACACAAACACACGCACACAGTGTTCTGTTCAGGTCAGACAGAATGAAAAAAATAAGCAATTGATCCTTTAGGCACACTTAATTTAGGTCCCTCTGCTTTGAAAACTGCCTCAATTTTTCATGTCACATTTAGCAGGCAATCATCTATCACCCAGTCTAATAACGTTGGGTACATTTTATAATTAGCCATAAAAGAGATCTTTTTGCCAAGCTTGAAAATTAAGTTTTCACTTTAACGTTGAACAGACTGTAAGCAGCCAGAAAGGGCCTTTCCTTGGTAGTTCACAGTGTGCATTTTCTGTTGCCTTGACAACTGTCTGGTTGGGGCTTCCATGCTTGGAGAATGAGCCTGATGCAACCCTTCAGAAATGATCATGAACACTTGGCAGACTGATACCGACCATGGCAAGTTTGGAGACATAAAGATCGGAATTCTGCCCATGTTACCTTCTCCCGAAATTATAAGGATAGAAGGGAGGAATAGGGAAAAGGTTGCAATTTTGATCAATTCTAATTGAAAAAAAAATATATAGGGTGCCTGGGTGGCTCAGTTGGTTGACCAATTGCCTTCAGCTCAAGTCATGATCCTAGAGTCCGGGGATTGAGTCAAGCATAGGGCTCCCTGCTCAGCAGGGGGACTGTTTCTCACTCTGTCCTTCCCCCTCTCATGTTTCCTCGCTCTCATTCTCTCTCAAATAAATAAATAAAATCTTAAATATATACATTTAATATATTAAATATATATTATTATATATATTAAAGATATATTATTATATATAATATAAATATATTACCTCCATATATATATATTAATATATATATATATATGAAGGTTAGCACCCAACCCTACTATGAAGCAAGGGCTGATTGTGCGGTGTGAGAGCTCTGCACAGTTTATGAGACTCATTAAGGTCTCTGATAGTTTTGGCAAAATAAAACCAGGACACACAACACTGACATTTCATTAGGCGAAGATTAGAAAGCCTGAGAGAAAATGAAAGTCTCTTGTTCTTTTGGTCACAAAGATCCCGGGTTCATCCTGTAACTTTGTTTAGGTTTGTTCCCCCTTTTGTCCTTCAAGACAATGATCCTCTGTCACCTTGGGCTGGGACACACTGACCCCACACACAGTTCAGCGACCCATGCCTTCTCCTATTAGGGAGGGTTACAGAGATTTCATTTCTCAATCTGAAGTGTACACACTATAATGTTGCTTTGAGGAGTTCCTGGAAGCATTTGAAATCATTGAGAGGCTCTGGGGTTTCTTATATCTCACTTAGAAATTACTCATTTGAAGTAGTAAGCACAAAATCTAGTTTACTAACTTTCCTTGAGTTTCAATTCAAAATGCATAATGACAACCTCACATATGCATCTAACTTAATAGTTAAGACCATCACTTTAGCCTTGTAATTCTTTGTTAATGGGACAAAGCCCTGTGGGTATTTCCAACTTCATTTTAGGGGTAAGGAAAATGAGGCTGTTGGCTAGTCAGAGCCTTGTATGAACCTGTCGGACTAGCTTTGGGGCTCATAACACCACTCCTTCTGGAGATGAGACCCTTACTCAGAGAGGTAGACCCCCAGAGTCATGTGTACCATAGGATGTGATGGCTAGTTTTATGGATCAAATTAGCTGGACCAGGGTGCCCAGTTACTTGGTCAAACACCACCAGTCTAAAAGTCACTGTGAAGGTATTTTAAATGAGAATATGAGAAGATATTTAAATGAGATTAACATTTAAACCAGTGCCCATTGAGTAAAGCAGATTATCTCTCATAGTGCAGGGGAGTCTCATCTAATCAGCTGAAGGCCCTAAGAGAAAAAGTCAAAGGTTCTCCAAGGGAAAGGGAATTCTGCCTCCCAACTGTGTTTACACTTAACCTTCAACATCCCCTCTTCCCTGGGTCTCCAGCCTGCAGACTATAGTGCAGATTTTGGACACGCCAGCCTCCAAAATTATACGAGACAAGGTGTTAATATAATTTTCTCTCTCTCTTCTCCTTCTCTATTGATAGACAATAGATAGATAGATAAATAGATAGATGATTGATAGATAGATAGAGAGAGAGAGAGAGAGATAATAGATAGAGATAGACACACACACACACAGGACTTGTCTCCTGGCCACAGCCATTTGATCCTGACTCAAACTAGGCCATATTCTCTTCTCCTCTTAATTTGGAACTTGGGGGAAAGAGAAATGAAGAACAAGAAGTGTGGACACTGAACCATGGCAAGCAGCAATAAGTCTACAAACATTTATTATTGGGGGTCCTAGGACTACGTGGATCTTCCTTCCCCAAATCTGACATCTTTTAAGTTTCCTTAATTTACTAGAACCTTCAGTACCTTCCTTCTTAAAATTGAAAACATGCTCACACCCTCTCTCTATTTCTTTCCCCTCCCTACAACCCCATCCCCCCCTTTTTTTGGTTGCTTCAAGTTATCCAGAATTCTTTGTTGTTCTTTGCAAACAGGAGATAGTTTCCCTTGTAGCATATTTTCATAATACTTCAATGTTTTGTTTGGTGTCAGATTCTCCCTCTAGTCTGTGAGCTCCCGGAGAAAGCAATTATCTTTCTCATCTCTATGTCTTTAGCACCCAGCAGCCCCAGACACATAGAAGGTCCTCAAAAATGAAGGGATTACTTTCCTAAAGCTGCCATAACAAAGTGCTGCAAATTTGGTGCCTTAAAATAGCACCTATTTATTACGTCACAGTTCCATAAATCAGAAATCCAGGCACAGTGTGGCTCAGCTACTTCTCTGAGCTGAGTCTCCAAAATCCCGTATCAGCGAGACTGTATTCTCTTCGGGAAGACTAGGGGATGAGTGTGCTTCCAGACCCATTCAGGTTGTTGGCAGAACTTCAGTCCATGGGTTGTAGGGCTGACTCCAAGTTTTTCTGCCGGCTGTTTGCCAGGTACCATCCCCTCTTCCTAAAGGCCATCCATGCTCCTTGTCCCATAAATCCATCTGCAAAGTCCCTTCACAGCACTACCAAGATTGGTGTTTAATTGAATAACCAGAGGATGGCATCTTCAGGACACAGTGGTAGAAATCTGCCTTGTGCAGGAGATGGATGAGGTCAGGTAAGGCTGCCTCTGTTTCAGCTATTTCCACTTCAGGCAGGAAAGGGGTGTAGCACCTTGCCTTCTTGTCTTAGAGAGTCCTGTCTCCCGTTACCCTGCTCTGTGTGACTTCAAGGAGGAGAAGGTTGCTTCTCAGCAGTTTTCGGTTTATACCAGAACAGAGAGATTTTTTCCTGCTAACAATGCACGTATTCTACGAATATTTTTTTCTCTAAACTTACATTAAAAAACATCATGACAAGGCAAGGTTTATTCCAAGGATTCCATGGCTGGTTTAATACTCAAAAATCAGTCAATATAATTTACACAATTACAGACTAAAAAGAGGAAAAATATGATCACATCAATATATGCAGAAAAAACATTTAACAAAAGTCAAGACCTATTTATGATAAAAAAATGTTTAGCAACCTAAAAACCAATCCTTAACCTATAAGGATATGTAAAGATTAAGTATCTTTGTACTTGCTGGTGAAGCCTGAGTACTTTCACCTTCCAACCATCAATGGGAAGGGTTGTCCTCTGTCACACTTCTATCCAATACAGTATCACATTCCTAGCCTATGGAATAAGCAGCACACAGATTGGAAAGACCTAGTAAATGAGTTCATCCGGGTCACAGCATACAAAGGCAATATATAAGGGTGGGCTTATATACACTAGAAATGAAACATTGGAATTAAAAAAATTAGTATTAGAAATCAAAATATATATGTATAGGATCTGTATACTAAAAACTACAAAATTCTTTTTTTTCCCATTTTATTTATTTTTTCAGCGTAACAGTATTCATTCTTTTTGCACAACACCCAGTGCTCCATGCAAAACGTGCCCTCCCCATTACCCACCACCTGTTCCCCCAACCTCCCACCCCTGACCCTTCAAAACCCTCAGAAAACTACAAAATTCTGATAAAAAATCAGGCAATCTAAATGGAGACAGACAGAGTATGTTAAAGAATTAGAAGAAAATATTCTTATGATGTCAAGTCTCCTTAACTTAATCTATAGAGTCAGGGCATCTGCAATCAAAATCTGAGAAGTGTTTATTTATGGCCATTGAAAATTAATTGGAAAGAAAGGTAACCAGAATGGTTAGAACGAGGTTGGGAAGGAAAACAAAGTTGGAGGGCGCATGACACTGGATTTATGATTTACTGGAAGTCTACGGTAACTAAGACAGCATAATACTAACAAAGGCCAGACAGAGATCCATGGAACAGAACTGAGACTATAGAAATAGACCCACCACAAAAACAAAATGAATAAACAAAAACTAACCGTTGATTTGAACAAAGTTGCAAATGTAGAAAGAATTGCTTTCTTAATAAAGGCAGCTGGACATGTGGGACATCCGTATGCAAAAAAGAAAAGCATTAAATGAATACCTCATACTTTATAGAAAATAAACTATAACTGAAAGTAGGTGACAGACTTATTTAAATTATAAAACTATAAAATTTCTGTAAGGAAACCTAGGAGCAATCTTTCATGACCTTTAGTTAGTTTTTAATTATAATAATGAACCACAATCCATAAAAGAAAAAAGTCATAAATTAGACTTTATCAAAATTAAAAACTTTTATGCTAAAGAGGACACACTTAAGAGATTAAAAGGACAAACCACAAAATAGGAAAAAAAATATTTGCAAATCACATTTCTGACAAAGGACTTGTATCCAGAACACAAAAATAACTCTCAAGACTCAAAAATAAGAAAATAAGCAACCCAATTTTTTAATGAGCAAATGATCTAATAGGCATGTTGCCAATAATGGCGTTTAAGCACAGGAAAAATGATTAATATCATTGGTGACTAGGGAAATGTAAATAACACCACAATATAATACAAGGACTCACCTATTGGAATGGCTAAAACCAACACATTTGACAAGATCATTGCCAGCAAGAATGCAGAACAACTCAGAGCTTCATACTTGCTAGTTTGCTGGTGAGAAAGGAAAACAATAAGCATTTTTGTTAAACAGCTGAGCATTTCCTTAGTGTTAAATATACACTTACTATATGACTTAGCATTTCCACTCCTCGTTACTTACTCAACAAAAGGAAAACTTATGTTCACATGAAGACCTATGGTGAATTTTTATAAAAGCTTTATTCACCATTTCCAAAAACTAGAAATAATCCACATGGCCTTCAAACAAAGATGGATAAGCGATGATACTACCCATACAATGAAATACTACTCGGGAATAAGTAGAAACAAGCTATTGATTGACACAGCAACAGGGAGAGATCATAAACTCATTTGCTGTGAGAAAGAAGTCCAGCCCCCAAAGCTATATATTATATAACTCCATTTATATATCATCTTGGGAAAGGCCAGCCTATTAAGATGGAAAGCAGATCAATGGTTGCCAGGAGTTGGGTGATAGCAGAAGGAATGTAATTGTTCTCTAAGGAACTGTGGCAATCAACACATGACTATTCATTTGTCAAAAATCCATAAAACTTTATATCACAAAGAACAAATTTGCTGTATGTGACCTACACTTTTAAAAACTAACCAGCATGCTGTGTAGCTGGGACCATCAAGAGGGGATGCAGACTAGGAGAAATGACTCTCTCACAAATGAGTCATATAATTCACTGATCAGACTGTGGAAGAGCAGATCTATGTATCTTTGGGAAATCTGTTTTGACTGAGTACTGAAAGGCTCAAGGCAAGTTAACTATGCATGACACAGTACCTTACTTGGTAAATGTGTTTTCCTCTGGAGTATAGTTTAGCAATTTGAAACCACTTTGTGTGTGTACTAGTTCTCAACAAGAAAGAAATGTACTTTATGTCATGAGTGTCAGGTTTCTCAGTGGGAGAAAGAAATTACAAATGAGGAAGGTGGCTAGACTGCATATTGTGATTGCTGGACCAGACTCAGAAGTATCAATACAGACTCATGTTTTCATAAAACTTATGTACATGTAGAAGTATGCAGAAATAAATGTGGTATGTGTGCACATACATTCCCTTGTTCTGTAGGCAGACCTTGAAGCAATGACATTCCAGTAGCAATGAGCACATCCAGTGCCCAGATTTTGGTTCCTAAATCTATTTTGCAATATAAGAAACCAGGGCTTATGGAGAAGTGATTGATTCCACAGCTACATCAAAGAATATGCAAATGACTGTGAAGTCTTAGTAAGCCCAGAAAAAAAGGATGTGCTCAAACAAAGAGGATGAAATTCTATAACAATACAGGAGTCATACTGAAAGAGCTCCCAGTAGCAAAATCTGAAAAAAATTAGCATCAAAACAAATAATTATAGTATTGGAATTTAACCTAAAGAATAAAATAAATAACTCTGAGTTCATACTGTTGCAAAAAAAAAGCCCAAAAAACAAAAAACTGAATAAATAAGTAAATCAGGGAAAAAGGATACTTCTTATTCTTAGGGAAATTTCAACTGGTAAAAGTAGAAAGAATGAGGTAAATAGAAAATCACCAGTGGAATCCCACCATAAAGATCCACCAATAGAGGCTAGAATTAACAAAATTTTAAAAGGAGATAGGTTATTTTCATAGTCCCAAAGGATCTGCCTCAAACTAAATGTTTATTAATTCTAAAGGAAAAATAATGAGTTTATGATGGAGAATCCTAGCAGACATCACCCTAGACTAGTGGTCAAGGTTAATTCACCAGCAGTAAGACAGATAAATATCATGGATGTATCTTCCAATGTGATGCACCCCATCACCCCTGTGATATTCATCCCCCAAATGCACAAGCTCAGTCTAATCATGAGAAACTAAATTTCAAGAATATTTCACAAGATAACTGACCACTACTTTCAAACTGTCAAATTTTTGAAAGACAAGGAATGATGGGGAAATCAGTACAGGTTGGAAGAGACCAAGCAGACGTGACAAATAAATGCAAGGTGACATTCTGGATTAGAGCTCAGATATAAAAGGGACATTAGGGGAAACACTAGTGAAATCTGAATTCAGTCTCCCATTTAGTTGGCAGCATTGTGCAAATGTTAATTTCTTAGTTGTGAGCATTGCGCTATGGTTTTGATACATGTTAACGTGAACAGGGGATGAAGGGGATCTAAGAACTCTGTACTGTTTTTTTGCCATTCTTCGGAATGTCTAAGAATATCTCAAAATTAAAAGTTTTTAAAAAGGACATTGGTTAATTTTTACTATAATGTCTTAATTTTTCAAGCTACTGAAATGCTGCGGTGCCTTCTCTTCTTGGAAGCCGCATCGATTTTCTCCTGCTAGCCTACAGTCACAGATTAATGCTATGGGCAGATATATTTGTCCCTTTTTGAGATTCTGTTATTCACTCAGTGCCCACATAATTCACGTTCATCACCGCATAAACAAACACTCTAAACATGCAGTCAGTTTCCTGGCTCCTACTTATTGTCCTGATGTTTTGAACAACAATTCACAGTCGATTCAATAGATGCTATTATGTCTCACGAATTCAGACCAGTTGTTCACGAGTGATTCTATTAAAATGGGAAGTGATGAGTGAAGAAGTTTCAACACTTCATTTCAGGGAGACCAACACAAAGCCCATTTGATTACAGGATTGCTGAGTGTTACAGGCTACTTACTGACCTTGGCCTTGGAAAACACAGCCTCCTTCCTCAAGCAGGGTGCTCCCAGGAGTTGACATGGGCGTAGATCAGGCAATTTAAGTTGAAACCTTGAGCTACAAGTAAAGGATAATAAAAGTCTCCAGTAGGAAAGGAATTGTTCTTCCTGGCAGAGGGGAAGGAGGTGTCAGAGAGAGAAAGTTTGGTGGAGGGGCCAGCATCTGAGTTTGGTTGTGACACACACATACACTTTCTACAAAGAAAAAGGAGGGAAGAGCATTCCAGGAAGAGGGGAAACAGTGATCACATAACACTAAGAGATTTGACATTGATTGCACCCAGGATGAGGAGTAGAGAGAAATGCAGCTCACTGGATGGTTGGGGCGCTCATGAAAACAGTTATTTCACCTCTCTGAAGATATGGTCCCAATCATTTCATATTATATGCTTCCAAGATTCTCAGATTTTGCCAAATCCCTATTGTTTTTTTTTTTTTTTTTTTTTTACTAATAATGATGGCCCAGCAAATTGCTTCCCTGTGCATTCATAAACTGTATTCTTTTTTTTTTAAAGATCTTATTTATTTATTTGACGGACAGAGGTCACAAGCAGGCAGAGAGGCTGACAGAGAGAGAGGAGGAAGCAGGCTCCCTGCTGAGCAGAGAGCCCGATGTGAGGCTTGATCGCAGGACCCTGGGATCATGACCCAAGCCAAAGGCAGAGGCTTTAACCCACGGAGCCACCCAGGTGCCCCCAGAAACTGGATTCTATACTGCAGGTTGGACCCTCCCAAGTGACGGCCGCTCAGTCTGTAGTGGGGCTGCTGGGGAGAAAAATGTGTCCCCCATCACATCTGAAACAATGAAAAATAGTCTTGAGCACAGGAACACTTTCCTCAGACGGTCGGAATTAAATGTTCTCAGGGTGAATCCATTTAAATTCAATGCAAATCTTTTAGAGTCTAAAGATATTAAATAAGAAACAGCAGCCTCTGGATTAAGTATCCTGCTGTTATCATCTTCATATTATTGATAGATAAGAGGTAAATACCTCTGAGTTCTGAATCAATGTGGGGAGCTCAGAGGTGCTGCTTTATCAGCATTTGGCTGGCTTACTGGGTTTATTGCGAGCCAAAATAATAACACATTCAGATGACGTGATTGTCCTTAAAATGGTATTACTATATTGAAGACAGAAACCAGGCTGTGCTTCCATCCCGTGGGATGAGAGGAAGAGGTTTGGGATGTAATGCCTGAGTAGCCAACCCGAAATTTCTTAGGAACAGGAATGAGAAAGTCCATACATGATGTGGAGTTATTTCCATTTGTTGAGATAAGAAAGGCAATCAACAGACCTGAGTGACAGGTATTTATTTTTATCTGTTTTTTCCACTAAAGTTAGGGTTCTCTTATAAGGATAAGTGAGCCATAAACACCCAGGATTTGTCAACACTGAATCCCTAGGGATATTTTCTGCAAGAATGAAGGTGTTATGGATCTTGGTACTGAACTCCCAAGGACTTCTGACTTGCCATTTTTACCCTGGTTCTGCACTGGGGCCCCAGACCTTTCCTTTTCCTTCCTGTGACTGGGTCTTGAGGATTGTTTTAGTTTCCTGTTCTCAACTTGGTTTCATCCTTACCGCAGTGAGATAAACATGTATCATGGGAATTAACTGACACATGTTAGTGAATTTGTAAAAGAAATAGATGTCATACAAATGAACATGTTTAATTTCACATTTTTTTAAAAAATGGGCCATGAGAGAATCATGGAGTATTCATCTGAAAATGTGGTAGAGTTGGAATATTGGGTCTGAAAACAGAAAATTTTGGAAATAGCAGAGACAAAAATCCTGTGGGTCTTGTATTTCTCTATGGAGTATGTATGGATGGATAATGTATTTAGGAAACATGTCACAGGCATTACCCATCCAGTTCTTGTTCCCAGTTAAAGGGAAATTGGAAGTCATTCTAATCAAATGACTGCATTTTGCAGAGACCAAAAGGAAAACCCAAAGAAGTTAAATGTTTCCCCCTCTGTCCTAAGACCTGTTAATGTCTCAACCTCATGCTTTAGAGTCTCTGGGTCCAAAGCTCTTTTATAACCAGTTCCCAAGTCAAAACATTAAATGTGAAAACGAATGTTTAATTTAGAAAAGTGATGACTTTTCTAGGAAAAAAATTATGACAACTGAGTGAGGTTTATCATAAAATGGGCCTGAGATACTTTTTTTCTTTTTGAAGCATAATAATAATAATGGTAATTGGAGTTATCTGAGCTCTCCTGAGAGAGCATGATCATCTTTTTCTGAAAAGTGCATGAAGTGTACCACACATTGATTGTTTTTTACTCTCCCTCAGGAGTTTTCATTTTATTTTTACTTGTTTTCCTTCAAAACCTCAAGGCCATTTTCTTTTTCATCCCCTATCTTAGAACAAATGAAAGTCTGGATAGCGCTAAGCCATACGGGATAATGAAGAAAAATGTACAAGGAAATTCCACTTGTCACCACAAATATATAACTGGACATAGAGCTACAATCCTGTGATTAGGACTGCAGGAAGGGGCAGCACGAGGAAGTCATTTTGAAATGATGGAATTGTTCTGTCATGATTTTGATCATGGTTACATAACTCTATGCATTTGTCAAAATTCATAAGACTGTCCAGGAAAGAGTAGATTTTCATGCACATAAATTAAATAGATAAACAGACGGATGGATGGATGAATAGATAGATGTAGAGATGGGGAGATGGATAGATGGCTGGTAGATAGATAGATGATAGACAGATCTCATGATTACATATGGTCAATTGGAATTACTTTTTAAAAGTTAAATCATACTACGGTAATCATCTCTCCATCTCTTACACTTCTGTTTCTCATATGAATATTATTTTATAATTTGTCATATTATACTTATGTTATATATAATACAAATATATTATTTATATTATATAAAATATGATATATATCATTATATTATTTATATTATATTACATATATAATATAAAATATTATATTAAATAATATTATTTGGGGAACATTTTTTAATCCAGCATGGACCTTCTCTTGAACCCGGTCAAGATTCTTCCAAGGTGTCCTGTATTTTTTCTGCCTCCACATCCTGACTCATGATTTTCTTCCTGCCCCTGTCGTCTCCTCCACATATGGCAGGTATGCCTGATCCTGCCCCCCAACCCCAATCTATTGCAATTTCTCCAAACTAGGAGTCTCAACTTCTCCATGAAACTTCCTAAAGCCCCTGTGGTCCATACATTTCTTGGTCTTCCAAACTCACAGAGTTTATTGTCCTTATATTTTTGTCTGTTGGTACTCCTGCACTGCCTGTGACATATTTCAATCATTATTTACCATATTCTCACCATTTCACGGTGAATTTATTTTCACTTACCCAGTGAAATAAACCATAACCCCCTAGGGATGGATTCCGTGCTGTGCTTATTGTACTTGCAAGTGATGAACCAAAAGGTTTAATTGATTTGACGACTTGGGGTTGGACCTGTCGGATTTAAGCAATATGGGTAGGTTATCATTGTCATCTGTCAGGTGGGGATAATAACAATGTAGGATTGTCATTTTGTTAAATGTGGAAACTTATGTAAAATGCCAACAGAGCAACAGCACACAGCTAGTAATAAGTTTGTGGCTATTATTTATTCAACAAAGAATAACTGAGTAATTGCTGGGTGTTTGGGACATGGCAAACAAACAAGGTAGATATAATCCCTGATTTTGTGAAGTGTATCTTCTGGAAGGGAAGAAGCTCAAAAGTGATTTCTATTATACTTTATTGTTGGAACAAGGTACCCCCAAGTCCTCAAGTTTTCTGTTATTATCCAAATATATGGGTATGTGGTACATACTTGGGACATCTGGAGCTCTCCCAAATATTCCTGAGTATCCTTTGAGTGTCTTACAGTCCTCTGGCCACCTCCTTCTCAATCCCTGTTCCCACAGATCCCTGGCCTCCAACTGTGTCCTAGGCAAGAACACAGCCTCTTCTCCTTCTTCTGCTCTCTTTTACTAAATGTTGGAGGAAGAGAGAGGTGGACTAAAACAATGTATAGAACAAAAGCCAATTTCAAACTAAATGGCAGATATGGCAAATTAAGGACAGCTACATAGTTTTGACATTTTTCCCATGGAAAGGTAGCATCTCTTGCCCCTGGTTGAATCTGAGTGAGACTGTGATGACTTTGGCCAATACAATATGGTGAATATGGTGCTACACCTGACCCCCTCCAAAGCCAGCAGCTCCCACTTCCTGTCTGTTGGAACTCTTGCTCTTGGAGCCTGAGGTGCTCTGCAAGACATCCTACTGACCTGTAGGGGAGACCATGTAGAGAGGCCACAAAATCTACAAGAGGAAGAGGAGTCATAGTGAGGGACTGACCAGAGCCCAGCCTCCCTCCAGCACAACCCAGCTACCAGCTGAATCCCATTTGATGACCCTAGTAAGTGCCTCATGGAGCAGATGAATCATGAGACCTGCAGATTGGGAAGATGATAAAATGACTAATAGTTTAAGCCATCAGCTTTAGGTGCTTCGTTCCCTAACTGTACATAATCAGAGCAGTCAAGGACATTGACACTTACTGCTATGTGGCCAGTCCTCTCCTCTGGGTCTAGACCCAGCCCTAGTCTTCTTCCTCCCTTAGCCCCCAAACTCCTTGATGTACATGTAAAACCCAAAAATTGAATCTCTGCTTCAACCACTCTTGTTTCAGGCTGGTTTGATACCTGGTGCCCATCCTTCGCAGTATCTCCTGAGTCAGTCTTGTCAACCTTGTGCCCACAGTTCTGAGAGGTTTAAAATGATAGTGTTTCTTTAATTGTCTCACATCACATTCTCTAGAAGCATCTCTCTCACCTCTGAGACATAACCCAAGGAGTGGCTAGGTGGGTATTTCTCCAAACTATTTGAATAAACATACAATCTAAGTAAAACCAACGTACTTGTAGACAAATATGTCTTCTAGACAGCTCTCTGAGTGCCTCTGTCCACACAACCAGGTACCTGCTCATCAGCCCCTTCCAAAGAATAATTTGGGATTACCATTCTGTCCCACTAAGCATAATTGAGGAGGGCCATAAGGTATTTACATGCATTCTATATGGAATAAACACCAGGAGTCTTGTTTGTTGTTCTTCAGATTACATTATTCTAGCTATAATGTTTTGATTGATTATGTATCCCTGAAGAACTAGGGCCACATGCTGATCGCCTGCCCAATATGTGCACACAACTTTGTAAACAGGAGAAACCACAGCAGGTGAAGGGAGGGTGCCTTGACCCCATCCTTCTGGTCTTGTGGGCAGGTTATTAGCTGCCCCTTTCATCAATAGCCAATATTCAGTCCTGCCCAGCCTAAAGACACAACCCACAGAGAAGGACTGGAGCTTTCTCCTCCCAGAGTCTGCCAGAAGCCAGTCTCTTTCATAGAAGATGAAGGACTACAGAAAAGGAAAAGATCAAATGTGAATGTGTGGCATGCTTTGAGAGTGACTAGAGCTGGACCAGGCTAAGTCAAGTGGAGGGCTGAGAAGGCCATAAAAATCTCTGGACAAGACACCATAGACATGAGTCAGATGTGGCCTTGGGCCCAAGACTGCCCTGTTCACCATGCATAAGCTGCTCCGCATGTCATCCTTGTCATGAAGGAAGGACTTCTGTTAACTCTTTAGCAGTTGCTTCAAAAGCTCATGACCTCAAGCCAGCCCCCATCTAAGAGCGGCCTCCCAGGGGCCTGTATAATCTGAAAACTGTGTGTCTTCATTCCTGCTCTAGTGCTGGCTCAGTGCATAGTACTGAAATTTAATTAAAAAAATAAAAAAAAAACAGGAAGGAAACATGTCAGGGCAGCTGACACATGCCACTTACTCCAATAAATGTACTTTATTTTCAGCTGACTCAATTATAAATAATATGAATCAAATAATGGGTGAAACATCCATGTTACTTCAAAATAAAAAAAAAATTCAAAGTCTTACTTGGCTTCATACGGCTTCTTGAAAATACTTTCCCAAAAAGCACTCTTAATGCAGGTAAGTGGGGGCAGGCCTCCACTTTGCAGATTGGAGGTAAGGCCTCCACTTTGCACACTGTCCAGCTATCTGCCTTCCTTCGGTCATTAAAACAAAAGCAGAGCTACAAGTGTTTCTGTTTGTAACCTTTAAATGTTGGACAGGATATTTTAGCTTGTAGAAATTACCTGAGAATATGTGCACACAGGCAAAATGAAATGAAAACTTGGGCCCACATTCTTTAAAAAATCCAAGTGGGTAGAATAGCTCTTCCCAGACATAAGCCATTCCCTAAATTGTCAATGTAAGTGTGGATGCCCTAACTTAACAGGGTGTTGCAAATCCAGATCATTGTGCATATGGCTGTAAGCTGTCTAGAACATGGTAGGCACTGTAACACAGCACTCTAGAGACAGTCTAGATGAAACCAAATTCCAAGGCCACCACTTGACCAGCTGTGAGCAACTCATAGTCATCCGGGTCCTCTGTTCCCATAGCTTTCAAGTTAGTTTGGAAAGAGAAAGGACTGATCGGAACATTAAAGTTTAATAGTGCCTGGTGCAGAGTGAGTGCACAAGGTCACTAGCTATTACCATTAAGAAATTTTGAGGGCAACCCTTTGGGTTCGGATGGGTGAGATACTGATAACCTCATTTCCCAAGTGTCCTCACTGAGCACCCGTGCGTGTGGAGCCTTGGAAATAGGCAAACAGCCATGCTCCCCAGCTCCCAGTCACTGCCTCGTGGGCCGATCAATCAGTACAGAAGGGTGCCTTGCAGGTGTATATACATAGCTTTATATATCCTAATTGATGTATATATGAATAATACAGGACCATCATTTTTTCTCAGATGCTATGAAAAGATGTAAACATTCTCCTTTTCTACAATGGTTTTAGTCATCCGTATGAGTTGGGAAAAGTTAGGAAGGGATAAGCTTCAAAGTTATCAAGCAGGCGTCCATGATTTCTGTTTTAAGTCAGTGAGTTGGCTCCCACCCCTTGAGGTAAGGCCTCCACTTTGCAGATTGGCACCTGCTTTAGGAGAGGCTGGTCTGATGCAGTGCCTGGGATGGAGCACAGAAGGTCCACCAGGACCTGTGCTGGGACTGACTGACCAAACTGGCAGTCCTTGCCATTTGCGCTGTGCCACGTCTGACTCTTTGCAGACTCATTATCTGGTCCTCAGACTTCTGCTTTCACTTCCTGTCTGAATCAGGGCACCAGGAGCAAAGCTGCAGCTCCCCATTGGGCACTAGACTTTCAGATGCTGAGCAGGGACACTCATGGGGGGAGCACTCAAATGTCCTTCTGGCTTTCTCCCTCCATCACTTAGTCCTTATCAGGACTTCAGCCTGGAAGGGCGGGGTCCTCTCCCTGCATGTCCATCATCAATCCCACCACCCTCTAGGAGGGGAATGGGAGTGTTCCTTCTCCTTCTCTGGCAGGGTTTCCCCCAATCCTTCCCCCAGGGACAAACCCTCAGGGTAAACTCCATTCTCTGGGAAAGGTTCTCTATGATCCAAACCCACCAGGTGAGACTGTTGAAAAAGAACCATCAAGAATGAGAACAAAGGTGAAAATTCACTGCTTTGTATCTCATAGCCACCATGCCCAAGGGTGTGAGTGTGTGTGTGTGTGTGTGTGTGTGTGTGTGTGTAGAGTTGTTAAATAGTTGCTTTTCCACTTAAAATGAGTCATCACTTATGAATACAAAGAAAAAGGAAAGAAAAAGAAAAAACTGTAACCACGGGTGGTGACAGGTGTTGACTAGACTTACTGTTATCATCATTTTGCAATGTATACAAATATCAAATCCTTATGTTCTACACCTAAAACTAATATAATGTTATATCTCAATTATACCTCAATAAAAAGGAAGGAGGAGAAGGGAAGGAAGGAATGAACAGAACCAAGGAAGGAAGGGAGGGAGTGTGGGAGGAGGGGAGAGGCAGGAGGGAAAGAGAGAAAGACTGTCAAGTGAAAAGTTGGGGAAGGTGCTCTCCATCCTGTGGTGCTGAGAAGTTACCAGGTAAAGGCACCAGTAGCGGTCTCTGTAGAAGAGAGTTGGAGGCAAGGCTGAGAAGGAAGGTAGAGGCAGGGATGCAGATCATCAGGAAAGAAGAGTCTGTGGAAAATCCTCAGGGGACCCACGGGCTGCAGGGAAGGCAGCCAGTCTATGCTGAGAATGAAGATCGGATGGGAGGGTGGGAGGACAGTGTGCGTCCATGTGTGTCTTGCTCAGTAGTGAGGGGGAGCAAAGAGCAGTTGTAAATGAGAAATAGGGTGGTAAGGTATGCTGGGGATGCAGAGGTTGGGGATTCAGAAGTTGTTGACAGGGCTGGAGAGCCAGGCAGCAAAACTGAGATTCAGTGCCTAGGGCAGAATGGAATCCACGCAGATGGAAGCCTGGACAGGGGTGTGACAGGGCCCCCAGCTGAGGAAGGGTCTTCTCTATAGGATTCCCTGGGAGTTCTCAAAGGAAATAGAGGATTCTGTAGTTGGGTGACAGGACCCTCCACACAGAGGGAGGCAGAACTCTTACAGTCATCACTGTCTCATTGCAGTGTTAAGATGTAAAACCAAGGCTCAGCATTTTAAGCCTCCTTGACATCTGGTGAAGCCAGGAGGGCCTTGAATACTCTACGTCCCAGTTCCCCTCCCTACTCTGCTCTTGCACATGAGGTCTCCTAGCCAAAGCACCCTCCTTATGAAAGGGACCAGACCCAGATCTTACTCATCCTAGAGCAGAGGGTTTCAGTTCAGCCTGAAAAACTATTCAAACAGCCAATCACAGCCTGCCTTGGGGACCAGGGTTCTTGAAGAAGGAAAAAAAAAGGACAAAAATATCCTAGCCAGTTGGCTTAACTATTAACTATTTACAGTAGTAGCCCACAAAAAACTACCTGGACCACTTTCCTTCTTGGGATAAAGGTTTCGAGCAGTCATTGCTATGTGGAGTTTTATTTTGCCATAAATTGTATGTGCATATCATTGTATTGCTATTTTGTATATGCTACAACATATTAACATTTTAAGGGAATAAGATAAAAATTACTAACTTATTACTATCATTAAAACTCTAGTATTTTCTTCCTCCCTGTAGACCCCTAAGACCAGGCAAGGTACTAATCATTCCAGAGAGTCTAGTTAGCTCATCCCGGGGGTGGGGGGACAAGACCTCTAGAATCTGAGCCATCCCTTTTAAGGCTGTCCTGTCAGCTCAGGAATTACTATCCCTGCATTCCAGTTCATCTGGGAAGACATGTGATTTGACTCAGAGATCCCATTGTTCCTGGGATGACACCGCAGAGAGCCTGGTCCCTTGATAATGCCTCATGATCAGCCTCTCAGATGCCTGGCCATAAAAGGACTAGAAGAAACACAAGGCCCGGGGGAACAAGGAGGCAAATGTGGTGGTCACTCTGTTAGTGGAAATGTCAACGTCCTCTCCCAGGAGTGTCATTTTGCTCAGTACTCTAGACTTTCTCCTTACAGATGTCATAAAAACACTTAGTACAATCATAAAAATGCCTTTGGATCAAAGTGACACAGAGTCATCTCTCTGCTTGCATCTGAATGTTCTGATGATCACTCCCAAGCTGACACAGAAAGGTCAGCAGGAGGGTTGCTGCCAAAAATCTTTGCTCTCCCTCGCCCTTCCACCAACAAAGCTACAGACCAAAACTCACTTCTGTCCATCCTCTCTGCTTCTTTTCCTCTGCAGCCCACAAAGCCAAGAAATTCTCTGCCACCTGCTGTTCCCTCCCAAACTACCCACTACTTGCTTGTTCTCAATGTTTCTCTCTCTCCCTGTCAGATCACTCTTACCAGGGTATGAAGTGATCCATGACTAAAGGCACCTCCGGGCCCTCTTCCACTCAGCTCAGGTTTCTCCTTTATTTGCTCTTTAATCTTGTGAAGCAAACTACACCTATGACTCGTTGTCTGAACACGGTCTCCTCACCAGCCCTCCACCCTGGTCCAGTCCTCCCATGATACTCATATCATCTTGCCAAGGTCCGTGACCTGTTTCTCACTGTCAAGCTCATGGCACCTCTGTATCATTCTCCTGTCTAACCACTCAGCTGTATTTGGGGTAGCTGACCACCTCTTTCTTCCCAGCACATCCACCTCTCTTGAATTTCTGATGCTGTGCTCATGGCCTTCTCCCTATGGTTTTGTGCATTCTTCTCCATCTTTGTTGTTTCCTGCTCCTTCTCTGTGCAACCTCTAAATAGTGCACTGTCTTTGAAATTGGCTTTAGTCTTTCTTGCTTCTCCAACTATACTCCCTTCTTAGGTCTTCCCAGTTAGTCTCATACCACCTGTGTTCTTTCTAGTCGAGAAGTGCATCCTTAGCTCAGGCTTCTCCTCTGAACTCCAGATTTGCATTAACAATTTCATGCTTGGTACCTTCACTTAAATATCTAGCAGGCATTTCAAACTTAATATGACCAAAACATCAGGAGGGTTTCTACCCATCAGAGTCTACTTATACCTGAGTTTCCTATATATGACATCATTGCCCACTGGATTACCAAACTAGAAACCCAAGAGTTTACCCTGTCCTCCTATCATCTCTACCCAATCAACCACCATGTCCCACGCATTAGTTTCCTGCTATAAGTATAACCTTGTGGCTCAAACAGCACAAGTTTATTATCTTACGTTAGGCATAAGTCCCCCTGGGCTAAAATGAAGATGCTAGCGGGACCATGCTCCTTTCTGGAGTCTCTATGGGAGAGACATCTTGTTGGCATAATTGTCTTCCTGCAGTTGTGGGACTGAGAACCCTTTCCCTGCATGGCTGCCAGCTAAGCATATTTCCCAGCTTCCAAGGACCACCCATCTTCCATCCATCCATCCATCCATCCATCCATCCTTCCTTCCTTCCTTCTTTCCTTCCACCACCTTCATACAGTCCCCTTCCCCCATCCCTAAAACCACCAATGGTAGGTCTAGTCACTCTCATGGTCTAAATCTCTTCTTCATCCATTACATCTCTCGGATTTAGCTGGGAAAGATACTATGCTTTTTAAGCATCCATTAGATTAAACACTCTTGGTAATCCAAGGTAGTCTTTCCATCTCAAGGTCTGCAGTCTTAATCACACTCACACAGTTTTCTTGACCATGTGGGGTCACACAGTCACAGATTCTGGGGATTAGACACAAACATCTTCAGGAGTCATTATTCTGCTTTCTTCCCATCTTTTCTGTACCCAGTGCTTATCTCTGATGGGTTACCATTTCTCTTTCCACCCAACCACCCTCAACCATACCACCATCCTCTGTCATTGGGTTGACCCAATGGTCAACTCACTGTTCTTTCTGCTTCCACTCTTACACTTCCCCACAAAGTAGAAAAAATGATAGACGCATAATCATCTCCTACCTCCAGCATAACCCTTCCCTGTTTGTTACTGAGACTCAAATTGAAATACAAAAAGGCCTTTGTGATCTTGTACTTGCTCGCTTCTCTTATGCTGGAGGCTTCTCATCCCACAGCCCTTGTGCCTTACTCACCAGACAGTTTTCTTCCCTTGGAAGATTCTTTATCTTTCTCCAGCTCTTTAAATTTTTTTTTAAGATTATTTATTTATTTATTTGACAGAGAGATCACAAGTAGATAGGCAGGCAGAGAGAGAGAGGGGAACAGGCCCCTGCTGAGCAGAGAGCCCGATGCGGGACTTGATCCCAGGACCCTGAGATCATGACCTGAGCTGAAGGCAGCGGCTTAACCCACTGAGCCACCCAGGCGCCCCTCTCCAGCTCTTTAAATGCATGGCTGGATCCCATCCTTAGGCAGCAGACCAAACAATATTTCCTCAGCTCCACCTTCCCTGGCCATCTGATTCAAATCAGCCTCTGGTCTCACCCATTCCAATTATGAGCACTTTGTCCTGCTTATTTCCCACACAGTAATGATCACAGTTTGTCTTTATTTTGTCTTTTTAATTTATATCTCACTTGTTTATTGCCTCTCTCCTCAAGTTGAACAAAATGGAGGACAACCGTTGTATCTGCTGGGACATCTCGTCTCTCCAGTAAGTAGCACAGGGCCTCATACACAGCACATGTGTGATAATTACCTGTTGACTGACTGAATGAACCAATGAATTATGACCACTCCTGAAACCTTAGTGTGAGTCACAGCTGCATGCTCAGTCAGAGAGGAAAATCCTCAAGAAATATAGATCCATGCCATCGTTTTATTAGTGTAAACAGGGAAAAGTTAGTCTGATAATAACCATGAATACTACCCAGATTCTGGGAAGCAGAAAACCAACAGAGAAAAAATATTGCTTCTGCCGTAAGAATTAAAAGAACCTGAGCATTCTGTTAGAAGGTAAGCATAGGTGAGGTAGAGAACAGATTATGTGAGTGTAGACTTTTTCAACTCCCGAAGATCCATGGCGACTATTATCACTGTGATAGACAGGTCCTGCTCACCACAGGCCCAGAATAAATGGCTGTTGCCATGAGCTCTTGCTTGCCCATGCTTAGTATACAAGGAATGTGCATGTGTGACTATGTGCAATCTTTTTTATTATTGACTTTTACAATTTGCATTGCCTTTCTAGAGACAATTTGTTCATTGCTTCAGAACCATTCTACTCAAACAGTTAAGTTCTCTATTGTTTGGTTTTTGGCTTCCATTCCCACACACACCTTTTCTGAGACAACTTTATGGCTGGGTCACTATTCATCTAAAATCTATTTCTATGTTCTATACTCCTACCCTGACAAGCATTTCAAAAAGTACAGCTTGATCTCCTTGCTATAGATCTAGAACAGTGGCACTCATTTGGGGCAATATTATCCCCTAGGAGACATATGGTATTGTTGGGAAAAATTGTTGGTTGTCACAAATTGTGGGGCGAAAGAGGGTGGAGCTGGCACCTGCCAAAGGCCAGGATGCTGCTAACCCTGCTACAGTGCACAGCCTGTCCCTCCACAACAAAGAGGTATCTGTCCAGAAAGTCCATGGTGCTGAGGTTGAGAAATCCTCTGTCAGACAGGGAAAGAGCACACCTCCATCCTCTGCTCCATCATATCTTGGCAGTATATCAGGGAGTTGAGAGGGGATATCACCCAAGCAAAGGCACATTTGTCCACTCAGAGATGGGACCCGGAGTTTTATTCCTCTTTACAACAACGGACCTAAAGATTAGCATCCCCAGCTTAGACAACTCATAGTAGCTTAATTTTCTTTATTCCAAAACAGGACACAGCAGCAGGTGAAATCCATTTGACCCTCCCTGTGCCATGTGGTGTCTCTGGTGGCACCTGAAACCCCTCTTCCTTTCTCTCAGGACACACGTTCCCTGGGTGTCCCCCTCGACTACTTCCTCCTTGTCTCCTTTGTGAGCTTCTGTCCTCTTGCCCTCCCACACTGTGGCATGTCTTCATTCCACATCTCTCCTAGACAATCTCATTCACTGTCTATTTTTAACTCTACCTGTATGCTGATGATCCCAGAAGTACATACCGGGGCCAGAACTCCGCTGGGCTCCTGACTTTACTGTCTGGTTGCTTCCAGTTCTTTATGAGAATGTCCCTCAAGCATCTCAAATTCAGTGCATCTAACATGGAGCTGTTTTTCTGCTTCCCATCCACAGTCTTGATTTTTCTCCTCTTCATTAATGAATGCATCACAGTCTACCCAAGCCCAACCGTGGTGGTCAGTCTCATGTTTTCCCTTTCCCACACAACAATTTCCAAACCTCAGTTCAAATCAGGAATTGAGTCAGGTTAATGTTTCTCATTGATGCCTCTCCCATTCCCTTCCTCTCTTGTCCTCACTGACGCTGCCTTGATCAAGTTAGCACCATTTGCTCAGCAGCCACTCTAGCCTTCTCCTAGCGGGTCTTAGGGATTCTGGTTTTCCCTTTTCTCATTGGAGTTCCTCTCACCCACCAAAGTGACTCTCTTAAAACAACAATGTGATCATTTCAATCTACTACTTAAATACTTGGGTGGCTCCTGTGTGCTTGGCCTGCCAAGGACTGGCCCAACCTGCCTTCCCAAACTTGATTCTGTTTGCATCTCTACCCACATCCAACATTTGAATCCTACTGAACGTCTTTCATTTATCAACCTGCCTTGCCCATTTCTCACCTCATATCCTTTCACACCCCACACTCTGGTTTCTACCCAGAATTATTAGAGAGAGAGAGAGAGAGACAGAGAGACTAGCTCTAAGAACCTTCCTGAATACTTTCCCATCTTCCTTCCACTTGCACAACCGAACAGCCTCTCTTCGGAGCTTCACTGTTGTAGTAGGTAACTCTGTCTCAAAATCTATAGTTTATTGCTCTCATTTGTATTCTTTATGTCTTCTTTTCGATTGTATCCTCTTTGATGGCAAAGAGTCATGTTGTGCACTGCATGCCTAGCAAACAGCCTAGTAGCAGGAACAGATCTGGCACAATAATTATTTGTTGAGTTAATTAATTGAATAAGCATCAACTTTGCTCCAAACACCTCTACCATCCTCGGTGCAGCTAATCATAGGGACTGAAACATCAACCACTCTGGTAAGAAATCCAATTTGCAACAATCTTTCTTTGTATCATGAAAGTTTAATATTCACTAGGCTTGAGGAATTTAAATATAAGTAATAAATTAATAGCCATTCTCCACGGAAATAAAAGGCTGTGATAGACATTTATGTAAATCAATTTTCATCTTAAACCACCTCACTTTTTCCAATTACATAGTCTCAGCCAACGTCAATACCATACGTCTTTCAGAATTTCCTAACCATAAAGTAACTTGTAATTTTCTACTTACTTATAAAAATAATTATTAGTTCTGTAATCTATAGCAAATCTAGAATTATCCAGTGCCTATTAAAGCTAATGGATTCAAAAGCTTACATACCATTTCTCTATCCTCCCGTCCTTTATGTCGTTCTTCCCCAAATATAATGAGCAATTCAACACAGGGAAGGATGATTGTGATAATTTATTCAAATATTCCTTTATGAATGAAATTCTAGTTGGTAATAACATTGAGTTACCCCATGAAAATATAACCAATGACTCAAATATGTCAAAAGTCATGAAATTATCAACTTCATCTCAGAAGCTTATTAAACAATGATAAGCATAAAAATATAACTATCATATATTATAAAGGGAGAATTGATAATGTATGTAGGCCTTACTCATTACATGGCATGGCATGTAGATGTATTACTTAATATCCTTAGGTCATAAGCAAAAGACCTTAACTGTCTAATGAAATCAAAGGTGCAGAAAGATTTTTTGGAAGAATACCAAGACCTCACGGTATCACTGGGGGAGATTACAGAGTTTTGCTTGGAAACAGGCAATAGAATGGGCAGCTCCAAGAGACAAGAATGTAGGAATAGTAGGGATATCCGATAATGGGAAACATGTGATCAGGGGCCTATAACACAACTGAATGAACTCCAACTATTTTTATTCTCCTCCCTTTGTTCAAGACTCACTTCCAGGAATAAGATGTCCAAATAGCTCAGGTTAGAGCATACCTTCCCATTATGTAGAGGAGAGCAGAGCCCTGCATTTTGTCTGTCTTAGTTAGCTTGGGCTGCCATAACAGAATATCACAGAATTGTGGCTTAAACAACAGAAATGTATTTTCCCATAGCTCTGGCGACTGAAAGTCCGAGAACAGGATGCCAGCATTGTTGGGCTCTGGTGTGGACCCACTTCCTGGCTTGCAGAAAGCTGTCTTCTTGCTGTGTCCTCACATGGCAGGAAGAGAGAGGGTTCTCTGGTGTCTCTTTTTACAAGGACGCTAATCCCATCATGAAGGTCCCACCCTCATGACGTCATTGAACCCTAGTCACCTCAGAAAAGCCCCTTCCAAATACCACCCTATTAGGGATTAGGACTTCACCATATGAGATTTAGGGAGACACAAACATTCAGTCTGTAGCTAGCATTGATTATAGCCCATGAGGAAGACGTAAGTGCCCACAAAGGGCATGAATCTCCCTGAATAGCCAGACAATAACAGATTAAATTAATGAGTGAGATGACTAAGTGTATGAGGTCACAATATAATTATGAGAGACCACGGAACTTTAACATTCTTGATTAAATTAAGAATAACTTGGGGCATCTGGGTGGCTCAGCAAATTAGCCTCTGCCTTTGCCTCAGGTCATGGTCTCAGGGCCCTGGGATCGAGCCCCTTGTCAGTCTCTCTGCTCAGTGGGAAACCTGCTTCCCCCTCTCTCTCCACCTGCCTCTGCCTACTTCTGGTCTCTGTCTGTCAAATAAATAAATAAAATCTTTTTTTAAAGATCTTTTTTTAAAGATTTTATTTATTTATTTGACAGACAGAGATGACAAGTAAGCAGAGAGACAGGCAGAGAGAGGAGGAAGCAGGCTCCCCACTTAGCTGAGAGCCCGATATGGGGCTCAATCCCAGGACCCTGGGATCATGACCTGAGCCAAAGGCAGAGGCTTTAACCCACTGAGTCACCCAGGTTTCCCCAAATCTTTTTTTTTTTTTTTTAAAGAAGACTGGGTATTAACTAAGTTGGGATAATTTTAAAGACAACTAAGCTATATTAATGCATAATTCTATGAAAAGGCAAATCGTTGAAATATGCATTATCATGTCCCTTTCCTTGTTTGATTTTACCCCTTTCATTAGTAACTTCCCTAACAGAGAAGCAGTGACTAAACTCTGAAATGTTACGAAAAATAAATAAGGAGCCAAAAGTGAACACCGCCAGTATCTTATCTGTTACACTCATTTTGAGATTTGGTGAGAAAATCATCAGATTTTGGCAGCAGAGTATAGGCTCCAAGGGGCACAGAGAGTGAAGGGCAGGCACATTGCTGATCTCTTATTGTGGGTCAGGCATTATGCTAGGGCTTTACAGGTACTAATGCACAATGACTATATGAGCTGAATGTTATTGCATTCCCCATTTAACAAATGCCTTGTGCCTGCAACTTCAGTTGGTCCCCTCTACTTAAATCAGAGCCGAAGTAGTAACAAGCATGTGCATGTTGAGGGCTGGGATGTAGGGTGGTCCAGGTACCCTGTCAGGTATGACAGAGTGATGAACAAAACAGACAAGACCCCTGCCCTCATGGAGCTGCCCTTTTAGGGAGAGGAGCCATATGATGGGTAAGAGTAAGAGGTAAATAAATACATAGTATGTTTGGAAGTGATTATGCTAAGCAGGGAAATAAAACTCAGAAGCAGCATGAGGACTTGGGAGGAATGAGGAGCACCTTAAACAAGGTGGAAAACAACAGTATTCCTATGGAGAACGGACCTGTCAATATTTAAAGGGATTAGAAATAGGACCTTGGGAACCATTTCTCAAAGGACCATATGTGTGAACCTCCCAGTGTTACAGGAAACACTAACCTGATGAGAAGCTGGAGGAAAATCAGCCCATGTCTTTCCCTCTAACCACCTGCTTCCACACAGGGTTGGGCCCAGTTACCAGGCATTCTGCAAGTCTTCACTGCATGACTTACTCATGTTAAGAGAACACTCCTTATACTTAGCAGTTTTACATGTCCAACTAGTCCAACTATACTTTTTGGTTCCATCAGGGGAACACAGCTCAAGTGCTGATATTTGCCTCTGGGGATGGTGGTCATTTTGGATTTCTGCTTGAGCATCTTTCTGGCGATATCAGAATTAGAACAAGATGAGGTTTTTAGGCTCTTCTGCATTGATCAAGGGTGGGGTGATCCCATGCCCTATACCTCTTCTCACAAGCCTCTACTGTCTTGCCCAGTCTAAAGGTTTTCTGGCTCGGCATTTTTCTTTTTCCTCATCTGGCAACTCTACTCCCTACTGTCCACACGAAGCCTGTAAATTCTTACTATCTTTTACCTTCAGGGCTCCCTAAAGGCTACTTTTCCTGAGTAAATCAAAAACCAAACTGATGACATCTGAAAATGAAACAATCCCAACTGCACTCTCCCTGAGTTATTAATGTAGCAGAGCTTTGCCATCTAATGTCTCTTTTCTGAAAGCATCAGATTCCCCTAAGGAGTCTCAACATTTAAGCACATAAAAGAAAATATATTTTGTGGTTCAGAAGGTGCTCCTGAGCAATTGCCAGCCACTGAACACCACCGGGAAGATCCAATGACTCTGATATTATGCTCAGTGAGGGGGTGAACATACTTACCAGAAAGGAAAGGGGGACTGGATTGACCGCCAGTGACAAAACCCAGCAGACAAGGAGAACTGACAGGAAAATAAAGAAGCAGGAAGGGGGAAAGACACAGGAGGGTAGAATGAGTGGTAAAGTTGGGCAGGCAGCATGGCAGCCAGGCCATGGACAGTCTGGCACAGCAATAATATTATTGTCACCACACCCTGGACGGTGACTGAATATTGATTGGAAAAAAATACTTCTGTGGGGTTTGGTCATCGGACCTCAAACTGACTGTGGTGTGTTGAATTGTGTCTCCCAGAAAGATATGTAGTTCTTAACCTCTGATCCATGTCCCTGAGAACTTGTTTGAAAACAGGGTCTCTGCAGATATAATCAGGATGAGGTCACACGGGATTAGGATGAGCCCTAAGTCCAGTGACTAAGATATTAATAAAGAGAGGGAGCTTTAGAGACACACAGAGACACAGGGAAGAAGGTCATGGAAGAAGATTCAGGGACTGACATGATGTAGCTACAAGCCAAGGGATGCCAAGACTTGCCAGCAGCCACCAAAAGCTGGAAAAGCAAGGAAGGACAGCCCTACAGTGTTCAGAAAACAGTGTGGCCCTCAAGACACCTTGATTTTGGACTTCTGGCCTCCAGAACTGTGAGAGAGTAAGTTTCTGTTGTTTAAGCCACCCTTTTTGTAACAGTTACTTAGCCCTATGTACTAATACAGACAGCAAACTGATCCCAGGATAATGCCTCAATTTGAGTGAGACAGTAGCTGAACTCACCTTCCAAGTTCAGAGTTAATGTCCTATATATTTATTTTCATTAACTTCCTCCTTCACTTCCCACCTTACTGGATCCAACCAATGGATTATGAAGTTTTCAAAGCACATATTAGAGAAGAGATTGTATGAAGAAATCAATCCACCATGGAGGTTAATTTTAGGAACTTTATTTTTTAGATGCAATTTTTAACAGAAGTCAGAACTCTAAATTATCATTCAAACATCAAGAGAGCTTATAAAGGATTGTAGGCTATTGGAGGCTTGTGTCATGTTGGCCAAAATGTCTTCTCCTTGGAACTGGATTTCTCAACCTCCACACTGCTGACATTTGGGGTTGTCATGAGGGCAGAGAGATGGCCTGTTAGAGGACATTGAGCAGCACCCTTGACCTCTGTCTGATAGTTGTGAATAGCACTCAACCCTCAGTCATGGCAATCAAGAATATCTGTTGGCATTGCCCAATATTCCCTAGGCAGAGGAAGCAAACTCATCCCTGGTTGACAACCAGGGTTCTAGGTTTAGTATGCTTATCCCATGCCTGCCCCTTGCCCAGATCACATCAGTGGGGAGAGAAACATCCTCCTGCAGCCTTTACAAAGGAATCTGGGATGACCAAGTAGATGGAAATTGATGTGATCTGGATTAGCGATATTGTATAGGCATGGGTGATCCCAATGAATCAAAGGGGACTGGGCTGATATGAACAGGAGGGTTTGGGGAGGACAGCACTCAATGAGAGACAGAGACAGGCTCAAGCTTCGATGCCCTAAGTATGCAGGGAAGCTGGTACATGACGTTGGCTAAGTGCCCCTTAGGAGTCTCGCTCCCAAAAAGGACAATCGAAATCGGGTTCTGAGAGCATTAAACTCAGTGCCATTCACCTTTTACATCCAAGTCAGCATCTGTCAGTCCACTCAGAAGGCTGCATGGTGCATGTCAAAATAAACATTGTGCATGGCAACCATGAGAAACTACTGAGAAGATTGAATTATCATTTATATGAATTAAAGATAAAATAAATATAAATTAAACTAAAAGTGGAACTCAGACTTCAATGTTCTAGGGAATAAGAGAGTGGCCCTTCAGCTATCTGGTGAAATAGTGATTCAGATTCTAGATTCAGAGATATTTATTTAAGCAAACCTTTACTCAGGAATCATATACCAAAGTCAGTAACATTCATAGCTTCTGAAGCCATAGAAAAAAACACTAAAACTATTACTGAAGGAGGCATGGCAGCCTAAATAGACCAAGCTCTCACATAGTCAAAAGTGACCCAAATTCTTTACAGAGCAGAGGTGGAAGTTTGACTAGAGCACATACAACGGACCAGGAGATCGATAAATTAGCCACCTACAATGACATTACATTTACAGCTCTAGGCAACAGGTGAGTGGGGGTTCCTTCCCATTAGAGTCCATACCTATAAGTCCTTAATCAAAAACTTAAAAAAACAGAAGATACGGGCATCTGGGTGGCTCAGTTTGTTAAGCTTCCAACTCTTGATTTCAGCTCAGGTCATCATCGTAGGGCTATGGGATTAGCATTGGGTGGGGCTCAGAGGGGGTCTGCTTAGGATTTTCTCTTTCCCTGTCCCTCTGCCTCTCCCTCTGTTTACACACACTTGTGTTCTCTCCACCCCCCCAATAAATAAATAAATAAATAAATAAATAAATAAATAAATCCTTAAAAAAAAGAAAAAGAAAAACAGAATATGCCACCGAGAACTTCCTGTGAAGCTACACCATTCTCTCAAACTGTGAGGACAGGGTTTTCCATCTCCTGTCATGTCCCACCTGTGTCCCTCCTGGAGGACTCACAGCCCACGTTGTCAGCAGCAACTGTTGTATGATCACATCATCAGGCAAAGCTCTTTGTCTGACAGGCTGGATATTTTATGTATATATATATTTGCCTAGGGGATTTAAGATATTCACAGTGATCCCAGTAGAATATTATGATTTAATCAACTTTACCTTTCCTAGACTCAAAGGAGCCTTTAGATCAATGTGCTCAAAAGCAGACACCAAATCATTCCAAAGCAAGAGCCACAAGCCAATCGGGCTGGGTCTCTGTTTCCCTTGCTCCTGGCTCTTTCTTCAGGACTTGAATTCCCCAACTGTCTAGAACCAGATTGGTGGCTTAAGAAGAATACACAATTCCCTCTCTGAAGAAGTGGGGGCCCAGAGTCAGATCCCTAGCCAGGGTCCAGGTGGCCTGGGCTCTGAGAGGGGAAGAGCAGGAGTCAAGAGGCAGCTAGACGGTGCTAACAGCCAACCCAAGTGCCAGTCGAGGGATGGGATCATTGAAATGGGAGATGGCGAGAATGGGTAGAGAAGGTGGGGTGATAGAACAGGCTTCAGAGCCTGGAGTCGGGCATTTCCTGAGGTTGCCCAAGCAACACCAGGGTGGTGTTATGGGTTTAACTGGGTCCCTTAAATTCCTTGTCAAAGACCTAACTCCCAGAACCTCTTAACATGGACTTCTTTGGAAATAGGGTCTTTACAGATATAATTAGTCAAGATGAGGTCATACTAGATGATGGTGGGCCTTAATTCAATACGACTGATGTCCTTATAAAAAGGGGAAATTGGGACACAGACACACAAACCTTGTGCCTTGTGAGGCTTGCATTTGTGTCTCTGTGAGCCAAGGAATGACCAGAAGCTAGAAGAGAAGGCTGGAACAGACTCCCTCAGAGTCCTCAAAAAAAAAAAAAAAAAAACAAATAAACAACCACCACCACCAAAACCCAACACTATCCTCATCTTGATCTTGGACTTCCAGCCTTGTTTATTGGGGCATGGCTGCTGCAAACCCCTGCTTGGTATGAACAAAGGACAGTTTTATTCATTATCCTTCTTAGAACAACACTAGAAGACATTACTTATCTTACACCCCAAAGGAAACTTGCCACAACCAAGTGTTTGAATATTAGCAAAGTCTTTCTTTTTGAGACTCAAGTTTTGATCACTTCATGCCCAATAGTTAAAAGAGTTTTGCATGGAGCACTGGGTGTTGTGCAAAAACAATGAATACTGTTACGCTGAAAAAATAAATAAAATGGGGAAAAAAAAGAGCATAGAAATATATCTCTGTGCCAATTCAACTTAAATGTTTTGGGCAAGAATACTATTTGATAGTTAGAAACCAGTTTTGTTGTGTTTGCATCTCTGAAATGTGTTTTAAAGATCACATGGTAACCATTCCTCATTCTACAAGTTTTTCCTGTAGTTTTTATGCCAAAACCAATTAAATTTTGACCTCAACTGACCCAACTATCTCTACAAGATAGGAGTCTGGTTTTGCTTGGCCTCCTGTGGTTTGATAGATTAATAGAGTGTGTCAGAATGGTATGGAAGACTGGGATGTCTGGGTGGCTCAGTCTTTAGACATCTGCCTTCGGCTCAGGGCATGGTCCCCGGATCCTGGGATCGAGCCCTGCACCAGGCTCCCTGTTTGGTGGAAGGCCTACTTCTCCCTCTCTCACTCCCCGTGCATATGTTGCCTCTTTCGCTGCCTCTCTCTCTGTCATATAAATAAATAAAATCTTTTTAAAAAATGGTATGGAAGACAAAGTAATTGCTGGACAGAGAGCTTAGAGAAATTTCGATGGAATTTGCAAATTAAAGCAAATCTAGCCCCCCCCAAATTTTTTCACCCTGACGAAATACATCATAAAACAAAAAACAGCAAACTTCTATTTGTAGAGAACTAAATTTGTATCTCAAATATTGGTGGCAAGGCAAGGCCCAAAACTATATACATTATCAACTCATAATATGAAGCTATAATAATCAGACGCTGGCTGTTTGTTCCCATTTAGCAGTGAAATACATACATTTAAATGACAAAACGTCATTTGCTCAGAGATGTTAATTATATGATGATCCTAAGGGCAGGCATGGAAGCAGTGATTTGTTAGTGAAATCACAGTCTCACCAGTCACCTGAAGGAGCCCCAGCCTCAGAGGGAGACAGACTTGGATCCACCACATTCCTCACTTGTCTTCCTGCTGTTGGATCTGCTGTGCTTACTCATTTTCCCTCAGAGTCAAATTATCTTTGTTGGTATCAAACCAGCTTCATTTGTCCTGGATTTATTTATAACCTTTCTGATGACAATTCACAGAACGAGTCGTCCCCGCAGTGACAGCATAATTATCTCTATGCATCAACTCGAGGTCTATGGTATTTGTCCCAACATCCATCGCCGTATGTTGGAAGAGGAATGAGGAATTGAAAATACTGAAGATGGGTTAAAATCTTCAAACACTGAAATGGGGGTTTTAAAAAGAGTGTAGTGGGGTGTCTGGCTGGCTCAGTGGGTTAAAGCCTCTGCCTTCAGCTCAGGTCATGATCCCAGGGTCTGGGATCAAGCCCCATATCAGGCTTTCTGCTCAGCAGGGAGCCTGCTTCCCCATCTCTCTCTCTCTGCCTGCCTCTCTGCCTACTTGTGATCTCTGTCTGTCAAATAAATCAATAAACTCTTTAAAAAATAAAAATATAAAATATAAAAAAGAGTGTAGAAAGAAAGATACACACAAACTGATACAATGTGTGACTGCTAATGTGGGTCAGAGCACATGGAGAGCCAGCCTTCTAACACCTCAACAATGCAAACTGATGCAAGACAGTGATAAAGTCCGGGACAAAAATGTTCCAAGAGTTCACAAGGAGGAAACCCAGCTGTGTCAGTTTCCCCCTCAAAACGAATACCTTTCCAATACCTCCATTTCCATCTACAAACACTATCATACTCCAAGTGACCCAGACTTGGAGGCTCATTCACTAATTTGACAAAGCTTTATGCACTAAGTCCCCAGATTGCTGGGTGTGTGGGGGGGTCAGAAACCCGGTCCCACAAGATATGCTCTGAGCAATGGCAGAGGAACACTGGAGGGTCTGCCAATGGGCGATCGTCCCGCCCAGCCCAGGAGGTGGGCAAAGCCTCTTTCAATATGTCCAAACATTTACCAAGGAGAAATTGCACTTCACTTCCTCAGAATGACTAGGGAGAACGATGTGTACCTCATTTCTCATGAGAAGGGAGCTTCATTTGGCCTTTACTCACTTTAATTAGAACAAATCCAATCAAAATCAATAAGCAAATGCGATTTTATTTTTCGCCACTGGAACATAAGTGCCACAAAAGCAGAATTATTTTCCATTTTGCCCACTCTTGACATTTACAGGCAGTCAATTAATATTTGTCAAGTGAATGAATGAATGAATGAATGAATGTGTAATAAATGAAAGAAATTTCATCTCTCTCCTTCCATGACCAGTGTGAGTCAGTAGTTCTGGGTCAGTGACTCTGTCTGGGAGACAGGAGCAAGCTGGGGTGGACTGAATCAAAGACAGTGCAGAAGGGAAGGAGGAAGCGGACACTGGTCCGCCTGAGCCATCACCTGACTAAGCCGGGTCCTCCCACCCAGCTCTCATCACTGATAAACCAACTGATAAACATCCCTACAAGTATGGATCTGTGTATTCTGTCTGGTCAGAAATCATGGGGCAAAAAATAAAAGGAGCATTACTTATTGAACCCTAACATCCCCACATTTGGTATATGGAATTTATAGACAGCACTGGGTGTAGATTTCTGGATATAAGCCAGAACCTTGAGTAGTGAAGGAGAGTTGGTGAGATTAAAGGTTGTGTCGTAGTGGAGACACGTAGCTGCTGGAGCTTCTGCAAATGGCCACGGCTGTCCCCTCCGCCATCCTACAGGGCCAGGGCTTGCGGCCAGCAGCTGGTGTTCACAGGGACAGAGCTTCTCACAACAAGGGGAAGTTTAACATCCCTGCCCCTTCAAGCTGGCAATACCGGGCTCACCCTGCAGATGGCTGCCATTTACTCTTGAAACACACAAGTGCAATAAGCCCGTGCATCCGGGGTTTTCTTGGCAATGGTGGTGGAAAAATAATCACTGCTTTCTGGGTGATCTCAGCCAGGTCTGTAGGCAGGGATTTTAAATTATAATCAGTTAGCTCGCTGTATTTCTAGGGGCATCAGGATCCAGTTTGAGGATTGATAGTATCAGAGGACAGGACCAGCCGTATTGCTATTCCAAATTCCATCTGGCATGGAGAGGAAAATGAGGAGCTAAGCTTTCCTCAACATGTGCCTTCTCCAGAGGCTTCAAGTGTCACACCAGCATTGCTCACCCACCACCACTATCCCCATCACCCAGTCACCATCACCATCACCACTCACCTTCATCACCTCCACCATCACGACGACCACCATCACCACCTTCATCATCTCCTCTGTCACCACAACCACCATCACCACCTCCATCATCACATCGTCATCACCATCATGGCGACCACCATCACATTCTCCATCACTGCCACCACTATCTGTCACCCCCGTTGTCACTATCACCTCACCTCCACCGCCAACATCACCACCACCATAATCACCACCATCGCCTCCAGCCACACCACCACCACCTCCGCTATCACCACAATGACAATCACTTCCATGGCTCATGTAGTTACGGAGGTTGGCAAAGCCAAAATCTGCAGTGTAGACTAGCAGGCGAGAGCCCCTGGGAAGTCTTGCTGCTCAAATCCAAAAACAACCTGCTCATAGAATTCCTTCTTGCTCAGAGGAGGTCAGTATCTTTCTCTCCAGGCCTTCAACTAACTGGATGAGGCCCACCCACATCACAGAGCATAGTCTGTTTACATAAAGTCTATTACTGATTTAAATGTTAATCTCGTCTAAACAAATACCATCACAGCAACATCCAGACTGGTGTTTGACCAAATATCGGAGTACTGTGGCCTCACCAAGTTGACACATGAAATTAACCATCACGCCATGCCAGAGACCATGACGCAATTGGCTGGGGTACAACGTGAGCCTCAGGATTTCTAAAGCACCCCACACCAAGTTTTCTAAGTTGCATTCAAAGATGAGATCTATGCTCTAGGAACACAGATTTTTGAAATGTTCAGTTACGGATTTTTTGAAACCTTCAATTAAGGGTTCTTTGATTCACTGAAAACCAATGTGAAGACCAGAGGGAAATCATTCCCAGAAGCCAGATTTCCTGGACTTTTGTAATTCCACAAGAGGCAACAGAGGCAAGTCACTATGTCACAGGACATAAAATTTGGGATCATAAGATTTGGGAGCAACCACACCACTGGACACACCCTCAAAGCAGCCTAAGGGACATCAAAGACAAGACTCATAGGGGAAATGAAAAGATTAGGAAGAAAAGATGGGGTGCTGTGGTGGCTCAGTGGGTTAAGGCTCTGCCTTCTGCTCAGGTCATGATCTCAGAGTCTTGGGATGGAACTCCATATCAGGCTCTCTGCTCAGCAGGGAGCCTGCTTCCCCTGCTCTTTCTGCCTGCCTACTTATGGTCTCTTTCTCTGTCAAAGAAATAAATGAATAATCTTAAAAAAAAAAGAAAGAAAGAAATTGCCACCACCCGAAATTCATGCTACACAAAGAAATAGCATTGTTCTAAATGTGTCTCCAAAATGCCTCCTCCAAAGAGAGACAACATATATAGGTCAAGCAACGCTACAACTGACCTCTTGAAAGACAGTTTTTTGCCAGGGAGTGAACTTCCTAGATCATGGTGCCCTGGTGCCAATAACATCCTCAAAAGATGAAGCCATCGATCCTGTTTTTTTCTCTGTCCACTAACCTGCTCTCAGATCCCATGGAGCTTCCACTTCATATTTGATATCAGTAACTCAGGTCAAGACTTGACCAAGGATGATGTCCTGAGAGCCACACTTCACTTGGGGTGTCTACCTAGAACTTGAGGTTGGTTAGTGTCGTAAAGTCAGTGTTGTGATAATTCCGTGGGTTCCACAATCACCTTATACTCTCTAAAGTGGGAAATGAGAAATGGAACTAACTCAACCTTGAAATCCAAAGGCATTAAGCCTGTCATGATAGATGGTGACCTGGTTCACACATGATTGTTAGAGAATCCCAGGCTCTAACGAACACAAAAAGAAAAGCAAAGGGGCCTTAATGTCATTGAACATTCATTTAAAATTAAGAATTATGTATAGCCTTCAGACTTGACTTCCAAAGGGCAAGAATGTTTAAATTTGGAATTTATTACCTCAAAAACAAAATTAATTGAACAGTAACTTAGAAGAATATGTAATTTTGTGGCTTCTAATTCCTTCCTGAAATTTTGTGCTGGTCCTTACAGCTGTTTTGTACTATTCTGGCTCTTGTCCTCCAGGCACGTGGGAGCACTGGGCTTCAGTGCCACTCTTGAACTCAAGCATGCCATGTCACTTGCTTTGGCTCATGACATGTGAGCAGAAAAGATATTGTCACTTGCAAGTGAAACCTTTAGGCATCGGTGTGTGCTTAGCTAAGGCTGGTGCTCCCTCTGCCAGCAATATTCCAGATGGTGGCTCTCCCAGCTAGGGATCAGAGAGAAGAGCTCAGTGAAGCAAAACAGACCCCCAGCTGCCCAGTGAAGTCCTCAGGAATAAACCTTCTTAGTATTAATTCACTGAGATCTGTGGATTGCTTGCAACTGCAGCATAACCTGGTCTATCCTACTAAGACCGAATTTAATAAAGGAAGGGCTTGTATTTAACTTGCACCATCTCCAGATTGTTAACATTTTATTCCCAGATCACCTTAATGTTGACATTTAATCACATTGCTGAAGCTCTCTTGGGCAGTATGGCTAGAAAAAAATGCAAAGAAGTAAAGAAAGGAATAAATGTCTAGACTTAACTCCAATGTGGCTCAAAATTAATTTTAATATTTCACTACTTCAACCCAATTGATGGTTTCTGGGAGTAAAACATATACAGCCTAGTGGTATTTCTAGGAATGTACCCCAAGGGGATGTGGGCTGCTGGAAGTAGGAACAGGGCTAGCCAGATGGACAGCTCACCAGAGCAGGGCAAGACAGCCCTGGATCCAAAGGTTAAGAGAACAAAGGCACAGGGTAACTCTCAGTTCCCCATTCCTCACATTTACATGTGGTGGGAATGCTACTTGAATGACTTCTGGCCTCTTGCTCTGGCCTCCCTGATTGCTCACCATGGAAATGCAGACGATTGCCATTAGCTTATGTTCCATGACTGCATAAAACTGATCTCTTAGAAGACTGGAAATAACAGGGATTCAATCTCCTTTCTTCCCTTTCCACCTAAGACCCATGGGAGGCAGAAATGGGGTACAATTTCTGACTTGGAGATCCCAACTTTACTATCAAGAGAGCTGCTCCACAAAGCAGATGGGAGAAGGGACAAGCAGAGAGGCAACAAGCCCATCAGGAGAAGGCCTAGGCTACATCAAATGACCTCCCTTGGATGAGCAATAAAACTGATGTTTTTGTCTCTATCTGTCTGCTTCTGTGTCTGCTTTCCTATTGGTTCATAACTCTGGCAGGAAAGAGGGGATATTATTTATGAACTCCTAAATATCCCATTAGTGTCTCCTGCTGAGTGGCCATGTGAGCGTATATGGAAAAACAACAGCCATGATGTGGCCCCAGTAGCAGCAGGACATCTGCCTTGTGCCCAGGCCTTATGGTCATGCCAGTTCCTTGTGGCTTCTGCTGGTATCAGCTGCCACTAAGACTGAGGCATCCTCGAGGGACAGGGACTCTCTGGCAAACTTGCAGAGAACTGCTGGGTAGCTGGGAGGGGTGTGTGTGTGCGTGTGTGTGTGTATGTGTGTTTCTTTAGGGGTCCAGAGGGTACAATTATGTTGGAGACGCAAAGGATAGGAAAATGTCTCTGCCTTGGAGAAAAGTTGTAGTCAAGAGAGTGGCAAGAAATCCTCACCCACTGTCAACAAGGGGAGACATTTTGAAAGGCGTAAAGCCCAGAAATAGTGCGTATTAATTAATTGCAACTCCAGAAAATGTCTGGGGGCACCTGGGTAGCCTAGTGGGTTAAACATCCATCTCTTGGTTTGGGCTCAGTTCGTGATCTCAGGGTCATGAGATCGAGCGCCCATGGGGCTCCATGCTCAGCACAGATTCTGCTAGAGAATCTCTCTCTCCCTCTGCCTCTGCCCCTTCCCCAACTCGCATGTGTGTGGGCTCTCTCTCTCTCTCTCAAAACAAAATCTTTTAAAAAAGAAAGAAAGAAAATGTCTGTCATCCATTTAATTTCAATAATACAATTTGGGGTACTTCACAAAGTTCTTGGCAATATTATTTAAATCTTTTCAATAAGAAAAAGGAATGAATAATGATATTTTTATCATTTTTCCTAACTTTTCCCTCTCACTGTTAGTTCCCAGTTCAGGCCTTTAGCACCGTTCCTTTGGGTTACTCGGTGCAAGCCATGATGCTGAGAGAGATCAGTATTCCCCCAATGACTTCTCCATCCATGCCCACTTTGAAAGGAGACCAAGGCTCTGCATGGTGGTGAGAAGGGCACAGGTGGCACCTGGCTGCAGCTCACCATCTCCGTGTGCTCCGAGGGTTCTCGGGCTGGGCGGTCCCAGCCCCATCATCCAGAGGAGAGTGAGTCTCATGGGAGGAAATCCACAGGGAGATAAAGCCAGATGTTCTCTTTCTCTGTTGCAAGGTGAAAAATTTTATAGTGATATCATTATAAATATATCTATCTCTATAGATGTATACTATAAGCAGAGTTTTAAGAAGCTACAGATTCAGAAAAACATATAAAATAATAAAAAGGTCTTATATTGGTAAGAGAATATAATAACGTGATAGAAAATTGGTTCGGAGAAAAGCCAATTCAAAGGAGCACCTTTGAATATGAGAAGAAAGATACTCAAACTCAGGAGTAAGTGACAATGTGTCACAATCGTAGATGGACAAATAGAAAACAAAAGCCCCCGACCGTGTTGAAAATATGGAGAAATAGGAACTCTAATGTAGGAAATGGGAGCATGAGTTGGTCCCTCCTTCTGCAATGTGATCCTGTAAAAACCTATTAAGATGCAGAATCATCACCTAGTTTCCCATCCCCCCACCCAACTCCCTTTCTGCAATACTCAGTTTGTTTCCTGGAGTCAAGAGTCTCTCCTGGTTTGTTTCCCTCTCTGATTTCTTCCCATTCAGTTTTCCCATCCTTCCCCTATTGTCCTCTGCACTATTCCTTATATTCCACATATGAGTGAAACCCTAGGGTATTAAGGAGGGCACGTGATGTCATGACCTCTGAGTGTCATATGCAACTCATGAATCATCGAATATCATAGCAAAACTAATGATGTCAAAAAAAATTGCATTCTTAAAAAAAAAAAATCCCACCAATCCCAGTCTTCTGGAATTATCCCAGAGAACAAAGATCAGCATATACAGATACATGTATAAGAATGGTCTGTATAGCTTTGTTTCCATGAAAAAAACATGACAATCAAGTGAAAGCCCATTAAGAGAGAAGTGGCAGAATAAACTCTACTCACTGTGGAATTTTATACAGTTATTAGAAAATGAGTTAGGGCACTAGCCCCTGACTTGTAGAAACATCATGTGGCATTGCCAGTTAAGAAAAGCAAGATGTGTGGGTGTGTAAAATGATTGCATTTACAGAAAAACAAAAACCATAAAAACAAGTGTGTGTGTGTGTGTGTGTGTGTGTGTGTGTGTGTGTATTAGTATATGACTAAGTCAGCACAGAGAGAAGCACCAGAGGAGAGATAATTGGGGTAGGAAAGAAAAGTACAATTTTTTTTTAAAGTGCACCACAAATATTACCATGTCTGGTATAATTACCATGGCGTAAATTTGCACATGTGTATACAGCGGCATGAAGAAGGGGGAAGGTAAAAGACAGGTCGAATATGTGAACACTGTTATTTCTTACATGTCACAAAGAGTAGAAGGTTAACTAGCAGTATAACTAAATAGTAATGCTGCCATGTCTCCTTCAGACGAACAATTCTATTAAAAGTGTTCAGATAGGGCGCCTGGGTGGCTCAGTGGTTTAAGCCGCTGCCTTTGGCTCGGGTCCTGGTCTCAGGGTCCTGGGATCGAGTCCCACATCGGGCTCTCTGCTCGGCAGGGAGCCTGCTTCCCTCTCACTCTCTCTGCCTGCCTCTCTGCCTACTTGTGATCTCTCTCTGCCAAATAAATAAAATCTTTAAAAAAAAAAAGTGTTCAGATGAATTAAGTAAGTTGCAGGTCTTTGCCCACAAATATGTGGCTATTTGGGGCTTTTTGTTATATGAAACTGGGACTGGAAAGGATTATGCTTTTGAGGAATGGTATCATGATCATGTGATGGTATCATGTATCAGGATGGTCTCATGATCACATGATGGTATCATGTGATAACATTGGGGGTGAGAGCCTCGATTTGGAATTCCAGCTTCAGCCGGGAAGTGTTAACACTTACACTGAGCTTCCATTTCTTCTCTCTGAGATATGGGCACAGATTCTACTTCCCATGCTTGTGTAAGATTGCATGTGAAAATTCTGAATAAATCGTAGTTGTTGTTACTAACTTGTGGGGAAAAATAGATCCATATCCACGAACTTATTGAGAGATCTTTTTGATACATTCATTGAGAAAACATTTTGGTAAAAAAAAAAATGAAAATTCCCAATTTTTTATAGTTGCCTAGGAAAGATTTATAGGAACAGGAAAATAAGGCAGAGGAAGCACGTGCCATTAATGTTAGGTCTCCAGGACGGTGGCGTTGCAGAGTGGTCTGGGGAGAAGATTCTCTTTTGTAAAAACAAAACAAGCATGCATGACTTCTGCAATTTGGAGAGAAAGTCTATTGTCAAGGCTTTGAATATGACTGGGTTTTCAGGAACTCTTCCTAACATAGCCTATTTTGTGGTTTACTGTAGTAGCAATGGGTTTTGATAAGGTAAAAATCAGATGTAAGCCTGCTGTATGCCTCTGTCAATTGCCCACTGGAAATGCATGAAATCATTTTGCTGAAAGCAAGCCCTGACTCTTGGGGTCCAATTAGACTTATGTCCAAGACAAACAACTTTCCATCCTGCCCATCCCTGGTCTGGACTGACGTTGTGTCCATCCTTGTGTGGTCATCCCTAGGATTGAGATGGCCCCTGTCTTCAGCTCCTTGGATGTCCCTAGCTTAGGCCATTTGTTCTAGCTAATGTTGGCATTGGGGCCAGGCACCTTCCTGGTCTCCCAATTCTTTCATAGAGGTAATTAGAAACAATTGTTGTTATCACTTTTATTTAATATTTTTTAAAAGAGTTAAGCATTTTAATTCTTAGATGTTATGGGTGAGTTTTCTCCTACCTACTAACACAGTTCCCAGAGGAGGAGGCAACAGCGAAAGCAGCCATAGGTCCTTCTTGGTGCCATAGATGAGGTATTTAACATACCTGCACATGCTGGGACTATCCTAGAGTCATGGACATGGCCCTGAAGAGAATTTAGATCCTGCCTCAGCCTCCCTCATGAGCAAAGGAGGAAAGTGACCCTCACAATTTCTTGGAACTTCACTTTTTAACATTTTAAAGGTTATTTTACAAAGCTTGATTTAGAAAATGTGAGGGGAAAAAAAAAAGACTGGTGCCCATAACATTGCAATCAGTCCCTCCAAGAGGACATGTGACATTTAGGGTCGTAATGTAAGAGGCACATTGTAGCGCACTGATGGTAAAGCCAGCTTATCCTCATCGTTCTCAAAGCCACTGTGTGTGTCTCAGTCCAATTATCGACAGAGCAAGCAAGTCCAAACTAAAAGCCAGAATGGGACGCAATCAATCAGAATTAATTTTACCTAAATGATATTTGAGATGCACCGATATAGCTTTGTGATTAGAGCCTGAAGCTGGCATCCTCCCTGCAGAGAATACTAATGCTGACATTCTAGTCCCGAGTGGCACTTGGCGTCATCACCAGCAACTGCCAACCCGCGCCCTGCAGGTCCTCCTGGAAAACCAGCTTGTCAAATGTCGAGAGTCCTGTGATGAGTCTGCACAGATCCATTTAGAACTCCAGATCCTTCTCATCCATATTCATTACAGTTAGTGTGAATTCACAAGTGATGGCGGCATGTTTCTGTCAGTTCCTCATGCCTCTTAGAAATATGGGCATTTTTAACAAGTGCTTGCCTGATTGCAAAGCAAACACTCTGAGGTAATTTCTTCCGAAGAGAGAACACTTTGTTAAAACAGGACACATCCAGCAGTCTTCTGCTCATCTGTCCCCGTTCACTGTGTCAGTGTGCCAGTATCGTGTGGACAAATCACATGGGACACATGGACTGTTCTCGTAGCTCTTCCTCTTCCTGATGCAATGGCCATACTTAGATGGAAAGAGTATTTTTTTTCTTTAATACAATACATGGAAGAAGAACATCAAGGGCAGCATTCTAAGAAGAGATTGAAGAGAAGTGGGAAAGGACGGGGCTCTTCTCTCTCCTTCTTTCTGTGGCAGGACTGGTGTGACCTTGGGAATTTGCTAGAACAGCACAGGGAACTTCTGGAAAGAAGAGCTGCTCCTTCTGTGGGTCAGCACCTACATCGGGGACTGCCTGGAGCATTGCAGAAGGCCCAGTTCTCCAGATGAGCACTTGCTTGTGCCGACCATCATGTTACCACCTGACCAGGCCAGCTCCTGAATTCCAGCACCTCAGTGGCTCACATTTAAAAAAAAGGATGAGCATTATGACACCGACTTCATAAAGCTGGTGTGAGACCTAAATGCCCCCACAAAACTCTTAACACAGCACCTGGTATATTGTGTGTGCTCAAGAGATCGTAACTTTTATGATAATTACTAATAACGTATTGAAGTTTCCCACTACTAGAACCTTCCACAGATCTTGTCTTTTCCAAAATTGGTCATAGGTGTTATATTTAACCAAAGATATACATGTATGAGATAGTTTCCAAAGGGTGGAGATGCATTGTGTCCATAAAACCTTTTTTTACAGATCTTTCTTAGATGCCCACATTGCCTTGCCTGCTTCAAATGCAGTGGGTAAGTCATGCCTGCTCTAGAAATTAGAAACACTACATGGAGAGCTTAAGGACCTAATGGTTCTGACTGTGTGACTTCCTGGTACAGAAAGTCATTCCACCTACTAACCCTCAGATTCCTCAATAGCATGATAAGTTTACGGCATAATCTCAGAAATCCTCTCTAGGCAAAAATTACAGTAAAACAGTTTTATAACCCAAGCTTTGGAGAATTTGTCTGCCATTTTTCCCTCTTTCTTTATCTCTGTCACAGAGAAGACATTAAATAAGCATTTGTAGATTAAAAACACGGATAAATAAAAAAAAGATTCTCTTGAGAAAAATAAATCCAATCGATCCTTCTCCACTTGAAGAAAAAAATAATTATTCATTGATTAGATACTTCAACAAAAATTAATACTTCTGTCCAACTTATCATGCTGTCCATGTATTGACTGTATAAAGCTATAATAATGCCTTCTTTTTTTTAAATTTAAATTCAATTAGCCAACGTATAGTACATCATTAGTTTTTGGTGTAGTGTTCAATGACTCATTAGTTACATATAACACCCAGTGCTCATCACATCACGTGCCCTCCTTAAAAAGCCCATCACCCAATTATGCCATCCCCCTGACCACCTCCCTTTCCACAACCCTCAGTTTGTTCCCTGGAGTCAAGAGTCTCTCCCATTTTGTCTCCCTGTCTGATGTCTTCCCATTCAGTTTTCCCTCGCTTCCCCTGTGATCCTCTGTGTTATTTCTTATATTCCACTGCCTTCTTAGGCTTACAATAAATACAATAAAGTATAGTTCAGCAATGATATGTAGATTGTGGGAATAGTAAATGAAGTTAAAGTATTCTAGTGTCCTATTTTTTTCTGTCCTATATTTTCTGGGAAAAGATCAGAGGCACTAATTTATATTTGTCTGTAGTAAGTCAAAAGAGCATGTTTTACCATTGATTGTCGTTACTAAGGAGTTAAGTGAATGTATTACTTCTGTAGTGCATTGAATGGTGACCCACAAAAAGATATGTCCACATCTTAACTCCTGGAGCTTATGAATGTGGCCATATTTAGATACAGAGTCTGCACAGATGTAATTAAGTTAAGGATCTTGAGAGATCATCAGAGATTGCCTCGGTGCACCCTAAATCCACCCTAAGAGATAGGTGTCCCTCTAGCAACCAGAAGAGAAGATGGACGCACAAGGACAAGTCTATGGGACAACAGAGGCAGAGATGAGAGTGACAATGTCACAACCCAAGGGATGGGAACAGTCACCAGAAGCTAAAGAGGCAAAGAAGGATTCCCTCCTAGGAGGACTAGAGAGAGCATGACCCTGTCACTCCTTGACTTCATGCTTTTGGCCTCCAGAACTGTGAGAGAATATGTTTCTATTGTTTTAAGCCACCATGTTTGTGATAATTTATTGCAACAGCCCTAGGAAACTATTTCAACTTCCAAATTCATAATGGAAAAAACAACTTTTAAAAACAAACAAAAAAAATAACTTCTCTTTATAATGGTCATAGAGGTGACAAGGAATTTGCATAGAAAAATAACAATTGGCTTGTATTTAGAATATAGAAAGAGCTCCCATAAATCAATAAGAATAAACACACAGCAAATTAGAAACATAGACAAGAGATTTGCAGAGAATATGCCCACGTGACCAATAAATATATGAAATTTGACAGAAATTTCAAATTTAGCTCCAGAGCTGGAGATTGTAAGGACTCCATTTTCATTTTCATCCTTTAAAGCAGTGTAGAAAGCTTTCAGGGAAAAAAAAAAAAAAACATGTAGAGCAATTGAAAGCTACTCACTTACCTTGACTCCATGTCAAGGGTGGTGCAATTCCTAACAGGGCAAAGATTGAGAATCAGGGCAACAGGTACCTCCCCCAGATGATGCATGAACATCCACCTAAAACCAAGTTCAACAATCACAGAGAACTGCAAGAGCCCAACACTAGGGGGAAATAGTATATAAAATTCATAACTTTTCCCCATGATTCTTTAAAGTCTATTCACTACTTTTTTCTCTTTCCTTATTCAACTAATTTCTTATTTCATCAAATCTTTTTTAAAATATTTTTAATTTTCATTTTTCTATTTACATTCTATCCTTTCATTATTTTTAATTTTATTTTTGTATGTATATATCGGTTTTTCTTTCTTTACAATTTTGGAATGAAGTTTCTTCCAACAGACCAAAGTAAACCCAGAATCTAATATATGGCTCTGTTTTCTTCACCTGTCTGATCATATTCTCTCTATTTTACCTTCTTTTTTTTTTGTTTGTTTGTTTCTTAAAGTCATTTTTAACATTCATCTTTACACTTATATTCAACCCATTCAAAGTATTTAATGCTATTTTTGTATACATATGTTATTCCTTCTTTACAATTTTGAGATGTAGTTTTTTCTAACTGAACAAAACAAACTCAGGATATAACATAAAGCTCTGTTCTGTTCACCTGTGTGCACTTTTTTCTTTTTTAACTTATTTCTCTTCTTTCTTAATTTTCATTTTTACAGTTATAACCTATCCTTTCATTACATTTCATTTTATTATTGTACACATATAAGATTTTCAGCTTTTAAAACTGTGGAATCTAGTTTTCTAACAAACAGACGAAAATATACACAATATCCCGTGTAATGCTCTTTTCAGTTCACCTGTCTGATTATATTATCTGTTTCATATTTAAATTCTAATTTTTTTTTCGGTTTCAGATCTCTTCCATTTTGTTTGGGTTCATTGTTTCCATTTTGGTATTTTGTTCCTAGTTCATCTATATTCTTCATGGACAGAATGACAAATGGAAAAACGGACCTTAGGAAAGGGAACAAGAGGCAGTACTGAGTTCCAGGTAACTGAAGAGTATGGATGGATGTTAAGTAAGATGTTGGAACCAGAGACCAGAATAATGATAATAAATATACTAGATGGGCTTGGAAAAAAACATAGAAGACATGAGAGAATCTCTACCTGAAGAAATAAAAAAACTAAAACCTACTCATGTTGAAATCAAAAAGGCAATTCAGATATAGCGAAATATGGAGGGAGAACTTGGGACCTTTGCAGACAGGACCAGAGTCCCTTCTAGCAGAGGGAAATTTCAAATCAGGAGAATGGGCCTAGGCCGGGGAGGAGGCCTTCACAATCCATCTGCCCTAACTTCTCTTGTGGACATGGAGCAAAGGGACTCTGCCCTGCCTCGAGCCCCTTAGGTTAGCTGGAGGGCCAGGTGGGCCCGGAGGGGCTGAGCCCAGCCGGGCATGAGCTCTTCCCAGGTTCCCTGGGCTTGTGTGATTGACACAACTTGGTCCTGGACAGCAAAGTCAGGAGGAACTCTTTCTAGAACCTGGCTGGCCTCCCCTCCCCCAGTCCAACTGCTCTGCCCTGGTTGCCAAGCACAGGATGACCTCAGACACAGAACTCTCCACAGGGTTCTGAGTGCTCAGTTGGGTCACCAGGATGCTGGCACTCGGAGACGTAGCTGTGGAGCCCAACGCAGCCATGGAGGGACCTCTGTTGGCCAGCGGAGCCACTTGCCAGGTGGTCCTAGATGTGTGGGATGCGCTGACACATATCCCTGGGTGGCCCTGGGCGGTGCTGCTAGGGACCATGCTGCTGCTCCTTTGCCTGCGGAAGAGACGACTCCGTCCGAGAGGGGTGAAGGTGCTGGGACGAAGGTGCTCTGCTCGCCGCCTAGTCTGCAGAGCTGGCCGCCAGAATACGGGCCCGACCACACAAGCCCGGGACACCCGCGAGCCACCCAGGGTGTTGGCCAGTCCACCCTCCTTACAGACACTGTGCTTGGCAGCCATCAACCAAACGCTGAGCAGGCTGGTCCTTGGGGACAGTGCCAACGACCTGAAGAAGGACCAGAGGAGTCAGCCCCGTCAACGTCCCCAGGGCCTTGGAGAAAACGCCGTCGGGGGAACAGCAGGCGAGGATGGAGAACAGGCCGGGAGGAAAAGAGGGAGGGACGGCAGTGACCACACTCCCGTTGCAGAGCCACTGAGACTGCTCAGCCAACAGGGTGCCAGAGGGAGGCAGAGAGGGCAGGAAGAGGAGGGGGAAGAAAGGCTGGAGCCGACGAGGGCACACATGGAACCTATCCCGAAACATAGAACCTGCAGGTCACAGTCCCAGGCAGGACCCGGGCTGCATGCCATCCCCCCGCCTGACCTCCCAGCAGGTGATGCTGGTGCGAGGACCTGCGGAGTCCCACCAAAGAGCAGAGCCCAGAAGGGCGACCACCCCGCCCCTCGGGCAGCCCTTGAGCCACAGGCTGTCACGGAGGACCCTGGCTTCCCTGTGTCCCCTCCAAGGCGTGAAGTGGATCCTGAAGACCGAGCCACATGCCTGGAGGCAGAAAGGCAAGAGATCGCCGAGTTGGCCCGATACATCGGCCATCTGCACACCCAGGAAGCAGCTCTGCAGCGGGAAAATGGACAGCTGGACCAGGACATACAGCAGCTGAGGCGGAGCCTGCAGAAGCCACTGGACGAACAGGACGAACTCGCCCTGCGACTGCACAGAAACCTCTTTCAAGGGGCAGCTCAGCTTGAGACCCTGAGAAAGAAACTGGCCGGCCTGTGTGGAGACCTGGAGCTCACGGGCCAGTTGCGCGACCTCCACAAGGAGATGGCCCGAGACATGCGCCGAGAGCTGCAGAGACACAGCTCCCACTGCCGCGAGCTGGTCCTCTTCCAGCACAACAGAGCCGCGAGAGGCTGGGAGGCCGCTGTGTCCAGTGAGAGAAAGTTCTGGGAGCTGAGGAGAGAACATGACTGCCTGAGGCAGATGCTGGCCAGCCTGGAGTCCCACCACCTGCCTGTCCCGAGTGACCCTCTTGCTCCTGCGGCTCCTCCCGCAGCCTGCAGACCTGGAGAAGTGTCAGGGGGTCCCTGGGGTCACCGGGCCCCTGGGGAGTGCGGAGGTCCCCGTGTGAGGGCACCGGGATTGGGGGTCACCTGTGGGTGGGACCGGGTTCAGGGCCGCTCGGCGCTCAACAGCCACAGCCCCGCTCAGCCTCTGCAGGGAGGTCCGGGAAGGATGTCTGCCAGCTCTCTCTCTCAGCAAGAGCCTGGGTCTCCACTGGGGCCCCAGGGACACTCAGCCGTGTAGCCCGCTCACCCTGCCGCTGCACATCCAGACAGACCTCCGTGCCTATTGTCCTCGCTACGGACTTTCCCCATCAGACCCTCTACAGCTGTGTAATGTAGGATCGTGTTTGCGTTGAAATCCATGTCACTGGGACTGAAGACATCCTCTCTCGTGGGCATGGACAGAGACTCCAAACACGACCGTTTCTGTGGGCCAGGACTGGCCTTACAGATGTGCAGAAAGAACTCCATATTTACGGGAATAACGTGGAATTGCCTTAAAGAAAAAGAGAAGAAAACTTAAACAAAACAACATCCACACAACTGTAAAAAATTGCTAGTGTACTTCTCAACTGAATTTTAGTCTGAACTCATAGTTTCGTCCTAAATCCAAGTTTCAGCCTTTAATTCAAACCTTAGTCCTAAACTCAAATGTTAGTCTTCCATTCATAGTTTAGTCCTAAATCCATAGCATTAGTGTAGTATTAAATTTATTGGTAGGAAATCTTAAGAATTTGCAGCCATTTCTTCCTTGTTTTGTAACACATTAGCTTCATCCTTGTTAGTTTGGTTAAGATACTGCTTGTTGTTTCACATTTATGAACTTTCAGCGGTGAAAAGACCAAGTGTTCTCTGGATGGCAGACACACCGGCCCATGCACGAGGGCGCGGGCACACGCTCACATGCCCGACGCCGAATCTAGACGATTGTAGTTGCTTTGTGAGGACCGGAAAAATGTAAAAATACAGTTGGAAAATTTAAAATAGATTTACATTAAATTTTAAAGAAATTCAGAAATGTATATGGAGATCAATAAATTACTGGAAATGAACAACGTGTGTGTGCCGTGTGTAAGGATTGGAAAGCCTCCGTGCTGCTCCTCCCAGAGAGCAGAGTGCCCTGAGGGAGCAGGGAAGGTGGCAGCAGGGAGCACTGTCCCACGGGGTGCAGAGGAGCAGGAGGCCAAGGGACAGTCCCCAACTGCAGCCGGGAGGAGGGCAGGACCAAGGAGGGGGCTCCCAGGCTCCAGCCACAGGAGAGGTGGATCCATCCCTGGGCCTGGAGGGAGATCAGAGAAGTAGTATTTGCTGAGCCCAGTGGGGGGCTGTCCCAGCAAGGGGCCTAATGCCCACCTTGACCATGCAGGCCTCCATGGACTGCTGGTGCAGGGCAGCCCCCAGAAGACCTGGGAGTGCAGGCAGGGGAGGCAGCCTCAGGCCCAGAGCGAGCAGGAAAGGGTCAAGAAGGAGTTGGGAGAAGGACCCACCCCTGTGAGTCTATTTGACCCAAATGCACCTGGGGGTGACTGCCTGCCTTCGCACCCACACATGGAGTATCTCTGCAGCTTCTCCAATGTCTTGGGTGCTGGGCAACCCTGGCTCCCTAAGTGTCCCTGCTGCAGGCTGAGGTGGGATGGGATGGTAGGGCAGGAGGGCTCCCTGGAGGAGGTGGCCTCTTATCTGAATCCTGATAGAGGAGCAGGAGGTATCAGTGGTGCTTTCACAATGCTGGGCATCTCCCTCTGGAGTCCACCCCTGCCCATGACAGCTGTCCTCTTCCTGGGAGGGTCTAGGGACATTGCTGTGCTCTTCTCCCAGGCATGGTTCTCAAAGCGAAACCCCACCCCGGCCTCGGATTCACGACATCAGAGGGAGGACACTAGACCCCTAGGCTCTGCTGTCCCCTCACATCAAACCCCACCAGAGCTCATGCCTAAGCAGCAACGGCTAACCCCCTGGTAACCTGTGTGAGGGACTGTGTCCCGAGTTAGGTTTCAAAGCGTCCTCCATCCATTGTTAGGATGACAAACCGAGGGTGCTCCCTCTCCCAGGACTCACCGTCCGCCCACCTTCCTGGAAGGGCAGGCCATTCCCACCACTCCCAGAGTGACCAGCCTGCTCCTGGGCTCCATGATGGACCCCAGACTATCAGGTGACAGGGAAAGCCTGCTGGTCACCCACAGGCCCTCCTTGGGGGCATAGGTTGTAGACAGGGTTCCCCACAGGAAAAACAGCCCAGTCACTGGGTCATCCTGTAACAGAGTCACCCCCTTGCAGTGACCCTTGGGTGGAACAAGGACAGGCTGGCTCCACAGAGTCCGTGAAACTCTGAGACCACGCCCGTTCCTGCTGAGTTCTCCCCAGGTATTAGCACCGGTGTCCTGGTTTCTGAGTTCACACCTTGGAGCCAACAATGGCCTCAGACCCACAGTCACCTGCCTGCCCACAGTGACCACACAGACAAGGAAGGGAGCTCAGAAGAAGGGACAAGCTGGCACCTTTGCAGACAGGACCAGAGTCCCTATAGCAGAGGGAAGTTTCAGATCAGGAGAACTGGCCTCGTCCCCGGGAGGAGTCCTTCACACTCTGTCTGCCCTGACTTGTCTTGTGGGCACGGAGCAAAGGGACCCCACCCTGCCTCAAGCCCCTAGTTTTCCCGGAGGGCCAGGTGGGCCTGGAGGGGCTGAGCCCCAGGCGGCTGTGAGCCCTTCCCACCTCCCCTGGGCTTGTGTGACTGACACAACTTGATACCGGACAGCAAAGTCAGGAGGACTTCTCTGATGTCTTGGACGCTGTTCTGACACATGGTGGGTGGGGGCGGGGCAGTGATGGAGAAAACAAGCCAGTAAGGCCCGACGACCCATGGAATTCTGTCCTAGTGAGGGGCAAGGCCAGGAAGTCAAGAACAAGAGGACAAGGAAAGCAGTTTCTGCAGAGAATTCCAACAGTGTGATGGCAAATAGAGTCAGAGGCCATACCCAGAGGTGTGTAACAGATGAAGGTAATAACAGGTAGTCTGGGAGGGCCAGGGGCAGCCTGTTCTAGGGAGCATAGGAGTATAAATGCTGAGGTCTGTGCTTCCAAGGCTGGAGAACCAGGGCAAAGATGACAGGGTAGGGGACAGGGAGTAGGGCCACTGCACAGCATTTCTCTAGGGCAGGGTAGAGACACCATGGGAGGGTGCAGACCTGGAGACACAGGGCACTGGTGTACACGGGTGTGATGTGTGTTCTGCACAGATCTGCGTGATGGTGGGGACAGGGGATGGAGGGGTTGGGGAGACAGGCTGGGATCATTCTGCAAGGGGGCTCTTAGGGTCAGCATGGAGCACTGGGCGCTGGCCCTGGGGTGGTTATCATGGAGATGGTGGAGGAAGACAGCCTGGGGCTGAGTTTGTGCAGTTGTGGGGTCCAAGGGTAGGTGCAGGAAAGAGGGGCACCTTTCGTAAGAAGCCTGTGTGTTGTCTGGTGTCCTCAAGGAGCCCTTAGAAAATATTTGTGTGTGTGGCCTTGAGGAAAGTCAGTGAGATGTGGACTCATTCCACCCAGTGGGAAGCCTGTTGTCTGAAGCGTGGGGTGTGGAGGAGGCCTGTGCGTTTGGGCTGCCACCAGGTTTCCACCATCCCTGAAGGCCCTCGTGAGCAGGTTGTCTCACCTCCCAGCAGCTCCCACCACAGAGAACTCAAGGACAGCTTCAGGAATGAATGGAGTATAGGGTGAGGATTCCCAAGGGGACTCACATCCTCCCTGATCGAGTCGATGCTGCCACCAGTGGGAACCCCAACAAGTAATCCGGGTCCCCCCACAGAGTCCCAGGCAGCAGGAGACAGAGGCTCGGGGACTGGAAGCACTCATGAATGTGGCGTGTGCCCTCACTATTGGGCCACCCTGTCTCTCTACCTGTCCATGCTGCAGGCTGCCATGGGATGGGATGGGATGGGATGGGATGGGATGGGATGGGATGGGATGGCAGGGCAGGACCGGAGGGCTCCCTGGAGGAGGCAGCCTGTGAGCTGAATCTGATGGATGAGCAGCAAGGACCAGTGGTGCTTTCATGCTTGAAAGAGAAGGTGAATCTCATAGACACCTTGTCACAGAAAGATTCCGATTCCCCAGGTTGTGGAGCTGAGACCCCGCATGCATGGTCCCCATGTCCTATCTCTGCTGGGACCAGACCTGGAGTAGCAAGGATCCTTAAGTGATGATGGGATATGAGTGGGGAAGTTGATTTGTGCAGGGGCCTTTCTGGCAGAAGGCACAGTTTAGGCCAAACACAGGGCAGTAAACAAGCTAATCTCAGTGAGCAAGGCAGTTAGCTCTGAGTCCAGTTCTGACTGGCTCATAGGGGATTTCTACCAAACGTTTAAAGAACGTGTAAAGAACAATTAATACCAATTTTTCTGAGGCAGTTTCAAAAAATAGAAATGGAAGGGAAACTTCCAACCTCATTCTATAATGCCAGCATTACCTTGGTCCCCAAATCAGAAAAGACCCCAACTAAAATAATTTCAGAACAATATCCCTGATGAACACAGAGGCCAAAACTCTGAGCAAAATACTAGCCAATAGGATCCAACAGTACAGTAAAAGGATTATTCACCCACTACGAATGGGATTTATTTCAGGGCTAGAAAGGTGGTTCAATATCTGCAAATCAACCTGATACATCATATTAAGAAAAGAGGTCCATATATATGATGGAACATTACTCAGCCATCAGAAAGGATGATTACCCAACTTTTGCATCAACATGGATGGGACTGGAGGAGATTATGCTGAGTGAAATAAGTCAAGCAGAGAGAGTCAGTTATCATATGGTTTCACTTACTTGTGGAACATAAGGAAAAACATGGAGGACATTAGGAGAAGGAAGGGAAAAATGAAGTGGGGGAAATTGGAGGGGGGGGGAACCCACCATAAGAGACTGTGGACTCCGAGAAACAAACTGAGGGTTTTAGAGGGGAGGAGGGTGAGGAGGTGGGTAAGCCTGGTGATGGGTATTAAGGAGGGCACGCATTGCTTGGCACACTGGGTGTGGTGCATAAACAATGAATCTGCATTGCACGGGAACACTGCATCAAAACCAATGACGTGCTGTATGGTGACTAACAGAACATAATAAAAAATAACTTTAAAAAAAGAAAAGAAAGAACAAGAACAATATAATCCTCGCAGAAAAAATATTTTACAAAGAATAACATCTTTTTTTGGCTAAAACTCTTCACAGTGTGGGGATAGAGGGAGCATACCTCAATATCATAAAGCCATCTACAAAAAGCCCACAGTGAATGTTCTCAATGGGGAAAAATTGAGAGCATTTCCCCTAAAGTCAGGAACAAGACAGGGATATCCACTCTCACCACTGCTATTCACCATAGTACCAGAACTCCTAGCCTCAGCAATCAGACAACAACAACGAACAATAACATAAAAGGCATCCGAATCAGCAAAGAAGTCAAACTCTCACTCTTCACAAATGTCATGGTATTCCAGGTGGAAAACCCGAAAGACTCCACCCCAGATTGCTAGAACTCATACTGGAATTCAGCAATGTGGCAAGATATAAAATCAATGCACAGAAATCAGTTGCATTTCTAAATACTAACAATGTGATAGAAGAAAGAGAAATTAAGGAATCAATCAAATTTCAATTACACCAAAACCCATAAGATACCTATGAATAAACCTAACCAAAGAAGAAAAGGATCTGATTCAAAAAACTATATAACACTTATGAAAGAAATTGAGAAAGACACAAAGAATATGTTCACAGATTGGAAGAAATATAGTTAAAATATTTATGTTACTACCCAGAGAAATCTACACATTCAATGCAATCCCTTTCAAAAACCATCGACATTTTTCACAAAGCTGGATCAAATAATCCTAAAATTTGTATGGAATCAGAAAAGACCCTGATTAGCCAGAGGAATGTTGAAAAAGAAAACCAAACCTGGGGGGTCACAATTCTGGGCTTCAAGTTCTACTACAAAGCTGTAATTATCAAGCCAGTATGGTACTGGTATAAAAACAGACACAGAGATTAGTGGAACAGGATAGAGAACCCAGAAATGGACCCTCAACTCTATGGTCAACTAATCTTTGACAAATCAGGAAAGAATACCTAATGGAAAAAAGACAATCTCTTCAACAAATGGTGTTGGGAAAATTGGACAGCCACACGCAGAAGAATGAAACCGGACCATTTCCTTACACTATACCAAAGTAGACTCAAAATGGATGAAAGACCTAAATGTGAGACAGGAAGCCATCAAAATCCTAGCGGAGAACAAAGCAGCAACCTCTTTGATCTCAACCACAGCAACTTCTTGCTAGACACATCTCCAAAGGCAGGAAAACAAAGGCAAAAATGGATATTGCGACTTCATCAAAACAGAAAGCTATTGAACAGGAAAAGATTTAGGCGACAAAACCAGAAGACAACTGACAGAATGGGAGAAGATATTCCCTATTGTCTTACTAGATGTAGGGCTAGTATCCAAGATCTATAATGAATTTATTGAACTCCACACCCAAAGAACAAATAATCCTATTAATAAATGGGCAGGAGACATGAACAGACATTACTGCAAAGAAGACATTCAAATGGCAAACAGACACATGAGAAAGTTCCCCATATCACTCAACATCAGGGAAATACAAATCAAAACCACAATGAGATACCAAATCAGACCAATCAGAATGGCTAAAATATACAAGTCAGGAGACAACAGATGTTAGCAAGGATGCAGAGAAAGAGGAACCCTCTTATACTGTTGGTGGGAATGCAAGCTGTTGCGGTCGCTCTGTAAAACAGTATGGGGGTTCCTCAAAAAGTTGAAAATAGAGCTACCCCGCAATTGCACTACTGGGTACATACTCCAAAGATACAAATACAGTGATCTGAAGGGATACGTGCGCCCAAATGTTTATAGCAGCAATGTCCATAATAGCCAAATTGTGGAAAGAGCCCAGATGTCCATCAGTAGTTGAATAGATGAAGAAGATATGGTATATATATACCATGGAATACAACTCAGCCACCAAAAAAAAAAAAAAAAGAAAGAAAGAAATCTTACCATTTACAATGATGTGGATGGAACTAGTAGGTATTATGCTGAGTGACGTAAGTCAATCAGAGAAAGACAATTACCATATGATCTCACTCATATGTGGAATTTAAGGAAACAAAACAGAGGGCCATAGGGGAAGAGAGGAAAAAATAAAAGAAGACATAATCAGAAAGGGAGATAAACCATAAAAGACTCTTAATTGTAAGAAACAAATAGAGAGTTGATGGAAGGAATGGAGTTGGGGGTGGGGTAACTGTGTGATGGGCATTAAGGAGGGCATGTGGTGTAATGAGCACTGGGTATGATATAAGACTAATGAATCAGTGAGCTCTACATCTGAAACTAATAATGCATTATATTTTAATGAATTGAGGAGGGCACGTATTGCATGGAGCACCGGGTGTTGTGCAAAAACAATGAATGCTGTTATGCTGAAAAAATAAAAAAAAATTAAATACTGAAAAAAATAAAAAAATATTTTAATGAATTGAATTTAAGTTTAAAAAAATGGTAAACTAAGTTAAGAATAAATTAAAGAATGAAAAATTCAGGTGTTAATTTAGGAAAGAGATTCAGTGCTAAGGACTGACTATTGTTAACTATTTTCCATCTATAATTTTTATTCCTATAACCATATCCTGAGCTATCAGGAAAATAGAAACATTGAATAAAAAGTATAACCTACCACATTACTCAGAGGTTGTGGCCCACCATCTTGAACAGAATATGCGCTTGAATAATAAATAATAATTAAATGATCTTTGACAAAAAAATCAATGTACTTCCTCTACATCCAAAACATGTTTTCTAAATCAGGAATTTCTTAAATCAAGGCTTCATAATGTTTGACATTGGACAAAACATGCGAATTAGTCTATGCTGGCCTGGATGCCTGATTTCTAGGTCTGGGGACCCTACCCAGGACTTCAAATCACCCTTGAACTTCCTTTTTCAGCGGATAAGTGCTTCTGTGTTCTCCGACCCAATAGGAAAGGGGAATGTTACCTTGAGTGATCATCAGATGGGCACTTGAAACGACTGCGTCTGAGACTCTTACTACATTCTCTCCCTTCTGAAGCTAACTTCAGTTCATTAATCTAGGAAGACTTGCTGAACTTTATGGCCAACTTGACTGACTTTTCTTACCACGGCACATATGCAAAATGAGTCATTTTCATAAGTTTCAAAATGGCTGTTGGGAATAACAGTTAAGTTGGCATTTATTTTAAGTTTCATGCCCTCCTCTCCTCACAACTTCCCCTGGGATCAGCCCCTTCTTCTGTCCAGTTAAGAATCAAGTGCCTGGCATGGTAATTGAGGAGAAATCTAGCAATGAATTTTCTTCACTGATTTTTGTCATTTAGAGTAGAGCTCCAAGACATTTGTGTGGGGTAAACACTGCTGTTTTACAGAGATGTTGAATAAAGAGAGATTCCCATAGCTCACCAGACATCGTAGGGTAATAAATGCTCAAGATTGTCTCTTATGCTAAATGCTAAATTCACATTTCCCTCTTCTACATGTACATCAGTTTACAAGAATGAATCCCAAAGACGAAACAAATGTATTTCCCTAAGTGGTAAGAATCAATCATCATTCTATTATATTAAAATTATATTATATTAAAATACCTCTTTAGCCATTTTTGTTTGATATGCAAAGATCAATATTAATTTCTCATAAACACATGCAATTCTGTACCCAATGGCTTTTATTTTCAGTATGAAGAACATGCTTCAGGAAAAAGCTGGTATGTTCATGCATAAATTCATCCCAACAGCTGCATCTAACCTCTCCCATAACCTTGAAATCTGCAGATGCCTCTCTATCCCAGTGTGCTCTCTGGAAGGGCCTTTAATACTGCAACTGAACAGAGTAGAAGAATGCCTGGAAATGCTCAAAAGTGCCAGGCAAATAGTTTTGTGCTAGCTTTGTAGCTGGAAGACAAGTAGCTGATACACCATTCTTTGGTTACAACAACAAAGTATAACTTGAAGGTCTGTTGATTTCTGTGCTTTCAGGGGACACAGAAAAGGGAGATGACATTTTTAAATAATAAATGAAAATTGTGTGTAAATAATATAATAAGCACATTTTTGAATGAAGGGGAAAAGCCAGCATCAGGAACTTCTCAGTAATAGAGTGATGACTTAGCTTAACGTTTTCAGTCCTTTTCATTCATGGTGGACTTACTCCCACTCTTGCAACAGCCATATGGGGACAGGAAAGGCTTTATTATCCATAGATGAAGAATTTTGGGTTTCAGAAATATATATATATATATATATATATATATATATATATATATATATATTAAAGATTTTATTTATTTATTTGACAGAGATTACAAGTAGGCAGAGAGGCAGGCAGAGAGAGGAAGAGAAGCAGGCTCCCTGCTGAGCAGAGAGCCTGATTCAGGGCTCCATCCCAGGACCCTGGGATCGTGACCTGAGCTGAAGGCAGAGGCTTTAACCCACTGAGCCACCCAGGAGCCCCTTGGGTTTCAGATATATTAAATGATGTCTGTGGTCATAATGTTAGTAAGCCACTGGGCATGAGTCCTTAAGCCCCAGTGTTTTCCTTTAGGTAGGAAAGGAAACTATAACCCGCTCATTATAGCTTTGCTCAGTTATAGCTCATTAACCCCAAGTAGTATTTAAAAAGGTCACCCTGGCCAGGAGAAAGAGGAAAGCTGCCATCAGCATAGGGTGGGAGGTAGTAGCCCACCTGGACTGAGGATACACATATTGGGAGATATTCAAAGTTCTCAGAAATCAGAAGAGTCAGTAGGTAGAATGGAAATGCAAAGGCAGCCAGTGTGGTTATATGATATGAGGGGCTGGAGAAGACAGTCCACCAACAACCAGAGTAGTGATTGTGTAGGTGACAACAAAGGTTGAAACACCATGGTTGGGTCTCACATTTCATTGGGATGAGGTGAGGATTTTGTGATGGCTGTTGCTCTTGGACCATCCACATATCCAATGCAGAAAATCTGGCTCGTGGGATCACAAGTGGTTCTAATGACTTCACGGTACATCCTAGGAAGAGGCTGAAAGCACAAACCCAGCTCAAGGAAGCACAGTCTTCCAGAAGCTCATTAGAGAAGTTTATCTCTGAACATCATCAAGATCAAGTAATCTGGACCCTCTCTGGGAGGGTAAATCAGCACCCAGACACAATGGCCATGCTCCGTTTCCTAGAAGGGAGTTTTGCCAAGCCTTGGAATCCACCACAATTTCTTCAGGGAAACATGGTTCATGGGAGAAGTTGTCCAAAACTGGGGATGTGGACCTCCTTGGGGGCTGGAGGCTAGTTCTCATTTTAGGTTGCAGGCCCATTTGGGGAGGTGGTGTGTGGAGGTGATCACATCACAAAAGCTGTGAAACTGGGAAGGTAGGTGAAGGAGAAAGAGAAAGCACCCACAGATGAAGTTGGCACTGAGGGAATGGGGTGGTCTGCTCTTACAGATCCAGGAGGCCCACGCTGTGGAAGTCACCTTCCTTGACCTTTTTCACTGGAAGGTGTTGTTCCCATTTTCATGACCTGCTGCTTACAGCTCTGCCTGTTTCTTACCCAGTCCACCATGGACCATCTTCTCTTTTGACTGGGACTGCCTGTAATGGACCCAGAACATCCACTTAGCACCTACTCAGCGCATGCTCAGCAAATAGTTCTGGTCTATTGTTTTCTGTTCCTTGAGAAGAAGGAATGTTTTCAATTCCTCTTCTCTGCCCCTAGTAGGCAGAATCATCCCAAATAGAATCTTCTGGCAATCATTTTTATCTATAATTTGCAGAACTGATTTTGAAACAGAGTTTAATCACAAGAGAAATATGGGGGCACCTGGGTCACTCAGTGGGTTAAAGCCTCTGCCCTTGACTCAGGTCATGGTTTCAGGATCCTGGGATCAAGCCCCTTCTCAGGCTCTCTGCTCATCAGGGAGCCTGCTTCCCTCTCTCTCTCTGCCTGCTTCTCTGCCTACTTGTGATCTGTCAAATAAATAAATAAAATCTTCAAAAAAACCCCATATAATTCATATGTTTTGAATTTGCATATAATTGACCATCTTCCTTTATTTGTTAATCTCCTAGCTAACATCATTGACTAGCCTACTGATGGAGACACAGGTGATAAGCACATCCATGCGGATGTGGCAACAGATCTTGATTATCCAGAAGATCTCTTAAAAGACATCCTTATTAACTAGATGTTTTCTCTTCCATCTTAGGACCAAGAAGAAAGTGATAAAACAAGATGACACGTCACATTTTGGTTAAATATGGGTTTTCTGTCATTTCTGTTTTAGCTGTGGACTTCACAGTGTGGTAGACACACACAAAGGATATATTAAAGTTGGCAATGGAAATATTTATATCGTTGTACTGGAACATTTATACTTTGCTAATATTTCATATATATGGATTGAAAATGTGACAGCGTTTCTTAATCTCACCAAATACTCCTGGGCTCCTCTGTAATTCCCAGCCTCCCTTGCAGTCACACTGGAGTCATGTGACTAGCATCGTCCCGGTGGGACTGGCCACAGAGGCCTGACCACAGTCTTCTCTTGACTATTACAGTGACCCTAGAGGAAGAGGAGTAGCATAGAGAAGGTCTGCCTGACCCACAGTAGTCTCCCTGGAAAGTGAGAAGCAAACTTTCCTTATGGGAAGCCACTGAGACCTGGGACATAGCGTACCTCCCTGGCTATTTCATCCTGACTCATGAGTGAAAGCCAGATTCTCACGTGTCACAAGCACTATGCAAGATATCCTGAGGGAGCAAGTGTGTTGTACTGAAACACTGAAGGCCTCCATTCCTTCATTACATTTATTTATTTATTTATTTATTTATTTAAAGCGGGCTCTATGCCCAGCGAGGAGCACAAGGAAGGGCTTGAACTCATGACCTTGAGATCAAGACCTGAGCTGACACCAAGAGTAGGATGCTTAGCTGAATGAGCCACCCAGGCACCCCCCCTTTCAATACTTCAATCCCATATATCACATCATCCTGCATTTATATATATAGTTGACAACAGGGATTATATTATCTCACTTAAACTAAACTCTCCATGACAAAATGAGTGACTGTCTTCACAACCAATCTTACAGAAAAAAAAAAATATATATATATATATATATATATACACACATACATATATGTATATATATAGGAGTGTATGTATGTGTATGTGTGTGTATATATATATGTGTGTGTATATTATATATATATATATAAAACACAATCACAAGAGAACCACAACATGACAAGAGCTAACGCATCTATTCCTTGTGTAACCTCTTTGTCACCGCATTACAAGATAAAAACAATGATAGCCTAATCCAAATTGAGCTGAAAATCATAGGGGGAAAAAATCAGTGTTATCAAGAAGGCTACTTGAATGTATTCTTGCATTTAATAAATATTCATTGAGTGCCTCTCTAAGCCGCACACAATGTAGGCTCTGGGGATAAAACAGGAATGAAGCAGGTGCACCCTCACATGCAGACAACAGGTATGTATGTAAAGCATTAAGAGACATAGTCTAGGGATAATAGAGCAGGGGAGATGGGAGAGTCTGGGAAATGGTTATGTGTGTAGGTATGGTGCTGGGGGAGGCCTCTTCACCAAGGAGACAAGTGAGCAGACCCTAAAGGAAGTGAGGAAATTATCTCATGAAGGGAAACAGCAGTTACAAAGTCTGGGGGTAGAGCTTGCTTCACTCAATCTGGGAGAACTGTCAGTTGGGGAGAAGTAAGTGAGAAGCAAGTGAGAAGGGAAAGGGTAGGGGTTGATGAGGTCCAAACTCCAGGGCAGATGAGGATGAAGGCCATACGGGCTCTGTAAGGTCTTGTGCTTTTTACTGTGAACAGGATGAGAGGCAGTAGGCTGTCTGCACAGGGATGTGACAGGGTGTATTTTTAAATGATCCTCTGGCCGAATGGGGCATCGGGGTGGCTCAGTTGGTTAAGCGGCTGACTCCTTATTTCTGCTCAGGTCATGATCATGGTCCTGGGATGGAGCCCCACATTACCAACCTATTACCAACCCCTTCTCAAATGATCCTATCGCTAAAAATTGACAAAAGGGAGTGGGGATAGAACCAGGGAGACCAGACAGGAGTCACTGGATTTGCCACGTGGATATAAATCCACTTTTCTTTAATAGTGCTACTCATCGAAATGTGTAAGTGAGCCTTGAGCTGGTAAATATTAATGTCACCACGATTAGCAAAACACTTAAAAACTAACTATCTAAGACAGTTAAAAATCAGAATTAAAGGCTGCTGCCTAATTTGTTTCGTCATTGTGTTTAAAGTTACGGGATACCCAATACCTCAAAAATCCCACTAAGATTAATGATAATTGTTTAGAAGTTCCTCTGAAGTCTCTCACTCAGTAGCAAAACCCTCACTAAGGAAATACTAAATACATAGGAACTAATATGTATCAACAAATTAAACCACTTTCCTTTGCCAGCAGACCTGGGAGAGACTTAGGAAACATCACTGAATTGAAAAGATAAAAGTGTTGGAATAAATTATGTGGTGGGGAATATCAGTTATATAGTTGGGTGAGAGCATGGATGTTTCCAATGCCTCAGCTTATGTATCTGCTAGATTCTGTTCCAGTAAGGAGATGTAGAATAAATGACATTTATTTTAATGAATCACCAACGGAAAGATTTATTGGAGAAGATATTTTCATAAGAGCAATTTTTAAAATAAAAACGTCTGATGGAGAAACAGTATAGTGGAGCTCCTGGTGGAGAGGCTGACTTGACCAGAATTATAATAACAATTTGTGGGTAGGATTATGGAGGTGGCCTTAAAATCCACCGATGAAATTCAGGCACTGCAGTCTTCAAAAGAAGTTAGGGCTGCAAGGGCTGGCTGCATTTATAAAGGCAGAAACCGTGCATTTGTCACTGGATTGCTGCATAACAAGTTACCACAAATTTATTGGCTTAAAACAGCACACAGGCATTATCTCATAGTTTCTGGAGTTAAGCATCCAGGCACAGCTTAGCTGGGTCTGATGCCTCTGTGTCTCTCTCAAGGCTGCAGTCAAGGGGAAGGTGGGGTCAGCTCTCCCCTGAGGCCCAGCCCGGGAAGGGTCTGTGGTTGGCAGGGTCTGTGTTCAGCTCTGCACCAGCGTTGAGAATGAAGGTCTCAGCTTCTTGCTGGCTGCCAGCTGGAGGCGGCCCCCAGGTCCTGGTAGCAAGGTCATCTCCACACACCTGCTCAACCCCAGACTAGCAAGGGAGAGTCATCAGAGACAGGCCCTAGCTGGACGGAAGTTACAGTCATATCATCATGGACTGGACAGGCCATTGCCTTTGTCATATTCTATTGGTTAGAAGCAAGTCACAGGTCCTGTACTCCACTCCAGGGGAGGGAATGCACAGGGGAGTATGCACCAGGAGGCCAGAATCTCATAGGGTCTACTTTCAAGTCCATCTGTCACAACCTGTCAAATGTAGTAGAATCTGTAGATGTTGTAATGAGTCTAGAATGACCAGGAATATCGTTCTTTCTGATAGATTTCTAATGGCTAATTTATGACAAAATATTTCAGAAGGTGGTCAAAATTAAAAACCTATCAACTGTGTTTTCTTTATGAAATTGATGAAGAAAACAAAGGCAAGACAAATGTAGCTTAAATTCAAATGTTACTGCTTGCATCCCACTGATAGATCTCTGAGACATGCAGAACGTGACCTTCCTCGAGGAACTCATGCCTGCCTTAATGTTGATGTTTTGCTGGAGACCAAAAGGAACCTTATCTTAACAGCAGATAGCCCCTCAAGGTCCTGAAAGTCTTGCTTCAAATTTCTTGAAAACTTACTTTATTCTTCTCTTCCGCTCCCTCCACAAGCTTAAAAGTATGTTACCAGTCACTCCTCACAATCCCTGTGCTGTTCTCTCTACCCATAGGTCCTGTCCCTGTGCTATAATAAAGAAAGAAAGAAAGAAAGAAAGAAAGAAAGAAAGAAAGAAAGAAAGAAAGAAAGAAAACCTTTTTGCACAGTAGAATGTCTTAAGAATTCTTTTTGACTGCTGGGCTCGAGGGTCCCGCATCATATGTTGATGACCCTGGTGGGGATTCTGCATCTTCCTTCATCTGACTTCAAGCTTCAGTGCCAACTTGGTGAGTTACTCTCTTCCCCTACTTTCACTTCAGGGACTTTTCAAGAAATACAGTCTTAACTGAAAGTCAATTTTAGCTGCAAGTTAGTAACCTGGTGGGAATGGTAAGAAGATCCAGAATCCTAAAACAAACAAACAAACAAACAAACAAACAAAACAAAACACGAAACCAGAAATTTGATGTCCTCTCTTTATTCTTATTCTTATACAAAGTTGTCTGTCTTGGGCACAGGACAGCCACCTAAGTGATTAGCAATGCTGCCAATCTTAAGACTCCCCCGGGAGTTTTCTTCTGGTTGGTCTAATGTGATTCCCTTCCCATCCCTGGTCTAGCTGCTTCCGGCTGAAGGACCTCTACTTGGAACCAGCCAAAATCGGTACCTGATTGAATTAAAACCCAACCAGGATGTTTCCAGGGGAGGCTAGCTATAAGGACATTATGTGTTGGAATGTACCTTAGATCATCGTGGATTTCTATCTTTACTATTTTTTTTTAATCAGTGTCCCCTGATTAAGAATTTCCCTTTGTAAAACTTTTCTGGTGTTTTCCATGGGTTAGAAAGGTCAGGTTCTTCACAGCACAGCATGGTATTTTGGCCCATTCCCTGGACCCCATTTGTAGCATAGGAGGAGATGGGGAGTGGGAGAATGGGAGCATCCTTCCTGTGGGCTGTATGGTGAGATGGTGATTAGCAATTCCATTCAAGGGACACTTCCAGTCACTTTGGCATCTGGAACCTGACATATCCTGCATAGGATGCCACCTGGGAGTCAGGAGGATTTTTGGTAATGGACCTTCTCTAGGCTTCTCCAGTTCATAAGGACTCTCCCCTGGCATCCCTTTTAACCTGCTGGAACCAATTCAGATTGCAAAATTAAAAAAAAAAAAAAAAACAAACAAAACTGATCTTCTGTAATGTTGTATGGCCTCAGTACTCCTTAGGAGATGAGGAAAATGACCCATTAATGTGTCGTTAAGCTTCAGTTCGACCTATCAGTTAGATCTCTTCTGCAGGACAACAGGGCAAATTGACCGAGGTACCCTGTGTCCAGCCATGAATGGCCCTAAATCAGGACCCCAATCTAAGGGTCTTTTCCAGAATGTGTCTGGCCACTAACCGGACTGATAAACTCCCTCCTGATATATTGGATGATTGTTTAAACAGGCCTCCTCCAAACACACCCAGGTCGCTGGAGGAAACAGGAGCCATCCCTGACAAAGGGGACGCTGGCACTCTCTTTCACTGCTCCTCCGAACAGACCCAGGTTACTCTCCTGTAGGTAAGGGCTTCTCCCTCATTCATTTCCTGAGTTAATAGCTATGATCATTGGAGCCAACTCTCTGGTTCTTCTACCTCAGGACAGGGACTTAAAGGAATATTCCCAGACAGCTGTCAAACTCCTTTCAAGGAAGCTTCCCCACCAGTGCCCCTGGTAAAAACCGCCCGTGGGAAACAAAATGATTGAATTAAGTGTACATGGATCCACATGGAACATATTCAGTATTTAAACTAACAAGTTTAATTAAGAGAGACATGCCCTTAGAGCTTTCAGTATTAAATATAAAATTGTATTCTACCAAGGTTTGCTGATGGTCAAAGAAGCTCATGATCTCTGTGCAATTTGTCAGCAAAAGAGGACTTAAAAGTCCTAGCCTCAGCAATCAGACAACAGAAAGAAATTAAAGGCATCCAAATTGGTAAAGAAGAAGTCAAACTATCACTCTTCGCAGATGATACGATACTATATGTGGAAAACCCAAAAGACTCCACTCCAAAACTGCTAGAACTTGTACAGGAATTCAGTAAAGTGTCAGGATATAAAATCAATACACAAAAATCAGTTGCATTTCTGTACACCAACAACAAGACTGAAGAAAGAGAAATTAAGGAGTCAATCCCATTTACAATTGTACCCAAAACTATAAGATACCTAGGAATAAACCTAACCAAAGAGACTAAGAATCTATACACAGAAAATTATAAAGTACTCATGAAAGAAATTGAGGAAGACACAAAAAAATGGAAAAATGTTCCATGCTCCTGGATTGGAAGAATAAATATTGTGAAAATGTCTATGCTACCTAAAGCAATCTACACATTTAATGCAATCCCTATCAAAATACCATCCATTTTTTTCAAAGAAATGGAACAAATAATCCTAAAATTTATATGGAACCAGAAAAGACCTCGAATAGCCAAAGGAATATTGAAGAACAAAGCCAAAGTTGGTGGCATCACAATTCCGGACTTCAAGCTCTATTACAAAGCTGTCATCATTAAAACTTGGATTTAGGACGAAACTATGAGTTCAGACTAAAATTTAGTTGAGAAGTACACTAGCAAGTTGTTATAGTTGTGTGGGATATTGTCTAGTTGAAATTTTCTTCTCTTTTTCTTTCAAGCAATTCCACGTTATTCCCGTCAATACGGAGTTCCTTCTGCACATCTGTAAGGCCAGTCCTGGCCCACAGAAATGGTCGAGTTTGGAGTCTCTGTCCATGTCCACAAGAGTGGATGTCTTCAGTCCTAGTGACAGGGATTTCCATGCAAACACGATCCGACATTACACAGCTGTAGAGGGTCTGATGGGGAAAGTCCGTAGCGAGGAAAATAGGCCCGGAAGTCTGTCTGGATGTGCAGCGGCAGGGTGAGCGGGCTACACAGCTGAGCGTCCCTGGGGCCCCAGTGGAGATGTAGGCGCTTGTCGAGAGAGAGAGACAGCAGACATCCTTCCCAGACTGCCGGGTAGAGGCTGAGCCGGGCTGTGGCTGTTGAGCGCCCAGTGGCCCTGAGCCTGGTCCCACGTGCAGGCGACCCTGGGTCCCAGAACCCTCACAGGGGGACCTCCCCACTCCCCGGGGCCCGGTGACCCCAGGGACCCCCTGGCACTTCCCCAGGTCTGCAGGCTGGGGACGGAGTTGCAGGAGCAAGAGGATCACTCGGGACAGGCAGGCCGTGGGACTCCAGGCCAGCGAGCATCTGCCTCAGGCGGTCATGTTCTCTTCTCAGCTCCCAGAACTTTCTCTCGCTGGACACAGTGGCCTCCCAGCCTCTCGCAGCTCTGTTGTGCTGGAAGAGGACAAGCTCGCGGCAGAGGGAGCTGTGTCTCTGCAGCTCTCGGTGCACGTCTCGGGCCATCTCCTTGTGGAGGTGGCACAACTGGCACGTGAGATCAAGGTCTCCATGTAGGCCGGCCAGTGTCTTCTTCAGGGCCTTGCGCTGAGCTGCCCCTTGAAAGATGGTTCTGTGCTGTTGCAGGGCGAGTTTGTCCTGCTCGTCCAGTGGCTTCTGCAGGCTCCGGCTCAGCTGCTGAATGTCCTGGTCCAGCTGTGCATTTTCCCGCTGCAGAGCTGCCTCCCAGGTGTGCAGGTGGCCAATGTGTCGGGCCAGCTCGGCGATCTCTTGCCTTTCTGCTTCCAGGCGTGTGGCTCTGTCTTGTGCTTCGGGCAAGAGAAGCCCTTGGAAGGGACACAGGGAAGCCAGCGTCCTCGGTGAGAGCCTGTGGCTCAAGGGCTGCCTGGCGGGCGAAGTGGTCGCCATTCCTGGCTCTGCTCTTTGGTGGGACTCCGCAGGTCCCAGAACTGGCGTCACCTGCTGGGAGGTCGAGCCGGGGGATGGCCTGCAGCCTGGGTCCTGCCCTGGATGGCAATGGGAGGGCTCGAGGTTTCGGGACAGGCTCCATGCATGCCCTCGACGGCTCCGGCCTTTCTTCCCCCTCCTCTTCCCGCCCTCTCTGCCTCCCTCTGGCACCCTGTTGGCTGAGCAGTCCTGGTGGCTCTGGAACAGGAGTGTGGTCACTGCCATCCCTCGCTCCTGTCCTCCTGGGTTGTTCTCCATCCTCACCTGATGTTCCTCTGACATTGTTTACTCCAGGGCCCTGGGGACGTTGATGGGGCTGGCTCCTCTGGTCTTTCTTCAGGACGTCGGCAGGGCCCCAAGGACCAGGCTGCTCAGCGTTTGGTTGATGGCTGCCAAGCACAAGGTCTGTAAGGAGGGAGGACTGGCCAGCACCCCTGGGGGCCCGTGGATATCCTGGGCTTGTGTGATCGGGCCCGTATCCTGGAGGCCGGCTCCTCAGACTTGGGGATGGGCAGAGCTACTTCGTCCCAGCGCCTTCGCCCTTCTTGGAGGGAGTCATCTCCTCAGCAGGAAAAGGAGCACCACAGTCCCTAGAAGCACCACCCAGGGCCACCCAGGGCTATGTGTCCAGCTCCTGGACATCAGCAGCAGCGCATCCCGCACGTGCTCCGAGACCACCTGGCAAGTGGCTCCGCTGTCCGGAGGAGGGCCCTCCATGGCTGCATCGGGCTCCACAGCTACGTATCCGAGTACCAGAGTCCTGCACCCCAAGTGAGAGTTCCGAGCCCTGTGGAGAGTTCCGTGTCTGAGGTCAGAATGTGCGTGGCAACCAGGACAGAGCAGTTGGCATGGGGGAGGGGAGGCCTGCCAGGTTCTAGGAAGGAGTTCCTCCTGACTTTGCCATCCAGTACCAGGTTGTGTCAATCACAGAAGCCCAGGGCACGTGGGAAGGGTCCATGCCCACCTGGAGCTCAGCCCCTCCAGGCCCACTTGGCCCCCAGCCAAACTAGGGGCCCGAGGCAGGGCTGGGTCCCTTTGCTCTGTGCCCACCAGACAAGTCAGGGCAGACAGAGCGTGAAGGCCTCCTCCCCAGCCGAGGCCCGTTCTCCTGATCTCCCACTTCCTTGTACTCTTCCAGCGACTCTGGTCCTGTCTGCAAAGGTCCCAGGTTCTCCCTCATCGGATGCTCCCTCCCTTGTCTGCGTGGTCTCAGTGGGCAGGCAGGTGACTGTGGGTCTGAGGGCAAAGGTGTCCTCAAGGGTATGAACTCAGAAACCACGATGGCAAGGTGGACCCCTGGGGGGAAAGCAGCAGGAACTGGCAGGGTCTGAGACATTCAGGAATTCTGTGGAGCCAACCTGTCCCTGTCCAGTCCAGGGGTGGCTGGCAGGTTCTGATTCTGCGCCAGGGTCACCCGGTGAACCGGGCCATTTGCCCCGTGGGGCCCCCATCTATAAGCTGTGACTGCTGACTTTTCCAGCAGGATCGTTCCCAGTCCTCACAGTCATCTCCATTTGTCTGCCTCCTGTTAGGTACTGTTGTTTTTAGGCCTTGCTTGCCACCTTTTATCTCGTTAAACTGCAGGCAGCTGTGGTAGTGTCTCTGTGATAGCTGTTCACTCAGAGCCGTTTTCCATCTCCTGGGATCTGCTACTCCAGTTCTCTGTAACACCAATATTGGAGAGGAAAGAAGGCAATGGTCATAGCAGTTGACTGGGATGGTCCTTTAGGTGTCAGCACAGAAGTAGGTCAGTGGACATAGTTGAGGGGGGTGGTGATACCTCTCACTGAAGTCCCTTACAGGTCAGTTGGAGACAAATCTTTAACCAGAAGTGGTTCATCTTTTAAAAGGTATGAAAATGGGTTAAAAAATGACAGTAGTCTTCTGGGCGCCTGGGTGGCTCAGTGGGTTAAGCCGCTGCCTTCGGCTCAGGTCATGATCCCAGGATCCTGGGATCGAGCCCGGCATGCGGCTCTCTGTCCAGCAGGGAGCCTGCTTCCATTCCTCTCTCTCTGCCTGCCTCTCTGCCTACTTGTGATCTGTGTCTGTCAAATAAATAAATAAATAAATAAATATTTAAAAAAAATAAAAATAAAAATAAAAAATAAAAAATAAAAAGAAAGGAAACAATAGGACAGAACAACAGGAAAGGAGACAAGACAGGAAAGGCACAGACCACAACACAGAGGGGAGAAAAGAGGAGAGAAAAGATTCCTCCTGGCTTCTTTAAATTCCACTTCACAGAAGGCTATTGGGGAAGGAGTACCCAGTACTTAGAACATTCTCTGAGTCCTCTCTCTATATATTTTCCAGCACCTGGTTAAGTAAGTCTAGAAAATCCCCTGGACTTCCTCATGGATCAAAGGTTTAACATTATTTCACATTTCCTGGGCTACTATTTAGAAGACTACTGTCATTTATTTAAAGATTTTATTTATTTATTTGACAGAGAGAGATCACAAGTAGATAAAGAGGCAGGTAGAGAGAGGGAGAGAGGAGGAAGCAGGCTCCCTGCTGAGCAGAGAGCCTGATGCGGGACTCGATCCCAGGACCCTGAGATCATGACCTCAGCCGAAGGCAGCGGCTTAACCCACTGAGCCACCCAGGCGCCCAGAAGACTACTGTCATTTTTTAACCCATTTTCATACCTTTTAAAAGACGAACCACTTCTGGTTAAAGATTTGGCTCCAACTGACCTGTAAGGGACTTCAGTGAGAGGTATCACCACCCCCCTCAACTATGTCCACTGACCCACTTCTGTGCTGACACCTAAAGGACCACCTGAGCCGAAGGCAGAGGCTTTATCCACTGAGCCACCCAGGTGCCCCTGTTTTTTTTTTTTTAATGTATTTATTAAAGTTTTATTTTTTAAGTATAGAAGTGTATAATCTCTCACCTTTTCACAGTTTACACATGTTCCTGTGTGGGTTTGATCACCCTGATCATACAGTGTCCGCTGCAGTCTATGCCTATTGTCCCTTGCATGTGAACTGTTCTCTGGGACCCCAGGCAGAAGCATCCCTTCCCTCACCTCAAACCTCTGCTCACAGCACTCGGCATACAGGCTCTATGTCCTCTTGGGTCTCCTGTGCTCAGGTACTCACAGCACCCCTCATCTCCTTGTAGAGTGCTGCCTTTCTTTCTTTCTTTCTTTCTTTCTTTCTTTCTGTCTTTCTTCTTCTTTTTTTAGTTTATTTTGATTCAAGTTACTTAACATATTTTTATTATTATAAAATATGGTTTCAGGAATCGAATTTAGTGATTCATTGCTTGCTTATAACACCCAGTGCTCATCACATCATGTGCCCTCCTTCATGCCCATCCCCAGTTACCCCCTCCCCCACCCACCTCCCCTCCAGCCCCTCTCAGCTTGTTTCCTAGAGTTAAATTCTCTTAGGGTTTGCCTTCATCTCTTTTTTTTTTTTTGCCTTATTTTATTTTTCCTTCCCTTCCTCTATGTTTATCTGTTTTGTTTCTTAAAATCCACCTAGGACTAAAATCATATGTTATTTGTCTTTGTCGGACTTATTTCATGTAGAATTATACCTTATGGTTCCATCCATGTTATTGCAAATGGCAAGGTTTTTGATGGCTGAGTAACATTCCAGTATATATTATATTCCAGTATATATTATATAATATTGCAGTATATATACAGAGACACACACACATATGTATATATATATATACGCATACATATATATATGTGTGCATGTATATATATGTGTGTGCGTGTGTATATATATACGTGTGTGTGTCTGTGTGTGTGTATATATATAGATATAGATATATAGATATAGATATATAGATATATAGATGACGTCTTCTTTATCCACTCATCAGTCCATGAACATCTGGGCTCTTTCTGCAGTTTGCCTCTTGTGAACATTGTTGCTATAAACATTGGGGTGCAACGCCCATTTTGACCACAAATCAGGCCTCCACCAATACAGAGAGACTGAGAGCATACCATTCATAGCTTCAGACCACAATGCGATGAAACTTGAAGTGATTCACAAGAAAAGATTTGGAAAGACCACACACACATGTAGGTTAAAGAGCATCCTACTAAGGAAGGAATGGGTCAGTCAGGAAATTCAAGAAAGATTCAAAAAATACATGGAAAAAAATGAAAATGGAAACATGACAGCCCAACACCTTTGGGACACAGCAAAGACAGTCCAAAGAGGGGAGTATAGAGCAATATTGGCCTTCCTCAAGAAGCAGGCATAGGGCTCCTCCCTTCCACTTACTTCTCAGAGTCTCCCCTACCCCAGGAAACTCCCCATTCCTCTTTCAGCTTCTCCTTTCCATATCCCACAACTCCCAGTGATAGATATGCCCCCCTCTACTGCACACTGACTCCCGCAGCCTGGGATTATTAAACACAGCGCATGTTCCATGTGTTGCTTCTACACAGGATCCTGAAAAATGAAAGATTTCTGTGGCCCTGTTTGTGGAGGTTACAATATGGCCATGGTGGCATGTCGGGGTGCTCATTCCCAGGCCTCTGTTCCTCACAGAGGACTAGGGCTTGCTGAGTTATTCAGAATCACTTCATTTCTGTTCAACCTCATTCTAGCTGTGTTGACTCTACACGAAAGAAACATTAATTACTTGCATATTAGATTAACTAAAAAAAAAAAAAATTCCAGGCTGTATATTTTGAGTCTTGATCAATGAGGACTATTTGCCCAGAGGAACCAAATTAATAGTTTTCACATTCAAGTTGTGTAGAAGAAATTCCGGCTGCCTTTCTTGTTGTACCTTCGCAAAGGCCAGAATTTGTCAAAACAATAGTGACAGTAATAACTCTGGTGCTTTGCAATCAAAAATCTGTTCCAGACTTGGTCTCGGGGAAACTTTGCACCATGAGATATGGAAGGTCCAGCTTTGTGTATAGATGAGGAAACAGCCCTTCTCCATTGTTTCTTGCACAGGTCCTATATATGCATAATCTGGGCACAAGTATGAACAATTTGCTTATACCCTTGCTTTAAGGCTCTCCAAAGGACAAAGCAGAGTCCTCAGAGTTTAATCTTTCTGTGAAAGAAAACCAACCGTCTTGCCCAGTTAACTCCTCTCTTGCCTTGGTCACTTTCTGTTTTCCTTTTATTTCTATTTAAAGGCAAAATTAAAACAACAAGATAGCATGGTATGTAAAGAGTATCTCAGGCTCCAGAAAAAACGCTCTTTGAATCCACTTCTGTCATCTTCAAACAGGATGTCAGGCTCTTCCCTTTGTTTCTTGAGCCTCAGTTTACTCACCTGTAATGTCAACCTCAAAGTCGAGTTGGGGGTTGAAGAAATGATGTACATCATGGAGCAGGCTTGAAGCTTCTCACAGAACAGAGGTCCGCAGAGCTAGCAGGTTTTCTCTCCTCTCTTGGGAGTCTCTGATCTGGAAACAGGGTTGGCACCAGTTCTGGTGAGATTATCGTGAGAGTGTACAAGCACTCTGCTCGGCTGTGCTGGGTGGGGTAGGTGTACAGCAGTACAAATGAGAGCCTTGGGAGAGATGGGGTGGGCTGTTCTCTAAGCTGTCAAGCCTGACCATGCTCTGCCTCCCAGAAACTGCCCCCTCATTTTGGGCTTGGATTCATGCCTTCCAAATGGAAGGAAATCATCTCTCTCATCATACCACTGTAAAGAATTGTTGAAAACAGTAGTTCTTAAAAAAATTTAAGACAAAAAAAAAAGTTAAGTAGTGACTACCAAAACATTAGTCATAAATATCAGTAAGGAAGTCCGTTTTTAGTTAGCAAGCCCCCTAACTAGGAGGGATTAAACAGCTCCTACAAAAGTGTGCATTCTATAATTTTGTCACAAGCTGAAAGCCAGCATATCTGCATCGAGTCCTACACCAATATCTGAAATACCTTTTCCCTTAATCTCCATCATGCAAGAATAAACACTCTTAATGAGTGTCTTAACAGGAGGTAAAACGGAATGTGTTTTCCAGCCAATTTTAGCCATCTTTTCCAAAATAGGAGGCTGTCTGTGGTGCTACCTTCCTTGTAATGCTTCAGTCAAATATGGCCACTGCCACTACTTCTGGCAAATTCCCTCAGTGCAGAGAATCAGGATATGGCAGCTGGCATGACGAACAGGCACCAGAATTTCGGTGGTTCCAACTAACTCACTTTTCTTCACTCTTTGAGTGAGCTCCCATTTTACACCTTGCCACAGAGAGACATATGCTTGAACTCTGCAATCCATCCCACAGAAAGGAAAGATTAAAAGAGATCCAACCCTGTCATTTTGAAACACTAGAGCAAATATTTCCAAGACTGCCTCACAAAGTTCCTTGGAATTAACATCAATTACTTACTATATGATGAAAAAGCCATGCATGCATGAATGTTCTTTTAGCTAGAGGAGTGTTTGCTGGGAATCATGGAAACAGAACTTGAGAGCCAGATCATAAGTGGGAGCATAGCAGCAGTTCCCAGCAGTACCCAGAAGATGGGTAGTGGTGCTCCCTAGGAGGCAGTGTTGCTGAATCCTGAAGAACTCTCCTCATGTTTTACCGGGAGGTTGCAACACCAGGCAGAAAAGAAACCTACAAATATAATTAAGGAAATACAAAACTGCATGGGAAATTTGGCAGGGAATTATATATTCTTCTGATTAGGTAAGTAATGTACATGTTCTTAGTGGAAAATATGCAAAATAAAAATATGGCATATAGAAGAGCATAAAAATCACCCTAATTACCAAATTCTACCATGAAAGATAATCATTTTCTGAGATACATACTTTTTTTCCCCTTTTTCTACAACATTGTGTACCTGCACTATATATATTTGTCTTGTGCCTTTTCACTTAATTATATTTTTATGTGTTGGTATCTGAGAGGCTGAATCCCTAGAATGCCCATTGCAAATGTAATATCTCTTTAAAATCTAGAGTTTCAGAGTTTTTTCTAAAACACTTACTTGAACTTTATAGTTTACTCTAAAACTTATCTGTATTTGTTTTAATATAAAGTATGCAATACATAAATATGAGATGTAAAATTTATTATAGGAAAATAAAAACACAATATACATTATATAAAATATTTTGTAAAATATATAATATATAAAAATATAAAAATAAAATATTGTTCGCTCTATGTAAATGAAAGCTGCTGTTTCCCTGTACTCTTTGACACTTCAGTTATGCCATTTTAATACTAAAATAATAAGTTAATAAAAAACACTTATACTTACCACACACCTAAGATTTTTTTTTTTTTTTTGCTTAATTTTAGATAGCATCTTTAAAATATGCATTGGTCCCTGGAAAAAACCCATTGGTAATTTTTATACATAACTCTGCCCACCCTGCCGACATATACACCTGGGAGACCTAATATCGACTTAGGGACTCCTTGCCTATAACTTCAAGGCTTGGCAGAAGTGGATTTCCTCAAGAAAAATTAATCTCTAACCGAACTCTTAAGTTGGTCTGAGGTGTCCATTCACTACACATAAATGTATCAATTTACAGGAAAAAAAAAAAAACAAACCTGAAACCAATGGGTCACAACTTTTTACTTAAAGATTTTCTCCACTAAATGTTATGCATTTTGGGCTTCTTTGGTTACCTGATGGCCTACGAAGAAATGAATCACCGTATGGCAAATGATAAGCCATGAACGTGTCACTCGCTTGACATGTCCTCATATCAAGCTTGCTTGCTGTCCTCAGGTTCTTCAGGCTGTTACACTATATTGCACATGATAAAGTCACATTCTCAACAGACACAGCCATGGTGCTTCAAAGATGGAATTAAACGTGTCAGTGTTTCATGACTCATTTCACAGAAGGTCATAACTCCCCATTGTATCACCTGATCTAGAATGATAGTCAGCATTGGAGGGAGCACCCATATATTTGGGGGATAGAAAAAGGTATGGAGAAACAACTCCCTATCCAGTGACTTACAAATGAGCCCATCCCAGCTGAGGAGCTATTGGAGGAGATATCCCCATCATCCAACTCACCCAAGCCTGACATTCCACTGTTAGATCTTCATACCTTTGCCTTTAGACTGCTGAGGTTTTCACTTAACAAAACTTCAGATGTGGGGCGCCTGGGTGGCTCAGTGTGTTAAAGCCTCTGCCTTTGGCTCAGGTCATGATCCCAGGGTCCTGGGATCGAGCCCCGCATTGGGAATCTCTGCTCAGCAGGGAGCCTGCTTCCTCCTCTCTCTCTGCCTGCCTCTCTGCCTACTTGTGATCTCTGTCTGCCAAATAGATAAATAAAATCTTAAAAAAAAAAACCTCCAGATGTCACAGAGTGAAAGCCACACGCATATATCAGTCATTTGCCACAGTGTTTCTCAAGAAGGGATGATCAAATTGCCTGTACCAGCAACCTAGGGGAGGGGAGTAGGGGAAGGGAGCATGGTTAGTTAGAGATTTCTAAGCCCACCCCCAGAGATTTTGATTCTGTAGCTCTGTGGAGGATGTTTGGAATCTGAGCTCTAGCCCCCCAGGAGATTTCTGTAGGCGTTAGTATTTGAGGACCGATAATTATGACTGCAATATGAATCCTTTTTCAGAGTATTGATCTCTGGGGCTGATTCAGTGATCATCACTAAGGGACAAGGAGGAGTCTGGACAGGGCACTGAACAAGCCCGGTTTTTCCTGGAGTGGTCATCTATTAAATGCTTTCTCAGAGAGGGTATAATAATTGTGTACTTTGAATAAATGCACTGTGAAAGACAAAAACAAATATTTGGCCCTTTGTGTCCCCACCCGTTTACCTAGGAAGGGGTTTACATGGCACACACTAAGCCTTCCCACCCACCCTGAAGTTCCATCTTTCACTCAAGCATGAGCCCCAGCAGACTGGCCCAGCTGTTTTTAAGCAGTCTGAGGGCCCTGCCGCTGACCTCACCTACCAGGTCAGAGACCAATGATGGGAGGAGCTACTTGTTTCCTGTGTTAATTTTGTGGTGCTGTCATAACAAAACACCCACAAACTAGTTGACTTGATCAACAAGTTCTGGAAGTTAGTCGGTGATGAAGGGGGTCAGTGGGGTCGGTTGTTTCTGAAGGCCCTGAGGAGTGATCTGTTCCAGGCCTCTCCCTCAGCTGCTGGTGCCCTTGGGCATTCCTTGGCTTGATGGTCAGCTTCTCCTTGCATCTTCACACTATCTTCCCTCTGTGTGTCCCTCTCTCTGTGTCCAAATTTCCCCTTTTTATAAGGACATCAGTCCTGTTGGATTAGGGACACCCTAATGACTTCATCTTAACTTGATCAACTGTGACCAAATGAAGCTACATCCAAACACAGGTTCACAGGTACTGGGAACTTCAACATCTTTTGGGGGCACAATTCAGTCTATAATCCTTTTCTCGCCTGGGTCTGTCTCAGCCATGCTTTCTGTGTCCTTGGTGGCTGCCAATAACAGCTGGTCCTGCGCCTCGTTCTCTACTTTGTTCTGAGCAGCTGAGCAAACACTCCCACAGCCCCGCAGAGGATCCCGGTAACTCCTCATGACTTATGGGGATCCAGTAAAGGCAGCTAATTGCAGCAGGGACACAAAAAATCAGAGCTCAACCTGGATGTTTGCAACAAGCTGGGAAATTGCCAAGTAAGCCCCAAATGGTCTCTCAGAATCTAATTTCACCAAATTTCTCCTTAATGCGACTTTTATTATTTATAATAATAATAATGTATTATTATTATGTCTGATCTTAGAAACAAATTAAACTCATACCGCTGGAGGGATATTTAGATCTTGCCTCCAGGTCTTGCTCAATAAAAGGTTAAAATTCAAATACCCAATGACTGAAGAATTCACTTTCCCCATAAAACCATTTTTACTTAAGATGATAATAGTGAAAGCAGCAATGATCCTTAAGATGCCATGATTTAATTTTTAAAAATTATATTTATGGACATCTGGGTGGCTCAGTGGGTTAAAGCCTCTGCCTTTGGCTCAGGTCATGATCCCAGGGTCCTGGGATGGAGCACCACATCGGGCTCTCTGCTCAGCAGGGAGCCTGCTTTCTCCTCTTTCTCTGCCTGCCTCTCTGCCTACTTGTGATCTCTGTCTGTCAAATAAATAAATAAAATCTTTAAAAAGAAAAAAAATTAAAAATTTTTATTTATACCGGAATAAAAAAAGAGTTATCCATTCATCGCCTCAGAGGAAATCAAAAGCAATATGATTCTTAGCCCTCACGGGGAGGTGAAATTTCCCACTTATCGTAAGGTATTTGCTCTACCTCCCATGAGTAGTACTCTTCATGTCCAGGAATACTGAGCATCCTTCCTTCGAAGTCATCAACTGGGGGACAGTTGATGAAGCCGTCAGCTCCTTCAGGATCAGGTCAGTACTGGCGCCGTGACGGACCTCCTCTGGCGCTGCACAGCCACAACTCAACTCCTGGCAGCATGGGGAAGGATGTTCTCACTGCTCCAGGGCACTGCTGGAACAGATTTGGCAGGAAGGCATTAAAGCAAAAGACCTCAGGTTCGGATTCTAACAGGGGACGTGCACTTACTATTGCCTGAACATTAGGAAACAAGGCTCCCAATCAGAGGCATTCGACAGGTTCTCCAGGGCACAAACTGAAACGTGACGGTCTCCACTCTAGGTGAGCTCTCTTCACTTGAAACACTCAGTTTACTGGAAAGACTCACTTCCAAGAAGTCACATCCATTTATTTCACCTGCCCAGTAACATGAGGCTTCTTATCCAGACTGTGTGCACATGTGTGTGGGCGTGTGTGTGTGCATGTGTGGATATGCAGGTACACTGATGGGAGGAGACAGCCCTGCGTCCAACCAGAATGTATCTGGAAACAAAGCTTAGTTATTATTCCTCCAGACCACCCAAGTTTTGGAAACAATCCAAACCTCAGGGAGAATTAGAAAGTAAGCCCTGAGCCCCCTTGTGTGATGCCTCAGGGAGAGGGACCTGAGCTGGGCAGGCAGCCCAAAGGGACCAGGGTGTGAAGAGTCACTGTGTGTGCTGGCTCTGCCCAATGACATGCTCAGAATCAAGACAGGGAAGCAAAATACATTCTAGGGGCACCTGGGTAGCTCAATTAGTTAAGCTTCCAACTCTGATTTTGGCTCAGGTCATGATCTCAGGGTTGTGGGATGGAGCACTGCGTCTGCACTCACTGTGGAGTCTGCTTGAGACTTGCTTGCCCTCTCCTCTTACCCCTTTCCACCTGGGCATGCTCTCTAAATAAATAAATAAATAAATAAATAAATAAATAAATAAAATGTAAATAAAAAAAAATACATGTTCAGGATTTTTTCTTTCTGTTGGCCATTTGTATGTCTTCTTTGGGAAGTGTCTGTTCATGTCTCACTCAGCCATCAAAAAGAATAAGAGCTTGACATTTGCCACAACATGGGTGGAAGTTATTATGCTAAGCGAACTAAGTCAATCAGAGAATGACAAATGCCATATGATTTTAGTCATGTGTGGAGTTTAAGAAACAAAACAGATGAGCATGGGGGAAGGGAAGGGAAATTAAATAGGATGGAAACAGAGAAGGAGGCAAACCATAAGAGACTCTTAACTCTAGGAGACAAACCAAAGGTTGCTGGAGAGGAGGTGGATGGGGGGTGGAGTAAGTGGGGGATGAGCATAAAGGAGGGCAGATGATGGAATGAGCTCTGGGTGTTATGTACAACTGATGAGTCACTGAATTCTACCTCTGGAACTAATAATGCAGTATATGTTAACTTAAATTGAATTTAAATAAAAAATTGTATATATGTTCCACAAATCTGGGCAACAAGTCTGGGGTCAGGAATGGGAACCTGCACTAAACAGAAGAGGAAGCCCATGATGTTGGAGCATGAAGTTGAGTGATGGTAAAGCAGGAGGCACCTCGCAGTAGCCAAGAACAGTCCTCATGCCCAGTTAGTTCAAGCTTTCTCCTTGTCCTGCAGCAAAATGTCTAGCCCATGGCCACCAGTGCTTATGAATGAAGGTTATTCCTGCAGGATGTAGGACCTGGTGGGTCTGTGGGTCTTGGAAAGTGCTCTCTCTACCCTTGTATTTGGTGATTCCAACGTCAACCCCAGCTCTGCTGCTCTCAGCCTACCTGATCGTGAGATAAGCACATGAATGTTTCCTAATCTGAAACTTGGAAAAGTAAAATCTCCCCATTGTAGGTGTGTAGGCTGGCACATGCGAAGCCCATAATTCATCTTCCCTTAAGTGAATTTAACTTTTACTTGTGGAGACTTGAGGTGACCTAGAAATATGTCCCTTTGAAAGGGGACACTGTGCATTTGTGCATCTTGATTGTTTCTTGACTTCGTAACACCCCCAACAACTTCATATTTCATAGCAATATACAGACAATTTTTTGTTTGCCCTGAAAATCAATGCTTGCTTATTTTTCTGTTTATAAAATAATATTAGAGAAAAACTGTGGTAAAATACAGAAATTTCTAAAGAAACATCCCCTAAATCAGCTTGTGAAAATCACTATTTATGTTGAGATGTATTTCCTTTCAACGTATATTTAATTTATTGTTAATAAGTTAATCGATTGATTGGCTGATTTAATAATATACTAAGGGGGTTTCCTGTAGATAGTAAAGAGTGGTTTTAAGCCTTTGGGCTATAGTTCACTTTCTCTTTAGAAATATTGTGCCGATTCATAAACCTATGATCACTGAGGGAGAGTTCAAGTCTTACCATTTTTCCTTCTCATTAAATACATTATTTAAATCTTTGCTAATTTGATAGGTAAAAATTGTAACATAGTTCTTCTTATTTACACATCTTTGAGTTTTTAGGAAAGTTGAATGTATATGCATTTTGGCCATTGACACATTTTTTCCTAAATTATTCTTTCATGTACGGTTCTTATTTTTCTATTCAAGTTTTAGTGCTTTTCTTAGTGTTTATATAAGTTCTCAATGATATTATAACTGTGTTTGTCATCTACAATATAAGTACGCCGGCATTTAAAAATTATAAGATTATACTAGTTATCTATTATTTCATAACAAATAATCCCAAAACCTCAGGACATAGAACAATAAACATTTGTTATTTCACAAGATCTGTGGGTCAGAAATTCCAGAGCAGCTTGGCTGTTGGGTTCTAGATCAGATCTCCGCAGAGCTGCAGTCAGGGTGCTGGCTGGCGTGGCAGGGAGCTGAAGGCTTTACAGGGGCTGAAGGCTCCCTGGATCGGCAGTTGGCAGGAGGTCTCAGTTCACCACGTAGACCTCTTCAGACATAAGTTTGCTTGCGTGTCCTCATGATATTCAAGGTGGCTTCACCCAGAACGAGGGACCCAAAGGTAAGTAAGAGGGAAGCCACAATGGTGTTTTTTATGAAGTCACATGGTAATAGTTTTATAAGCAAATTACCAAAATTGACTGAAAAGAAAATGTGAATAGATCTAGAACAATTAAAGAAATAAAATCAATAGTGAGATTGTCTCCACACGAAAAAGGCATATTATCACATGGTTCAACCTGAATCGACTTTTCAGGAAATAGATATTCTTATTCCACATCACATTTCCAGACGAGTAATGGACAGAGGAAGTTTGACAACATACTGTATGACACCGAAAACAAAACCAAACACCTGGATGACAAAGCCAGACAAGCACAATACATGGAAGGAAATTATAAGACCCGTATCACTAACAGAAACAAACAACATTACGTATGAAAGCCTAACTAAGATATTAGCAAACCAGGGTGCCTGGGTGGCTCAGTTGTTAAGCACCTGGGCTTAACTTGGGCTCAGGTCATGATCTCAGGGTCCTAGGATTGAGCCCCACATTGGGCTCCTGCTCAGTGGGAAGCCTGCTTTTCCTTCTCCAACTCCCCCTGCTTGTGTTCCCTCTCGCTGTGTCTCACTCTGTCAAATAAATAAAATATTTTTAACAGATATTAGCAGGGGAAATCGGAGGGGGAGATGAACCATGAGAGACTGTGGACTCTGAGAAACAAACTGAGGGTTTTGGAGGGGAGGGGTGGGAGGTTGGGTGAGGCTGGTGGTGGTTATTATGGAGGGCACGTATTGCATGGAGCTCTGGGTGTGGTGCATAAACAATGAATTCTGGTACACTGAAAAGAAATAAAAGAAAATAAAGTGGGGAAAAAGAAGAAAAAATAGGAAAAAATCAGAAAAAATGATAACAGTAAATCAAATAGAACTTATATATAAATACATCATAATGGAATGGGATTTATCACAAGAGTTTATTAATGGTTTAACTTCAATAATCTATTTTCTGATTCACCATGTTATCAGATTTAAGGGAGGTAAACACAGTCATCTTAATATATGTAGAAAATTAATTCAACAATCTATGATTCATTACTAAAAAAATCTATTAATGAATTTGAAATGATAGAATGTCTTTAACAGAAATCTGATATTGATCACAAGCAAATATAATATTTACTAGATATTATTTCATTATTTTTTAATTTCATTAATTTTTCATCAATATTTCATTAATATTGAACTCATGGGGGGCACCTGGATGGCTCAATCGGTTGTGTCTGACTCTTGGTTTTGGTTTATAAACATTTCCTATAAAACCTGAAAGAGTGCCCACTCTTTTCTGTTCAATATTGTATGGAAGATTTTAGAGAAAATGCATTTTAGCAACCTTGCCAGGGAAAAGAATAGTACAAAAAAGTAAATTGCATTCCTTTACATAGGAAACAAACATCATATGAAATATTTAAAATATTTCATTTAACTTTATCAAAATATTCCTTTTACAAAGCTATAGGATTCCATAAAGATTTTATTACATATATTTAGAATTATACACATATATGTATTTAAAAATATTTTCACACTTAGTTCATGCTGGTTATTCATGGTACTTGCTTTCTATGAAGTGACCATGAACACTGAATTAGTCTGTCCTGAGCCATTGCTCCTATAATACAAGTTAGGTCCCCTCAAGCCTCTGGTCACAATGTCCTTATCAATAGATAGATGTGTAAACTTATTTTGTGTGTGTTTCTGTTTAAAAATACACAATGTGATACTTATTTAATAAATATTATTTCATTAACATTGAACTCCTGGGGGGCACCTGGATGGCTCAGTCAGTGAAGAGTCTGACTCTTGGTTTCTGCTCAGGTCCTAATCTTATGGGTCATGGGATCCAGCTTCATGCTGGACTCCACATTCTGCAGGAGTCTGCTTGGATATACTTTCTCTCTGCCCCTTTACCTGCTCATACTCCCTTTCTCTCAAATCAATAAATCTTAAAAAAACAAACAAACAAACAAAATGAACTTTTGGGACTTCATCAAGATCAAAAGCTTCTGCACAAAAAAGGAAACAGTCAACAAAACAAAGAGGCAACCCAAGGAATGGGAGAAGATTTGCAAATGACAGTACAGACAAAAGGTTGATATCCAGGATCTATAAAGAACTCCTCAAACTCAACACACACAAAACAGATAATCATATCAAAAAAATGGGCAGAAGATATGAACAGACACTTCTCCAAATGGCTATCAGACATGATCAGACACTTCTCCAATGAAGACATACACATGGCTATCAGACACATGAAGAAATGTTCATCATCACTAGCCATCAGGGACATTCAAATTAAAGCTACATTGAGATACCACCTGACACCAGTTAGAATGGCCAAAATTATCAAGACAGGAAGCAACATGTGTTGGAGAGGATGGGGAGAAAGGGGAACCCTCTTACACTGTTGGTGGGAATGCAAGTTGGTGCAGCAACTTTGGAGAACAGTGTGGAGATTCCTGAAGAAATTAAGAATAGAGCTTCCGTATGACCCTGCAATTGCACTGCTGGGTATTTACCCCAAAGATACAGATGTAGTGAAAAGAAGAGCCATCTGTACCCCAATGTTTATAGCAGAAATGGCCACGGTCGCCAAACTGGAAAGAACCAAGATGCCCTTCAACAGATGAATGGATAAGGAAGATGTGGTACATATACATGATGGAGTATTATGCCTCCATCACAAAGGATGAATACCCAACTTTTGTAGCAACATGGACGGGACTGGAAGAGATTATGCGGAGTGAAATAAGTCAATCAGAGAGAGTCAAGTATCATATGGTCTCACTTATTTGTGGAGTATAACAAAGAACATGGTGGACATGGGGAGATGGAGAGGAGAGGGAGTTGAGGGAATCTGGAAGGGGAGATGAACCATGAGAGACTATGGACTCTGAAAAACAGCCAGAGGGTTTTGAAGGGGCGGGGGGGGGGGTGGTGGGAGGTTGAGGAACCAGGTGGTGGGTAATAGGGAGGGCAAGTACTGCATGGAGCACTGGGTGTGGTGCAAAAACAATGAACACTGTTACCCTGAAAACAAACAAACAAAAAAAAAGCCCAAACAAACAAACAAACCCAAAACAATAAAACATACTGAGCTCATGACCAATGGCTCTGTAACTCTTATCTGAGTGAAGTTTATCTAATTCTCACGTTCTCTCCATAAGGCACCTTATAGCCTACTTGCACGTAGGAACACCAACCAACCAGCATTTCAGCACCAGTGGGGGTGGGAGGCATTTCAAACAGTGAAATCACTCACAGAAAGCACAAAAATGTCACACTAAATAGACTGCAAGAAGGACACTTGCTTATAGGACAAGTCTGAAGCTGAAAGGCAGGGCGTTGCCTCACTTAACTTCTGCTGAGAAGATCAAAACTAGACATCTCTGAATTGCCACTGACTTGTGCAGGCATGTCTGTAAATGACAGTGAGGATGACACGAGTCTATATCTGGAGTTAGAGTTTAGAAAGTTGGCAAATTTATAATATGGAATCTGTGAACAATGAGGATCAATTATGTGTGTATACACACACACATATACACACATATGTATACAAACATCATATTTATAATATACACAGAAATAAGACCTCCGTGTATTAGAAGACACTGGAACACAGAGGTGCTTGTGGAAAAAGTAAAAACAAACCAAAAACCAACCAGGAGACAAACAGAGGAATTCAAGGCAGAGGAACACGCCACGTTCACTAATGAGAAAACTTCATTTCTCAAAGCTGAGAATTCCCTGTTGATCTCTGAATTTAATCTAATTTCAGACAAAATCCAACCAGTAGTTTTTTTTTTGTTTGTTTTTGTTTTTTTTTTTTTTTTTTGGTGGAAAATGACAAGGTGATCTCTGTGTTTTTCTGGGTGAGTTCGGGCATCATCAAGACAGTTTTGAAAAGGATGGAGATCAAAGAGAAGGGGAGTTGATATTCACGCCACCAGATGTTGAGGAAACACCTAAAATCAAGTAAAAGCAGACATATAGCTGATAAAACCTGGCCGATACTTACAGGTGAACCACAGGTGAGCAGCTTGAAAGGCTGAATGACAGAGTATTGCCTACCTTTCTAGGTTATTTAAAATGATAGCTTTATTGAACTTTATTCACATAGCATCAAATCTACGCTTTTAAAGCTTACAGTTCAGTGGATTTTGTTACATTCATCTGTTGCACTATTTAATTTTAGGATATTTTCATCTCTCCCCCCCAGAACTCTGTCCCCACTAGCAGTCACCCCCTCTTCCTCCCTGCCCTTACCCCCTAGAAAAACATGAACCTGCTTTCTGTCCCTATGGATTTGCCTATTCTGGACATTTCATGTAAATGGAATCATACAGTACAGAGCTTTTTGTGACTGGCTTCTCCCATTTAGGGTCATGTTTTCAAATTTCATCCATGACATGCTGTGTTATTGGTACTTCATTCATTTCTAAGCCTGAATAATATTCCATTGATGGATAGACCACGTTTTTTCGACCCATTCATCCATTGATAAATATTGGGGTTGTTTCTACTTTTTGACTTGTATGAATAATGCTGCTGTGAACATTTATGTACACATTTTTGGGTAAACATATATTTTTCTTTCTCAAGGGTATCTACCTAGAACTGGAATCCCTGGGTCACATGGTAACTCCATGTTAACAATTTCAAAAACTGCCAGAGTGTTTTCCTAAGCAGCTTCACCATTTTTTGCAATCACACCAGCAATGCATGAGGGTTCCAATTTCTTCAAAACCCCACCAGCCTAAGTCATTGCCTGCCTTTGGACAAAGAAGTATCCTAGAGGGCAAGTGACATTTTGTCAAGTTTTCTACTTTATTTCCCCAGTAATTAAGAAAGACATGTCTATCTTCATGTGATTTTTGTCCATTTCCATGCCTTCTTGGGAAAATATCTATTGACATCTTTTCTCCATATCTCAGTCGAATTACTTATCTTTTCAGTGTTGAATTGGAAAAATTCTTTATAAAGCCTGGATACAAGTCAACCTTTTCAAAATTTCTCGAAAAAATTGAAATAATAATGAGCTATTATACCCTTCCAACAGACAAAATTTAAAACACATGAGAATAAGTGAGAAACTAGTCCTGATTCCTCCTGGGCGTGTAAATTGTTTCACGTACATTGCAGCACAGTTTTGTGATATCTGGTAAAAGCTCTAAGTCAATGGAAAAACAGCCATTCTCCCTGTTTGTGTATACAATAGGGGACCTTTCTAAATGTCCAAGGAGACTGGTTCAGATGCGTCTTTGCAGCTTTCTTAGCAATAACCCCAAACTGGAAGCCATCCAGAGGCCTGTCAACAATAGAATGCACACATAAATTGTGGGAAAGCCACACAACGAATACTACATAGAAGGGAAAATGAACAAACTCCATCTACACCCATCAGCATGGATAAAATGTGGAAGGTGTAATACACAGTCAGTGAAAAAAGAAATTGTAGAATCATCCTTTAGCAGGAACTGGCTCATCGTACGCTAATCCCATTTTCCTTTCCTGAGAGGCTGTATTTCTTAACATCCTTTGCATACATAAGGCCATATTTCTGAGTTGTAGCCAAGGAGATGGGATGAAAGTGATGCATGCAGCTGCTGGGTCAGCTCCAAGACATCTCCCATCCAACCCTCCGCTCTCCCTTTGCCTTGGAAGTCAATCGTCAGGGGGGCCTTCCAACTGTGGCAGCCACAACCCTAGAATGACTGCACGGAGTAGAGTCCTTCCTTGCCATTCCCAGCCAGCTACACCCTACTGACCATCTGTGGACTATCTGTGAGATACATTTCTGCCACTGTAAGTCACAAGATTCCGAAGTTCACTTGTGGCAGAGGCTGTCAATAGAAAACGGAGAAAGGCAATAATACATTTGTTAGGTCATGAAACCATGGCCAGGAAAAAGCCTCACAATCTGAAGGTGCTATTTAGCTCTAAAGACTGGCTTCATAGTGTGAACTTGGACAATTATCTAACTCAGGAGCCCACACTATTTTTCTGTAAAGGATCAACCAGAAAGTAGGTTATTTAAAAAATAACAAAGTAGGTTTGTGGGCCATATGCACCCTTGTGGCAAGTACTCTGCTCTGCCAGCATAGCATGAAAGCCACCAAATGTAAGCAAATGGGTGTGGCCTGATCTGCCTGCAGGCTGAAGTTCACCCACCTCTGATTTAACCTCTGGAGTCCCCAGTTTCTTCATCTGTAAAGTGGGCATGATGATAATAGTACCTACCCTGAAGAGCTGTTTGAAGGCTGAGTTAATGCATAGGCACTGTTGAGCATACTGCCTGCTACCTAATACTCCGTAAATATAATAATAACTACTATTGTTGCTGTTATTATTTCTATTTTTAACTTTTAATAACTCAATAATAATATTTGTTATTTTATTATAAATCTTTGTTACTTTTACCAATGCTGCCACAAAATCTATGGAAGTAAGGGAGTACATATTATACGTGAAAAGCACCAACTGCGAACTAAGAATATTGTGTCCCATAATTTCACCCACAGCAATCCTCAGGGAAGGTATCATTATTATTTTACTTTCACAGATGAGAAAACTGACTTGTAGAGTAACTCATTAACCGGTAAGAAATAGAACTATGAACACAGGTCATTTTGACATCTCTTCCAACTAACCTTTGTGTCCAGAAGATTCTGCATGAGCATAATTTGAGTTGAGGAGTTTGTCTATGCCTTTTATTTACTAATTCAAAATATTTGGTGTCATAAATACTTTTCTGGCCATGCTAGGTTTTGTGAGTTTACTTTCAAATGAAAGTATGGATAATATTGCAAAGGGAATCTAGAACAGTAGCAGGAGAAAAGATTGACCACCTTGTTGGTGTAAGGATAAAATACAGTTTGCCTATTGTGGTCACCTCAACTGTGCAACAAAAATCGTAGAATAAGAGAGGTTCTTTAACATGCCGCTGGGAGCATATGTCAGAGGTGGTCAGAGAAGAGAGAGGGGGGCTAAGTTCTTGATGGGACCCACGTGAGGGGTCACTAAACACATCAGAGAATTCCAAACACCCGGTGTGTTGAGCTAAACAGTTTCTCCTGTTAATTTTTTTTAAAGATTTTATTTATTTATTTGACACAGAGAGAGATCATAAGTAGGCAGAGAGGCAGGCAGAGAGAGAAGGGGAAGCAGGCTCCCTGCAGAGCAGAGAGCCCAATGCGGGGCTTGATCTCAGGACCCTGAGATCATGACCTGAGCCAAAGGCAGCGGCTTAATCCACTGAGCCACCCAGGCGCCCCTCACCTGTTAATTTTTAAACTCATGGATATTTCAAATATAAATGAAACACAACTTCTAACTCGTTTATGTGCATGTCCTAAAAACATTACTTTATATAAAAATCTCTTGACTTGTAGAAGTATATTGAGCATATGCTATCAAAATAAGAAACTTCAGGATGTGATGCAATCATTTCCAAAAAGCAGCTCAAAACTTCAGGCCAGTATATAAAGAAGTGTTCAAGGGTCGAGGGAAAATTGTAAGAGGGAAGAAAAATGTAATCATTTTTCATAAAGACATTTCTTCAATTTATGTAACTTATCTTTTATTCAGACTTCATGTCCTCTCTGTCTCTGTGACAGGTATTTTCTGGTGTTAAAAATATATATTTTTTGGTGTTAAAAATATTCTTTTAACATAGTTGATGTTACCTACTTTTTCTTCATCTGTCATTGCATTATTTGGGGCTTTTAATTTTGTTTTCTTGAGCTACTTCCTTTATGGTTACATCTGTCCTTTTCCTAACTTCTCACACTGATGACATAGCTCATTAATTTTAAGATTTGCTCCTTTTTCCCTAATGACTGTGATACATATTCCTACTGAAGCTGATATATTTCCTTCAAAATACTTCTCCATTTTTGGGGTGTACTGTTGTATTTTCATGCATTTATTTTTTGTAATTTAATATAATTTTTTAATTTAAATTTGATTAGCCAAGGTACAGTACATCAGTAGTTTCTGATATGATGTTCAATGATTCATTAGCTCAGTATAACACCCGGTTCATGCATTTTTAACCATCATCCACTTTGACATGTTCTATGAGCCAAGTTTATTTAGAAGTGTGTTTTTAAACTTCCAAATGTTTAAAACATGTTTTAAGTTAATACCAATAATTATTTCCCATTTTAAAAAATATTGTGCCTAAAGACCTTGGTTCCATTATAGAAGTTCTTTGGTATTTTAAAGATCTGCTTTGTGACTTATTATGAGGTCAACTTTCACGTGTTCACAGATGCATAAAAGCATTGTGTTCTCTCGTTATGATATAGGGGTTCCATGGATGCTAACTATGTCAAGTTGTTGACTCACTTAAAAATTCTTTTTGTACCTAATAATTTATTTTATCTCACCTATTTATCCAAGATGGATGTGTTAAAAGTTTCCGTTCTTCTTGCTGATGTTTCAGTTTTAACCTGATAATTTCCTCACCTTAACTTTCATTTTCAGGCTACCTAATGTGATAAACATAATATCAGAATTTTTACGTATTTTTTCTTAAATTATTCCTTTTTCATGATGTGGTGACCCTCTTTATTTAAAATCATGTTTCTTGTGTTATTTTTTTTTACCTTAAACCCTACTTTTCTGCCATGAATACCTACATTAGTTTTCTTCCATCTTCTTTATATCTTTACTTTCTGTTTAGTTTAAACAGCATAGTTGGATTTTAAAAATCAAAACCAAAAATCTGTATCTTTTAATTCATAAACCCAGGTCATTTTAGTCCTTAAAAAATTAGTTTTTACCATGTCCTTTTAAGTTTTATACATACAATGACTTTTTGCTTCTCTTGTCCTGCTTCCCTTTCTTTTAAAAATTAAGTTCTGTTTTATTTTTTCAAAATTCCCTCTTGTCCAATCTTGTAAGTTATAAATTGTACTTCTGAACTTTCACTGGTAACACTTAAATGTTCAGTATGCATGCTTAACTGGGTTCTAATGTTAATGATTGTCTCAGCTGTTCTCATGAGCTGTAGAACCACAGGGATTCGACCTCAGTCCAGAGCACCCCCCCCACATTGTATGCTGTGTTCATTGCCTGTTGTAGTTGAGCCTCTTCATTATGCTTGTATTTAGCTGCAAATCTTTTAATGGCCCTAAATCACTTATAGTTATTTGCATATTCAATTATGCTTGTGATTCCTACTCAGGTTTTATATAAGTAAAATATATATATATATATATATATATATATATATATATATATCTTATGCCTATATTTTTATAAATAAAAAGTTAAAAATAAAAATGTTATTGGGGCACCTGGGTGGCTCAGACAGTTGAGCATCCTGACTCTTGACTTCAGCTCGGGTCATGGTCTCAGGGTCTCCAGATCCAGCCCCACATGGGGCTCCACCCTGAGCACACAGTCTGCTTGAGATTCTCTTCCTCTCTCTGCACCCCCACTCATGTTTTTGCTCTCTCTCCAATGAATAAATAATTAAATGAAACCTTAAAAAATAAATAAATGAAAACGTTATTCCATCCTTACTCCTCAAGAATAGCTTAGTTGTATATAAAATTCTCTGCTTATCTCTTAACTCTATTATGTCACTATCTTCTGATCTCTCTTATTGCTTTCAAGAACTCTGATTCACGCTACACTACTTTTGTTCCCTTGTAGTTGGTCTGCTTTTCTCTCTGGTACTTTTTAATATTTGACCTTTGTTACAATGTGTCCTGGGGTGGATTTAAATTCATATCTTCCTGCTCCAAACTCAGTGTGTTTCTTGAGTCAGACCGTCCTCTCTCTTTTTTTCTTTTTTAAAAGTCTTTAACTGGTATTTCAAGTTATTGAGGGGTAATTGACAAGCAATGTGGTATTAGTTCGTGTACAGCATAGTGATCTGATGATTCTGTACATTATTCAGTGCTCACCCTGATGTCTGTCACCATACTTTATTACAATATTATTGACTTTTTTTTTCCAATACTGTACTTTTCATCTCCATATTTTGTAACTGAAACTGTGCACCTCTTACTTCTCTTTACATATTTTGCCCCCCTCAACCTCCCCTCTGGTAACCATCACTCTGTTCTCTATCTTTGAATTTGCACTTGTGTGGTTGGTTGGTTGGTTTCTTGGATAACACATATAAGTGAAATCATATGGTATTTGTCTTCCTCTGTCTGCTTTAGAAAATTCTGAGCAATAATTTCCTTGAATTTTGCATCTTCCTTACTTTTTCCATTTTCTTTCTGGAACATCTATAAAACATATGTTAGAGTTATTTATCCTCTCGTATTTCTCATTTCTTCCTAACTTTCTGCTGCTTGTTAGTAATTTCCTCATATCTGTCTTCGAGTTCACTAATAGTATCTCCAGCCATATCTCTTCTGTTAACTTAGCCTGCTAATTGAGATTTTAATTTCAGCAACTATGTTTTATTTCACAAAGATATAGCTTGGTTATTCATAATCTGTTTATTCCTTTTTACTAGCATGTTTGTTTTTAATATTTTTTAAATTAATTAATTTATTTTTTCAGCATAACAGTATTCATTGTTTTTGCACATCACCCAGTGCTCCATGCAATATGTGCCATCCCTATTACCCACCACCTGGTTCCACCAACCTACCACCCCCGGCCCTTCAAAACCCTCAGGTTGTTTTTCAGAGTCCATAATCTCTTATGTTTCACCTCCCTTCCAATTTCCCTCAACTTCCTTCTCCTCTCTATCTCCCAATGTCCTCCATGTCATTTGTTATGCTCCACAAATAAGTGAAACCATATGATACTTGACTCTCTCTGCTTGACTTATTTCACTCAGCATAATCACTTCCAGTGCCGTCCATGTTGCTACAAAAGTTGGGTATTCATACTTTCTTTTTATTTTTTTTAATAACATATAATGTATTTTTATCCCCAGGGATACAGGTCTGTGAATCACCAGGTTTACACACTTCACAGCACTCACCATAACACATACCCACCCCAATGTCCATAAACCCCTCCCCCTCTCCCAACCCCACCTCCCCCCAGCAACCCCCAGTTTGTTTTGTGAGATTAAGAGTCATTTATGGTTTATCTCCCTCCCAATCCCATCTTGTTTCATTTATTCTTCTCCTATCCCCCTACCCCCCCATGTTGCATCTCCACATCCTCATATCAGGGAGATCATATGATAGTTGTCTTTCTCCGATTGACTTATTTCACTACGCATGATACGCTCTAGTTCCATCCACATCGTCGCAAATGGCAAGATTTCATTTCTTTTGATGGCTGCATAGTATTCCATTGTGTATATATACCACATCTTCTTTATCCATTCATCTGTTGATGGACATCTAGGTTCTTTCCATAGTTTGGCTATTGTAGACATTGCTGCTATAAACAATTGGGTACACGTGCCCCTTCGGATCACTATGTTTGTATCTTTAGGGTAAATACTCAGTAGTGCAATTGCTGGGTCATAGGGTAGTTCTATTTTCAACATTTTGAGGAACCTCCATGCTGTTTTCCAGAGTGGTTGCACCAGCTTGCATTCCCACCAACAGTGGAGGAGGGTTCCCCTTTCTCCGCATCCTCGCCAGCATCTGTCATTTCCTGACTTGTTAATTTTAGCCATTCTGACTGGTGTGAGGTGATATCTCATTGTGGCTTTGATTTGTATTTCCCTGATGCCGAGTGACATGGAGCACTTTTTCATGTGTCTGTTGGCCATCTGGATGTCTTCTTTGCGGAAATGTCTGTTCATGTCCTCTGCCCATTTCTTTTTATTTATTTATTTACTTATTTTTATTTGCTTATTTACATCATGACAGTGTTCATTGTTTTGGCATCACACCCAGTGCTCCATGCAGTAAGTGCCCTCCCTATTACCCACCACCTGGTTCCTCAACCTCCCACCCCACCCCAACCCCTCCGCCGCCCCTTCATAACCCTCTGGTTGTTTTTCAGAGTCCATAGTCTCTCATGGTTCATCTCCCCTTCCAGTTTCCCTCAACTCCCTCTCCTCTCCATCTCCCCATGTCCTCCATGGGTCAGGGGTGGGAGGTTGGGGCAACCTGAGGGTTTTGAAGGGTCAGGGGTGGGAGGTTGGGGGAACAGGTGGTGGGTAATGGGGAGGGCACGTTTTGCATGGAGCACTGGGTGTTGTGCAAAAAGAATGAATACTGTTACGCTGAAAAAATAAATAAAATGGAAAAAAAAAAGAAAATTATAATAAGCAACTTAATGATTTGACCCTTTTTTAAATGTCAAGTATACAGGGAGGCATGTGCTACTTAAAGCTTCATCAGTAAGCCTTTAAAGGAGGAATAACTTTATGGGTCAAATAATGCCTCAGCGACACCAAGGGCTCCCAGACCAGAACGAATGAACTGTCCCAGCCCTGCTCACTCATCAACATAGGGAGGTGAGCTCATGGTTTACAAAGATCTTTGACAGATAAGCTTGAAATCCTAGAAATCCTAGGTTGAAATTCTGTTTAATCCTGGGTTGAAGAGAGATTCAGATAACTCACTTAAAACCAGAACACTCCCGGGGCGCCTTGGTGACTCAGTCCGTTAAACATCTAACTCTTGATTTCAGCTCAGGTCATGATCTCAGGGTCCTGGTTCAAGCCCCACATTGGGCTCTGCTCATCACACAGTCTGCTTGGGATTCTCTCCCTCCCTCTCTCTTTTCCCCTCCCCTACCCCTCCTCGAGCTCTCTCTCTCTCTAAAATAAATAAATAAAATCTTAAAAAAAACAAACAGAACACACCATTCTTGAAGTACATTCAACCTTTAAAGTTTTACAACAACATCAGTACTAAACCTTGTGAGCACAAATGAGTCTCAAAATGTGTTTAGGCAGACGTGGATGGATGGGGGGCTCTCGGCGTGTTTGCTTGTATAACCCTGCATGTGTGGCTTCCATGCAAGTGGCAGCCTTCAGATTCACCCTGGGGAAGACCAGTGGAAATTCACTGATAGTGTATCTTGGGTTGGCCTGACCTCTAGAAACCAAACTTCTCTTTCTCTGAAAGTTTAAACTTGCCAGTTTTAACTCTCTTATTGTTTTAACATTTCTACAAAGCAAGAAATGTTTATTGCTACTTTAGAAGGTAAATAAATGGTGAAATGAAAGAAGTCTGTGCTTATACAGACGGACTAACGGCGATCGCTACCATGAATTAATTTTACCCGCGTATTTCTCCCTTATTTGTTGTCCAACTAAACTATGCACAATGTATAAAAATGTGAGAATTCTACTAAGCTAAAAATGGGAGGGGGGAAGGCAGGGAGTCAAGCAGGGAGTTAAGGAAGGAAGAAGGGAGGGGAAAACGGAAAGGGAACGGCACATAAGGTAAATACATGGGCTTATTCATGGTTTTTAACTAAAATCGGATCATTTTATACACTTTTCATTACCTGCCTTTGTAACTGATAATATATCCTTAATTGTTTCCAAGTCAGTAACTGGGAGTGTTGGTACGTTTGTTTGGTTTCATTTCCTTCTGCTGCAAGCCTCACTCCCTGCCCCTCAGCCACCTCACTGATGTCCCTGTCTGCCCCTGTCTGATGTCCCTGATTTATTATGTAGTTAGCACATCCTTTGTTTTAGACAGGTGGGTTGTTTTCTGTTTTTGTTGTCGTCAACACTGCTATTATAAACATCCTACTCACACTGCATCGTTGAGCAGGCCATATCAGAAAGTCTCGTTAGTATAAAGTATATAAAAGCAATTGCTGAGTAAATGGGTACATGGTTTTTTAAAGCTCTTGTCACAGTTCACCAAACTGCCCTCTAGAAGACTGTACCTGTTTATATATTCCCCCAGCACCTAAGAGAAGAGCCATCGCTAATCCTCTGATTCACTGACCACACAACCAACCTAACTGGATACAAGGATATTCAGAGAAACTGGACCAGGGCCTTCTCAGCCAAGAGAACCCATGCCTACTGGAGCCAGTCAGACACACAGGCCAGCCTGGTTAGGATAAAAGAATTATTATCAGACATTGAGCAAAAACATTCCTTTTTTTTAAATTTATTTATTTATTTTTATTTTTTTTTATTTACAGCATAACAGTGTTCATTGTTTTGGCATCACACCCAGTGCTCCATGCAGTACGTGCCCTCCCTATTACCCACCACCTGGTTCCTCAACCTCCCACCCCACCCCTCCCCCACCCCCGCCGCCCCTTCATAACCCTCTGGTTGTTTTTCAGAGTCCATAGTCTCTCATGGTTCATCTCCCCTTCCAGTTTCCCTCAACTCCCTCTCCTCTCCATCTCCCCATGTCCTCCATGTTATTTGTTATGCTCCACAAATAAGTGAGACCATATGATACTTGACTCTCTCTGCTTGACTTATTTCGCTCAGCATAATTTCTTCCAGTCCCGTCCATGTTGCTACAAAAGTTGGGTATTCGTCCTTTCTGATGGAGGCATAATACTCCATTGTGTATATGGACCACATCTTCCTTATCCATTCATCCGTTGAAGGGCATCTTGGTTCTTTCCACAGTTTGGCGACCGTAGCCATTGCTGCAATAAACATTGGGGTACAGATGGCCCTTCTTTTCACTACATCTGTATCTTTGGGGTAAATACCCAGCAGTGCAATTGCAGGGTCATAGGGAAGCTCTATTCTTAATTTCTTCAGGAATCTCCACACTGTTCTCCAAAGTGGCTGCACTAACTTGCATTCCCACCAACAGTGTAAGAGGGTTCCCCTTTCTCCACATCCTCTCCAACACACGTTGTTTCCTGTCTTGCTAATTTTGGCCATTCTAACTGGTGTTAGGTGGTATCTCAATGTTGTTTTAATTTGAATCTCCCTGATGGCTAGTGATGATGAACATTTTTTCATGTGTCTGATAGACATTTGTATGTCTTCGTTGGAGAAGTGTCTGTTCATATCTTCTGCCCATTTTTTGATATGATTATCTGTTTTGTGTGTGTTGAGTTTGAGAAGTTCTTTGTAGATCCTGGATATCAACCTTTTGTCTGTACTGTCATTTGCAAATATCTTCTCCCATTCCGTGGGTTGCCTCTTTGTTTTGTTGACTGTTTCCTTTGCTGTGCAGAAGCTTTTGATCTTGATGAAGTCCCAAAAGTTCATTTTTGCCTTTGTTTCCTTGGCCTTTGGAGACATATCTTGAAAGAAGTTGCTGTGGCTGATATCGAAGAGGTTACTGCCTATGTTCTCCTCTAGGATTCTGATAGATTCCTGTCTCACGTTGAGGTCTTTTATCCATTTCGAGTTTATCGTTGTGTACGGTGTAAGAGAATGGTCGAGTTTCATTCTTCTACATATCGCTGTCCAGTTTTCCCAGCACCATTTATTGAAGAGACTGTCTTTTTTCCACTGAATATTTTTTCCTGTTTTGTCGAAGATTATTTGACCATAGAGTTGAGGGTCCATATCTGGGCTCTCCACTCTGTTCCACTGGTCTATGTGTCTGTTTTTATGTCAGTACCACGCTGTCTTGGTGATCACAGCTTTGTAGTAAAGCTTGAAATCGGGTAACGTGATGCCGCCCGTTTTGTTTTTGTTTTTCAACATTTCCTAAGCAATTCGGGGTCTCTTCTGACTCCATACAAATTTTAGGATTATTTGCTCCAGCTCTTTGAAAAATATCGGTGGAATTTTGATCGGGATGGCATTAAAAGTATAGATTGCTCTAGGCAGTCTAGACATTTTAACAATGTTTATTCTTCCAATCCGAGAGCATGGAACAGTCTTCCATCTTTTTGTGTGTTCTTCAATTTCTTTCATGAGTGTTCTGTAGTTCCTCGAGTACAGGTCCTTTACTTCTTTGGTTAGGTTTATGCCCAGGTATCTTTTGGTTCTTGGTGCTATAGTAAATGGAATCGATTCTCTAATTTCCCTTTCTGTATTTTCATTGTTAGTGTATAAGAAAGCCACTGATTTCTGTACATTGACTTTGTATCCTGCCACGTTACTGAATTGCTGTATGAGTTCTAGTAGTTTGGGGGTGCAGTCTTTGGGGTTTTCCATATAAAGAATCATGTCATCTGCGAAGAGAGAGAGTTTGACTTCTTCCTTGCCAATTTGGATACCTTTTATTTCTCTTTGTTGTCTGATTGCCGTTGGTAGAACTTCTAATACTATGTTGAACAAGACTGGTGAGAGTGGGCATCCTTGTCGTATTCCTGATCTCAACGGGAAGGCTGCAAGCTTTTTCCCATTGAGGATGATATTTGCTGTGGGTCTTTCATAGATAGATTTTATGAAGTTCAGGAATGTTCCCTCTATCCCTATACTTTGAAGCGTTTTCATCAGGAACGGATGCTGGATTTTGTCAAATGCTTTTTCTGCATCAATTGAGAGGACCATGTGGTTCTTCTCTCTTCTCTTACTGATGTGTTCTATCACACTGATTGATTTGCGAATGTTGAACCAACCTTGCAACTCAGGGATGAATCCCACCTGGTCATGGTGGATAATCTTTTTAATGTGCTGCTGGATCCTGTTTGCTAGGATCTTGTTGAGAATCTTTGCATCCGTATTCATCAGTGATATTGGTCTGAAATTCTTCTTTTTGGTAGGGTCTTTGCCTGGTTTTGGGATCAGGGTAATGCTGGCTTCATAAAAAGAGTCTGGAAGTTTTCCTTCTGCTTCAATTTTTTGGAACAGCTTCAGGAGAATTGGTGTTATTTCTTCTTTGAAAGTTTGGTAGAATTCCCCAGGGAATCCGTCAGGTCCTGGGCTCTTGTTTTTTGGGAGGTTTTTGATCACTGCTTCAATCTCATTACTAGATATCGGTCTATTCAGGTTGTCAATTTCTTCCTGGTTCAATTTTGGGAGTTTGTAGCTTTCCAGGAATGCATCCATTTCATCTAGGTTGCTTAGCTTATTGGCATATAACTGTTGGTAATAATTTCTGATGATTGTTTCTATTTCCTTGGTGTTAGTTGTGATCTCTCCCTTTTCATTCATAATTTTATTAATTTGGGCTTTCTCTCTTTTCTTTTGGATTAGTGTGGTCAATGCTTTATCGATCTTATTGATTCTTTCAAAAAACCAGCTTCTAGTTTCATTGATACGTTCTACTGTATCTCTCGTTTCTACCTCATTGATCTCTGCTCTAATCTTGATTATTTCCCTTCTTGCATGTGGAGTTGGTTTGATTTGTTGTTGATTCTCCAGTTCTTTAAGGTGTAGAGACAGCTGGTGTATTCTGGATTTTTCAATGTTTTTGAGGGAGGCTTGGATGGCTATGTATGTCCCCCTTAGAACCGCCTTTGCTGTATCCCATAGGTTTTGGACCGAGCGTCTTCATTCTCATTGGTTTCCATGAATTCTTTAAGTTCATCTTTGATCTCCTGGTTGATCCAAGCATTCTTAAGCAAGGTGGTCTTTAGCTTCCAGGTGTTTGAGTTCCTTCTGAACTTTTCCTTGTGATTGAGCTCCAGTTTCAAAGCATTGTGATCGGAGAATATGCAGGGAATAATGTCAGTCTTTTGGTATCAGTTGAGTCCTGCTTTGTGACCCAGTATGTGGTCTATTCTGGAGAAGGTTCCATGTGCACTTGAGAAGAATGAGTATTCTGTTGTTTTAGGGTGGAATGTTCTGTCTATGTCGATGAGGTCCATCTGGTCCAATGTTTCATTCAATGCTCTTATTTCTTTATTGATTTTCTGCTTCGACGATCTGTCTATTTCTGAGAGAGGCGTATTAAGATCTCCTACTATTATTGTATTCATATCAATATGACTCTTTATCTTGATTAATAGTTTTCTTATGTAATTGGGTGCTCCCATATTGGGGGCATAGATATTCACAATTGTTAGATCGTCTTGGCAGATAGTCCCTTTAAGAATTATGTAGTGTCCTTCTGTATCTCTGACTACAGTCTTTAGTTTAAAATCTAATTTATCTGATATGACAATTGCTACTCCGGCCTTCTTTTGAGGCCCGTTGGCATGAAAGATGCTTCTCCATCCCTTCACTTTCAGTCTGGGTGTATCCTTAGGTTCAAAATGGGTCTCTTGTAGACAACATATGGATGGGTCCTGTCGTTTTATCCAATCTGCAACCCTGTGTCGTTTTATGGGCGCATTTAGGCCATTCACATTGAGAGTGATTATTGAGAGATAGGTTTTTATTGACATCGTGTTGCCTTTGAAGTCTTTCTGTCTACAGATTGTTTCTATATTTCTGTTCAATGATATTCTTAGGATTTTTTCTCTTTTATAGGACCCCCCTTAATATTTCCTGCAGTGTCGGCTTGGTGGTTGCATAGTCTTTTAAGCCTTGCCGGTCTTGGAAACTCTTTATCTCTCCATCCATTTTAAATGTCAGTCTTGCTGGATAGAGTATTCTTGGTTGCATGTTCTTCTCATTTAGTACTCTGAATATATTTTGCCAGCCCTTCCTGGCTTGCCAGGTCTCTGTGGAAAGGTCTGACGTTATTCTAATGGGCTTTCTTCTGTATGTAAGAAGCTTCTTTGTCCTAGCTGCTTTTAAGAGTGTCTCTCTTGAAACATAATTCCCCATTCTAACTATAAGGTGCCATGAGGACTTTCGAGAATCTAAAATCTTGGGAGGAAATCTTTCTGCCTCTAGTACATGAACGTTGTTTCCATTCCTGAGATTGGGAAAATTTTCATAGACAACTTCTTCCACTATATCTTCTAGACTTCTTTCTTTTTCTTCCCCTTCTGGGATTCCAATAATTCTGACGATGGAACGTTTCATGGCATCGTTTATTTCCCTGATTCTGTTTTCGTGGCTTCTGAGCTGTTTGTTCCAGGCTTCCTCCTGTTCCTTTCTCTCTATCTGTTTGTCCTCCAGATCACTAATTCTGTCTTCTGTCTCAGTTACCCTAGCTTTTAGAGAATTTAGATTGGATTGGAACTCACTGAGAGCATTTTGAACATCATCCCTGGTGGCTTTCAGTTCTGCCCTAACATTGTGAACATCATCCCTGGTGGCTTTCAGTTCTGCCCTAATCAATTCTGTTTGGTCATCCATGGCTTTCTCCAACCTAGCTATTGCCTGGATAATTGTTAGTCTGAATCCTTTTCTGACATATTGTCTAGGTCGATAGCCATTAGCTCTGTTGCAGAAGGCCCATCCTCTGTATTTTTCTTCTGTTGGGTATTCCTCCTCCTAGTCATTTTGGTAAGAGATGACTAAACAGATGCAGCTGGACTTATCGATTGTGGTACAGTCAATGTGTACCCTGGAACGCTTCTGTGCAATCAGGATTCCCCACCCAAATGAGAGAAAAAAGAAAAGAAAAAGAAATAGAGAAGAAGAAAGAAAAAAAAGGGGGAAAGAAAAAAGGAAAAAAAAAAAGAAAGAGAGAGAGAGAGGAAAAAAAGGGAAGATAAAAGAGAAGGCTCAGCCCAAATGGGCCACAAGGTAAGATTTGTGGAGTATACAAACAAAAACAGACAGACAAAAAGAGTGATAAAAGTATATGACAAGAGAAAAAAATATGTATATATAAGCAAAAAAAAAAGGGAAGAACCTCATCAGAAAGAACCCCAAGTATAAGATTTATATATTATCAGGACAAACACAAATTCACAGAGACACTGACAGAAGGAAAAATTGGGAGAATGGTTATAGATTCTCAGTGTGGGTGAGGAAGGTTATTTTGATTCTTCCTGAAGGTATCTTGATGGTTTTGTTAAGGGACTCAACTTTCCTAAGTTACAGGGGGATTAGAAACTGGTTTGCCTATAGGGGTAGCATTGATTGGAGAAAGGGGATTACCTTGAAGTTTAACTCTATATGTATAGTAGAAAATAAAAATTAAAAAAGAATAAACTAGACTAAACTAAGTTAAAATTTAAAAAGAATTAAAAAAAATAGAAAAACAAAAGAAAAACATGGGTGTATGTATCAAAAAGGTCAGGTTAGAAGGTTATTAAAGAATTTGATGTACTGGACATCTCAGTGTGATGGTAAATAAGTTAAAAAATTATCTGTATGTGTAAAAAAAAAGAACCAGAATATTGGTAAAGAGTTAAAAATAAAAGTTGTATTTATGAAGTAGTGGTGGTTGTTCTCTTGTAGTCTTTTTTTTTTTTTTCTTCCTTCCTGGTTGGTTTTCTGGGGGAGGGGCCTGCCACGTGGGTTTTCAGACAATGATGTTCCCTGAGTTAGGTCCTCCCGCTCCCCTCAAGGGGGTGAGCTCTTTTTTTTTTTCAGGAAACTGTTTTTTTCAGCCTTTTGTTCTCTGGGGGTTTTTATGTTCTTTCATCTGCTTTCTCTCACCTTGACAGCTTTTGATGGTTTTTGGAGGTTTAGAGGAGAGCAAACAGCACCCCAACCTCCCTCTCAGAGAGAAGCCTCAGACTGTTTTGCAAAAGCTGCTGGCAGAGTCCGTTCTGAGTCACTGTCCCTGGGGATGCAGGAGCTCCTCGTTGTACCCAAAACCAGGGCAGCGGTGGCTGTCTAGGCAGCTCCAGACCGCCAGAGAGGTTCCGAGCAGAGATCGCACACTGAGATTTTCCCGCTGTCCCGGGCTGGGAATGTCTGGTTTTTCCAGCTGCCAGAGCTCCAGGCTAGCGCCTATGAGCACCTATCCCAAGGGAGGGTGTGGGACGCGCGCGTTTCAGGATTGCCGTCTGGTCAGGCTCCCAGCCCCTCATGGAAGCCAGACCCCTCTCGTTCTCAGGTGCGCTGGCATTCAGGTGCACTGGCGGCTCAGGGACGGAGACCTGATTTCTCCGCCACACTCTCTCTGGCTCCATGCCAGGGGAGGCTGTCCTGGGTCCGGGGACTTAGGTCCCTGACTCTAACTGCCCAGGTTCCCACTATTACCCCCCGTGATCCTTTGCTGTTTGTTTTTTGAGTGCTTTCAACAAGACTCCAAGTTAATGCTGGTCCCCAGACGCAGAGCACTCTCGTGTTGGGGTGTTACTTTCCAATCGGTCACCTCTGGTGGCTCCCTCCCCCTTTTGTTTATCTTCCGATATCAGTCCGATGCTCCCAGTCTGCTTTACCTGCCACTGGCGTCTTCTGCTCCAGTAGAGATCCAGACGTGTATAATTCTGATCTCAGGCTGATTTCATGGGTGGTCAGAGTTCTTTGGTAGGTAATCAGCTCACTTTAGGTTACAGGTTGAAATGGTGCCTCCTCCTACTTCCCCGCCATCTTAGTGTATCCCGAGCAAAAACATTCTTGTGGTAGAACCCGTTCACCACCAATTTTCAAGTCATGTCCCACTCATTAAGCTGATTGATTCTCACAAGAGTACAGTAAGGAATGGTGCATGCTGGTATACCATTTAGTAGATGGCAAACCAAAGCCAAGTCATACGATAACCAGAATTTGTGATCAGAGTGACGAGTCCCAACATCTGGCTCCTCTTCGAAATTTTTTCAAAATTCTCCCAGACTTTATTTTTATTTTTTTTATTTTTTTTTCATTTTATTTATTTTTTTCAGTGTAACAGTATTCATTCTTTTTGCACAACACCCAGTGCTCCATGCAAAACGTGCCCTCCCCATTACCCACCACCTGTTCCCCCAACCTCCCACCCCTGACACTTCAAAACCCTCAGGTTGCCCCAACCTCCCACCCCTGACCCTTCAAAACCCTCAGGTTGTTTTTCAGAGTCCATAGTCTCTTATGGTTCGCCTCCCCTCCCCAATGTCCATAGCCCGCTCCCCCTCTCCCAATCCCACCTCCCCCCAGCAACCCCCAGTTTGTTTTGTGAGATTAAGAGTCATTTATGGTTTGTCTCCCTCCCAATCCCATCTTGTTTCATTTACTCTTCTCCTATCCCCCTACCCCCCCATGTTGCTTCTCCATGTCCTCATATCAGGGAGATCATATGATAGTTGTCTTTCTCCGATTGACTTATTTCACTAAGCATGATACGCTCTAGTTCCATCCATGTCATCGCAAATGGCATGATTTCATTTCTTTTGATGGCTGCATAGTATTCCATTGTGTATATATACCACATCTTCTTGATCCATTCATCTGTTGATGGACATCTAGGTTCTTTCCATAGTTTGGCTATTGTAGACATTGCTGCTATAAACATTCGGGTACAAGTGCCCCTTCGGATCACTGCGTCTGTATCTTTAGGGTAAATACCCAGTAGTGCAATTGCTGGGTAATAGGGTAGTTCTATTTTCAACATTTTGAGGAACCTCCATGCTGTTTTCCAGAGTGGTTGCACCAGCTTGCATTCCCACCAACAGTGGAGGAGGGTTCCCCTTTCTCCACATCCTCGCCAGCATCTGTCATTTCCTGACTTGTTCATTTTAGCCATTCTGACTGGTGTGAGGTGATATCTCATTGTGGTTTTGATTTGTATTTCCCTGATGCCGAGTGACGTGGAGCACTTTTTCATGTGTCTGTTGGCCATCTGGATGTCTTCTTTGCAGAAATGTCTGTTCATGTCCTCTGCCCATTTCTTGATTGGATTGTTTGTTCTTTGGGTGTTGAGTTTGCTAAGTTCCTTATAGATTTTGGATACTAGCCCTTTATCTGATATGTCGTTTGCAAATATCTTCTCCCATTCTGTCAATTGTCTTTTGGTTTTGTTAACTGTTTCCTTTGCTGTGCAAAAGCTTTTGATCTTGATGAAATCCGAATAGTTCATTTTTGCCCTTGCTTCCCTTGCCTTTGCCGTTGTTCCTAGGAAGATGTTGCTACGGCTGAGGTCGAAGAGGTTGCTGCCTGCATTCTCCTCAAGGATTTGGATGGATTCCTTTCTCACATTGAGGTCCTTCATCCATTTGGAGTCTATTTTCCTGTGTGGTGTAAGGAAGTGGTCCAATTTCATTTTTCTGCATGTGGCTGTCCAATTTTCCCAGCACCATTTATTGAAGAGGCTGTCTTTTTTCCATTGGACATTCTTTCCTGCTTTGTCGAAGATGAGTTGACCATAGAGTTGAGGGTCGATTTCTGGGCTCTCTATTCTGTTCCACTGATCGATGTGTCTGTTTTTGTGCCAGTACCATGCTGTCTTGATGATGACAGCTTTGTAATAGAGCTTGAAGTCCGGAATTGTGATGCCACCCACTTTGGCTTTGTTCTTCAATATTCCTTTGGCTATTCGAGGTCTTTTCTGGTTCCATATAAATTTGAGGATGATTTGTTCCATTTCTTTGAAAAAAATGGATGGTATTTTGATAGGGATTGCATTAAATGTGTAGATTGCTTTAGGTAGCATAGACATTTTCACAATATTTATTCTTCCAATCAGGAGCATGGAACATTTTTCCATTTTTTTGTGTCTTCCTCAATTTCTTTCATGAGTACTTTATAATTTTCTGTGTATAGATTCTTAGTCTCTTTGGTTAGGTTTATTCCTAGGTATCTTATAGTTTTGGGTACAATTGTAAATGGGATTGACTCCTTAATTTCTCTTTCTTCAGTCTTGTTGTTGGTGTACAGAAATGCAACTGATTTCTGTGCATTGATTTTATATCCTGACACTTTACTGAATTCCTGGACAAGTTCTAGCAGGTTTGGAGTGGAGTCTTTTGGGTTTTCCACATATAGTATCATATCATCTGCAAAGAGTGATAGTTTGACTTCTTCTTTACCAATTTGGATGCCTTTAATTTCTTTTTGTTGTCTGATTGCTGAGGCTAGGACTTCTAGTACTATGTTGAATAGCAGTGGTGATAATGGACATCCCTGCCGTGTTCCTGACCTTAACGGAAAAGCTTTCAGTTTTTCTCCATTGAGAATGATATTTGGGGTGGGTTTTTCATAGATGGCTTTGATAATATTGAGGTATGTGCCCTCTATCCCCACACTTTGAAGAGTTTTGATCAGGAAGGGATGCTGTACTTTGTCAAATGCTTTTTCAGCATCTATTGAGAGTATCATATGGTTCTTGTTCTTTCTTTGATTAATGTGTTCTATCACATTGATTGATTTGCGGATGTTGAACCAACCCTGCAGCCCTGGAATAAATCCCACTTGATCGTGGTGAATAATCCTTTTAATGTACTGTTGAATCCTATTGGCTAGTATTTTGGCGAGAATTTTTGCGTCTGTGTTCATCAAGGATATTGGTCTGTAGTTCTCTTTTTTGGTGGGATCCTTGTCTGGTTTGGGGATCAAGGTGATGCTGGCCTCATAAAATGAGTTTGGAAGTTTTCCTTCCGTTTCTATTTTTTGGAACAGTTTCAAGAGAATAGGAATGAGTTCTTCTTTAAATGTTTGGTAGAATTCCCCTGGGAAGCCGTCTGGCCCTGGGCTTTTGTTTGTTTGGAGATTTTGGATGACTGTTTCAATCTCCTTACTGGTTATGGGCCTGTTCAGGTTTTCTATTTCTTCCTGGTTCAGTTGTGGTAGTTTATATGTCTCTAGGAATGCATCCATTTCTTCCAGATTGTCCAATTTGTTGGCGTAGAGTTGCTCATAGTATGTTCTTATAATTGTCTGTATTTCTTTGGTGTTAGTTGTGATCTCTCCTCTTTCATTCATGATTTTATTGATTTGGGTCCTTTCTCTTTTCTTTTTGATGAAACCCCTGGCCAGGGGTTTATCAATCTTATTGATTCTTTCAAAGAACCAGCTCCTAGTTTCATTGATTTTTTCTATTGTTTTTTTGGTTTCTATTTCATTGATTTTTGCTCTGATCTTTATGATTTCTCTTCTCCTGCTGGGTTTAGGGTTTCTTTCTTGTTCTTTCTCCAGCTCCTTTACGTGTAGGCTTAGGTTGTGTACTTGAGACCTTTCTTGTTTCTTGAGAAAGGCTTGTACTGCTATATATTTTCCTCTCAGGACTGCCTTTGCTGTGTCCCACAGATTTTGAACTGTTGTGTTTTCATTATCATTTGTTTCCATGAATTTTTTCAATTCTTCTTTAATTTCCTGGTTAACCAATTCATTCTTTAGAAGGATGCTGTTTAGTCTCCATGTATTTGGGTTCTTTCCAGCTTTCCTCTTGTGATTGAGTTCTAGCTTCAGAGCATTGTGGTCTGAAAATATGCAGGGAATAATCCTAATCTTTTGATACCGGTTGAGACCTGATTTGTGACCCAGGATGTGATCTATTCTGGAGAAGGTTCCCTGTGCACTAGAGAAGAATGTGTATTCTGTTGCTTTGGGATGAAATGTTCTGAATAGATCTCTGATGTCCATCTGGTCCAGTGTGTCATTTAAGGCCTTTATTTCCTTGTTGATCTTTGGCTTGGAGGATCTGTCCATTTCAGTGAGGGGAGTGTTAAAGTCCCCTACTATTATTGTATTATTATTGATGTGTTTCTTTGATTTTGTTATTAATTGGTTGATATAGTTGGCTGCTCCCACGTTAGGGGCATAGATATTTAAAATGGTTAGATCTTCTTGTTGGACAGACCTTTGAGTAGGATATAGTGTCCTTCCTCATCTCTTATTATAGTCTTTGGCTTAAAATCTAATTGATCTGATATAAGGATTGCCACCCCAGCTTTCTTCTGATGCCCATTAGCATGGTAAATTGTTTTCCACCCCCTCACTTTAAATCTGGAGGTGTCTTCGCGTCTAAAATGAGTTTCTTGTAGGCAACATACTGATGGTTTTTTTTTTTTTTTTTATCCATTCTGATACCCTGTGTCTTTTGATTGGGGCATTTAGCCCATTAACATTCAGGGTAACTATTGAGAGATATGAATTTAGTGCCATTATTAGCCTGTAAGGTGACTGTTCCTGTATATTGTCTCTGTACCTTTCTGATCTACTACTTTTAGGCTCTCTCTTTGCTTAGAGGACCCCTTTCAAGATTTCCTGTAGAGCTGGTTTGGTGTTTGCAAATTCTTTCAGTTTTTGTTTGTCCTGGAAGCTTTTGATCTCTCCTTCTATTTTCAATGATAGCCTAGCTGGATAGAGTATTCTTGGCTGCATGTTTTTCTCGTTGAGTGCTCTGAATATATCATGCCAGCTCTTTCTGGCCTGCCAGGTCTCTGTGGATAAGTCTGCCGCCAATCTAATATTTTTACCATTGTATGTTACAGACTTCTTTTCTCGGGCTGCTTTCAGGATTTTCTCTTTGTCACTAAGACTTGTCAATTTTACTATGAGGTGACGGGGTGTGGACCTATTCTTGTTGACTTTGAGGGGGGTTCTCTGCATCTCCTGGATTTTGATGCTTGTTCCCTTTGCCATATTAGGGAAATTCTCTCCAATGATTCTCTCCAATAGACCTTCTGCTCCCCTCTCTGTTTCTTCTTCTTCTGGAATCCCAATTATTCTAATGTTGTTTCATCTTATGGTGTCACTTATCTCTCGAATTCTCCCCTCATGGTCCAGTAGCTGTTTGTCCCTCTTTTGCTCGGCTTCCTTATTCTCTGTCATTTGGTCTTCTATATCACTAATTCTTTCTTCTGCCTCATTGATCCTAGCAGTGAGAGCCTCCATTTTTGATTGTACCTCATTAATAGCTTTTTTGATTTCAACTTGGTTAGATTTTAGTTATTTAGTTTCTCCAGAAAGGGCTTTAATATCTCCAGAGAGGGTTTCTCTAATATCTTCCATGCCTTTTTCGAGCCCGGCTAGAATGTTCAGAATCGTCATTCTGAACTCTTGATCTGACATAGTACCCATGTCTGTGTTGATTAGGTCCCTAGCCTTCGGTACTGTCTCTTGTTCTTTTGTTTGTGGTGATTTTTTCCGCCTTGTCATTTTGTCCAGATAAGAGAATATGAAGGAGCAAATAAACTACTAAAAGGGTGGCAAAGACCCCGGAAAAATGCGCTGTAACCAAATCAGAAGAGACCCCAAATTGTGGGGGGGAGAAAGGGGATAAAAATAGCTTCTGAAAAAAAAGAAAAAAAATTTAAAAAATAAAACAAATAAAAAATATAAAAAAGAAAGAAAAAATATATATATTTAGATGAACTAGTCAAAAAATGTTAAAAAAGAAAAGGGTAAAAGTTTAAAAAAAATTTAGTAGAAGAAGAAAAAAGAAAAAAGAAAAAAAAACTGAAAAAAGAAAAAAAAATTGAAGTAGCCGCAAGACTAGAGAATCATGGGGAGAAAGCCATGAGTTCTGTGCTTTGCTTTCTCCTCCTCTGGAATTGCTCTGCTGTCTTAGGAATTGAATCTGCTTTCTCCTTGATAGATGAACTTCGTCCTAGCTGGATATTTTGTTGATCTTCTGGAGGAGGGGCCTGTTGTAGTGACTCTCAAGTGTCTTTGCCCGAGGCGGGATTGCACCGCCCTTACCGGCGGCCGGACTAAGTAATCGGCTCGGGTTCGCTTTTGGGAGCTTCTGTTCTCTGAACGCTTTCCGTAGAGTTCCGGAGGACGGGAATGAAAATGGCGGCCTCCCAGTCTCCGGCCCGGAGGAGCCGAGAGCCTGGGGCCCCACTCCTCAGTGCGCCCCCAGAGGACAGCACCCAATCACTCCCGTATCCCCAGCCTCTAGCCGCACTCCGAGCTCACCCAGCCCGCGACCAGTTCAAGGTAACCCCGAGCTGAGAGTTCAGTCCTCGGCTCTGTCTCTGCAGCCGGCTTCTCCGTTCTAATACCTGCGAGCTCTCCGACACTCCGACACCCACGATCCTTCTGTGACCCTGCGGGGCCTGGGGCCACGCTGGCCCCGCGTGGGCTTCACCCTGGTTTAGCCTCTGGAGCAATGTCCCTCAGTGGAACAGACTTTTAAAAGTCCTGATTTTGTGCTCCGTTGCTCCGCCGCTTGCTGGGAGCCGGCCCCTCCCCCCGCGGTCTATCTTCCTGTCGTTTTAGATTCACTTCTCCGCCAGTCCTACCTTTCAGAAAGTGGTTGATTTTCTGTTTCTAGAGTGGCTGTTCTTCTTCTCTTCGCTCTCCCGTTGGATTTGTAGGTGTTTGCAATGTTTAGATAAGCTATCGAGCTGATCTCCTGTTACCTGATGTAGTCTCAGGCTGCTACTTCTCCGCCATCTTGACTCCTCCCCCTCAAAATTCTCCCAGACTTTATTAAGACCCACTCTCTGATCAATATTCACCGTGGCTGCCCGGGTCCAAAGTGTGTTCTCTGCAGGGGGGTTTTAGAGGGTCAGCAAAACTGCAGTGGGATATTAGATTCTCGAAGTACTGTTACAGTGTTTAGACTTGAGGGCTGGAGAGAGAGGCGATGGGCAAGATAGGGAGAAGAAAGGGAGAGGGAGAGAGGGAGGGGGAAGAGTAGGAGAGGGAGAAAGGGAGGGAGAGAACAATCCAGTGAGGGGCAGTTTCCTTATCAATAGCTTTTGTGGCATCTTTGGCCATATTTCAGGGCTGAAACAGTGTCTGAGTTCATAAACTATTATTAGTCTCGCATGTACAAAATATCATTAGAGAGATGTCATGATGTCTCCTGAGATTATACACAAAAGACAAAAATCTCTTCCTCTTGCCAACATGGTTCCAACGCCGCCCCCCCCCCGCCCCCCCCGCACCCGGAGCATCTCAACATAATATTTTCTCAGTAGACAGAATCATCCCTCCCTTTATTAGCTGATTTCCCCCTCAAGACATAAGCACACTCATTAAATGGTGAGAGGTTTTTACTTCTTAGCAAAAGAAAAAAAATATTTTTATCTGTCTTATTTTAAAACACTGAAAAATACTTTCTTGTCAAAATAGGATATTTAAAAGTTTTGTCTGCATTGAAACTTCAATGAAGAAATAGTGAAAAGATGACAATCATTGTTAACATCTATAAATTATGCATAAACTAATAGAAAAAGAAATCTCTCTCCCTGCCTATGTCTTTCATTGTAAGAAGCACGGTTACAGAAATATCGTAGTGATTCCTGTCCCCCAGGACCCCTGGTATCCAGTGCTTTGGCATTGCTCACATTTTACAGATGGAAAGACTAAGGCTGAGAAGGAAATCACTTTTATCTGGCAGCAGTGCACGATGCCTGTAGATTATGATCTGTAACTACGTCCACCCTCCACAGCCTCTTGAGAACAATTTAAAAAAGAAAAAGCCAGTAATACAATTATTGACATTTTTTAAATTTAAAAGAAATGAAATCCACTGGGAACAACTCTTGAAAGGCACTTTGCAGTGGCCCATCTGGAGTGGAATTTTCCATGATCAGTAAAGACTCTAGAGCCAATCTGATGGCCAAATGAAAAACAAGAGACTGCACGGATGCCAGGGTAGCATCAGACAAACAGTGCTCTCAGACAACCCTGGCCACTCGGGCCACACAGCGCTGTCAGGTCTGCACTACCTCCCCACAAACAGGGGTGCTTCTTTAGAGCCCCCCAGGTGATTTCCAAGGGCATCCAGGATCAAGAACCCATAGTAGCAAGCACATACAGCCCAGGTTCAAGGTTTTCTTTCATGGCAATAATGGACATCTTGTCTTACACTTCTCTGAGAGCTCAGGAAGTGCCTCCCCCTGAGGTTTCTCTCTTATCTCAGTTCCTTGGCAAACAGGGATTGGGTCCTGCTGGATCCTAGACACCGTGTCATGCTTGGGAACCAGAAGACAAAGCTTTTCTTATGGATGGGTAGAGCAGAGTATGTCTGTGGTGCTGAGGGGATTCCAGCGCTGGGTACGGAGCAGCTGTAAGGTCTGCAGAGGCCTCCGGCAGGCCAAAGGTTAGAAGGCAGTGATGCCACTGGATGGACATGGGCATCTAAGGTAGCAGTGAGAAGGACAGCAGTAGGATGGGGAAGCAGAAAGCATTGGGCCAATAAGGTGCAGCCCAGAGACTGGGTGTGAGGAGGGCGCAAGGGGGCAGACCCCAGGGACCCACTGCTCCTGGAACAGAACCCTAGATTTCATCCCAGATGCAATAGGGAGCCAAAGCAAGATTTTAGGGAAGGCAGTAGAATGGACAAGTTCGTGTCTAGAAAAATGATCATTGTGTTTTTCCAGTGGTGATATCAGTCATAATATTTAATTTGTCAGTAAGACAGACAGGAATAGAGCTTATTTTTAGAACCAACATTTCCTAGCACTCCCGGTTGGCCCCGCTCCTGCCGAGAGCACATTGAAGACCGTGTCAGTGCAATCTGCATCTGAGGGGCTTCTTCCTGAGCAAGGGGCATAAGTTTGAGCCAGGGAGCACTCTTGACATGGGGTGGCCATTCCCTTCTACCTCCACAGCAGCAGTGACTTCAGGCTTCTCCCTCCCTGTTGCTAGGACCTTCCCTGGCCGTGGCTTGGTTCTTATTGAGATTTACTGCCCTCACACGTTTCCTATGCCCGACTGTTCTCCCTCCTTGCCAGGCAGAGACAGGATGGGGGTCCACACCCCAGCCAGGGGTCTGCAGGGTAACAGAGTGTCCTCCGTTCAGAGCTGTCTTCCAAAGATTTGGAAGCCAGAGCAGCCTCCTGGGGTGGAGAGAACCCGGTCCTGAAAACTGTCAGTGCCAGCGTGTAGATATTCTGTTTAAATCCCTTAGCAAGATGAAGCCACAGTGTTGGTTCCTGCAGGCACATCTCCAGCTTCCACACTCACTGGATTCCCTCCTGGCTCTGATCCATCCCAGCCGGCTGCCACAGTTCCAAGATGAATTCCCAGAGGTTCCAGCAGCAGAGGCTAGCGCCGTCTTTTCCTTTTTGAAGCAAGTTCATTTTCCGAGGCTTACCTGTGCTGCCGGCACCAGCTTCGCCCACCTCGGGTTTTGGCAAGGATGCGTCTGCCAGCGTGGTGTTCCCCGCTGCCTCTGGGCCCAGATATCTTCTCTCTGAAGGCTGTCAGCTTGTCTGTTCCACTGACAGATGTTAACTCCTGCCAGAGAGAAATGCTGAGTGTTCCCACAAGCTTCGGCCGAGTTTGCTCACCCCAAGCCCATATGCTGCCCCCAAGTCTTCTCCAGGACACCGTCAGTCATGCAGGGCTCTGCACTCCTAGGCTACGGCACTTTCCAGGTTCACACTGAAGCCCAAGAAAGGTCACCTGTGCCCCTTCACAGCACTCAAGAAAATCCATGCCCCTCGCTCCGGACACTGCAGGCACCCCTACCCCTTCTGAGGCATGACAACCACCCCGTCAGGTCAGCAAAAAGCCTCAAACCACACACAAGCCTTAGTGTTCCGGGTGAAAGGAGGATATGTGAAGTTTCTGGTCACTGATGCTCAGAAGCATCAGCAGCTGTTATGGGGCAACAGGCACTGATCAGACTGTTTTTAGGACAGCGACTTCACCTTGGGAAGACCTGAGAAACGACAAGGTTGTACTTTGAGGCTTTATCTCGCATTTCCAACTTTCACAATAAGGCACTGGAACAGAGCACACTTGTCAAGCTTTGGTGTGGCACTGAGAAGAGGATGGATGCCCTTTGTCTCCACCTCCCAGCACACCCCCCCATCCCTCCTACTTCTCTCCACCTCTGCTGCCCTTCGAGAACAGTCAGGACCACTCACTGGGAAGGTCCACCTCTCACAAGGTGGGAGGGAGGGAGGGAGAAAGGGCTGTGAATTTGTAACAGCAGATGCTGTCCAAAGAATGACCTCCAGGGGTGGGAGACCAGTACCAGAGGGAGGCAGAGGGAAGAAAGAGAAAGGAGGACAGAGATGCTAGGTCAGTGAGGAAGGGGTTAGTAAAGCCAGGAGGCCATCATCAGTTAGAAACAAGGCTGGATCCATCCAAGAGTCTGGTAATATTCCCCACTAGGAGTAGTCTCCCCAAAGGGGCTGGTAACGAGTTTATATGAAGGTTAGCTGTTCCCCACTCTTCCCCGGCTGATTCTGGACCCTTCCATTTTCTGAAGAGCTCAACTTCGGCAGATGGTTCTTGAGCACTCAGGTCTTTGAGGACAAACCATGTTGCCTCCTGAAACCTCAAGAAGAGCCCTTCTCTTGCTCATCTCTAAATGCCAGGGACTGTTATTTGGGACTCAGAAAAGACCTGTTCTGCTGTAACATGGAGGTTGCATGACTCTTTTTCTTGCTTAGCACATAAAATTTTAGTGAGAAAGTAGTAAATATGACACCGTCACACAATTTATAAGTAATGTGACAATCTCTAGGTTCTTTTGAAAAACATAAAATTATAATCACCACTGTCATGTTAACAAAAGAGATTTGTAAAAAATGTTTATATATTGATATTTTCTTCCCTAAAACTGCCTTACATTTAGCAGACCCAAGAGTGATCTAAAAAGGTATAAATCAAAATTTCCAGGCAAGAAAACATCGTATGTCAGAACTGAAATACACAAGTATTGACTTTGTGCCCTAAATTAGTGTTTCTCAAACTTTAACATGTACAGGAACCATCTGCACTCTTACAGAATACAGATTCTGAGCTGGAACATGGGGTGGTGCATTTCTTTTTTTTTTAATATTTTATTCATTCATTTGTGAAAGAGAGAGACAGAGAGAGCACAAGCTGGGGAAGAGGCAGAGAGAGAGAGGGAGAAGCAGACTCTGCTGAGCTGGAAGCCCAACAGGGGGCTCAATCCTAGGACCTGGAGATCATGACCTGAGCTGAGGGCAGACGTTTAACCATTTGAGTCACCCAGGCACCCTGAAGTTGTGCATTTCTGACAGTCTCCCTGGTCGTGCTGATGCTACGAGTCTATTAAGAACTTCCACTATTTGCTGAGTACCTTGTTCTTGTTTTGAGTGTGGACAGACATCAGGGAAGGATGAATAAGCTTCCCAGACCATCTCCCTTGTATTTTGGTGGGGTTGGTTTCTTTGGTTTATTAGTTTTTTGTAATTTTTTTAGTGTTTATTTACTTTTTAAATTTTATTTTGTTTTTTTTTCAGTGTTCCAAGATTCATTGTTTATGTACAAAACCCAGTGCTCCATGCAATACGTGCCCTCCTTAATATCCAACACCAGGCTCACCCATCCTCCCACCCCTCCCCTCCAAAACCCTCAGTTTTTTGTAATGGTTAAGGAAGAATTATAATGCTTCTGGAAGTTAAGAAATGATAGAGGATGACAGAGTTTTGATTATACCATAATTTAACAGAACATTTTAGGATTTCAGAGGGCATGATGTTAGAGAGAATCCCAGGGGGAAAAAAAGAGAAAGGAAGAGGCCAGCAGTGAGCACGCCTTGTTTGTATCTATTTTTGACGCTGCCCTGGGTTACGTATATAACATCTCTCCGCCAAAGTGGATTACAGGAACTTGGAAGAGGTTATTTGTTGAAGTATTTTAGAATTAAGTTCTAAATTTTAAATTTACAATTTAAAAAAAAGAACATCTTCAAATGAAACATCTTCAAATGAAAGGACCAAGGAAATTTCTGCTGTTGTCCTACAGATATAATCCAGAACCCAAGGAAGTGTTTGTTGGGCAGAAATGTCAAAAAGCATCGATTTTTAAACAAGGGAGGGCAGTCAGCAGACCAGAGCAAAAGAAAGACCTCCCTTTGCCACCAATGAAAAGCTGCACGCATTGCCCTTTATAGAAAGTGTACTGTAGTAGCTTGTGATGAAAGAAATAAACATTTTTCTGCTCAAAGGGGAACAACACTAAAAGGAATATCCAGGAACTTAATGAAAAGCTGTGTAAGGAACCAGAGGAGTGGCAAAGAAAGCTAAAATTCTTGGGATTGCTCACCTTCCTGAATAGCGGTTTCTTCTTAAAAACTCCTTAATAATTATAACGTCAATGCCAAGGTCACCAGGAGACAAAGTGGGGGTTTCCTTAGACAACCTAAGCCTAATGCCCATTCTGCACCTCTTTTCCTGACTTATCTACCCATCGTTGCTCAGCCATCAATCACAATCATTGCTTCCACCCAGTTCCCTCATTTATAATAAAGTGTAAATGTCCTGACAGGGGACCCAAATGAGCAACCTTCCATCTTAATACAATTGCCCAAATATAGTCCGCCTTTCTTAATCCATTCATCTCTATCAGATATCTTTTTATTTTTTTAAAGATTTTATTTATTTATTTGACAGAGAGAGATCATAAGTAGGCAGAGAGGCAGGCAGAGAGAGAGAGGGGGAAGCAGGCTCCCCACTGAGCAGAAAGCCCGATGTGGGACTCGATCCCAGGACCCTGAGATCATGACCTGAGCCGAAGGCAGTGGCTTAAACCACTGAGCCACCCAGGCGCCCTCAGATATCTTTTTAAAAGGTACATTTTCAAGACCAATACAGAAATAAATATAGTCTGATACTAATATCCATTAAATCTGGAAGTGAGGACATGTGTATTCTATGTCTCTTTCTGAACTTCTTAAATAATTTGTAATAGCTATCAAGAAACGAAGTGGGTGGCTTTATTATTGACCAGGCTGAGGACAAGGTTGCTCTGTCAGAGGAGGTGGCGCCAAGGCTCTCACCATTACCTGCGCCTAATTGGAATGCTGTGTTTGACCTGCAGTGGCACCCAGCCTGCACATCAGCATCTCCTAGGAAGCTTGTAAAATATATACACGTCTACGCCTCACTCCAAACTAATTAAATCAGAATCACAGCAGGAAGCAACTTCTACACTGGTATGTTTTAAAAGCTCTCCACATGGTTTTACTGTGCAGTCAGTCTTGAGAACCAGTGGTTTAAAGAATAATAATCAGGGTGCTTTATAAAGGTACCTGCAAATTCTTAAGCATTTAAGCTCTCAACATGAAAATCTTTTATATTTTTCTTGTTACCAGGAACCATTTGAAAGTCATGTGATCCATATCTCCATCCTCACTGTTCTATATCCTCTCCCTATCCTACATCTTCTGCCCTGCCTCGACCACTCCTCCACATCACCAGTACCGCCACCACATCATCGCCACCACCATCACCACCACCATCACCATCACCACCACCATCACCACCATCACCATCACCACCATCATCATCACCATCATCATCGCCACCATCACCATCACCACCACCATCACCACCATCACCATCACCACCATCATCATCACCATCATCATCGCCATCATCACCATCACCACCACCATCACCACCATCACCATCACCACCATCATCATCACCATCACCACCACCATCACCACCATCACCAACACGACCACCATCACCACTACCATCATCATCACCATCACCACCACCATCAACATAACCACCATCATCACCACCATCACCATCACCACCATCATCATCACCATCATCATCGCCATCATCACCATCACCACCACCATCACCACCATCACCACCACCACCATCATCATCACCATCACCATCGCCATCATCACCATCACCACCACCATCACCACCATCACCACCACCACCACCATCACCACCATCACCATCATCACCACCATCACCACCATCATCACCACCATCACCATCACCACCACCATCATCACCATCACCACCATCATCACCACCATCACCACCACCACCACCATCATCACCATCACCACCACCACCATCATCACCATCATCATCATCACCATCACCACCACCAATACCATCACCAACAATAACAACCAGGGAAAAAGGTAAAATATAGGGGTAAGGAACTTACTTTTAATTACTAACTTTTTCATTTGGATATTCAAACCTTTAAAATTCATATGGGAGTGGTCTGGCATGGGGTTTTATAAGCTGAGAGCTAAAACACTTGCAACCTAGGTCCCCAAGGGTATTTTTAGATCTAATTGGATATAGGAAAACTTAGAAACATTCCCTCTTATCCAAACAGCCTACAAGCAATCAATCTATCAGTGTCCCTTTACATTAAATTGAAATACATGTTTTTTTTTTTTAATTTTATAGCATTTAGGTACACATTTCTAAGCAGTGCTTAATAATTCTTGGTTTTCTAGCTAGTATGAAAACCTGGTAGGTGTAGGCCAAATTCAACCAAAGTATAAAAAAGGTATTTTTGCTACAATTAAAATGGTGTACAGTATGGAGTAGAGAGGGCAGAGAGAGAGAGAGAGAAAGAGAAAGAGACACGAAGAGACTAAGTTCCCGTAACTTGCTTTTGTAAAACTAGTGTTTGCCTTTTAAACTCCCCAGCATTCTGCTGAGAGGCCCACCCCATTAAACTACTCTATGAAAACAAAAAGGAGAAAAAGTTCCTGCCCTATGCTTCTACTCTGCTCATTCCCTCTATAACTCACTTTTCTGGGGTCATTGAACATTATTTACTTAGATTTAGAAGACCAGATTATACCCTTGGAATTCCTTGTGTTCAACTTCAGGGAGACATTTCTAGAATTTATTATCCACCTTGAAGTACACATTATTTTACAGGAAACATTCTTACAAAGTTGCCCCCAAATACCATCTTGCTATATTTGACTTTGTAAAGCTTTTTGGGAAGAACACAGTAGGTTACAGCTTCATATGGGGTCGTTTCATTTGCTGCTTCCTGCTGTTTGCTGGTATGGGGACAAGGTGGGTAGAATTACAGTCTGCATTCTCCTGAACTGTACCCAAATGGTATGCTTCCCGTGTCTGTGGGACATGCAAGGAAAGACCTTTTGACACCCAGAGCTGCCAAGGGTTATTCCTCAGTATGTGATTTACATTTGCCTGGTTCCCTTCAACCCCAGGAATCAGAAGTCTCAGAGTCCATTTCACACATAGGAGATCTGAGCCCCACAAGGAGTCTGCATGCCTCACAGACAGGCACATCTTACAGGGTTAGAGTTCCTGGAGCTGTGTCTTCTGGAGCCTGAGTAGGGCTTGCAAGCAGAAGGATTGTAGGGTGTCAGTTAAATACTCTCAGGAAGAAATGGTCCTTTCATATTTTGAACAGACTTATAGGGTTCAAGTTCTTTACCGTAGAAAGGTGAATAGGTTGTAAAATATATTTGAGAGAGATGTAAGTTCTGCAATCCGATTTCTCTGAACCTGGCATCCAGAGCCAGGAAGCAAGCAAGACAAATGAATTGCTACAAACTAGTTCACTGATGTGAGTGGAATTAGGTCCTCCCAAAGATATGCAGAAACCTTAACCCCATACCTATGAAGGTAGCCTTATTTAGAAATAGAGCTTTTGGGGGCACCTGGGTGGCTCGATTGGTGAAGTGGCTGGCTTCACCTCAGGTCATGATCCTGGGGTCCTGGGATCAAGCCTGGCATCAGGCTCTCCATTCAGTGGGGACCCTTATTCTCCCTTTCCCTTTGCCCCTCTGCCTACTTGTGCACAATCTCTCCCTCTCTCTCTCTCTCAAATAAATAAATAATGTTAAGAAAGAAAAAAAGGCATAGTGCTTTTGTAGATGTAATCAAGTCAAAATGAGGCCTTGAGGGTGGGCCCTGATCACGTAAGACTGGTGTCCTTGTAAGAAGAGGAAAATGACTGCTGACAGGGAGGGAAGAGGCCCCCTGGGATGGGAGGGATGCGTCTATAATCCAAGGAATGCCAAGGACAGCTGGCAATGCCAGAAACCAAGAGAAAGGCACAGAATAGATGTTTCCTTGCAGCCTTCAGGTGGTTCTACCCACACCTTGATTTGGGGTTTTTGAAGCCCCCCAAACTGTCAGTGACCCATTTCTGTTGTTTTAAGGCACCCAGTACCTTGTTATAGCAGCTCCCTAGGAAGCAGACACACTATCCAGGAACATTTTGTCAGGGTCAGCTGCCTTGAGGAAAACCGTGAGACACAAGCCTGGGCCTCCCTCCCCATGGCCCCTTCTGCAAAAGCCCACCTCCTCCTGGGGAAGCCTTCCCCAAAGTCCCCAGTGCTGCTCTAGCAAGCGTACTGCACACTGAGCCTTATTTCTCACTGTGAAATGGATGTTAGGAACCACAGATAGGAATCTCAATCACTGAATCACAAAACTGAGAGCATTCGGAGGTGAAACTTCACTTCCCTCGACCTGAACCCCATACAAGCCCCCATTTCTGGGAAGTAGCAGAAAAACTGTTGCCAATTTAAGGTAGACCCAGTCATGTATGATTTGCATGTGTCCTTGGGGGCCTCCCCACAGAGAGCTCCTCCCTTCTTGCTTATAGATACAGGTGGGTTTGGGGGAGGCCAATACAGTGATGACCTCCATCCCTGCTGTACCTGCCACCTGGTCCCCAGCAGGACTGGCTCCTCTTCCTAACCTCAGGGTCTCTGCCAACCCACAGCCCTCCCGACCCTCCAGCTCCCAAGGTGTTGGGAACCTTTATGATTGGTTTGCCCCTTCCCTGGGCCCAACCTCAGCAAACCAGGTGCAACATGGCTCTACCCTACAATCCCCAGGCTTGCTTTCCACCCACTCCAGGTTTCCGATGTCAAGGAACTGACTTTTCTTCTCTCCGTACTGAGCTTCTCCACCTCTCTCCCACCCCAGATAGGGGCTATTATCTCTTTTCTGGTGAGAAAACAGCTGCTCTGTCATCATATCTGCTCTCCAAATCTGAAATTTATAAGCTTTATGCTCCTCTGAGACCCTCAGGCTTTATGCTTGGTGTCTGAAGCCAAACTTTGGAGAACTTAGAAAAAAGAAAAATCTGTCTGGCTCTCACACTCCTGAGCCCTGGCTCCCCAGACTGTTTGGATGTCAAAGCCAAGAATGCTGTCTTTTGTTCTTACAGTGCCCATTTGTGCCACCCTTCCCAGGGCCAAGGAGCTTCCACCTATAGTTTAAATGGTGGCAAGGCAAAGAACAAGGAGGAAAGAAAGGAGGAAATGCCATGGAAACATCAGGCATGGTGGGGCGAGGAGGTTAGGGGAATCACAAAGGATCACCAGCACCCCAAAAGGCTTCCTGTAACACCTTCACTGACCTTTCCCCCACTAACCCAGCTGAGCCTGGAGAGCCAACCCCTTCTGGAATGGCCTCAGTTTCCAGGGAACCCCCCAATCCCTTCCCCAGATTTGCTACACCATCCCCTGATATCCAGCTACAGTAGCCACAAGATGACACTCGGTCTGCCTGGGCCAGCCAGCTGCCTTAACCTCACACAATTCCTGAATGCTGACTGCCCAGGTGCGTTTGCCATTTAAGGCCAAACAAGTGGTAGACTCTAACCATCCTCCAAGCCTGCCTTCCTTTGCTTTATCCCAGTTTGACTGACTTTCCCTCCACAATACCAGGGGGAAAGAGAAGAGAAGCTGTGTCCAAAACAACAAGGCATTTATTGTGGTGAAGTGCTTGCTACCAACCTCAGGACTACTGCTACTGCTAACCTCAGGACCTTTGCACTTATTGTTCCCTCTGCCCACATCACTTCTACCCCCCAGGAAATGTGCATTCTATTTCTTCTCATATGTCATCTCATCAAAAGAGTGATCTCGCCCTAAAATAGTCACCTCCCATCACTGCTCACCTTCTCTTTCTCCTTCCTTTAATAACAATACACGTACCATTTCCTGAAATTTACATTGTATTTATAATATGCAGCTATTATTTCTTGTTTTTATCTGCCACCAAAGTGTAAACCATCCATGAGGAAAAGGACTTTGCCTTGTTCATCGCTGGGTTCCCAGGACCTGGAACAATAACTAGCATAGAGTTGACACTTAGTAAAGGTTTGTTCAGAGAATGGTGACAGCAACAACTGAAAATTATATCCAGATTCGAATGGGACTTGGTTTTGTAACGTGCCGACCTATGGTTAATAACTGAGGCACAGAGGGTATCTTAGTAAACACAGAACCTTGTGCTGACTCTGGGGTAAGCCTGATTGTAAAACAGAATAATGCCACCTTATCCTACAGAGTTGGCACAAGTGTTATTTCATCGTGGAGCTCTCCACAAGCAGAACTACTTCACCAAGGGTCTTGGCGAAGACCTTGATCACGAGGGGCCCATGGCTGAGCCTAAACAAGCCACAGAACTTGAGGGCACTGGGGAAGGTGGAGGTGGAAGAAACCATCTGTGGGTGAGCTGGGGGCTACGCCAAGGTTGAACCAGGCAGGGAAGAAAAAAAAGAGTGAATTTTGACTAATTGAAACAACATAGCTGTTTTCTGTCAACACGGTGTTAGGGGCTTGGGATAGGACACCCAAAAGTCACAATTCCACCCTCTAGAAGTGTAAGACAGAGGTTTAGAAATGGCTGTGAACCTGGAGTGATAGCTAGACTTTGAAGGAAGCTGACATGTGGCAGTGAGCAGGGCACACAGCAGGCAGCACTTCCTCTGCTGGGAGGGCCCTCAGCCCCGGCTCCCTCCAGTGGGCACATTCACAGACTTAATCATAGGTTATATTTAAAAGGAGCTTACATGCATGGTGCCTTATTAAAAGTGCCTTTTTCTGACTATTTTTAGAAGATATTAATCATGCTACCTTTTGATTTGAAATTGGGACAGGGTAGCTCTAATTATTTGAAATTCTTTAAGAAGCTTGCAAAGACCCAGGTGACCCAGCCCCAAGCTCACGTTGTTGCTGACCCCCTGCTCTTGCTGTCAGGGAGAAGCCACTGGTTAGCATTGGGGGACACTAGAGATGAGGCCATGTCCTGGATGTCACCATGCAGAGCTGGGAACAGCAGGTTTCACAGTAAGATGGTGACAGCCGTATATCCTAGTCCACCAGCAAAAGCATGACCCAGGCTCTGATATAGAGTTATGCTACCTTGGAGCTTGATATAAAAGATAAAGGGACTTTTTATATATATAACCTTTTTTTTTTTTTCAATTTTTTGGAGGGCTATAGCCAGCAGGTTAGAAATTTTGGCAGCAGGTTGCAAAGTCTTTAGAATGTACTTAGGATCTGCTTTTCTTCTGCCCCACTGTGCTCTGGGAGAATGTCTTGCCCATCACAAGCCATGGTCCCTTGTGTCATGTCATCTACTGGGAGGGACAGCCCTGCCAGAGTTCTTCAGTGTGGTTCACAAGCTTGATGGGAGTAGAGTATTTATAAATCAAACGGAAGACAATCTCGAGAAAGGATAGTTTGGAGGGAAGGGAGAATGCAGTAGTCACCTTTTACTATAGCTGTTCTGTGACACATCACCACAAACCACGCAGAGTACACAACCACCCATTTAGGACCCCGTGGTGTCTGTGGGTCAGAAGCTAGCCACAGCTTAGCTGGGTCTATGCTCAGGTTTCAATAGGCTGCGGTCAAGGTGCTGGTGGGGCAGCATTCCTTCCTGGGTCCTCTCACAAACGCATGTGGCTTTTGGCAGAATCCAGTTCCGGGCAGTGGTAGGGCTGGGGTTCCCATTCTTTCATTAACTTCAAGCCTAGGACAGAGTTCCACTCTTAAAGCTGCCCACGGTCCCTTACCATGTATCTCCCTCTCACTTGAATCCTTCTCCTGCTTCAAATCTCCTCTGCAAGGAAGAGCCCAATGGCCTTAAGGTCCTCACCTGATTGGGCCAGGCCCACCCAGCATCATCTTCAATCTCTCTTAAAGTCAACTGATATTTCAACCCCAATTATATCTGCAGATTTCCTTTACAAAAGCATATAGTTTAGCATCAGAGTGGGTTCCTGGGAGAAGGTGTGTGTACACTGGGGATAGGAATCTCGGAGAGCACCTTGGAATTCTGCCAACTATAAGACAAGCACCTCAGCCCATGTCTTCTAGGGTTCAGCAAGCTATCAAACAACAGCTGTTTTGAAAATTTCCTCCCCCTTTCTGTTGCCCCTCAAATCCCACCCTGAATTGATGACCAGAGAGCCCTGCTGTGTGTTAAAGGAGCCTTTTCTAGGGACCAGTTGTCAACACAGCATGAATTCTCACCCATCCCTGTGCCAAGATCTCTGGGTGCAGTCAGACTGGGGAGGGTATGGGAACACGGCATAGACAGGATCTAATACATGGTGTCATCTGCTGTGCTCCACAAGCATGGCAGAGTGAGTGAGGTCCACAGGAACCGAGAACTGGAAGGTTTCTCTGAGAGTGAGAAACTCTCGACCAGCCGAAGAACAACAGAGAAGAGACAGGTGGAGGACTGTGTTGCAGAAGGCTGGGAGGAAGGACAGTGAATGGCAGGGTTCTGGTGATTGACAACTGATGATCTTCACTGTTTTATCCCGACTAGAGGTGACACATGCTGTCATTTAGAAGTTCAAGGACTGGTAAGTAGACTGGCAGGGGTTGAGCAGGCTGTGGTTCTCAGCCCAGGGCCAGCCTAGCCCAGACCAACTGAACCCAGGTCCCCGAAGATGAGCCCCTGATATCTGCTTATGACTATATGTTGAGGGGACCATAGAGAGAAGCGTGTGGAAGTGTGAGGTTTAGTGGAGATTGGGTTTTGCTTTAGGCTTTGAGTAATCACAAAGGCTTTCTGAGTAAAGGTAATTTGTGACATCAGTGGGCAAGTCATCACCTTCAGAAGGTGAAGCTGGCAACAGGACATATAATGGACCAGAGGAAAAGGCAGAAAGCAAGGGCAGAGAGTTGAGGTAGAAACAGAGAGGATGCAGGTAGGTAGAGGCGCCCTGGGAAGCTCAGAGGGGAGGTGGTGAGACCCGGTCAAGGCTCCTCCTTGGCTGCTCTTCTATCTGGACCACACCTAGGCATGAGCGTGAGTGACTGCCCGACTTGCCCCAAAGCCATGGGAGGCATTTACATCACTGACTCCTAGTGCTTTCCTAAGAAGGAGGGATGTCGAGGTGTGGACCTGCATTGACAGAGTCTTGATGCGCCTGGCATATCTGGCTCTACCCAGACCCGCCGGGGATCAAGAAGCCGGATGAACAGCTCCCAGAGTCGAAAGATTTCCACTCCAGCAAAGTGGCAATGTGGCTTTAGGCATTTTAAAAAGATGACAACTTTCTGGAAAGTTTCCTTCCACAGACAGCCCATGAGGCACAAAGTCAAAGAACAGGTGAACCAAGGAGCATCTTCACCCTGTTGGTTGCAGCTTGACTTCCGGCAAACAGGCAGCTTCCTCCAGGGCCCGGCCTCTGAGGTCACGGCACAGGTAGCTATGGGGCTCACGTAGGCTGCCAAGTCAGAGCGACTGGTGGGACTGAATGTTTACCTACAAGGGCCTCCAAACTCTCTGCTATCAAGCATCGCTAAGGATACATCATACAATTTCAAATCTAAAAGGAACCTGAACAACTTTGAACACAATTGCCCAAGCAGCCAGAGAAGTGCCTGAGGCCACACCACTGGGAAGCCATAGAAGGAGGGTCCAGACTTCTCCTTTTGGAAAAGAAGCAAAGACAGTGCTGGCTTCCCAGCCCTGGAATCAGAGCTCTGGCCCCAACCCCCCCTGTGCTGGCTGCTTGGTCAGGTGGGACCATCAAGTGATGAGCTCCCTATCCATGTTGGTGGCAACTGGTTCACCGACCGGAGACCCGGTCCTGCCAGAGCTGTGGAGCCTGGAGCTATGCCGGGTCGACTGTGCCACCTATTTTTGTAACACCTGAGCTAAGAATGGTTTTACATTTTTTTAAAGCTTGAGGGGAAAAAAATATTCAAGACAGACAACACGTGGTTTGCAATGAATAAAGTACTATTAAGTGTTTTATTTAAGGAAAAGTTCACCAACCCCTGAATTCCAGGGCAAGCCTATATTTTCAAAGAATTGCCAAGGTCGGGGGAGGCAGAGAGACTTCTAAAATATCACGCAGCTACTTGGAAACAGAGCTGGAAACTAGGATCCCAGTCTCTTATTCTACTATCTAGAGTGAGGGGCGTCACAGTGTAAAATCATGTGAACACACAGTCACAGGCACATGCTGACACACACACATACACACACAGGCACACTCACCCATGAGTGTTCACACACATGCAACACATTCACACACGTGTGCACATACACACAACACGCACATGCACGTGCGCAGGTCCCACAGACCCCGAGAGGACTTGGCATCAGGACTTATGATCATGAACTAATGACACTGATTTTTCTTTGGAACCTGTAAAACAGTCTAGTATGAAAGCAGTTTGCAAACAAAAGTGCCCTCGAGGCAGAGGTGGTTTGTATTAGAGGCGGACCTCTACAGTCCGATGGGTGTTGGCCACGGAGTATGGACTGGAGGTGCCTCGGTGACGGCACCATGACAGATTCCTCCATCAGTAGCAGCTTGTCTGTCCTCATAAGTTGGCCTCTTGCTGTTTTCTGCAAACCATGGGGCGCCTGGCCGGAGTGAGGAAGAGCAGGGCCACGACGTCTCCGCACTTCCCTTAATGAGTGACTTTGCAACCGAGAAGGCTGGGGACACCTATTTGCAGGAGACCAGGAGGGAGAGGGATGGGGATTTGCTCAGTGTGAGTGGCACAGGCAGCAACACGGTGAACAGAGCACCGAAGTGTGCAATAAAACGTACAGTCGAGAGTAGTGGCTTTGAGACACCGCGTACGCCTGCACTGTAACTTCTGTTACTCATGCACCGTAGCTTCTGGTACGCATGCGCCGCAGCTTCTGGCACGCATGCGCCGCAGCTTCAGGCACGCATGCGCCGCAGCTTCTGGCACGCATGCGCCGCAGCTTCTGGCACGCATGCGCCGCAGCTTCTGGCACGCATGCGCCGCAGCTTCTGGCACGCATGCGCCGCAGCTTCTGGCACCCATCAGGGACAGGTTTTATCAAACTAGGCTTTCACAGAACAGCCCCACTTCCCCAGCACACATATTGCTTATTCAGCATGCTCTGTCCGCCCACCACCCCCTCCGCTATGGAAACGGTAGAGAACCGTTCTGGATACACCGTGAAGAATAGAAAAGGAAGAAAAAGCTTGTGGAGTGAACCCAGATAAAATTTTAGGAAAGGAAGGTCTGGGAGCCTCTAAGAGAATTATGTCTATGTAGGAAACCCACCTGCAAAAATCACAAGGAAAAACCTCCAGCCACTGTTTGGATGCTTCCAAGGACAGGAGGCTTGCTACCTCACAAGGAAGCCCTGTTATTTTTAAGGAACTTTCCTCGTGAGATTCCCCAAAGCACATTTCTGAGACCTCCTCGTTTGTCTTAGCACTGCACTGTCACTCCGCACCTGAAGCAAGTCTCAGGATCCAGCTGTCTTCTCGTTCACTATGCAGTGAGTGATGTGTCCCTCCAAAATTCATGGCAAAATCCTAACCCCGATGTGATGGTGTTTGGAGGTGGGTCGTTGGTGATTAGGACTGGATGATGTCAGGACAGTGGGCTTTCTGATGGGATTAGTGGGCTTTAAACAAAAGGAAAAGAGGGATCTCACTGTCGGTGCACACACACCGAGTGAAAGCCCTATGAGAGTACAGCAAGAAGTTGGCTGTCTACAGGCTGGGCACAGAGGTCTCACCAGAAACAGAACCCAGCCAGCACCTTGATCTTGGAGTTCCCACCTCCAGAACTGTGAGGCATAAATATCTGTTGTTTAAGCCCTCCAGTCTGTGGTATTTTGTGATGACAGCTGGAGCTAAGATACAGACTAAATAGACTTACTTTCTACAACTTTTCTCTACATCGGGATCCCAGACCTTTCAGCTCTCAGCTGCCTTCCCCTGGATGTGCTCCAACGTGTCCATGATGCATGCACATTTCTCTACCCATAAATGACACCTACTTCAGTAGTTTCCCTGTTTTCTTCTCTGTCCTCCGAACTGAACCAGGAGCTCCTTGAGCACACATGCAGACACAGGCTTGCATCCAAATACAGACAAACACAAAACTGTGCTTATTTCCAATGCATCTCGAGTGCTAGGCTACAGGGAAACCACTTAATAAATATTTAAAGCATCATGAGAGAAGAACTACAGCGGGAAGATGACCTGTCTTACCCACAGACTCTAGGTGAACCCAAATTTTCACCAGCGGTCTAGGCTTTAAATCGTCCTCCTTGCTGTCATTCAAAGGTTGTTTGTCAGAATCCTCTTTTCCTCCTGAGCCATCTCTGCCCATGAGTTCTTATCCATACATTCTCGGAAATCTTTTGGAGTTTGCCTTCTAAAAACTTAGAGGCAGATTCCTGCTTTCCTCCAAGCACAAAGGTCCGTGAGTTAGCAATACGTTTCCTACCAAAAAACTTCAGGGTCAAACCAGCTTGGGAAACACTATGAGTGGAGAGGCCCAGGTGAAAACACATATTTTGTGGGACCCAGAATTTTCTAAATGTATTTGCCCAAGGAACTTTGTTGTTGTGAGCAATCTATTAGCATTTGAAGGACGGGTATAACGTGGAATCTAGGATAGTCTGGTCAGTCTTTTTTTTTTTAAGATTTTATTTATTTATTTGACAGATCACAAGTAGGCAGAGAGGCAGGCAGAGAGAGGGGGGGAAGCAGGCTTCCTGCTGAGCAGAGAGCCCGATGTGGGACTCGATCCCAGGACCCTAAGATCATGACCTGAGCCGAAGGCAGCGGCTTAACCCACTGAGCCACCCAGGCGCCCCTAGTCTGGTTAGTCTTGCTTAACTGTCTGCTTCCGTCTTCCTCCTCATGATTGCATACCCCCAGTTGACAGGACTACATTCCACGAAGTCCCAAACACACCTAATTTTCGGTGGATGACTTCAAGTCCAGTGGAGCATCCTCCCCACCCTCCCCACCTCCTTGAGGGGGCAGAAGATAATGACTTGGCTCAGAGCCCTGGAGTGGTCCAAGCTCTGCCTGTACATGAGAGTCTGGGTTTCCCCCAAACAAAGAGGCACTTTCACTGAGTCTCTCTAGAAGCGGGAGCTGGTGTACAGGTGCTTCACAAAAGCTCGTATGACTCTTTTTTCCTGGACAATGCTTGCATTTTGTCTTTTTATGGTAGGAAATGAGATACAAATGTTAGGATCCCAAGAAACCTGTATAAATGGGTCAAAACGTCATTCTCCTGCTGCTGCTGCTTGGGCTCTCCAAAGACCAGACCATCCCAGCTTGCAAGAATTCCAGTTTTTTCTGAACATGGGCTCATTCAACCTGGAACTACTGCTTGTCTTTGCTCCCAACCCAGCTTGCATACATGTGCATACTCACACACATACACACACACACACACACACACACAAACATACATCTTTGTGCAAGGTAGGCATTGATTTTTTTTTCTAACAGCTGGGCATCTGTGTCAAGCTTATAATTTTACTTTGCTTGTAATGCTAAAACACAGTCCACACTGTAGCAAAGGGAGAAGGTGATGTGCCTTAGGGTAACAGGCCTTCCTTGTACCTGGAAATAATCTCAGGTGAACCATGACTTAAGTGACCAAGTGTGGAGTTGGGAGCAGCCAGTGTTTGTCATATCTGATCCCCTCACCACCTCCCACTAGGCTACCTTGTTCCAATACAGGGAAGCCTCATAATGAAGAGCTTAGCATTAAACAGAGCATCCTGGGGAAGCCATTAGGAATATAAGTGACCCTTCAGTCCAATAATGAAACCCAGCTTTGTTCTGGAGATACTTCTTTCTCCCCTGTCCTCAGAGTAAACCGTGGCTAGCTCTCTGACTTGTGTAAATTTTCTATAGAGCTCTTCATATATCTGCCATAACCGTATCTAGATTGTGAACCCTGAGGGAAAGGACTGTGTTTTGTTCTGGCTTGCCTCCCATTAGTGACAATCAGTGCTGATTGTCAATACTGGGTGCCTAGCAGGAGGCAACCAGCATTTTTTGAATTACCTTGTTGCTGAAGGTTGGATTCCTTTTGCCTTTCTCAATCATTCCTTCTACAGACCTTACCGAAGAGGCTCCTGTGAGCGAGAAAGATGATTACTATACAGTGCATGTCCTCCAGGGGTTCACAGTCTAGTAGTACATTCAAGCATATACACAATCCGTTATAAAACTAGGTGGTATGAGCAACAAGTGACCATATCAGGAGTGTCATGGAGGAACACCATTTTCAGACTGGGCATATGAGAGGGATGACAGCTCCCCACCCCAACTACCATGAAGTCAGAGCTGGTCCTCAGTATTCACTTAACCTCCTCCCACTTGCCACTTTGGCCTTCCTTTTATTCCCTTCTACAATACCCCCAGCCCTGCCCCACTTTTATTTATCCTTTTGTGGTTCAGTGGCAAGTAGAGTTTACAAAACACACTAAATACCCTGATAGGATCTCAGCTGAGTAAAAATGCAAACAAACAGACATGATTGGGACAAACAAGTTCCCTGGTTTCTGACACTGGGCACAGCCCCTGGGGAGGGCCCGATGCTGCACTTTCCACCTTCCTGGCCAGTTCTGGCCTCCTGCCTGAGCTGTGTTTGGTAAGAGGAGGTTGGTTGACCAGCAAGCCTGCTGGCAGACAGCCCAACCCATTCAGGGATGTCTAGAGAGCTGTGCACTGAGCTTGTTTCATCACTCGCTGATTTAAAATGGAGATTATATTTCTGTCAAGTAACTTTTGCATTTTGGGATACTTTTTGTGTCGTCCCATTAAAAAAGCATGTGAGAAAGTCTCTGTGTTTTCCTGAGGAGGAATCCTTTTTTGTTGAGAATGGTGGTGGGAAGATGGAGAACCCTTCTTGGTCACTGGAGGCTGTTCTCAGTCCCATCTGCTTCTCCCCTAGGAACCTGAAGGACAAAGAGAGAGGTGATTTTGGAAATCTGCTAGAAGAGTGAATAAGGCAAATGATTTATCAGTTGGAAGGACTGTGTCCTATGGAACCTTATTTAAAAACCAGTACATGATATCAAGTTCAAAAACATATGACCTTATAAGTAATTTGGTGAGGGCAATTCACCTGTCCTATGCAAGAGGTCTTTGTTCCATCAGACAGGAGTAAGTGGCCTTGTCACAGGATCTTGGAAAACTTTTAAAGCCAGCATACCTACATGGCGAGCTTTTCCATTAAGTTTACAGAAAGACAGTTACTTTGTCTTACTCTTTCAGTTGGTAGCCCCTATGACTAATCTCCATGTTATTCCTCTGGAGGGTGAGCAAGCACCCTGGTTTCCCATGATGACTTGAGTAGTTGGCTTGTTAAGCTCCTTTTCAGACTTTGTTGTTATTGTTGATAATTTCAAAATCTCTCAGATCCTTCATAGAACACAGAACAGCCACATTTCTCTAAATGATGCCCTAAAACTTTGCATGTTTTGTCATGATTGCATTCAACAGAAGAGGGCCAAACATGCGTTTATCTACTTCCCTATCTGTCTCAGCCTCAACTAAGAAAAAAAAAAAATGAGTGACTCTGAGTTCTAGATTGAAGCAAGCAGGAAGCAGGAAGTTAATGCCACAGGGACCTTGTCTGGGCCATATGGCTGTTATGGGAAGAAGGAACCAAGAGAGAGAATGCTAGAACTGGGAACGATCCGTGAAAGGAAAACGAAACTATTCTGAATCTTCGTGTTCTTCAGGGATGTTGTATGCATCATCAATCATCAGCCACTGAAGCCAAACGCAAAAGGCGAGCTTTGGGATAAGGGCTTCCACCTGCTTCCGTTTGCACTAAATGCCTGGGAACACTATTTTGTTTCTAGCCTGACCTGGTGTAGAGCTTCTCATGCCCGCAACTTCGGAGTAATTATTCTTACTGTTCTAACATTCAATCAGCTTGAATCTCCAAGCCCATCAGTGAAAATCCAGGGAGGGAATGAGTCAAAGGGCACGTTCTCATATCCTGACCGAGTCAAACTGAGACCTGCTCTCTTTTTACACCAATACAAGCTTTGATGTGGGTTTCTGCCACTTGAATAAATTATATGTGTACAAACATGTGTTAAAGTAGGGACCAATATAGTATAGCACAGTGTATGAGAACCTTCAATGAGATTTTGGTGTAGATCCTGGGTTTCAGGCTCTGTGAAGGTCATTCTCTGGTCTTCTGACTCAACCTTGAAATATTAAGAGACTGGTTGGGATGGCCTATAAGTTCCTTCGAGCGATAATTAAGCCTCTCTGATTCTTCTACTTGCTTGCTTTTTGGAACATAACTGCTAATAAAATCTTCCCTCTCCCTTAAAGCCACGCTGTGAAGAGATGTTCAGTGAGAGAGGCAGGACTACAAAGTGGGGAGAGGAGGTATTTAAGTACAGGATGGCTTGGAGAGCTGGTAAGTTGCCCGGATAAAATGGGATTTATGGGGTTAGCTCTGGGAAAGCTCATTTCTACTTGGTGACTGAAATTCTGAATGGAAAGTAGAAATGGTAGAGGACAAATGTGAGCTCAGATCTCTTAAGCTAAAAAGATTAATATCAACCAAATATTAATAATAAATAAAAATGTGGTCTTTATTCTATAGATGTTATTAAAAGAAGGGTAAATTTCAGGCTCATGAGGTCATACTAAAGCCAATTTGACCTATATACTTTCACACTCAATGAAACACCCTAATGACTCAATAATGGAATCCATTTTTGTTTTCTGGTTCTTGCTGTCTGGACAAAATTCCTTGAGGCTAAGGTTAGAGCTACATTGCTGGATGGCCCAGGGGAGAGCTCACATGACTTGTTTTATCTGCACCATTATTCGTTTTGTTCCTTCTTTCTGTAATGCCTACAACCCATCTTTGTCTGCCTATGAAAGCCTTGTTAGTTGAACTCCATTGTTCCCTCTTCTGGAAGCCTACCTTCCAACTCCTGGGCAGAGTCTACTGCCCTTCCTGTGAGTTTCTAGAATATTTCCACCACAGAGCACTTACCACACTGTTTATGGTCCGCTCTTTCCCAATCTTTCTGCTGCACAGCCCTTCACTCCAGTCTTGAGACTGTGGGGTCTTAATAGCCCAGCAAAGAGGAGACACCCAGTTTAGTTATGAATCCAATTAGATTGATGTGATATCAATAACAGAGTCCTCTGTTGTTGCTAGAAAGCCCTGCTGGGATCCTCCTGGCACTCTGAGGAACCGCCCATGTGCATAAAAAGACCATAGGCATCTTAAGTCAAAGTCTAAATTTTAGTGCCAAGATCCCCAATTGGGTATCTGTCTATCATCTGTCTATCTATCGACCCAGCCATCTACCCAGCTGTCTTGCATTTTCAGGTGTTATGATGGAATTTTCTCTTTTTCTTTAAACTGAAGCTCAGGATTACTTCCCACTTTAAATGACTCTTGTCAAAAGGACTAAGTTCAAGTTTGGTTCTCAAACATGCATTTAAACTCTTGTGAATAGCAAATCCCAGATGTAAAATTTGTGGAGTAGGACTGGTTCTACTAGTCTAATAGAGAAGTAGGTAAATACATGCCCCTTCAACACACACACACACACACACACACACACACACCCCATACTGGCCAGGTAGCAAGTGTTGTGGTCATAAGGTAGGGCTACATGAAACATAATTTTTCTCCTAAAGATTACATTGGAACTCTACTTGCTTTGTAAGATATTTCTGCTTTATTTTTTTAGTAATTGAAAACACAGGGTTCATACTTTGCCTTAAATGATTAACACTTATTTTAACCAAGATTTTAGAAACATGCCTTTCTGGTTACTGTAACTCATCTCTTAACCCCGAGCAGATAGTAAGGAATATGGAAATATCCTCATCCTTCATATGAGTTTCTGTGAATTCAAAGATAATCAAAAGGCGGCACTGGATTTTTATTTTTGGTTAGCCTTCTGCAGAAAGATTCCTCCAAAAGTTTGTCTTCATTGTATGGCGTCAGTAACCAGTACTCCTGGATCTGATTGAAGTTGGCAGCACAAGAAAACTCTAATGAGCTCACTGCTCAAGAAAATTCAAGGCTTCATTAGTGGGCATGGTTCTTATTCTGGAGCCATTATCCCATACGACAAGAAATTGTGTGTCTGGGCCATATTAGTTTTAATCCTGAGAACTACCATTTGTGGAACTCTCACCATGAATTAGGAATTTGATTTAGGTGTTTTACAGCCATCATCTTGTTTAATTATTATTAACTATTAAATTATTTATCCTATAGTACATCTACTACCATATTTAGCAAATCAGTGTCTATAAGATAAAGATTATTCTTTCTACTTTATAGATGAGAAAAGTAAGCCTTAGATTAAGTCACTGGACAAGAACAAATAGCTAGTAATGTGAGGCACAGAGATTCAGATCTTGGCCTCACTTCAAAGCTCATTCTCTGAATCACTGTATTTTATAGTCACCCATGAATTCACAACCCATGTGGGTCATAACAGGGTTGACTGATCTCAGTAATGGGTCACTCCATGAAGAAGTCAGAAATGCCTAAAAATGAACACATGACATCAGGTCCGAGTCCTGGTTGATTTCTAGCTATATATATCCTAAAAGAATATATAAGTGGACTCATTCACAGTTTAGTTTCAGATGAGAGGGTTCTCCAGCGAAGCGACCGTGGGGCAAACTGTAGCCTTTGGTAACTTCCTTTCAGTAGTGTTTTTAGCATCATGATGGTCATGAACTAGAACGGTGGTCCCCAATCCCGACTACACATTAGAATCACCAACGAGACTTTTTAAATGGCCAAAGGATTCTGATTTAATTGGCCTGGGGTGAGGCTTGGACATCAATATTGTGCTTATGATTCCGGGATGAGGAGAATAAAACCAGGGTTAAGAAACAGGGAGACAAACAGAGAAAAGATTTTGAGCACAGACCTAGCTTAAGGTAAATTCAGATTTCCAGTCCAGGTGTTCAGGCTTCTATCTCTTCCCACTGAGCTTCCCTCTGTGACTTCCTCCTGTTTTCAGACCTTCCTTGTGATCATGCTGCCTGTAGAGCCTTCCATGGCCACTGAGAGGCTTTCCCCAAACCTTTCAATGCACCGTTCCCAACCTTGAAAAGAGCATCTTAGACCCACAATGTCCATGTGGTCATCTGTCTCCAGATGTGTCCAAGTCCCTTAGTTGGCCCATTGGTCTGCTCCCAGTCCACCACTCTGGTTACTTTGATGACTTCTTCTTAAGAATGGAGGCTGTTCTTTGTCTGGAGTCCCTACTGGCTCCCATAAGTTCTGCAGAATAATTACTTTAAAAGTTACAAGACAGGGGCGCTTGGTTGGCTCAGTGGGTTAAAGCCTCTGCCTTTGGCTCAGGTCATTGATCCCAGGGTCCTGGGTTCGAGCCCCGCATCAGGCTCTCTGCTCCACGGAGAGCCTGCTTCCTCCTTTCTCTCTGCCTGCCTGTCTGCCTAGTTGTGATTTCTCTCTGTCAAATAAATAAAATATTTTTTTAAAAAGTTTTAAAAGTTACAAGACAGGGGAACCTGGGTGGCTCCGTTGGTTGAGTATCCAAGGTTTGGTTTCAGCTCAGGTCATGATCTCAGGGTTATGGGAACGAGTCTTGCCTCTGGCTCCATCCACAGCAGTCTGCTTAAAGATTCTCTCCCTCTGCCCCTCCCCAATCACTAAAAATAAATAAATCTTTTAAAAAAACCTATAAGACAAATTCCCACAATTTCATTAGTTATCCGTCCCATTGTCCCTAGGGCCTGGGTGAGACACAGCTTTTCCAGGGGCCAAAGGAAAATGCTCCTCTTTCCCCACTTCCCTAAGTCATTTTGAACTCTGAGCTGTGCAGAGATGGGTGGACCCAGAGGTGAAGATCTTAGTCTTAGATCCATTAGTGAAGATCTGATCTTTGATCCACTTAGAGGAGGCAGTTGGAGACCCGGGAGCTCTGTGTTTCTCCCACCCAGGGGAATCAAAAGTTCTACAGACAAACTCCAAGCCCCTTCAGATGGAACAGATGTAATGTTTGGATGAAGTGGAAGGCACAGCTATGCAGAGGGTGGTCTGGTAACCACTAGATGAGAAAGGTCGATGGTCTATGGTCAGGTCCTAAGACTCAGTTTAGGTTGGGTTTCTGTGCCATGCCCAGAAAGCGGGTTCATCTCTGCTTTCCTGGTATTTTTAGGGTCTCAACTAAGGGGCCAAAGTCCATCTGTTTGTCCTTGCTTGTGTACAACGTGCATATGAGAACTAGTTATTGCTAGGCTCAGGGAGAATTAGGAGGTATAGTCTGGTTTATATTACATATCGATCCCTCCTCAGAATACATCTAATCTGGTACAATCCTTTCTTTCTCCCTCCCAGACTCTGGTGGGTGAGAAACCAGTTTTTTTTTCCCATTTTATTTATTTTTTTCAGCATAACAGTATTCATTGTTTTTGCACAACACCCAGTGCTCCATGCAAAATGTGCCCTCCCTATTACCCACCACCTGTTCCCCCAACCTCCCACCCCTGACCCTTCAAAACCCTCAGGTTGTTTTTCAGTGTCCATAGTCTCTTATGGTTCACCTCCCCTCCCCAATGTCCATAGCCCCCTCCCCCTCTCCCAATCCCACCTCCCCCCAGCAACCCCCAGTTTGTTTTGTGAGATTAAGAGTCATTTATGGTTTGTCTCCCTCCCAATCCCATCTTGTTTCATTTACTCTTCTCCTATCCCCCTACCCCCCATGTTGCTTCTCCATGTCCTCATATCAGGGAGATCATATGATAGTTGTCTTTCTCCGATTGACTTATTTCACTAAGCATGATACGCTCTAGTTCCATCCACGTCATCGCAAATGGCAAGATTTCATTTCTTTTGATGGCTGCATAGTATTCCATTGTGTATATATACCACATCTTCTATATCCATTCATCTGTTGATGGACATCTAGGTTCTTTCCATAGTTTGGCTATTGTAGACATTGCAGCTATAAACATTCGGGTACACGTGCCCCTTCGGATCACTACGTCTGTATCTTTAGGGTAAATACCCAGTAGTGCAATTGCTGGGTCATAGGGTAGTTCTATTTTCAACATTTTGAGGAACCTCCATGCTGTTTTCCAGAGTGATTGCACCAGCTTGCATTCCCACCAACAGTGGAGGAGGGTTCCCCTTTCTCCGCATCCTCGCCAGCATCTGTCATTTCCTGACTTGTTAATTTTAGCCATTCTGACTGGTGTGAGGTGATATCTCATTGTGAGAAACCAGTTTAACCACAAAGTGCTTAGCGAGCCAGCGCCAGGAGCTTTGTCTCAGGTTCAGTTTGTGTAAACAAGATGGTCACGGAGATGGGGTATTATTTAAGAGAAAAGGGGGGAAAAATGAAAAGGCATTGCCTTGGTGCATTTCTTAAGTGGGTCAAGCTCCATACCATCTAAAAATGAAATAAATAAGGATTCAGGCTCGAGAGTCACTGAGCAAGTCTTTATTCAAGTAACAAATGGGCAACAATAGGAATGCAATGGAAATGATCTCACGTAGTTTAAGTCCAATTCAACACAGTAGCTCCAAACAGTCTGCTTTACTAGTGGTTATTTTATGGTAAGAATCGTCTAGCACAGGGACTAGCAAGTCACCGCCCGGAGGTCAAACGGGGCCCACCGCCTGTTTTTATAAATCAAGATGGAGAGCAGGGCAGCCGTGCCATGTGCTGACAGACTGTTTACGGCCGCGAGGTGGCGGTGTCACAGAATTGTGACCAGGAGGTGTGGCCCACAGAACAGAAGATATTTACTCTCTGCTCTTTTGGGGGAAAAAATGCCAACCCTTGATCCGGCAGATCAAACAGTATACAACGAATCATTGGAAATAAACTTCCTGGTCACAGTAAGTACAGAAAGTCTCCAGACAAAAGGAGGGTGGTTCTTTCCAATAAGTAATCATTGAGCACCAAGAGCATGGTCTGTGCTGGGAGTATAAGAGAATACAAAGATTCTCACTTTATAATCCTGCCTTACAGCCCCATAGAAAATGTCTGAAAGAAGATAAATGGTCCTAAAATGTTGTAGTATGAAAAACACCCCAAATTGTAACTTTCTAAAAATTCAGCCCTAATCTCGTGAACGGTGCAGACAAGGGCAAGAGACTTCCAATGTTTCTGAATTACACGTAAGTTATGTCAGATCGTTTTAGCCGCATGTCCATTTCTGGCCGTTCATTCCTTGAATGAAGACTTGCTAAGTGACTCTGAAGCTTGAGTCCTTCTTTATTTCATGTTTAGGCTGTGCTGAGGTCACAGAGCCAGGGGGAGAGGCAGGAAATCGAATCTCAACTATTTGTTTCCTCCTCATACTCTGCACCATTTGGCTTCACAATTTGGTTTGTTCAACATTCACCAAGTTTAATGAAGCCTGGTATGGACCAGGCTCTCTCCTACCAGCTATGAAGATAGCAATAAATAGAATAGACCCTTGGAGCAGTTGAATTTTCTTTCTTCTTTCCCTGGAGCTTCTAAGTGAGCACACAGATGCCTCATTTGTCAGAAGGAAAAGAAGTCAAATGAAGGTCAGGGGGCCCAATGAGGTGACTGAGAGGCTGGGAATGGGACCCTAAAGAGGCTGGGTGTAGATGGAGAGCTGCAGGGATGGAGGATTCGGCCTAGCAGATAGAGAGAGTGCTGGAGGGGGAAGCAGGGGAAGGGGAAGTTTGGGTATGTGCAGGGGAGCAAGGATGCCAGTGTGGTAGGAGAGACATGGGGGGTATGGGCCCAGCAAGAAACCTTGTAGGGGCTCCAGGCAGAGTAAGAATTTGAAACGAAGCTGCTTGGGCACTCAAAATGATAACAAATGTTGGGTGGGGCCCTTTCTCTTTAAACTCCTTGCCCTGGGTGTTTGTTTTGGACTCAAAGGGTGCATGTTTGCATGTGTGTGCCTGTGTGTGTGTGTGTGTGTGCATGCACACGCACGTGTGTGTGTGTGTGTTTGTGTGTACGGGAGGGGTCTTTTTCCACACAAAGCCTCATGTATCCCCAGATCGCTGCCCATGTGGCAGAAACAAACACCAGAGGGGCAGCAGTGGGGCAACATGTATTTTGGAGCAACTATGGGTGGATCTGGGAGCACATGAGCACGATAGTGCTGGCGCCCTGATTACGTTTTCTGTTTGGGTAGAGAACTAAGAAAGAGCATAGAAAATGAACCGTTTGGGTGTTGCCTGAACAAAGCAAAATGATCCATGCACACGGGGGGAGGGTAGAGGCGACCACAGGTCCAGATACGTGTGTGCCTGTTGAGGATCATCCCTCCGTGGACAGTAGAAAGCAGTTTACACCCAACTCTAGGACCAAGGAAGAAAAGAGAGTAAATTTTTCTTGAAAAATTTAGACTAAAAAGATGATATGACAGTTGTCTTTCTCCGATTGACTTATTTCACGAAGCATGATGCCCTCTAGTTCCATCACAACTATCATATGTTCTCCCTGATATGAGGACATGGAGAAGCAACATGGGGGGTTAGTGCGATAGGAGAAGAATAAATGAAACAAGATGGGATTGGGAGGGAGACAAACCATAAATGACTCTTAATCTCACAAAACAAACTGGGGGTTGTGGGGGGGAGGTGGGGTTGGGAGAGGGGAAGGGGGTTATGGACATTGGGGAGGGTATGTGCTATCGTGAGTGCTGTGAAGTGTGTAAACCTGGTGATTCACAGACCTGTACTCCTGGGGATAAAAATACATTATATGTTTATTAAAAAAAAATTGGAAGGGGAGGCGAACCATAAGAGACTATGGACTCTGAAAAACAACCTGAGGGTTTTGAAGGGTCAGGGGTGGGAGGTTGGGGGAACAGGTGGTGGGTAACAGGGAGGGCACGTTTTGCATGGAGCACTGGGTATTGTGCAAAAACAATGAATACTGTTATGCTGAAAAAATAAAAAAAAATTTTTTTAAAAACGTAAAAAAAAAAAAAAAAAAAGATGGGATAATCCATGGAAGTTGAAAGTCCCATACTGCTCTGCCCAAATTTATCCAGGCAGTTGCCTCCACTGTACACATTGTCACAAATTTGTTGTTTGTAGCAGAGAGTCTGGATCTGGAGAGCGAGTTCATTTGCACAAGATGAAAATTCCACTGGGCTACTCCTGTCCTCACCATCCAGAGAGACGGGAGTTATCCAGCAGGCCTCATTGCAAAGGCCGCAGGCTCATGCTGCCCGCTGGGGAGCTTTGCTCCAACACCAGGCCTTCGATGAGGCACCAGGAACTAAAGCCATGCCCCACTGCATAGGAAGGTGACCTGGCTGCCTTGCATTTGGGGAAATTGCAAACCTGAAAATTTTCAGCAAGAAAAACATGTCTTACCAAAGCGCAAACCAGACACTTGGCACCCACTCTCTGTGACGCAGGGCTCTCTGGCTGGCAGGAAAACCACAGTAAAGAACTGATTAGGCTGCTAGAACACATTCCATGGGCTGTCCAAGGCTATTTTTATTTTACAATAAGGTACAATATGTTCCATGAAGCTGTCTATCCTGGACTTTTCTTTTCATTGCATTTGCCATACTCATCAATCCCCGCAAATCACAGAGAATCTGCCAATCATTTGAGCAAATTAACTAGTTTGGGTGTGTTTCTTTAATTCAATAGCAACACTAATACACACGTGTAACCTTTTCTGTGAGCAATGCACAGATGGCTGATACCACCTGCTGACCACGGAAATCTTTGTGGGAGATGGGCCTTTATAGAAACTGAGCCCCAGGAAAACTGTTTTGAGTTTACAGACCAAATGCTTGCATTTTTAAATCTTTTTTCTTTTTTTCTTTCTTCTTGTAAGAGAAGTCAATTGTGAAAGCAATGTTTGGTCAAGTGTTATTTGGTCAAGAAATGTACTAACTCCTTGTAATGGAGCATTCCAAGAACTTTACCCATAAGAAAACAAATGTGCCTGTATTCACTTAGACTCCATAAAAATTACAGTTGTTTTGGAAGAAGGAATAGCTCCCCTGTAACATAATGGATATTCAACAACTCAGATGCATTTGGGGGATGACTTCCCACCCACCTCTGAAAGGAAAACAGACAACCATTGTAAGATTACTGGTAAAGCCCAGACCATGCATTAAGACTCATGCTCAAGAAAAACTTCCTTGCTAATGCTTAACTTGTTATTGTAACCGCTTCTGATTTTCCAGAACTTCCTAGCTACTTTTTAACCATTTTCAATCGGGAAAACTCTGTCCAGAGTGCATCCACTCCAGTACTCAGGCCCTCTGAAGAAGGTCTAGCGTCTATGACCTTTGAGAAATCCCCATTATTTTAACTTTCTGTGACCTTGAAAAATCCAGAGGTCACGAGTTTAGCCATCTGCCATGCCATGGTGGGAGTCTACATTTCTTGATGGCTATTTAAAAAGAGTGTGAGACACAACAATCCCTGTGATAAAACACATTTTAATACAGTAGTTCTTGGAGATATGAGAGTGAGGGGAAGTAAAATGACTAGAGAGTTTATTCATAACAGGGAGAAAAAAATAGGGAATACACCCCAGAATTAGAAGCTCTGCAAGGGGCTGCAGTAAAAATAATGTTCATCTGAGCAGATTTACACCTCATAAGGAAACATACATAAACCAAGAGTCTTATTCTAATGTCTTAGAAACAATTTTGCTGACAAGATCAGGACACATGAGCCAAACATCTGCATGGAATGATAAAGTCACAGCAAAAATGTCCTTTTTCCACTTAGGCCATCACAGTGAAGCAGACACACAGAATGTTTGCTACTCTCACCTCAAGTTGAGAGGAGAGCCAAGGGAAGCTCCCGCCATGCTATGAGCACTGGTGCTGGTGTTTCCTTTGTAGCTCTAATTTGTATTTTGAGATAAGGTTGGAGGAGTGGACTTCTTTTGTGCCTTGGGTTTGCTCATCAGTCTGCAAAGATCTTGCACATCTATGCAGTACCTCGTGCATTGTTTAACTATTATTTTTTTTTCATTTGGCTTTTATAGGGTACCAAAAATGTGGTTGGAGTTAAGTACCTTTTCTGCTTTTCCAGCTACAGTGGAAATTATTTTTGTTTGAAGCTCTTAAAATAAAAAAAAAAAGTGAGGAGGGAGGAAAAACATAAAAATAAATCAGGACCCAGAAGAGGTTTTTTCAGAACTCATATGTTCATATTCCTTGCCAAGGAAGTCCTGTGGGTTGCCCATGGGTTCACTGGGAAATTGGGATGTCTTCACTGAGTGCCCTAGGTGGTTATTAAATTTGGTGTACTTTCTAGCTTGGTGACTTTGTGACCTTGGGTTGGTCAGATAGCAATCTCATGGGGGCTAAGCAATGGCTACAAACATCAAAGTTGTTAAGTAAATGTCAAATCAAAGATATTTCTAGTTGAATGCTTAGTAGTAAGTGTGCACATACCTCCAGGAACATCTGGCTCTCTGAAATATTGAAAAGAAAAACAAAAAGAAAACTAGTTCTGAATTCTTCTCCATCCATGCCATGTGGAAAGGTCTTTTCTTCCTCCTGTAACATCAAGCCAGGAACCACAGCTTCTCTGGTTCAGTGGGAAGTGGCTCATTACCTTCATTCAGCAATGCCCTAGATGTCCATGGTCACAGTTGTGAACCTACTGTTGAGGTCTGAACTTACAGAACTTCCCAAGGGACTTGCCTTCCAGTTTCAGGGTTGTCTTTAACAAGTGTGTGACCTCTGGGTACAAAAATGCTTTGTAAGGGAAAGCAGGTAAAGAGATTTAGAAAGCCAAAGGGAGAAATGTTTTTCTCCTATACTCTCTTTTTTACATACCAAACCTCAGACAATATAGTATTGGAAAACACTTTAAACTAATTATGCTATTACTTTCATCTTTTCCTTTCACTGGGGAAACTGTTTTCCTTCTATGAATAATCTTTCAGATGATTTCTTCCTCGGGTTTAAAGCATTACAACCTTCAACCCAGAAGTTATAATTAGGCTGGTTTTTAAATAACATGTGTTGATTTTGTCTTTGCAATTAGAAAAATGAGGTATTGCTGTGATCAAGCTTTAAGATGCCTGTATTCATAGGCTTGTATTTATAACAGAACACACACTGTGGGTCTGGCTATGGCCCAAAGGGTAGCTATCAGCCCCCTTCTCAGAGTTGCCCTGTTGCTCCTCTGAGCCTTGGGAAAGCCCAAATTTCTATAGTTCACTGGACCTGGTCATCTACCAAAAATGGTGTTCAAGCACACCATTGATACTGATGGACAACCAAGATCACTTTTCATGTCCAAATGAAGAACAGCAGGAAGAACTATTTTAATCGTTATTGAACGAAGACAACAGGCAGGAAGAGACTGCTGCTTGCCTAGGTCACCAGCATCTTCAAATCTTTACTCATGAAGAATCAGGCTTCCATTATAGAAGCTAAAATACTACACTTCTCAGTTACCTATAAGCAGGAGAAATCAGCACAAGATTCCTGGATGGTAGAATAAAGAGTCTGACTCCATTTCTGGTATCTGACTGCTTTCAAGTCTCACCTCCCTTCCTCTTCTGCCTCACATTTAGGAAGCTGATGAGGAAGCCTGGGTGCTCCGTCCTATGATATGGTGGAAAGTTTCAATCCCACAATCTCCTATCCACATGCAGGAACTTCACTCTGGCTTCATCTCCTATCCTAAATAAAAGATAAGGCAGTGTCCTTTCTCTGTTGTCTTAAGCTGCTTTGGGATCACCTTGGGAGCCTGCCTTGCTCAGCCCATAAAGCCTCATTATGTTAGTCATAAACATTTCTGTCCCCTCCTGGTGGATTCATCTGTTTCAACACCTGAGTCAAATTTCAGGTAAGGTGTCCATTCACCTCTGGAAGACCTCTTTACAAGAATTTACTTAACTGGGTATATCACTTTTACCCTTTGTCCTTTCCCTATTCTTGCTGGTGATATAACAGCCAGCTCTCTTTCAATGTGGAGAAGCAAACCTGTGCTAAGTATAGCTGAGTGGAAAGAAAGAAGGAACCTAGATCCCTGGTGACATTATGAGTTATTCTCCTATCCCTACACTGCCTGCTTTCGAGTCTCTCAAGTCATGAAAGCAAGACAAATTTGTTCAGCTGCTTGTAGCTGAAGACAGTTACAAGTATAGGACTATGACTGAGTTGTGTCTTAACCTCATAAGTGGAAATTAGTACTTTTTCCAGGATAAGAACATGTGAATTTCAAGATACTTGAAACATCTAGGACTAAGTCATTCTCAGTGGAGCATCCCTGTAAACAATGACATTCACTGGATATTTTCTGGGCCGGATTCCTTTGGGGAGAAACAAGCCTACAGAGGCTTACAGAGTGTACCTGTTTTCATAGCTGGGAAATGGTCTGGAAACTGGTCTACAGTGGAATTTGGAGAGAAGTTCAGAACCAAGCATTTTGATTGGGAGGCCACCCATATCTCCCACTCTTACAGTGAACGTACCTAAGAGAATCAAAGTCTCAGGAAGAAAGGAGACTGCTTATTGAGTACCAATTCTTTCTCTGGCAATGTGTTAGATGTGCAAAGAGAAGAGAATGTAGGCTTCCTATAGAGGAAGTTAGTGCAAGCATGCTAAAAGGTCCTGAAGGAAATGACAACAGTCTTCTTCAAATATAATCAGAATGTGATTTGGATAAATTGACATAAGAGGCCAGTGCAAGTGATGATGAAGAAAAGTACATGAGCCAGGTACAGGAAACTTACTAAAGCTAGATCCCCATCGCTGCCCTCAGTAAGCTATATGATAGGTCCCATACTGACCTGACAGATAATACAGCAAGGGAGAGAGCTGGAAGCATGCCTCTTGATGGTGCAGCTTTTCCATAAAAGCACTGTGATGAAACAACACAGCATTTATTTTTTGAGGAAATGAGTAAATACTAAGTTTATAGGCAAAAGGAAGTAACAACAGAATTGCAAAATAGAAAAGTTAACAGAGTCTAAATCACTTATCTTTACAAAATGACGTAGTTATTCTAGAGATAGTCATCTCTGACTGGAGGTCATCAAAGTTGCAAGTATTTTATCTTCACATTTCTCTTTGTTGTTGGTCAAAGTTAATAGACAACTTCCAGAATGCATCACAGACCAATAGCTGCTGACGTGAAGCACCTTTTAAAAATAGATTTAAGTACTCACTATTTCAGTGTTTTTGATAGTCCATATGTCAAAGACAAAATGCTAAACATTCATGTTGTTGCTAGAGTGAACACACAATCAAAGAGAACAAGAAAGAAAAATTCCCCTCGCAAGGCTCCCATCACAGCCCTGCTTGGGGTAGCAGTGGGAGTGTCTATACCTTCTTTTCCAGGACTAACAAATAAGCTCAAATTCCAGCTTAACTCTTTGGGCAAAAGAAGAGAGAGTTTAGTCAAAACCTAAAGCAGTTCGCTGACAGATTTTCTAACAAACAAAGGCAAAAGGAAAAGGGAGGAGACTTCTTGAACTACTTCAAGAAAAGCCCCTACCTAGAGTCTCTGTGTCCAAAAACCTGTTAAATCTACTGAAACCATTTGTTGACCATAATGTTTCTTTCTGGAAAGTAAAGTTCTCAGTTAAACCCCCAGAATTTCTTGATTTTAGCAGGAAACTACCTCACGTGGGTGTCTGGACATCACCTCTGCTGAAGCATGGAGAAAGTGATCTAGCAACAAACCCAACCTGCCTGACAGGTACTGCCTCTACCTGGATGGCTTATTCATGAGTCAGAAAACACCGCTGTTGCCAGTCTTGCATTTCATTTCATTCTTAAACCTGTCAGACTTGGGATGCTGAACAAATTTAAAAATTCAGAAATATGAACCATTGTAAAAACTAGTCACTCATTCCTCAGCTTTCCAAAATTGCAGATGTCCTTATACATAAACTCCTATTTATTGAAATATTTATATAGGCAAGAAGGAACTCTATAATAATACTAATGACAGCACTCAAGCTGGGTCTCTATAACCACAGGAGTATCAGACATTGAAGCATCGGTTGTGATGATTTCAGGCCATTGTTGACCCGTTAAAGAAAAGTTCCCAGTTGTGAAGCACTCTTCCAGACTTTAGACCCAAACTTAGTCTATCCTTCAAAGAGATCACAAAGTCATGAAGTTCCTTAATGGCCATCGCTATGTCTTGCTGGAAAGAGGCTTCATTTTGGTGTTTCTTTTTCATCTACATGGATCCCAGGAAGCACTCTTCCATGAATTGGAGATCTTTAGACCCAAACTTAGTCTGTCCTTCAAAGAGACCACAAAGTCATGAAGTTCCTTAATGGCCATCTCTATGTCTTGCTGGAAAGAAGCTCCATTTTGGTGTTTCTTTTTCATCTACATGGAGCCCAGGACAGCAGTAACTAATCACTTCACCATATTGTGCAGAACTTTTATTCAAAATATGATTCAGGGCTTATTACATATATTGATGTAACATTTCTGAATATGACAGCATAAAGGAAGTGGAAAGGAACAAAGCTGTGTTGCAGTGAGAAGACACAGATGGTAACTTGAGTCTACAGGAACAAATGAAAAGAATGTGAAAGGAAAAGTACAAGGATTGATGTAACAAAGTCTTTAGATACATATTTTCCCTTCTTAGCTTCCGTAAAAGATATAAAATTATATAAAGTAATAATTACAGCAATTTATTGTTGGGTTTGTAACATATAGAGATATAATATGTATAACAATAATATTACCAAAAAAGGGGGGAAGAAGAGCTGTGTGAGAGAAAAGTTTCTATGTCTCACTAGTATTAAGTTAGCATAAGTCTAAAGTCAATATCATAAGTTAAGACATAAACCATAAACCCTAGAAAATAACTTACTCTAAGTCACTGAGAAAATAACTAAAACATTTAGCTGAAAAGTCACTGGGGGAATTAAAATATTACACTAAAATATGCATTTAATACAAAAGAGAGTAGTAAAGGAAGAATAGAGAACAAAATGTGACAAGAGCCTTAACAGAAAGCAAAAAGTAAAATGGAAGATGTAAATCCATTACATCTTGAATAATGATATTAAATGGTAATGGATTAATCAATCTAATCAAAGGCAGAAATTGTTAGATTGGGTAAAAAAACGTGATTCAACTGTATGCTATCCACAGGACACAAAACTTAGATTCAATAATACAAATAGATTGAAAATAAAAAGGATGGAAAAAGTTATACTATGCAAAGAGCAATCATGGAAGACTACTAATACCAGAGAAAGCAGATTTGAAGACCAAAAAATATATACAGATTACTAGAGATAAATAGGATATTTTATAATGATGAAAGTGTCAATTGATCAGAAAAACAAAATAATTAAAAACGTACATGCAAATAGCAATAGTGCCCCAAAACACATGAAGCCAAAAGTGACAGAATCAAAGAAGAAATAGACAATTCAACAATAATAATTGATGGCTCCTCTATCCCACTTTCAATAATGTATAGAACAACTAGGAAGTGGATCTAAAGGATATGGACTTGAATGACACCAAAAATAAACAAGAACTAACAAACACTTATAGACCATTTTACTTGACAATATAATATACATTTTTCTCAAGTGCACAAGCAACATTTTCCCAGATAGACCATATGCCAGGTTCAGTAAATTTCAAAGGCAGGAAATCATGTAAAGTGTGTTCTCTGAACCACAGTGGAGTGAAACAGAAAATCTATAATAAAAAGTAATTTGAGAAATTAACAAATATGTGGAAATTAAGTGCACACCCCTAAATAACCAATCAAAGAATAAATTACAAAGGAAATTAGGAAATACATTGAGATGAATAAAAACTAAACACAACATATCAAAACATACTGGATGCATGTAAAGCAATGCTTATAAAGAAATGTATTGCCACAAACACCTACATTAAAAAGGAAGAAACATCTCAAATCAGTAACCCAAACTCCACCTTAAGACACTGGAAAAATAAGATAAAACTGAAGCTAAGTAAACAGAGGAAATACATAGTAAAAATTAGAGTGTAAATTAGTGAAATAGAGATTAGGAAAAACATGTAAAAAAATAATTAAGCCAAAAGTTGTTTCCCTGAAAAGACCAACTAAATTGGCAAAGCTTTGACTATACTGACTAAGAAAAATAATTAAAAACTCAAATTATTAAAATCAAGAATGAGAAAGCAGACTGGTTAACATTACCAATTTTATAGAAATAAAAATGATTTTAAGGGAACAGTATGAACTGCTCTGTGCCATGGACATATATGATGTGGACAAGTTCTTAGAAAGACACAAACTACTGCAATGGACTCAGGAAGAAAGAAAATCAGAATACACATACAATAAGTAAAAAGATTAAATTTCAAACTTAAAGTCTTCTTGTAAAGAAATACCCAGGCACAGGTGACTTGACCAGTACATTTTACCAAACATTTAAACAAAAATTAAAGCAGTTATTCAAGGGGTACCTAGGTGGCTCAGTTGGTTAAGCGTCCAGCTCTTGATCTCAGCTCAGGTCATGTTCTAAGGGTCATGTGATCCAGCCTTATGTCATCATGCTCTGCACTAGAGTCTGCTTAAGATTCTCTCTCTCCCTCTGCCCCTCCGCCTCCCCCAAATAAAAAAGAATAAATAGCAAGTATTCAAAAGTTATTTGAGCAAATAGAAAAGGAGGGAATAATGTTCAACCCATTCTATGAGACCAAGTATTACACAGATTCAAACATCAAACAAATACATCATAAGAAAACTCTTAAAACTACAGGCCCATGTATTTTATGAATACAGACAAAAAAAAAATCTTCAACAAAATACTAGCAAACTTAATCCAGCAATGTATAAAAAGGATTATCCACTATGACCAAGTGGAATAGATCTCCAAAATGTACGGCTGGTTTAACATACAACAATCAATCAACGTAATACACCATATCAATAAAATAAAGGATAAAAGCACATGATCATTTCAAAAGAACAGAAAAAATATTTGACAAAATGTAACATCCATTCGTGATTAAAAAAAAAAAAACTACTCAACAAACTAGGAAGAGAATAAACTCTTCAACACAATAAAAAACATCTACAAAAGGTGCACAGATATCATTACACTTAATGATGGAAGATTGAATGCTTCTTCTTCAAGATTGAGAATAGTATCAACATGTCCATTCTCATCATGTTATTTATACTGGAGGGTCTAGCTTGGGAAATTAGGCAAACAAAGGGAAGAAAACCCATCTAGATTGTAAAGGAAGAAGGAAAATTATCTCTATTTGCATATGGCATCATCTTGTATGTATGAATTTCTAAGGAATCCACTAAAAAATCACGAGTTCAGCGAGATTGCAGGACACAAGAACAATTTACATACATCAGTTGTATTGCTATATGTTAGCAATGAACAATCTGAAAATGACATTAAGAAAACAATTCCATTTTAATAGTGTCAAAAATATTTAGGAATAAACTTAACAAAATAGTATAAGACTTATACACTGAAAACTACAAAAAATTGTTGAAAGTAATTAAAGAAAAGCAAGTAAATGAGTAAGTATTTCATGTTCATGGACTGAAAGGTTTCATATTGTTAAACTGGCCACAGTGTTCCTCAAACTGATCTATGGATTCAAGGTAATGCCTATCAAAATCGCAGCTGGATTTGTTTCAGAAATTGACAATTTACATGAAAATTCAAAGGCCACAGAATAGCTAAAATAATACTGAAAAAGATCAAAGTTGTAAATGGCAAGATGCCATTCTTTTGATGGCTGAGTCAGTCAGAGAAAGACAAATAACATATGATTTCACTCATATGTGGAATTTAAGGAACAAAACAGATGAATGTAGGGAAAGGAAGAGAAGGAAAAATAAAATAAGATAAAAACAGAGAGAGAGGCAAATCATAAGAGACTCTGGACTACAGAAAACAAACTGAGGCTTACTGGAGGGAAGGTGGGTGAGGGGATGGGCTAACTGGGTGATGGGCATTTAGGAGGGCACTTGTGATGAGCACTAGTATAATATGTAAGTGATAAATCACTAAATTCTACTCTTGAAACTAATACTACAATATACATTAACTAACTTGAATTTAAACGAAATCTTCAAAGAAAGAGAAATTTTAAAAAAAAGACCAAAGTTGAGGAATTCACACTTCCTGATTTCAAAACTCGTTACAAAATTACAATAAGACAGTCTAGTACAGGCAAAAGGACAGACAGGTCAACAAAATAGAATAGAGGTTCCAAATAAAGTCTCACACTTTGGAGCAATTAGTTTCAATAAGGGGTCAATATAGTTCAATGCGGACATGAAAGTCTTTCTGACAAATGGCGCTGACAGGCCCGGGTGTCCACCTCCAAAAGAACGCAGTCGATGCCCTTGTTACACTACACACAAAGAAGTGAACCCAAGGGGCACCTGGGTGGCTCAGGTCATGATCCCAGAGCCCTGGGATCGAGCTCTCATCGGGCTCTCACGCACAGGGATCCTGTTTCCTCCTCTCTCTCTCTGCCTGCCTCACTGCCTAGTTGTGATTTCTCTCTGTCAAATAAATAAAATTAAATTAAAAAAAAGTCTGTTCCACTGAGGAACATTGCTCCAGAGGCTGAACCAGGGTGAAGCCCACGTGGGGTCAGAGTGGCCTCAGGTCCCGCAGGGTCACAGAAGGATCGGGGGTGTCATAGTGTCATAGAGCTCGCAGGTGTTAGAACAGAGAAGCCGGCTACAGAGACAGAGCCGAGGACTGAACTCTCAGCTCGGGGTTACCTTGAACTGGTTGCGGGCTGGGTGAGCTAGGAGTGTGGCTGGATGCTGGGGATATGGGAGTGATTGGCTGCTGTCCTCTGGGGTCACACTGAAGAGTGGGGCCCCAGACTCTTGGCTCCTCCGGGCCAGAGATTAGGAGGCTGCCATTTTCATTCCCGTCCTCCAGAACTCTACAGAAAGCATTCAGGGAGCAGAAGCTCCCCAAAGCGGACCCGAGCGAAGTACTTAGTCCGGCCCCCAGTAAGAGCAGTGCAATTCTGCCTCGGGCAAAGACACTTGAGAGTCACTACAGCAGGCCACTCCTCCAGAAGATCAACAAAATATCCAGCCAGGACGAAGTTCATCTATCAAGGAAAGCAGGTTCAATACCTAAGAGCAGCAGAATTCCAAGGAGGAGAAAGCAAAGCATGGAACTCATGGTTGTCTCCCCATGATTCTGTAGTCTTGTGGTTAATTCAATTTTTTTTTTCAAATTTGTTTCTTTCTTTTTTTTTCTTTTTTCTTCTTCTGCTAAATTTTTTAAAATTTTTCCCCTTTTCATTTTTAACCTTTTTGACTAGTTTATCTAAAATATATATATATTTCTTTCATTTTTATATTTCCTGTTTTATTTTTAAATTTTTTTTCTTTTTTTTTCTGAAACTCTTTTTATCCCCTTTCTCCCCACCACCACATTTTGGGGTCTCTTCTGATTTGTTCACAGCATATTTTTCTGGGGTCTTTGCCACCCTTTTAGTATTTTATTTGATCCTTCATATCCTCTTATCTGGACAAAATGACAAGGCGGAAAAAATCACCACAAACAAAAGAACAAGAGGCAGTACTGAAGGCTAGGGACCTAATCAACACAGATATTGGTAATATGTCAGATCAAGAGTTCAGAATGACGATTCTGAATGTTCCAGCCTTGCTCAAAAAAGGCATGAAAGTCAAAGAACAAACAATCCAATCAAGAAATGGGCAGAGGACATAAACAGACATTTCTGCAAAGAAGACATCCAGATGGCCAACAGACACATGAAAAAGTGCTCCACGTCACTCGGCATCAGGGAAATACAAATCAAAACCACAATGAGATATCACCTCACACCAGTCAGAATGGCTAAAATTAACAAGTCAGGAAATGACAGATGCTAGAGAGGATGTGGAGAAAGGGGAACCCTCCTCCACTCTTGGTGGGAATGCAAGCTGGTGCAACCACTCTGGAAAACAGCATGGAGGTTCCTCAAAATGTTGAAAATAGAACTACCCTATGACCCAGCAATTGCACTACTGAGTATTTACCCTAAAGATACAAACATAGTGATCCGAAGGGGCACGTGTACCCGAGGGTTTATAGCAGCAATGTCTACAATAGCCAAACTATGGAAAGAACCTAGATGTCCATCAACAGATGAATGGATCAAGAAGATGTGGTATATATACACAATGGAATACTATGCAGCCATAAAAAGAAATGAAATCTTGCCATTTGCCACGACGTGGATGGAACTAGAGGGTATCATGCTTAGTGAAATAAGTCAATCGGAGAAAGACAACTATCATATGATCTCCCTGAAATGAGGACATGGAGAAGCAACATGAGGGGTTAGGGGGATAGGAGAAGAATAAATGAAGCAGGATGGGATTGGGAGGGAGACAAACCATAAATGACTCTTAATCTCACAAAACAAACTGGGGGTTGCTGGGGGGAGGTGGGGTTGGGAGAGGGGGAGGGGGCTATGGACATTGGGGAGTGTATGTGCTATCATGAGTGCTGTGAAGTGTATAAACCTGGCGATTCACAGACCTGTACCCCTGGGGATAAAAATACATTATATGTATATTTAAAAAAAATAAGTTTGGAAGGGGAGGTGAACCATAAGAGACTATGGACTCTGAAAAACAACCTGAGAGTTTTGAAGGGTCAGGGGTGGGAGGTTGGGGGAACAGGTGGTGGGTAATGGGGAGGGCACGTTTTGCATGGGGCACTGGGTGTTGTGCAGAAACAATGAATACTGTTACGCTGAAAAAATAAATAAAATGAAAAAAAAAGGTATGGAAGATATTAGAGAAACTCTCTCTGGAGATATAAAAGCCCTTTCTGGAGAAATTAAAGAACTAAAATCTAACCAAGTTGAAATCAAAAAAGCTATTAATGAGGTGCAATCAAAAATGGAAGCTCTCACTGCCAGGATAAATGAGGCAGAAGAAAGAATTAGGGATATAGAAGACCAAATGACAGAGAATAAAGAAGCCGAGCAAAAGAGGGACAAACAGCTACTGGACAATGAGGGGAGAATTCGAGAGATAAGTGACACCATAAGACGAAACAACATTAGAACAATTGGGAGTCCAGAAGAAGAAGAAAGAGAGAGGGGAGAAGAAGGTCTATTGGAGAGAATTATTGGATAGAATTTTCCTAATATGGCAAAGGGAACAAGCATCAAAATCCAGGAAGTGCAGAGAACCCCCTTCAAAGTCAACAAGAATAGGTTCACACCCCATAACCTAATAGTAAAATTGACAAGTCTTAATGACAAAGAGAAAATCCTGAAAGCAGCCTGGGAAAAGAAGTCTGTAACATACAATGGTAAAAATATTAGATTGGCAGCAGACTTATCCACAGAGACCTGGCAGGCCAGAAAGAGCTGGCATGATATATTCAGAGCACTCAACGAGAAAAACATGCAGCCAAGAATACTCTATCCAGCTAGGCTATCATTGAAAATAGAAGGAGAGATCAAAAGCTTCCAGGACAAACAAAAACTGAAAGAATTTGCAAACACCAAACCAGATCTGCAGGAAATATTGAAAGGGGTCGTCTAAGCAAAGAGAGAGCCTAAAAGTAGTAGATCAGAAAGGTACAGAGACAATATACAGTAGCAGGCTAATAATGGCACTAAATTCATATCTCTCAATAGTTACCCTGAATTTTAATGGGCTAAATGCCCCAATCAAAAGCAATCAGTAGCCGTCACCTTACAGGCTAATAATGGCACTAAATTCATATCTCTCAATAGTTACCCTGAATTTTAATCGGCTAAATGCCCCAATCAAAAGACACAGGTAAACAATTTACCATGCTAATGGGCATCAGAAGAAAACTGGGGTGGCAATCCTTATATCAGATCAATTAGATTTCAAGCCAAAGACTATAAGAAGAGATGAGGAAGGACACTATATCCTACTCAAAGGGTCTGTCCAACAAGAAGATCTAACCATTTTAAATATCTATGCCCCTAACGTGGGAGCAGCCAACTATATCAACCAATTAATAACAAAATCAAAGAAACACATCAATAATAATACAATAATAGTAGGGGACTTTAACACTCCCCTCACTGAAATGGACAGATCATCCAAGCCAAAGATCAACAAGGAAATAAAGGCCTTAAATGACACACTGGACCAGATGGACATCACAGATATATTCAGAACATTTCATCCCAAAGCAACAGAATACACATTCTTCTCTAGTGCACATGGAACATTCTCCGGAATAGATCACATCCTGGGTCACAAATCAGGTCTCAACCGGTATCAAAAGATTGGGATCATTCCCTGCATATTTTCAGACCACAATGCTCTGAAGCTAGAACTCAGTCACAGGAGGAAAACTGATAAACCCCAATACATGGAGACTAAACAGCATCTTTCTACAGAATGAATGGGTCAACCAGGAAATTAAAGAAGAATTGAAAAAAATCATGGAAACAAATGATAATGAAAACACAATTCTTCAAAATCTGTGGGACACAGCAAAGGCAGTCCTGAGAGGAACATATATAATGGTAGAAGCCTTTATCAAGAAACAAGAAAGGTCTCACGTACACAACCTAACCCTACACCTAAAGGAGCTGGAGAAAGAACAAGAAAGAAACCCTAAACACAGCAGGAGAAGAGAAATCATAAAGATCAGAGCAGAAATCAATGAAATAAAAAACAAAACAAAAAAAATAGAAAAAATCAATGAAACTAGGAGCTGAAAGGAGCAATTCTTTCAGAATTCTTTCTGAATAATTCTTTCTGAATAATTTCTGAAAAATTCTTTCAGAATAATTCAGAAAAATTATTGAATGAATCAATAAGATTGATAAACCCCTCGCCAGACTCATCAAAAAGAAAAGAGAAAGGACCCAAATCAATAAAATCATGAATGAAAGAGGAGAGATCACAACTAACACCAAAGAAATACAGACAATTAGAAGAACATACTATGAGCAACTCTACGCCAACAAATTGGACAATCTGGAAGAAATGGATGCATTCCTAGAGACATATAAACTACCACAACTGAACCAGGAAGAAATAGAAAACCTGAACAGGCCCATAACCAGTAAGGAGATTGAAACAGTCATCAAAAATCTCCAAACAAACAAAAGCCCAGGGCCAGACGGCTTCCCAGGGGTATTCTACCAAACATTTAAAGAAGAACTAATTCCTATTCTCCTGAAACTGTTCCAAAAAAATAGAAATGGAAGGAAAACTTCCAAACTCATTTTATGAGGCCAGCATCACCTTGATCCCAAAACCAGACAAGGATCCCACCAAAAAAGAGAACTACAGACCAATATCCTTGATGAACACAGATGCAAAAATTCTCACCAAAATACTAGCCAATAGGATTCAACAGTGCATTAAAAGAATTATTCACCACGATCAAGTGAGATTTACTCCAGGGCTGCAGGGTTGGTTCCACATCCGCAAATCAATGATTGTGATAGAACACATTAATAAAAGAAAGAACAAGAACCATATGATCCTCTCAATAGATGCTGAAAAGCATTTGACAAAGTACAGCATCGCTTCCTGATCAAAACTCTTCAAAGTGTAGGGACAGATTGCACAGAACTCAATATTATCAAAGCCATCTATGAAAAACCCACCGCAAATATCATTCTCAATGGAGAAAAACTGAAAGATTTTCCATTAAGGACAGCAACACGGCAGGGATGTCCATTATCACCACTGCTATTCAACATAGTACTAGAAGTCCTAGCCTCAGCAATCAGACAACAAAAAGAAATTAAAGGCATCCAAATCGGCAAAGAAGAAGTCAAACCATCACTCTTCGCAGATTGGATGATACTATATGTGGAAAACCCAAAAGACTCCACTCCAAAACTGCTCGAACTTGTACAGGAATTCAGTAAAGTGTCAGGATATAAAATCAATGCACAGAAATCAGTTGCATTTCTGTACACCAACAACAAGACAGAAGAAAGAGAAGTTAAGGAATCAATCCCATTTTCAACTGCACCGGAAACTATAAGATACCTAGGAATAAACCTAACCAAAGAGGCTAAGAATCTATTTGCAGAAAACTATAGAGTACTTATGAAAGAAATTGAGGAAGACACAAAGAAATGGAAAAATGTTCCATGTTCCTGGATTGGAAGAATTTTGTGAAAATGTCCATGCTACCTAAAGCAATCTACACATTTAATGCAATCCCTATCAAAATACCATCCTTTTTTTTTTCAAAGAAATAGAACAAATAATCCTAAAATTTATATGGAACCAGAAAAGACCTCAAATAGCCAAAGGAATATTGAAAAAGAAAGCCAAAGTTGGTGACATCCCAATTCCGGACTTCAAGCTCTATTACAAAGCTGTCATCATCAAGACAGCATGGTACTGGCACAAAAACAGACACATAGATCAATGGAACAGAATAGAGAGCCCAGAAATAGACCCTCAACTCTACGGTCAACTAATCTTCGACAAAGCAGGAAAGAATGTCCAATGGAAAAAAGACAGCCTCTTCAATAAATGGTGCTGGGAAAATTGGACAGCCACATGCAAAAAAATGAAATTGGACCACTTCCTTACACCACACACGAAAATAGACTCCAAATGGATGAAGGACCTCAGGTGAGAAAGGAATCCATCAAAATCCTTGAGGAGAACGCAGGCAGCAACCACTTCGACCTCAGCCGCAGCAACATCTTCCTAGGAACATCGGCAAAGGCAAGGGAAACAAGGGCAAAAATAAACTATTGGGATTTCATCAAGATCAAAAGCTTTTGCACAGCAAAGTAAACAGTTAACAAAACCAAAAGACAACTGACAGAATGGGAGAAGATATTTGCAAATGCCATATCAGATAAAGGGCTAGTATCCAAAATCTATAAGGAACTTAGCAAACTCAACACCCAAGAACAAACAATCCAATCAAGAAATGGGCATCGCCAGATATGGACCCTCAACTCTATGGTCAAATAATCTTTGACAAAACATTAAAAAATATTAAATGGAAAAAAGACAGTCTCTTCAATAAATGGTGCTGGGAAAACTGGACAGCGATATGTAGAAGAATGAAACTCGACCATTCTCTTACACCGTACACAAAGATAAACTCGAAATGGATAAAAGACCTCAACCTGAGACAGGAATCTATCAGAATCCTAGAGGATAACATAGGCAGTAACCTCTTCGATATCAGCCACAGCAACTTCTTTCAAGATATGTCTCCAAAGGCCAAGGAAACAAAAGCAAAAATGAACTTTTGGGACTTCATCAAGATCAAAAGCTTCTGCACAGCAAAGGAAACAGTCAACAAAACAAAGAGGCAACCCACGGAATGGGAGAAGATATTTGCAAATGACAGTACAGACAAAAGGTTGATATCCAGGATCTACAAAGAACTTCTCAAACTCAACACACACAAAACAGATAATCATATCAAAAAATGGGCAGAAGATATGAACAGACACTTCTCCAACGAAGACATACAAATGTCTATCAGACACATGAAAAAATGTTCATCATCACTAGCCATCAGGGAGATTCAAATTAAAACAACATTGAGATACCACCTAACACCAGTTAGAATGGCCAAAATTAGCAAGACAGGAAACAACGTGTGTTGGAGAGGATGTGGAGAAAGGGGAACCCTCTTACACTGTTGGTGGGAATGCAAGTTAGTGCAGCCACTTTGGAGAACAGTGTGGAGATTCCTGAAGAAATTAAGAATAGAGCTTCCCTATGACCCTGCAATTGCACTGCTGGGTATTTACCCCAAAGATACAGATGTAGTGAAAAGAAGGGCCATCTGTACCCCAATGTTTATTGCAGCAATGGCTACGGTCGCCAAACTGTGGAAAGAACCAAGATGCCCTTCAACGGATGAATGGATAAGGAAGATGTGGTCCATATACACAATGGAGTATTATGCCTCCATCAGAAAGGACGAATACCCAACTTTTGTAGCAACATGGACGGGACTGGAAGAAATTATGCTGAGCGAAATAAGTCAAGCAGAGAGAGTCAAGTATCATATGGTCTCACTTATTTGTGGAGCATAACAAATAACATGGAGGACATGGGGAGATGGAGAGGAGAGGGAGTTGAGGGAAACTGGAAGGGGAGATGAACCATGAGAGACTATGGACTCTGAAAAACAACCAGAGGGTTATGAAGGGGCGGCGGGGGTGGGGGAGGGGTGGGGTGGGAGGTTGAGGAACCAGGTGGTGGGTAATAGGGAGGGCACGTACTGCATGGAGCACTGGGTGTGATGCCAAAACAATGAACACTGTTATGCTGTAAATAAAAAAAAATAAAAATAAATAAATAAATTTAAAAAAAAGGAATGTTTTTGCTCAATGTCTGATAATAATTCTTTTATCCTAACCAGGCTGGCCTGTGTGTCTGACTGGCTCCAGTAGGCATGGGTTCTCTTGGCTGAGAAGGCCCTGGTCCAGTTTCTCTGAATATCCTTGTATCCAGTTAGGTTGGTTGTGTGGTCAGTGAATCAGAGGATTAGCGATGGCTCTTCTCTTAGGTGCTGGGGGAATATATAAACAGGTACAGTCTTCTAGAGGGCAGTTTGGTGAACTGTGACAAGAGCTTTAAAAAACCATGTACCCATTTACTCAGCAATTGCTTTTATATACTTTATACTAACGAGACTTTCTGATATGGCCTGCTCAACGATGCAGTGTGAGTAGGATGTTTATAATAGCAGTGTTGACGACAACAAAAACAGAAAACAACCCACCTGTCTAAAACAAAGGATGTGCTAACTACATAATAAATCAGGGACATCAGACAGGGGCAGACAGGGACATCAGTGAGGTGGCTGAGGGGCAGGGAGTGAGGCTTGCAGCAGAAGGAAATGAAACCAAACAAACGTACCAACACTCCCAGTTACTGACTTGGAAACAATTAAGGATATATTATCAGTTACAAAGGCAGGTAATGAAAAGTGTATAAAATGATCCGATTTTAGTTAAAAACCATGAATAAGCCCATGTATTTACCTTATGTGCCGTTCCCTTTCCGTTTTCCCCTCCCTTCTTCCTTCCTTAACTCCCTGCTTGACTCCCTGCCTTCCCCCCTCCCATTTTTAGCTTAGTAGAATTCTCACATTTTTATACATTGTGCATAGTTTAGTTGGACAACAAATAAGGGAGAAATACGCGGGTAAAATTAATTCATGGTAGCGATCGCCGTTAGTCCGTCTGTATAAGCACAGACTTCTTTCATTTCACCATTTATTTACCTTCTAAAGTAGCAATAAACATTTCTTGCTTTGTAGAAATGTTAAAACAATAAGAGAGTTAAAACTGGCAAGTTTAAACTTTCAGAGAAAGAGAAGTTTGGTTTCTAGAGGTCAGGCCAACCCAAGATACACTATCAGTGAATTTCCACTGGTCTTCCCCAGGGTGAATCTGAAGGCTGCCACTTGCATGGAAGCCACACATGCAGGGTTATACAAGCAAACACGCCGAGAGCCCCCCATCCATCCACGTCTGCCTAAACACATTTTGAGACTCATTTGTGCTCACAAGGTTTAGTACTGATGTTGTTGTAAAACTTTAAAGGTTGAATGTACTTCAAGAATGGTGTGTTCTGTTTGTTTTTTTTAAGATTTTATTTATTTATTTTAGAGAGAGAGAGAGCTCGAGGAGGGGTAGGGGAGGGGAAAAGAGAGAGGGAGGGAGAGAATCCCAAGCAGACTGTGTGATGAGCAGAGCCCAATGTGGGGCTTGAACCAGGACCCTGAGATCATGACCTGAGCTGAAATCAAGAGTTAGATGTTTAACGGACTGAGTCACCAAGGCGCCCCGGGAGTGTTCTGGTTTTAAGTGAGTTATCTGAATCTCTCTTCAACCCAGGATTAAACAGAATTTCAACCTAGGATTTCTAGGATTTCAAGCTTATCTGTCAAAGATCTTTGTAAACCATGAGCTCACCTCCCTATGTTGATGAGTGAGCAGGGCTGGGACAGTTCATTCGTTCTGGTCTGGGAGCCCTTGGTGTCGCTGAGGCATTATTTGACCCATAAAGTTATTCCTCCTTTAAAGGCTTACTGATGAAGCTTTAAGTAGCACATGCCTCCCTGTATACTTGACATTTAAAAAAGGGTCAAATCATTAAGTTGCTTATTATAATTTTCTTTTTTTTTTCCATTTTATTTATTTTTTCAGCGTAACAGTATTCATTCTTTTTGCACAACACCCAGTGCTCCATGCAAAACGTGCCCTCCCCATTACCCACCACCTGTTCCCCCAACCTCCCACCCCTGACCCTTCAAAACCCTCAGGTTGCCCCAACCTCCCACCCCTGACCCATGGAGGACATGGGGAGATGGAGAGGAGAGGGAGTTGAGGGAAACTGGAAGGGGAGATGAACCATGAGAGACTATGGACTCTGAAAAACAACCAGAGGGTTATGAAGGGGCGGCGGAGGGGTTGGGGTGGGGTGGGAGGTTGAGGAACCAGGTGGTGGGTAATAGGGAGGGCACTTACTGCATGGAGCACTGGGTGTGATGCCAAAACAATGAACACTGTCATGATGTAAATAAGCAAATAAAAATAAGTAAATAAATAAATAAAAAGAAATGGGCAGAGGACATGAACAGACATTTCCGCAAAGAAGACATCCAGATGGCCAACAGACACATGAAAAAGTGCTCCATGTCACTCGGCATCAGGGAAATACAAATCAAAGCCACAATGAGATATCACCTCACACCAGTCAGAATGGCTAAAATTAACAAGTCAGGAAATGACAGATGCTGGCGAGGATGCGGAGAAAGGGGAACCCTCCTCCACTGTTGGTGGGAATGCAAGCTGGTGCAACCACTCTGGAAAACAGCATGGAGGTTCCTCAAAATGTTGAAAATAGAACTACCCTATGACCCAGCAATTGCACTACTGAGTATTTACCCTAAAGATACAAACATAGTGATCCGAAGGGGCACGTGTACCCAATTGTTTATAGCAGCAATGTCTACAATAGCCAAACTATGGAAAGAACCTAGATGTCCATCAACAGATGAATGGATAAAGAAGATGTGGTATATATACACAATGGAATACTATGCAGCCATCAAAAGAAATGAAATCTTGCCATTTGCGACGATGTGGATGGAACTAGAGCGTATCATGCGTAGTGAAATAAGTCAATCGGAGAAAGACAACTATCATATGATCTCCCTGATATGAGGATGTGGAGATGCAACATGGGGGGGTAGGGGGATAGGAGAAGAATAAATGAAACAAGATGGGATTGGGAGGGAGATAAACCATAAATGACTCTTAATCTCACAAAACAAACTGGGGGTTGCTGGGGGGAGGTGGGGTTGGGAGAGGGGGAGGGGTTTATGGACATTGGGGTGGGTATGTGTTATGGTGAGTGCTGTGAAGTGTGTAAACCTGGTGATTCACAGACCTGTATCCCTGGGGATAAAAATACATTATATGTTATTAAAAAAAATAAAAAGAAAGTATGAATACCCAACTTTTGTAGCAACATGGACGGCACTGGAAGTGATTATGCTGAGTGAAATAAGTCAAGCAGAGAGAGTCAAGTATCATATGGTTTCACTTATTTGTGGAGCATAACAAATGACATGGAGGACATTGGGAGATAGAGAGGAGAAGGAAGTTGAGGGAAATTGGAAGGGAGGTGAAACATAAGAGATTATGGACTCTGAAAAACAACCTGAGGGTTTTGAAGGGCCGGGGGTGGGAGGTTGGTGGAACCAGGTGGTGGGTAATAGGGATGGCACATATTGCATGGAGCACTGGGTGATGTGCAAAAACAATGAATACTGTTATGCTGAAAAAATAAATTAATTAATTTAAAAAATATTAAAAACAAACATGCTAGTAAAAAGGAATAAACAGATTATGAATAACCAAGCTATATCTTTGTGAAATAAAACATAGTTGCTGAAATTAAAATCTCAATTAGCAGGCTAAGTTAACAGAAGAGATATGGCTGGAGATACTATTAGTGAACTCGAAGACAGATATGAGGAAATTACTAACAAGCAGCAGAAAGTTAGGAAGAAATGAGAAATACGAGAGGATAAATAACTCTAACATATGTTTTATAGATGTTCCAGAAAGAAAATGGAAAAAGTAAGGAAGATGCAAAATTCAAGGAAATTATTGCTCAGAATTTTCTAAAGCAGACAGAGGAAGACAAATACCATATGATTTCACTTATATGTGTTATCCAAGAAACCAACCAACCAACCACACAAGTGCAAATTCAAAGATAGAGAACAGAGTGATGGTTACCAGAGGGGAGGTTGAGGGGGGCAAAATATGTAAAGAGAAGTAAGAGGTGCACAGTTTCAGTTACAAAATATGGAGATGAAAAGTACAGTATTGGAAAAAAAAAGTCAATAATATTGTAATAAAGTATGGTGACAGACATCAGGGTGAGCACTGAATAATGTACAGAATCATCAGATCACTATGCTGTACACGAACTAATACCACATTGCTTGTCAATTACCCCTCAATAACTTGAAATACCAGTTAAAGACTTTTAAAAAAGAAAAAAAGAGAGAGGACGGTCTGACTCAAGAAACACACTGAGTTTGGAGCAGGAAGATATGAATTTAAATCCACCCCAGGACACATTGTAACAAAGGTCAAATATTAAAAAGTACCAGAGAGAAAAGCAGACCAACTACAAGGGAACAAAAGTAGTGTAGCGTGAATCAGAGTTCTTGAAAGCAATAAGAGAGATCAGAAGATAGTGACATAATAGAGTTAAGAGATAAGCAGAGAATTTTATATACAACTAAGCTATTCTTGAGGAGTAAGGATGGAATAACGTTTTCATTTATTTATTTTTTAAGGTTTCATTTAATTATTTATTCATTGGAGAGAGAGCAAAAACATGAGTGGGGGTGCAGAGAGAGGAAGAGAATCTCAAGCAGACTGTGTGCTCAGGGTGGAGCCCCATGTGGGGCTGGATCTGGAGACCCTGAGACCATGACCCGAGCTGAAGTCAAGAGTCAGGACGCTCAACTGTCTGAGCCACCCAGGTGCCCCAATAACATTTTTATTTTTAACTTTTTATTTATAAAAATATAGGCATAAGATATATATATATATATATATATATATATATATATATATTACTTATATAAAACCTGAGTAGGAATCACAAGCATAATTGAATATGCAAATAACTATAAGTGATTTAGGACCATTAAAAGATTTGCAGCTAAATACAAGCATAATGAAGAGGCTCAACTACAACAGGCAATGAACACAGCATACAATGTGGGGGGGGTGCTCTGGACTGAGGTCGAATCCCTGTGGTTCTACAGCTCATGAGAACAGCTGAGACAATCATTAACATTAGAACCCAGTTAAGCATGCATACTGAACATTTAAGTGTTACCAGTGAAAGTTCAGAAGTACAATTTATAACTTACAAGAGTGGACAAGAGGGAATTTTGAAAAAATAAAACAGAACTTAATTTTTAAAAGAAAGGGAAGCAGGACAAGAGAAGCAAAAAGTCATTGTGTGTATAAAACTTAAAAGGACATGGTAAAAACTAATTTTTTAAGGACTAAAATGACCTGGGTTTATGAATTAAAAGATACAGATTTTTGGTTTTGATTTTTAAAATCCAACTATGCTGTTTAAACTAAACAGAAAGTAAAGATATAAAGAAGATGGAAGAAAACTAATGTAGGTATTCATGGCAGAAAAGTAGGGTTTAAGGTAAAAAAAAATAACACAAGAAACATGATTTTAAATAAAGAGGGTCACCACATCATGAAAAAGGAATAATTTAAGAAAAAATACGTAAAAATTCTGATATTATGTTTATCACATTAGGTAGCCTGAAAATGAAAGTTAAGGTGAGGAAATTATCAGGTTAAAACTGAAACATCAGCAAGAAGAACGGAAACTTTTAACACATCCATCTTGGATAAATAGGTGAGATAAAATAAATTATTAGGTACAAAAAGAATTTTTAAGTGAGTCAACAACTTGACATAGTTAGCATCCATGGAACCCCTATATCATAACGAGAGAACACAATGCTTTTATGCATCTGTGAACACGTGAAAGTTGACCTCATAATAAGTCACAAAGCAGATCTTTAAAATACCAAAGAACTTCTATAATGGAACCAAGGTCTTTAGGCACAATATTTTTTAAAATGGGAAATAATTATTGGTATTAACTTAAAACATGTTTTAAACATTTGGAAGTTTAAAAACACACTTCTAAATAAACTTGGCTCATAGAACATGTCAAAGTGGATGATGGTTAAAAATGCATGAACCGGGTGTTATACTGAGCTAATGAATCATTGAACATCATATCAGAAACTACTGATGTACTGTACCTTGGCTAATCAAATTTAAATTAAAAAATTATATTAAATTACAAAAAATAAATGCATGAAAATACAACAGTACACCCCAAAAATGGAGAAGTATTTTGAAGGAAATATATCAGCTTCAGTAGGAATATGTATCACAGTCATTAGGGAAAAAGGAGCAAATCTTAAAATTAATGAGCTATGTCATCAGTGTGAGAAGTTAGGAAAAGGACAGATGTAACCATAAAGGAAGTAGCTCAAGAAAACAAAATTAAAAGCCCCAAATAATGCAATGACAGATGAAGAAAAAGTAGGTAACATCAACTATGTTAAAAGAATATTTTTAACACCAAAAAATATATATTTTTAACACCAGAAAATACCTGTCACAGAGACAGAGAGGACATGAAGTCTGAATAAAAGATAAGTTACATAAATTGAAGAAATGTCTTTATGAAAAATGATTACATTTTTCTTCCCTCTTACAATTTTCCCTCGACCCTTGAACACTTCTTTATATACTGGCCTGAAGTTTTGAGCTGCTTTTTGGAAATGATTGCATCACATCCTGAAGTTTCTTATTTTGATAGCATATGCTCAATATACTTCTACAAGTCAAGAGATTTTTATATAAAGTAATGTTTTTAGGACATGCACATAAACGAGTTAGAAGTTGTGTTTCATTTATATTTGAAATATCCATGAGTTTAAAAATTAACAGGTGAGGGGCGCCTGGGTGGCTCAGTGGATTAAGCCGCTGCCTTTGGCTCAGGTCATGATCTCAGGGTCCTGAGATCGAGCCCCGCATTGGGCTCTCTGCTCTGCAGGGAGCCTGCTTCCCCTTCTCTCTCTGCCTGCCTCTCTGCCTACTTATGATCTCTCTCTGTGTCAAATAAATAAATAAAATCTTTAAAAAAAATTAACAGGAGAAACTGTTTAGCTCAACACACCGGGTGTTTGGAATTCTCTGATGTGTTTAGTGACCCCTCACGTGGGTCCCATCAAGAACTTAGCCCCCCTCTCTCTTCTCTGACCACCTCTGACATATGCTCCCAGCGGCATGTTAAAGAACCTCTCTTATTCTACGATTTTTGTTGCACAGTTGAGGTGACCACAATAGGCAAACTGTATTTTATCCTTACACCAACAAGGTGGTCAATCTTTTCTCCTGCTACTGTTCTAGATTCCCTTTGCAATATTATCCATACTTTCATTTGAAAGTAAACTCACAAAACCTAGCATGGCCAGAAAAGTATTTATGACACCAAATATTTTGAATTAGTAAATAAAAGGCATAGACAAACTCCTCAACTCAAATTATGCTCATGCAGAATCTTCTGGACACAAAGGTTAGTTGGAAGAGATGTCAAAATGACCTGTGTTCATAGTTCTATTTCTTACCGGTTAATGAGTTACTCTACAAGTCAGTTTTCTCATCTGTGAAAGTAAAATAATAATGATACCTTCCCTGAGGATTGCTGTGGGTGAAATTATGGGACACAATATTCTTAGTTCGCAGTTGGTGCTTTTCACGTATAATATGTACTCCCTTACTTCCATAGATTTTGTGGCAGCATTGGTAAAAGTAACAAAGATTTATAATAAAATAACAAATATTATTATTGAGTTATTAAAAGTTAAAAATAGAAATAATAACAGCAACAATAGTAGTTATTATTATATTTACGGAGTATTAGGTAGCAGGCAGTATGCTCAACAGTGCCTATGCATTAACTCAGCCTTCAAACAGCTCTTCAGGGTAGGTACTATTATCATCATGCCCACTTTACAGATGAAGAAACTGGGGACTCCAGAGGTTAAATCAGAGGTGGGTGAACTTCAGCCTGCAGGCAGATCAGGCCACACCCATTTGCTTACATTTGGTGGCTTTCATGCTATGCTGGCAGAGCAGAGTACTTGCCACAAGGGTGCATATGGCCCACAAACCTACTTTGTTATTTTTTAAATAACCTACTTTCTGGTTGATCCTTTACAGAAAAATAGTGTGGGCTCCTGAGTTAGATAATTGTCCAAGTTCACACTATGAAGCCAGTCTTTAGAGCTAAATAGCACCTTCAGATTGTGAGGCTTTTTCCTGGCCATGGTTTCATGACCTAACAAATGTATTATTGCCTTTCTCCGTTTTCTATTGACAGCCTCTGCCACAAGTGAACTTCGGAATCTTGTGACTTACAGTGGCAGAAATGTATCTCACAGATAGTCCACAGATGGTCAGTAGGGTGTAGCTGGCTGGGAATGGCAAGGAAGGACTCTACTCCGTGCAGTCATTCTAGGGTTGTGGCTGCCACAGTTGGAAGGCCCCCCTGACGATTGACTTCCAAGGCAAAGGGAGAGCGGAGGGTTGGATGGGAGATGTCTTGGAGCTGACCCAGCAGCTGCATGCATCACTTTCATCCCATCTCCTTGGCTACAACTCAGAAATATGGCCTTATGTATGCAAAGGATGTTAAGAAATACAGCCTCTCAGGAAAGGAAAATGGGATTAGCGTACGATGAGCCAGTTCCTGCTAAAGGATGATTCTACAATTTCTTTTTTCACTGACTGTGTATTACACCTTCCACATTTTATCCATGCTGATGGGTGTAGATGGAGTTTGTTCATTTTCCCTTCTATGTAGTATTCGTTGTGTGGCTTTCCCACAATTTATGTGTGCATTCTATTGTTGACAGGCCTCTGGATGGCTTCCAGTTTGGGGTTATTGCTAAGAAAGCTGCAAAGACGCATCTGAACCAGTCTCCTTGGACATTTAGAAAGGTCCCCTATTGTATACACAAACAGGGAGAATGGCTGTTTTTCCATTGACTTAGAGCTTTTACCAGATATCACAAAACTGTGCTGCAATGTACGTGAAACAATTTACACGCCCAGGAGGAATCAGGACTAGTTTCTCACTTATTCTCATGTGTTTTAAATTTTGTCTGTTGGAAGGGTATAATAGCTCATTATTATTTCAATTTTTTCGAGAAATTTTGAAAAGGTTGACTTGTATCCAGGCTTTATAAAGAATTTTTCCAATTCAACACTGAAAAGATAAGTAATTCGACTGAGATATGGAGAAAAGATGTCAATAGATATTTTCCCAAGAAGGCATGGAAATGGACAAAAATCACATGAAGATAGACATGTCTTTCTTAATTACTGGGGAAATAAAGTAGAAAACTTGACAAAATGTCACTTGCCCTCTAGGATACTTCTTTGTCCAAAGGCAGGCAATGACTTAGGCTGGTGGGGTTTTGAAGAAATTGGAACCCTCATGCATTGCTGGTGTGATTGCAAAAAATGGTGAAGCTGCTTAGGAAAACACTCTGGCAGTTTTTGAAATTGTTAACATGGAGTTACCATGTGACCCAGGGATTCCAGTTCTAGGTAGATACCCTTGAGAAAGAAAAATATATGTTTACCCAAAAATGTGTACATAAATGTTCACAGCAGCATTATTCATACAAGTCAAAAAGTAGAAACAACCCCAATATTTATCAATGGATGAATGGGTCGATAAAACGTGGTCTATCCATCAATGGAATATTATTCAGGCTTAGAAATGAATGAAGTACCAATAACACAGCATGTCATGGATGAAATTTGAAAACATGACCCTAAATGGGAGAAGCCAGTCACAAAAAGCTCTGTACTGTATGATTCCATTTACATGAAATGTCCAGAATAGGCAAATCCATAGGGACAGAAAGCAGGTTCATGTTTTTCTAGGGGGTAAGGGCAGGGAGGAAGAGGGGGTGACTGCTAGTGGGGACAGAGTTCTGGGGGGGAGAGATGAAAATATCCTAAAATTAAATAGTGCAACAGATGAATGTAACAAAATCCACTGAACTGTAAGCTTTAAAAGCGTAGATTTGATGCTATGTGAATAAAGTTCAATAAAGCTATCATTTTAAATAACCTAGAAAGGTAGGCAATACTCTGTCATTCAGCCTTTCAAGCTGCTCACCTGTGGTTCACCTGTAAGTATCGGCCAGGTTTTATCAGCTATATGTCTGCTTTTACTTGATTTTAGGTGTTTCCTCAACATCTGGTGGCGTGAATATCAACTCCCCTTCTCTTTGATCTCCATCCTTTTCAAAACTGTCTTGATGATGCCCGAACTCACCCAGAAAAACACAGAGATCACCTTGTCATTTTCCACCAAAAAAAAAAAAAAAACAAAAACAAACAAAAAAAAAACTACTGGTTGGATTTTGTCTGAAATTAGATTAAATTCAGAGATCAACAGGGAATTCTCAGCTTTGAGAAATGAAGTTTTCTCATTAGTGAACGTGGCGTGTTCCTCTGCCTTGAATTCCTCTGTTTGTCTCCTGGTTGGTTTTTGGTTTGTTTTTACTTTTTCCACAAGCACCTCTGTGTTCCAGTGTCTTCTAATACACGGAGGTCTTATTTCTGTGTATATTATAAATATGATGTTTGTATACATATGTGTGTATATGTGTGTGTGTATACACACATAATTGATCCTCATTGTTCACAGATTCCATATTATAAATTTGCCAACTTTCTAAACTCTAACTCCAGATATAGACTCGTGTCATCCTCACTGTCATTTACAGACATGCCTGCACAAGTCAGTGGCAATTCAGAGATGTCTAGTTTTGATCTTCTCAGCAGAAGTTAAGTGAGGCAACGCCCTGCCTTTCAGCTTCAGACTTGTCCTATAAGCAAGTGTCCTTCTTGCAGTCTATTTAGTGTGACATTTTTGTGCTTTCTGTGAGTGATTTCACTGTTTGAAATGCCTCCCACCCCCACTGGTGCTGAAATGCTGGTTGGTTGGTGTTCCTACGTGCAAGTAGGCTATAAGGTGCCTTATGGAGAGAACGTGAGAATTAGATAAACTTCACTCAGATAAGAGTTACAGAGCCATTGGTCATGAGCTCAGTATGTTTTATTGTTTTGGGTTTGTTTGTTTGTTTGGGCTTTTTGTTTGTTTGTTTGTTTTCAGGGTAACAGTGTTCATTGTTTTTGCACCACACCCAGTGCTCCATGCAGTACTTGCCCTCCCTATTACCCACCACCTGGTTCCTCAACCTCCCACCACCCCCCCCCCGCCCCTTCAAAACCCTCTGGCTGTTTTTCAGAGTCCATAGTCTCTCATGGTTCATCTCCCCTTCCAGATTCCCTCAACTCCCTCTCCTCTCCATCTCCCCATGTCCACCATGTTCTTTGTTATACTCCACAAATAAGTGAGACCATATGATACTTGACTCTCTCTGATTGACTTATTTCACTCCGCATAATCTCTTCCAGTCCCGTCCATGTTGCTACAAAAGTTGGGTATTCATCCTTTGTGATGGAGGCATAATACTCCATCATGTATATGTACCACATCTTCCTTATCCATTCATCTGTTGAAGGGCATCTTGGTTCTTTCCAGTTTGGCGACCGTGGCCATTTCTGCTATAAACATTGGGGTACAGATGGCTCTTCTTTTCACTACATCTGTATCTTTGGGGTAAATACCCAGCAGTGCAATTGCAGGGTCATACGGAAGCTCTATTCTTAATTTCTTCAGGAATCTCCACACTGTTCTCCAAAGTTGCTGCACCAACTTGCATTCCCACCAACAGTGTAAGAGGGTTCCCCTTTCTCCCCATCCTCTCCAACACATGTTGCTTCCTGTCTTGATAATTTTGGCCATTCTAACTGGTGTCAGGTGGTATCTCAATGTAGCTTTAATTTGAATGTCCCTGATGGCTAGTGATGATGAACATTTCTTCATGTGTCTGATAGCCATGTGTATGTCTTCATTGGAGAAGTGTCTGATCATGTCTGATAGCCATTTGGAGAAGTGTCTGTTCATATCTTCTGCCCATTTTTTTGATATGATTATCTGTTTTGTGTGTGTTGAGTTTGAGGAGTTCTTTATAGATCCTGGATATCAACCTTTTGTCTGTACTGTCATTTGCAAATCTTCTCCCATTCCTTGGGTTGCCTCTTTGTTTTGTTGACTGTTTCCTTTTTTGTGCAGAAGCTTTTGATCTTGATGAAGTCCCAAAAGTTCATTTTGTTTGTTTGTTTGTTTTTTTAAGATTTATTGATTTGAGAGAAAGGGAGTATGAGCAGGTAAAGGGGCAGAGAGAAAGTATATCCAAGCAGACTCCTGCAGAATGTGGAGTCCAGCATGAAGCTGGATCCCATGACCCATAAGATTAGGACCTGAGCAGAAACCAAGAGTCAGACTCTTCACTGACTGAGCCATCCAGGTGCCCCCCAGGAGTTCAATGTTAATGAAATAATATTTATTAAATAAGTATCACATTGTGTATTTTTAAACAGAAACACACACAAAATAAGTTTACACATCTATCTATTGATAAGGACATTGTGACCAGAGGCTTGAGGGGACCTAACTTGTATTATAGGAGCAATGGCTCAGGACAGACTAATTCAGTGTTCATGGTCACTTCATAGAAAGCAAGTACCATGAATAACCAGCATGAACTAAGTGTGAAAATATTTTTAAATACATATATGTGTATAATTCTAAATATATGTAATAAAATCTTTATGGAATCCTATAGCTTTGTAAAAGGAATATTTTGATAAAGTTAAATGAAATATTTTAAATATTTCATATGATGTTTGTTTCCTATGTAAAGGAATGCAATTTACTTTTTTGTACTATTCTTTTCCCTGGCAAGGTTGCTAAAATGCATTTTCTCTAAAATCTTCCATACAATATTGAACAGAAAAGAGTGGGCACTCTTTCAGGTTTTATAGGAAATGTTTATAAACCAAAACCAAGAGTCAGACACAACCGATTGAGCCATCCAGGTGCCCCCCATGAGTTCAATATTAATGAAATATTGATGAAAAATTAATGAAATTAAAAAATAATGAAATAATATCTAGTAAATATTATATTTGCTTGTGATCAATATCAGATTTCTGTTAAAGACATTCTATCATTTCAAATTCATTAATAGATTTTTTTAGTAATGAATCATAGATTGTTGAATTAATTTTCTACATATATTAAGATGACTGTGTTTACCTCCCTTAAATCTGATAACATGGTGAATCAGAAAATAGATTATTGAAGTTAAACCATTAATAAACTCTTGTGATAAATCCCATTCCATTATGATGTATTTATATATAAGTTCTATTTGATTTACTGTTATCATTTTTTCTGATTTTTTCCTATTTTTTCTTCGTTTTCCCCACTTTATTTTCTTTTATTTCTTTTCAGTGTACCAGAATTCATTGTTTATGCACCACACCCAGAGCTCCATGCAATACGTGCCCTCCATAATAACCACCACCAGCCTCACCCAACCTCCCACCCCTCCCCTCCAAAACCCTCAGTTTGTTTCTCAGAGTCCACAGTCTCTCATGGTTCATCTCCCCCTCCGATTTCCCCTGCTAATATCTGTTAAAAATATTTTATTTATTTGACAGAGTGAGACACAGCGAGAGGGAACACAAGCAGGGGGAGTTGGAGAAGGAAAAGCAGGCTTCCCACTGAGCAGGAGCCCAATGTGGGGCTCAATCCTAGGACCCTGAGATCATGACCTGAGCCCAAGTTAAGCCCAGGTGCTTAACAACTGAGCCACCCAGGCACCCTGGTTTGCTAATATCTTAGTTAGGCTTTCATACGTAATGTTGTTTGTTTCTGTTAGTGATACGGGTCTTATAATTTCCTTCCATGTATTGTGCTTGTCTGGCTTTGTCATCCAGGTGTTTGGTTTTGTTTTCGGTGTCATACAGTATGTTGTCAAACTTCCTCTGTCCATTACTCGTCTGGAAATGTGATGTGGAATAAGAATATCTATTTCCTGAAAAGTCGATTCAGGTTGAACCATGTGATAATATGCCTTTTTCGTGTGGAGACAATCTCACTATTGATTTTATTTCTTTAATTGTTCTAGATCTATTCACATTTTCTTTTCAGTCAATTTTGGTAATTTGCTTATAAAACTATTACCATGTGACTTCATAAAAAACACCATTGTGGCTTCCCTCTTACTTACCTTTGGGTCCCTCGTTCTGGGTGAAGCCACCTTGAATATCATGAGGACACGCAAGCAAACTTATGTCTGAAGAGGTCTACGTGGTGAACTGAGACCTCCTGCCAACTGCCGATCCAGGGAGCCTTCAGCCCCTGTAAAGCCTTCAGCTCCCTGCCACGCCAGCCAGCACCCTGACTGCAGCTCTGCGGAGATCTGATCTAGAACCCAACAGCCAAGCTGCTCTGGAATTTCTGACCCACAGATCTTGTGAAATAACAAATGTTTATTGTTCTATGTCCTGAGGTTTTGGGATTATTTGTTATGAAATAATAGATAACTAGTATAATCTTATAATTTTTAAATGCCGGCGTACTTATATTGTAGATGACAAACACAGTTATAATATCATTGAGAACTTATATAAACACTAAGAAAAGCACTAAAACTTGAATAGAAAAATAAGAACCGTACATGAAAGAATAATTTAGGAAAAAATGTGTCAATGGCCAAAATGCATATACATTCAACTTTCCTAAAAACTCAAAGATGTGTAAATAAGAAGAACTATGTTACAATTTTTACCTATCAAATTAGCAAAGATTTAAATAATGTATTTAATGAGAAGGAAAAATGGTAAGACTTGAACTCTCCCTCAGTGATCATAGGTTTATGAATCGGCACAATATTTCTAAAGAGAAAGTGAACTATAGCCCAAAGGCTTAAAACCACTCTTTACTATCTACAGGAAACCCCCTTAGTATATTATTAAATCAGCCAATCAATCGATTAACTTATTAACAATAAATTAAATATACGTTGAAAGGAAATACATCTCAACATAAATAGTGATTTTCACAAGCTGATTTAGGGGATGTTTCTTTAGAAATTTCTGTATTTTACCACAGTTTTTCTCTAATATTATTTTATAAACAGAAAAATAAGCAAGCATTGATTTTCAGGGCAAACAAAAAATTGTCTGTATATTGCTATGAAATATGAAGTTGTTGGGGGTGTTACGAAGTCAAGAAACAATCAAGATGCACAAATGCACAGTGTCCCCTTTCAAAGGGACATATTTCTAGGTCACCTCAAGTCTCCACAAGTAAAAGTTAAATTCACTTAAGGGAAGATGAATTATGGGCTTCGCATGTGCCAGCCTACACACCTACAATGGGGAGATTTTACTTTTCCAAGTTTCAGATTAGGAAACATTCATGTGCTTATCTCACGATCAGGTAGGCTGAGAGCAGCAGAGCTGGGGTTGACGTTGGAATCACCAAATACAAGGGTAGAGAGAGCACTTTCCAAGACCCACAGACCCACCAGGTCCTACATCCTGCAGGAATAACCTTCATTCATAAGCACTGGTGGCCATGGGCTAGACATTTTGCTGCAGGACAAGGAGAAAGCTTGAACTAACTGGGCATGAGGACTGTTCTTGGCTACTGCGAGGTGCCTCCTGCTTTACCATCACTCAACTTCATGCTCCAACATCATGGGCTTCCTCTTCTGTTTAGTGCAGGTTCCCATTCCTGACCCCAGACTTGTTGCCCAGATTTGTGGAACATATATACAATTTTTTATTTAAATTCAATTTAAGTTAACATATACTGCATTATTAGTTCCAGAGGTAGAATTCAGTGACTCATCAGTTGTACATAACACCCAGAGCTCATTCCATCATCTGCCCTCCTTTATGCTCATCCCCCACTTACTCCACCCCCCATCCACCTCCTCTCCAGCAACCTTTGGTTTGTCTCCTAGAGTTAAGAGTCTCTTATGGTTTGCCTCCTTCTCTGTTTCCATCCTATTTAATTTCCCTTCCCTTCCCCCATGCTCATCTGTTTTGTTTCTTAAACTCCACACATGACTAAAATCATATGGCATTTGTCATTCTCTGATTGACTTAGTTCGCTTAGCATAATAACTTCCACCCATGTTGTGGCAAATGTCAAGCTCTTATTCTTTTTGATGGCTGAGTGAGACATGAACAGACACTTCCCAAAGAAGACATACAAATGGCCAACAGAAAGAAAAAATCCTGAACATGTATTTTTTTTTATTTACATTTTATTTATTTATTTATTTATTTATTTATTTATTTATTTAGAGAGCATGCCCAGGTGGAAAGGGGTAAGAGGAGAGGGCAAGCAAGTCTCAAGCAGACTCCACAGTGAGTGCAGACGCAGTGCTCCATCCCACAACCCTGAGATCATGACCTGAGCCAAAATCAGAGTTGGAAGCTTAACTAATTGAGCTACCCAGGTGCCCCTAGAATGTATTTTGCTTCCCTGTCTTGATTCTGAGCATGTCATTGGGCAGAGCCAGCACACACAGTGACTCTTCACACCCTGGTCCCTTTGGGCTGCCTGCCCAGCTCAGGTCCCTCTCCCTGAGGCATCACACAAGGGGGCTCAGGGCTTACTTTCTAATTCTCCCTGAGGTTTGGATTGTTTCCAAAACTTGGGTGGTCTGGAGGAATAATAACTAAGCTTTGTTTCCAGATACATTCTGGTTGGACGCAGGGCTGTCTCCTCCCATCAGTGTACCTGCATATCCACACATGCACACACACACGCCCACACACATGTGCACACAGTCTGGATAAGAAGCCTCATGTTACTGGGCAGGTGAAATAAATGGATGTGACTTCTTGGAAGTGAGTCTTTCCAGTAAACTGAGTGTTTCAAGTGAAGAGAGCTCACCTAGAGTGGAGACCGTCACGTTTCAGTTTGTGCCCTGGAGAACCTGTCGAATGCCTCTGATTGGGAGCCTTGTTTCCTAATGTTCAGGCAATAGTAAGTGCACGTCCCCTGTTAGAATCCGAACCTGAGGTCTTTTGCTTTAATGCCTTCCTGCCAAATCTGTTCCAGCAGTGCCCTGGAGCAGTGAGAACATCCTTCCCCATGCTGCCAGGAGTTGAGTTGTGGCTGTGCAGCGCCAGAGGAGGTCCGTCACGGCGCCAGTACTGACCTGATCCTGAAGGAGCTGACGGCTTCATCAACTGTCCCCCAGTTGATGACTTCGAAGGAAGGATGCTCAGTATTCCTGGACATGAAGAGTACTACTCATGGGAGGTAGAGCAAATACCTTACGATAAGTGGGAAATTTCACCTCCCCGTGAGGGCTAAGAATCATATTGCTTTTGATTTCCTCTGAGGCGATGAATGGATAACTCTTTTTTTATTCCGGTATAAATAAAAATTTTTAATTTTTTTTCTTTTTAAAGATTTTATTTATTTATTTGACAGACAGAGATCACAAGTAGGCAGAGAGGCAGGCAGAGAAAGAGGAGAAAGCAGGCTCCCTGCTGAGCAGAGAGCCCGATGTGGTGCTCCATCCCAGGACCCTGGGATCATGACCTGAGCCAAAGGCAGAGGCTTTAACCCACTGAGCCACCCAGATGTCCATAAATATAATTTTTAAAAATTAAATCATGGCATCTTAAGGATCATTGCTGCTTTCACTATTATCATCTTAAGTAAAAATGGTTTTATGGGGAAAGTGAATTCTTCAGTCATTGGGTATTTGAATTTTAACCTTTTATTGAGCAAGACCTGGAGGCAAGATCTAAATATCCCTCCAGCGGTATGAGTTTAATTTGTTTCTAAGATCAGACATAATAATAATACATTATTATTATTATAAATAATAAAAGTCGCATTAAGGAGAAATTTGGTGAAATTAGATTCTGAGAGACCATTTGGGGCTTACTTGGCAATTTCCCAGCTTGTTGCAAACATCCAGGTTGAGCTCTGATTTTTTGTGTCCCTGCTGCAATTAGCTGCCTTTACTGGATCCCCATAAGTCATGAGGAGTTACCGGGATCCTCTGCGGGGCTGTGGGAGTGTTTGCTCAGCTGCTCAGAACAAAGTAGAGAACGAGGCGCAGGACCAGCTGTTATTGGCAGCCACCAAGGACACAGAAAGCATGGCTGAGACAGACCCAGGCGAGAAAAGGATTATAGACTGAATTGTGCCCCCAAAAGATGTTGAAGTTCCCAGTACCTGTGAACCTGTGTTTGGATGTAGCTTCATTTGGTCACAGTTGATCAAGTTAAGATGAAGTCATTAGGGTGTCCCTAATCCAACAGGACTGATGTCCTTATAAAAAGGGGAAATTTGGACACAGAGAGAGGGACACACAGAGGGAAGATAGTGTGAAGATGCAAGGAGAAGCTGACCATCAAGCCAAGGAATGCCCAAGGGCACCAGCAGCTGAGGGAGAGGCCTGGAACAGATCACTCCTCAGGGCCTTCAGAAACAACCGACCCCACTGACCCCCTTCATCACCGACTAACTTCCAGAACTTGTTGATCAAGTCAACTAGTTTGTGGGTGTTTTGTTATGACAGCACCACAAAATTAACACAGGAAACAAGTAGCTCCTCCCATCATTGGTCTCTGACCTGGTAGGTGAGGTCAGCGGCAGGGCCCTCAGACTGCTTAAAAACAGCTGGGCCAGTCTGCTGGGGCTCATGCTTGAGTGAAAGATGGAACTTCAGGGTGGGTGGGAAGGCTTAGTGTGTGCCATGTAAACCCCTTCCTAGGTAAACGGGTGGGGACACAAAGGGCCAAATATTTGTTTTTGTCTTTCACAGTGCATTTATTCAAAGTACACAATTATTATACCCTCTCTGAGAAAGCATTTAATAGATGACCACTCCAGGAAAAACCGGGCTTGTTCAGTGCCCTGTCCAGACTCCTCCTTGTCCCTTAGTGATGATCACTGAATCAGCCCCAGAGATCAATACTCTGAAAAAGGATTCATATTGCAGTCATAATTATCGGTCCTCAAATACTAACGCCTACAGAAATCTCCTGGGGGGCTAGAGCTCAGATTCCAAACATCCTCCACAGAGCTACAGAATCAAAATCTCTGGGGGTGGGCTTAGAAATCTCTAACTAACCATGCTCCCTTCCCCTACTCCCCTCCCCTAGGTTGCTGGTACAGGCAATTTGATCATCCCTTCTTGAGAAACACTGTGGCAAATGACTGATATATGCGTGTGGCTTTCACTCTGTGACATCTGGAGGTTTTTTTTTTTTTAAGATTTTATTTATCTATTTGGCAGACAGAGATCACAAGTAGGCAGAGAGGCAGGCAGAGAGAGAGGAGGAAGCAGGCTCCCTGCTGAGCAGAGATTCCCAATGCGGGGCTCGATCCCAGGACCCTGGGATCATGACCTGAGCCAAAGGCAGAGGCTTTAACACACTGAGCCACCCAGGCGCCCCACATCTGAAGTTTTGTTAAGTGAAAACCTCAGCAGTCTAAAGGCAAAGGTATGAAGATCTAACAGTGGAATGTCAGGCTTGGGTGAGTTGGATGATGGGGATATCTCCTCCAATAGCTCCTCAGCTGGGATGGGCTCATTTGTAAGTCACTGGATAGGGAGTTGTTTCTCCATACCTTTTTCTATCCCCCAAATATATGGGTGCTCCCTCCAATGCTGACTATCATTCTAGATCAGGTGATACAATGGGGAGTTATGACCTTCTGTGAAATGAGTCATGAAACACTGACACGTTTAATTCCATCTTTGAAGCACCATGGCTGTGTCTGTTGAGAATGTGACTTTATCATGTGCAATATAGTGTAACAGCCTGAAGAACCTGAGGACAGCAAGCAAGCTTGATATGAGGACATGTCAAGCGAGTGACACGTTCATGGCTTATCATTTGCCATACGGTGATTCATTTCTTCGTAGGCCATCAGGTAACCAAAGAAGCCCAAAATGCATAACATTTAGTGGAGAAAATCTTTAAGTAAAAAGTTGTGACCCATTGGTTTCAGGTTTGTTTTTTTTTTTTTTCCTGTAAATTGATACATTTATGTGTAGTGAATGGACACCTCAGACCAACTTAAGAGTTCGGTTAGAGATTAATTTTTCTTGAGGAAATCCACTTCTGCCAAGCCTTGAAGTTATAGGCAAGGAGTCCCTAAGTCGATATTAGGTCTCCCAGGTGTATATGTCGGCAGGGTGGGCAGAGTTATGTATAAAAATTACCAATGGGTTTTTTCCAGGGACCAATGCATATTTTAAAGATGCTATCTAAAATTAAGCAAAAAAAAAAAAAAAATCTTAGGTGTGTGGTAAGTATAAGTGTTTTTTATTAACTTATTATTTTAGTATTAAAATGGCATAACTGAAGTGTCAAAGAGTACAGGGAAACAGCAGCTTTCATTTACATAGAGCGAACAATATTTTATTTTTATATTTTTATATATTATATATTTTACAAAATATTTTATATAATGTATATTGTGTTTTTATTTTCCTATAATAAATTTTACATCTCATATTTATGTATTGCATACTTTATATTAAAACAAATACAGATAAGTTTTAGAGTAAACTATAAAGTTCAAGTAAGTGTTTTAGAAAAAACTCTGAAACTCTAGATTTTAAAGAGATACTACATTTGCAATGGGCATTCTAGGGATTCAGCCTCTCAGATACCAACACATAAAAATATAATTAAGTGAAAAGGCACAAGACAAATATATATAGTGCAGGTACACAATGTTGTAGAAAAAGGGGAAAAAAAGTATGTATCTCAGAAAATGATTATCTTTCATGGTAGAATTTGGTAATTAGGGTGATTTTTATGCTCTTCTATATGCCATATTTTTATTTTGCATATTTTCCACTAAGAACATGTACATTACTTACCTAATCAGAAGAATATATAATTCCCTGCCAAATTTCCCATGCAGTTTTGTATTTCCTTAATTATATTTGTAGGTTTCTTTTCTGCCTGGTGTTGCAACCTCCCGGTAAAACATGAGGAGAGTTCTTCAGGATTCAGCAACACTGCCTCCTAGGGAGCACCACTACCCATCTTCTGGGTACTGCTGGGAACTGCTGCTATGCTCCCACTTATGATCTGGCTCTCAAGTTCTGTTTCCATGATTCCCAGCAAACACTCCTCTAGCTAAAAGAACATTCATGCATGCATGGCTTTTTCATCATATAGTAAGTAATTGATGTTAATTCCAAGGAACTTTGTGAGGCAGTCTTGGAAATATTTGCTCTAGTGTTTCAAAATGACAGGGTTGGATCTCTTTTAATCTTTCCTTTCTGTGGGATGGATTGCAGAGTTCAAGCATATGTCTCTCTGTGGCAAGGTGTAAAATGGGAGCTCACTCAAAGAGTGAAGAAAAGTGAGTTAGTTGGAACCACCGAAATTCTGGTGCCTGTTCGTCATGCCAGCTGCCATATCCTGATTCTCTGCACTGAGGGAATTTGCCAGAAGTAGTGGCAGTGGCCATATTTGACTGAAGCATTACAAGGAAGGTAGCACCACAGACAGCCTCCTATTTTGGAAAAGATGGCTAAAATTGGCTGGAAAACACATTCCGTTTTACCTCCTGTTAAGACACTCATTAAGAGTGTTTATTCTTGCATGATGGAGATTAAGGGAAAAGGTATTTCAGATATTGGTGTAGGACTCGATGCAGATATGCTGGCTTTCAGCTTGTGACAAAATTATAGAATGCACACTTTTGTAGGAGCTGTTTAATCCCTCCTAGTTAGGGGGCTTGCTAACTAAAAACGGACTTCCTTACTGATATTTATGACTAATGTTTTGGTAGTCACTACTTAACTTTTTTTTTTGTCTTAAATTTTTTTAAGAACTACTGTTTTCAACAATTCTTTACAGTGGTATGATGAGAGAGATGATTTCCTTCCATTTGGAAGGCATGAATCCAAGCCCAAAATGAGGGGGCAGTTTCTGGGAGGCAGAGCATGGTCAGGCTTGACAGCTTAGAGAACAGCCCACCCCATCTCTCCCAAGGCTCTCATTTGTACTGCTGTACACCTACCCCACCCAGCACAGCCGAGCAGAGTGCTTGTACACTCTCACGATAATCTCACCAGAACTGGTGCCAACCCTGTTTCCAGATCAGAGACTCCCAAGAGAGGAGAGAAAACCTGCTAGCTCTGCGGACCTCTGTTCTGTGAGAAGCTTCAAGCCTGCTCCATGATGTACATCATTTCTTCAACCCCCAACTCGACTTTGAGGTTGACATTACAGGTGAGTAAACTGAGGCTCAAGAAACAAAGGGAAGAGCCTGACATCCTGTTTGTAGATGACAGAAGTGGATTCAAAGAGCGTTTTTTCTGGAGCCTGAGATACTCTTTACATACCATGCTATCTTGTTGTTTTAATTTTGCCTTTAAATAGAAATAAAAGGAAAACAGAAAGTGACCAAGGCAAGAGAGGAGTTAACTGGGCAAGACGGTTGGTTTTCTTTCACAGAAAGATTAAACTCTGAGGACTCTGCTTTGTCCTTTGGAGAGCCTTAAAGCAAGGGTATAAGCAAATTGTTCATACTTGTGCCCAGATTATGCATATATAGGACCTGTGCAAGAAACAATGGAGAAGGGCTGTTTCCTCATCTATACACAAAGCTGGACCTTCCATATCTCATGGTGCAAAGTTTCCCCGAGACCAAGTCTGGAACAGATTTTTGATTGCAAAGCACCAGAGTTATTACTGTCACTATTGTTTTGACAAATTCTGGCCTTTGCGAAGGTACAACAAGAAAGGCAGCCGGAATTTCTTCTACACAACTTGAATGTGAAAACTATTAATTTGGTTCCTCTGGGCAAATAGTCCTCATTGATCAAGACTCAAAATATACAGCCTGGAATTTTTTTTTTTTTTAGTTAATCTAATATGCAAGTAATTAATGTTTCTTTCGTGTAGAGTCAACACAGCTAGAATGAGGTTGAACAGAAATGAAGTGATTCTGAATAACTCAGCAAGCCCTAGTCCTCTGTGAGGAACAGAGGCCTGGGAATGAGCACCCCGACATGCCACCATGGCCATATTGTAACCTCCACAAACAGGGCCACAGAAATCTTTCATTTTTCAGGATCCTGTGTAGAAGCAACACATGGAACATGCGCTGTGTTTAATAATCCCAGGCTGCGGGAGTCAGTGTGCAGTAGAGGGGGGCATATCTATCACTGGGAGTTGTGGGATATGGAAAGGAGAAGCTGAAAGAGGAATGGGGAGTTTCCTGGGGTAGGGGAGACTCTGAGAAGTAAGTGGAAGGGAGGAGCCCTATGCCTGCTTCTTGAGGAAGGCCAATATTGCTCTATACTCCCCTCTTTGGACTGTCTTTGCTGTGTCCCAAAGGTGTTGGGCTGTCATGTTTCCATTTTCATTTTTTTCCATGTATTTTTTGAATCTTTCTTGAATTTCCTGACTGACCCATTCCTTCCTTAGTAGGATGCTCTTTAACCTACATGTGTGTGTGGTCTTTCCAAATCTTTTCTTGTGAATCACTTCAAGTTTCATCGCATTGTGGTCTGAAGCTATGAATGGTATGCTCTCAGTCTCTCTGTATTGGTGGAGGCCTGATTTGTGGTCAAAATGGGCGTTGCACCCCAATGTTTATAGCAACAATGTTCACAAGAGGCAAACTGCAGAAAGAGCCCAGATGTTCATGGACTGATGAGTGGATAAAGAAGACGTCATCTATATATCTATATATCTATATCTATATATCTATATCTATATATATACACACACACAGACACACACACGTATATATATACACACGCACACACATATATATACATGCACACATATATATATGTATGCGTATATATATATATACATATGTGTGTGTGTCTGTGTATATATACTGCAATATTATATAATATATACTGGAATATAATATATACTGGAATGTTACTCAGCCATCAAAAACCTTGCCATTTGCAATAACATGGATGGAACCATAAGGTATAATTCTACATGAAATAAGTCCGACAAAGACAAATACCATATGATTTTAGTCCTAGGTGGATTTTAAGAAACAAAACAGATAAACATAGAGGAAGGGAAGGAAAAATAAAATAAGGCAAAAAAAAAAAAGAGATGAAGGCAAACCCTAAGAGAATTTAACTCTAGGAAACAAGCTGAGAGGGGCTGGAGGGGAGGTGGGTGGGGGAGGGGGTAACTGGGGATGGGCATGAAGGAGGGCACATGATGTGATGAGCACTGGGTGTTATAAGCAAGCAATGAATCACTAAATTCGATTCCTGAAACCATATTTTATAATAATAAAAATATGTTAAGTAACTTGAATCAAAATAAACTAAAAAAAGAAGAAGAAAGACAGAAAGAAAGAAAGAAAGAAAGAAAGAAAGAAAGAAAGAAAGGCAGCACTCTACAAGGAGATGAGGGGTGCTGTGAGTACCTGAGCACAGGAGACCCAAGAGGACATAGAGCCTGTATGCCGAGTGCTGTGAGCAGAGGTTTGAGGTGAGGGAAGGGATGCTTCTGCCTGGGGTCCCAGAGAACAGTTCACATGCAAGGGACAATAGGCATAGACTGCAGCGGACACTGTATGATCAGGGTGATCAAACCCACACAGGAACATGTGTAAACTGTGAAAAGGTGAGAGATTATACACTTCTATACTTAAAAAATAAAACTTTAATAAATACATTTAAAAAAAAAACAGGGGCACCTGGGTGGCTCAGTGGATAAAGCCTCTGCCTTCGGCTCAGGTGGTCCTTTAGGTGTCAGCACAGAAGTAGGTCAGTGGACATAGTTGAGGGGGGTGGTGATACCTCTCACTGAAGTCCCTTACAGGTCAGTTGGAGCCAAATCTTTAACCAGAAGTGGTTCGTCTTTTAAAAGGTATGAAAATGGGTTAAAAAATGACAGTAGTCTTCTGGGCGCCTGGGTGGCTCAGTGGGTTAAGCCGCTGCCTTCGGCTGAGGTCATGATCTCAGGGTCCTGGGATCGAGTCCCGCATCAGGCTCTCTGCTTAGCAGGGAGCCTGCTTCCTCCTCTCTCCCTCTCTCTACCTGCCTCTTTATCTACTTGTGATCTCTCTCTGTCAAATAAATAAATAAAATCTTTAAATAAATGACAGTAGTCTTCTAAATAGTAGCCCAGGAAATGTGAAATAATGTTAAACCTTTGATCCATGAGGAAGTCCAGGGGATTTTCTAGACTTACTTAACCAGGTGCTGGAAAATATATAGAGAGAGGACTCAGAGAATGTTCTAAGTACTGGGTACTCCTTCCCCAATAGCCTTCTGTGAAGTGGAATTTAAAGAAGCCAGGAGGAATCTTTTCTCTCCTCTTTTCTCCCCTCTGTGTTGTGGTCTGTGCCTTTCCTGTCTTGTCTCCTTTCCTGTTGTTCTGTCCTATTGTTTCCTTTCTTTTTATTTTTTATTTTTATTTTTATTTTTTTTAAAGATTTATTTATTTATTTATTTGACAGACACAGATCACAAGTAGGCAGAGAGGCAGGCAGAGAGAGAGGAATGGAAGCAGGCTCCCTGCTGGACAGAGAGCCGCATGCCGGGCTCGATCCCAGGATCCTGGGATCATGACCTGAGCCGAAGGCAGCGGCTTAACCCACTGAGCCACCCAGGTGCCCAGAAGACTACTGTCATTTTTTAACCCATTTTCATACCTTTTAAAAGACGAACCACTTCTGGTTAAAGATTTGGCTCCAACTGACCTGTAAGGGACTTCAGTGAGAGGTATCACCACCCCCCTCAACTATGTCCACTGACCTACTTCTGTGCTGACACCTAAAGGACCATCCCAGTCAACTGCTATGACCATTGCCTTCTTTCCTCTCCAATACTGGTGTTACAGAGAACTGGAGTAGCAGATCCCAGGAGATGGAAAACGGCTCTGAGTGAACAGCTATCACAGAGACACTACCACAGCTGCCTGCAGTTTAACGAGATAAAAGGTGGCAAGCAAGGCCTAAAAACAACAGTACCTAACAGGAGGCAGACAAATGGAGATGACTGTGAGGACTGGGAACGATCCTGCTGGAAAAGTCAGCAGTCACAGCTTATAGATGGGGGCCCCACGGGGCAAATGGCCCGGTTCACCGGGTGACCCTGGCGCAGAATCAGAACCTGCCAGCCACCCCTGGACTGGACAGGGACAGGTTGGCTCCACAGAATTCCTGAATGTCTCAGACCCCGCCAGTTCCTGCTGCTTTCCCCCCAGGGGTCCACCTTGCCATCGTGGTTTCTGAGTTCATACCCTTGAGGACACCTTTGCCCTCAGACCCACAGTCACCTGCCTGCCCACTGAGACCACGCAGACAAGGGAGGGAGCATCCGATGAGGGAGAACCTGGGACCTTTGCAGACAGGACCAGAGTCGCTGGAAGAGTACAAGGAAGTGGGAGATCAGGAGAACGGGCCTCGGCTGGGGAGGAGGCCTTCACGCTCTGTCTGCCCTGACTTGTCTGGTGGGCACAGAGCAAAGGGACCCAGCCCTGCCTCGGGCCCCTAGTTTGGCTGGGGGCCAAGTGGGCCTGGAGGGGCTGAGCTCCAGGTGGGCATGGACCCTTCCCACGTGCCCTGGGCTTCTGTGATTGACACAACCTGGTACTGGATGGCAAAGTCAGGAGGAACTCCTTCCTAGAACCTGGCAGGCCTCCCCTCCCCCATGCCAACTGCTCTGTCCTGGTTGCCACGCACATTCTGACCTCAGACACGGAACTCTCCACAGGGCTCGGAACTCTCACTTGGGGTGCAGGACTCTGGTACTCGGATACGTAGCTGTGGAGCCCGATGCAGCCATGGAGGGCCCTCCTCCGGACAGCGGAGCCACTTGCCAGGTGGTCTCGGAGCACGTGCGGGATGCGCTGCTGCTGATGTCCAGGAGCTGGACACATAGCCCTGGGTGGCCCTGGGTGGTGCTTCTAGGGACTGTGGTGCTCCTTTTCCTGCTGAGGAGATGACTCCCTCCAAGAAGGGCGAAGGCGCTGGGACGAAGTAGCTCTGCCCATCCCCAAGTCTGAGGAGCCGGCCTCCAGGATACGGGCCCGATCACACAAGCCCAGGATATCCACGGGCCCCCAGGGGTGCTGGCCAGTCCTCCCTCCTTACAGACCTTGTGCTTGGCAGCCATCAACCAAACGCTGAGCAGCCTGGTCCTTGGGGCCCTGCCGACGTCCTGAAGAAAGACCAGAGGAGCCAGCCCCATCAACGTCCCCAGGGCCCTGGAGTAAACAATGTCAGAGGAACATCAGGTGAGGATGGAGAACAACCCAGGAGGACAGGAGCGAGGGATGGCAGTGACCACACTCCTGTTCCAGAGCCACCAGGACTGCTCAGCCAACAGGGTGCCAGAGGGAGGCAGAGAGGGCGGGAAGAGGAGGGGGAAGAAAGGCCGGAGCCGTCGAGGGCATGCATGGAGCCTGTCCCGAAACCTCGAGCCCTCCCATTGCCATCCAGGGCAGGACCCAGGCTGCAGGCCATCCCCCGGCTCGACCTCCCAGCAGGTGACGCCAGTTCTGGGACCTGCGGAGTCCCACCAAAGAGCAGAGCCAGGAATGGCGACCACTTCGCCCGCCAGGCAGCCCTTGAGCCACAGGCTCTCACCGAGGACGCTGGCTTCCCTGTGTCCCTTCCAAGGGCTTCTCTTGCCCGAAGCACAAGACAGAGCCACACGCCTGGAAGCAGAAAGGCAAGAGATCGCCGAGCTGGCCCGACACATTGGCCACCTGCACACCTGGGAGGCAGCTCTGCAGCGGGAAAATGCACAGCTGGACCAGGACATTCAGCAGCTGAGCCGGAGCCTGCAGAAGCCACTGGACGAGCAGGACAAACTCGCCCTGCAACAGCACAGAACCATCTTTCAAGGGGCAGCTCAGCGCAAGGCCCTGAAGAAGACACTGGCCGGCCTACATGGAGACCTTGATCTCACGTGCCAGTTGTGCCACCTCCACAAGGAGATGGCCCGAGACGTGCACCGAGAGCTGCAGAGACACAGCTCCCTCTGCCGCGAGCTTGTCCTCTTCCAGCACAACAGAGCTGCGAGAGGCTGGGAGGCCACTGTGTCCAGCGAGAGAAAGTTCTGGGAGCTGAGAAGAGAACATGACCGCCTGAGGCAGATGCTCGCTGGCCTGGAGTCCCACGGCCTGCCTGTCCCGAGTGATCCTCTTGCTCCTGCAACTCCGTCCCCAGCCTGCAGACCTGGGGAAGTGCCAGGGGGTCCCTGGGGTCACCGGGCCCCGGGGAGTGGGGAGGTCCCCCTGTGAGGGTTCTGGGACCCAGGGTCGCCTGCACGTGGGACCAGGCTCAGGGCCACTGGGCGCTCAACAGCCACAGCCCGGCTCAGCCTCTACCCGGCAGTCTGGGAAGGATGTCTGCTGTCTCTCTCTCTCGACAAGCGCCTACATCTCCACTGGGGCCCCAGGGACGCTCAGCTGTGTAGCCCGCTCACCCTGCCGCTGCACATCCAGACAGACTTCCGGGCCTATTTTCCTCGCTACGGACTTTCCCCATCAGACCCTCTACAGCTGTGTAATGTCGGATCGTGTTTGCATGGAAATCCCTGTCACTAGGACTGAAGACATCCACTCTTGTGGACATGGACAGAGACTCCAAACTCGACCATTTCTGTGGGCCAGGACTGGCCTTACAGATGTGCAGAAGGAACTCCGTATTGACGGGAATAACGTGGAATTGCTTGAAAGAAAAAGAGAAGAAAATTTCAACTAGACAACATCCCACACAACTATAACAACTTGCTAGTGTACTTCTCAACTAAATTTTAGTCTGAACTCATAGTTTCGTCCTAAATCCAAGTTTTAATGATGACAGCTTTGTAATAGAGCTTGAAGTCCGGAATTGTGATGCCACCAACTTTGGCTTTGTTCTTCAATATTCCTTTGGCTATTCGAGGTCTTTTCTGGTTCCATATAAATTTTAGGATTATTTGTTCCATTTCTTTGAAAAAAATGGATGGTATTTTGATAGGGATTGCATTAAATGTGTAGATTGCTTTAGGTAGCATAGACATTTTCACAATATTTATTCTTCCAATCCAGGAGCATGGAACATTTTTCCATTTTTTTGTGTCTTCCTCAATTTCTTTCATGAGTACTTTATAATTTTCTGTGTATAGATTCTTAGTCTCTTTGGTTAGGTTTATTCCTAGGTATCTTATAGTTTTGGGTACAATTGTAAATGGGATTGACTCCTTAATTTCTCTTTCTTCAGTCTTGTTGTTGGTGTACAGAAATGCAACTGATTTCTGTGTATTGATTTTATATCCTGACACTTTACTGAATTCCTGTCCAAGTTCTAGCAGTTTTGGAGTGGAGTCTTTTGGGTTTTCCACATATAGTATCATATCATCTGCGAAGAGTGATAGTTTGACTTCTTCTTTACCAATTTGGATGCCTTTAATTTCTTTCTGTTGTCTGATTGCTGAGGCTAGGACTTTTAAGTCCTCTTTTGCTGACAAATTGCACAGAGATCATGAGCTTCTTTGACCATCAGCAAACCTTGGTAGAATACAATTTTATATTTAATACTGAAAGCTCTAAGGGCATGTCTCTCTTAATTAAACTTGTTAGTTTAAATACTGAATATGTTCCATGTGGATCCATGTACACTTAATTCAATCATTTTGTTTCCCACGGGCAGTTTTTACCAGGGGCACTGGTGGGGAAGCTTCCTGGAAAGGAGTTTGACAGCTGTCTGGGAATATTCCTTTAAGTCCCTGTCCTGAGGTAGAAGAACCAGAGAGTTGGCTCCAATGATCATAGCTATTAACTCAGGAAATGAATGAGGGAGAAGCCCTTACCTACAGGAGAGTAACCTGGGTCTGTTCGGAGGAGCAGTGAAAGAGAGTGCCAGCGTCCCCTTTGTCAGGGATGGCTCCTGTTTCCTCCAGCGACCTGGGTGTGTTTGGAGGAGGCCTGTTTAAACAATCATCCAATATATCAGGAGGGAGTTTATCAGTCCGGTTAGTGGCCAGACACATTCTGGAAAAGACCCTTAGATTGGGGTCCTGGTTTAGGGCCATTCATGGCTGGACACAGGGTACCTCGGTCAATTTGCCCTGTTGTCCTGCAGAAGAGATCTAACTGATAGGTCGAACTGAAGCTTAACGACACATTAATGGGTCATTTTCCTCATCTCCTAAGGAGTACTGAGGCCATACAACATTACAGAAGATCAGTTTTGTTTGTTTGTTTGTTTTTTTAATTTTGCAATCTGAATTGGTTCCAGCAGGTTAAAAGGGATGCCAGGGGAGAGTCCTTATGAACTGGAGAAGCCTAGAGAAGGTCCATTACCAAAAATCCTCCTGACTCCCAGGTGGCATCCTATGCAGGATATGTCAGGTTCCAGATGCCAAAGTGACTGGAAGTGTCCCTTGAATGGAATTGCTAATCACCATCTCACCATACAGCCCACAGGAAGGATGCTCCTATTCTCCCACTCCCCATCTCCTCCTATGCTACAAATGGGGTCCAGGGAATGGGCCAAAATACCATGCTGTGCTGTGAAGAACCTGACCTTTCTAACCCATGGAAAACACCAGAAAAGTTTTACAAAGGGAAATTCTTAATCAGGGGACACTGATTAAAAAAAAAATAGTAAAGATAGAAATCCACGATGATCTAAGGTACATTCCAACACATAATGTCCTTATAGCTAGCCTCCCCTGGAAACATCCTGGTTGGGTTTTAATTCAATCAGGTACCGATTTTGGCTGGTTCCAAGTAGAGGTCCTTCAGCCAGAAGCAGCTAGACCAGGGATGGGAAGGGAATCACATTAGACCAACCAGAAGAAAACTCCCGGGGGAGTCTTAAGATTGGCAGCGTTGCTAATCACTTAGGTGGCTGTCCTGTGCCCAAGACAGACAACTTTGTATAAGAATAAGAATAAAGAGAGGACATCAAATTTCTGGTTTCATGTTTTGTTTTGTTTTGTTTGTTTGTTTGTTTGTTTTAGGATTCTGGATCTTCTTACCATTCCCACCAGGTTACTAACTTGCAGCTAAAATTGACTTTCAGTTAAGACTGTATTTCTTGAAAAGTCCCTGAAGTGAAAGTAGGGGAAGAGAGTAACTCACCAAGTTGGCACTGAAGCTTGAAGTCAGATGAAGGAAGATGCAGAATCCCCACCAGGGTCATCAACATATGATGCGGGACCCTCGAGCCCAGCAGTCAAAAAGAATTCTTAAGACATTCTACTGTGCAAAAAGGTTTTCTTTCTTTCTTTCTTTCTTTCTTTCTTTCTTTCTTTCTTTCTTTCTTTCTTTATTATAGCACAGGGACAGGACCTATGGGTAGAGAGAACAGCACAGGGATTGTGAGGAGTGACTGGTAACATACTTTTAAGCTTGTGGAGGGAGCGGAAGAGAAGAATAAAGTAAGTTTTCAAGAAATTTGAAGCAAGACTTTCAGGACCTTGAGGGGCTATCTGCTGTTAAGATAAGGTTCCTTTTGGTCTCCAGCAAAACATCAACATTAAGGCAGGCATGAGTTCCTCGAGGAAGGTCACGTTCTGCATGTCTCAGAGATCTATCAGTGGGATGCAAGCAGTAACATTTGAATTTAAGCTACATTTGTCTTGCCTTTGTTTTCTTCATCAATTTCATAAAGAAAACACAGTTGATAGGTTTTTAATTTTGACCACCTTCTGAAATATTTTGTCATAAATTAGCCATTAGAAATCTATCAGAAAGAACGATATTCCTGGTCATTCTAGACTCATTACAACATCTACAGATTCTACTACATTTGACAGGTTGTGACAGATGGACTTGAAAGTAGACCCTATGAGATTCTGGCCTCCTGGTGCATACTCCCCTGTGCATTCCCTCCCCTGGAGTGGAGTACAGGACCTGTGACTTGCTTCTAACCAATAGAATATGACAAAGGCAATGGCCTGTCCAGTCCATGATGATATGACTGTAACTTCCGTCCAGCTAGGGCCTGTCTCTGATGACTCTCCCTTGCTAGTCTGGGGTTGAGCAGGTGTGTGGAGATGACCTTGCTACCAGGACCTGGGGGCCGCCTCCAGCTGGCAGCCAGCAAGAAGCTGAGACCTTCATTCTCAACGCTGGTGCAGAGCTGAACACAGACCCTGCCAACCACAGACCCTTCCCGGGCTGGGCCTCAGGGGAGAGCTGACCCCACCTTCCCCTTGACTGCAGCCTTGAGAGAGACACAGAGGCATCAGACCCAGCTAAGCTGTGCCTGGATGCTTAACTCCAGAAACTATGAGATAATGCCTGTGTGCTGTTTTAAGCCAATAAATTTGTGGTAACTTGTTATGCAGCAATCCAGTGACAAATGCACGGTTTCTGCCTTTATAAATGCAGCCAGCCCTTGCAGCCCTAACTTCTTTTGAAGACTGCAGTGCCTGAATTTCATCGGTGGATTTTAAGGCCACCTCCATAATCCTACCCACAAATTGTTATTATAATTCTGGTCAAGTCAGCCTCTCCACCAGGAGCTCCACTATACTGTTTCTCCATCAGACGTTTTTATTTTAAAAATTGCTCTTATGAAAATATCTTCTCCAATAAATCTTTCCGTTGGTGATTCATTAAAATAAATGTCATTTATTCTACATCTCCTTACTGGAACAGAATCTAGCAGATACATAAGCTGAGGCATTGGAAACATCCATGCTCTCACCCAACTATATAACTGATATTCCCCACCACATAATTTATTCCAACACTTTTATCTTTTCAATTCAGTGATGTTTCCTAAGTCTCTCCCAGGTCTGCTGGCAAAGGAAAGTGGTTTAATTTGTTGATACATATTAGTTCCTATGTATTTAGTATTTCCTTAGTGAGGGTTTTGCTACTGAGTGAGAGACTTCAGAGGAACTTCTAAACAATTATCATTAATCTTAGTGGGATTTTTGAGGTATTGGGTATCCCGTAACTTTAAACACAATGACGAAACAAATTAGGCAGCAGCCTTTAATTCTGATTTTTAACTGTCTTAGATAGTTAGTTTTTAAGTGTTTTGCTAATCGTGGTGACATTAATATTTACCAGCTCAAGGCTCACTTACACATTTCGATGAGTAGCACTATTAAAGAAAAGTGGATTTATATCCACGTGGCAAATCCAGTGACTCCTGTCTGGTCTCCCTGGTTCTATCCCCACTCCCTTTTGTCAATTTTTAGCGATAGGATCATTTGAGAAGGGGTTGGTAATAGGTTGGTAATGTGGGGCTCCATCCCAGGACCATGATCATGACCTGAGCAGAAATAAGGAGTCAGCCGCTTAACCAACTGAGCCACCCCGATGCCCCATTCGGCCAGAGGATCATTTAAAAATACACCCTGTCACATCCCTGTGCAGACAGCCTACTGCCTCTCATCCTGTTCACAGTAAAAAGCACAAGACCTTACAGAGCCCGTATGGCCTTCATCCTCATCTGCCCTGGAGTTTGGACCTCATCAACCCCTACCCTTTCCCTTCTCACTTGCTTCTCACTTACTTCTCCCCAACTGACAGTTCTCCCAGATTGAGTGAAGCAAGCTCTACCCCCAGACTTTGTAACTGCTGTTTCCCTTCATGAGATAATTTCCTCACTTCCTTTAGGGTCTGCTCACTTGTCTCCTTGGCGAAGAGGCCTCCCCCAGCACCATACCTACACACATAACCATTTCCCAGACTCTCCCATCTCCCCTGCTCTATTATCCCTAGACTATGTCTCTTAATGCTTTACATACATACCTGTTGTCTGCATGTGAGGGTGCACCTGCTTCATTCCTGTTTTATCCCCAGAGCCTACATTGTGTGCGGCTTAGAGAGGCACTCAATGAATATTTATTAAATGCAAGAATACATTCAAGTAGCCTTCTTGATAACACTGATTTTTTTTTCCCCTATGGTTTTCAGCTCAATTTGGATTAGGCTATCATTGTTTTTTTTTTTTTTTTTTTAGATTTTATTTATTTATTTGACAGAGAGAGAGATCACAAGCAGGCAGAGAGGCAGGCAGAGAGAGAGGAGGAAGCAGGCTCCCCACGGAGCAGAGAGCCCGATGCGGGGCTCGATCCCAGGACCCTGAGATCATGACCCGAGCCGAAGGCAGCGGCTCAATCCACCGAGCCACCCAGGCGCCCCGGCTATCATTGTTTTTATCTTGTAATGCGGTGACAAAGAGGTTACACAAGGAATAGATGCGTTAGCTCTTGTCGTGTTGTGGTTCTCTTGTGATTGTGTTATATATATATATATATATATATATATATATATACATACACACACATATATATATACACACACATACACATACATACACTCCTATATATATACATATATGTATGTGTGTATATATATATATATTTTTTTTTTTTTTCTGTAAGATTGGTTGTGAAGACAGTCACTCATTTTGTCATGGAGAGTTTAGTTTAAGTGAGATAATATAATCCCTGTTGTCAACTATATATATAAATGCAGGATGATGTGATATATGGGATTGAAGTATTGAAAGGGGGGGTGCCTGGGTGGCTCATTCAGCTAAGCATCCTACTCTTGGTGTCAGCTCAGGTCTTGATCTCAAGGTCATGAGTTCAAGCCCTTCCTTGTGCTCCTCGCTGGGCATAGAGCCCGCTTTAAATAAATAAATAAATAAATAAATAAATGTAATGAAGGAATGGAGGCCTTCAGTGTTTCAGTACAACACACTTGCTCCCTCAGGATATCTTGCATAGTGCTTGTGACACGTGAGAATCTGGCTTTCACTCATGAGTCAGGATGAAATAGCCAGGGAGGTACGCTATGTCCCAGGTCTCAGTGGCTTCCCATAAGGAAAGTTTGCTTCTCACTTTCCAGGGAGACTACTGTGGGTCAGGCAGACCTTCTCTATGCTACTCCTCTTCCTCTAGGGTCACTGTAATAGTCAAGAGAAGACTGTGGTCAGGCCTCTGTGGCCAGTCCCACCGGGACGATGCTAGTCACATGACTCCAGTGTGACTGCAAGGGAGGCTGGGAATTACAGAGGAGCCCAGGAGTATTTGGTGAGATTAAGAAACGCTGTCACATTTTCAATCCATATATATGAAATATTAGCAAAGTATAAATGTTCCAGTACAACGATATAAATATTTCCATTGCCAACTTTAATATATCCTTTGTGTGTGTCTACCACACTGTGAAGTCCACAGCTAAAACAGAAATGACAGAAAACCCATATTTAACCAAAATGTGACGTGTCATCTTGTTTTATCACTTTCTTCTTGGTCCTAAGATGGAAGAGAAAACATCTAGTTAATAAGGATGTCTTTTAAGAGATCTTCTGGATAATCAAGATCTGTTGCCACATCTGCATGGATGTGCTTATCACCTGTGTCTCCATCAGTAGGCTAGTCAATGATGTTAGCTAGGAGATTAACAAATAAAGGAAGATGGTCAATTATATGCAAATTCAAAACATATGAATTATATGGGGTTTTTTTGAAGATTTTATTTATTTATTTGACAGATCACAAGTAGGCAGAGAAGCAGGCAGAGAGAGAGAGGGAAGCAGGCTCCCTGATGAGCAGAGAGCCTGAGAAGGGGCTTGATCCCAGGATCCTGAAACCATGACCTGAGTCAAGGGCAGAGGCTTTAACCCACTGAGTGGCCCAGGTGCCCCCATATTTCTCTTGTGATTAAACTCTGTTTCAAAATCAGTTCTGCAAATTATAGATAAGAATGATTGCTAGAAGATTCTATTTGGGATGATTCTGCCTACTAGGGGCAGAGAAGAGGAATTGAAAACATTCCTTCTTCTCAAGGAACAGAAAACAATAGACCAGAACTATTTGCTGAGCATGCGCTGAGTAGGTGCTAAGTGGATGTTCTGGGTCCATTACAGGCAGTCCCAGTCAAAAGAGAAGATGGTCCATGGTGGACTGGGTAAGAAACAGGCAGAGCTGTAAGCAGCAGGTCATGAAAATGGGAACAACACCTTCCAGTGAAAAAGGTCAAGGAAGGTGACTTCCACAGCGTGGGCCTCCTGGATCTGTAAGAGCAGACCACCCCATTCCCTCAGTGCCAACTTCATCTGTGGGTGCTTTCTCTTTCTCCTTCACCTACCTTCCCAGTTTCACAGCTTTTGTGATGTGATCACCTCCACACACCACCTCCCCAAATGGGCCTGCAACCTAAAATGAGAACTAGCCTCCAGCCCCCAAGGAGGTCCACATCCCCAGTTTTGGACAACTTCTCCCATGAACCATGTTTCCCTGAAGAAATTGTGGTGGATTCCAAGGCTTGGCAAAACTCCCTTCTAGGAAACGGAGCATGGCCATTGTGTCTGGGTGCTGATTTACCCTCCCAGAGAGGGTCCAGATTACTTGATCTTGATGATGTTCAGAGATAAACTTCTCTAATGAGCTTCTGGAAGACTGTGCTTCCTTGAGCTGGGTTTGTGCTTTCAGCCTCTTCCTAGGATGTACCGTGAAGTCATTAGAACCACTTGTGATCCCACGAGCCAGATTTTCTGCATTGGATATGTGGATGGTCCAAGAGCAACAGCCATCACAAAATCCTCACCTCATCCCAATGAAATGTGAGACCCAACCATGGTGTTTCAACCTTTGTTGTCACCTACACAATCACTACTCTGGTTGTTGGTGGACTGTCTTCTCCAGCCCCTCATATCATATAACCACACTGGCTGCCTTTGCATTTCCATTCTACCTACTGACTCTTCTGATTTCTGAGAACTTTGAATATCTCCCAATATGTGTATCCTCAGTCCAGGTGGGCTACTACCTCCCACCCTATGCTGATGGCAGCTTTCCTCTTTCTCCTGGCCAGGCTGACCTTTTTAAATACTACTTGGGGTTAATGAGCTATAACTGAGCAAAGCTATAATGAGCGGGTTATAGTTTCCTTTCCTACCTAAAGGAAAACACTGGGGCTTAAGGACTCATGCCCAGTGGCTTACTAACATTATGACCACAGACATCATTTAATATATCTGAAACCCAAGGGGCTCCTGGGTGGCTCAGTGGGTTAAAGCCTCTGCCTTCAGCTCAGGTCACGATCCCAGGGTCCTGGGATGGAGCCCTGAATCAGGCTCTCTGTTCAGCAGGGAGCCTGCTTCTCTTCCTCTCTCTGCCTGCCTCTCTGCCTACTTGTAATCTCTGTCAAATAAATAAATAAAATCTTTAATATATATATATATATATATATATATATTTCTGAAACCCAAAATTCTTCATCTATGGATAATAAAGCCTTTCCTGTCCCCATATGGCTGTTGCAAGAGTGGGAGTAAGTCCACCATGAATGAAAAGGACTGAAAACGTTAAGCTAAGTCATCACTCTATTACTGAGAAGTTCCTGATGCTGGCTTTTCCCCTTCATTCAAAAATGTGCTTATTATATTATTTACACACAATTTTCATTTATTATTTAAAAATGTCATCTCCCTTTTCTGTGTCCCCTGAAAGCACAGAAATCAACAGACCTTCAAGTTATACTTTGTTGTTGTAACCAAAGAATGGTGTATCAGCTACTTGTCTTCCAGCTACAAAGCTAGCACAAAACTATTTGCCTGGCACTTTTGAGCATTTCCAGGCATTCTTCTACTCTGTTCAGTTGCAGTATTAAAGGCCCTTCCAGAGAGCACACTGGGATAGAGAGGCATCTGCAGATTTCAAGGTTATGGGAGAGGTTAGATGCAGCTGTTGGGATGAATTTATGCATGAACATACCAGCTTTTACCTGAAGCATGTTCTTCATACTGAAAATAAAAGCCATTGGGTACAGAATTGCATGTGTTTATGAGAAATTAATATTGATCTTTGCATATCAAACAAAAATGGCTAAAGAGGTATTTTAATATAATATAATTTTAATATAATAGAATGATGATTGATTCTTACCACTTAGGGAAATACATTTGTTTCGTCTTTGGGATTCATTCTTGTAAACTGATGTACATGTAGAAGAGGGAAATGTGAATTTAGCATTTAGCATAAGAGACAATCTTGAGCATTTATTACCCTACGATGTCTGGTGAGCTATGGGAATCTCTCTTTATTCAACATCTCTGTAAAACAGCAGTGTTTACCCCACACAAATGTCTTGGAGCTCTACTCTAAATGACAAAAATCAGTGAAGAAAATTCATTGCTAGATTTCTCCTCAATTACCATGCCAGGCACTTGATTCTTAACTGGACAGAAGAAGGGGCTGATCCCAGGGGAAGTTGTGAGGAGAGGAGGGCATGAAACTTAAAATAAATGCCAACTTAACTGTTATTCCCAACAGCCATTTTGAAACTTATGAAAATGACTCATTTTGCATATGTGCCGTGGTAAGAAAAGTCAGTCAAGTTGGCCATAAAGTTCAGCAAGTCTTCCTAGATTAATGAACTGAAGTTAGCTTCAGAAGGGAGAGAATGTAGTAAGAGTCTCAGACGCAGTCGTTTCAAGTGCCCATCTGATGATCACTCAAGGTAACATTCCCCTTTCCTATTGGGTCGGAGAACACAGAAGCACTTATCCGCTGAAAAAGGAAGTTCAAGGGTGATTTGAAGTCCTGGGTAGGGTCCCCAGACCTAGAAATCAGGCATCCAGGCCAGCATAGACTAATTCGCATGTTTTGTCCAATGTCAAACATTATGAAGCCTTGATTTAAGAAATTCCTGATTTAGAAAACATGTTTTGGATGTAGAGGAAGTACATTGATTTTTTTGTCAAAGATCATTTAATTATTATTTATTATTCAAGCGCATATTCTGTTCAAGATGGTGGGCCACAACCTCTGAGTAATGTGGTAGGTTATACTTTTTATTCAATGTTTCTATTTTCCTGATAGCTCAGGATATGGTTATAGGAATAAAAATTATAGATGGAAAATAGTTAACAATAGTCAGTCCTTAGCACTGAATCTCTTTCCTAAATTAACACCTGAATTTTTCATTCTTTAATTTATTCTTAACTTAGTTTACCATTTTTTTAAACTTAAATTCAATTCATTAAAATATTTTTTTATTTTTTTCAGTATTTAATTTTTTTTTATTTTTTCAGCATAACAGCATTCATTGTTTTTGCACAACACCCGGTGCTCCATGCAATACGTGCCCTCCTCAATTCATTAAAATATAATGCATTATTAGTTTCAGATGTAGAGCTCACTGATTCATTAGTCTTATATCATACCCAGTGCTCATTACACCACATGCCCTCCTTAATGCCCATCACACAGTTACCCCACCCCCAACTCCATTCCTTCCATCAACTCTCTATTTGTTTCTTACAATTAAGAGTCTTTTATGGTTTATCTCCCTTTCTGATTATGTCTTCTTTTATTTTTTCCTCTCTTCCCCTATGGCCCTCTGTTTTGTTTCCTTAAATTCCACATATGAGTGAGATCATATGGTAATTGTCTTTCTCTGATTGACTTACGTCACTCAGCATAATACCTACTAGTTCCATCCACATCATTGTAAATGGTAAGATTTCTTTCTTTCTTTTTTTTTTTTTTTTGGTGGCTGAGTTGTATTCCATGGTATATATATACCATATCTTCTTCATCTATTCAACTACTGATGGACATCTGGGCTCTTTCCACAATTTGGCTATTATGGACATTGCTGCTATAAACATTTGGGCGCACGTATCCCTTCAGATCACTGTATTTGTATCTTTGGAGTATGTACCCAGTAGTGCAATTGCGGGGTAGCTCTATTTTCAACTTTTTGAGGAACCCCCATACTGTTTTACAGAGCGACCGCAACAGCTTGCATTCCCACCAACAGTATAAGAGGGTTCCTCTTTCTCTGCATCCTTGCTAACATCTGTTGTCTCCTGACTTGTATATTTTAGCCATTCTGATTGGTCTGATTTGGTATCTCATTGTGGTTTTGATTTGTATTTCCCTGATGTTGAGTGATATGGGGAACTTTCTCATGTGTCTGTTTGCCATTTGAATGTCTTCTTTGCAGTAATGTCTGTTCATGTCTCCTGCCCATTTATTAATAGGATTATTTGTTCTTTGGGTGTGGAGTTCAATAAATTCATTATAGATCTTGGATACTAGCCCTACATCTAGTAAGACAATAGGGAATATCTTCTCCCATTCTGTCAGTTGTCTTCTGGTTTTGTCGCCTAAATCTTTTCCTGTTCAATAGCTTTCTGTTTTGATGAAGTCGCAATATCCATTTTTGCCTTTGTTTTCCTGCCTTTGGAGATGTGTCTAGCAAGAAGTTGCTGTGGTTGAGATCAAAGAGGTTGCTGCTTTGTTCTCCGCTAGGATTTTGATGGCTTCCTGTCTCACATTTAGGTCTTTCATCCATTTTGAGTCTACTTTGGTATAGTGTAAGGAAATGGTCCGGTTTCATTCTTCTGCGTGTGGCTGTCCAATTTTCCCAACACCATTTGTTGAAGAGATTGTCTTTTTTCCATTAGGTATTCTTTCCTGATTTGTCAAAGATTAGTTGACCATAGAGTTGAGGGTCCATTTCTGGGTTCTCTATCCTGTTCCACTAATCTCTGTGTCTGTTTTTATACCAGTACCATACTGGCTTGATAATTACAGCTTTGTAGTAGAACTTGAAGCCCAGAATTGTGACCCCCCAGGTTTGGTTTTCTTTTTCAACATTCCTCTGGCTAATCAGGGTCTTTTCTGATTCCATACAAATTTTAGGATTATTTGATCCAGCTTTGTGAAAAATGTCGATGGTTTTTGAAAGGGATTGCATTGAATGTGTAGATTTCTCTGGGTAGTAACATAAATATTTTAACTATATTTCTTCCAATCTGTGAACATATTCTTTGTGTCTTTCTCAATTTCTTTCATAAGTGTTATATAGTTTTTTGAATCAGATCCTTTTCTTCTTTGGTTAGGTTTATTCATAGGTATCTTATGGGTTTTGGTGTAATTGAAATTTGATTGATTCCTTAATTTCTCTTTCTTCTATCACATTGTTAGTATTTAGAAATGCAACTGATTTCTGTGCATTGATTTTATATCTTGCCACATTGCTGAATTCCAGTATGAGTTCTAGCAATCTGGGGTGGAGTCTTTCGGGTTTTCCACCTGGAATACCATGACATTTGTGAAGAGTGAGAGTTTGACTTCTTTGCTGATTCGGATGCCTTTTATGTTATTGTTCGTTGTTGTTGTCTGATTGCTGAGGCTAGGAGTTCTGGTACTATGGTGAATAGCAGTGGTGAGAGTGGATATCCCTGTCTTGTTCCTGACTTTAGGGGAAATGCTCTCAATTTTTCCCCATTGAGAACATTCACTGTGGGCTTTTTGTAGATGGCTTTATGATATTGAGGTATGCTCCCTCTATCCCCACACTGTGAAGAGTTTTAGCCAAAAAAAGATGTTATTCTTTGTAAAATATTTTTTCTGCGAGGATTATATTGTTCTTGTTCTTTCTTTTCTTTTTTTAAAGTTATTTTTTATTATGTTCTGTTAGTCACCATACAGCACGTCATTGGTTTTGATGCAGTGTTCCCGTGCAATGCAGATTCATTGTTTATGCACCACACCCAGTGTGCCAAGCAATGCGTGCCCTCCTTAATACCCATCACCAGGCTTACCCACCTCCTCACCCTCCTCCCCTCTAAAACCCTCAGTTTGTTTCTCGGAGTCCACAGTCTCTTATGGTGGGTTCCCCCCCCTCCAATTTCCCCCACTTCATTTTTCCCTTCCTTCTCCTAATGTCCTCCATGTTTTTCCTTATGTTCCACAAGTAAGTGAAACCATATGATAACTGACTCTCTCTGCTTGACTTATTTCACTCAGCATAATCTCCTCCAGTCCCATCCATGTTGATGCAAAAGTTGGGTAATCATCCTTTCTGATGGCTGAGTAATGTTCCATCATATATATGGACCTCTTTTCTTAATATGATGTATCAGGTTGATTTGCAGATATTGAACCACCTTTCTAGCCCTGAAATAAATCCCATTCGTAGTGGGTGAATAATCCTTTTACTGTACTGTTGGATCCTATTGGCTAGTATTTTGCTCAGAGTTTTGGCCTCTGTGTTCATCAGGGATATTGTTCTGAAATTATTTTAGTTGGGGTCTTTTCTGATTTGGGGACCAAGGTAATGCTGGCATTATAGAATGAGGTTGGAAGTTTCCCTTCCATTTCTATTTTTTGAAACTGCCTCAGAAAAATTGGTATTAATTGTTCTTTACACGTTCTTTAAACGTTTGGTAGAAATCCCCTATGAGCCAGTCAGAACTGGACTCAGAGCTAACTGCCTTGCTCACTGAGATTAGCTTGTTTACTGCCCTGTGTTTGGCCTAAACTGTGCCTTCTGCCAGAAAGGCCCCTGCACAAATCAACTTCCCCACTCATATCCCATCATCACTTAAGGATCCTTGCTACTCCAGGTCTGGTCCCAGCAGAGATAGGACATGGGGACCATGCATGCGGGGTCTCAGCTCCACAACCTGGGGAATCGGAATCTTTCTGTGACAAGGTGTCTATGAGATTTACCTTCTCTTTCAAGCATGAAAGCACCACTGGTCCTTGCTGCTCATCCATCAGATTCAGCTCACAGGCTGCCTCCTCCAGGGAGCCCTCCGGTCCTGCCCTGCCATCCCATCCCATCCCATCCCATCCCATCCCATCCCATCCCATCCCATGGCAGCCTGCAGCATGGACAGGTAGAGAGACAGGGTGGCCCAATAGTGAGGGCACACGCCACATTCATGAGTGCTTCCAGTCCCCGAGCCTCTGTCTCCTGCTGCCTGGGACTCTGTGGGGGGACCCGGATTACTTGTTGGGGTTCCCACTGGTGGCAGCATCGACTCGATCAGGGAGGATGTGAGTCCCCTTGGGAATCCTCACCCTATACTCCATTCATTCCTGAAGCTGTCCTTGAGTTCTCTGTGGTGGGAGCTGCTGGGAGGTGAGACAACCTGCTCACGAGGGCCTTCAGGGATGGTGGAAACCTGGTGGCAGCCCAAACGCACAGGCCTCCTCCACACCCCACGCTTCAGACAACAGGCTTCCCACTGGGTGGAATGAGTCCACATCTCACTGACTTTCCTCAAGGCCACACACACAAATATTTTCTAAGGGCTCCTTGAGGACACCAGACAACACACAGGCTTCTTACGAAAGGTGCCCCTCTTTCCTGCACCTACCCTTGGACCCCACAACTGCACAAACTCAGCCCCAGGCTGTCTTCCTCCACCATCTCCATGATAACCACCCCAGGGCCAGCGCCCAGTGCTCCATGCTGACCCTAAGAGCCCCCTTGCAGAATGATCCCACCCTGTCTCCCCAACCCCTCCATCCCCTGTCCCCACCATCACGCAGATCTGTGCAGAACACACATCACACCCGTGTACACCAGTGCCCTGTGTCTCCAGGTCTGCACCCTCCCATGGTGTCTCTACCCTGCCCTAGAGAAATGCTGTGCAGTGGCCCTACTCCCTGTCCCCTACCCTGTCATCTTTGCCCTGGTTCTCCAGCCTTGGAAGCACAGACCTCAGCATTTATACTCCTATGCTCCCTAGAACAGTCTGCCCCTGGCCCTCCCAGACTACCTGTTATTACCTTCATCTGTTACACACCTCTGGGTATGGCCTCTGACTCTATTTGCCATCACACTGTTGGAATTCTCTGCAGAAACTGCTTTCCTTGTCCTCTTGTTCTTGACTTCCTGGCCTTGCCCCTCACTAGGACAGAATTCCATGGGTCGTCGGGCCTTACTGGCTTGTTTTCTCCATCACTGCCCCGCCCCCACCCACCATGTGTCAGAACAGCGTCCAAGACATCAGAGAAGTCCTCCTGACTTTGCTGTCCGGTATCAAGTTGTGTCAGTCACACAAGCCCAGGGGAGGTGGGAAGGGCTCACAGCTGCCTGGGGCTCAGCCCCTCCAGGCCCACCTGGCCCTCCGGGAAAACTAGGGGCTTGAGGCAGGGTGGGGTCCCTTTGCTCCGTGCCCACAAGACAAGTCAGGGCAGACAGAGTGTGAAGGACTCCTCCCGGGGACGAGGCCAGTTCTCCTGATCTGAAACTTCCCTCTGCTATAGGGACTCTGGTCCTGTCTGCAAAGGTGCCAGCTTGTCCCTTCTTCTGAGCTCCCTTCCTTGTCTGTGTGGTCACTGTGGGCAGGCAGGTGACTGTGGGTCTGAGGCCAATTGTTGGCTCCAAGGTGTGAACTCAGAAACCAGGACACCGGTGCTAATACCTGGGGAGAACTCAGCAGGAACGGGCGTGGTCTCAGAGTTTCACGGACTCTGTGGAGCCAGCCTGTCCTTGTTCCACCCAAGGGTCACTGCAAGGGGGTGACTCTGTTACAGGATGACCCAGTGACTGGGCTGTTTCCCCTGTGGGGAACCCTGTCTACAACCTATGCCCCCAAGGAGGGCCTGTGGGTGACCAGCAGGCTTTCCCCGTCACCTGATAGTCTGGGGTCCATCATGGAGCCCAGGAGCAGGCTGGTCACTCTGGGAGTGGTGGGAATGGCCTGCCCTTCCAGGAAGGTGGGCGGACGGTGAGTCCTGGGAGAGGGAGCACCCTCGGTTTGTCATCCTAACAATGGATGGAGGACGCTTCGAAACCTAACTCGGGACACAGTCCCTCACACAGGTTACCAGGGGGTTAGCCGTTGCTGCTTAGGCATGAGCTCTGGTGGGGTTTGATGTGAGGGGACAGCAGAGCCTAGGGATCTAGTGTCCTCCCTCTGACGTCGTGAATCCGAGGCCGGGGTGGGGTTTCGCTTTGAGAACCATGCCTGGGAGAAGAGCACAGCAATGTCCCTAGACCCTCCCAGGAAGAGGACAGCTGTCATGGGCAGGGGTGGACTCCAGAGGGAGATGCCCAGCATTGTGAAAGCACCACTGATACCTCCTGCTCCTCTATCAGGATTCAGATAAGAGGCCACCTCCTCCAGGGAGCCCTCCTGCCCTACCATCCCATCCCACCTCAGCCTGCAGCAGGGACACTTAGGGAGCCAGGGTTGCCCAGCACCCAAGACATTGGAGAAGCTGCAGAGATACTCCATGTGTGGGTGCGAAGGCAGGCAGTCACCCCCAGGTGCATTTGGGTCAAATAGACTCACAGGGGTGGGTCCTTCTCCCAACTCCTTCTTGACCCTTTCCTGCTCGCTCTGGGCCTGAGGCTGCCTCCCCTGCCTGCACTCCCAGGTCTTCTGGGGGCTGCCCTGCACCAGCAGTCCATGGAGGCCTGCATGGTCGAGGTGGGCATTAGGCCCCTTGCTGGGACAGCCCCCCACTGGGCTCAGCAAATACTACTTCTCTGATCTCCCTCCAGGCCCAGGGATGGATCCACCTCTCCTGTGGCTGGAGCCTGGGAGCCCCCTCCTTGGTCCTGCCCTCCTCCCGGCTGCAGTTGGGGACTGTCCCTTGGCCTCCTGCTCCTCTGCACCCCGTGGGACAGTGCTCCCTGCTGCCACCTTCCCTGCTCCCTCAGGGCACTCTGCTCTCTGGGAGGAGCAGCACGGAGGCTTTCCAATCCTTACACACGGCACACACACGTTGTTCATTTCCAGTAATTTATTGATCTCCATATACATTTCTGAATTTCTTTAAAATTTAATGTAAATCTATTTTAAATTTTCCAACTGTATTTTTACATTTTTCCGGTCCTCACAAAGCAACTACAATCGTCTAGATTCGGCGTCGGGCATGTGAGCGTGTGCCCGCGCCCTCGTGCATGGGCCGGTGTGTCTGCCATCCAGAGAACACTTGGTCTTTTCACCGCTGAAAGTTCATAAATGTGAAACAACAAGCAGTATCTTAACCAAACTAACAAGGATGAAGCTAATGTGTTACAAAACAAGGAAGAAATGGCTGCAAATTCTTAAGATTTCCTACCAATAAATTTAATACTACACTAATGCTATGGATTTAGGACTAAACTATGAATGGAAGACTAACATTTGAGTTTAGGACTAAGGTTTGAATTAAAGGCTGAAACTTGGATTTAGGACGAAACTATGAGTTCAGACTAAAATTCAGTTGAGAAGTACACTAGCAATTTTTTACAGTTGTGTGGATGTTGTTTTGTTTAAGTTTTCTTCTCTTTTTCTTTAAGGCAATTCCACGTTATTCCCGTAAATATGGAGTTCTTTCTGCACATCTGTAAGGCCAGTCCTGGCCCACAGAAACGGTCGTGTTTGGAGTCTCTGTCCATGCCCACGAGAGAGGATGTCTTCAGTCCCAGTGACATGGATTTCAACGCAAACACGATCCTACATTACACAGCTGTAGAGGGTCTGATGGGGAAAGTCCGTAGCGAGGACAATAGGCACGGAGGTCTGTCTGGATGTGCAGCGGCAGGGTGAGCGGGCTACACGGCTGAGTGTCCCTGGGGCCCCAGTGGAGACCCAGGCTCTTGCTGAGAGAGAGAGCTGGCAGACATCCTTCCCGGACCTCCCTGCAGAGGCTGAGCGGGGCTGTGGCTGTTGAGCGCCGAGCGGCCCTGAACCCGGTCCCACCCACAGGTGACCCCCAATCCCGGTGCCCTCACACGGGGACCTCCGCACTCCCCAGGGGCCCGGTGACCCCAGGGACCCCCTGACACTTCTCCAGGTCTGCAGGCTGCGGGAGGAGCCGCAGGAGCAAGAGGGTCACTCGGGACAGGCAGGTGGTGGGACTCCAGGCTGGCCAGCATCTGCCTCAGGCAGTCATGTTCTCTCCTCAGCTCCCAGAACTTTCTCTCACTGGACACAGCGGCCTCCCAGCCTCTCGCGGCTCTGTTGTGCTGGAAGAGGACCAGCTCGCGGCAGTGGGAGCTGTGTCTCTGCAGCTCTCGGCGCATGTCTCGGGCCATCTCCTTGTGGAGGTCGCGCAACTGGCCCGTGAGCTCCAGGTCTCCACACAGGCCGGCCAGTTTCTTTCTCAGGGTCTCAAGCTGAGCTGCCCCTTGAAAGAGGTTTCTGTGCAGTCGCAGGGCGAGTTCGTCCTGTTCGTCCAGTGGCTTCTGCAGGCTCCGCCTCAGCTGCTGTATGTCCTGGTCCAGCTGTCCATTTTCCCGCTGCAGAGCTGCTTCCTGGGTGTGCAGATGGCCGATGTATCGGGCCAACTCGGCGATCTCTTGCCTTTCTGCCTCCAGGCATGTGGCTCGGTCTTCAGGATCCACTTCACGCCTTGGAGGGGACACAGGGAAGCCAGGGTCCTCCGTGACAGCCTGTGGCTCAAGGGCTGCCCGAGGGGCGGGGTGGTCGCCCTTCTGGGCTCTGCTCTTTGGTGGGACTCCGCAGGTCCTCGCACCAGCATCACCTGCTGGGAGGTCAGGCGGGGGGATGGCATGCAGCCCGGGTCCTGCCTGGGACTGTGACCTGCAGGTTCTATGTTTCGGGATAGGTTCCATGTGTGCCCTCGTCGGCTCCAGCCTTTCTTCCCCCTCCTCTTCCTGCCCTCTCTGCCTCCCTCTGGCACCCTGTTGGCTGAGCAGTCTCAGTGGCTCTGCAACGGGAGTGTGGTCACTGCCGTCCCTCCCTCTTTTCCTCCCGGCCTGTTCTCCATCCTCGCCTGCTGTTCCCCCGACGGCGTTTTCTCCAAGGCCCTGGGGACGTTGACGGGGCTGACTCCTCTGGTCCTTCTTCAGGTCGTTGGCACTGTCCCCAAGGACCAGCCTGCTCAGCGTTTGGTTGATGGCTGCCAAGCACAGTGTCTGTAAGGAGGGTGGACTGGCCAACACCCTGGGTGGCTCGCGGGTGTCCCGGGCTTGTGTGGTCGGGCCCGTATTCTGGCGGCCAGCTCTGCAGACTAGGCGGCGAGCAGAGCACCTTCGTCCCAGCACCTTCACCCCTCTCGGACGGAGTCGTCTCTTCCGCAGGCAAAGGAGCAGCAGCATGGTCCCTAGCAGCACCGCCCAGGGCCACCCAGGGATATGTGTCAGCGCATCCCACACATCTAGGACCACCTGGCAAGTGGCTCCGCTGGCCAACAGAGGTCCCTCCATGGCTGCGTTGGGCTCCACAGCTACGTCTCCGAGTGCCAGCATCCTGGTGACCCAACTGAGCACTCAGAACCCTGTGGAGAGTTCTGTGTCTGAGGTCATCCTGTGCTTGGCAACCAGGGCAGAGCAGTTGGACTGGGGGAGGGGAGGCCAGCCAGGTTCTAGAAAGAGTTCCTCCTGACTTTGCTGTCCAGGACCAAGTTGTGTCAATCACACAAGCCCAGGGAACCTGGGAAGAGCTCATGCCCGGCTGGGCTCAGCCCCTCCGGGCCCACCTGGCCCTCCAGCTAACCTAAGGGGCTCGAGGCAGGGCAGAGTCCCTTTGCTCCATGTCCACAAGAGAAGTTAGGGCAGATGGATTGTGAAGGCCTCCTCCCCGGCCTAGGCCCATTCTCCTGATTTGAAATTTCCCTCTGCTAGAAGGGACTCTGGTCCTGTCTGCAAAGGTCCCAAGTTCTCCCTCCATATTTCGCTATATCTGAATTGCCTTTTTGATTTCAACATGAGTAGGTTTTAGTTTTTTTATTTCTTCAGGTAGAGATTCTCTCATGTCTTCTATGTTTTTTTCCAAGCCCATCTAGTATATTTATTATCATTATTCTGGTCTCTGGTTCCAACATCTTACTTAACATCCATCCATACTCTTCAGTTACCTGGAACTCAGTACTGCCTCTTGTTCCCTTTCCTAAGGTCCGTTTTTCCATTTGTCATTCTGTCCATGAAGAATATAGATGAACTAGGAACAAAATACCAAAATGGAAACAATGAACCCAAACAAAATGGAAGAGATCTGAAACCGAAAAAAAAAATTAGAATTTAAATATGAAACAGATAATATAATCAGACAGGTGAACTGAAAAGAGCATTACACGGGATATTGTGTATATTTTCGTCTGTTTGTTAGAAAACTAGATTCCACAGTTTTAAAAGCTGAAAATCTTATATGTGTACAATAATAAAATGAAATGTAATGAAAGGATAGGTTATAACTGTAAAAATGAAAATTAAGAAAGAAGAGAAATAAGTTAAAAAAGAAAAAAGTGCACACAGGTGAACAGAACAGAGCTTTATGTTATATCCTGAGTTTGTTTTGTTCAGTTAGAAAAAACTACATCTCAAAATTGTAAAGAAGGAATAACATATGTATACAAAAATAGCATTAAATACTTTGAATGGGTTGAATATAAGTGTAAAGATGAATGTTAAAAATGACTTTAAGAAACAAACAAACAAAAAAAAAAGAAGGTAAAATAGAGAGAATATGATCAGACAGGTGAAGAAAACAGAGCCATATATTAGATTCTGGGTTTACTTTGGTCTGTTGGAAGAAACTTCATTCCAAAATTGTAAAGAAAGAAAAACCGATATATACATACAAAAATAAAATTAAAAATAATGAAAGGATAGAATGTAAATAGAAAAATGAAAATTAAAAATATTTTAAAAAAGATTTGATGAAATAAGAAATTAGTTGAATAAGGAAAGAGAAAAAAGTAGTGAATAGACTTTAAAGAATCATGGGGAAAAGTTATGAATTTTATATACTATTTCCCCCTAGTGTTGGGCTCTTGCAGTTCTCTGTGATTGTTGAACTTGGTTTTAGGTGGATGTTCATGCATCATCTGGGGGAGGTACCTGTTGCCCTGATTCTCAATCTTTGCCCTGTTAGGAATTGCACCACCCTTGACATGGAGTCAAGGTAAGTGAGTAGCTTTCAATTGCTCTACATGTTTTTTTTTTTTTTTTCCCTGAAAGCTTTCTACACTGCTTTAAAGGATGAAAATGAAAATGGAGTCCTTACAATCTCCAGCTCTGGAGCTAAATTTGAAATTTCTGTCAAATTTCATATATTTATTGGTCACGTGGGCATATTCTCTGCAAATCTCTTGTCTATGTTTCTAATTTGCTGTGTGTTTATTCTTATTGATTTATGGGAGCTCTTTCTATATTCTAAATACAAGCCAATTGTTATTTTTCTATGCAAATTCCTTGTCACCTCTATGACCATTATAAAGAGAAGTTATTTTTTTTGTTTGTTTTTAAAAGTTGTTTTTTCCATTATGAATTTGGAAGTTGAAATAGTTTCCTAGGGCTGTTGCAATAAATTATCACAAACATGGTGGCTTAAAACAATAGAAACATATTCTCTCACAGTTCTGGAGGCCAAAAGCATGAAGTCAAGGAGTGACAGGGTCATGCTCTCTCTAGTCCTCCTAGGAGGGAATCCTTCTTTGCCTCTTTAGCTTCTGGTGACTGTTCCCATCCCTTGGGTTGTGACATTGTCACTCTCATCTCTGCCTCTGTTGTCCCATAGACTTGTCCTTGTGCGTCCATCTTCTCTTCTGGTTGCTAGAGGGACACCTATCTCTTAGGGTGGATTTAGGGTGCACCGAGGCAATCTCTGATGATCTCTCAAGATCCTTAACTTAATTACATCTGTGCAGACTCTGTATCTAAATATGGCCACATTCATAAGCTCCAGGAGTTAAGATGTGGACATATCTTTTTGTGGGTCACCATTCAATGCACTACAGAAGTAATACATTCACTTAACTCCTTAGTAACGACAATCAATGGTAAAACATGCTCTTTTGACTTACTACAGACAAATATAAATTAGTGCCTCTGATCTTTTCCCAGAAAATATAGGACAGAAAAAAATAGGACACTAGAATACTTTAACTTCATTTACTATTCCCACAATCTACATATCATTGCTGAACTATACTTTATTGTATTTATTGTAAGCCTAAGAAGGCAGTGGAATATAAGAAATAACACAGAGGATCACAGGGGAAGCGAGGGAAAACTGAATGGGAAGACATCAGACAGGGAGACAAAATGGGAGAGACTCTTGACTCCAGGGAACAAACTGAGGGTTGTGGAAAGGGAGGTGGTCAGGGGGATGGCATAATTGGGTGATGGGCTTTTTAAGGAGGGCACGTGATGTGATGAGCACTGGGTGTTATATGTAACTAATGAGTCATTGAACACTACACCAAAAACTAATGATGTACTATACGTTGGCTAATTGAATTTAAATTTAAAAAAAAGAAGGCATTATTATAGCTTTATACAGTCAATACATGGACAGCATGATAAGTTGGACAGAAGTATTAATTTTTGTTGAAGTATCTAATCAATGAATAATTATTTTTTTCTTCAAGTGGAGAAGGAGCGATTGGATTTATTTTTCTCAAGAGAATCTTTTTTTTTATTTATCCGTGTTTTTAATCTACAAATGCTTATTTAATGTCTTCTCTGTGACAGAGATAAAGAAAGAGGGAAAAATGGCAGACAAATTCTCCAAAGCTTGGGTTATAAAACTGTTTTACTGTAATTTTTGCCTAGAGAGGATTTCTGAGATTATGCCGTAAACTTATCATGCTATTGAGGAATCTGAGGGTTAGTAGGTGGAATGACTTTCTGTACCAGGAAGTCACACAGTCAGAACCATTAGGTCCTTAAGCTCTCCATGTAGTGTTTCTAATTTCTAGAGCAGGCATGACTTACCCACTGCATTTGAAGCAGGCAAGGCAATGTGGGCATCTAAGAAAGATCTGTAAAAAAAGGTTTTATGGACACAATGCATCTCCACCCTTTGGAAACTATCTCATACATGTATATCTTTGGTTAAATATAACACCTATGACCAATTTTGGAAAAGACAAGATCTGTGGAAGGTTCTAGTAGTGGGAAACTTCAATACGTTATTAGTAATTATCATAAAAGTTACGATCTCTTGAGCACACACAATATACCAGGTGCTGTGTTAAGAGTTTTGTGGGGGCATTTAGGTCTCACACCAGCTTTATGAAGTCGGTGTCATAATGCTCATCCTTTTTTTTAAATGTGAGCCACTGAGGTGCTGGAATTCAGGAGCTGGCCTGGTCAGGTGGTAACATGATGGTCGGCACAAGCAAGTGCTCATCTGGAGAACTGGGCCTTCTGCAATGCTCCAGGCAGTCCCCGATGTAGGTGCTGACCCACAGAAGGAGCAGCTCTTCTTTCCAGAAGTTCCCTGTGCTGTTCTAGCAAATTCCCAAGGTCACACCAGTCCTGCCACAGAAAGAAGGAGAGAGAAGAGCCCCGTCCTTTCCCACTTCTCTTCAATCTCTTCTTAGAATGCTGCCCTTGATGTTCTTCTTCCATGTATTGTATTAAAGAAAAAAAAATACTCTTTCCATCTAAGTATGGCCATTGCATCAGGAAGAGGAAGAGCTACGAGAACAGTCCATGTGTCCCATGTGGTTTGTCCACACGATACTGGCACACTGACACAGTGAACGGGGACAGATGAGCAGAAGACTGCTGGATGTGTCCTGTTTTAACAAAGTGTTCTCTCTTCGGAAGAAATTACCTCAGAGTGTTTGCTTTGCAATCAGGCAAGCACTTGTTAAAAATGCCCATATTTCTAAGAGGCATGAGGAACTGACAGAAACATGCCGCCATCACTTGTGAATTCACACTAACTGTAATGAATATGGATGAGAAGGATCTGGAGTTCTAAATGGATCTGTGCAGACTCATCACAGGACTCTCGACATTTGACAAGCTGGTTTTCCAGGAGGACCTGCAGGGCGCGGGTTGGCAGTTGCTGGTGATGACGCCAAGTGCCACTCGGGACTAGAATGTCAGCATTAGTATTCTCTGCAGGGAGGATGCCAGCTTCAGGCTCTAATCACAAAGCTATATCGGTGCATCTCAAATATCATTTAGGTAAAATTAATTCTGATTGATTGCGTCCCATTCTGGCTTTTAGTTTGGACTTGCTTGCTCTGTCGATAATTGGACTGAGACACACACAGTGGCTTTGAGAACGATGAGGATAAGCTGGCTTTACCATCAGTGCGCTACAATGTGCCTCTTACATTACGACCCTAAATGTCACATGTCCTCTTGGAGGGACTGATTGCAATGTTATGGGCACCAGTCTTTTTTTTTTCCCCTCACATTTTCTAAATGAAGCTTTGTAAAATAACCTTTAAAATGTTAAAAAGTGAAGTTCCAAGAAATTGTGAGGGTCACTTTCCTCCTTTGCTCATGAGGGAGGCTGAGGCAGGATCTAAATTCTCTTCAGGGCCATGTCCATGACTCTAGGATAGTCCCAGCATGTGCAGGTATGTTAAATACCTCATCTATGGCACCGAGAAGGACCTATGGCTGCTTTCGCTGTTGCCTCCTCCTCTGGGAACTGTGTTAGTAGGTAGGAGAAAACTCACCCATAACATCTAAGAATTAAAATGCTTAACTCTTTTAAAAAATATTAAATAAAAGTGATAACAACAATTGTTTCTAATTACCTCTATGAAAGAATTGGGAGACCAGGAAGGTGCCTGGCCCCAATGCCAACATTAGCTAGAACAAATGGCCTAAGCTAGGGACATCCAAGGAGCTGAAGACAGGGGCCATCTCAATCCTAGGGATGACCACACAAGGATGGACACAACGTCAGTCCAGACCAGGGATGGGCAGGATGGAAAGTTGTTTGTCTTGGACATAAGTCTAATTGGACCCCAAGAGTCAGGGCTTGCTTTCAGCAAAATGATTTCATGCATTTCCAGTGGGCAATTGACAGAGGCATACAGCAGGCTTACATCTGATTTTTACCTTATCAAAACCCATTGCTACTACAGTAAACCACAAAATAGGCTATGTTAGGAAGAGTTCCTGAAAACCCAGTCATATTCAAAGCCTTGACAATAGACTTTCTCTCCAAATTGCAGAAGTCATGCATGCTTGTTTTGTTTTTACAAAAGAGAATCTTCTCCCCAGACCACTCTGCAACGCCACCGTCCTGGAGACCTAACATTAATGGCACGTGCTTCCTCTGCCTTATTTTCCTGTTCCTATAAATCTTTCCTAGGCAACTATAAAAAATTGGGAATTTTCATTTTTTTTTTTACCAAAATGTTTTCTCAATGAATGTATCAAAAAGATCTCTCAATAAGTTCGTGGATATGGATCTATTTTTCCCCACAAGTTAGTAACAACAACTACGATTTATTCAGAATTTTCACATGCAATCTTACACAAGCATGGGAAGTAGAATCTGTGCCCATATCTCAGAGAGAAGAAATGGAAGCTCAGTGTAAGTGTTAACACTTCCCGGCTGAAGCTGGAATTCCAAATCGAGGCTCTCACCCCCAATGTTATCACATGATACCATCATGTGATCATGAGACCATCCTGATACATGATACCATCACATGATCATGATACCATTCCTCAAAAGCATAATCCTTTCCAGTCCCAGTTTCATATAACAAAAAGCCCCAAATAGCCACATATTTGTGGGCAAAGACCTGCAACTTACTTAATTCATCTGAACACTTTTTTTTTTAAAGATTTTATTTATTTGGCAGAGAGAGATCACAAGTAGGCAGAGAGGCAGGCAGAGAGAGTGAGAGGGAAGCAGGCTCCCTGCCGAGCAGAGAGCCCGATGTGGGACTCGATCCCAGGACCCTGAGACCAGGACCCGAGCCAAAGGCAGCGGCTTAAACCACGGAGCCACCCAGGCGCCCTATCTGAACACTTTTAATAGAATTGTTCGTCTGAAGGAGACATGGCAGCATTACTATTTAGTTATACTGCTAGTTAACCTTCTACTCTTTGTGACATGTAAGAAATAACAGTGTTCACATATTCGACCTGTCTTTTACCTTCCCCCTTCTTCATGCCGCTGTATACACATGTGCAAATTTACGCCATGGTAATTATACCAGACATGGTAATATTTGTGGTGCACTTTAAAAAAAAATTGTACTTTTCTTTCCTACCCCAATTATCTCTCCTCTGGTGCTTCTCTCTGTGCTGACTTAGTCATATACTAATACACACACACACACACACACACAGACACACACACACACACACACTTGTTTTTATGGTTTTTGTTTTTCTGTAAATGCAATCATTTTACACACCCACACATCTTGCTTTTCTTAACTGGCAATGCCACATGATGTTTCTACAAGTCAGGGGCTAGTGCCCTAACTCATTTTCTAATAACTGTATAAAATTCCACAGTGAGTAGAGTTTATTCTGCCACTTCTCTCTTAATGGGCTTTCACTTGATTGTCATGTTTTTTTCATGGAAACAAAGCTATACAGACCATTCTTATACATGTATCTGTATATGCTGATCTTTGTTCTCTGGGATAATTCCAGAAGACTGGGATTGGTGGGATTTTTTTTTTTAAGAATGCAATTTTTTTTGACATCATTAGTTTTGCTATGATATTCAATGATTCATGAGTTGCATATGACACTCAGAGGTCATGACATCACGTGCCCTCCTTAATACCCTAGGGTTTCACTCATATGTGGAATATAAGGAATAGTGCAGAGGACAATAGGGGAAGGATGGGAAAACTGAATGGGAAGAAATCAGAGAGGGAAACAAACCAGGAGAGACTCTTGACTCCAGGAAACAAACTGAGTATTGCAGAAAGGGAGTTGGGTGGGGGGATGGGAAACTAGGTGATGATTCTGCATCTTAATAGGTTTTTACAGGATCACATTGCAGAAGGAGGGACCAACTCATGCTCCCATTTCCTACATTAGAGTTCCTATTTCTCCATATTTTCAACACGGTCGGGGGCTTTTGTTTTCTATTTGTCCATCTACGATTGTGACACATTGTCACTTACTCCTGAGTTTGAGTATCTTTCTTCTCATATTCAAAGGTGCTCCTTTGAATTGGCTTTTCTCCGAACCAATTTTCTATCACGTTATTATATTCTCTTACCAATATAAGACCTTTTTATTATTTTATATGTTTTTCTGAATCTGTAGCTTCTTAAAACTCTGCTTATAGTATACATCTATAGAGATAGATATATTTATAATGATATCACTATAAAATTTTTCACCTTGCAACAGAGAAAGAGAACATCTGGCTTTATCTCCCTGTGGATTTCCTCCCATGAGACTCACTCTCCTCTGGATGATGGGGCTGGGACCGCCCAGCCCGAGAACCCTCGGAGCACACGGAGATGGTGAGCTGCAGCCAGGTGCCACCTGTGCCCTTCTCACCACCATGCAGAGCCTTGGTCTCCTTTCAAAGTGGGCATGGATGGAGAAGTCATTGGGGGAATACTGATCTCTCTCAGCATCATGGCTTGCACCGAGTAACCCAAAGGAACGGTGCTAAAGGCCTGAACTGGGAACTAACAGTGAGAGGGAAAAGTTAGGAAAAATGATAAAAATATCATTATTCATTCCTTTTTCTTATTGAAAAGATTTAAATAATATTGCCAAGAACTTTGTGAAGTACCCCAAATTGTATTATTGAAATTAAATGGATGACAGACATTTTCTTTCTTTCTTTTTTAAAAGATTTTGTTTTGAGAGAGAGAGAGAGAGCCCACACACATGCGAGTTGGGGAAGGGGCAGAGGCAGAGGGAGAGAGAGATTCTCTAGCAGAATCTGTGCTGAGCATGGAGCCCCATGGGCGCTCGATCTCATGACCCTGAGATCACGAACTGAGCCCAAACCAAGAGATGGATGTTTAACCCACTAGGCTACCCAGGTGCCCCCAGACATTTTCTGGAGTTGCAATTAATTAATACGCACTATTTCTGGGCTTTACGCCTTTCAAAATGTCTCCCCTTGTTGACAGTGGGTGAGGATTTCTTGCCACTCTCTTGACTACAACTTTTCTCCAAGGCAGAGACATTTTCCTATCCTTTGCGTCTCCAACATAATTGTACCCTCTGGACCCCTAAAGAAACACACACACACACACACACGCACACACACACCCCTCCCAGCTACCTAGCAGTTCTCTGCAAGTTTGCCAGAGAGTCCCTGTCCCTCGAGGATGCCTCAGTCTTAGTGGCAGCTGATACCAGCAGAAGCCACAAGGAACTGGCATGACCATAAGGCCTGGGCACAAGGCAGATGTCCTGCTGCTACTGGGGCCACATCATGGCTGTTGTTTTTCCATATACGCTCACATGGCCACTCAGCAGGAGACACTAATGGGATATTTAGGAGTTCATAAATAATATCCCCTCTTTCCTGCCAGAGTTATGAACCAATAGGAAAGCAGACACAGAAGCAGACAGATAGAGACAAAAACATCAGTTTTATTGCTCATCCAAGGGAGGTCATTTGATGTAGCCTAGGCCTTCTCCTGATGGGCTTGTTGCCTCTCTGCTTGTCCCTTCTCCCATCTGCTTTGTGGAGCAGCTCTCTTGATAGTAAAGTTGGGATCTCCAAGTCAGAAATTGTACCCCATTTCTGCCTCCCATGGGTCTTAGGTGGAAAGGGAAGAAAGGAGATTGAATCCCTGTTATTTCCAGTCTTCTAAGAGATCAGTTTTATGCAGTCATGGAACATAAGCTAATGGCAATCGTCTGCATTTCTATGGTGAGCAATCAGGGAGGCCAGAGCAAGAGGCCAGAAGTCATTCAAGTAGCATTCCCACCACACGTAAATGTGAGGAATGGGGAACTGAGAGTTACCCTGTGCCTTTGTTCTCTTAACCTTTGGATCCAGGGCTGTCTTGCCCTGCTCTGGTGAGCTGTCCATCTGGCTAGCCCTGTTCCTACTTCCAGCAGCCCACATCCCCTTGGGGTACATTCCTAGAAATACCACTAGGCTGTATATGTTTTACTCCCAGAAACCATCAATTGGGTTGAAGTAGTGAAATATTAAAATTAATTTTGAGCCACATTGGAGTTAAGTCTAGACATTTATTCCTTTCTTTACTTCTTTGCATTTTTTTCTAGCCATACTGCCCAAGAGAGCTTCAGCAATGTGATTAAATGTCAACATTAAGGTGATCTGGGAATAAAATGTTAACAATCTGGAGATGGTGCAAGTTAAATACAAGCCCTTCCTTTATTAAATTCGGTCTTAGTAGGATAGACCAGGTTATGCTGCAGTTGCAAGCAATCCACAGATCTCAGTGAATTAATACTAAGAAGGTTTATTCCTGAGGACTTCACTGGGCAGCTGGGGGTCTGTTTTGCTTCACTGAGCTCTTCTCTCTGATCCCTAGCTGGGAGAGCCACCATCTGGAATATTGCTGGCAGAGGGAGCACCAGCCTTAGCTAAGCACACACCGATGCCTAAAGGTTTCACTTGCAAGTGACAATATCTTTTCTGCTCACATGTCATGAGCCAAAGCAAGTGACATGGCATGCTTGAGTTCAAGAGTGGCACTGAAGCCCAGTGCTCCCACGTGCCTGGAGGACAAGAGCCAGAATAGTACAAAACAGCTGTAAGGACCAGCACAAAATTTCAGGAAGGAATTAGAAGCCACAAAATTACATATTCTTCTAAGTTACTGTTCAATTAATTTTGTTTTTGAGGTAATAAATTCCAAATTTAAACATTCTTGCCCTTTGGAAGTCAAGTCTGAAGGCTATACATAATTCTTAATTTTAAATGAATGTTCAATGAAATTAAGGCCCCTTTGCTTTTCTTTTTGTGTTCGTTAGAGCCTGGGATTCTCTAACAATCATGTGTGAACCAGGTCACCATCTATCATGACAGGCTTAATGCCTTTGGATTTCAAGGTTGAGTTAGTTCCATTTCTCATTTCCCACTTTAGAGAGTATAAGGTGATTGTGGAACCCACGGAATTATCACAACACTGACTTTACGACACTAACCAACCTCAAGTTCTAGGTAGACACCCCAAGTGAAGTGTGGCTCTCAGGACATCATCCTTGGTCAAGTCTTGACCTGAGTTACTGATATCAAATATGAAGTGGAAGCTCCATGGGATCTGAGAGCAGGTTAGTGGACAGAGAAAAAAACAGGATCGATGGCTTCATCTTTTGAGGATGTTATTGGCACCAGAGCACCATGATCTAGGAAGTTCACTCCCTGGCAAAAAACTGTCTTTCAAGAGGTCAGTTGTAGCGTTGCTTGACCTATATATGTTGTCTCTCTTTGGAGGAGGCATTTTGGAGACACATTTAGAACAATGCTATTTCTTTGTGTAGCATGAATTTCAGGTGGTGGCAATTTTTTTCTTTCTTTTTTTTTAAGATTATTCATTTATTTCTTTGACAGAGAAAGAGACCATAAGTAGGCAGGCAGAAAGAGCAGGGGAAGCAGGCTCCCTGCTGAGCAGAGAGCCTGATATGGAGTTCCATCCCAGGACTCTGAGATCATGACCTGAGCAGAAGGCAGAGCCTTAACCCACTGAGCCACCACAGCACCCCATCTTTTCTTCCTAATCTTTTCATTTCCCCTATGAGTCTTGTCTTTGATGTCCCTTAGGCTGCTTTGAGGGTGTGTCCAGTGGTGTGGTTGCTCCCAAATCTTATGATCCCAAATTTTATGTCCTGTGACATAGTGACTTGCCTCTGTTGCCTCTTGTGGAATTACAAAAGTCCAGGAAATCTGGCTTCTGGGAATGATTTCCCTCTGGTCTTCACATTGGTTTTCAGTGAATCAAAGAACCCTTAATTGAAGGTTTCAAAAAATCCGTAACTGAACATTTCAAAAATCTGTGTTCCTAGAGCATAGATCTCATCTTTGAATGCAACTTAGAAAACTTGGTGTGGGGTGCTTTAGAAATCCTGAGGCTCACGTTGTACCCCAGCCAATTGCGTCATGGTCTCTGGCATGGCGTGATGGTTAATTTCATGTGTCAACTTGGTGAGGCCACAGTACTCCGATATTTGGTCAAACACCAGTCTGGATGTTGCTGTGATGGTATTTGTTTAGACGAGATTAACATTTAAATCAGTAATAGACTTTATGTAAACAGACTATGCTCTGTGATGTGGGTGGGCCTCATCCAGTTAGTTGAAGGCCTGGAGAGAAAGATACTGACCTCCTCTGAGCAAGAAGGAATTCTATGAGCAGGTTGTTTTTGGATTTGAGCAGCAAGACTTCCCAGGGGCTCTCGCCTGCTAGTCTACACTGCAGATTTTGGCTTTGCCAACCTCCGTAACTACATGAGCCATGGAAGTGATTGTCATTGTGGTGATAGCGGAGGTGGTGGTGGTGTGGCTGGAGGCGATGGTGGTGATTATGGTGGTGGTGATGTTGGCGGTGGAGGTGAGGTGATAGTGACAACGGGGGTGACAGATAGTGGTGGCAGTGATGGAGAATGTGATGGTGGTCGCCATGATGGTGATGACGATGTGATGATGGAGGTGGTGATGGTGGTTGTGGTGACAGAGGAGATGATGAAGGTGGTGATGGTGGTCATCGTGATGGTGGAGGTGATGAAGGTGAGTGGTGATGGTGATGGTGACTGGGTGATGGGGATAGTGGTGGTGGGTGAGCAATGCTGGTGTGACACTTGAAGCCTCTGGAGAAGGCACATGTTGAGGAAAGCTTAGCTCCTCATTTTCCTCTCCATGCCAGATGGAATTTGGAATAGCAACACGGCTGGTCCTGTCCTCTGATACTATCAATCCTCAAACTGGATCCTGATGCCCCTAGAAATACAGCGAGCTAACTGATTATAATTTAAAATCCCTGCCTACAGACCTGGCTGAGATCACCCAGAAAGCAGTGATTATTTTTCCATCACCATTGCCAAGAAAACCCCGGATGCACGGGCTTATTGCACTTGCGTGTTTCAAGAGTAAATGGCAGCCATCTGCAGGGTGAGCCCTGTATTGCCAGCTTGAAGGGGCAGGGATGTTAAACTTCCCCTTGTTGTGAGAAGCTCTGTCCCTGTGAACACCAGCTGCTGGCCGCAAGCCCTGGCCCTGTAGGATGGCGGAGGGGACAGACGTGGCCATTTGCAGAAGCTCCAGCAGCTACGTGTCTCCACTACGACACAACCTTTAATCTCACCAACTCTCCTTCACTACTCAAGGTTCTGGCTTATATCCAGAAATCTACACCCAGTGCTGTCTATAAATTCCATATACCAAATGTGGGGATGTTAGGGTTCAATAAGTAATGCTCCTTTTATTTTTTGCCCCATGATTTCTGACCAGACAGAATACACAGATCCATACTTGTAGGGATGTTTATCAGTTGGTTTATCAGTGATGAGAGCTGGGTGGGAGGACCCGGCTTAGTCAGGTGATGGCTCAGGCGGACCAGTGTCCGCTTCCTCCTTCCCTTCTGCACTGTCTTTGATTCAGTCCACCCCAGCTTGCTCCTGTCTCCCAGACAGAGTCACTGACCCAGAACTACTGACTCACACTGGTCATGGAAGGAGAGAGATGAAATTTCTTTCATTTATTACACATTCATTCATTCATTCATTCACTTGACAAATATTAATTGACTGCCTGTAAATGTCAAGAGTGGGCAAAATGGAAAATAATTCTGCTTTTGTGGCACTTATGTTCCAGTGGCGGAAAATAAAATCGCATTTGCTTATTGCTTTTGATTGGATTTGTTCTAATGAAAGTGAGTAAAGGCCAAATGAAGCTCCCTTCTCATGAGAAATGAGGTACACATCGTTCTCCCTAGTCATTCTGAGGAAGTGAAGTGCAATTTCTCCTTGGTAAATGTTTGGACATATTGAAAGAGGCTTTGCCCACCTCCTGGGCTGGGCGGGACGATCGCCCATTGGCAGACCCTCCAGTGTTCCTCTGCCATTGCTCAGAGCATATCTTGTGGGACCGGGTTTCTGACCCCCCCACACACCCAGCAATCTGGGGACTTAGTGCATAAAGCTTTGTCAAATTAGTGAATGAGCCTCCAAGTCTGGGTCACTTGGAGTATGATAGTGTTTGTAGATGGAAATGGAGGTATTGGAAAGGTATTCGTTTTGAGGGGGAAACTGACACAGCTGGGTTTCCTCCTTGTGAACTCTTGGAACATTTTTGTCCCGGACTTTATCACTGTCTTGCATCAGTTTGCATTGTTGAGGTGTTAGAAGGCTGGCTCTCCATGTGCTCTGACCCACATTAGCAGTCACACATTGTATCAGTTTGTGTATATCTTTCTTTCTACACTCTTTTTTATATTTTATATTTTTATTTTTTAAAGAGTTTATTGATTTATTTGACAGACAGAGATCACAAGTAGGCAGAGAGGCAGGCAGAGAGAGAGAGATGGGGAAGCAGGCTCCCTGCTGAGCAGAAAGCCTGATATGGGGCTTGATCCCAGACCCTGGGATCATGACCTGAGCTGAAGGCAGAGGCTTTAACCCACTGAGCCAGCCAGACACCCCACTACACTCTTTTTAAAACCCCCATTTCAGTGTTTGAAGATTTTAACCCATCTTCAGTATTTTCAATTCCTCATTCCTCTTCCAACATACGGCGATGGATGTTGGGACAAATACCATAGACCTCGAGTTGATGCATAGAGATAATTATGCTGTCACTGCGGGGACGACTCGTTCTGTGAATTGTCATCAGAAAGGTTATAAATAAATCCAGGACAAATGAAGCTGGTTTGATACCAACAAAGATAATTTGACTCTGAGGGAAAATGAGTAAGCACAGCAGATCCAACAGCAGGAAGACAAGTGAGGAATGTGGTGGATCCACGTCTGTCTCCCTCTGAAGCTGGGGCTCCTTCAGGTGACTGGTGAGACTGTGATTTCACTAACAAATCACTGCTTCCATGCCTGCCCTTAGGATCATCATATAATTAACATCTCTGAGCAAATGACGTTTTGTCATTTAAATGTATGTATTTCACTGCTAAATGGGAACAAACAGCCAGCGTCTGATTATTACAGCTTCATATTATGAGTTGATAATGTATATAGCTTTGGGCCTTGCCTTGCCACCAATATTTGAGATACAAATTTAGTTCTCTACAAATAGAAGTTTGCTGTTTTTTGTTTTATGATGTATTTCGTCAGGGTGAAAGAATTTGGGGGGGGGCTAGATTTGCTTTAATTTGCAAATTCCATCGAAATTTCTCTAAGCTCTCTGTCCAGCAATTACTTTGTCTTCCATACCATTTTTTAAAAAGATTTTATTTATTTATATGACAGAGAGAGAGGCAGCGAAAGAGGCAACATATGCACGGGGAGTGAGAGAGGGAGAAGTAGGCCTTCCACCAAACAGGGAGCCTGGTGCAGGGCTCGATCCCAGGATCCGGGGACCATGCCCTGAGCTGAAGGCAGATGCCTAAAGACTGAGCCACCCAGACATCCCAGTCTTCCATACCATTCTGACACACTCTATTAATCTATCAAACCACAGGAGGCCAAGCAAAACCAGACTCCTATCTTGTAGAGATAGTGGGGTCAGTTGAGGTCAAAATTTAATTGGTTTTGGCATAAAAACTACAGGAAAAACTTGTAGAATGAGGAATAGTTACCATGTGATCTTTGAAACACATTTCAGAGATGCAAACACAACAAAACTGGTTTCTAACTATCAAATAGTATTCTTGCCCAAAACATATAAGTTGAATTGGCACAGAGATATATTTCTATGCTCTTTTTTTTTCCCCATTTTATTTATTTTTTCAGTGTAACAGTATTCATTGTTTTTGCACAACACCCAGTGCTCCATGCAAAACTCTTTTAACTATTGGGCATGAAGTGATCAAAACTTGAGTCTCAAAAAGAAAGACTTTGCTAATATTCAAACACTTGGTTGTGGCAAGTTTCCTTTGGGGTGTAAGATAAGTAATGTCTTCTAGTGTTGTTCTAAGAAGGATAATGAATAAAACTGTCCTTTGTTCATACCAAGCAGGGGTTTGCAGCAGCCATGCCCCAATAAACAAGGCTGGAAGTCCAAGATCAAGATGAGGATAGTGTTGGGTTTTGGTGGTGGTGGTTGTTTATTTGTTTGTTTTTTTTTTTTGAGGACTCTGAGGGAGTCTGTTCCAGCCTTCTCTTCTAGCTTCTGGTCATTCCTTGGCTCACAGAGACACAAATGCAAGCCTCACAAAGCACAAGGTTTGTGTGTCTGTGTCCCAATTTCCCCTTTTTATAAGGACATCAGTCATATTGAATTAAGGCCCACCATCATCTAGTATGACCTCATCTTGACTAATTATATCTGTAAAGACCCTATTTCCAAAGAAGTCCATGTTAAGAGGTTCTGGGAGTTAGGTCTTTGACAAGGAATTTAAGGGACCCAGTTAAACCCATAACACCACCCTGGTGTTGCTTGGGCAACCTCAGGAAATGCCCGACTCCAGGCTCTGAAGCCTGTTCTATCACCCCACCTTCTCTACCCATTCTCGCCATCTCCCATTTCAATGATCCCATCCCTCGACTGGCACTTGGGTTGGCTGTTAGCACCGTCTAGCTGCCTCTTGACTCCTGCTCTTCCCCTCTCAGAGCCCAGGCCACCTGGACCCTGGCTAGGGATCTGACTCTGGGCCCCCACTTCTTCAGAGAGGGAATTGTGTATTCTTCTTAAGCCACCAATCTGGTTCTAGACAGTTGGGGAATTCAAGTCCTGAAGAAAGAGCCAGGAGCAAGGGAAACAGAGACCCAGCCCGATTGGCTTGTGGCTCTTGCTTTGGAATGATTTGGTGTCTGCTTTTGAGCACATTGATCTAAAGGCTCCTTTGAGTCTAGGAAAGGTAAAGTTGATTAAATCATAATATTCTACTGGGATCACTGTGAATATCTTAAATCCCCTAGGCAAATATATATATACATAAAATATCCAGCCTGTCAGACAAAGAGCTTTGCCTGATGATGTGATCATACAACAGTTGCTGCTGACAACGTGGGCTGTGAGTCCTCCAGGAGGGACACAGGTGGGACATGACAGGAGATGGAAAACCCTGTCCTCACAGTTTGAGAGAATGGTGTAGCTTCACAGGAAGTTCTCGGTGGCATATTCTGTTTTTCTTTTTCTTTTTTTTAAGGATTTATTTATTTATTTATTTATTTATTTATTTATTGGGGGGGTGGAGAGAACACAAGTGTGTGTAAACAGAGGGAGAGGCAGAGGGACAGGGAAAGAGAAAATCCTAAGCAGACCCCCTCTGAGCCCCACCCAATGCTAATCCCATAGCCCTACGATGATGACCTGAGCTGAAATCAAGAGTTGGAAGCTTAACAAACTGAGCCACCCAGATGCCCGTATCTTCTGTTTTTTTAAGTTTTTGATTAAGGACTTATAGGTATGGACTCTAATGGGAAGGAACCCCCACTCACCTGTTGCCTAGAGCTGTAAATGTAATGTCATTGTAGGTGGCTAATTTATCGATCTCCTGGTCCGTTGTATGTGCTCTAGTCAAACTTCCACCTCTGCTCTGTAAAGAATTTGGGTCACTTTTGACTATGTGAGAGCTTGGTCTATTTAGGCTGCCATGCCTCCTTCAGTAATAGTTTTAGTGTTTTTTTCTATGGCTTCAGAAGCTATGAATGTTACTGACTTTGGTATATGATTCCTGAGTAAAGGTTTGCTTAAATAAATATCTCTGAATCTAGAATCTGAATCACTATTTCACCAGATAGCTGAAGGGCCACTCTCTTATTCCCTAGAACATTGAAGTCTGAGTTCCACTTTTAGTTTAATTTATATTTATTTTATCTTTAATTCATATAAATGATAATTCAATCTTCTCAGTAGTTTCTCATGGTTGCCATGCACAATGTTTATTTTGACATGCACCATGCAGCCTTCTGAGTGGACTGACAGATGCTGACTTGGATGTAAAAGGTGAATGGCACTGAGTTTAATGCTCTCAGAACCCGATTTCGATTGTCCTTTTTGGGAGCGAGACTCCTAAGGGGCACTTAGCCAACGTCATGTACCAGCTTCCCTGCATACTTAGGGCATCGAAGCTTGAGCCTGTCTCTGTCTCTCATTGAGTGCTGTCCTCCCCAAACCCTCCTGTTCATATCAGCCCAGTCCCCTTTGATTCATTGGGATCACCCATGCCTATACAATATCGCTAATCCAGATCACATCAATTTCCATCTACTTGGTCATCCCAGATTCCTTTGTAAAGGCTGCAGGAGGATGTTTCTCTCCCCACTGATGTGATCTGGGCAAGGGGCAGGCATGGGATAAGCATACTAAACCTAGAACCCTGGTTGTCAACCAGGGATGAGTTTGCTTCCTCTGCCTAGGGAATATTGGGCAATGCCAACAGATATTCTTGATTGCCATGACTGAGGGTTGAGTGCTATTCACAACTATCAGACAGAGGTCAAGGGTGCTGCTCAATGTCCTCTAACAGGCCATCTCTCTGCCCTCATGACAACCCCAAATGTCAGCAGTGTGGAGGTTGAGAAATCCAGTTCCAAGGAGAAGACATTTTGGCCAACATGACACAAGCCTCCAATAGCCTACAATCCTTTATAAGCTCTCTTGATGTTTGAATGATAATTTAGAGTTCTGACTTCTGTTAAAAATTGCATCTAAAAAATAAAGTTCCTAAAATTAACCTCCATGGTGGATTGATTTCTTCATACAATCTCTTCTCTAATATGTGCTTTGAAAACTTCATAATCCATTGGTTGGATCCAGTAAGGTGGGAAGTGAAGGAGGAAGTTAATGAAAATAAATATATAGGACATTAACTCTGAACTTGGAAGGTGAGTTCAGCTACTGTCTCACTCAAATTGAGGCATTATCCTGGGATCAGTTTGCTGTCTGTATTAGTACATAGGGCTAAGTAACTGTTACAAAAAGGGTGGCTTAAACAACAGAAACTTACTCTCTCACAGTTCTGGAGGCCAGAAGTCCAAAATCAAGGTGTCTTGAGGGCCACACTGTTTTCTGAACACTGTAGGGCTGTCCTTCCTTGCTTTTCCAGCTTTTGGTGGCTGCTGGCAAGTCTTGGCATCCCTTGGCTTGTAGCTACATCATGTCAGTCCCTGAATCTTCTTCCATGACCTTCTTCCCTGTGTCTCTGTGTGTCTCTAAAGCTCCCTCTCTTTATTAATATCTTAGTCACTGGACTTAGGGCTCATCCTAATCCCGTGTGACCTCATCCTGATTATATCTGCAGAGACCCTGTTTTCAAACAAGTTCTCAGGGACATGGATCAGAGGTTAAGAACTACATATCTTTCTGGGAGACACAATTCAACACACCACAGTCAGTTTGAGGTCCGATGACCAAACCCCACAGAAGTATTTTTTTCCAATCAATATTCAGTCACCGTCCAGGGTGTGGTGACAATAATATTATTGCTGTGCCAGACTGTCCATGGCCTGGCTGCCATGCTGCCTGCCCAACTTTACCACTCATTCTACCCTCCTGTGTCTTTCCCCCTTCCTGCTTCTTTATTTTCCTGTCAGTTCTCCTTGTCTGCTGGGTTTTGTCACTGGCGGTCAATCCAGTCCCCCTTTCCTTTCTGGTAAGTATGTTCACCCCCTCACTGAGCATAATATCAGAGTCATTGGATCTTCCCGGTGGTGTTCAGTGGCTGGCAATTGCTCAGGAGCACCTTCTGAACCACAAAATATATTTTCTTTTATGTGCTTAAATGTTGAGACTCCTTAGGGGAATCTGATGCTTTCAGAAAAGAGACATTAGATGGCAAAGCTCTGCTACATTAATAACTCAGGGAGAGTGCAGTTGGGATTGTTTCATTTTCAGATGTCATCAGTTTGGTTTTTGATTTACTCAGGAAAAGTAGCCTTTAGGGAGCCCTGAAGGTAAAAGATAGTAAGAATTTACAGGCTTCGTGTGGACAGTAGGGAGTAGAGTTGCCAGATGAGGAAAAAGAAAAATGCCGAGCCAGAAAACCTTTAGACTGGGCAAGACAGTAGAGGCTTGTGAGAAGAGGTATAGGGCATGGGATCACCCCACCCTTGATCAATGCAGAAGAGCCTAAAAACCTCATCTTGTTCTAATTCTGATATCGCCAGAAAGATGCTCAAGCAGAAATCCAAAATGACCACCATCCCCAGAGGCAAATATCAGCACTTGAGCTGTGTTCCCCTGATGGAACCAAAAAGTATAGTTGGACTAGTTGGACATGTAAAACTGCTAAGTATAAGGAGTGTTCTCTTAACATGAGTAAGTCATGCAGTGAAGACTTGCAGAATGCCTGGTAACTGGGCCCAACCCTGTGTGGAAGCAGGTGGTTAGAGGGAAAGACATGGGCTGATTTTCCTCCAGCTTCTCATCAGGTTAGTGTTTCCTGTAACACTGGGAGGTTCACACATATGGTCCTTTGAGAAATGGTTCCCAAGGTCCTATTTCTAATCCCTTTAAATATTGACAGGTCCGTTCTCCATAGGAATACTGTTGTTTTCCACCTTGTTTAAGGTGCTCCTCATTCCTCCCAAGTCCTCATGCTGCTTCTGAGTTTTATTTCCCTGCTTAGCATAATCACTTCCAAACATACTATGTATTTATTTACCTCTTACTCTTACCCATCATATGGCTCCTCTCCCTAAAAGGGCAGCTCCATGAGGGCAGGGGTCTTGTCTGTTTTGTTCATCACTCTGTCATACCTGACAGGGTACCTGGACCACCCTACATCCCAGCCCTCAACATGCACATGCTTGTTACTACTTCGGCTCTGATTTAAGTAGAGGGGACCAACTGAAGTTGCAGGCACAAGGCATTTGTTAAATGGGGAATGCAATAACATTCAGCTCATATAGTCATTGTGCATTAGTACCTGTAAAGCCCTAGCATAATGCCTGACCCACAATAAGAGATCAGCAATGTGCCTGCCCTTCACTCTCTGTGCCCCTTGGAGCCTATACTCTGCTGCCAAAATCTGATGATTTTCTCACCAAATCTCAAAATGAGTGTAACAGATAAGATACTGGCGGTGTTCACTTTTGGCTCCTTATTTATTTTTCGTAACATTTCAGAGTTTAGTCACTGCTTCTCTGTTAGGGAAGTTACTAATGAAAGGGGTAAAATCAAACAAGGAAAGGGACATGATAATGCATATTTCAACGATTTGCCTTTTCATAGAATTATGCATTAATATAGCTTAGTTGTCTTTAAAATTATCCCAACTTAGTTAATACCCAGTCTTCTTTAAAAAAAAAAAAAAAAGATTTGGGGAAACCTGGGTGACTCAGTGGGTTAAAGCCTCTGCCTTTGGCTCAGGTCATGATCCCAGGGTCCTGGGATTGAGCCCCATATCGGGCTCTCAGCTAAGTGGGGAGCCTGCTTCCTCCTCTCTCTGCCTGTCTCTCTGCTTACTTGTCATCTCTGTCTGTCAAATAAATAAATAAAATCTTTAAAAAAAGATCTTTAAAAAAAGATTTTATTTATTTATTTGACAGACAGAGACCAGAAGTAGGCAGAGGCAGGTGGAGAGAGAGGGGGAAGCAGGTTTCCCACTGAGCAGAGAGACTGACAAGGGGCTCGATCCCAGGGCCCTGAGACCATGACCTGAGGCAAAGGCAGAGGCTAATTTGCTGAGCCACCCAGATGCCCCAAGTTATTCTTAATTTAATCAAGAATGTTAAAGTTCCGTGGTCTCTCATAATTATATTGTGACCTCATACACTTAGTCATCTCACTCATTAATTTAATCTGTTATTGTCTGGCTATTCAGGGAGATTCATGCCCTTTGTGGGCACTTACGTCTTCCTCATGGGCTATAATCAATGCTAGCTACAGACTGAATGTTTGTGTCTCCCTAAATCTCATATGGTGAAGTCCTAATCCCTAATAGGGTGGTATTTGGAAGGGGCTTTTCTGAGGTGACTAGGGTTCAATGACGTCATGAGGGTGGGACCTTCATGATGGGATTAGCGTCCTTGTAAAAAGAGACACCAGAGAACCCTCTCTCTTCCTGCCATGTGAGGACACAGCAAGAAGACAGCTTTCTGCAAGCCAGGAAGTGGGTCCACACCAGAGCCCAACAATGCTGGCATCCTGTTCTCGGACTTTCAGTCGCCAGAGCTATGGGAAAATACATTTCTGTTGTTTAAGCCACAATTCTGTGATATTCTGTTATGGCAGCCCAAGCTAACTAAGACAGACAAAATGCAGGGCTCTGCTCTCCTCTACATAATGGGAAGGTATGCTCTAACCTGAGCTATTTGGACATCTTATTCCTGGAAGTGAGTCTTGAACAAAGGGAGGAGAATAAAAATAGTTGGAGTTCATTCAGTTGTGTTATAGGCCCCTGATCACATGTTTCCCATTATCGGATATCCCTACTATTCCTACATTCTTGTCTCTTGGAGCTGCCCATTCTATTGCCTGTTTCCAAGCAAAACTCTGTAATCTCCCCCAGTGATACCGTGAGGTCTTGGTATTCTTCCAAAAAATCTTTCTGCACCTTTGATTTCATTAGACAGTTAAGGTCTTTTGCTTATGACCTAAGGATATTAAGTAATACATCTACATGCCATGCCATGTAATGAGTAAGGCCTACATACATTATCAATTCTCCCTTTATAATATATGATAGTTATATTTTTATGCTTATCATTGTTTAATAAGCTTCTGAGATGAAGTTGATAATTTCATGACTTTTGACATATTTGAGTCATTGGTTATATTTTCATGGGGTAACTCAATGTTATTACCAACTAGAATTTCATTCATAAAGGAATATTTGAATAAATTATCACAATCATCCTTCCCTGTGTTGAATTGCTCATTATATTTGGGGAAGAACGACATAAAGGACGGGAGGATAGAGAAATGGTATGTAAGCTTTTGAATCCATTAGCTTTAATAGGCACTGGATAATTCTAGATTTGCTATAGATTACAGAACTAATAATTATTTTTATAAGTAAGTAGAAAATTACAAGTTACTTTATGGTTAGGAAATTCTGAAAGACGTATGGTATTGACGTTGGCTGAGACTATGTAATTGGAAAAAGTGAGGTGGTTTAAGATGAAAATTGATTTACATAAATGTCTATCACAGCCTTTTATTTCCGTGGAGAATGGCTATTAATTTATTACTTATATTTAAATTCCTCAAGCCTAGTGAATATTAAACTTTCATGATACAAAGAAAGATTGTTGCAAATTGGATTTCTTACCAGAGTGGTTGATGTTTCAGTCCCTATGATTAGCTGCACCGAGGATGGTAGAGGTGTTTGGAGCAAAGTTGATGCTTATTCAATTAATTAACTCAACAAATAATTATTGTGCCAGATCTGTTCCTGCTACTAGGCTGTTTGCTAGGCATGCAGTGCACAACATGACTCTTTGCCATCAAAGAGGATACAATCGAAAAGAAGACATAAAGAATACAAATGAGAGCAATAAACTATAGATTTTGAGACAGAGTTACCTACTACAACAGTGAAGCTCCGAAGAGAGGCTGTTCGGTTGTGCAAGTGGAAGGAAGATGGGAAAGTATTCAGGAAGGTTCTTAGAGCTAGTCTCTCTGTCTCTCTCTCTCTCTCTCTAATAATTCTGGGTAGAAACCAGAGTGTGGGGTGTGAAAGGATATGAGGTGAGAAATGGGCAAGGCAGGTTGATAAATGAAAGACGTTCAGTAGGATTCAAATGTTGGATGTGGGTAGAGATGCAAACAGAATCAAGTTTGGGAAGGCAGGTTGGGCCAGTCCTTGGCAGGCCAAGCACACAGGAGCCACCCAAGTATTTAAGTAGTAGATTGAAATGATCACATTGTTGTTTTAAGAGAGTCACTTTGGTGGGTGAGAGGAACTCCAATGAGAAAAGGGAAAACCAGAATCCCTAAGACCCGCTAGGAGAAGGCTAGAGTGGCTGCTGAGCAAATGGTGCTAACTTGATCAAGGCAGCGTCAGTGAGGACAAGAGAGGAAGGGAATGGGAGAGGCATCAATGAGAAACATTAACCTGACTCAATTCCTGATTTGAACTGAGGTTTGGAAATTGTTGTGTGGGAAAGGGAAAACATGAGACTGACCACCACGGTTGGGCTTGGGTAGACTGTGATGCATTCATTAATGAAGAGGAGAAAAATCAAGACTGTGGATGGGAAGCAGAAAAACAGCTCCATGTTAGATGCACTGAATTTGAGATGCTTGAGGGACATTCTCATAAAGAACTGGAAGCAACCAGACAGTAAAGTCAGGAGCCCAGCGGAGTTCTGGCCCCGGTATGTACTTCTGGGATCATCAGCATACAGGTAGAGTTAAAAATAGACAGTGAATGAGATTGTCTAGGAGAGATGTGGAATGAAGACATGCCACAGTGTGGGAGGGCAAGAGGACAGAAGCTCACAAAGGAGACAAGGAGGAAGTAGTCGAGGGGGACACCCAGGGAACGTGTGTCCTGAGAGAAAGGAAGAGGGGTTTCAGGTGCCACCAGAGACACCACATGGCACAGGGAGGGTCAAATGGATTTCACCTGCTGCTGTGTCCTGTTTTGGAATAAAGAAAATTAAGCTACTATGAGTTGTCTAAGCTGGGGATGCTAATCTTTAGGTCCGTTGTTGTAAAGAGGAATAAAACTCCGGGTCCCATCTCTGAGTGGACAAATGTGCCTTTGCTTGGGTGATATCCCCTCTCAACTCCCTGATATACTGCCAAGATATGATGGAGCAGAGGATGGAGGTGTGCTCTTTCCCTGTCTGACAGAGGATTTCTCAACCTCAGCACCATGGACTTTCTGGACAGATACCTCTTTGTTGTGGAGGGACAGGCTGTGCACTGTAGCAGGGTTAGCAGCATCCTGGCCTTTGGCAGGTGCCAGCTCCACCCTCTTTCGCCCCACAATTTGTGACAACCAACAATTTTTCCCAACAATACCATATGTCTCCTAGGGGATAATATTGCCCCAAATGAGTGCCACTGTTCTAGATCTGTAGCAAGGAGATCAAGCTGTACTTTTTGAAATGCTTGTCAGGGTAGGAGTATAGAACATAGAAATAGATTTTAGATGAATAGTGACCCAGCCATAAAGTTGTCTCAGAAAAGGTGTGTGTGGGAATGGAAGCCAAAAACCAAACAATAGAGAACTTAACTGTTTGAGTAGAATGGTTCTGAAGCAATGAACAAATTGTCTCTAGAAAGGCAATGCAAATTGTAAAAGTCAATAATAAAAAAGATTGCACATAGTCACACATGCACATTCCTTGTATACTAAGCATGGGCAAGCAAGAGCTCATGGCAACAGCCATTTATTCTGGGCCTGTGGTGAGCAGGACCTGTCTATCACAGTGATAATAGTCGCCATGGATCTTCGGGAGTTGAAAAAGTCTACACTCACATAATCTGTTCTCTACCTCACCTATGCTTACCTTCTAACAGAATGCTCAGGTTCTTTTAATTCTTACGGCAGAAGCAATATTTTTTCTCTGTTGGTTTTCTGCTTCCCAGAATCTGGGTAGTATTCATGGTTATTATCAGACTAACTTTTCCCTGTTTACACTAATAAAACGATGGCATGGATCTATATTTCTTGAGGATTTTCCTCTCTGACTGAGCATGCAGCTGTGACTCACACTAAGGTTTCAGGAGTGGTCATAATTCATTGGTTCATTCAGTCAGTCAACAGGTAATTATCACACATGTGCTGTGTATGAGGCCCTGTGCTACTTACTGGAGAGACGAGATGTCCCAGCAGATACAACGGTTGTCCTCCATTTTGTTCAACTTGAGGAGAGAGGCAATAAACAAGTGAGATATAAATTAAAAAGACAAAATAAAGACAAACTGTGATCATTACTGTGTGGGAAATAAGCAGGACAAAGTGCTCATAATTGGAATGGGTGAGACCAGAGGCTGATTTGAATCAGATGGCCAGGGAAGGTGGAGCTGAGGAAATATTGTTTGGTCTGCTGCCTAAGGATGGGATCCAGCCATGCATTTAAAGAGCTGGAGAGGGGCGCCTGGGTGGCTCAGTGGGTTAAGCCGCTGCCTTCAGCTCAGGTCATGATCTCAGGGTCCTGGGATCAAGTCCCGCATCGGGCTCTCTGCTCAGCAGGGGCCTGTTCCCCTCTCTCTCTCTGCCTGCCTATCTACTTGTGATCTCTCTGTCAAATAAATAAATAAAAAATCTTAAAAAAAATTTTAAAGAGCTGGAGAAAGATAAAGAATCTTCCAAGGGAAGGAAAACTGTCTAGTGAGTAAGGCACAAGGGCTGTGGGATGAGAAGCCTCCAGCATAAGAGAAGCGAGCAAGTACAAGATCACAAAGGCCTTTTTGTATTTCAATTTGAGTCTCAGTAACAAACAGGGAAGGGTTATGCTGGAGGTAGGAGACGATTATGCGTCTATCATTTTTTCTACTTTGTGGGGAAGTGTAAGAGTGGAAGCAGAAAGAACAGTGAGTTGACCATTGGGTCAACCCAATGACAGAGGATGGTGGTATGGTTGAGGGTGGTGGGGTGGAGAGAGAAATGGTAACCCATCAGAGATAAGCACTGGGTACAGAAAAGATGGGAAGAAAGCAGAATAATGACTCCTGAAGATGTTTGTGTCTAATCCCCAGAATCTGTGACTGTGTGACCCCACATGGTCAAGAAAACTGTGTGAGTGTGATTAAGACTGCAGACCTTGAGATGGAAAGACTACCTTGGATTACCAAGAGTGTTTAATCTAATGGATGCTTAAAAAGCATAGTATCTTTCCCAGCTAAATCCGAGAGATGTAATGGATGAAGAAGAGATTTAGACCATGAGAGTGACTAGACCTACCATTGGTGGTTTTAGGGATGGGGGAAGGGGACTGTATGAAGGTGGTGGAAGGAAAGAAGGAAGGAAGGAAGGATGGATGGATGGATGGATGGATGGATGGAAGATGGGTGGTCCTTGGAAGCTGGGAAATATGCTTAGCTGGCAGCCATGCAGGGAAAGGGTTCTCAGTCCCACAACTGCAGGAAGACAATTATGCCAACAAGATGTCTCTCCCATAGAGACTCCAGAAAGGAGCATGGTCCCGCTAGCATCTTCATTTTAGCCCAGGGGGACTTATGCCTAACGTAAGATAATAAACTTGTGCTGTTTGAGCCACAAGGTTATACTTATAGCAGGAAACTAATGCGTGGGACATGGTGGTTGATTGGGTAGAGATGATAGGAGGACAGGGTAAACTCTTGGGTTTCTAGTTTGGTAATCCAGTGGGCAATGATGTCATATATAGGAAACTCAGGTATAAGTAGACTCTGATGGGTAGAAACCCTCCTGATGTTTTGGTCATATTAAGTTTGAAATGCCTGCTAGATATTTAAGTGAAGGTACCAAGCATGAAATTGTTAATGCAAATCTGGAGTTCAGAGGAGAAGCCTGAGCTAAGGATGCACTTCTCGACTAGAAAGAACACAGGTGGTATGAGACTAACTGGGAAGACCTAAGAAGGGAGTATAGTTGGAGAAGCAAGAAAGACTAAAGCCAATTTCAAAGACAGTGCACTATTTAGAGGTTGCACAGAGAAGGAGCAGGAAACAACAAAGATGGAGAAGAATGCACAAAACCATAGGGAGAAGGCCATGAGCACAGCATCAGAAATTCAAGAGAGGTGGATGTGCTGGGAAGAAAGAGGTGGTCAGCTACCCCAAATACAGCTGAGTGGTTAGACAGGAGAATGATACAGAGGTGCCATGAGCTTGACAGTGAGAAACAGGTCACGGACCTTGGCAAGATGATATGAGTATCATGGGAGGACTGGACCAGGGTGGAGGGCTGGTGAGGAGACCGTGTTCAGACAACGAGTCATAGGTGTAGTTTGCTTCACAAGATTAAAGAGCAAATAAAGGAGAAACCTGAGCTGAGTGGAAGAGGGCCCGGAGGTGCCTTTAGTCATGGATCACTTCATACCCTGGTAAGAGTGATCTGACAGGGAGAGAGAGAAACATTGAGAACAAGCAAGTAGTGGGTAGTTTGGGAGGGAACAGCAGGTGGCAGAGAATTTCTTGGCTTTGTGGGCTGCAGAGGAAAAGAAGCAGAGAGGATGGACAGAAGTGAGTTTTGGTCTGTAGCTTTGTTGGTGGAAGGGCGAGGGAGAGCAAAGATTTTTGGCAGCAACCCTCCTGCTGACCTTTCTGTGTCAGCTTGGGAGTGATCATCAGAACATTCAGATGCAAGCAGAGAGATGACTCTGTGTCACTTTGATCCAAAGGCATTTTTATGATTGTACTAAGTGTTTTTATGACATCTGTAAGGAGAAAGTCTAGAGTACTGAGCAAAATGACACTCCTGGGAGAGGACGTTGACATTTCCACTAACAGAGTGACCACCACATTTGCCTCCTTGTTCCCCCGGGCCTTGTGTTTCTTCTAGTCCTTTTATGGCCAGGCATCTGAGAGGCTGATCATGAGGCATTATCAAGGGACCAGGCTCTCTGCGGTGTCATCCCAGGAACAATGGGATCTCTGAGTCAAATCACATGTCTTCCCAGATGAACTGGAATGCAGGGATAGTAATTCCTGAGCTGACAGGACAGCCTTAAAAGGGATGGCTCAGATTCTAGAGGTCTTGTCCCCCCACCCCCGGGATGAGCTAACTAGACTCTCTGGAATGATTAGTACCTTGCCTGGTCTTAGGGGTCTACAGGGAGGAAGAAAATACTAGAGTTTTAATGATAGTAATAAGTTAGTAATTTTTATCTTATTCCCTTAAAATGTTAATATGTTGTAGCATATACAAAATAGCAATACAATGATATGCACATACAATTTATGGCAAAATAAAACTCCACATAGCAATGACTGCTCGAAACCTTTATCCCAAGAAGGAAAGTGGTCCAGGTAGTTTTTTGTGGGCTACTACTGTAAATAGTTAATAGTTAAGCCAACTGGCTAGGATATTTTTGTCCTTTTTTTTTCCTTCTTCAAGAACCCTGGTCCCCAAGGCAGGCTGTGATTGGCTGTTTGAATAGTTTTTCAGGCTGAACTGAAACCCTCTGCTCTAGGATGAGTAAGATCTGGGTCTGGTCCCTTTCATAAGGAGGGTGCTTTGGCTAGGAGACCTCATGTGCAAGAGCAGAGTAGGGAGGGGAACTGGGACGTAGAGTATTCAAGGCCCTCCTGGCTTCACCAGATGTCAAGGAGGCTTAAAATGCTGAGCCTTGGTTTTACATCTTAACACTGCAATGAGACAGTGATGACTGTAAGAGTTCTGCCTCCCTCTGTGTGGAGGGTCCTGTCACCCAACTACAGAATCCTCTATTTCCTTTGAGAACTCCCAGGGAATCCTATAGAGAAGACCCTTCCTCAGCTGGGGGCCCTGTCACACCCCTGTCCAGGCTTCCATCTGCGTGGATTCCATTCTGCCCTAGGCACTGAATCTCAGTTTTGCTGCCTGGCTCTCCAGCCCTGTCAACAACTTCTGAATCCCCAACCTCTGCATCCCCAGCATACCTTACCACCCTATTTCTCATTTACAACTGCTCTTTGCTCCCCCTCACTACTGAGCAAGACACACATGGACGCACACTGTCCTCCCACCCTCCCATCCGATCTTCATTCTCAGCATAGACTGGCTGCCTTCCCTGCAGCCCGTGGGTCCCCTGAGGATTTTCCACAGACTCTTCTTTCCTGATGATCTGCATCCCTGCCTCTACCTTCCTTCTCAGCCTTGCCTCCAACTCTCTTCTACAGAGACCGCTACTGGTGCCTTTACCTGGTAACTTCTCAGCACCACAGGATGGAGAGCACCTTCCCCAACTTTTCACTTGACAGTCTTTCTCTCTTTCCCTCCTGCCTCTCCCCTCCTCCCACACTCCCTCCCTTCCTTCCTTGGTTCTGTTCATTCCTTCCTTCCCTTCTCCTCCTTCCTTTTTATTGAGGTATAATTGAGATATAACATTATATTAGTTTTAGGTGTAGAACATAAGGATTTGATATTTGTATACATTGCAAAATGATGATAACAGTAAGTCTAGTCAACACCTGTCACCACCCGTGGTTACAGTTTTTTCTTTTTCTTTCCTTTTTCTTTGTATTCATAAGTGATGACTCATTTTAAGTGGAAAAGCAACTATTTAACAACTCTACACACACACACACACACACACACACACACACACTCACACCCTTGGGCATGGTGGCTATGAGATACAAAGCAGTGAATTTTCACCTTTGTTCTCATTCTTGATGGTTCTTTTTCAACAGTCTCACCTGGTGGGTTTGGATCATAGAGAACCTTTCCCAGAGAATGGAGTTTATCCTGAGGGTTTGTCCCTGGGGGAAGGATTGGGGGAAACCCTGCCAGAGAAGGAGAAGGAACACTCCCATTCCCCTCCTAGAGGGTGGTGGGATTGATGATGGACATGCAGGGAGAGGACCCCGCCCTTCCAGGCTGAAGTCCTGATAAGGACTAAGTGATGGAGGGAGAAAGCCAGAAGGACATTTGAGTGCTCCCCCCATGAGTGTCCCTGCTCAGCATCTGAAAGTCTAGTGCCCAATGGGGAGCTGCAGCTTTGCTCCTGGTGCCCTGATTCAGACAGGAAGTGAAAGCAGAAGTCTGAGGACCAGATAATGAGTCTGCAAAGAGTCAGACGTGGCACAGCGCAAATGGCAAGGACTGCCAGTTTGGTCAGTCAGTCCCAGCACAGGTCCTGGTGGACCTTCTGTGCTCCATCCCAGGCACTGCATCAGACCAGCCTCTCCTAAAGCAGGTGCCAATCTGCAAAGTGGAGGCCTTACCTCAAGGGGTGGGAGCCAACTCACTGACTTAAAACAGAAATCATGGACGCCTGCTTGATAACTTTGAAGCTTATCCCTTCCTAACTTTTCCCAACTCATACGGATGACTAAAACCATTGTAGAAAAGGAGAATGTTTACATCTTTTCATAGCATCTGAGAAAAAATGATGGTCCTGTATTATTCATATATACATCAATTAGGATATATAAAGCTATGTATATACACCTGCAAGGCACCCTTCTGTACTGATTGATCGGCCCACGAGGCAGTGACTGGGAGCTGGGGAGCATGGCTGTTTGCCTATTTCCAAGGCTCCACACGCACGGGTGCTCAGTGAGGACACTTGGGAAATGAGGTTATCAGTATCTCACCCATCCGAACCCAAAGGGTTGCCCTCAAAATTTCTTAATGGTAATAGCTAGTGACCTTGTGCACTCACTCTGCACCAGGCACTATTAAACTTTAATGTTCCGATCAGTCCTTTCTCTTTCCAAACTAACTTGAAAGCTATGGGAACAGAGGACCCGGATGACTATGAGTTGCTCACAGCTGGTCAAGTGGTGGCCTTGGAATTTGGTTTCATCTAGACTGTCTCTAGAGTGCTGTGTTACAGTGCCTACCATGTTCTAGACAGCTTACAGCCATATGCACAATGATCTGGATTTGCAACACCCTGTTAAGTTAGGGCATCCACACTTACATTGACAATTTAGGGAATGGCTTATGTCTGGGAAGAGCTATTCTACCCACTTGGATTTTTTAAAGAATGTGGGCCCAAGTTTTCATTTCATTTTGCCTGTGTGCACATATTCTCAGGTAATTTCTACAAGCTAAAATATCCTGTCCAACATTTAAAGGTTACAAACAGAAACACTTGTAGCTCTGCTTTTGTTTTAATGACCGAAGGAAGGCAGATAGCTGGACAGTGTGCAAAGTGGAGGCCTTACCTCCAATCTGCAAAGTGGAGGCCTGCCCCCACTTACCTGCATTAAGAGTGCTTTTTGGGAAAGTATTTTCAAGAAGCCGTATGAAGCCAAGTAAGACTTTGAATTTTTTTTTTATTTTGAAGTAACATGGATGTTTCACCCATTATTTGATTCATATTATTTATAATTGAGTCAGCTGAAAATAAAGTACATTTATTGGAGTAAGTGGCATGTGTCAGCTGCCCTGACATGTTTCCTTCCTGTTTTTTTTTTATTTTTTTAATTAAATTTCAGTACTATGCACTGAGCCAGCACTAGAGCAGGAATGAAGACACACAGTTTTCAGATTATACAGGCCCCTGGGAGGCCGCTCTTAGATGGGGGCTGGCTTGAGGTCATGAGCTTTTGAAGCAACTGCTAAAGAGTTAACAGAAGTCCTTCCTTCATGACAAGGATGACATGCGGAGCAGCTTATGCATGGTGAACAGGGCAGTCTTGGGCCCAAGGCCACATCTGACTCATGTCTATGGTGTCTTGTCCAGAGATTTTTATGGCCTTCTCAGCCCTCCACTTGACTTAGCCTGGTCCAGCTCTAGTCACTCTCAAAGCATGCCACACATTCACATTTGATCTTTTCCTTTTCTGTAGTCCTTCATCTTCTATGAAAGAGACTGGCTTCTGGCAGACTCTGGGAGGAGAAAGCTCCAGTCCTTCTCTGTGGGTTGTGTCTTTAGGCTGGGCAGGACTGAATATTGGCTATTGATGAAAGGGGCAGCTAATAACCTGCCCACAAGACCAGAAGGATGGGGTCAAGGCACCCTCCCTTCACCTGCTGTGGTTTCTCCTGTTTACAAAGTTGTGTGCACATATTGGGCAGGCGATCAGCATGTGGCCCTAGTTCTTCAGGGATACATAATCAATCAAAACATTATAGCTAGAATAATGTAATCTGAAGAACAACAAACAAGACTCCTGGTGTTTATTCCATATAGAATGCATGTAAATACCTTATGGCCCTCCTCAATTATGCTTAGTGGGACAGAATGGTAATCCCAAATTATTCTTTGGAAGGGGCTGATGAGCAGGTACCTGGTTGTGTGGACAGAGGCACTCAGAGAGCTGTCTAGAAGACATATTTGTCTACAAGTACGTTGGTTTTACTTAGATTGTATGTTTATTCAAATAGTTTGGAGAAATACCCACCTAGCCACTCCTTGGGTTATGTCTCAGAGGTGAGAGAGATGCTTCTAGAGAATGTGATGTGAGACAATTAAAGAAACACTATCATTTTAAACCTCTCAGAACTGTGGGCACAAGGTTGACAAGACTGACTCAGGAGATACTGCGAAGGATGGGCACCAGGTATCAAACCAGCCTGAAACAAGAGTGGTTGAAGCAGAGATTCAATTTTTGGGTTTTACATGTACATCAAGGAGTTTGGGGGCTAAGGGAGGAAGAAGACTAGGGCTGGGTCTAGACCCAGAGGAGAGGACTGGCCACATAGCAGTAAGTGTCAATGTCCTTGACTGCTCTGATTATGTACAGTTAGGGAACGAAGCACCTAAAGCTGATGGCTTAAACTATTAGTCATTTTATCATCTTCCCAATCTGCAGGTCTCATGATTCATCTGCTCCATGAGGCACTTACTAGGGTCATCAAATGGGATTCAGCTGGTAGCTGGGTTGTGCTGGAGGGAGGCTGGGCTCTGGTCAGTCCCTCACTATGACTCCTCTTCCTCTTGTAGATTTTGTGGCCTCTCTACATGGTCTCCCCTACAGGTCAGTAGGATGTCTTGCAGAGCACCTCAGGCTCCAAGAGCAAGAGTTCCAACAGACAGGAAGTGGGAGCTGCTGGCTTTGGAGGGGGTCAGGTGTAGCACCATATTCACCATATTGTATTGGCCAAAGTCATCACAGTCTCACTCAGATTCAACCAGGGGCAAGAGATGCTACCTTTCCATGGGAAAAATGTCAAAACTATGTAGCTGTCCTTAATTTGCCATATCTGCCATTTAGTTTGAAATTGGCTTTTGTTCTATACATTGTTTTAGTCCACCTCTCTCTTCCTCCAACATTTAGTAAAAGAGAGCAGAAGAAGGAGAAGAGGCTGTGTTCTTGCCTAGGACACAGTTGGAGGCCAGGGATCTGTGGGAACAGGGATTGAGAAGGAGGTGGCCAGAGGACTGTAAGACACTCAAAGGATACTCAGGAATATTTGGGAGAGCTCCAGATGTCCCAAGTATGTACCACATACCCATATATTTGGATAATAACAGAAAACTTGAGGACTTGGGGGTACCTTGTTCCAACAATAAAGTATAATAGAAATCACTTTTGAGCTTCTTCCCTTCCAGAAGATACACTTCACAAAATCAGGGATTATATCTACCTTGTTTGTTTGCCATGTCCCAAACACCCAGCAATTACTCAGTTATTCTTTGTTGAATAAATAATAGCCACAAACTTATTACTAGCTGTGTGCTGTTGCTCTGTTGGCATTTTACATAAGTTTCCACATTTAACAAAATGACAATCCTACATTGTTATTATCCCCACCTGACAGATGACAATGATAACCTACCCATATTGCTTAAATCCGACAGGTCCAACCCCAAGTCGTCAAATCAATTAAACCTTTTGGTTCATCACTTGCAAGTACAATAAGCACAGCACGGAATCCATCCCTAGGGGGTTATGGTTTATTTCACTGGGTAAGTGAAAATAAATTCACCGTGAAATGGTGAGAATATGGTAAATAATGATTGAAATATGTCACAGGCAGTGCAGGAGTACCAACAGACAAAAATATAAGGACAATAAACTCTGTGAGTTTGGAAGACCAAGAAATGTATGGACCACAGGGGCTTTAGGAAGTTTCATGGAGAAGTTGAGACTCCTAGTTTGGAGAAATTGCAATAGATTGGGGTTGGGGGGCAGGATCAGGCATACCTGCCATATGTGGAGGAGACGACAGGGGCAGGAAGAAAATCATGAGTCAGGATGTGGAGGCAGAAAAAATACAGGACACCTTGGAAGAATCTTGACCGGGTTCAAGAGAAGGTCCATGCTGGATTAAAAAATGTTCCCCAAATAATATTATTTAATATAATATTTTATATTATATATGTAATATAATATAAATAATATAATGATATATATCATATTTTATATAATATAAATAATATATTTGTATTATATATAACATAAGTATAATATGACAAATTATAAAATAATATTCATATGAGAAACAGAAGTGTAAGAGATGGAGAGATGATTACCGTAGTATGATTTAACTTTTAAAAAGTAATTCCAATTGACCATATGTAATCATGAGATCTGTCTATCATCTATCTATCTACCAGCCATCTATCCATCTCCCCATCTCTACATCTATCTATTCATCCATCCATCCGTCTGTTTATCTATTTAATTTATGTGCATGAAAATCTACTCTTTCCTGGACAGTCTTATGAATTTTGACAAATGCATAGAGTTATGTAACCATGATCAAAATCATGACAGAACAATTCCATCATTTCAAAATGACTTCCTCGTGCTGCCCCTTCCTGCAGTCCTAATCACAGGATTGTAGCTCTATGTCCAGTTATATATTTGTGGTGACAAGTGGAATTTCCTTGTACATTTTTCTTCATTATCCCGTATGGCTTAGCGCTATCCAGACTTTCATTTGTTCTAAGATAGGGGATGAAAAAGAAAATGGCCTTGAGGTTTTGAAGGAAAACAAGTAAAAATAAAATGAAAACTCCTGAGGGAGAGTAAAAAACAATCAATGTGTGGTACACTTCATGCACTTTTCAGAAAAAGATGATCATGCTCTCTCAGGAGAGCTCAGATAACTCCAATTACCATTATTATTATTATGCTTCAAAAAGAAAAAAAGTATCTCAGGCCCATTTTATGATAAACCTCACTCAGTTGTCATAATTTTTTTCCTAGAAAAGTCATCACTTTTCTAAATTAAACATTCGTTTTCACATTTAATGTTTTGACTTGGGAACTGGTTATAAAAGAGCTTTGGACCCAGAGACTCTAAAGCATGAGGTTGAGACATTAACAGGTCTTAGGACAGAGGGGGAAACATTTAACTTCTTTGGGTTTTCCTTTTGGTCTCTGCAAAATGCAGTCATTTGATTAGAATGACTTCCAATTTCCCTTTAACTGGGAACAAGAACTGGATGGGTAATGCCTGTGACATGTTTCCTAAATACATTATCCATCCATACATACTCCATAGAGAAATACAAGACCCACAGGATTTTTGTCTCTGCTATTTCCAAAATTTTCTGTTTTCAGACCCAATATTCCAACTCTACCACATTTTCAGATGAATACTCCATGATTCTCTCATGGCCCATTTTTTAAAAAAATGTGAAATTAAACATGTTCATTTGTATGACATCTATTTCTTTTACAAATTCACTAACATGTGTCAGTTAATTCCCATGATACATGTTTATCTCACTGCGGTAAGGATGAAACCAAGTTGAGAACAGGAAACTAAAACAATCCTCAAGACCCAGTCACAGGAAGGAAAAGGAAAGGTCTGGGGCCCCAGTGCAGAACCAGGGTAAAAATGGCAAGTCAGAAGTCCTTGGGAGTTCAGTACCAAGATCCATAACACCTTCATTCTTGCAGAAAATATCCCTAGGGATTCAGTGTTGACAAATCCTGGGTGTTTATGGCTCACTTATCCTTATAAGAGAACCCTAACTTTAGTGGAAAAAACAGATAAAAATAAATACCTGTCACTCAGGTCTGTTGATTGCCTTTCTTATCTCAACAAATGGAAATAACTCCACATCATGTATGGACTTTCTCATTCCTGTTCCTAAGAAATTTCGGGTTGGCTACTCAGGCATTACATCCCAAACCTCTTCCTCTCATCCCACGGGATGGAAGCACAGCCTGGTTTCTGTCTTCAATATAGTAATACCATTTTAAGGACAATCACGTCATCTGAATGTGTTATTATTTTGGCTCGCAATAAACCCAGTAAGCCAGCCAAATGCTGATAAAGCAGCACCTCTGAGCTCCCCACATTGATTCAGAACTCAGAGGTATTTACCTCTTATCTATCAATAATATGAAGATGATAACAGCAGGATACTTAATCCAGAGGCTGCTGTTTCTTATTTAATATCTTTAGACTCTAAAAGATTTGCATTGAATTTAAATGGATTCACCCTGAGAACATTTAATTCCGACCGTCTGAGGAAAGTGTTCCTGTGCTCAAGACTATTTTTCATTGTTTCAGATGTGATGGGGGACACATTTTTCTCCCCAGCAGCCCCACTACAGACTGAGCGGCCGTCACTTGGGAGGGTCCAACCTGCAGTATAGAATCCAGTTTCTGGGGGCACCTGGGTGGCTCCGTGGGTTAAAGCCTCTGCCTTTGGCTTGGGTCATGATCCCAGGGTCCTGCGATCAAGCCTCACATCGGGCTCTCTGCTCAGCAGGGAGCCTGCTTCCTCCTCTCTCTCTGTCAGCCTCTCTGCCTGCTTGTGACCTCTGTCCGTCAAATAAATAAATAAGATCTTTAAAAAAAAAAGAATACAGTTTATGAATGCACAGGGAAGCAATTTGCTGGGCCATCATTATTAGTAAAAAAAAAAAAAAAAAAAAAACAATAGGGATTTGGCAAAATCTGAGAATCTTGGAAGCATATAATATGAAATGATTGGGACCATATCTTCAGAGAGGTGAAATAACTGTTTTCATGAGCGCCCCAACCATCCAGTGAGCTGCATTTCTCTCTACTCCTCATCCTGGGTGCAATCAATGTCAAATCTCTTAGTGTTATGTGATCACTGTTTCCCCTCTTCCTGGAATGCTCTTCCCTCCTTTTTCTTTGTAGAAAGTGTATGTGTGTGTCACAACCAAACTCAGATGCTGGCCCCTCCACCAAACTTTCTCTCTCTGACACCTCCTTCCCCTCTGCCAGGAAGAACAATTCCTTTCCTACTGGAGACTTTTATTATCCTTTACTTGTAGCTCAAGGTTTCAACTTAAATTGCCTGATCTACGCCCATGTCAACTCCTGGGAGCACCCTGCTTGAGGAAGGAGGCTGTGTTTTCCAAGGCCAAGGTCAGTAAGTAGCCTGTAACACTCAGCAATCCTGTAATCAAATGGGCTTTGTGTTGGTCTCCCTGAAATGAAGTGTTGAAACTTCTTCACTCATCACTTCCCATTTTAATAGAATCACTCGTGAACAACTGGTCTGAATTCGTGAGACATAATAGCATCTATTGAATCGACTGTGAATTGTTGTTCAAAACATCAGGACAATAAGTAGGAGCCAGGAAACTGACTGCATGTTTAGAGTGTTTGTTTATGCGGTGATGAACGTGAATTATGTGGGCACTGAGTGAATAACAGAATCTCAAAAAGGGACAAATATATCTGCCCATAGCATTAATCTGTGACTGTAGGCTAGCAGGAGAAAATCGATGCGGCTTCCAAGAAGAGAAGGCACCGCAGCATTTCAGTAGCTTGAAAAATTAAGACATTATAGTAAAAATTAACCAATGTCCTTTTTAAAAACTTTTAATTTTGAGATATTCTTAGACATTCCGAAGAATGGCAAAAAAACAGTACAGAGTTCTTAGATCCCCTTCATCCCCTGTTCACGTTAACATGTATCAAAACCATAGCGCAATGCTCACAACTAAGAAATTAACATTTGCACAATGCTGCCAACTAAATGGGAGACTGAATTCAGATTTCACTAGTGTTTCCCCTAATGTCCCTTTTATATCTGAGCTCTAATCCAGAATGTCACCTTGCATTTATTTGTCACGTCTGCTTGGTCTCTTCCAACCTGTACTGATTTCCCCATCATTCCTTGTCTTTCAAAAATTTGACAGTTTGAAAGTAGTGGTCAGTTATCTTGTGAAATATTCTTGAAATTTAGTTTCTCATGATTAGACTGAGCTTGTGCATTTGGGGGATGAATATCACAGGGGTGATGGGGTGCATCACATTGGAAGATACATCCATGATATTTATCTGTCTTACTGCTGGTGAATTAACCTTGACCACTAGTCTAGGGTGATGTCTGCTAGGATTCTCCATCATAAACTCATTATTTTTCCTTTAGAATTAATAAACATTTAGTTTGAGGCAGATCCTTTGGGACTATGAAAATAACCTATCTCCTTTTAAAATTTTGTTAATTCTAGCCTCTATTGGTGGATCTTTATGGTGGGATTCCACTGGTGATTTTCTATTTACCTCATTCTTTCTACTTTTACCAGTTGAAATTTCCCTAAGAATAAGAAGTATCCTTTTTCCCTGATTTACTTATTTATTCAGTTTTTTGTTTTTTGGGCTTTTTTTTTGCAACAGTATGAACTCAGAGTTATTTATTTTATTCTTTAGGTTAAATTCCAATACTATAATTATTTGTTTTGATGCTAATTTTTTTCAGATTTTGCTACTGGGAGCTCTTTCAGTATGACTCCTGTATTGTTATAGAATTTCATCCTCTTTGTTTGAGCACATCCTTTTTTTCTGGGCTTACTAAGACTTCACAGTCATTTGCATATTCTTTGATGTAGCTGTGGAATCAATCACTTCTCCATAAGCCCTGGTTTCTTATATTGCAAAATAGATTTAGGAACCAAAATCTGGGCACTGGATGTGCTCATTGCTACTGGAATGTCATTGCTTCAAGGTCTGCCTACAGAACAAGGGAATGTATGTGCACACATACCACATTTATTTCTGCATACTTCTACATGTACATAAGTTTTATGAAAACATGAGTCTGTATTGATACTTCTGAGTCTGGTCCAGCAATCACAATATGCAGTCTAGCCACCTTCCTCATTTGTAATTTCTTTCTCCCACTGAGAAACCTGACACTCATGACATAAAGTACATTTCTTTCTTGTTGAGAACTAGTACACACACAAAGTGGTTTCAAATTGCTAAACTATACTCCAGAGGAAAACACATTTACCAAGTAAGGTACTGTGTCATGCATAGTTAACTTGCCTTGAGCCTTTCAGTACTCAGTCAAAACAGATTTCCCAAAGATACATAGATCTGCTCTTCCACAGTCTGATCAGTGAATTATATGACTCATTTGTGAGAGAGTCATTTCTCCTAGTCTGCATCCCCTCTTGATGGTCCCAGCTACACAGCATGCTGGTTAGTTTTTAAAAGTGTAGGTCACATACAGCAAATTTGTTCTTTGTGATATAAAGTTTTATGGATTTTTGACAAATGAATAGTCATGTGTTGATTGCCACAGTTCCTTAGAGAACAATTACATTCCTTCTGCTATCACCCAACTCCTGGCAACCATTGATCTGCTTTCCATCTTAATAGGCTGGCCTTTCCCAAGATGATATATAAATGGAGTTATATAATATATAGCTTTGGGGGCTGGACTTCTTTCTCACAGCAAATGAGTTTATGATCTCTCCCTGTTGCTGTGTCAATCAATAGCTTGTTTCTACTTATTCCCGAGTAGTATTTCATTGTATGGGTAGTATCATCGCTTATCCATCTTTGTTTGAAGGCCATGTGGATTATTTCTAGTTTTTGGAAATGGTGAATAAAGCTTTTATAAAAATTCACCATAGGTCTTCATGTGAACATAAGTTTTCCTTTTGTTGAGTAAGTAACGAGGAGTGGAAATGCTAAGTCATATAGTAAGTGTATATTTAACACTAAGGAAATGCTCAGCTGTTTAACAAAAATGCTTATTGTTTTCCTTTCTCACCAGCAAACTAGCAAGTATGAAGCTCTGAGTTGTTCTGCATTCTTGCTGGCAATGATCTTGTCAAATGTGTTGGTTTTAGCCATTCCAATAGGTGAGTCCTTGTATTATATTGTGGTGTTATTTACATTTCCCTAGTCACCAATGATATTAATCATTTTTCCTGTGCTTAAACGCCATTATTGGCAACATGCCTATTAGATCATTTGCTCATTAAAAAATTGGGTTGCTTATTTTCTTATTTTTGAGTCTTGAGAGTTATTTTTGTGTTCTGGATACAAGTCCTTTGTCAGAAATGTGATTTGCAAATATTTTTTTTCCTATTTTGTGGTTTGTCCTTTTAATCTCTTAAGTGTGTCCTCTTTAGCATAAAAGTTTTTAATTTTGATAAAGTCTAATTTATGACTTTTTTCTTTTATGGATTGTGGTTCATTATTATAATTAAAAACTAACTAAAGGTCATGAAAGATTGCTCCTAGGTTTCCTTACAGAAATTTTATAGTTTTATAATTTAAATAAGTCTGTCACCTACTTTCAGTTATAGTTTATTTTCTATAAAGTATGAGGTATTCATTTAATGCTTTTCTTTTTTGCATACGGATGTCCCACATGTCCAGCTGCCTTTATTAAGAAAGCAATTCTTTCTACATTTGCAACTTTGTTCAAATCAACGGTTAGTTTTTGTTTATTCATTTTGTTTTTGTGGTGGGTCTATTTCTATAGTCTCAGTTCTGTTCCATGGATCTCTGTCTGGCCTTTGTTAGTATTATGCTGTCTTAGTTACCGTAGACTTCCAGTAAATCATAAATCCAGTGTCATGCGCCCTCCAACTTTGTTTTCCTTCCCAACCTCGTTCTAACCATTCTGGTTACCTTTCTTTCCAATTAATTTTCAATGGCCATAAATAAACACTTCTCAGATTTTGATTGCAGATGCCCTGACTCTATAGATTAAGTTAAGGAGACTTGACATCATAAGAATATTTTCTTCTAATTCTTTAACATACTCTGTCTGTCTCCATTTAGATTGCCTGATTTTTTATCAGAATTTTGTAGTTTTCTGAGGGTTTTGAAGGGTCAGGGGTGGGAGGTTGGGGGAACAGGTGGTGGGTAATGGGGAGGGCACGTTTTGCATGGAGCACTGGGTGTTGTGCAAAAAGAATGAATACTGTTACGCTGAAAAAATAAATAAAATGGGAAAAAAAAGAATTTTGTAGTTTTTAGTATACAGATCCTATACATATATATTTTGATTTCTAATACTAATTTTTTTAATTCCAATGTTTCATTTCTAGTGTATATAAGCCCACCCTTATATATTGCCTTTGTATGCTGTGACCCGGATGAACTCATTTACTAGGTCTTTCCAATCTGTGTGCTGCTTATTCCATAGGCTAGGAATGTGATACTGTATTGGATAGAAGTGTGACAGAGGACAACCCTTCCCATTGATGGTTGGAAGGTGAAAGTACTCAGGCTTCACCAGCAAGTACAAAGATACTTAATCTTTACATATCCTTATAGGTTAAGGATTGGTTTTTAGGTTGCTAAACATTTTTTTATCATAAATAGGTCTTGACTTTTGTTAAATGTTTTTTCTGCATATATTGATGTGATCATATTTTTCCTCTTTTTAGTCTGTAATTGTGTAAATTATATTGACTGATTTTTGAGTATTAAACCAGCCATGGAATCCTTGGAATAAACCTTGCCTTGTCATGATGTTTTTTAATGTAAGTTTAGAGAAAAAAATATTCGTAGAATACGTGCATTGTTAGCAGGAAAAAATCTCTCTGTTCTGGTATAAACCGAAAACTGCTGAGAAGCAACCTTCTCCTCCTTGAAGTCACACAGAGCAGGGTAACGGGAGACAGGACTCTCTAAGACAAGAAGGCAAGGTGCTACACCCCTTTCCTGCCTGAAGTGGAAATAGCTGAAACAGAGGCAGCCTTACCTGACCTCATCCATCTCCTGCACAAGGCAGATTTCTACCACTGTGTCCTGAAGATGCCATCCTCTGGTTATTCAATTAAACACCAATCTTGGTAGTGCTGTGAAGGGACTTTGCAGATGGATTTATGGGACAAGGAGCATGGATGGCCTTTAGGAAGAGGGGATGGTACCTGGCAAACAGCCGGCAGAAAAACTTGGAGTCAGCCCTACAACCCATGGACTGAAGTTCTGCCAACAACCTGAATGGGTCTGGAAGCACACTCATCCCCTAGTCTTCCCGAAGAGAATACAGTCTCGCTGATACGGGATTTTGGAGACTCAGCTCAGAGAAGTAGCTGAGCCACACTGTGCCTGGATTTCTGATTTATGGAACTGTGACGTAATAAATAGGTGCTATTTTAAGGCACCAAATTTGCAGCACTTTGTTATGGCAGCTTTAGGAAAGTAATCCCTTCATTTTTGAGGACCTTCTATGTGTCTGGGGCTGCTGGGTGCTAAAGACATAGAGATGAGAAAGATAATTGCTTTCTCCGGGAGCTCACAGACTAGAGGGAGAATCTGACACCAAACAAAACATTGAAGTATTATGAAAATATGCTACAAGGGAAACTATCTCCTGTTTGCAAAGAACAACAAAGAATTCTGGATAACTTGAAGCAACCAAAAAAAGGGGGGGATGGGGTTGTAGGGAGGGGAAAGAAATAGAGAGAGGGTGTGAGCATGTTTTCAATTTTAAGAAGGAAGGTACTGAAGGTTCTAGTAAATTAAGGAAACTTAAAAGATGTCAGATTTGGGGAAGGAAGATCCACGTAGTCCTAGGACCCCCAATAATAAATGTTTGTAGACTTATTGCTGCTTGCCATGGTTCAGTGTCCACACTTCTTGTTCTTCATTTCTCTTTCCCCCAAGTTCCAAATTAAGAGGAGAAGAGAATATGGCCTAGTTTGAGTCAGGATCAAATGGCTGTGGCCAGGAGACAAGTCCTGTGTGTGTGTGTGTCTATCTCTATCTATTATCTCTCTCTCTCTCTCTCTATCTATCTATCAATCATCTATCTATTTATCTATCTATCTATTGTCTATCAATAGAGAAGGAGAAGAGAGAGAGAAAATTATATTAACACCTTGTCTCGTATAATTTTGGAGGCTGGCGTGTCCAAAATCTGCACTATAGTCTGCAGGCTGGAGACCCAGGGAAGAGGGGATGTTGAAGGTTAAGTGTAAACACAGTTGGGAGGCAGAATTCCCTTTCCCTTGGAGAACCTTTGACTTTTTCTCTTAGGGCCTTCAGCTGATTAGATGAGACTCCCCTGCACTATGAGAGATAATCTGCTTTACTCAATGGGCACTGGTTTAAATGTTAATCTCATTTAAATATCTTCTCATATTCTCATTTAAAATACCTTCACAGTGACTTTTAGACTGGTGGTGTTTGACCAAGTAACTGGGCACCCTGGTCCAGCTAATTTGATCCATAAAACTAGCCATCACATCCTATGGTACACATGACTCTGGGGGTCTACCTCTCTGAGTAAGGGTCTCATCTCCAGAAGGAGTGGTGTTATGAGCCCCAAAGCTAGTCCGACAGGTTCATACAAGGCTCTGACTAGCCAACAGCCTCATTTTCCTTACCCCTAAAATGAAGTTGGAAATACCCACAGGGCTTTGTCCCATTAACAAAGAATTACAAGGCTAAAGTGATGGTCTTAACTATTAAGTTAGATGCATATGTGAGGTTGTCATTATGCATTTTGAATTGAAACTCAAGGAAAGTTAGTAAACTAGATTTTGTGCTTACTACTTCAAATGAGTAATTTCTAAGTGAGATATAAGAAACCCCAGAGCCTCTCAATGATTTCAAATGCTTCCAGGAACTCCTCAAAGCAACATTATAGTGTGTACACTTCAGATTGAGAAATGAAATCTCTGTAACCCTCCCTAATAGGAGAAGGCATGGGTCGCTGAACTGTGTGTGGGGTCAGTGTGTCCCAGCCCAAGGTGACAGAGGATCATTGTCTTGAAGGACAAAAGGGGGAACAAACCTAAACAAAGTTACAGGATGAACCCGGGATCTTTGTGACCAAAAGAACAAGAGACTTTCATTTTCTCTCAGGCTTTCTAATCTTCGCCTAATGAAATGTCAGTGTTGTGTGTCCTGGTTTTATTTTGCCAAAACTATCAGAGACCTTAATGAGTCTCATAAACTGTGCAGAGCTCTCACACCGCACAATCAGCCCTTGCTTCATAGTAGGGTTGGGTGCTAACCTTCATATATATATATATATTAATATATATATATGGAGGTAATATATTTATATTATATATAATAATATATCTTTAATATATATAATAATATATATTTAATATATTAAATGTATATATTTAAGATTTTATTTATTTATTTGAGAGAGAATGAGAGCGAGGAAACATGAGAGGGGGAAGGACAGAGTGAGAAACAGTCCCCCTGCTGAGCAGGGAGCCCTATGCTTGACTCAATCCCCGGACTCTAGGATCATGACTTGAGCTGAAGGCAATTGGTCAACCAACTGAGCCACCCAGGCACCCTATATATTTTTTTTTCAATTAGAATTGATCAAAATTGCAACCTTTTCCCTATTCCTCCCTTCTATCCTTATAATTTCGGGAGAAGGTAACATGGGCAGAATTCCGATCTTTATGTCTCCAAACTTGCCATGGTCGGTATCAGTCTGCCAAGTGTTCATGATCATTTCTGAAGGGTTGCATCAGGCTCATTCTCCAAGCATGGAAGCCCCAACCAGACAGTTGTCAAGGCAACAGAAAATGCACACTGTGAACTACCAAGGAAAGGCCCTTTCTGGCTGCTTACAGTCTGTTCAACGTTAAAGTGAAAACTTAATTTTCAAGCTTGGCAAAAAGATCTCTTTTATGGCTAATTATAAAATGTACCCAACGTTATTAGACTGGGTGATAGATGATTGCCTGCTAAATGTGACATGAAAAATTGAGGCAGTTTTCAAAGCAGAGGGACCTAAATTAAGTGTGCCTAAAGGATCAATTGCTTATTTTTTTCATTCTGTCTGACCTGAACAGAACACTGTGTGCGTGTGTTTGTGTGTGCCTGTGTGTGTGTGTGTGTGTGTGTGTGTGTGTGTGTGTGTGTGTAGGAGCTTCCAAACTCATATTTCCTTGAGTTACATCATACTTTTTGCTTCCAAATGCATTCCAAAGAAGGTAGGAGTTACCCCTCCCATATTTAGATGTTTTGGGGGAGGAAGACTTTAAATTGAATCCTTGTAGATCAACATTAAGAATTTTAAGTTACTCCCAGCAGGTGAGATTATAAAATCAGAATTTGCATGCTAATTTCAGATGGTTAAGCAATATTGTATCTTCTCCTTTTTTATTCCTGCTGTAATTCTCTTCCCACATTCTTGCTTGTCAACAAACTCCAAATCAACACTAACATGTTAATTTGATAAAAGATGTGGTGACTCAGGTCCCAAAGGGTCAGGGCAAAAACCCTGATCTACTAATCCACTGTCTTAGTTAATGTGTTCCTTTGAAAACAAACTGTCTTTAAATCTGACCTTATATGGTGGCCAGTCTGAGAGTGACCGGGAATTCAGTGAATTAGGCTGTGGGATGAGGTGATAGGAACTTTCATCTTTTCTTTCTTGGGTGAGCCCTCACTCCTGGTAAACAGGCCAGACTTGAACTGAGGGTGACACAATCAGCTACCTTTCCTTGGGCTCTCACCTTGGGGAAAGATAAACAGAACTTTCAGCTTTTAGAAAAAGAAATGAGATTTACCTGAGGGAGAGGTAAGATCTTTTCACTCTTGTAGACCCCGCCGATTGACTATCGAAAACTATAGGGTTTGTTGTCCTTGCACAGGTACAGAAGGCTATTGAGACTGATCTCCTGGGAGGTGAAACTGTCATGGAAACTAGTTATGCATGAGCCTGTAATGTATAGCATATTTTCCCATACATAAGATAGCCACATGTCTCTCCTTAGCCTGAAATGTTCCTGGCGCTGTGTCTTATACGCTGGGTGGCATCTCTACAGGCAGAGGGGTGGGAAAGATTTTTATGTGGTAAATAGACCTGTCAATCAGGCCTGTTTGGACAATGCACAGCAACAAACCAGGTTTTTCATTTCCTCCATTGCTTTTTGGGATATTATTATTTCTCTTTATAGCCTTTCCATGAGTGTTTAAATAGGTGCTAAATGTAATTGTTCAAGATATTAGAATTAGAGTTTCACAGAGGACTGAGGCTAATTAACTCTTGACATAAATTCCTTTCCTCTTTTCTAGTCTGGCATGGAGGAAGTGGAAATTAGAGGGGAGAACGGCCTCAAATAAATAGGTGAATTGATGGGCACCTGGGTGGCTCAGTGGGTTAAAGCCTCTACCCTCAGCTCAGGTCATGATCCCAGGGTCCTGGGATTGAGCCCTGCATTGGGCTCTCTGCTCAACAGGGAAACTGCTTCCTCCTCCTCCTCTCTCTCTCTCTCTCTCTCTGTCTGCCTCTCTGCCTGCTTGTGATCACTGTCTGCCAAATAAGTAAATAAAATCTTTCAAAAGGTGAATTGAAAAGAAATGGCTGAAGTCTCTTCCCTAGTAACGAGCTTAATGAAATCATATAGAAAATGCAGGGCAAGTATGGACTCCCTCTAGGAGTGGATCAGTAGCTTGCATCAATTCCTCAAATAGGTCCTTGGCCCCCAAAAGATTAAAGATGAGCACAACCCAAGAGTTTGTAAAATATGCAAATGGACTAGAATGCCACCAAAGAGCACTGTGTCAAGGGAAGTTCTGTCTGCAAGCAATACACTGGAGAGAGCTGTCCCAACCCCAGTGAGCCACACAGGAGGGAGTGCAGGGCACACTGGAAGTCCTTGTCCCTTAAGCTGGGTGCCCAGAATGGCTGTTCCCAACTCTGAGTGAGTGTCTTCTCTCCAATTTCCCGTCAGCGCTCTACTTCAGTATTTTACTGCAGCAACCAAGGAAATAACATGAATAGAGGGCTTGTGAACTCTGAAATGCTTGACAAATGTTTGCTTATCATCTATAAAGGGAGATTTGGCATCATAGTTTCATGCCACAATCGGTTCTGCCTGTCACCATTGGAAATGTCTGTGTCATTCAAAATGCCTGTTAATGCTTCCATTCACTAATCTTTTTGTGAATAAGCTAGTTTATAAAATTAAAACACCCCAGATACTAGGATCTGCTATCCATACGTGCCGATGCTTCCTCCTCATTCAGGGCTGGGTAGCATGCTCCCCAAGAGGCACTGACAGATGTTTGAATGACTCAGAGGGGGGATGCAGAATGTAATCTAGGGGCACTGAAAAGCGATGCAGTCAGCTAGAAAATCGGACTTTACAGGGCAGCTTGAATGATGTTGAAATAGCTGCAGTGGCGGCATGGTTATGTCTCAACATCGCTGTGACAAATCTGACCAGGAAAGAAATCCTGTGTGCAGAAAGCAATGGCAATGGAAATGTCTAATAGGATGGTGGGACATGTTTTGGAAATGATAAAAACAACGAAAAATGCAAAAAAAAAAAAATTGTTGTCACCTTTGTAGTGTATTTGAGAAAACTGGGCACATAATTTATATCCTGGATTCCCATTTCAAGTAAAATGCAGTCAGATTGCCAGAACTGAGATTTGAGCCATAGAATTGATAACGGAGTTGCTGGAAGAGTATTCACGGCATTTAGATTTGCAAGGTGAGTGACAAGAAAGAACCCTCTGGTAAATATGTCTAAAATAGCCAGTGGTAATTTAACTTCAAGCAAATTATCCATAAAAGATTATTGAACACACTTTTTTCTAAATAGCAGATTTTACAAGCAATCAGGCAAGGAAAATTAAAAGGATTCTCTTCTTAAATGAGTTAGTGAAGACATAGATTTCATTAGTGATGTCCAATAATAAGCAGATGAAATTACATGTTAGAATGATTGAAGGTAAAACGATCACTCTTCTGCTGTGAAGGCAAAATGAGGAGTGTTCTAATCACAAAAGAAAAATACAAGTAAAGCAACATAAAAACCAATGTGGGGTTGTGTAATGGGCTGGATGTTTGTGTCCTTCCAACATTCATATGCTGAAATCCAAACCCCATAATAATGGGAGGTAATTAAGTGATGAGGGTGGTGACCTCCTATATGGGATCATATGTATCTGCCCTTACAAACAGACCCCAGAGAGTGCCCTTTACCCAGACACAGCAGGAAAGTGCTCTCACCAGCCCTTGACCATGCTGGTGCTCTGATCTTGGACTTCATTCTCCAGAGGTGTAAGCAGTAATATCTGCTGTTGATAAGACATCCAGTGTATGGTTCTCTGTTATAGCAGCCTGAACAGACGACGGCAGGTTGGAAGTCAAAACTCAGCTTTTCTGCATCCCAGCCCTGGCATTCAGTGGCTGTGAGGTGTATGCCTGGTGCTTCTCAGGGCTGTGCCCGGCTCCAATTCTACAAAAGAATGCATACAATTTCCGCTGTCTGATGGGTAAGAGAACAAAGATAAAGTGAGATCACTGTACAAAAGCACTCTGTAAACTAAACGTTATATAAGTAATTCATCCATTCTTTGGATATTACCTTGAAATTGGAAAAAAAAAAGTCTACAAGGAAATTTTCTCTGTTTATCACCACTACCTCCTACCCTTATAGAAAAACATTTTCATGAGCCGTCTCGTTCAGAGTTAAAAACAGAGGACAGGAGAATAATTATTCAACCATAATTGATGTCAAGCTAAGTGGGAAAATCTCTTAATTTTCTGGAGCCTAAATGTCCTTGGTTATGAAACCCAAATGACAAAATGCAGTGTTTTGTAAACTCTAATGCTTAATACAAATGTATTTATTTGAATTCCTCTCTTACTCACTAGAACACATTTCTTTTTTCTTTTTTCTTTTTTTGCTGCTGGTGTATTTTTACTCCAGTAAGCTTAAAAAAATTAAAATGCATTATTCCTGGATTCAGATACCTCCCTGGGAATTTTTATAAGAATACAGCATTAAATACATATAACATACAAAATAAATGTTAATTGATGATTTATGTTATTGGTAAGGTGTCTAGTTAATAGCAAATTATTAGTAATTAGTATTTGGGAGAGTCAAAGTCATGTCCAGATTTTCAACTGCTCAGGGTACTGGTGTCCCTGAACCCTGCATAGTTCAAAGATCAACTGTACATTGAAATATGTATTTGCATTTCCTTCCTGATAAAACACCTCAGTTGGTTTAGTCACTCCCTAACCATTTATCTCATGAGCCTGCATCTCAACCTTCTCTCACCTCTTGCCTTGGGAACTTTAGCTCCATTCCCAACTAAGCCAAAAATAATATCTAATTTTCAGTCCATTAAAGTAATGCCTGGTGGATCAAAACCCATCTCGAGATTCTCCATGCTGAGAAAGCTTATTTCAAGGTCTTTAGAAGAGTCATGAGAATGCATTTGGTTAATAATTGTAACTCTTCATATTCACAGAATGCTGCAATTAAAGAGTGCTTCCTAATATGTACATGTCCTCACTGATTTTCACTTGTATAAGGAAGAAGGTAACATCTGTCATGAGGCTTTTTACATGCATCCTTTCATCAGTTATAAAAGAATGCCACCAATGTTTTTTTTTCCCCATTTTATTTATTTTTTCAGCGTAACAGTATTCATTCTTTTTGCACAACACCCAGTGCTCCATGCAAAACGTGCCCTCCCCATTACCCACCACCTGTTCCCCCAACCTCCCACCCCTGACCCTTCAAAACCCTCAGGTTGCCCCAACCTCCCACCCCTGACCCTTCAAAACCCTCAGGTTGTTTTTCAGAGTCCATAGTCTCTTATGGTTCGCCTCCCCTCCCCAATGTCCATAGCCTGCTCCCCCTCTCCCAATCCCACCTCCCCCCAGCAACCCCCAGTCTGTTTTGTGAGATTAAGATTCATTTATGGTTTGTCTCCCTCCCAATCCCATCTTGTTTCATTTATTCTTCTCCTATCCCCCTGCCCCCCCCATGTTGCTTCTCCATGTCCTCATAGCAGGGAGATCATATGATAGTTGTCTTTCTCCGATTGACTTATTTCACTAAGCATGATACGCTCTAGTTCCATCCACGTCGTCGCAAATGGCAAGATTTCATTTCTTTTGATGGCTGCATAGTATTCCATTGTGTATATATACCACATCTTCTTTATCCATTCATCTGTTGATGGACATCTAGGTTCTTTCCATAGTCTGGCTATTGTAGACATTGCTGCTATAAACATTCGGGTACACGTGCCCCTTCGGATCACTATGTTTGTATCTTTAGGGTAAATACCCAGTAGTGCAATTGCTGGGTCATAGGGTAGTTCTATTTTCAACATTTTGAGGAACCTCCATGCTGTTTTCCAGAGTGGTTAATGCCACCAATGTTTAAAAGAGGTAAAGTCCAGGTGCGCCTGGATGGCTCAGTGGTTCAAGCCGCTGCCTTCGGCTCGGGTCGTGATCTCAGGGTACTGGGATCGAGTCCCACGTGGGGCTCTCTGCTCTGAAGGGAGCCTGCTTCCCTCTCACTCTCTCTGCCTGCCTCTTTGCCTACTTGTGATCTCTGTCTGTCAAATAAATAAATAAAAATTCTTTAAAAAAAAAAAAAAGAGGTAAAGTCCGGTATTTCTTGGCTACGAAGCAGGAGAGCTTTCTATCAGACAGTACCCATTTCTTTTTTTTTTAAAGATTTTATTTATTTATTTGACAGAGAGAGATCACAGGCAGAGAGGCAGGCAGAGAGAGTGAGAGGGAAGCAGGCTCCCTGCCAAGCAGAGAGCCCGATGCGGGACTCGATCTCAGGACCCTGAGGTCATGACCTGAGCCGAAGGCAGAGGCTTTAACCCACTGAGCCACCCAGGCGCCCAGACAGTACCCATTTCTATCAAAACCCAGGACTTCTGCTTTCAAGATATTCTTTAGTTTCCTGCACTTTGACTATGATAAGCCTAGCTATGTTTGTGACTTATTCTGCTCTGTGTTCTCTGAGTTTCCTGGATCTGTAATTTTGTACTTTATATTATGTTTGGAAAATTCTTGGCCATTGTTTTTTCAAATATTCCTTCCCCACCATCTTTTCTTCTCCTTCCAATATTCTCATTATATGTATGTTATGTTTTTTTTGAAAATGTCCCACAGTTCTTGAATGCTCTGTTACATTTTTCTACTCTTTTTGTCTTCGCATTTTGCTTTGGAAAGATGTTACTGATCTATCTTCAAGCTCAGTAACTCTTTCCTCGGCTATGCCAGGTCTACTACTGAGGCTATCAGAGGCATTCTTCATTTTTGTTAGCGTTTTTGATTTCTAGCATTTCCTTCTGATTCTTTCTTAGAGCTCCCATCTCTCTACCTATATTACTCATCTGTTTTTGCATACTGTCTACTTTCTCCATGAGGACCTTTGACATATTAAACAGTTATTTTAAGTTCCCTGTCTAACAATCCCAACGTATTATCATTTCTGAGTCTAGTTCTGATGCTTGTTTTTTTTTCTTCAGACCATGTTTTTCCTGTCTTTTGGCATGTCTTGTAATTTTTTTGCTGAAAGTCAAACATGTTGTATTAGATAATAAGAACTAAGGCAAATAGATATTTAGTATGAAAAGATAGGTCATCTGGCTGGGAGTTTCACTGAAACTGCATCTGCAGTATTATAGGTGCCAGAGGTCTCCAGTTCCTCCAGTGTCTCTGTTTCTGTCTCTGCGCTTGACATGGGCCTCCGTAAGTACTCCTCTTCATGGAGAGGGCAGGTCAGCTCTCTGAGCTGGACTCCACGGTGATCGTGCTGGAGTCCTTTGATGTGCTGATCATATATAGAGGAGGAGAAAACTTTCTACAGTCTCTTGAATTAATCTGATTCTCTTAATGTATCTGTGTCATGGAGTTGTGATTTCCACAAGCATTTCCTCTACTGGTATTTTCTCCCGGCCCCTACTCTTTTCTGACTGCAACTTTCCCAATCTTTTTCCTTGGAATCATAATCCATGTTGATTATGCTTGGTTTTTATCCCATAAACAAGTACACAGGAAGTTCGGAGTCTGCTGTCATGGGAGAAATGTCCTTTCCTTGGATTGGTTATGGTTCTCTAGTCAAGTCTTTTCTGATGGAACAAAAGCTTTTTTTATGGACACATTTCACATTTCACAAAGATTACTCTTCTCTTCCTCCCAGAGCCATGAGTGGCTCCCTCACATCTGCATCTTGAGAACTTGAGTTTCCTGAAGGTAAAGCCCATGAAAAAACGTCCCCACGCCCGCCCAAGACTGCGGACCTCCATGGCTTCTCACTCATGTGAATCCATGCTCAGTCCTGAGCCCATCAAAGTTACCATTTGAGCGTTTCTACCAGTGTATGTCTCCAGTAGTTTTGCTCCAAGTAAACAGGCCTAGCCTATTTCTTTCAAGATTTTGGGTTGACAGTTTGCCTTGCAACGTCAACTCTCTCATGAACCCAAGAAATGTCATTGATTTTCCAAGAAAGAGTTCAGCTTCTTGTTGCGAGGATAGAATGATTTTCAAGCTTGTTATGTGTCTGAACTGAAACCAGAAGTTCTAAATCTTTCCCTTTACCTGAGAGCCTTCACCAGATTCTAAGAAAGAAAATGGAAGGTCTACAAAATAATCCAGCATCTACTCATTGCAAATTTGTGCCTTAGCAAAGAAGAAGGAAATGCCAACATATTAATTTCTTTATATGTCTGTGTTTTATAGAGGAAGTCCAGTCAGAAAGCTGCTGAAATAGTTTGGGGGCAAAAAACTTTAGGTGTACCATATTAAAAGAGGAAAACAATCTATCCATCCCAGTATCCCAACTGACTGCTGATCGAGGGCACTTTGTGCGGGAGTAAAACCAACCGAGATTAGAACAAATGTAGTGGCAGATCTATTGTCCACAAAATCATAAGGTCCCTTAAAATCACAGCAGCATAGCATGTCAGAACTAGGAGGAGGATAGAAACTGCTCCTTCATGTTGTTGTTTAAATTCTGTAGACTTTCATGCAGGTGTAAAATGTCTTAACAATATAACATGAGTGCTAATGGGAAAAAAAGTCAAGCGACATCTACTTTTCTCCTATCTTATCATCAAGGCATTTTCGAACACATCACAAAGCTGTGTCCATTGTAAACCTGCTGTGACCTCCGTCCCCTCTCCATTCCACGTGAGTCAGTGTCAGAAAAAGGAATGAGGAAGATGTTTATGCTCTTCTCTCTCATTGGTTCAAATGAAGAGAAAGACTGGAACAAGATAGACAGAAAGAGGGATGAGGCACAGCCAGAATAATAAACCTAAGGCCACAAGTGCGTAATAAGAAAATATTTATGCAAGACTTCAGATTCTTCAACATGAGTCATCTGAGGATATTCCTGGAAATGGTATTTTTGTTTTGTTTGCCTGGAATGTTATATAACTTGTCGTATGTTTGGTCGTCTTAGTCTTAGATGTCAGAATAGGAAGCAATGCAAAAGTCAATCTTGTTTAACATTCTTCAGGCTGTACTTGAATCCTTTGGATTGTCAAGGACCTGGTGACCTCTGCTGAGCTCCCAGCTCCACAGGGGGCATTAATTCCCAACCAACTTACTTTATGTTCCAGAGCATTGGTTGTTAGAAAGTTCTTTCTCTTGCTAAACCCAATAAGTCCATAAATTGATCTTCAATATTGTACCAAATAAATATCCTTGACAACTGAGCAATTAGCCCATCTATGAATTTTGTACTTACTGGACACAGTTTTTTGAGACAAAATCTTGGATGAAATTTGATAATCCTTTCTTTCATTTTCAGGAATCTCAAAATAGATGAATCAAAATGCCTAGCCTCAATGATTTAAGGAGTTCACTAAACTGACCTATAAATAAAGCAGCTGAAAGAAGTTTGGAACATAGCACATAGAAATGTCTTTATTTATCTCCCAAGATTGAATGATCACATGTCCCTGAGAGGCCCAGTTTGTGCAGATTAAAGACCACTTTCTCATCTAGAATGGTAAGTGAGTATTAATTGCAGGAAAGCGGAGAGTTACATTAAAGGAAGCATTTCCAATCCTAACTATTAAGATACACATGAAAATTGACAGCTGTGGCTATGCTAAGTGAGAGCATAATAGACTAGATACTACACAGAGAATGTCACATTCAGTTGTGATAGGTGAGACAGAAATTAGTTTCTAGAATATTCTTTATTTTCAGAAAGACGTTGGACCTTGAATTGGAAGAACATGGAAAAATTAAAAGGCATGGAGAATTTATTATATTGAAAGTGATTGCAGGTGGGTGGTTTTTTCTAATCTCAACTAAAGTTTGGGCCCATTGGGAAGAAGGCAGCATGCTGGTGGCAGAAGGAGGGACATGGAGAGAGGAAGGCATGGAAAATATGGATCCAAGGGAAAATGGCCCTGGGAAGCAAGGCAGAGTTTTTTTTTTTAATTTTATTATTATTTTTCTTAATTTTTTATTTGAGTAGAGCTGTTACACAATGTTACATTGGCTTCAGTTGTACAACATACTGATTCAACTTCTCCATATTTTATGTTCACCACAAGTGTAGATCTTGATCTCCTCCAGTTGGGAACAACTGTGAGCAGGAACAGCAGTAGAGATAGAGTGGGCTCCAGCTCCTGGAATCTGCAAGGAGCATTGGGGGAAGAGTTTATAATCTCAGCACCTGAGCTCTGTATATAAACAAAATGCAAACACCAGCTGAGCACCAAGTGATAAGACAACCACAAGGACAAAGGAAAAGAGACAATCGCCAATTTACAATGCAACGTCATTAACTAAAAAAGTTCAGAATCTGCAGGAGGATCTTGCTCTGGCACATTTCCAGAATCTAAGTTGATTGATCCTTAAAACTAAAAGGTGAGTCATTTTGTTTAATGTGTTAAATGTGGGAGGGATAATAATGTCTTAGTGATGATTCAAATTAAAACGTTCTTGTCATAAAGAAGGATCATCTTTGAAGAAAATAATGATTAGAGAGCCACAGGTAGTAATTACTTTTCTGAGAAAAAGTGATGATTCCATCTGTAAAATCTTTCATCCTTATAGAATTTTTTTTTTTTAAGGGGGGAGGATGGGAGTTATTGTTTAATGGCTACAGTTGCAGTTTCAGAAGATGAAAAATGTTCTGGAGATGGGTGACAGATGATGATTGCACAATAATGTGAATGTACTTGATGCCATAGAACTGTACACTTAAAAATAATTAAAACCGTAAATGTTAGGTTATATATGTTTTACCACAATTTAAAAGATAAAAGTAAAGGAATGGGTACTTCTACATGCTATAACATAAACAAACCCTGAAAACATTACCTAAGTGAAAGACACCAGATACATAATATGATGGATCTTATGATTCCATTAACATGGAGATATTTTCAAATTAACTGTGGTAGTAGTTGCACATATCTGTGAATACACTAAAATACACTAAAAACAATTGAAATGTACACTTTAAATGGGTGAATTGTTTAGTATGTGCATTATATCTCAATAAAGCTATTAAAATTTAACTGATTTTAAATCTAGGATCACATTTATTTAAACTTCTGAAAACCTTAAGTGACATCCCATAAATTCTGAAATCACATTCTGGTGACATATTGGGAAAAAGCATATAAGTCAAAGGACTGGGGTTTAGAACCGCTGGCAAGAAAGATCAGATGGTCTGTGACTGGGCATGGTGGCTTTCCAGTCATCATGGCAAGGACAAAGGCAAGATTATAAAACACACTAGGTTGAAACTGATCAGAGACCTTTATTATGGTCCTCATCATTCATTAGGCAACCTACACAAATCAATTTCTTTTCCTCTGCCTCAACAGAGGCTGCATCCAAGCCTGAAATGGAAGACATAGTAGTGGAAGACCTTGTAAAGAAAAGCTAACAGGTGAGATCTCTGCTTATCCCAGTTTAGATGATGGTAGAACAGGAAAAGCATGTAAGTACAATATTCCAAATAGTCTGTTCTTCAAGGCAGAGGCCTGCAGGAGAGGGGCTGGCCAGAGGCTGCAGGTGAAAGCTCACAAAACTGCCGAGCTCAGCCATCAATCCAAAGTTCCTTCCAAAAAAGCAAATTCATCCACAGCTTCTATTGCATTATCCAAATCTCTCCTCTGGAGGGTTTTCCTCTTTCCTTGTTGAGCACAGCAGTAGGCATCTTTTGCAATGGTCTCCACAAACAGTTCCGCGGCTCGTGCCAGAATGAAGATGGCTTCCTGTCCCGCGAGGGTTACATCGGGGTCTGCCTTCACCAAAGCCTTCACTCGCGCTAAAGGCAGCCTGGAGAGAGGAGCCCCGGCCGCGCTCCTCGGGGCTTGGGGCTGCGTAGCAGCCGCCTCCCCGCTGGGCCCCTCCTCCTCCCGGGGCGTCCCGCTCCCAGCCGCCGCCGCCATCCGGGCCCGATTTGGCATAGCCCCACAGCATTTCCTTAAGCTCACTTTTGATTGGACAAAGCTAAAGAAGGCTGTCCTTATTGAGTCATTTGCTTTAACAAATTGGCATCTAGAAAATTTGTAAGCAACTTGTAACAAAACCTAACAGAATTTTAGTTGAGCTGTTTTTAAAATAAGATTTCTCTATCTTAGAATTTTCAACAGCAGCTTACCTCCTTTATAGACAGACCAAAAAAAGGAAAGTTCTTGGTGCCTTCCCTTGGGGGAAAAATGCCTTAATTTTGAATATGTAAGAAAAAGAGTGTTATGAATATTTTATCTTATCACAGATACATATAGCTATTACTTGGCTTCTTTGTGAACTTCACAGCTGGAGTTACAGACTGATGATCATGTCATGTACCGTCCTAATCTCCATGGCAGTTGTCCACATGAGTTATTTAACTGAAAAATATATTCAGACTCTCGAATACGTTATGTATGTGTTCATTCTTTTAGTCTTCAAGGGTAAGGCAAAGCTCAATGCCAATTAGTCTTGAAGCTTCTTAGAGGGGTGAACAGGGGCAGGAACTACTCTTGTTTCTCACAGGGCTGAGCTTATTATAAGAACTAAATTAAAATCAAAACAGGGGTCCATGGGTAGCTCAGTCATTTAAACATCTGGTTCTCGATTTTGGCTCAGGTCCTGATCTCAGGGTTTTGAGATGGAGCCCCGCATCAGGCTCCACACTCAGCATGGAGTCTGTTTGAGATTCTCTCTTCCTTGCCCTCTGCCCCTCCCCTCCTCAGCAGAATCTTAAAGAATTAAAAGCAAAATAATAGGTTGTAGAAAATTAATCTCTAATTTTTTTAAAGATTTTGTTTATTTGAGAGAGAGAGAACACGAGTGAGAGAGCACATGCAGGGGCAGCAGCAGAGAGAGAGGGAGAAGCAGATTTCCCAATGAACAGGAAGCCCACTGTGGGGCTCTATCTCGGGCCTCTTAAATCATGATCTGAGCTGAAGGCAGGTGCTTAACCATCTGAATCACTCAGGCATCCCTTATCTCTAATTTCTAACCTAGTTGTTGAGCAAATTATTTGAGGGTTAGTGGTCTCTCCTATCCAATGTTGATAGAGTAGTTACTTAACTGTACCCCCATCATAAATAAAAGCAAGCATTTATGGTATGCTCTTTCAAATTAAAAGGCAGAAGGCAGAACCCCCCACTCCAAACATGCACACATGAGTGCACACACACACACAGACTCTGAAAACCAGCAACCTGAATCTGAATCTCTTCAAAAGGCATATGGGACGATGAAGATTTTAAGAGTCACCTATGACCCTTACCTATAACAAAACAAGGAGATAAAGGGTAATATAAACTATAAATGTAATAGGGAAAGCATTCTGAACGGCAGAGCCAGACTCAGAACTCAGGCTGCAACAGAGAGAGGCAAGGGTTGAATGTCAGAAAAAGATCACAGTGCAGGTGAGATGCTGGTGGAGGAGGGAAACATTTCTTCACCTCTTAGGGTGCCTGGCTGAGTCAAAAAATTAAACTGACAGAGGCAGCTTAACAGAGAAAAGAACACTGTTCTTTAATGTAAGTTGGAAATCACAGAGCAGCCTTCGAAAGAAATAAAAGGCGAAGGAAACAGATCTGTGTATTTTTATTTTAGGTCTGAGGAAGACTGGATGGTCATGGAGGAACATGATAGGTTAAGGAGAATGAAGTCAGTATAGTAAATGGGTGTTGTTTTGTCTTTGGAGATAATGATGTTCCTTTCCTTGGGTACCTTCCAGGTGTGTGGGGGGAGCCTCTGATGTGAGGCCTCTATGACCTCTTTCAGAGAAGAGGGGTGAGGGATGTGGAGGTCAGAGTGACCTTTCTGCATCTGCTTGTTTCTCAAAGTCCTTCAGCTTAAAATATGCAATATGTAATATGCCATATTTGGGAATAGTATGTCCTGTATTTTCCCCATCACGGTGGTGGAATGAGAAGACAACCCCAGGAGAAGAGGGGCTCTCTTGAGTAGGGAGATGTTGAGAATAGGCCTGAGAACTTGAGGATCAGATCACTGGCTAATGTGGGATTAAAATGCCTCTGGACCTCCCCCTGCCTTATGTTTTCTCTCTCTCTCAAATTAATAAATGGAATCTAAAAACAAAAGAAGAAGAAGGAGAAGAAGAAGGAGAAGGAGAAGAAGAAGAAGGAGAAGTAGAAGAAGAAGGAGAAGGAGAAGCATCTTAAAATTCATCAGACGGGAGGTGTGAACCTTCCAGGGGAAAGAGAGCCAACAGTGAGGCCCGAGGAGGAAGGAAAGAAATGTGGCAAAAGGCTATGTTACAGGAAGAAAAGACTATTTCTCATCACAAGGCACTTTGATGACCCTGCAAATTAGAACACAATGAAGAAGCAGACCCCACTTCCATGTGGGAGGGGAGGAAAGGAAAGAAAAATACTTAAATGTTATAAGGAGTGGGCTAAAAAGAAATGAAGAAGAGTATAAGACACTGCAGAAAAACACATAACAGATTTGAATAATAAGGAAGATACTCGTTGTTCAGGGATACAACAGTATAACATAAATCTGCCCATTCTTCTGAATCAGTATGCAAACGGAATACAATCAAAATAAAAATACCAATGAGTTTGGTTTATTTTTCCCTTGGGCTAGATATTTGATTCTAAAATTCATATAGATTCCTTAAAAATATGTAATAATAGCCAAGGAAACTTGGAAAAGAAAGTGAAGGGGTTTTCACCCAATAAAAAGTATTATAATATTCCATCAAGCTTCTGCAGTTAGAGCAATGTGGAAATGCTCCATGAGCATACAGACCAGTGGGACAGAGTAGAAAGTCCAGAAATAGATTGATTGATTGATTGATTGATTGATTTTAAAGATTTTATTTATTTATTTGACAGACAGAGGTCACAAGAGTAGGCAGAGAGGCAATCAGAGAGAGAGGAGGAAGCAGGCTCCATGCTGAGCAGAGAGCCCAACTTGGGACTCGATCCCAGGTCCCTGAGATCATGACCTGAGCTGAAGGCAGAGGCTTTAACCCACTGAGCCACCCAGGCACCTCAGAAATAGATTTAACTATATGGAACACTTGTATGTGATAACAGATGAATCTCAAATTATTGGGGAAATTATGAACTTTCTCAGAAATGCTGTTAAGACACTTAGACTCACTGATGAAAAAGTAAAATTGGATTTATACTTCACATAAGAAGAAACCCCAAATGATCAGTGATCTAAAGGTAACATTGAAACCATGTAAATGCTCAAATAGAACATAATCTTGGAGGGAGGAAAAACTCAAAATCCAGATACCATAAAAGATTGATAAAATCAACTCTGTTTCCATATGGGTGTAAGCATGTGTTTCAGTGTAGTGAATAGAACAGAAGGAACCATCAAAGCTAAAATAAAATAATATGCTTAAGAATTTAAGTGTGTTAATCAAAATACTTCACCTATTTTCAGGTGAATAAAAACAGAGCAATATCCAGATGGAACTTTGTGAAATTTAGAAATCTAGGGCAAAAGGAATATCCTCCAATTATTCAGGCAGAAAAAGTCAATTTACCTAAAATAAAGTAAAATAATCTTTGTCTCAGACTATCCATAGTAACGAACATCAGATATGAACAAAAGTGTCATTTACAGAGATTTAAAGGGGAAAGGTTGTAACCAGGAGTCTAGACTAATCAAGTTTTCCTTCATCTGTAAAGGCAAAAACAAATAGTCAAGGCTTTAGAAAGTAGTTCATTTCCATGATGTGTCTTTCCTTAATGACAAAATAAAACAACAAACCCCCATGCTGAATATGTATAGCATCAAAGCAAAGCAAAAATCTTGAGAATGTGGGAATTACAGCAGATAAATTAGAGAACATTCAGACATTTTTTAAAAAATGTAATTGGTATTGAAAAAATAGTTGAAAACATAGTGCTTATGTTTTTTAAATGTTCCTGAAAGTCAAAGTGGCCCCTTTCTCTCCATCCCCACCTTTAAATTACAGATTATTGGCAACAAAAACTAAGAATTAGATGGAGGAGAAGAACAAGGGAATGCAAAGCTGCTAATTTTCTAATTTTACATCAAGAAGTACAAAGAGAAAGAATTTTTGGCAACAGTAATGAAATAAATGTTATTGCAAGTGCATGTTTTAAGATTCAAAAGAACTTATCAGATAATTAAAAGTATAGTATGCACCCTTGTATATTGTATACATCATTGTTAGATATAAAAAGGTATTAAAATAGTCAACTTATTTAAAAAAAGAGAGAGAGAGAACAAGAAGAAAAGAGCAGGCCAACAGGAAAACAAAGATATAAAATGCTAGCTCTCTAACGTTGATTGATTACTTTAAACCGGGGAGGTAGGGTTGGGAGAGGGGGAGAGGGGTTATGGACATTGGGGAGGGTATGTGCTATGGCGAGTGCTGTGAAGTGTGTAAACCTGGTGACTCACAGACCTGTACCCCTGGGGATAAAAATACATTATATGTTTATTAAAAAAAAAACCTAATTCATAGGTTAAATTGGGGGATGAATAGGATAATGCTCAAAAAGTACTTAGCAGTGCGTGGTTCATAAAGTTCATGCAATGCTCCTCCTGCTACTGATTATTACTATTGTTATTACTAATCACCATCATTAACAATTAGGTATGGTCATAGATATCACCTACAAAAATAAATTTAAATGGATGAAGTTTGATAAACTGTTTTAACCCTTCTTATTAAAAGAAAAAGATTAATGCTGTAAGTAAAATTTAAAAAGTAAAATAAAAAAAAGAGAACTGAAAGTGAAAGCATGTGAAAAGATACATCAAAGAAACACAAACCAAAGGAAGCACAACAAGAACCCAAGGGGAAGAGCACACCACATTGCCAAGGGGGTCAATGTACATGCACAATGGAAAACTCAGTGAGAGGATCAAGTTGTCATGAAATTTAATGTGCTAAAAGTGTATCTCTAAAATAAATCACATAAAAGCATTGCAAAATACAAGAAATAAGAGAATTTTAAACATGTTATCTTCAAGAATCATAAATCAAAAAGACCAAAATAAAAAGTCTGTAGAGGATTTTAATAATGTAATTAACAAGGTCTAGTTAATATATATTAAACATTCTACCTTACCTTACATATATATAATAGTTAATACATATTAAACATTTTAATGTGGAAATGTTCTTGAAATGTCCTCAGTGCAAAAAAAAAAAAAAGCTGGTTTTATTAAAGCATGAGGAGAGGACCTGTGGTCAGAAAGACCTGCACTGGGGACATGAGGAGTGGCCCATTATATACTTTCAAGTTGGGAGGGAATCAGGGATACCATAATTCTCCAAGGAATTTTGGAAGCGAGGTTTCTAGGACCTTGAGGGAGGTAGCTATTGTTGGGAAAAAGTCATTTATTACTGTCTAATAAAACCTTAGTCATGAGACCCTTCAGATGTGTATCAGTAGGTCATCCATGTTTGGAGGTTGATTGCTAACATAGATCTTGGGGGGTAGAGATTAAAAAAAAAGTTTTCAAAAGAATTGTTACTATGTTCAGACTTAAAGAATTTGGGGTGTGGAGACAATGTTAAACACAGAGTACCTTTTGCCTTTTGGAAAGTGTGGACATTGAGGCCGCTGGCTCCCAGAGGAAGGTCGCTCTCCTTGTTTCAAGGAGTAGTCAATGGGCTGTAAGTAAGGACATTTAATTTTTTCCTTTTGCCTTTGTTACATCAGATTCAATATACCCTTCTAGGTTTTTGGAAAATACTAACTGAAACACATATTTCATATAGTTTATAAGATTTTCATAATATTTTATTCATACATGACAGTCTCTGGCCACAATGTGATAAAAATAAAAATTAATACTGGTAAAACATTTAAAAGAATCCAACTACTTGAGAATAAAAAGCAAACTTTTCAAACATTAGCTCACCAAGAAATGAAAGTTACTCGGTAAAATCATTTATAAATAACCCTGACAAGCTATATGTTAAAATTATGTGCTAAGACAATTCAATGGAAGAAAGACTAGTCTTTTTAACAAATGATGCTGGGACAGCTAGATGTCCACATGAAAAAGAATAAGATTGAAGCCTTTTCACATATTACATAGAAAAAATAGCATGGGTTGGTACCAAAACAGAGGAGCTAAAACTATAAAACACGCAGAAGAAAACCTAAGTGTAAATCTTCATGACTTTAGAGTTGGCAACAATTGCTTAAATAGGACACAAAATCACATGAAACCACAACAGAAATAGATAAACTGGGCATCATCAAAATGAAACACTTCTGTGCTTCAAAGCATACCATCAAGAAAGTGGGGGAAAAAACTCCCACAGAATGGTAGAAAAAATTTACAAATAATAAATCTTATAAAGGACTTTCATTCGGAATGGGTAAAGAAAATTACACACACACACACACACACACACACACACACACACACACACACACAATGGTATGACATTTGCTACAATGTGGATGGACCTTGAGGGAATTTGCTAAGTGAACTAAGTCACACAGAGAAAGACAAATAACGTATGATTTCATATATCATCTAGATAGATAGATAAATATTTCAAACCATTATGTTGTACTCCTAAGACTAATACAATGTTACATGTCAATCATATCTCATTAAAAATGATCAGTAGGGGTACCAAAATATGCCACCCTAAAATATACCTCTTTAGCATAGGGACTATTTTGAACTAAAGGCCACTGAGAACAGGTAGACACAGGAAAAGCTCCAAAAACAGGGTACAGGTTTGTCTTCTGTCAAGGAAATCTGCATTTGTAGAGATGGTTCTCTCTCCTGTACCTGGAAAAGGAGGACACTTAAGAACAAAGAAGGCACCAGCTTAGATGTACAGAGCAAATCTTACTAAGCAGCTCTTGTTTCCCATACTTTTCCTGGTTACTTTCCCACAGATTGCCTCACCTGACCAGAAAATTCCCAAACCCCTTTTCCATATTTAAGCCCAAGATCTGACCACCTCTTTGGGTTACTGAGTGCTCCCACTTGTGCTTAAACTTCTGTGTGTTTTCACGTTCATCTGCATAAAGCTAGTCTAATTCACAGGCCCCGCTGGAGAACCTAGAATAGGTAGGGGAGGAGAATGTTCTCCCTTATATCAGGAAGGGGGAAAGCCGTTGAATTGATAGATGAATACATCTAAAAGCTAGTTACATAAATAAGAGAAACTCAACAACAGACATGCGTTCACTTTTAATTCTTACTATTTTGATTAAATACCTTTGATTCAAATAAAGATACACAAATGTGGGAGTAAAAAAATGATGTGACTACAGATTCAGAGGAAACCACACAAATAAGGATAACCTTAAAATACATATTCTACAAATAAATTTGATATTTTTATGAAAAGCACAATTTTCTGGCCAAGTATAAATTATAAAACTTTACTTAAAAAGAAGAAAACCTGAATTGTCCAATGACTATGCATGCTACTGAAAGGATTTTTCAGAAACTTTTAATCCCTTCAAAATTTTTCAGGTCAAATGGTTCCATACAAAATACTTTCTACTGCATATAATATAGCACAGATGCCTAATCTATAGTTATATTTAAATCTCAATTTATTTTCATGAACTTATATTAACTTCATACAAATGCTTGAGAAAGACAGCACCAAAACCACTCAACTTAAAAAAAAATAGCATATGAGACACTCTCACTTATGAATATAGGTGCAAAAATCCAAAATGAAATTCCAACAAATCAATGTCAGTGCTAAATAAAAATGAGAACATACCACACAATCAAGCAGAATTATTCCAGGAATATATGGACAATTCTGCGCTAGGAAATCTATCAATGTAATGTATCGTACCTGCAGTTGAAAGAAAATCTACACAATTATGCCTACTGAAAATGAATTAAAATGATGATACATTTAAAAAAATCATTAGGCTTTAGTTTTTGCAGCTGTTTTAGGTATGCCAAAAAAAAGAGTGGAAAGTACAGAGAATCCGTATACTCTCTCTTCTTGCAGTCTCCTCTACTAGTAACATCTTACATTAAGGTGGTACATTTGTCATAAGTGATGAGCCAATGTTGATGCATTGTTATTAAGTCAAGTCCATAGTTTATATTAGGACTCACTCCTGGTGCTGTACCATCTATGGGTATGGACAAATGTATAACGGCCCCCTATCCGTCATTACAGCACCCTACAGGAGGTTTCACTGCCCTGAAACTCCCCTGGGCTCCACTTCTGCATCTTTTCCTCCTCCCAAGCCCCTGGTCCATTTACTGTCTCCACAGTTTTGAATTTTCCAGGATGTCATCTCATAGCAAAGAGAAGCAGAATATATGGTCCCAAACATGTGACTGAAGGACTCCAGGATGTGCCACCCTAATATCCACTGCCTTGGTACACAGGATACTTTGAGCTGAAGGCACCGGAAAACAGCAGCGGCAGGAGAGACTCTGATCTCCCTCATCTGCCTTAAGTCAGAGCCTCCAAAAGGAGCTTGGTCATCAGTTTCCTCCTGGGAATGTCTTCAGTCAGTACAGAAGACGAGACTAGAAGTTGGCAAAGCACACAGACAGGCTCTGTCCCAAGCTGTCAGACTCCCCATCGAGTCTTCCCAGGGGCCCTTCTGCTTTCCTAAAACCATTTTCTCTCCCGTAAGAAGCCTCCATTTTCCTTAATAAGAAGGCATTTATTCCTGAGTTCTAAGCCACCTCGGGGAGCTACTCATTTTCCCCATGTATCTTCGATGTATACTTGAGACAGAACTGCTAATAAACTTCTTTTTGTTCTTCTCTTGTGAGTCTGTCTTTCATCACAGGAGTGTCAGCTAAGAACTCAGAAGGGCAGAGGGAAAATTATTTTTCCTTCCCTACAGGAGTAATCATACAGAATGTAGCTTTTCAGATTGGCATTTTTTACTTAGCAACATGTATTTAAGGCTCTTCCAGTCTTTTCATGGTTTATAGTTTGTTTGTGTTTGCAGTTTTAAATAAAGCTGCTGTTATAAATAAACATTCACCTGAAGGTTTTGGTCTGAATGTATATTTTTCAACTCATTTAAGTAAATATCAAGGAGCATGATTACTAGGTCATATAGTAAAAGCATATTTAATTTTGTAAGAAACCACCAAACTGACTTCCAAAGTCACTCTATGATTCTATACTCACACCAGAAATGGATAGGAGTTTCTGTTGCTCCATAGCCCACATCTTGGTGCTGTCAGTGTTTTACATTTTGGCCATTCTAATAGGTGTATTGTGGTATCTCCTTATTTTAATTCGCAATTCCCTAACCATATTGAGCATCTTTTTCACATGCTTATTTGCCACCTGTGTATCTTATTTGGTAAACTATCTGTTCAGCTCTTTCCCCTATTTTTAAATTGTTTGTTTTCTTATGTTGAGTTTTAAGAGTTCTTTGTATATTTTACACCACTCCTCTAATATGTGTTTTGAAGAAACTTTCTTTTAAAAGAAGCTAGTTTGCTCTTTCCCCTAAGAGTCGTTTGAAGATAGAAGTTTCTAATTTTAATGGAATGTACTTATTAATTTTTTCTTTTACTGGTTGGGTCTCTAAATCTAAGAAGTCGTTGCCCCTGGCTGGTTTAGTTGGTACAGCATGAGACTCTTGCTCTCAGTTTTGAGTTCAAGCCCCATGTTGGGTGTAGAAATTACTTCAAAAGAGATCAAGAAGCCATTGCTAAACCCAAGGTCATCTAGGTTTTCCTCCTATCTTAGCTCCTTGGAGTTATATAAAATATGTTTTTTAATTAGAAAAAAAACAGACACTCTGAATAAATCAATGTCCCCACCAGATTATTTAAATAGAGATTTTCCTGATGGGACAACTTGAAACAAGCTTGGTAAAGCTAAGGAAACATACAAGGGGTGGTGAGGCACCTAGAGTTAGCACCCATGGTAAACTATTACCACTCCAGGGGCAGATGGGGAGAGTGAAGAGGTAGTACCGGCACCTAAGCAGTGGCAAAGGGGCTATTACTGTGGATTTCACTTTTGGGCAGGGAGAGAGCCAAGGAAGAAAAACCCTCACCCCTTCTCCTTACCTTCCAATGTCATGTCAGTGACCCTAGCTGGCCGAACCCAATAGAAGACAGCCAGCAAATGAGACCAGGGAGTACAGCCTGCAGAATTTGTCCTCATGAAGCACCGAGCTGAGCAGAGACAGGGGGCAGTCCATGTGGGAGAGGGCACATGAAGAATAAGGAACATGAGCTCCTTGCATGACAAAAAAAAGTATGTAAGTCACTTTGACTATTTTGGACCAAGGTTCACAGCTAAGCTTTAACACTTAGTATCTGTATGACCAAGGTGAGTAAACACTTCCATTTATTTCTGTTTCACTGGAAATAATAACAGCACTGCATTATAAATATTGAAATGACTATAGTAAGTGTCTACTCTATAAAGCATTGGTGAGTACCCAATGTATACTAGCAATTGCTGTAACTATTACTATTTCTTGTGTAGTCATTTTTGTAAGAGGAGAGGAGAGAGAGGCAGCAAAACCAGGAATATAAGCATTATCTCTCAACAGAAGACAAACATGAAATTGACAGCCAAAACCATACCTGACAATGAGATACTAACATGCCCCACTAAAACCAAGAACTAAGGAGGGATGTCTTCTACCATTGTTATCATCTATGTTCTAGAATTATAGCAACCCAGCAAGAGATGTAACACTGGAAAGAGAAGAAAGTTACTTTTTTCTTTTTCTTTTTTTTTACATTTGGACAATGATGATTCTCTATCTAGAAAGATCCCAACACCCAAATTTTCTTTCTTTTTTTTTTTTTTTGGCATCCTTAATTCTCTATTTGTCCAGCCACACCAACACCCAAATTTTCAAAAGTAAGTTGCTAGGCATATAATGAATTTATGAAACATCAGTGGCTTTTCTAAAATTCAGGAAAAAAGTTACATATAATATTTAATGGAAATAAATTCCCTTTTATAATAGTAACACAAAACATGAAATACCTAAATAGACTTACCAAGAATTTTGGAAACAATGTGAAGACACCCCCCAAAAAAATAATAATAATTGCATAAAAAAAGAATGTAGTAAATGAAAATCATTCACTTACAGGGTTAATGTAATAGCATTTAAATTCCCGGTAGGATTTATTCTGAAACATGTTCAAGTAAAATTAAGATTCATCTAGGAGAATAAATTCATGAGTAGAGCTGAGAAAAGATAAAATAGAAACAAAACAAAAATATTGACTTGATATTTGTTCTACTAGATGTAAACACATAGTTTAATATCAATACAATTAAAACGAGGGGTGGTGGTGGTACAGGATAAACACTAGAACAAGGGATGGAGTAGAAATTCCAGGAGCAGAATAAGTACATTAACATGATAAAGTTCACTATGTATTGTGATGCATTACCCCCAAGTAAATACCAGGCAAATTGAAGTCTAAATGTTGACCATCAGCCTTGACAAAAATCCTGGAAGAACACATGGCAGAATGATTTGTGTATCTCAGAATGGAAAAAGACTTTATGGGAATAAAAGCGATACAAAGCAGTCGCTCTGGGCGAACTTGGGTCGGGTCTGTGCCCACACCATTCTCGGTGACTGCTGAATGCCATTTCCTTCCAGGTGCTGAAGGGCGTGGAGTTTCTCTGAGATGCGCCGCGGGAGCGCAGCGATGGAGCCTGACAGGCCTGTTCCGCGGTTCTCGCCATCGTCATCGTCATCATCGCAAACAACGTGAAGCTTTGTAGAGCACGTGCGATGTGCCAGACGTTGCATCGGATACTTTTTTTTAACAAGCCTTAATTCATTAGAGTCTCACAACCAAAATGTGAGGTGGGTGCTGTTGTTGTTGTTAGTCTCTTGCCGTTTTACAGATAAAGAGACGCTTACCGTGATAAATGACTCCTTCCAACAGTAAGACCCGCAGAGGGTAGAGTCTACGGCTTTCAAAGCTTACGCTCTGAATTATCAAGCTGGACGCCATTGTTCTACATCTCTCTGAGTCTTGATTGCCTCATCCATTTAAAATGGGATCTACATGGCAAGTCTGTCTTCAGAGAGACAGGAAACATATACATTGCATTTATCACAATAAATGACATATAATGAAACAAAAACGGAGAATTTAAAAAAATTATGAAGAGAACTGATAAGAATACACATAAATCTGGATAAATATTGGTTATATAAATAATAACTTCACTTCATGAGATTGAAAATAGAAAATTAAAGCAGCAACAAAAATAGCACTTTATTAAGTCAAGAACACCTGTTGTAATCTCTAGGGAAAACACTCCCCCTCCAAATTTTAAAGTATAATTAACAAGCTAAGGGAAGAAGAAGTGAAGGTATAAATTATTAAATAAATTTTTAAAAATCTTAAGAAAGGACAGAAAATGTGGAATGGTCAGGGCAAATAAAAGACAAATAGCAAGGCAGTAGATTTAAACTTAAGTTACAGTATATTTAAACAGACTAAGTATTTCAGTTGAAGTATAAAATTCCTCAGACCAGATAATAAAATAAAACAAAGTTGGACATGCTGTTTATAAGATATACACCTTTTATGTGAGTATATCAACAAGCAAAGAATGGGAAAAAATTATGCAAACCCAAAGTTACAAAGTCAGAGATAAAACTAGTTCATTTCAGAGCAATAAAAGTTTCCACTTTAAGATAAAATGTTCTTAAATTTGTTTGCACCTAATAACATAACCTCCAAATATGTAAACTAAAAAAGGACAAGTCTCCAAAGAGAAAAAAAAAAAGTCCAGTCATGGCGGGAGACTATGTAAGTCAGAGTTCTCCAGAGAAACAGAAATAAAAGGATATATATATATATATTGAGAGATATATATATACATATTTTTAAAGATTTTATTTATTTATTTGACAGAGAGAGAGATCACAAGTAGGCAGAGAGGCAGGCAGAGAGAGGAGGAAGCAGGCTCCCTGCGGAGCAGAGAGCCCGATGTGGGGCTCTATCCCAGGACCCTGAGATCATGACCTGAGCCGAAGGCAGCGGCTTAATCCACTGAGCCAGCCAGGCGCCCCGAGAGATATATTTTAAGGTTGTGGCTCACATGACTGTGGAGCTGGCAAGTCCAAAATCTGCAGGGGAGGCTTGCAGGCTGAAACTCAGGCAGGAGCTGAAGTTGCTGTTTTTAGGCAGAGTTTTTTTCTCCTCAGGGGAAACCTCAGTTTCTGCTCTTAAGACCTTCTACTGATTGGGTGAGGCCCACCCACATTCTTGAGGGTATTTTTTTACTTAAAGTCAACTAATCGTGTTAGTCACTTTGACAAAATACCATGGCAGCAATACCTAGATTATTGTTTAATTGAATAATGAGGTACTGTGACCTATCCGAGCAGACACAGAAAATTAAACATCATGCAGATTTTACACATTTTAAAATGTATATTGGATTTTAGTTTTGTTTTTTTTTTTTTAAGACAGTGAACAAAAGTAAACCAAGGGGTTGGTAATTGTTGTGGATTGGGTACCCTGGGAGGCAGAGTCTGAGATGGAGATTAGCATGCAGTACTCCTCAGGGACTGTCTTGGTATCCACAGCTGTGGAAGGGAGAGGGGGAAGCAGGATTTGGGAAGGGGTATGGAGCTGAGACACAATACAGCATCATCTGTGACCTAGGCCAACCTTCCAAAGAGATCAGAAGATGGATGACCTTTCAGAACTGTGCTCAGCTGGGGCAACAAGCCTGGCTTTTATCCATCCCAAGTCAAGTGAGCACTGGAGGCAGGGCATCTTGGAAAGAGGATGTCCCCCCAGGTAAGGCAGTTCCTCAGCTGAGACCACTCAGAAGGTGACTGATAGCTGAGGTCCATGTGTAGCAGAGCTCTGGGAGCTAGGGCAATGAGTCCTTCAATCCTGATGGGACCTGGGCCACACATCACTGAATGTGTGTTTAGAGTCATGTTTGGATTCCTAACGCGCTTAGCTTCTTTGTCATGGGCATGATATAATGTCTATTATTTTAAACAAATAGGAGAGTGTGGGCAACACCTGATAGGGTCATAAAGGAAACTGAACTCTCCCCTTTACCATGCTGTGTAAATGGTTGTCCTTCTCAATAGGCTGAGAGAGCTTAGAATTCTGAGAAGGATTCTGCCTGGGGTCCCAGAGACTCCAGGGTGTCCCCAACATATCTCAGGGAGTCCCCTGTGTGTCTTGAATGTGAAGTAGACATACTCTCCTGCCAGCCAGTGATCTCATCTTGAGCCACTGATCACCTGTGGGAGTATCTTGCCTCAGTTCCTGGAGGGGCCATGGCCAGCATTTACCTGTGTCTGACAGTGAATTATGGAGAACAAGAATGGGACCACTGCTAAGGTAATGTGGCGGGTGATCTCTTGGACCCAGGTCTTCTACTGTGAGAAAGGGCTTCCTTCATTCAGTGTGGCATTGGTTGAGCACTTGCTCTGAGTGTATGCTTTCCCACCTTGTCAAAGACAGCGCACAACTGCTTAGAATGTTGTTTGCTTTAGTCATTGGTTATGAGTAACTCATAGTTTTTTTGTTAAAATGCTTCCTTGGAAACTCATCATGGGAGGTATAGACTGGCTCATACATTTCCCAGACAGAAGTTTGGGGATCAGCAGGGAATTCTGAACAAGCAAAGACTACAGATGATGAATGTACAGCATGATGATGGTTAAATTAAAAAAATAATGAGGGCATAGTACCTCATTATTCATATGAGCATGGTACTAAAATATCCATGAAATATTTTGTGTAAGCACAGATACCAAGTCATTTTCTTTGCTGAGTTCTTATTCTTAAACAATTTAGAATACTTTGTCCTTTAGACTACATGCTGGGCAACTATGTCATGACTGGATGATTCAATTCTCTTATTTATTTAACATTTGATGACTTTCCTTCTCTTAAGAAAATGCATATATACCATATTAGAACAGGACCAATAAAATCCACCTATGTATCTATGTATCTTTCTATCTATTTGTCTAGACATATAGAAAGAGAGAGAGGTGAGAGATTAAATAGAAAACATTGTCCCATCTGATTTTGGAGGCTGGAAGTCCCACAGTGTTGTCTGCTTCTGAGACCTCAGGAGAGCCCAAGAGCCTGCAGCATAAATTCTAGTCCAAGTCTGAGAGCCAGGAGCACCAAGGCTGAGAGGAGATCAATTCCCAGCTGTCAGGCTGAGAGCAAATTCAACCTTCCTCTGCTGGTTTGTTCTACTCAGGCCCTCACTGGGGAGGGCGCCTGCTTTACCCAATCTTCCAATTCAGATGTTCCTCTTTTCCAGAAACACCTTTGTAGACACACCCAGAATAGTGTTTAATCAGATATCTGGGCATCCCTTGGCTTCACAGATACAAATTGAAGTTAAATAATTATAATATAAACTTTAGGTAAAATGTATTTTTTAAAAGATTTTATTTATTTATTTTGACAGAGAGAGAGATTGATCACAAGTAGGCAGACAGGCAGGCAGAGGGAGAGGAGGAATCAGGCTCCCCGCTGAGCAGAGAGCCCAATGTGGTGCTCAATTCCAGGACCCTGAGATCATGACCTGAGCTGAAGGCAGAGGCTTAACCCACTGAGCCACCCAGGCACCCCTGGGTAAAATATATTGTAAACCACAATATGTTATGAACCAGGATTGGGGCATCAGATAAAAAACAGAGTAACACTGTTGGGTATTCTGTGTTGGTCCCTCCAGATCTCCTTCCAACCTTTGCCACCACGTTTGGAGACCCAGGAGATGGACCTCTATAAAGAACAACCACAGGACCACTTTGTCTGTGTCTTCCTGTGGGATTTGGCCCATGGAGTCACCAGAGAAAGCTGATGACAAAATGGCTGGGGGTATTTATGACCCTTCAGGCCATGCGTTGGCAGCAGCCACATTCCTGGGCTAATGGACAGTGTCTCCCCATCACCAGTCTCTGTGGGTACTGGTATCCTCTCTCCACCCTGTCCCTTCAGACTAGGGGAGTCATGGCTTTCCCGTGGGTGCTGCCCATGGATGACGCTTCCACATCCCTTGTTGGTCTCCTGTGGCTGTGCCCACATCTTGGTGAGCAGTGCCCTCATTAGCTCTGCTAGTTATGGGGTTTGTGTGTACCATCTGATTCTGCACACATTCTAAAGAAGCATTTTTCAGGGGTGCCTGGGGAGTGCAGTCAGTTAAGTGTCTGCCTCTTGGTATTGGCTCAGGTTGTGATCTCACATTCCTGAGATCGAGCCCTGCAGGGAGCCTGCTTGAGAAGCTCTCACCATCTCCCTCACTGCCTCGTCTCTCTCTCTAAATAAATAAATAGTATATAAAATTCATGACTTTTCCCCATGATTCTTTAAAGTCTATTCACTACTTTTTTCTCCTTCCTTATTCAACTAATTTCTTATTTCATCAAATCTTTTTAAAAAATCTTTTTAATTTTCATTTTTATATTTACCTTCTATCCTTTCATTATATTTAATTTTATTTTTGTATGTATATATAGGTTTTTCTTTCTTTACAATTTTGGAATGAAGTTTCTTCCAACAGACCAAAGTAAACCCAGAATCTAATATATGGCTCTGTTTTCTTCACCTGTCTGATCATATTCTCTCTATTTTACCTTCTTTTTTTTTTGTTTGTTTGTTTCTTAAAGTCATTTTTAACATTCATCTTTACACTTATATTCAACCCATTCAAAGTATTTAATGTTATTTTTGTATATATATGTTATTCCCTCTTTACAATTTTGAGATGTAGTTTTTTCTAACTGAACAAAACAAACTCAGGATATAACATAAAGCTCTGTTCTGTTCACCTGTGTGCACTTTTTTCTTTTTTAACTTATTTCTCTACTTTCTTAATTTTCATTTTTACAGTTATAACCTATCCTTTCATTACATTTCATTTTATTATTGTACACATATAAGATTTTCAGCTTTTAAAACTGTGGAATCTAGTTTTCTAACAAACAGACGAAAATATCCACAATATCCCGTGTAATGCTCTTTTCAGTTCACCTGTCTGATTATATTATCTGTTTCATATTTAAATTCTAATTTTTTTTCGGTTTCAGATCTCTTCCATTTTGTTTGGGTTCATTGTTTCCATTTTGGTATTTTGTTCCTAGTTCATCTATATTCTTCATGTACAGAATGACAAATGGAAAAACGGACCTTAGGAAAGGGAACAAGAGGCAGTACTGAGTTCCAGGTAACTGAAGAGTATGGATGGATGTTAAGTAAGATGTTGGAACAAGAGACCAGAATAATGATAATAAATATACTAGATGGGCTTGGGAAAAAAACATAGAAGACATGAGAGAATCTCTACCTGAAGAAATAAAAAAACTAAAACCTACTCATGTTGAAATCAAAAAGGCAATTCAGATATAGCAAAATATGGAGGGAGAACTTGGGACCTTTGCAGACAGGACCAGAGTCCCTTCTAGCAGAGGGAAATTTCAAATCAGGAGAATGGGCCTAGGCCGGGGAGGAGGCCTTCACAATCCATCTGCCCTAACTTCTCTTGTGGACACGGAGCAAAGGGACTCTGCCCTGCCTCGAGCCCCTTAGGTTAGCTGGAGGGCCAGGTGGGCCGGAGGGGCTGAGCCCAGCCGGGCATGAGCTCTTCCCAGGTTCCCTGGGCTTGTGTGATTGACACAACTTGGTCCTGGACAGCAAAGTCAGGAGGAACTCTTTCTAGAACCTGGCTGGCCTCCCCTCCCCCAGTCCAGCTGCTCTGCCCTGGTTGCCAAGCACAGGATGACCTCAGACACAGAACTCTCCACAGGGTTCTGAGTGCTCAGTTGGGTCACCAGGATGCTGGCACTCGGAGACGTAGCTGTGGAGCCCAACGCAGCCATGGAGGGACCTCCATTGGCCAGTGGAGCCACTTGCCAGGTGGTCCTAGATGTGTGGGATGCGCTGACACATATCCCTGGGTGGCCCTGGGCGGTGCTGCTAGGGACCATGCTGCTGCTCCTTTGCCTGCGGAAGAGACGACTCCCTCCGAGAAGGGTGAAGGTGCTGGGACGAAGGTGCTCTGCTCGCCGCCTAGTCTTCAGAGCTGGCCGCCAGAATACGGGCCCGACCACACAAGCCCAGGACACCCGCGAGCCACCCAGGGTGCTGGCCAGTCCACCCTCCTTACAGACACTGTGCTTGGCAGCCATCAACCAAACGCTGAGCAGGCTGGTCCTTGGGGACAGTGCCAACGACCTGAAGAAGGACCAGAGGAGTCAGTCCCATCAACGTCCCCAGGGCCTTGGAGAAAACGCCGTCGGGGGAACAGCAGGCGAGGATGGAGAACAGGCCTGGAGGAAAAGAGGGAGGGACGGCAGTGACCACACTCCCGTTGCAGAGCCACTGAGACTGCTCAGCCAACAGGGTGCCAGAGGGAGGCAGAGAGGGCGGGAAGAGGAGGGGGAAGAAAGGCTGGAGCCGACGAGGGCACACATGGAACCGATCCCAAAACATCGAACCTGCAGGTCACCGTCCCAGGCAGGACCCGGGCTGCATGACATCCCCCCGCCTGACCTCCCAGCAGGTGATGCTGGTGCGAGGACCTGCGGAGTCCCACCAAAGAACGGAGCCCAGAAGGGCGACCACCCCGCCCCTCGGGCAGCCCTTGAGCCACAGGCTGTCACAGAGGACACTGGCTTCCCTGTGTCCCCTCCAAGGCGTGAAGTGGATCCTGAAGACCGAGCCACATGCCTGGAGGCAGAAAGGCAAGAGATCGCCGAGTTGGCCCGATACATCGGCCATCTGCACACCCAGGAAGCAGCTCTGCAGCGGGAAAATGGACAGCTGGACCAGGACATACAGCAGCTGAGGCGGAGCCTGCAGAAGCCACTGGACGAACAGGACGAACTCGCCCTGCAACTGCACAGAAACCTCTTTCAAGGGGCAGCTCAGCTTGAGACCCTGAGAAAGAAACTGGCCGGCCTGTATGGAGACCTGGAGTTCACGGGCCAGTTGCGCGACCTCCACAAGGAGATGGCCCGAGACATGCGCCGAGAGCTGCAGAGACACAGCTCCCACTGCCGCGAGCTGGTCCTCTTCCAGCACAACAGAGCCGCGAGAGGCTGGGAGGCCGCTGTGTCCAGCGAGAGAAAGTTCTGGGAGCTGAGGAGAGAACATGACCGCCTGAGGCAGATGCTGGCCAGCCTGGAGTCCCACCACCTGCCTGTCCCGAGTGACCCTCTTGCTCCTGCAGCTCCTCCCGCAGCCTGCAGACCTGGAGAAGTGTCAGGGGGTCCCTGGGGTCACCGGGCCCCTGGGGAGTGCGGAGGTCCCCGTGTGAGGGCACCGGGATTGGGGGTCACCTGTGGGTGGGACCGGGTTCATGGCCACTGGGCGCTCAACAGCCACAGCCCGGCTCAGCCTCTGCAGGGAGGTCTGGGAAGGATGTCTGCCAGCTCTCTCTCTTGGCAAGAGCCTGGGTCTCCACTGGGGCCCCAGGGACACTCAGCCGTGTAGCCCGCTCACCCTGCCGCTGCACATCCAGACAGACCTCCGTGCCTATTGTCTTCGCTACGGACTTTCCCCATCAGACCCTCTACAGCTGTGTAATGTAGGATCGTGTTTGCGTTGAAATCCATGTCACTGGGACTGAAGACATCCTCTCTTGTGGACATGGACAGAGACTCCAAACACGACCATTTCTGTGGGCCAGGACTGGCCTTATGGATGTGCAGAAAGAACTCCATATTTACGGGAATAACGTAGAATTGCCTTAAAGAAAAGAGAAGAAAACTTAAACAAAACAACATTCCACACAACTGTAAAAAATTGCTAGTGTACTTCTCAACTGAATTTTATTTTATTTATTTTTTATTTTTTTTAAAGATTTTATTTATTTATTTGACAGAGAGAGATCACAAGTAGACAGGTAGGCAGAGAGAGAGAGAGAGGGAAGCAGGCCCGCTGCCGAGCAGAGAGCCCGATGCGGGACTCGATCCCAGGACCCTGAGATCATGACCCGAGCCGAAGGCAGCGGCCCAACCCACTGAGTCACCCAGGCGCCCACAACTGAATTTTAGTCTGAACTCATAGTTTCGTCCTAAATCCAAGTTTCAGCTTTTAATTCAAACCTTAGTCCTAAACTCAAATGTTAGTCTTCCATTCATAGTTTAGTCCTAAATCCATAGCATTAGTGTAGTGTTAAATTTATTGATAGGAAATCTTAAGAATTTGCAGCCATTTCTTCCTTGTTTTGTAACACATTAGCTTCATCCTTGTTAGTTTGGTTAAGATACTGCTTGTTGTTTCACATTTATGAACTTTCAGCGGTGAAAAGTCCAAGTGTTCTCTGGATGGCAGACACACCGGCCCACGCACGAGGGCGCGGGCACACGCTCACATGCCCGACGCCGAATCTAGACGATTGTAGTTGCTTTGTGAGGACCGGAAAAATGTAAAAATACAGTTGGAAAATTTAAAATAGATTTACATTAAATTTTAAAGAAATTCAGAAATGTATCTGGAGATCAATAAATTACTGGAAATGAACAACGTGTGTGTGCCATGTGTAAGGATTGGAAAGCCTCCATGCTCCTCCTCCCAGAGAACAGAGTGCCCTGAGGGAGCAGGGAAGGTGGCAGCAGGGAGCACTGTCCCACGGGGTGCAGAGGAGCAGGAGGCCAAGGGACAGTCCCCAACTGCAGCCGGGAGGAGGGCAGGACCAAGGAGGGGGCTCCCAGGCTCCAGCCACAGGAGAGGTGGATCCTTCCCGGGGCCTGGAGGGAGATCAGAGAAGTAGTATTTGCTGAGCCCAGTGGGGGGCTGTCCCAGCAAGGGGCCTAATGCCCACCTCGACCATGCAGGCCTCCATGGACTGCTGGTGCAGGGCAGCCCCCAGAAGACCTGGGAGTGCAGGCAGGGGAGGCAGCCTCAGGCCCAGAGCGAGCAGGAAAGGGTCAAGAAGGAGTTGGGAGAAGGACCCACCCCTGTGAGTCTATTTGACCCAAATGCACCTGGGGGTGACTGCCTGCCTTCGCACCCACACATGGAGTATCTCTGCAGCTTCTCCAATGTCTTGGGTGCTGGGCAACCCTGGCTCCCTAAGTGTCCCTGCTGCAGGCTGAGGTGGGATAGGATGGCAGGGCAGGAGGGCTCCCTGGAGGAGGTGGCCTCTTATCTGAATCCTGATAGAGGAGCAGGAGGTATCAGTGGTGCTTTCACAATGCTGGGCATCTCCCTCTGGAGTCCACCCCTGCCCATGACAGCTGTCCTCTTCCTGGGAGGGTCTAGGGACATTGCTGTGCTCTTCTCCCAGGCATGGTTCTCAAAGCGAAACCCCACCCCGGCCTCGGATTCACGACGTCAGAGGGAGGACACTAGATCCCTAGGCTCTGCTGTCCCCTCACATCAAACCCCACCAGAGCTCATGCCTAAGCAGCAACGGCTAATCCCCTGGTAACCTGTGTGAGGGACTGTGTCCCGAGTTAGGTTTCGAAGCGTCCTTCATCCATTGCTAGGATGACAAACCGAGGGTGCTCCCTCTCCCAGGACTCACCGTCCGCCCACCTTCCTGGAAGGGCAGGCCATTCCCACCACTCCCAGAGTGACCAGCCTGCTCCTGGGCTCCATGATGGACCCCAGACTATCAGGTGACGGGGAAAGCCTGCTGGTCACCCACAGGCACTCCTTGGGGGCATAGGTTGTAGACAGGGTTCCCCACAGGGGAAACAGCCCAGTCACTGGGTCATCCTGTAACAGAGTCACCCCCTTGCAGTGACCCTTGGGTGGAACAAGGACAGCCTGGCTCCACAGAGTCCGTGAAACTCTGAGACCACGCCCGTTCCTGCTGAGTTCTCCCCAGGTATTAGCACCGGTGTCCTGGTTTCTGAGTTCACACCTTGGAGCCAACAATTGGCCTCAGACCCACAGTCACCTGCCTGCCCACAGTGACCACACAGACAAGGAAGGGAGCTCAGAAGAAGGGACAAGCTGGCACCTTTGCAGACAGGACCAGAGTCCCTATAGCAGAGGGAAGTTTCAGATCAGGAGAACTGGCCTCGTCCCCGGGAGGAGTCCTTCACACTCTGTCTGCCCTGACTTGTCTTGTGGGCACGGAGCAAAGGGACCCCACCCTGCCTCAAGCCCCTAGTTTTCCCGGAGGGCCAGGTGGGCCTGGAGGGGCTGAGCCCCAGGCGGCTGTGAGCCCTTCCCACCTCCCCTGGGCTTGTGTGACTGACACAACTTGATACCGGACAGCAAAGTCAGGAGGACTTCTCTGATGTCTTGGACGCTGTTCTGACACATGGTGGGTGGGGGCGGGGCAGTGATGGAGAAAACAAGCCAGTAAGGCCCGACGACCCATGGAATTCTGTCCTAGTGAGGGGCAAGGCCAGGAAGTCAAGAACAAGAGGACAAGGAAAGCAGTTTCTGCAGAGAATTCCAACAGTGTGATGGCAAATAGAGTCAGAGGCCATACCCAGAGGTGTGTAACAGATGAAGGTAATAACAGGTAGTCTGGGAGGGCCAGGGGCAGACTGTTCTAGGGAGCATAGGAGTATAAATGCTGAGGTCTGTGCTTCCAAGGCTGGAGAACCAGGGCAAAGATGACAGGGTAGGGGACAGGGAGTAGGGCCACTGCACAGCATTTCTCTAGGGCAGGGTAGAGACACCATGGGAGGGTGCAGACCTGGAGACACAGGGCACTGGTGTACACGGGTGTGATGTGTGTTCTGCACAGATCTGCGTGATGGTGGGGACAGGGGATGGAGGGGTTGGGGAGACAGGCTGGGATCATTCTGCAAGGGGGCTCTTAGGGTCAGCATGGAGCACTGGGGGCTGGCCCTGGGGTGGTTATCATGGAGATGGTGGAGGAAGACAGCCTGGGGCTGAGTTTGTGCAGTTGTGGGGTCCAAGGGTAGGTGCAGGAAAGAGGGGCACCTTTCGTAAGAAGCCTGTGTGTTGTCTGGTGTCCTCAAGGAGCCCTTAGAAAATATTTGTGTGTGTGGCCTTGAGGAAAGTCAGTGAGATGTGGACTCATTCCACCCAGTGGGAAGCCTGTTGTCTGAAGCGTGGGGTGTGGAGGAGGCCTGTGCGTTTGGGCTGCCGCCAGGTTTCCACCATCCCTGAAGGCCCTCGTGAGCAGGTTGTCTCACCTCCCAGCAGCTCCCACCACAGAGAACTCAAGGACAGCTTCAGGAATGAATGGAGTATAGGGTGAGGATTCCCAAGGGGACTCACATCCTCCCTGATCGAGTCGACGCTGCCACCAGTGGGAACCCCAACAAGTAATCCGGGTCCCCCCACAGAGTCCCAGGCAGCAGGAGACAGAGGCTCGGGGACTGGAAGCACTCATGAATGTGGCATGTGCCCTCACTATTGGGCCACCCTGTCTCTCTACCTGTCCATGCTGCAGGCTGCCATGGGATGGGATGGGATGGGATGGGATGGGATGGGATGGGATGGCAGGGCAGGACCGGAGGGCTCCCTGGAGGAGGCAGCCTGTGAGCTGAATCTGATGGATGAGCAGCAAGGACCAGTGGTGCTTTCATGCTTGAAAGAGAAGGTGAATCTCATAGACACCTTGTCACAGAAAGATTCCGATTCCCCAGGTTGTGGAGCTGAGACCCCGCATGCATGGTCCCCATGTCCTATCTCTGCTGGGACCAGACCTGGAGTAGCAAGGATCCTTAAGTGATGATGGGATATGAGTGGGGAAGTTGATTTGTGCAGGGGCCTTTCTGGCAGAAGGCACAGTTTAGGCCAAACACAGGGCAGTAAACAAGCTAATCTCAGTGAGCAAGGCAGTTAGCTCTGAGTCCAGTTCTGACTGGCTCATAGGGGATTTCTACCAAACGTTTAAAGAACGTGTAAAGAACAATTAATACCAATTTTTCTGAGGCAGTTTCAAAAAATAGAAATGGAAGGGAAACTTCCAACCTCATTCTATAATGCCAGCATTACCTTGGTCCCCAAATCAGAAAAGACCCCAACTAAAATAATTTCAGAACAATATCCCTGATGAACACAGAGGCCAAAACTCTGAGCAAAATACTAGCCAATAGGATCCAACAGTACAGTAAAAGGATTATTCACCCACTACGAATGGGATTTATTTCAGGGCTAGAAAGGTGGTTCAATATCTGCAAATCAACCTGATACATCATATTAAGAAAAGAGGTCCATATATATGATGGAACATTACTCAGCCATCAGAAAGGATGATTACCCAACTTTTGCATCAACATGGATGGGACTGGAGGAGATTATGCTGAGTGAAATAAGTCAAGCAGAGAGAGTCAGTTATCATATGGTTTCACTTACTTGTGGAACATAAGGAAAAACATGGAGGACATTAGGAGAAGGAAGGGAAAAATGAAGTGGGGGAAATTGGGGGGGGGAACCCACCATAAGAGACTGTGGACTCCGAGAAACAAACTGAGGGTTTTAGAGGGGAGGAGGGTGAGGAGGTGGGTAAGCCTGGTGATGGGTATTAAGGAGGGCACGCATTGCTTGGCACACTGGGTGTGGTGCATAAACAATGAATCTGCATTGCACGGGAACACTGCATCAAAACCAATGACGTGCTGTATGGTGACTAACAGAACATAATAAAAAATAACTTTAAAAAAAGAAAAGAAGGGGCGCCTGGGTGGCTCAGTGGGTTAAAGCCTCTGCCTTCGGCTCAGGTCATGATCTCAGGGTCCTGGGATCGAGCCCCGCATCGGGCTCCCTGCTCCACAGGGAGCCTGCTTCCTCCTCTCTCTCTGCCTGCCTCTCTGCCTAGTTGTGATTTCTCTCTGTCAAATAAATAAAATAAAATAAAATAAAAAAAAAGAAAAGAAAGAACAAGAACAATATAATCCTCGCAGAAAAAATATTTTACAAAGAATAACATCTTTTTTTGGCTAAAACTCTTCACAGTGTGGGGATAGAGGGAGCATACCTCAATATCATAAAGCCATCTACAAAAAGCCCACAGTGAATGTTCTCAATGGGGAAAAATTGAGAGCATTTCCCCTAAAGTCAGGAACAAGACAGGGATATCCACTCTCACCACTGCTATTCACCATAGTACCAGAACTCCTAGCCTCAGCAATCAGACAACAACAACGAACAATAACATAAAAGGCATCCGAATCAGCAAAGAAGTCAAACTCTCACTCTTCACAAATGTCATGGTATTCCAGGTGGAAAACCCGAAAGACTCCACCCCAAATTGCTAGAACTCATACTGGAATTCAGCAATGTGGCAAGATATAAAATCAATGCACAGAAATCAGTTGCATTTCTAAATACTAACAATGTGATAGAAGAAAGAGAAATTAAGGAATCAATCAAATTTCAATTACACCAAAACCCATAAGATACCTATGAATAAACCTAACCAAAGAAGAAAAGGATCTGATTCAAAAAACTATATAACACTTATGAAAGAAATTGAGAAAGACACAAAGAATATGTTCACAGATTGGAAGAAATATAGTTAAAATATTTATGTTACTACCCAGAGAAATCTACACATTCAATGCAATCCCTTTCAAAAACCATCGACATTTTTCACAAAGCTGGATCAAATAATCCTAAAATTTGTATGGAATCAGAAAAGACCCTGATTAGCCAGAGGAATGTTGAAAAAGAAAACCAAACCTGGGGGGTCACAATTCTGGGCTTCAAGTTCTACTACAAAGCTGTAATTATCAAGCCAGTATGGTACTGGTATAAAAACAGACACAGAGATTAGTGGAACAGGATAGAGAACCCAGAAATGGACCCTCAACTCTATGGTCAACTAATCTTTGACAAATCAGGAAAGAATACCTAATGGAAAAAAGACAATCTCTTCAACAAATGGTGTTGGGAAAATTGGACAGCCACACGCAGAAGAATGAAACCGGACCATTTCCTTACACTATACCAAAGTAGACTCAAAATGGATGAAAGACCTAAATGTGAGACAGGAAGCCATCAAAATCCTAGCGGAGAACAAAGCAGCAACCTCTTTGACCCTCAACCACAGCAACTTCTTGCTAGACACATCTCCAAAGGCAGGAAAACAAAAGCAAAAATGGATATTGCGACTTCATCAAAACAGAAAGCTATTGAACAGGAAAAGATTTAGGCGACAAAACCAGAAGACAACTGACAGAATGGGAGAAGATATTCCCTATTGTCTTACTAGATATAGGGCTAGTATCCAAGATCTATAATGAATTTATTGAACTCCACACCCAAAGAACAAATAATCCTATTAATAAATGGGCAGAAGACATGAACAGACATTTCTGCAAAGAAGACATTCAAATGGCAAACAAACATATGAGAAAGTTCTCCACATCACTCAACATCAGGGAAATACAAATCAAAACCACAATGAGATACCAAATCAGACCAATCAGAATGGCTAAAATATACAAGTCAGGAGACAACAGATGTTAGCAAGGATGCAGAGAAAGAGGAACCCTCTTATACTGTTGGTGGGAATGCAAGCTGTTGCGGTCGCTCTGTAAAACAGTATGGGGGTTCCTCAAAAAGTTGAAAATAGGGGCGCCTGGGTGGCTCAGTGGGTTAAAGCCTCTGCCTTTCGCTCAGGTCATGATCCCAGGGTCCTGGGATCGAGCCCCGCATCGGGCTCTCTGCTTGGCAGGGAGCCTGCTTCCTCCTCTCTCTCTCTCTGCCTGCCTCGCTCCCTACTTGTGATCTCTATCTGTCAAATAAGTAAAAATAAAATCTTTAAAAAAAAAAAAAAGTTGAAAATAGAGCTACCCAGCAATTGCACTACTGGGAACATACTCCAAAGATACAAATACAGTGATCTGAAGGGATATGTGCGCCCAAATGTTTATAGCAGCAATGTCCATAATAACCAAATTGTGGAAAGAGCCCAGATGTCCATAAGTAGTTGAATAGATGAAGAAGATATGGTATATATATATACCATGGAATACAACTCAGCCATCAAAAAAAAAAAAAAGAAAGAAAGAAATCTTACCATTTACAATGATGTGGATGGAACTAGTAGGTATTATGCTGAGTGACGTAAGTCAATCAGAGAAAGACAATTACCATATGATCTCACTCATATGTGGAATTTAAGAAACAAAACAGAGGGCCATAGGGGAAGAGAGGAAAAAATAAAAGAAGACATAATCAGAAAGGGAGATAAACCATAAAAGACTCTTAATTGTAAGAAACAAATAGAGAGTTGATGGAAGGAATGGAGTTGGGGGTGGGGTAACTGTGTGATGGGCATTAAGGAGGGCATGTGGTGTAATGAGCACTGGGTATGATATAAGACTAATGAATCAGTGAGCTCTACATCTGAAACTAATAATGCATTATATTTTAATGAATTGAGGAGGGCACGTATTGCATGGAACACTGGGTGTTGTGCAAAAACAATGAATGCTGTTATGCTGAAAAAATAAAAAAAAATTAAATACTGAAAAAAATAAAAAAATATTTTAATGAATTGAATTTAAGTTTAAAAAAATGGTAAACTAAGTTAAGAATAAATTAAAGAATGAAAAATTCAGGTGTTAATTTAGGAAAGAGATTCAGTGCTAAGGACTGACTATTGTTAACTATTTTCCATCTATAATTTTTATTCCTATAACCATATCCTGAGCTATCAGGAAAATAGAAACATTGAATAAAAAGTATAACCTACCACATTACTCAGAGGTTGTGGCCCACCATCTTGAACAGAATATGCGCTTGAATAATAAATAATAATTAAATGATCTTTGACAAAAAAATCAATGTACTTCCTCTACATCCAAAACATGTTTTCTAAATCAGGAATTTCTTAAATCAAGGCTTCATAATGTTTGACATTGGACAAAACATGCGAATTAGTCTATGCTGGCCTGGATGCCTGATTTCTAGGTCTGGGGACCCTACCCAGGACTTCAAATCACCCTTGAACTCCCTTTTTCAGCGGATAAGTGCTTCTGTGTTCTCCGACCCAATAGGAAAGGGGAATGTTACCTTGAGTGATCATCAGATGGGCACTTGAAACGACTGCGTCTGAGACTCTTACTACATTCTCTCCCTTCTGAAGCTAACTTCAGTTCATTAATCTAGGAAGACTTGCTGAAGTTTATGGCCAACTTGACTGACTTTTCTTACCACGGCACATATGCAAAATGAGTCATTTTCATAAGTTTCAAAATGGCTGTTGGGAATAACAGTTAAGTTGGCATTTATTTTAAGTTTCATGCCCTCCTCTCCTCACAACTTCCCCTGGGATCAGCCCCTTCTTCTGTCCAGTTAAGAATCAAGTGCCTGGCATGGTAATTGAGGAGAAATCTAGCAATGAATTTTCTTCACTGATTTTTGTCATTTAGAGTAGAGCTCCAAGACATTTGTGTGGGGTAAACACTGCTGTTTTACAGTTGAATAAAGAGAGATTCCCTTAGCTCACCAGACATCGTAGGGTAATAAATGCTCAAGATTGTCTCTTATGCTAAATGCTAAATTCACATTTCCTTCTTCTACATGTACATCAGTTTACAAGAATGAATCCCAAAGACGAAACAAATGTATTTCCCTAAGTGGTAAGAATCAATCATCATTCTATTATATTAAAATTATATTATATTAAAATACCTCTTTAGCCATTTTTGTTTGATATGCAAAGATTAATATTAATTTCTCATAAACACACGCAATTCTGTACCCAATGGCTTTTATTTTCAGTATGAAGAACATGCTTCAGGAAAAAGCTGGTATGTTCATGCATAAATTCATCCCAACAGCTGCATCTAACCTCTCCCATAACCTTGAAATCTGCAGATGCCTCTCTATCCCAGTGTGCTCTCTGGAAGGGCCTTTAATACTGCAACTGAACAGAGTAGAAGAATGCCTGGAAATGCTCAAAAGTGCCAGGCAAATAGTTTTGTGCTAGCTTTGTAGCTGGAAGACAAGTAGCTGATACACCATTCTTTGGTTACAACAACAAAGTATAACTTGAAGGTCTGTTGATTTCTGTGCTTTCAGGGGACACAGAAAAGGGAGATGACATTTTTAAATAATAAATGAAAGTTGTGTGTAAATAATATAATAAGCACATTTTTGAATGAAGGGGAAAAGCCAGCATCAGGAACTTCTCAGTAATAGAGTGATGACTTAGCTTAACATTTTCAGTCCTTTGCATTCATGGTGGACTTACTCCCACTCTTGCAACAACCATATGGGGACAGGAAAGGCTTTATTATCCATAGATGAAGAATTTTGGGTTTCAGAAATATTATATATATTAAAGATTTTATTTATTTATTTGACAGAGATTACAAGTAGGCAGAGAGGCAGGCAGAGAGAGGAAGAGAAGCAGGCTCCCTGCTGAGCAGAGAGCCTGATTCAGGGCTCCATCCCAGGACCCTGGGATCGTGACCTGAGCTGAAGGCAGAGGCTTTAACCCACTGAGCCACCCAGGAGCCCCTTGGGTTTCAGATATATTAAATGATGTCTGTGGTCATAATGTTAGTAAGCCACTGGGCATGAGTCCTTAAGCCCCAGTGTTTTCCTTTAGGTAGGAAAGGAAACTATAACCCGCTCATTATAGCTTTGCTCAGTTATAGCTCATTAACCCCAAGTAGTATTTAAAAAGGTCAGCCTGGCCAGGAGAAAGAGGAAAGCTGCCATCAGCATAGGGTGGGAGGTAGTAGCCCACCTGGACTGAGGATACACATATTGGGAGATATTCAAAGTTCTCAGAAATCAGAAGAGTCAGTAGGTAGAATGGAAATGCAAAGGCAGCCAGTGTGGTTATATGATATGAGGGGCTGGAGAAGACAGTCCACCAACAACCAGAGTAGTGATTGTGTAGGTGACAACAAAGGTTGAAACACCATGGTTGGGTCTCACATTTCATTGGGATGAGGTGAGGATTTTGTGATGGCTGTTGCTCTTGGACCATCCACATATCCAATGCAGAAAATCTGGCTCGTGGGATCACAAGTGGTTCTAATGACTTCACGGTACATCCTAGGAAGAGGCTGAAAGCACAAACCCAGCTCAAGGAAGCACAGTCTTCCAGAAGCTCATTAGAGAAGTTTATCTCTGAACATCATCAAGATCAAGTAATCTGGACCCTCTCTGGGAGGGTAAATCAGCTCCCAGACACAATGGCCATGCTCCCTTTCCTAGAAGGGAGGTTTGCCAAGCCTTGGAATCCACCACAATTTCTTCAGGGAAACATGGTTCATGGGAGAAGTTGTCCAAAACTGGGGATGTGGACCTCCTTGGGGGCTGGAGGCTAGTTCTCATTTTAGGTTGCAGGCCCATTTGGGGAGGTGGTGTGTGGAGGTGATCACATCACAAAAGCTGTGAAACTGGGAAGGTAGGTGAAGGAGAAAGAGAAAGCACCCACAGATGAAGTTGGCACTGAGGGAATGGGGTGGTCTGCTCTTACAGATCCAGGAGGCCCACGCTGTGGAAGTCACCTTCCTTGACCTTTTTCACTGGAAGGTGTTGTTCCCATTTTCATGACCTGCTGCTTACAGCTCTGCCTGTTTCTTACCCAGTCCACCATGGACCATCTTCTCTTTTGACTGGGACTGCCTGTAATGGACCCAGAACATCCACTTAGCACCTACTCAGCGCATGCTCAGCAAATAGTTCTGGTCTATTGTTTTCTGTTCCTTGAGAAGAAGGAATGTTTTCAATTCCTCTTCTCTGCCCCTAGTAGGCAGAATCATCCCAAATAGAATCTTCTAGCAATCATTCTTATCTATAATTTGCAGAACTGATTTTGAAACAGAGTTTAATCACAAGAGAAATATGGGGGCACCTGGGTCACTCAGTGGGTTAAAGCCTCTGCCCTTGACTCAGGTCATGGTTTCAGGATCCTGGGATCAAGCCCCTTCTCAGGCTCTCTGCTCAGCAGGGAGCCTGCTTCCCCCTCTCTCTCTGCCTGCTTCTCTGCCTACTTGTGATCTGTCAAAAAAATAAATAAAATCTTCAAAAAACCCCCATATAATTCATATGTTTTGAATTTGCATATAATTGACCGTCTTCCTTTATTTGTTAATCTCCTAGCTAACATCATTGACTAGCCTACTGATGGAGACACAGGTGATAAGCACATCCATGCGGATGTGGCAACAGATCTTGATTATCCAGAAGATCTCTTAAAAGACATCCTTATTAACTAGATGTTTTCTCTTCCATCTTAGGAGCAAGAAGAAAGTGATAAAACAAGATGACACGTCACATTTTGGTTAAATATGGGTTTTCTGTCATTTCTGTTTTAGCTGTGGACTTCACAGTGTGGTAGACACACACAAAAAGGATATATTAAAGTTGGCAATGGAAATATTTATATCGTTGTACTGGAACATTTATACTTTGCTAATATTTCATATATATGGATTGAAAATGTGACAGCGTTTCTTAATCTCACCAAATACTCCTGGGCTCCTCTGTAATTCCCAGCCTCCCTTGCAGTCACACTGGAGTCATGTGACTAGCATCGTCCCGGTGGGACTGGCCACAGAGGCCTGACCACAGTCTTCTCTTGACTATTACAGTGACCCTAGAGGAAGAGGAGTAGCATAGAGAAGGTCTGCCTGACCCACAGTAGTCTCCCTGGAAAGTGAGAAGCAAACTTTCCTTATGGGAAGCCACTGAGACCTGGGACATAGCGTACCTCCCTGACTATTTCATCCTGACTTATGAGTGAAAGCCAGATTCTCACGTGTCACAAGCACTATGCAAGATATCCTGAGGGAGCAAGTGTGTTGTACTGAAACACTGAAGGCCTCCATTCCTTCATTACATTTATTTATTTATTTATTTATTTATTTAAAGCGGGCTCCATGCCCAGCGAAGAGCACAAGGAAGGGCTTGAACTCATGACCTTGAGATCAAGACCTGAGCTGACACCAAGAGTGGGATGCTTAGCTGAATGAGCCACCCAGGCACCCCCCCTTTCAATACTTCAATCCCATATATCACATCATCCTGCATTTATATATATAGTTGACAACAGGGATTATATTATCTCACTTAAACTAAACTCTCCATGACAAAATGAGTGACTGTCTTCACAACCAATCTTACAGAAAAAAAAAAAAAATATATATATATACACACATACATATATGTATATATATAGGAGTGTATGTATGTGTATGTGTGTGTATATATATGTGTGTGTATATTATATATATATATATAAAACACAATCACAAGAGAACCACAACATGACAAGAGCTAACGCATCTATTCCTTGTGTAACCTCTTTGTCACCGCATTACAAGATAAAAACAATGATAGCCTAATCCAAATTGAGCTGAAAACCATAGGGGGAAAAAAATCAGTGTTATCAAGAAGGCTACTTGAATGTATTCTTGCATTTAATAAATATTCATTGAGTGCCTCTCTAAGCTGCACACAATGTAGGCTCTGGGGATAAAACAGGAATGAAGCAGGTGCACTCTCATGTGCAGACAACAGGTATGTATGTAAAGCATTAAGAGACATAGTCTAGGGAAAATAGAGCAGGGGAGATGGGAGAGTCTGGGAAATGGTTATGTGTGTAGGTATGGTGCTGGGGGAGGCCTCTTTGCCAAGGAGACAGGTGAGCAGACCCTAAAGGAAGTGAGGAAATTATCTCATGAAGGGAAACAGCAGTTACAAAGTCTGGGAGTAGAGCTTGCTTCACTCAATCTGGGAGAACTGTCAGTTGGGGAGAAGTAAGTGAGAAGGGAAAGGGTAGGGGTTGATGAGGTCCAAACTTCACATGAGGGTGAAGATGAGGATGAAGGCCATACGGGCTCTGTAAGGTCTTGTGCTTTTTACTGTGAACAGGATGAGAGACAGTAGACTGTCTGCACAGGGATGTGACAGGGTGTATTTTTAAATGATCCTCTGGCCGAATGGGGCATCGGGGTGGCTCAGTTGGTTAAGCGGCTGACTCCTTATTTCTGCTCAGGTCATGATCATGGTCCTGGGATGGAGCCCCACATTACCAACCTATTACCAACCCCTTCTCAAATGATCCTATCGCTAAAAATTGACAAAAGGGAGTGGGGATAGAACCAGGGAGACCAGACAGGAGTCACTGGATTTGCCACGTGGATATAAATCCACTTTTCTTTAATAGTGCTACTCATCGAAATGTGTAATTGAGCCTTGAGCTGGTAAATATTAATGTCACCACGATTAGCAAAACACTTAAATACTAAATATCTAAGACAGTTAAAAATCAGAATTAAAGGCTGCTGCCTAATTTGTTTCGTCATTGTGTTTAAAGTTACGGGATACCCAATACCTCAAAAATCCCACTAAGATTAATGATAATTGTTTAGAAGTTCCTCTGAAGTCTCTCACTCAGTAGCAAAACCCTCACTAAGGAAATACTAAATACATAGGAACTAATATGTATCAACAAATTAAACCACTTTCCTTTGCCAGCAGACCTGGGAGAGACTTAGGAAACATCATTGAATTGAAAAGATAAAAGTGTTGGAATAAATTATGTGGTGGGGAATATCAGTTATATAGTTGGGTGAGAGCATGGATGTTTCCAATGCCTCAGCTTATGTATCTGCTAGATTCTGTTCCAGTAAGGAGATGTAGAATAAATGACATTTATTTTAATGAATCACCAACTGAAAAATTTATTGGAGAAGATATTTTCATAAGAGCAATTTTTAAAATAAAAACGTCTGATGGAGAAACAGTATAGTGGAGCTCCTGGTGGAGAGGCTGACTTGACCAGAATTATAATAACAATTTGTGGGTGAGGATTATGGAGGTGGCCTTAAAATCCACCGATGAAATTCAGGCACTGCAGTCTTCAAAAGAAGTTAGGGCTGCAAGGGCTGGCTGCATTTATAAAGGCAGAAACTGTGCATTTGTCACTGGATTGCTGCATAACAAGTTACCACAAATTTATTGGCTTAAAACTAGCACAGCTTAGCTGGGTCTGATGCCTCCGTTTCTCTCTCAAGGCTGCAGTCAAGGGGAAGGTGGGGACGGGTCTGTGGTTGGCAGGGTCTGTGTTCAGCTCTGCACCAGCGTTGAGAATGAAGGTCTCAGCTTCTTGCTGGCTGCCAGCTGGAGGCGGCCCCCAGGTCCTGGTAGCAAGGTCATCTCCACACACCTGCTCAACCCCAGACCAGCAAGGGAGAGTCATCAGAGACAGGCCCTAGCTGGACGGAAGTTACAGTCATATCATCATGGACTGGACAGGCCATTGCCTTTGTCATATTCTATTGGTTAGAAGCAAGTCACAGGTCCTGTACTCCACTCCAGGGGAGGGAATGCACAGGGGAGTATGCACCAGGAGGCCAGAATCTCATAGGGTCTACTTTCAAGTCCATCTGTCACAACCTGTCAAATGTAGTAGAATCTGTAGATGTTGTAATGAGTCTAGAATGACCAGGAATATCATTCTTTCTGATAGATTTCTAATGGCTAATTTATGACAAAATATTTCAGAGGGTGGTCAAAATTAAAAACCTATCAACTGTGTTTTCTTTATGAAATTGATGAAGAAAACAAAGGCAAGACAAATGTAGCTTAAATTCAAATGTTACTGCTTGCATCCCACTGATAGATCTCTGAGACATGCAGAACGTGACCTTCCTCGAGGAACTCATGCCTGCCTTAATGTTGATGTTTTGCTGGAGACCAAAAGGAACCTTATCTTAACAGCAGATAGCCCCTCAAGGTCCTGAAAGTCTTGCTTCAAATTTCTTGGAAACTTACTTTATTCTTCTCTTCCGCTCCCTCCACAAGCTTAAAAGTATGTTACCAGTCACTCCTCACAATCCCTGTGCTGTTCTCTCTACCCATAGGTCCTGTCCCTGTGCTATAATAAAGAAAGAAAGAAAGAAAGAAAGAAAGAAAGAAAGAAAGAAAGAAAGAAAGAAAGAAAACCTTTTTGCACAGTAGAATGTCTTAAGAATTCTTTTTGACTGCTGGGCTCGAGGGTCCCGCATCATATGTTGATGACCCTGGTGGGGATTCTGCATCTTCCTTCATCTGACTTCAAGCTTCAGTGCCAACTTGGTGAGTTACTCTCTTCCCCTACTTTCACTTCAGGGACTTTTCAAGAAATACAGTCTTAACTGAAAGTCAATTTTAGCTGCAAGTTAGTAACCTGGTGGGAATGGTAAGAAGATCCAGAATCCTAAAACAAACAAACAAACAAACAAAACAAAACAAAACATGAAACCAGAAATTTGATGTCCTCTCTTTATTCTTATTCTTATACAAGTTGTCTGTCTTGGGCACAGGACAGCCACCTAAGTGATTAGCAATGCTGCCAATCTTAAGACTCCCCCGGGAGTTTTCTTCTGGTTGGTCTAATGTGATTCCCTTCCCATCCCTGGTCTAGCTGCTTCTGGCTGAAGGACCTCTACTTGGAACCAGCCAAAATCGGTACCTGATTGAATTAAAACCCAACCAGGATGTTTCCAGGGGAGGCTAGCTATAAGGACATTATGTGTTGGAATGTACCTTAGATCATCGTGGATTTCTATCTTTACTATTTTTTTTTTTAATCAGTGTCCCCTGATTAAGAATTTCCCTTTGTAAAACTTTTCTGGTGTTTTCCATGGGTTAGAAAGGTCAGGTTCTTCACAGCACAGCATGGTATTTTGGCCCATTCCCTGGACCCCATTTGTAGCATAGGAGGAGATGGGGAGTGGGAGAATAGGAGCATCCTTCCTGTGGGCTGTATGGTGAGATGGTGATTAGCAATTCCATTCAAGGGACACTTCCAGTCACTTTGGCATCTGGAACCTGACATATCCTGCATAGGATGCCACCTGGGAGTCAGGAGGATTTTTGGTAATGGACCTTCTCTAGGCTTCTCCAGTTCATAAGGACTCTCCCCTGGCATCCCTTTTAACCTGCTGGAACCAATTCAGATTGCAAAATTAAAAAAAAAAAAAAAACAAACAAAACTGATCTTCTGTAATGTTGTATGGCCTCAGTACTCCTTAGGAGATGAGGAAAATGACCCATTAATGTGTCGTTAAGCTTCAGTTCGACCTATCAGTTAGATCTCTTCCGCAGGACAACAGGGCAAATTGACCGAGGTACCCTGTGTCCAGCCATGAATGGCCCTAAACCAGGACCCCAATCTAAGGGTCTTTTCCAGAATGTGTCTGGCCACTAACCGGACTGATAAACTCCCTCCTGATATATTGGATGATTGTTTAAACAGGCCTCCTCCAAACACACCCAGGTCGCTGGAGGAAACAGGAGCCATCCCTGACAAAGGGGACGCTGGCACTCTCTTTCACTGCTCCTCCGAACAGACCCAGGTTACTCTCCTGTAGGTAAGGGCTTCTCCCTCATTCATTTCCTGAGTTAATAGCTATGATCATTGGAGCCAACTCTCTGGTTCTTCTACCTCAGGACAGGGACTTAAAGGAATATTCCCAGACAGCTGTCAAACTCCTTTCAAGGAAGCTTCCCCACCAGTGCCCCTGGTAAAAACCGCCCGTGGGAAACAAAATGATTGAATTAAGTGTACATGGATCCACATGGAACATATTCAGTATTTAAACTAACAAGTTTAATTAAGAGAGACATGCCCTTAGAGCTTTCAGTATTAAATATAAAATTGTATTCTACCAAGGTTTGCTGATGGTCAAAGAAGCTCATGATCTCTGTGCAATTTGTCAGCAAAAGAGGATTTAAAATGATGGTTAATTGTGTGTGTCTCAGAGCTTTTATGGGTAACTGTTAAAATAGCTTTCAAAGTCTTTAGTAACCTGAAATTTTAAAGTTTTGCTTGGGTGGTAAATTAGATTGAAATCGTCTTTCCAAATGAGATAAAATACTGAAGCATTGATTGTTAACCATAAGGTTTATCGCTTTTGGCTTCTTCATTGCAGAGAAAGCTGAGGATACTTGGGTCTGTTGGCAAATATGCTTTGTGCTTTATTAGAATTGTACGAGAGAAAGCATTTTTTAATTATAAAAAGTATTTATAAATTTCAGATCTAAAGAATTCTGGTGCAACAGACCATTCACAATCAGTTAATAGTTTTCACTGGAGACTAAGGTTTCTAAGAGTGAAAATTCTGCTAAATACAATTAAGACAGTTGGGAGGGAAAGGTTTAGGTCAAAATCTGAATGAGTAAAAAAAGTTGTAAAAGGTTTGTAAAGGGATATCTTTGGAAAGAAATTTTATGTGCAGTCAGAATGGACTAAGGTTGAAATGAATGAATTTTAAAAGCATCTTGGTATAAGATTGAAATTCTGGTTTTCTCTCAAGAAAAAAAAAAAGACAAAAGTTTGCTTGGATTGTTGGTCTGTTCTTAATAAGAAAATGTAAACAAAAGCTTTTTTCTCTTTTGTCTGCCCAGAAAACCCAAGTTAATTCTGTTTCATCATTGTCAAGTCTTTAATTACTTAAAATAGTTAAAACTTCTCAATATTAAGGAAGCTGTTTCACTAACTATATAACACTACATATTTGCCTTTGAAATCCCTTATTGCCACCAAATTAAATAAGTAACTAAGTTTTAAGTTTTACAATGATCCATAATCCTATTTAGGCATGTGCTTTAAAAGTTTCTAAGGGTTTTAACAGACCTCCCTAAGATTTGAATTGTAAATGAAGTCTTTTTGACCAACTAGTCTTGTTTATTTGGTATGTTAAGTGACTTGGAAAACTGTCAGACAAATAATGACTAGCCTTGGGTTGTACTGCTTGGGTAAATGTTATAACCATTTATAAGCTTATAACCATATATAACTACATACACACACACACACACACACACACACACACACACACGTATATATATATATATATATAATTTGAAATATATATATTTGAAATTCCTGAAGTTTTAATATGTTGTGCAATAAGATCATCACTTGATACTCTGATTTTCGAAGTGTTAAATGTTACAGAAATAGCTGAATTTCCTTGTCAGCTACATTATAGACTTTTATCATTTACAAAATGAGTTTCATCTTCAAGGAGATTCATAAAAATGAATTTATTAACAAATGCAAGTTTTTGATATCTTTAAAATCATAAAATTAAAATTGGCAAGAATTTTCAGAACTTAACTAAAAACTGCCTTCAAAGGGAAAAGAATTAGTAACATGGAACTAAACAAATTGAAGGAAATGATTACAGTTTTGTGACTCTTCTTTAAAACACTGTGGGTTCTGCAGTGTTTGCTCTCCCAGATTAAGGGAACGTTCTCATAAGATACTCCTAATATACAGAAATAGCAGAAAATATTCCTTTGTGAACAAATTGGAGCATTTAATTTTTCTCTCTACCTGAACCCTTTAAAATTCAGAAACTTTCAGTGACTAATCTTTCTTCCATGGCATTTATAATCATTTGCATAAGTTCAATAAGAATCTGTTCTCCTCATAACAGGACACCATTAGAAACATTGATTATTTTACCCAGGCTTTAACTGGGTTGTTCGTATTTGAGAGACAGGTGTAATCTCAGATATGACCAGACAGTTTTAAGGAGTTGAGGTTGACTTTATGAAACATGGAGTCAATAGAGCCCCTTGGAACTGCTGGCCTGATACCTTGCCTGCAGAGTTCCCAGCAGCCTCACCAGGTGAGTAAAAAATGTCATTTGCTGGAAGGTGCTGGAACCTCAGGATATTTTGGGGACATTGAGGACAGGAATTCACCCAAATCTGCAGGCATTGCAAGCATGTCTGATGTCAGATATCTGGCTTGGCTTCTGGCCTGGAAAAGTTCAATCTAGATTCTTTTTGAAAAGTTCCAACAAAGCAGATTTTGGAAGATCTGTATGATCAATCACGATTCTGTTGAGCTTATGTAAATAATTAGACCAAGTTTCTTAAAATTAAACTTACTTTTCAAATGAATTAGTCTTGACTTGGCTGTCTCTGAAAATAAGGGTGATTTGGAGAGAAAAATTTTGTTTCAATAACACATCTTTGAGGATGCTAAATTCTAGGTCTTATTGTCTTTAAGTGTTTGTTATTTGCCTAAACTAGACAACTTGAGGTAAATTTCAGAGAAATTGCCACAACAGTTCATGTATTGACAGTCTTCTTGCTTGTTATTCTTTGGGAATAATAGGACCCCATGGGCATAAGATTATTTGAACAGCTGGAAAATGGGATGGATTCCCCCGAAATTGTATTATTCAGCTTTCACCTTGGCCAGTTGGTCAATGGCTGGGATGAAAAAATTGCTCCTTAAAAGCCAGAGCGTACTCCACTCTGTGGGGTTAACTATGGCCTGGTGGAGGTAATGGATGGCTCCACTTTCCATAGGATTGGATTGAGTGATGCAGTTTGGGACACCCATATCCCCAGACAAATCTTTTCCCACTCTCCAGTGATTCCTAATAATTAGACTATAGTTAACGTTAGATATCAAACAAAGGGTTTCTTGGTGGTTTCATCCCTTAGCCATATTTGTACCGGGAGACACCTTTATTGATATAAAATTGCAAACAGAGGTTTAGCTAAACATACAGCAACCACTGTTAACCAGGACCAACTTGTAGTCACCCACAAATTGAAAAGGTGGCCCTCCAACACTGAATGGCCCTTGATATCATAACTGCAGCTCAAGGAGAAACCTATGTTCTATTTCAAGAGTTATGTTTATACTCCAGATTGCCACGAAAATGTCACAAGGCTATTAAAAGGAATGAATCCCCAAACTGAGTCTCCACAAAATCATTCCCTCTCTTTCAAGGACTGGTTAAGTTCCTGGTTCCACAGAGGACTATGGTCAGCTATTAAGGGTCTCTGTTGGACTTCTCATTATTATAACCATCCTAATCCTAATAGGTTTCTTTTTCCAGTATTTCTCCACTTGGTGCCAAGACTCCATCTCTACAATAGCCTCACATCGACAGCTGGTCCGGACCACCCACAGAGATACCTCTTTGCTTTCCACATTGGACTCTGCGGGCCCTGCCTTTCCTAACTCCCCCTTATGTCCCCTAACTGAACAATGTTGACCAATAGGCAGGGACATCTCTATGGCCCTATTCAACAGGAAGAAGCTACAGAAGATGAGACCTCCCACATTCAACAACCTTAAAGAATTAAGGATCAAAATTGTTCAGCAGTGGGAGGGAGAGGGGGTCGGAGATGAGGAAAACAAGGCAAGAGAAATGTAGCTTAAATTAAAATCTCCTTACAGCTTGCATTCCACTGATAAATCATGGAGACATACAGAGCATGATCTTCCTCAAGGAACTCATGGCTGCCTTAATGCTAATGATTTGCTGGAGACCGAAAGTAACCTTATCTTAACAGTAGGTAACCCCTCAAGGTCCTGAAAGCTTTGCTTCAAAATACCTTAGAAACGTACTTTATCCTTGCCTTCTCCTCCCTCCACAAACTTAAACGTATATCATCAGTCCCTCCTCACAATCCCCGTGGAGCTCTCTCTCCCCATAGGTCCTGTCCCTGTGGTACAATAAAAACACTTTTTTGCACTGTAAAATGTCTCAAGAATTCTTTCTTGACCATTGGACTCTATGACTGCGCTTCAAAGTGACAAGTGTTCCAGAAAAATAAGTGACAACTGTACACTATTTAGCACAGTGTTTGAAAAGAAAAAAGTTAATGCTCCCTTTGAAAAGGTAGGCGATGCTTTAATGACAATTCAGAAGGAAATCCAGGAGGGTCAACTGGAAAATTGGAAGACTGGTTGCTCATAAAACACAGGGGGCATAGGAGGAAGGCATTTAGAAGGGAGTAGTACTTCCCTAAATTAACTGGAGGTATACTTTTGACTTCTAGTACCATGTTAATACTCAAGATATTTTTAAAAATAAAATTAAACCTGTAGAATGAGAAGGGGGAAAATAAAAGACAAAACTGAAAGTAAACTGAAAAAAGAAGAGAGAAAAGAAAAAGCTCTCCAGAGGAGTCAAGATGGCGGAGAAGTAGCAGCCTGAGACTACATCAGGTAACAGGAGATCAGCTCGATAGCTTATCTAAACATTGCAAACACCTACAAATCCAAGGGGAGAGCGAAGAGAAGAAGAACAGCAACTCTAGAAACAGAAAATCAACCACTTTCTGAAAGGTAGGACTGGCGGAGAAGTGAATCTAAAACGACGGGAAGATAGACCGCGGGGGGAGGGGCTGGCTCCCGGCAAGCGGCGGAGGAACGGAGCACAAAATCAGGACTTTTAAAAGTCTGTTCCACTGAGGGACATTGCTCCAGGGGCTAAACCGGGGTGAAGCCCACGTGGGGCCAGCGTGGCCCCAGGTCCCGCAAGGTCACAGAAGGATCGGGGGTGTCAGAGTGTCGGAGAGCTCGCAGGTATTAGAACGGAGAAACCGGCTGCAAAGACAGAGCCGAGGACTGAACTCTCAGCTCGGGGATACCTTGAACTGGTCGCGGGCTGGGTGAGCTCGGAGCGCGGCTGGAGGCTGGGGATACGGGAGTGATTAGGTGCTGTCCTCTGGGGGCGCACTGAGGAGTGGGGCCCCAGGCTCTCGGCTCCTCCGGGCCGGAGACTGGGAGGCCGCCATTTTCATTCCCGTCCTCCGGAACTCTACGGAAAGCGTTCAGGGAACAGAAGCTCCCAAAAGCGAACCCGAGCCGATGACTTAGTCCGGCCGCCGGTAAGGGCGGTGCAATCCCGCCTCGGGCAAAGACACTTGAGAGTCACTACAACAGGCCCCTCCCCCAGAAGATCAACAAAATATCCAGCCAGGACGAAGTTCATCTATCAAGGAGAAAGCAGATTCAATTCCTAAGACAGCAGAGCAATTCCAGAGGAGGAGAAAGCAAAGCACGGAACTCATGGCTTTCTCCCCATGATTCTTTAGTCTTGCGGCTACTTCAATTTTTTTTCTTTTTTCAATTTTTTTTTTTTCTTTTTTCAATTTTTTTTTCTTTTTTCTTTTTTCTTCTTCTGCTAAATTTTTTTAAAAACTTTTACCCTTTTCTTTTTTAACGTTTTTTGACTAGTTCATCTAAATATATATATTTTTTCTTTCTTTATTGCATTTTTTTATTTGCTTTATTTTTTAAATTTTTTTCAGAATCTGTTTTTGTCCCCTTTCTCCCCCCCACAATTTGGGGTCTCTTCTGATTTGGTTACAGCGCATTTTTCTGGGGTGTTTGCCACCCTTTTAGTAGTTTATTTGCTCCTTCATACCCTCTTATCTGGACAAAATGACAAGGCGGAAAAAATCACCACAAACAAAAGAACAAGACACAGTACCGAAGGCTAGGGACCTAATCAACACAGACATTGCTAATATGTCAGATCAAGAGTTCAGAATGACGATTCTGAACATTCTAGCCGGGCTCGAAAAAGGCATGGAAGATATTAGTGAAACCCTCTCTGGAGATATTAAAGCCCTTTCTGGAGAAACTAAAGAACTAAAATCTAACCAAGTTGAAATCAAAAAAGCTATTAATGAGGTGCAATCAAAAATGGAGGCTCTCACTGCTAGGATAAATGAGGCAGAAGAAAGAATTAGTGATATAGAAGACCAAATGACAGAGAATAAGGAAGCCGAGCAAAAGAGGGACAAACAGCTACTGGACCATGAGGGGAGAATTCGGGAGATAAGTGACACCATAAGACGAAACAACATTAGAATAATTGGGATTCCAGAAGAAGAAGAAACAGAGAGGGGAGCAGAAGGTCTATTGGAGAGAATCATTGGAGAGAATTTCCCTAATATGGCAAAGGGAACAAGCATCAAAATCCAGGAGATGCAGAGAACCCCCCTCAAAGTCAACAAGAATAGGTCCACACCCCGTCACCTCATAGTAAAATTGACAAGTCTTAGTGACAAAGAGAAAATCCTGAAAGCAGCCCGAGAAAAGAAGTCTGTAACATACAATGGTAAAAATATTAGATTGGCGGCAGACTTATCCACAGAGACCTGGCAGGCCAGAAAGAGCTGGCATGATATATTCAGAGCACTCAACGAGAAAAACATGCAGCCAAGAATACTCTATCCAGCTAGGCTATCATTGAAAATAGAAGGAGAGATCAAAAGCTTCCAGGACAAACAAAAACTGAAAGAATTTGCAAACACCAAACCAGCTCTACAGGAAATCTTGAAAGGGGTCCTCTAAGCAAAGAGAGAGCCTAAAAGTAGTAGATCAGAAAGGTACAGAGACAATATACAGGAACAGTCACCTTACAGGCTAATAATGGCACTAAATTCATATCTCTCAATAGTTACCCTCAATGTTAATGGGCTAAATGCCCCAATCAAAAGACACAGGGTATCAGAATGGATAAAAAAAAACAAAACCCATCAGTATGTTGCCTACAAGAAACTCATTTTAGACGCGAAGACACCTCCAGATTTATAGTGAGGGGGTGGAAAACAATTTACCATGCTAATGGGCATCAGAAGAAAGCTGGGGTGGCAATCCTTACATAAGATCAATTAGATTTTAAGCCAAAGACTATAAGAAGAGATGAGGAAGGACACTATATCCCACTCAAAGGGTCTGTCCAACAAGAAGATCTAACCATTTTAAATATCTATGCCCCTAACGTGGGAGCAGCCAACTATATCAACCAATTAATAACAAAATCAAAGAAACACATCAATAATAATACAAGAATAGTAGGGGACTTTAACACTTCCCTCACTGAAATGGACAGATCATCCAAGCCAAAGATCAACAAGGAAATAAAGGCCTTAAATGACACACTGGACCAGATGGACATCAAAGATCTATTCAGAACATTTCATCCCAAAGCAACAGAATACACATTCTTCTCTAGTGCACATGGAACCTTCTCCAGAATAGATCACATCCTGGGTCACAAATCAGGTCTCAAACGGTATCAAAAGATTAGGATTATTCCCTGCATATTTTCAGACCACAATGCTCTGAAGCTAGAACTCAATCACAAGAGGAAAGCTGGAAAGAACCCAAATACATGGAGACTAAATGGCATCCTTCTAAAGAATGAATGGGTTAACCAGGAAATTAAAGAAGAATTGAAAAAATTCATGGAAACAAATGATAATGAAAACACAACAGTTCAAAATCTGTGGGACACAGCAAAGGCAGTCCTGAGAGGAAAATAGATAGCGGTACAAGCCTTTCTCAAGAAACAAGAAAGGTCTCAAGTACACAACCTAACCCTACGTGTAAAGGAGCTGGAGAAAGAACAAGAAAGAAACCCTAAACCCAGCAGGAGAAGAGAAATCATAAAGATCAGAGCAGAAATCAATGAAATAGAAACCAAAAAAAAATAGAAAAAATCAATGAAACTAGGAGCTGGTTCTTTGAAAGAATCAATAGGATTGATAAACCCCTGGCCAGACTCATCAAAAGGAAAAGAGAAAGGACCCAAATCAATAAAATCATGAATGAAAGAGGAGAGATCACAACTAACACCAAAGAAATACAGACAATTATAAGAACATACTATGAGCAACTCTACGCCAACAAATTGGACAATCTGGAAGAAATGGATGCATTCCTAGAGACATATAAACTACCACAACTGAACCAGGAAGAAATAGAAAACCTGAACAGGCCCATAACCAGTAAGGAGATTGAAACAGTCATCAAAAATCTCCAAACAAACAAAAGCCCAGGGCCAGATGGCTTCCCAGGGGAATTCTACCAAACATTTAAAGAAGAACTCATTCCTATTCTCCTAAAACTGTTCCAAAAAATAGAAATGGAAGGAAAACTTCCAAACTCATTCTATGAGGCCAGCATCACCTTGATCCCAAAACCAGACAAGGATCCCACCAAAAAAGAGAACTACAGACCAATATCCTTGATGAACACAGACGCAAAAATTCTCGCCAAAATACTAGCCAATAGGATTCAATAGTACATTAAAAGGATTATTCACCACGATCAAGTGGGATTTATTCCAGGGCTGCAGGGTTGGTTCAACATCCGCAAATCAATCAATGTGATAGAACACATTAATGAAAGAAAGAACAAGAACCATATGATACTCTCAATAGATGCTGAAAAAGCATTTGACAAAGTACAGCATCCCTTCCTGATCAAAACTCTTCAAAGTGTGGGGATAGAGGGCACATACCTCAATATTATCAAAGCCATCTATGAAAAACCCACCGCAAATATCATTCTCAATGGAGAAAAACTGAAAGCTTTTCCGTTAAGGTCAGGAACACGGCAGGGATGTCCATTATCACCACTGCTATTCAACATAGTATTAGAAGTCCTAGCCTCAGCAATCAGACAACAAAAAGAAATTAAAGGCATCCAAATTGGTAAAGAAGAAGTCAAACTATCACTCTTCACAGATGATATGATACTATATGTGGAAAACCCAAAAGACTCCACTCCAAAACTGCTAGAACTTGTCCAGGAATTCAGTAAAGTGTCAGGATATAAAATCAATGCACAGAAATCAGTTGCATTTCTGTACACCAACAACAAGACTGAAGAAAGAGAAATTAAGGAGTCAATCCCATTTACAATTGCACCCAAAACTATAAGATACCTAGGAATAAACCTAACCAAAGAGACTAAGAATCTATACACAGAAAATTATAAAGTACTCATGAAAGAAATTGAGGAAGACACAAAAAAATGGAAAAATGTTCCATGCTCCTGGATTGGAAGAATAAATATTGTGAAAATGTCTATGCTACCTAAAGCAATCTACACATTTAATGCAATCCCTATCAAAATACCATCCATTTTTTCAAAGAAATGGAACAAATAATCCTCAAATTTATATGGAACCAGAAAAGACCTCGAATAGCCAAAGGAATATTGAAGAACCAAGCCAAAGTTGGTGGCATCACAATTCCGGACTTCAAGCTCTATTACAAAGCTGTCATCATCAAGACAGCATGGTACTGGCACAAAAACAGACACATAGATCAGTGGAACAGAATAGAGAGCCCAGAAATCGACCCTCAACTCTATGGTCAACTCATCTTCGACAAAGCAGGAAAGAATGTCCAATGGAAAAAAGACAGCCTCTTCAATAAATGGTGCTGGGAAAATTGGACAGCCACATGCAGAAAAATCAAATTGGACCACTTCCTTACACCACACACGAAAATAGACTCCAAATGGATGAAGGACCTCAATGTGAGAAAGGAATCCATCAAAATCCTTGAGGAGAACGCAGGCAGCAACCTCTTCGACCTCAGCCACAGCAACATCTTCCTAGGAACAATGGCAAAGGCAAGGGAAGCAAGGGCGAAAATGAACTATTGGGATTTCATCAAGATCAAAAGCTTTTGCACAGTAAAGGAAACAGTTAACAAAACCAAAAGACAACTGACAGAATGGGAGAAGATATTTGCAAACGACATATCAGATAAAGGGCTAGTATCCAAAATCTGTAAGGAACTTAGCAAACTCAACACCCAAAGAACAAACAATCCAATCAAGAAATGGGCAGAGGACATGAACAGACATTTCTGCAAAGAAGACATCCAGATGGCCAACAGACACATGAAAAAGTGCTCCACGTCACTCAGCATCAGGGAAATACAAATCAAAACCACAATGAGATATCACCTCACACCAGTCAGAATGGCTAAAATTAACAAGTCAGGAAATGACAGATGCTGGAGAGGATGTGGAGAAAGGGGAACCCTCCTCCACTGTTGGTGGGAATGCAAGCTGGTGCAACCACTCTGGAAAACAGCATGGAGGTTCCTCAAAATGTTGAAAATAGAACTACCCTATGACCCAGCAATTGCACTACTGGGTATTTACCCTAAAGATACAAACATAGTGATCCGAAGGGGCACGTGTACCCGAATGTTTATAGCAGCAATGTCTACAATAGCCAGACTATGGAAAGAACCTAGATGTCCATCAACAGATGAATGGATCAAGAAGATGTGGTATATATACACAATGGAATACTATGCAGCCATCAAAAGAAATGAAATCTTGCCATTTGCGACGACGTGGATGGAACTAGAGCGTATCATGCTTAGTGAAATAAGTCAATCGGAGAAAGACAACTATCATATGATCTCCCTGATATGAGGACATGGAGAAGCAACATGGGGGGGTAGGGGGATAGGAGAAGAATAAATGAAACAAGATGGGATTGGGAGGGAGACAAACCATAAATGACTCTTAATCTCACAAAACAAACTGGGGGTTCCTGGGGGGAGGTGGGATTGGGAGAGGGGGAGCGGGCTATGGACATTGGGGAGGGGAGGCGAACCATAAGAGACTATGGACTCTGAAAACAACCTGAGGGTTTTGAAGGGTCAGGGGTGGGAGGTTGGGGGAACAGGTGGTGGGTGATGGGGAGGGCACGTTTTGCATGGAGCACTGGGTGTTGTGCAAAAATAATGAATACTGTTACGCTGAAAAAAAATATATTATTAGTATATTAAAAAAAAAAAAAGAAAAAGCTCTCCATTCCCACTCCCAGCAGCACAACCCACGCAGGAACATATGACCATGTTCATAGGGCAAACTATGAAAAGAACTGTTGTTATTCTGAATCTGCATTTCCTTATGTTTTGAGAGGGATAAAAAATGGAAAATCTCTTCCCAAATCTACTTTTGCGGTAAAGATTTTTAAAAAAGTAGAAGAAGCAAAGAGGAAGGAAGGAAGGAAGGAAGGGAGGAAGGGAGGGAGGGAGGGAAGAAGGAAGGAAAGAAGGAAGGAAAGATTACTTACAGAAAAAGCATTTTAAAAATGGATGCTAACAAATATTGCTTAAAATGATGCAAATGTGTAATTTATAAAAATTCTAATATCTTCAGAGAAAGTAAAATTGGAAAGATTTTTAAAAAATATTTTACAAGGAGAAGAGTAAATGAAACAAGATGGGATTGGGAGGGAGACAAACCATAAATGACTCTTAATCTCACAAAACAAACTGGGGGTTGCTGGGGGGAGGTGGGATTGCGAGAGGGGGAGCGGGCTATGGACATTGGGGAGGGGAGGCGGACCATAAGAGACTATGGACTCTGAAAAACAACCTGAGCGTTTTGAAGGGTCAGGGGTGGGAGGTTGGGGCAACCTGAGGGTTTTGAAGGGTCAAGGGTGGGAGGTTGGGGGAACAGGTGGTGGGTAATGGGGAGGGCACGTTTTGCATGGAGCACTGGGTGTTGTGCAAAAAGAATGAATACTGTTACACTGAAAAAATAAATAAAATGGAAAAAAATATTTTACATGAAGAAGTTCGGTGAGATTTAAATCCATGTATTAAGTTTAAATGTGTATGCTTATTTAATTTGTCTTAGGTATGATTTGGGGGAGGGTCCTCTCTCAGAAGAGAAACTAAGAGATGTTGGCTGGGAGAGGGGAAGAAGGAGAGAGGGAAGGATGGAGGGAGGGAGCCTGGAAAGGACACACACACACACACACACACACACACACACACACACACACACACACATACTGGTCCCCCAGTAAATAATAGTTGAAGGTTGAATTTGACATGTAGATCCAAAAGTCTGCTCTCTTGGCTCTCTTGAGCATCAGGGGTGGGGGCAGATTTTCACTTTTCACAGAAGGGAGACCATCCTGAGACACCCCAGAAGTGATGGAATGTCAGACCTATGCTGAGGCTCACCTTGGACACTAAATAAAGTTGTCCCCGTTAAGCCCCCAAAGGCAAGGGTCTTGAAAGAGGAAATAGATTTGCTCTGGGGGTTTAAATGAACCTAATTTCTTCTCCACTTCAGTTTTGAAGT